>NC_136428.1:65993765-68393765 GCF_052849685.1 Lactuca virosa | reverse complement strand
AGTCTTGTGTGCTTCATTCATGACGACATCTCGGAGTCCACCGAACTTCGGTGTCCAAATCCGGTTCATGATATAACGTGCTCCATCCTCCTTGACTTCTAAGTTTTTATCCATTCCCCTTAATGTCTCTCCTGCCACCTTTTCTGGTTTCAAAGCTTCCAGTTGAGCTTCCTTGATTTGTATGGTCAGGTGGGAATGGATTGTCATTGTTAAGGATTTTACTCGGCGGCCCGAGTACTCCTTCCTGCTTAGAGCATCGGCCACTACATTGGCCTTGCCCGGATGATAACGAATTTCGCACTCGTAGTCATTCAGCAACTCCACCCATCTCCTCTGTCGCATGTTGAGCTCTTTCTGATTGAGGATATGCTGAAGACTTTTGTGATCAGTGAAGATAGTGCATTTCGTGCCGTAGAGGTAGTGTCTCCAGATCTTCAAAGCGAATACCACTGCTCCTAATTCCAGGTCGTGCGTAGCATAATTAACCTCGTGCGTCTTAAGCTGTCTTGATGCATACGCGATAACCTTCCCTCTCTGCATGAGCACACATCCGAGGCCTTGATTCGAAGCATTACAGTACACTACGAAGTCCTCGGTTCCCTCTGGGAGAGACAAGATCGGTGCGCTGCATAGGGCTTGTTTTAACGTTTGGAAAGCAGTTTCTTGATTATTTTCCCACTTGAATATCACACCTTTCTGCGTCAAGGTGGTGAGTGGTTTCGCAATCTTGGAGAAGTTTTGTATAAATCTTCGATAGTAGCCAGCAAGCCCAAGGAATTGTCGAATTTCGGTTGGCGTCTTGGGTGCTGACCAATTCTCGATTGCCTTGATCTTGGAGGGGTCCACATGTATGCCTTTCTCACTTACCACATGTCCAAGGAAATCCACTTCTCTAATCCAGAATTCACACTTAGAGAACTTAGCATAAAGCTTCTCCGCTCTTAGCGTCTCTAGCACTTGGTGTAGATGTAGGCGATGCTCTTCTTCGCTTCGCGAGTAGATCAAGATATCGTCGATGAATACGATTACAAACTTGTCTAGGTAGGGTCGACACACTCTATTCATTAGGTCCATGAATACCGCAGGTGCGTTTGTTAAACCGAAGGACATCACCACAAACTCGTAGTGCCCATAGCGAGTTCTGAATGCAGTTTTGGGAATATCTTCTTCTTGAACTCGTAGTTGATGGTAGCCTGACCTTAGGTCGATCTTTGAGAAGAAATTCGCTCCTTGGAGTTGGTCGAAAAGGTCGTCGATTCGGGGCAGAGGATATCGGTTTTTGATGGTGAGCTTGTTTAGTTCCCGATAGTCGATGCACATGCGAAAGGATCCGTCCTTCTTCTTTACAAAAAGGACTGGTGCTCCCCAAGGTGAGAAGCTTGGTCTGATGAACCCTTTGTTCAAAAGCTCGGTCAACTGACTGGACAACTCCTGCATTTCTGATGGTGCGAGGCGGTATGGAGCTCTGGCTACGGGGGTAGCTCCGGGTATTAAGTCAATTCTGAAATCGACTTGTCGTGCGAGTGGTACACCAGGAAGATCCTCTGGGAACACATCCGGGAAGTTACACACTTCGGGGATGTCCTTGATGTCTTTCACGTCTTGTTTCTTGTCTACTACATGGGCTAAGAAGGCGTGGTACTCCTTCCGGAGATACTTTTGGGCTTTGATGCATGAGATGACTTGTAAATTCGCACTAGGTTTGTCACCATAGATGAGAAGGGTTTCGTCATTTGGTAGATTGAGGCGAACGGCCCTTTCGTAACATAGAATGTCGGCACGGTGAGGAACTAACCAATCCATCCCGATGATTACGTCGAAGCTTTTTATGGTGACTGGCATCAGGTCAATTTTAAATGTATGGTTGTCTAGAGTGAGAGTACATTCTGAGTATATGTCGCTAGTGCGTTCTACTTTCCCATTTGCCATTTCTACTACATAAGTATCCTTTAGTGATTGGGGATTTTGTTCAAGTAAATGTTTATATTGGTGGCTCACGAAACTCCTCTCCGCTCCACTATCGAATAGTACGCATGCATAAGAGTTATTGAGGAGAAACGTACCGGTAACCACCGTGGGATCCTCGACTGCTTCCCCATGTCCTATTGCCAGGACTCTTCCTACTCCACCAGCATTAGGGGCTTGTGCTTTGGGGCAGTCTCTTTTGAAGTGACCTGCGTCTCCACAGTTGTAGCAGGTCCGGGTTACTCCCGTACTGGCGACTTGGTTGATTGGTTGAGCCGGCGCTTTACAGAAACGAGCAGTGTGCCCCTTCCTGTCGCAGTTGTTACAGTGCATCTCCCTACAAGCACCATTGTGGTGAAAGTTGCACTTGTTGCACTTAGGTAGTTTTCCCGCATATGGCTTCGGTGGTGCTGGAGTGGTAGCAGTAGTGGCAGCATTAGTGGCAGCATGGACAGCAACAATTTGTTGCTTCTTAGCGGGGTCCTGTGCTGGTTGGCTCTTCTTTTCGTTCCAGAACTTCCTTTTGTTGTTTCCCCCTTTTGATTTATCAGTGGTGGTGGTTGTAGTATTATGACCGGCTCGGTGGTCAACAAGTTGTTGTGCCAGCTCCCTGGCACTGTCAAAAGTAGTTGGCCTTGAAGCCAGGACACTACTTTGCACGTGGAGAGACAGTCCCCAAAGGTATCGCTCCACCTTTTTCTCCTCCGGAGTAACCATTGTTGGGTAGAGGAGAGCCAATTCATTGAATCGGGTGGTGTAGGTTTCAAGGTCAGAGCCCGTCATCCTGAGGTTCCAGAGTTCTTGTTCCAGTTTTTGAATTTCACCTCTCGGGCAGTACTCCTTCATCATCAACGTTTTTAGTTCTGCCCAGGTTATGGAGCTAGCCACTTCGAGAGTAAGTGACTTAACCCGGCAGTTCCACCAAGTAAGGGCCCGGCCGGTGAAGGTTAAGGTTGCGAACTTAACTTTGCTCGCTTCGGGGCAGGAGCACACCTGAAAGACTACTTCGGTCTTTTCAAACCATTGCATCAACGTGATGACTCCCCCGCTTCCATTGAAGTTGTCGGGTTTGCCATTTGTGAAGTCCTTGTATGAACACTCTTTTGCACGCCACGTACTGTCTCCGTGGTTAGAGTGTGTAGCTCCCGATCCCGAACCACCAGCTCCGTTGGTCCCTATCTGCGACATTGCGGCCGCTACGGCTGCTGTTACTGCAGCCTGGAACATCGCGGGATCAAACTGTGGAGGCGGCGGCGGAGGAGGTGTTGCTGTGTTGCTGGAAGGTCTTGGTCTTCTTCTTGGCGGCATGGTTCTGTCATAAGTCGTAAACCAATGTACTTTTAGTAAAAGTGTATTTATAGGGAGAGAAATCTTTTATACATAAAGTATATTATTACGTTGTTTTCCGGTATGTTTACGATACATACGATTTTATACTTTTTATTGACCCAATACATTGGGTTATGAGGTAAAATGAAAGTATAAAATATTTTTATTATAGTAACACAAAATACTCCTATAGTATTTGTAAATGTTTAGTTTTGAGTTCTTAAAGCATTTAGTTACTTTATAATATTCATCATACTTTTAATGAGAATTTATAAGTCCTTGTCTTACCCGTTCGGCTAACGACCCTCCACCGATCAAGGAAGCGGTGGGTGAGAGTGGACACCCATTAAGTTGCCATTTTATAGGCAACAACCTTATACCCCCCTTATAGACCGGCTTCGTGAATGAGGCGTACTAGCGGTAAGACGAGTTTGTTAGATTTGTTGTCCATCCTGACCATCCCCCGGTATATGCAAGTCAATTCCCGGACAGATATAGTTGATCAGGCTATATCCTTCCCAGACTTGATTTACATATACCAAGGCATACCCATAATGTACAACTCCTCTTCTTTTATTTTATGTTGTTGTAGTTATGACACTATGTGAGCATGTATGCATGTATTTATACTTTTTAATAAAAAGAATCATTTATTTTCTAAAAGTATATTTATTTGAAAAATGCACAAATCAGATACTATTAGTCCCAATTGTGTTTATAGTTTGTATATCTTATGTGGTTTGATATACTTAATTCACTATAAACTGCGCTCTGATACCAATCTGTCACACCCCCAAACCAAGGATGGCGGAAACGTCCGGGGGTGGAGGACTTCATGTATAGTATCATAACAGCAATTGTAATAGTAATTCAAGCAAACACAACCAACATATATATAAAAAAATTTACATCATTGTATGAATTACATGTTTACGAATCAATCACAATATGTTGATAAAATATGAAATAGTAGACGCCTTAGCGTCCCATCCTCAAAAGCACTTGATTACCTGTTTAATGATTTCCTGAGAATACAAGTTTTTGAAAAAGTGTCAACACGAAGGTTGGTGAGTTCATAAGCTTTTCGTTTGTAAAAGTAGTATTTGTGTTAGAAAAATCCAATATTTTCCTTAATGTGTAAATGTAGTCTTAAAACCCAAAGACCGAAATGTACAAGTAATTTGTCATATTTATAGTAAAACAATGCAAGTTTAAATCGACATAAACTCGTTAAATTTTAATGAAGTCCCCGTAAATTCCAATGTTTGTTAATACTTTATGTGAGTTTATTATAACCATACTATGACCACGGTTGCCTAAAACGACGTTCTTCAGGCGTCGGAAATGTTATGACATTTGTCACCCCAGACCTATCGGTCTAACTGTTGCATGCAGTTTAGGTGTGGGTTTGTCAAACCCAATATAGATCTATACACAAGTATCACGATCTCCCTCAAGGAGACTCTGGTTACAATACAGGACTTAATGGTAATTTGAAGTAAATGTCTCACAAAGTCATTAACGGAATTACGTGTTATGAAAACTTGGTACCGTATGGCCGTACCTTGCTTAATGAAAATATCCTTTGTATAAATGTACCCTTTTTAAATGTATGTGTTATGTAATGTATCATAAACTATACCTATTATGGTTTATCAACCAAGGGTAGTACGTGGTAATGTATGCAAACTATATTCAAAATAGTTTATTTAATGTTTGAATGTATCGATTGTACTTTGATTATAATCACTTGTTATTCTTTATATTTTATATGACCAAATCCATTTGTAAACTGATGTGTGTCTAAATATTAAGATAAAATGTCATATATTGCAGTAACATATAGTCACATAAAGATATACACCTTGCTCAACATGTTACAAGGTGAAATGAAATTAACAGCAACTTTTCGTTAAAAACAGTTTCTGTTACCGTTCTTAGAAAATTTATAGAAAAATCATCACAGCTCTAAATCCAAATCCGCAAATTTTGAGAGTTTGGAATATGAGTCTAGTTTGTTCGTGAATTTTATCATGATTTTTAGTGATCTCTAACAGAGGTGAAAATGTTCATAATCACAGACTGGTCCGGGTTTGCCTCTGAAATGACAGGCAGTTTTGTAAAAATCACCATTAATTGTAGAAAAATCATTTGGAGATGTGCAAGTAGTCATTTTTAAGCTAAGAGTTTGAACTACTTGCACCTGAAACATTTTTGAAAACTAAAATTTTTAAGTTGACCAAAACAGTCCGTGATTAACGTCCATCTTTTCTGATGCAATCTGTTAGAAAAAGTTTAATTGTGTTCTTGATGATTTTACTTGTATTCCCCCCTTAAAACTTAAGAAAAACATGTAAATGTATGGGTATGAACTCACCTTATGTGGTTTCAGTAGATGAAAGTGAGAGAGAGGAAGTGTTCAACTCAAGAACACTAAGAAGATGTCTTGATGATTCGAAAATCTAACACCGAATAAGATGGAACTTGTGTAAGATATCAATAATTTGAGTAGAATGGAGTTTAATAATTATGTGAATGATGAAGATACTTACTAATTGAAGAAAGAAATCCCTGGAGAAAGCCTTGAAGTTCTTGAAGTTAAGAGAAAAGATGAGAGAATTTTGGAGAGTGTTCTTGGTTGCTAAGTGTAGAATGAAAGAGTTTTTATGGAGAATGAGGAGAGAGGATCAATCCTCCAGCTCTTAGAACGTGGGAAGAGCTGGAGATTGGGTGTAAAGGTCCACTAAGGAGACAAGGAGTAGTGGGAAAGAGTGGATGATCATAGAGTGAGGTGGTGGTGGCTTGCTTTTGTCATAAAATAAGGAAAAGCAAATATTCCCTCAATAATTAGTCCAACCACCAATTCTTTTAATACATTTTTATAAAAACCCTGGAGATTTATATATTTTGGGGCCTTAGTTTATAAAATAAAGTTTTGGGTGAAAATCTCACGTTAAAATAATGAAAAACGGAGTTAAAACGAAGTCGTAGTCGAAAAAACCGGAAAAATTATGACACGCAAACATGCATGTCGTCTTCTTTTATGACAGGGGCTTCCTTGATACTCATTGCGTGTCCTCAACACGCGAGTCGTAAGTTTACGACAGACAAATGTGTGTCGTCTTCCTTTATGACAGGGACTTCGGTCCTGAAGCTTCAGTTTTGGGTCCTTAAGCCTATTTTACCCGTTTTTACCCCGTTTCAAGTGGTTTTTGACCCAGTTAAGGGTCGGGATGGCCCGAATGATTACAAAAATTTAAAGGAACTTTTGAGAGAGATTTGGGAGAGATTTCAATTAGAAAGAGATAGAGTGAAAACGATTTAGAGAGGTTTCGTTTGTGATTAATTTGAGTGTCCGGCTTCACAACGCAAGGTTCGTAAACCCCATTAAACCGTGTTTTAGTGTCGTACACAATCCCGATGATTGTGCAATAGTGTTTTATCGCTTTGGTTCGTTGTTTAGCACTGTTAAGGCTAAGGAAAATCAAACACATGAACTTTCCAAATGAGGATTTCTCATTAAAATAGCGAATTGTATAGTGATTACATAACGTAAACCCTAGCATACAAGGGTTATTGGAGTTGACCGGTTTGACTTATTGACTTTGAATTGACCGAAATTTGACGGTTGTCACAAACACTTAGAGTGAATCTGTATACTGAGTTTGGCTCTAGCTAAAATACTCCTATAGTACTTTAAGTGGGATGATTTTGGTAATTTTTAGGCCTGCTGTAGCACCACAGTCACTCCCAAACACATGTTGGTCATGTCTCGACTGAATATAGTTGATCAGGCTATATTCACCCTAGACATGATTACATAACTGCCCAGGTTTAACCGCAGCGTTCCAACATCCAAATACTTTTGTTCTGCTCTACTAGTGACACGAATTCTGTTATGTATGCATCCTCGTATACTTTTTATGAAAATACTTATATTTTTTAAAGTATACTTTTAGCGTAGAGCACTTAGGCCCCTTAGTGTTTATAGTTGTATACCATGTAAGGTTCAGTATACTAGTTCGCTATAAACAAGGGCTCTGATACCAATCTCTCACACCCCAAAACCAGAATGTCGGAAACGTTCTGGGGTGGAGGACGTCATGTGTAGCATCACAACCAATGAATAATGGCAATCATAGGAACACAACCATTACAGTGAATGCTTAAATAAAAAAAATGATTACATCAGTTTGAAACTTTGTCTGAAACTTGTTTGAATACATCAAATAGCTTTGTATAGTATAAACATAAAACTCTTATTGCTCCAGTTCCTCAAAAATCCAGCAAGTACCTGTCTACTATTTTCCTGAGAATACAAGCAGTTTGAAAGAATATCAGCATAAAGCTGGTGAGTTCATAAGAGGTAGTTTGTAATGAAAACTTGTTGATGAGCTTGTAAAATTATTTGTATAATTTCAAGAAAACCCAATATTTTCTTTAATGAAAATGTAGTGTTCTCAATTCTGTATGAAGTCGTGAATGTTTATTAATGAAAACGGTATTGATGCACGAAAATGATACTTCATGTGACTAACGAATGCTAGTCATGATGTATACGTATTTCGTACGTGAAACCATTGTATGTTCGGTCCGATTTGAAAACCCTGCAAATCCTCCAGTTGTAGTGTGTATTAGTTCTATTTAAAAAAAATAAAACTATTGAAAAATGACAGTTTGTAAACCAAGAGTAATTTATACATATTGTGATTCGTATAACCATGCTTGATATGAGTAGAGACCTTTCAAACGTTCTTCAGGCGTCGAGTTAAATGACATTTGTCACCCTAGGCATGCCTGCCCAACTGTAGCTAGCAGTTCGGGTGTGGGATTGTAAGTCCCGAATAGATCTATTCACAAATCTCACGCTCTCCCTCCAGGAGACTCTGGTTATACTATGATAGGATTTATCCCTGTACACCTAAGGGTACAGTAGTGAACTAGCGCCTCACAGTATCGTACACTCTAGTTTACATGTAGTGTAGCAGCGTTCTACCATAGTGAAAATCCGTATGTATACCGTATGTAGTGATAATTATAGTTATTAATACCATGATAAAGTAGTGATGTAAACTGTAAACTGTTTCTGTGTTAGTGCATATGTTTAGTAGTGAAAGTTTCTATACTTGATATGTTTAGAAAAATCCCAAACTATACCGATTATAGTTTGCATGTATAGTGAATAGCGTGTCCGGAAAACTATGCAATTTTAGTGAAAACGTCCCTTATGATCAACACAGTACAAAGGGGTTAAAGTATGAGATTTGCATAAGTTTTGAAAACGTTTATGTTTAGCTTGTATTCCCCCCTAAAAACATTAAAAATACGGAAAATGTAGGGGTATGAACTCACCTGCAGTGAGTAGTTTGGATGAAAGAGCGGTATAGGATGCTAGATGCCAAGTGGATACTTGAGTACACACCCAGATCCTAATAAGCGTACAAGGACACGAATGGATATAACTAGTGTTTACCCCACTAATCAAGTGAGTGAATCATCTTAGGGCTAGGAAACACTCATATAGAAGTGTTATGAACACAAAGGATTGCAACTAAGGAGTATAAGGCCAAACTATTGTGTTTACGGCTCATGTGTTTACGGTCCATGGGTTTACGGCCCATGTGTTTACGGCCCATGTGTTTACGGCCGTAAACACTTGATGAGGGATACGATTTTTCGATGATTCAAGGTCATTTCTAGCCTCATGGAAATGTTCTAAGCCTCGTGCATAGTTAAAAGGGGAGTTTAAGGTCGATTCTTGACCATTCACTACGGTTTACGGCTAATGAGGGGTGTACGGCCGTACACAGGGTTTACGGCCGTAAACCCTTCGTGTTCATGTCTTTTTGGGTCGATTTTTAGGTGAAAACCCAAAGTTTCTACCAGATGCCAAGCATAGGGAGTAGTTACTTACTGTAAGAGGCTTGGAATGAGGTTTTTAGCCACCAAGAACTAGTGTGTATTCTTGGTGTTCTTGGTGAAAGAGAAAATCTAGATAAAGATGAGATTTAATGAGATAGGAACATGGATTTACCACTAGATAAAGGAATGAAGCAACAATTAGAGGTGAAAAACACTTACAACTTAAAGATCTTGAAGAATTTTCGATGAAGGAAAAGAGAGAGTAGCGAGAGAAAGCTCATGTGATTTGTAAAGTGAGAAATGAAGGCCACTCATCCCTTATATAGGGATGAGTTTACGACCAAGGGGTTGGTGGGGGTTTACGGCCGTGAACAGGGTTTACGGTCGTAAACTGAGTTTGTGGCCGTAAACTGAGTTTGTGGTCGTAAACTCTTCTCGAAAGGGGTGTTTGGCCCGGATGCTATGCTTTGACTTAGGAACCTCGATTTTGAACCCAAAACTTAATTGGATCGAGCCTAGAATAGTTAATTAAGCTCAAATAATGATGGCAAGAGCAGAAATAAATTCCAAATTGATTTATTTTTAACGATTTGAACGAAAGAGATTTCAGGTTGTCACATTCGTCCAAGGGGAAGGAGCTGGCAGGGTAGCAGCGCATCACACATGCACATATGATTTCCGCTTAGAGTTTTCTGGGACGATAATCTGACATTTTATTACATTCAGATGATATGGTTTTTGAGATATGATACTACGGTTTTATGTATTGATATGATTTTGGCAATGTCTTGGTAAGTTATTTTATAATTCACTAAATTTAAAATGAAATTTTTGGCCTCGATTTTTGGGATGTTACAAGTTGGTATTAGAGCCCTGGTTTGAGGGATTCGGACACACCCTCGGGGGTGTTTGGACTCAAACCGAGGGACTAAAATATTTTTCAAGGAAAACAGTTTCTAAAATTTTAAGTTAAGGAATTTTGAGAAAAGACAAGGTGTGTGTTGCGTGCGACCGGCCGAGCTCATGTTAGTTTTCCCCAAGATACCCATACTTGTTATATTATGTGTATGATTCATGATTCTGAGAAATGCATGCTAGATTAGGGCTAGGGATCTAGAAGGATGCCTTGTATGCCTGATATATGATTCTGAGAACTGCATGCTAGAGTAGGGATAAGGATCTAGAGGATGCCTTGAATGCCTGTTGTATGAGCTGTATGCTAGGACAATTTAGTCAGTGGTAGGATAGCCTGATTAGGTTATGCCTGATATGGTTACTCGATGCACGAATGCTGCTTGCTTTGTGCTTAAGGAGTCCTGGCTAACTTTAACTAACTAGTGAGCGGATATTTAACAAAATTCGTAAGCTAGTTAGGGAAGGGAAGCAGGGATTCCTAGTGCAGCTGATGGCGGAGAGTAGGTCGGAGCAGGAGGTTCAGGATCAGGATCGGGTGCAGGATCCGAACAGGTTGATGACGGGCCATGCGAGTTCATTGCGTCTGAGATCACGAGAGGTATCCTTGAGTCGACCCCGGTCATTTTCAGGTCGATCAAGGAAGGGATTGTTGAGCTGATGGAGGATCGCCTTCGAGCATTCAGGAGTGATTTGGTGTCAAGCCAGACGGGTACGCGCACACTGTCCTTCAAGGACTTCCGAGGGAGTGGTGCCCCGGATTTTCACGGGGTGAAGGACCCCATTGCTGCCAGGAGATGGATCGCAGACATTGAGTCTGCGCAGTTGAAGAGCTTCTGCTCGGAAGGGTCGAAGGTCCGCTTTGCTGCGGGATGTCTGAGGGATAGAGCCAGAGATTGGTGGGAGTCGGTTGGTGACTCGTTGGGAGCCCCAGCCATCGAGGCTATGACTTGGTCAGATTTCGTGACCAGATTCAGGGCTGAGTTTGCACCAGCTGTGGAGCTTCAGCAGCTGGCTAGAGAGTTTTTGGATATGAGACAGACTACGGAGACTGTGGTGAAGATCACCGCCAAGTTCCAAGAGAGAGCATTGTTGGTACCCTAGTATGCGGGGGATGAGGAGATGCGGAAGACCCGCTACCATGATATGTTGAATGCTGATATCCGGGAGCATGTCGGCTATTCAGCCTGCCCGACCTTGGAGTCCATGATTGCCAGGGCGCGGGAGAGGGAGCTAGATTTGGAGCATGTCAGGAAGAGGAAAGCAGAGTCTGAGCAGGTTTCAGGGGTTTCGGGGAAGAAACCCAAGGGATCCGACGTTAGGTTGAAGGGCCAGCCAGGCCAGAGCCGCTGCAGGAAATGTGACAGGCCGCACGAGGGAGCTTGTAGAGCAGGATCATCCAGCTGCTACAAGTACAGCAAGACGGGGCACTATGGCAGGGATTGTGCTGCCCCCGCCCCCGCAGTGCAGATGTCAGACCTGATTTGCTTCCATTGCAATCAGAGGGGCCACAAGAAGGCCAACTGCCCTAGATTGATAGCAGCGACAGTAGCAGCGCCGGCAGCGGCGCCGACCCCAGCAGCAGCGCGGGTTACGGATGGCTGGAAGGCCAAGGTAGAGGCTCCAGTGGTGCGGAGCCGAGCATTTCAGTTGACAGCCGAGGAGGCACGCGCTGCACCCGATGTGGTGACGGGTACGATTTCTTTCTTATGCTTTTATGTTATGTCGTTGTGATTTTGATATGTTATGTATGTGCTTTGTTTAGGATGGTTCCATGTGAACGGTATCCCAGTTTAGTTATTGTTTGATTCGGGTGCTACCCGATCATTTGACTCTCTCGCGCTTAGCATGAAATTTCCTGAGTCTTCGGGTGCTACCGGTCAGTGCGAGCATCAGAGGTCTACCGGGATTGTGTTTTGAGGCTATTCGAGGAGCGTTACTTGGTAGACTTGGTTCCCATACCTTTGCAGGAGGACAAGGTTATTATTGGTATTGATTGGCTAAGCCCTAATGGGGCAGTGATCGACTGCGCACAACAGTTGGTGCGGATCAGGACCCCAAGTGGGGGAGAGCTGGTGATTCAGGGTGAGAGGCCACAGCGAGGACCAGCTTTATGTTCAGCAGCGAGAGCTAGGCGCTACCTTCAGCAGGGTTGCACATGATTTGTCGCCTATGTTATGGATACCAGGGAAGCAGGTAAGGCGACGGTGGGTGATGTGCCCGTGGTACGAGAGTTTGCGGATGTATTCGCTGAGGAGTTGCCTGGGATACCTCCGGAGAGGCAGGTAGAGTTCATGATCGACCTAGTCCCTGGTGCAGCTCCGATAGCCAAGGCACCGTATCGGTTGGCTCCTCCTGAGATGCAGGAGTTGTCTACGCAGCTGCAGGAGCTGTTAGACAAGGGATTCATTAGACCGAGCAGTTCACCCTTGGGAGCCCCGATTATGTTTGTGATGAAGAAGGACGGGTCGCATCGGATGTGTATAGACTATCAGGAGTTGAATAAGGTAACAGTGAAGAACCGTTACCCACTCCCGAGGATTGATGACCTCTCTGACCAGCTACAGGGAGCATCTTGGTTCTACAAGATTGATCTGCGTTCAGGATATCATCAGATGAGGGTCAGAGAGGAGGATGTGCAGAAGACTGCGTTCCGGACGCGCTATGGCCACTATGAGTTCGTGGTGATGCCTTTTGGGCTCACCAATGCTCCTGTCGCGTTCATGGATCTCATGAACCGCGTGTGCAGACCGATGTTGGATCGTTCTGTGATAGTTTTCATCGATGACCTCTTGGTTTATTCCAAGACACGAGATCAGCATGAGGAGCACTTGCGGGAGGTTCTGGGTACATTGAGGAGTGACTGCTTGTATGCTAAGTTCTCCAAGTGCGAGTTCTGGTTGCGTGAGGTGCAGTTTCTTGGGCACCTTGTCAACCAGGGCGAGATTTCGGTTGACCCGGCCAACGTAGAGGCCGTGATGAGGTGGGAGGTTCCGAGGTCTCCATCTGAGATTCGGAGCTTCCTGGGACTGGCAGGCTACTATCGGAGGTTCATTCAGGACTTCTCCAAGATAGTCGTGCCCCTGACCCTGTTGACGAGGAAACCCGTGGTCTTTCGCTGGAGGCCTGAGCAGCAGGCCGCATTTGAGACGTTGAGACAGAGATTGTGCGAGGCGCCAATCTTAGCCCTGCCAGACGGCATGGAGGACTTTGTGGTATACTGCGATGCGTCCATCTCAGGTTTGGGCGCGGTATTGATGCAGAGAGCGCATGTTATAGCTTACGCTTCGAGGCAGCTGAAGCCTCACGAGGCGAATTACCCGACGCATGATTTGGAGCTGGGGGCTGTTGTTTTCGCCCTCAAGATTTGGCGCCATTACCTCTATGGGGTTCGTTCTACCATTTACACGGACCACAAGAGCCTGAGGTATCTCATGGACCAGCCAAATCTGAATATGAGGCAGCGTCGGTAGCTTGATGTGGTAAAGGATTATGATTGCGAGATCCTCTACCACCTGGGGAAGGCCAATGTCGTGGCCGATGCGCTTAGCCGCAAGGCGGCGCCGATCAGGGACTTCTGTCTGAGGATGACAGTTGTGACTCCGTTGTTGGAGCAGGTCCGGGAGGCCCAGCAGGAGGCCATGAAGGAGGAACATCGTAAGAGTGAGAGAATTGTGGGTCAGGTTTCCTCCTTCGACTATGATAGCCGGGGATTGTTGACTCTTCGCCGTAGGGTGTGGGTCCCTTATCATGGGGGTGTGCGCCAGGTACTGTTGGCAGAGGCGCACAAATCCAGGTTCTCCATCCATCTCGGGGCGACGAAGATGTACAGGGATCTTCGTCTCGATTATTGGTGGCCTTGTATGAAGAGGGACATAGCTTGGTTTGTGGAAAGGTGCCTGGCCTGCAGGAAGGTCAAGGCTGAGCACCATAGACCTCACAGCAAGGTCCAATCGTTGGATATCTCGTTGTGGAAGTGGGAGGATATTACTATGGACTTCATTACGAAGCTTCCCAGGACCGCACGAGGGGTGGATTCGATCTGGGTCATCGTTGATCGATTGACCAAGAGCGCCCATTTTATTCCGATTCAGGAGAGTATTTCGGCCGAAACGTTGGCGGACATCTACATCCGGGAGGTAGTGGCGTAGCACGGGGTGCCAGTTTCGGTGATTTCAGACAGGGATGTGCGGTTCACTTCCAGGTTTTGGAAGAAGTTTCTTGACTAGCTGGGTACTCGACAGCATTTTAGCACCGCCTTTCACCCGCAGACGGATGGTCAGAGCGAGCGGACCATCCAGACTCTGGAGGATATGCTGCGGTCGTGTGTTTTAGACTTCAGAGGTAGTTGGGATACTTACCTCCCATTGGCGGACTTCTCCTATAACAACAGCTATCATGCGAGTATCGACTGTCCTCCTTTCGAGATGCTGTATGGGAGGAAGTGCAGGACCCCGATATGCTGGGGAGAAGTGGGGTAGAGAGTCATGGGGAGTACCGAAGTGGTACTCAACACTACGTGGAGGATCCAGCAGGTTTGGAGCAGGCTTCAGACTGCTTAGAGTCGGCAGAAAAGTTATGCCGACAAGCATCGGTCAGACCTGGAATTCTAGGTCAGGGATATGGTGCTCCTGAAGGTGTCGCCATGGAAGGGCGCCATTCGATTCAGGAAGTGGAGAAAGCTGGGCCCCAGGTATATTGGGCCTTTCAGGGTTATAGACCGGGTGGGCGGGGTAGCATATAGGCTGGATCTGCCAGCCAAACTCAGTCAGATTCATAGCACCTTTCACGTCTCCCAGTTACGGAAATGTTTGGTGGACGATTCTGTAGTGGTGCCTTTAGAGGATATTCAGGTTGATGACAGCCTGAACTACATCGAGCGGCCAGTGGCGATCCTCAACAGGAAGTCAAAGGATCTGAGGAACAAGAAAGTGGAGCTGGTAAAGGTGCAGTGGCAGCACCGCAAGGGCTCGGAATGGACCTGGGAGCTGGAGGACGAGATGAGGGAGCATTACCCCGAGCTTTTTCAGGATCGAGCAGCAGACTTCGAGGACGAAGTCTAAAATAAGTGGGGGAAATTTGTAACACCCTATTCCTGGTGTGTCTGTTATTCAAGTATTTTTGATGTTTTCTCTGGGACTCGACGGGTTGGAGGCCCAACTCGTCGAGTAGAGTCGAGATCCGCGGACAATTTAAGTCACCTACTCAACGAGTCGGGAGACTGACTCGGCGAGTAGGTGCTGGTTGAGTGAAACCCTTAATCTGAGGGTTTGCACCCTATTTAAACGACTTAACTCAGCCTCCCTCGTCCCTATCTCTCCCAAGAAGCTGTATATCGAAACCCTAGCCGTTTTTGTGTGATCTAAGGCCATATTGGTGCTTTTGGGTGGTTTGTGAAGCTTGAAAGGAAGGAAGAATCTTGGGAATTTGAGTTGGGGCTTGTAGATCCAGAGATCTTATTCCATCTTCAGCTCAATCAAGGTAAATGCCCCCTATTTTGGTCTTCCATTTGGTTGTTCATCTTTAGGGCTTAGATTTTGGGTGCATTTAAGGCTTCCTAAGCCATTTTCGGATTTATGAAGTGATTCATGGTGTTGTACTTTCAGATCCGAGTCATTGGAGGGGTTTCATGGCATAAAGGTGCCAACTCTATGGCCATGAGAGCCCCATGCACATTGTAGAGCAGCTTTTATGGATTTTTGAGCCAAAAACCCCATGCATGTGCACCAAGTTTGGAACTTTACGTATAAAATGGACATTAGGAGGCAAGATCTATGGTTTTGGTATGTTAAGACCCATTTAAATTGCCTGTATAGTAAGTTCAAGAAGGGACTCGACGAGTTGTTCTTGGGACTCGGCGAGTCGAGGTGTAATGACCACCAAATCCATTCTGCGAATGGACCAGTTGTGAGGAAGGGAAGTCCCGTAGATGTTTAGACGCGAAAAAGGACCTGAGAATCATGGGACTCGGTGTAACATACACGTTTTGAAATCGTGTTTTAAGTAAATAATATTATGAAATATTATGTGATATTGAGTATTGAGCTCTAACAGATAGTTTTTACTAGAAATGAAGTAAAACTATGTTTAGAATCACTCATAAATTATTAGAAGTCTTATGAGATTCCAATTATTAGCCAAATAGTGAAATTTAGCGAAAATATAAAATTTGAAATAAGTGAAATTTTATTATTTAAAGTTGTATATAATCTCGTTAGAAACATGTAGGCGAAAACCTCGTCGAAATCCGAGTTATAACAAAGAAGTTATGACCAATCGAAGATCCGCGACAAAACCGGCACGGTGCCGAATGACGTAAAAAGTGAGTTTTTGATAAACTACTTTTTAGCCTTAGTGATCTAAATGAAAGTCGTAGTATTCGTTAAACCGAGAAGTTCGATAAAAAGAACGCCAACATCTGACTTCGTATGAGGAAGTTATGATTTTTCTAAGTTTCAGCTTAGCAGTAGACAGCTAAAAACTCGAATTTTAGATCCAGTGATTTTTAGCCGACACAACCTAAACGAGAATCGAATGTCTCGTCATTAGCAGTACAACGGTAAAAATTCAGATGAAAACGGACGTCGGATGAAGAAGTTATGAATTTTTAACGGATTTACCAGTCCCGGTCTGTTCAAAATAATAATATAAAAATAAAGTCAAAATTTTACGACGAAGTCTAAACAAAAGTTGTAGAGCATAACTTTCTCTACGCGTGTATATAAAGAATGTCAAAAACGGAGCCTGTATGAGAAAGTTATGGATTTTACAAGATTGGGCACATTTTTCGAGATATTTTGCATGAATAGTGCTGCCACGTCACCCTCGCTCGGAGCTGGCCACGTGTCCGAAGCTGCTGCGTGGTGCATCCGAGAAGCGAAGCGTGTCACATAGGTGTCCGAAGGCGTCACGTGATCTCGCATGCTTCCCACGTGATCCGACCCGCGTGTAGCCACCAAGGCTGCTGACCCGATCCGAAGTAGTAGCCGCGTCACCCGACCAATCCGAAGCTCGCAGCTGTCCGAATCGAGCCTCGCCCTGCTGCCACCTGGTCCGAACCTCGCATACACATGCCCTCACCCCCTCGTTTCGGATCCGAGGCTCGCACCTATATAAGGGGTGCGAGACCTCCCGGGTAAAAGTTACAAATTTGGCAATTTTCACCCCTAAACTTATATTTACTCTTCTTCCACTTCCCTCGAAGCCCCGGTACTAATTCCAAAGCCCGAAACACGCCCCGAGATTCCCGAGAAGCCCGAAAAAAATTTATCTTTTCGGTTTCGAAGCCCAACCCTCGTAGGGCCCGGTTTTCAAGAAAACTCCCGGTTTTCAACGAAGAAAGTCATATTTAGAGCCGAAGTGCTGCCCAAATTACTATTTTAACCCCCGGTTATTTCACGGTGAGTTTAATATATAGGAACAATTGTATGTTATGTGTTATATGTGCTATGTGCTTTTCCATGATTATCATCTCGAGTTATTATTTTCGCTATTTTTATAGCAAGGCTGTACCTTTGACTTGAAGTGTATGACATAAGCATCACTTGGGTATTGGTATGAACCGTTGACCATGCAGTGTATGACATAGGCATCACTTTGGTTTCGGTAGTATGCTAAGATAAGGCTGAAAGCCTAAATATTCTAGCAAAATGATATTCCTGAGTATTTTCTGTGCCATTTGTGCTGAAACTTTATTGATTATATATCAAGTATGGAAATTGTTATGTCTCACTGATTGATATGGAAAGCTTTTCGCATTATGCCTTTGTTGTTCCTTGTTCTTCTTTGCTTCTGGCATATTGAAGTATATATATGGCATAACGTTATATTGTATCTATTATTGAACTCACTAAGCGTCACCGCTTACCCCTCTCAATGTTTAACAAATTTGCAGGAGATAAGCTTCCAGTATAGTTATATACTGATAGAAGATTTTTGAATAGTTTGAAACTATTGTTTTGATAGAAGATTTTTGAATAGTTTGAAACTATTGTATTTTGCATTCCCATATGTATAAATCTATAGAATCATGGGAAGTTATGTAATATATAACACTATGAAATAGTGGGTTTGTATCCAGTAGTTTGTAATCACTTTATCAATATAAAATATTGTTTTTATGAATATGCACGTAGCATGTTTCGGAGTAACAATTGTCAACTATGAAAGTGTGGGTCTTTAAATCATGGTATCAGAGAAGTGGTTTAAGTGAACTAAATTCCACGGATTGGTATTTAGAATTAAACTATTGGAAGTTCAATATATGAACTTAATCATTGTAAGGATAGGGATACAAACCATAGGAATTATTTAAGTAAAAGTATTAGGTAAGGATAAACCCTAATATATTCTAAAATACAACGTTACTCCATATTGCAGTGCAATGGCTGAAAAGGTTAGTAGCCATACCCCTGAGGTTGGTGGAGGTCATCAACCTGAGGAAGTGAATACTCCAGTATCTCCTCATGAGGAGCGACTCTTGGGTAGACTTACCGGTGTTATTCGACAGACTCTCGAAGAACACAAAAAGAATGATGATAAAGGAAAAGAGAAAGCCACTGGAGAATCTTCAAAAGGAGAGGTGAAGTGTCCCTTGTTCAAAGATTTCAAGAGTAGTGGTGCTACAGAGTTTTCTAGTGTTCTTAATCCCATTGTTGTTCTTATCTGGATCGAGAACACAGAGAAAGTGTTTCGTATCTCTCATGTGGATAACGAAGACAAAGCTAACTATGCTTCTGCAATGCTCATCGGAGAAGCATTGATCTGGTGGGAAGCAACATATGAAGCTCTAAGCGGGTTTGACCAGGAGAATTTAGCCTGGGAAATTTTCAAAACTCGTTTGTTAGGGAAGTACTGTCCTCTAGATATGAGGAGGAGATTGAAGAAGGAATTCCTTGAGCTTAGACAAGGAGGAATGACTGTGAATGAGTATGAAACTCAGTTCAATCAAAAAGCACGGTTTGCTGTAAAGTATATTCCAACTGAAGATGAGAAAATTCAGTTATTCTTAGAGGGACTACGACATGAAATTCACGATTTCGTTGGCAATCGGGAAGTACTGTCAATCGATAAAGCCGTTGAGTATGCTCGAAGACGTGAGCATAACTTAGAACTACGTGGTGCCACTCTTACTGTTCCGAAGCATCCACGTACTAAAGGGACTGCTCCTACTTCCCCTATTCCACCAACTCAATCCGTTCGATCTGAACCTAGCAAGCAAGTACAATCTCAGAGTGGTTTTCGTGGTCGCAGCAGGTCACAATCTTTTTCTCTTCAGTCGCCAGCTTGTCGAACTTGTGGAAAGAATCATCCGGGCGAATGCAGACTAGAGGAAGGATATGTGGTCTGTTTTGGATGTGGAGAAATAGGCCACAAGAAGCTCGTATGTCCAATGAAAGGTGTTACATGCTTTACATGTGGTGTTACTGGCCACAGGAAGTGTTTCTGCCCTACTCTTACTAGTCAAACTGCGGGGAGTCAAGCTTCTGTTCAACAACCGACGAGAAGTCGAGCCCCTGTTCAACAATCAAAGGGTACTCCAACTAAAAAGGACGAGGTGCCAAAAGCTAAGGGCCGTGCATTCCAGATTACCTCAGAGGAGGCACGCGAGGACCCGAATGTTGTGACGGGTACATTTCTTGTTAACTCTAGACCTGCTCACATTTTATTTGATTCTGGCGCCTCAGATTCTTTTGTGTCTTATGAATTTGCGTATTCCTTTCAAATTGCTTGCTATGCACTCGCGCAACCATTTCACGTAGATACTGCGGGAAGTATATCATTACTTGCTGATAAAGTCTATAGGGATTGTATTATAGAAATTGAAAGCTATAACTTTCTTGCTAACCTAATCCCTATCTCCTTGCCCAACTTTGACATTATTCTCGGCATGGATTGGTTATCAAAGAACCACGCAGAACTCTTGTGCTATGAAAAGATAGTATGTATTCCCATTGAAGGGGAGAATCCTATTTATGTCTATGGTGAACAAGGAACCTTAAAAATAATATCTTTCCTCAAAGCTCGTAAATTCATATCGAAAGGGTGTTCTATCTATCTGGCCTACACAGTCGATGTCTCAAAAGAGGGGAAGAAAACGGTGAATGATGTTCCCATTGCTAAAGAATGTCCAGATGTTTTTCCCGAAGAATTTCCTGGACTTCCTCCGGACAGGCAAGTAGAATTCCGAATTGACCTTGTGCCTGGTGCTGCTCCGATTGCAAAGACTCCTTATCGTCTTGCGCTAGCTGAGATGAAAGAAATGATGATCCAACTGCAGGAGCTACTTGACAAAGGTTTCATTCGACTGAGTACCTCACCCTGGGGTGCTCCGGTACTGTTTGTCAAGAAGAAAGATGGATTGATGCGGATGTGCATTGATTATCGTGAGCTAAATAAGGTGACTATCAAGAACAAGTACCCACTACCTCGCATCGACGATTTGTTCGATCAACTTTAGGGTGTTAGCTATTTCTCAAAGATTGATCTAAGATCTGGTTATCATCAGTTGAAAGTTCACGAGCAGGATGTACCGAAGACTGCTTTTCGTACTCGATATGTGCATTATGAATTCCTTGTTATGCTGTTTGGTTTAACAAATGCTCCTGCTGTATTTATGGATATGATGAATCGGGTATGTCGCCTAATGCTCAATAAATCTGTCATCGTATTCATTGACGATATTCTAATCTATTCCAAGTCTGAAGCTGATCATGCCATTCATATTCGTGCGGTATTAGAACTTCTTCAAAAGGAGAAACTATATGCTAAATTCTCGAAATGTGAATTTTGGCTTCGCCAAGTTCAATTTCTCGGCCATGTTATTTCTGGTGACGGTGTATCCGTAGATCCTACTAAAATTGAAGCTATTCAAAATTGGGAAGTGCCCCGTAATGCTTCCGAAATTCGTAGTTTCTTGGGTCTCGCGGGATATTATCGGAGATTTATTAAAGACTTTTCTCGTATAGCCATACCTCTCACGAGTCTTACACGAAAGGAAGTGAAGTTCGAATGGGGTGAATCCCAAGAAAAAGCTTTCTCGACTTTAAAAGATCTTTTGACTCATTCTCCAATCTTATCACTTCCAGAAGGTGATGATGATTTCTCTGTATATGGCGATGCTTCAAGATTGGGACTCGGTTGTGTGTTGATGCAACATGGTAAAGTGATAGCCTATGCCTCAAGACAACTGAAAGATTATGAGAAGAATTATCCCACCCATGATCTCGAACTCGCTGCGGTGGTATTTGCCCTAAAACTTTGGAGACATTACCTTTTTGGTACAAAATGTCAATTGTATACCGACCATAAGAGTCTCAAGTACATATTCAGTCAGCAAACTTTAAATATGAGACAACAACGAGCCATGGAGCTGATCAAAGACTATGACTATGAAATCCTATATCATCCTGGGAAGGCTAATGTAGTTGCCGATGCACTTAGCAGAAAGGTTTATCGTAATAGTATGTGTTATGCTATTACTCACACTACAGTAAAGTTCACTATTCTAGATGAACTAGAGAGATGGCAAGTAGAGGCCCTAAAGCCAGAAAATGTGAAGAAAGAAGGGATGGTACATTATACTGATGTTTTGCTTAATGATCCAAGAGGATTGAAGGTATTCAAGAATCGGCTATGGATTCCAAAGATTGGTGGATTAAGACAGAAGATTTTAGATGAAGCCCATAAATCTAAACTGTCAATGGGAAGAACTGTCCATATCTTCCAATGTCTCTCTTTAATCCAGGAACACTAAGATTTTAGATGAAGCCCATAAATCGGCTATGGATTCCAAAGGCTTCCGATTTATGGTGGATTAAGACAGAAGATTATTGGTGGCTTAAGATTTTAGATGAAGCCCATAAATCGGCTATTAGATGAAGCCTTACGATTTATGGTGGATTAAGACAGAAGATTATTGGTGGCCTGGATTAAAGAGAGACATTTAGGAACCCCAGAAAGTCTTAGTGTTCCTGTATGGAAATGGGAAGAACTGTCCATGGATTTTATTACCAAATTGCCAAAGACTGCTAGACAGCATGATAGCATTTGGGTAATCGTCGACCGCCTGACTAAAAGTGCTCATTTTCTTGCCATGCGTGAAACGACTCCAATGGAGAAATACGCACAAGTATACTTGGATGAAATTGTTGCAAGACATGGTGTGCCACTAAAGATCATTTCTGATCGTGATACTCGCTTCACTTCTCACTTTTGGCCGAGTATGCAACGTGAATTGGGTTCCCGAGTTGCTCTCAGCACAGCTTATCATCCCCAGACAGATGGTCAGACGGAGAGAACGATCCAGACAGTAGAAGATATGCTTCGTGCATGTGTCTTGGAGTTCGGTGGTAGCTGGGATAAATATTTACCTCTTGTCGAATTCTCGTATAATAACAGTTACCACGCTTCAATCAAAATGCCACCATATGAGGCATTATATGGTCGCAAGTGTCGTACTCCATTATGTTGGCGTGACATAGGACAGAAGATCCTTGGAGGCCCTGAAATGATTCAAGACACCACCGACAAGATTCAAATTGTACGAGAAAGAATGAAAGCCGCCCAGGATCGACAAAAGTCCTATACGGAAAAGAGGAGGCGAACAATAGAATTCCAGGTGGGGGATTTCGTAATGTTGAAGGTATCCCCATGGAAAGGTCTTATGCGATTTGGAAAGAAAGGAAAACTAAGTCCTACATTTGTTGGTCCTTTCAAAATCCTCCAGAGGATTGGTAAACAAGCATGCCGCTTGGAATTGCTTGAAGATTTGACAGGTATTCATGATGTCTTTCATGTGAGTTATCTGCGCAAATGCTTAAGCACATATGATGAGGCAGTTCCATTATCCGAGGTGAAACTGGATAATAAGTTAACTTATGTAGAAGAGCCTGAAGAGATCGTAAATGAAAGAACGACTAACCTACGTAATAAAGAAGTAGAGTTGGTGCTTGTCAAGTGGAAACACCATCGAGGCCCGAACTATACTTGGGAGAATAAGAATGAGATGAGAGCGAAATACCCCCATTTATTTTAATCGATGTAATTTCGGGGACGAAATTCTAAAAAGGAGGAGGTATTTGTAACATACACGTTTTGAAATCGTGTTTTAAGTAAATAATATTATGAAATATTATGTGATATTGAGTATTGAGTTCTAACAGATAGTTTTTACTAGAAATGAAGTAAAACTATGTTTAGAATCACTCATAAATTATTGGAAGTCTTATGAGATTCCAATTATTAGCCAAATAGTGAAATTTAGCGAAAATATAAAATTTGAAATAAGTGAAATTTTATTATTTTAAGTTGTAGATAATCTCGTTAAAAACATGTAGGCGAAAACCTCATTGAAATCCGAGTTATAACGAAGAAGTTATGACTAATCGAAGATCCGCGACAAACCCGACACGGTGCCGAATGACGTAAAAAGTGAGTTTTTGATAAACTAATTTTTAGCCTTAGTGATCTAAATGAAAGTCTTAGTATTCGTTAAACCAAGAAGTTCGATAAAAAGAACGCAAAAATCTGACTTCGTATGAGGAAGTTATGATTTTTCTAAGTTTCAGCTTAGCAGTAGACAGCTAAAAACTCGAATTTTAGATCAAGTAATTTTTAGCCGACACAACCTAAACGAGAGTCGAAGGTCTTGTCATTAGCAGTACAATGGTAAAAAGTTAGACGAAAACGGACGTCGGATGAAGAAGTTATGAATTTTTAACGGATTTACCAGTCCCGGTCTGTTAAAAATAATAATATAAAAATAAAGTTAAAATTTTCCAACGAAGTCTAAACGAAAATTGTAGAGCATAACTTTCTCTACGCATGCATATAAAGAACATCAAAAACGGAGCCCGTATGAGAAAGTTATGGATTTTACAAGATTGGGCACATTTTTCGAGAAATTTTGCATGAATAGTGCTGCCACGTCACCCTCGCTCGGAGCTGGCCACGTGTCCGAAGCTGCTGCGTGGTGCATCCGAGAAGCGACGCGTGTCGCACAGGTGTCCAAAGGCGTCACGTGATCTCGCATGCTTCCCACGTGATCCGACCCGCGTGTAGCCTCCTGATTCGACCAAGGCTGCTGACCCGATCCGAAGCAGTAGCCGCGTCACCCGACCAATCCGAAGCTCGCAGCTATCCGAACCGAGCCTCGCCCTGCTGCCACCTGGTCCGAACCTCGCATACACGTGCCCTTACCCCCTCGCTTCGGATCCGAGGGTCGCACCTATATAAGGGGTGCGAGACCTCCCGGGTAAAAGTTACAAATTTGGCAATTTTCACCCCTAAACTTATATTTCCTCTTCTTCCACTTCCCCCGAAGCCCCGGTACTAATTCCAAAGCCCGAAACACGCCCCAAGATTCCCGAGAAGCCCGAAAAAATTTTATCTTTTCGGTTTCGAAGCCCAACCCTCGCAGGGCACGGTTTTCAAGAAAACTCCCCGTTTTCAACGAAGAAAGTCATATTTAGAGCCGAAGTGCTGTCCAAATTACTATTTTAACCCCCGGTTATTTCACGGTGAGTTTAATATATAGGAACAATTGTATGTTATGTGTTATATGTGCTATGTGCTTTTCCATGATTATCATCTCGAGTTATTATTTCTGCTATTTTTATAGCAAGGCTGTACCTTTGACTTGAAGTGTATGACATAGGCATCACTTGGGTATTGGTATGAACCGTTGACCATGAAGTGTATGACACAGACATCACTTTGGCTTCGGTATTATGCTAAGATAAGGCTGAAAGCCTAAATATTCTAGCAAAATGATATTCCTGAGTATTTTCTGTGCCATTTGTGTTGAAACTTTATTGATTGTAGATCAAGTATGGAAATTGTTATGCCTCATTGATTGATATGGAAAGCTTTTCGCATTATGCCTTTGTTGTTCCTTGTTCTTCTTTGCTTCTGGCATATTGAAGTATATTATATGGCATAACGTTATATTGTATCTATTATTGAACTCACTAAGCGTCACCGCTTACCCCTCTCAATGTTTAACTAATTTGCAGGAGATAAGCTTCTAGTATAGTTATATACTGATAGAAGATTTTTGAATAGTTTGAAACTATTGTTTTGATAGAAGATTTTCGAATAGTTTGAAACTATTGTATTTTGCACTCCCATATGTATAAATCTATAGAATCCTGGGAAGTTATGTAATATATAACACTATGAAATAGTGGGTTTGTATCCAGTAGTTTGTAATCACTTTATCAATATAAAATATTATTTTTATGAATATGCACGTAGCATGTCTCGGAGTAACAATTGTCAACTATGAAAGTGTGGGTCTTTCACTCGGCAAGTGTATGAACAGACTCGGCGAGTCCAAGGCAAACTCCTAACCTTTGAAGATTGACTCGACGAGTTGTTCATACAACTCGACGAGTCGTAGACTGGACATGTTCTTATGAGGGAGATGAACTCGCCGAGTTCAAGGAAGAACTCGGCGAGTGGGATGAAGATGGTCCCGATAGTTTGAAGGAAGAAGAACTCGTCGAGTTCTTGCTGGACTCGATGAGCGGAGTCGGGGTTGTATCGGATTAGTGGAGTATGGACTCGGCGAGTTGGCGGGCAAACTCGGCGAGTCAGGTCATTTGGATGTTGACTTTGATTGGTTATGTTATTGACCCTGGTTAAGGTCATATGTTCTGTTTGATGACTTGAGGATTGTCGTGTAGGGATTGAGGAGTCGAGGAGAGCTGACCTTCACGCCGAGGACAGTCCATACGCTACACTACATCGAGGTGAGTTACCTTCCAGTAGCGGTGGGTCTACGGCCACAATGTCGGCCTACTAGTAGGAGTTGTATGTTAGATGATTGTCTTTGTGACATTCATCTAGGTTTGCTACTACCTGATATGTTATATGTTGGCATGATATGTTATATGTGATAGTGGTAGTTGGGGAAGAATAGTCCCCAAGTTTGATTGTTAGGACCAAAGGGTAGGTCAGACACCCCAGATATGTCTGACAGTATGTTATGATATGTTTATATGCTGGCATGATATGTTATATATGATAGTGGTAGTAGGAGGGGAATAGTCTCCAAGTTCGGTTGTTAGGACCGAAGGGTAGTTCGGACACCCCATATATGTATGATAGTATGTTTATGTTATGATATATGTGTTAGTAGCAGTAGGGGGTGCAATAGTCCCCGAGGTTCGGTTGTTAGGACCGATGGGTAGGTCAACACCCCAGAACGGCTTGACACGGGTAGGTCAGCACCCCAGAATGGCTTGACATAGGTAGGTCCGCACTCCAGAATGGCTTGACACTGGTAGGTCGGCACCCCAGAATGGCCGCACCGGGTAGGTCAGGCACCCCAGAATTGTCCGGCAGTATGTAGGCTATGTGATTGTATGGTATGTGGTATGATGGGGGAACTCACTAAGCTTTGTGCTTACAGTTTCAGTTTGGGTTTCAGGTACCTCTTCGTCCAAGGGGAAGGAGCTGGCAGGGTTGCAGCGCATCACACACGCACATATGATTTCCGCTTAGAGTTTTCTGGGATTGTACTCTGACATTTTATTACATTCAGATGATATGGTTTTTGAGATATGATACTACGGTTTTATGGATTGATATGATTTTGGCAATGTCTTGGCAAGTTATTTTATAATTCACTAAATTTAAAATGAAGTTTCTGTGCCCATTCCAGTTAAAGTTGGCTTTGCATATGAGTTCTGAGAATTCTCAATTGGTTGCATAATGTCACAACTAGGAATTTTGATGCTTTCTAACAACAACAATGATAACATTTGTGAACCAAAAATGTGAAAGCATGTATGATGCTTATTCAATAACAACAAACTTCCATCAAACACTTTATACAAGCACTGCAAATAGTCAACAAAGAATTGGAAACCCTAGAAATCCCGGTTAAGTCCATTTTCGGATTAGGATTTTCTTATTGGGCCTAATCGACCAATAAGCTTCCAATTTGACTATTTTGGGCTTAGAACTTCTATATGGACTCTAATTGGACCCACTCTCATTTATTTTAACATTTTGGGCCATAATGGGCCTAGAATGAAATAAAATACCCTAATGGACCATAACAAATCTAATTAACTTAAAAAGGCCATAAAAACTCATTCTTGATTTATTTTAGGCCGTGAGCCATCTCCAAAGACCAATTGGACCAAAAATCATCCAATTGGGCCAAAACATGGACTTAAGCACAAGGAGGCCCAATTTCTTTTCTTCCCTCTCCTTCTCTCGACCCAACTACACAAATGGGGGAAAAAGAGTTGACTTTCCTACATGCCACCTCACAATTACACAAAGGATATCTATGCAACATCTCATACTCCCAAGCACCTATCACTTCACACTCTCTTCTCCTCTCTCTTTTCTTCTTCGGCCGAAACCAACTCAAACACACACACACTCTCAAAAAAATCTCTCTCAAACACATAAGAACTCTCTTCTCCTTTTCATCAAAATTTTCGAGAATTAGAAGTATTCCAAGGAGTTTTTCATTCAAAAATCAATTCTAGTTACAAATCTTGGTAAGTTCGTACTTAAATCCAAAGTTTAACTTCTATAGCTCATCAAAAATCATCTTTTAATTCATTCAAATTCGTGATCTTGCATCTTAGAACACATCTAAGCCAAAGATCCTCCAAGAAGCTTGATAGGCCGAGAATAGAATCAAACTTCTTCCATTCTTCTTCAAAACCGAACCCATAAACTCAAGGTGAGTTCATACCCCTCTCTTTTCGGTTTTCATAAGTTTTATGGGGGAGAATACAAGTAAAATGTGTAGATCTATGTGTATGTGTATGCTATGTATGATTTTACGCATGTATGTGTGATTATATGTGTTTATGTGGTAAATATGTAACAAAAAGGGAAGAAATCACGAAATCTATGGTATAAGAAGGGAAACAAACATGATCTAAGTTATATTACACTAAACAAGTCAAGAATATTACCCTCTAAGATTATGATAAACATATTGCAACATAAAACCCATTTTTGGGCTTAAATTGTCAAATAAACAAAAGTTGGGTTGAAAAATTACTATTCACGGTTTTCTCGAGGACTAAAAGAGTCTAAACAGTAAAAATAAGCATTTTTAAAGGTTAGAAATGAAATTTATGGCTTAATGGGCCAAATTTTGGGCTTTTCGGTCGAATGAGCCAAAATTGCGAAAAACCACATTTTCAAGGGGCTGAATGATAAATTCAGGGGTTAAAATGCTTTTCTTTTCCAAAAAGGATAAAAAATGTAAAGCTTTTGGATTTTGGGCCAAAATTGTAAAAGTTGCAAATAGTTTGGGCTTTAACCGAAAAACACTTTTCTGGAAGGGCTGAAACTGCCAAAGAATAAGTTTTGAGCTAAAAATATCACCTGAACAAGTCTATGGTTCAAAAGTGTCAAGAAAATGGTTTAAGGGATTAAAATGTCTTTTTTTGTATAAAGGACTAAAATTGTTATTTTTATTAAAGAAGGGTTGAAAAGGTCAAAACAAACATTTTGAACCAATTATTTTATTGTTAAGATAATTGAATCAAAAATACCAAAAACTAAAACTCATGAAAATAGAAAGATGAATATACGTATAAATCCAAAAATCGTTATAAACAAATCGATCGGTCTCGTGTCGATACAAAAATTACAATCGTCCAATCAAACCTTCCAACAATTATACAATACCTAAAACAAGTAAACATTCGAAACTTTGGGCTTAAAAGTTACAATCATGCTTGTTGGGCCTTTGTGATCCATTAACATGATTTTTGGGCCCAAGGGATAATAATAATAAATGTTATTGGGCCTTCTATGACCCAATTTCATATTTTAGGGACCCTCAATGGCTTTAATTATTATTGGGCCTTAGTGGCCCATTAGCATTGCTAGTAAGGTCCAAGTAAATCAAATGCGAAATGGGCCAACGTGTCCTTCGTATACCAAACAGCCTAAAATAACTCACGAAAGTAGCAGGACTTTGTATTCCACTTCTCCTCGTTTGTTAGGCTTATGTGTAATCAAAGTAAACAAATTCAGGTCGTTAATCAATAGTAATCAATGTTGTTTGGATTAAGTGAGTAATAACGGGCGACACCTCTAAGGGTCGTTCGTAGTCTGTAGTTATAATCAAAGTCTCCTGGAAGGAGAGCGAGAGTTTGTGTATAGATCTATACGGGGATGACTCCCCCACACCTCAGCTGTTCGCTACAGTTAGACTCGGCCAGTCTAGGGTGACAAAATCTTAAGATCAATCCCGGCATACGTTAGGTTGCCAAGACAGACGAAATAGTCATTATTATGCATGGTTATAACGACTCACATAATTAATTAATCCAATACCATCCGTGAAATCAAGGAAGAGTAATCAAAATCAGTCGTTGTGACGGTATAGCAATTTGAAAATCAATTATATTTTATGTTATCGGAAAACATCGGGTTTTTCGAGGAAATCAATACCACTCGCTTGTATCTTTCTATAACTATAATACAAAACTCCATTTTATACACGTTTTGAAATCATTCATGCATCAACTTATGGATCTTCACACTTTGGTAAACAATTGTCTTTTCAGAAAATATCGGATTTTCTGGGTTTTATAAACTATACAAATCATTTTTATCACAACCCTGCTTATGAACTCACCAACATTTCAAATGTTGACGTTTTTCAAAATAACTTGTATTCTCAGGTAACAGGTAAGCTGAAGGGTAATATCAAGTATGTTAGGATGTTATGTTTTTTTTGAAAACTCTCAAACAATTTATGTTATGGATGTGTAATATTTAAAACAATGTACTGGATGTGAATAATATCAGTTGTAATGTATTGATGCATGGTGATGTTTATGTTATGATTCATGTATATGTTGGATTAATGTCTAAGTCCATAACTATATTTGGTATGTACTTGACCCGACCCGGCATGGTCCATTTGGGTTGCACTTCACCGGCACAATTTATATGGATAGTCTTTTGAGAATCGTATATTTATGATTTATATTAATATATTATAAGTTCTAATATATTAATATATAATCATATTATTTAATTAGTATTGATCAAGAATTAATTTATAATTAATTAAGTGATCAAAAGGAACTAATTAAATATGGACTCTTAGATATATATGTGTAGTGGGCCAAGTTCATTTAGGTTGGGCTAAGTCTTCATGGATAGTCCATGGAGCTTTAACCCATGGATCCTAGGAAATGAAAGGTCATGGGTATTAGGGTTTAACCCTAATCCTCCACACTATATAAAGGGTCTGATGGTTCATGAAATTAGGCTAATGGCTAGTGTGGATACACTAAAGAGGGCAATAACCGATTTCATAAGTGTGAGCCAAGTATACATATTCTCTAAAGGTTTTCCAAGGTGTTTTGGTGATTTGTGATTCCACTTGAGGCTTCCACACTATTGGGGCTAAGCTCTTAAAGTTCAAGACTTCAAGCTTCATTAAAAGGTATGTATTCTAACTTGTTATATTACCCAAATATCAAGGATTGTATGCTAGATAGGGTAATACCTTGGAAGATTCATATTTGCATGTATAATAGAGAAAACATAGTTACAAGGTATTTAGGGTTGCATGTACACTTAGGAGTGTTAGAATGCTCAAAAACCCAACAGTGGTATCAGAGACATGGATTGTTTTCTTTTATATTCATGCAAATGTTTGATTTTCAAAGTTGAAAAAAAAAAGAAAAAAAAACATGAAGTTTGTCAAATTTTAAGATAATTACTTGTTTTGTGAAAAACTAATTATTTGTAAAATTTGAATCATTTGCTATATGAGTTGAATTAGGTCAAATTTAGTAAAAGATAAAATGATATGATTATTTTATTAGTTTTAAAAGTTTGATCTAAATGTTTTAAGGAATTACAAATTTTGTCATAAAATTTTGGAGCTCAAAAGTTTTTTTTTAAAGTTGTGATCTTAAGTGTTTTGAAACCTCCATAAGTTATGGATTACCAAAAGTTTTATGTTTCCTTGATTTATGAGTTAGTTTAGATTAATGGAAAAAAAAATTGTGTTTTAGTTGTTTTCAATCCTAATTAATCTAGAGGTAGTTCATAAAATGTGTTTTTGTAACTTGTCCTCAAGTTACATAAAAGGTCACATTTATGAATCTTAAAACTCATAAAAGTGTCATAGGTTACATAAAAAAAATGAAGAGTCTTTTTCATTAAATAGTATTATGACTCCATAACTTGTCCTCAAGTTATGGATGTTTAAGAGTCACTTCTTTAAAAGTGTTATTAAAGAACAAGAGGTTACATAAAAAATGAAGAGTCTTCATTTTAATGAACCATTAAACTCATAAGTTATGAAATGAAAAGTTTTGAATAGTTTCAAAAACTTGCCCTCAAGTTTTGGAATTTGTAAAGTTTTCACTTCTGAATACTTTAATTCCAAGTTAAGCCCTTAGAATTTTAAAAGTTAAAATTCAACCCTTATACTTTATAATATTATAAGTGAATAATATTTATATATATGTATAAGAGTAAAGTCGTCTTACCATTAGTAGGCCTCATTCACGAAGCCGGTCTATAAGGGGGGGTATAAGGTTACTGCCTATAAAATGACAGTTTAATGGGTGTCCACTCTCACCCACCGCTTCCTTGACAAATGGAGGGTCGTTAGCCGAACAGGTAGGACAAGGACTATAATTCTCCATTCATTAAAAGTATTAATGATAAATACTAAGTAACTAAACTCTTAATAATACCCAATCTTAGTTACTTAGGAAAATGTGAATTTGGTGCTAACCCATGAAATTACACTTTGCAATTTGCTTAAGTCAGTTAGTGGAGCATGTGTGGTTAACCGGCACACTAGCTTGATTTAACAAGGTAGGGAAAGGGTAACTTAATGTTTATCATAATATCGATGGAGCGTGTGTGGTTAACCGGCACATCGATTGAGGGGTAAATATTAAGGGTACCAAGTATATTTGCATGGTTATTCACACCTTGTTTTGTGATCCTCGGCATCCCAGTCACAAAACCTGAAGGGCACACTCGAGATTGAAACATGCCTTTGAAAAGTTCAATGAATCTCAAAAGAATCTAGGAGTTTCAAAACCAATTAAAACCTAATAATACATTTCGTTTATCTTGGTGGAAATTGGTGAATCGTCATTCACCTACCTTCAAATATTTTATAGCTTGGATTACGGCATCCCTCTTCCAAGTTATAAAATAGTTTGCTGGGTCCTAGCCTTGATATTTCATATTGGGTGTTATATTAAGGACTTTAGATCAACTATCTTGAATATCACCCAAAAAGATGTCTGGTTCAGACATCTATGATCCTCCCAAATCTCTTGGAACTTCACTTCCACCACCTCCTCAAATTATTCTCCCTAACCCACAAGTTCAAGGTCACTCAAGCCCTATTGGCAAGCAAGGTCTATGTGTGATCGCATCTTGGAGATGAAGTCACATATAGACCAGCCGGGAGAGTTGGGTGTCAAACTCTTGAGAAAGTTGGTGGTTCAATCACTTTCTAAGTCACATAGTGAATTCCTTTGGGACTACTATGAAACAGACTATGACATGACCCTTAATGATCTTATCTATTTGCTTGGTGCTGTTGAATCAGCAATAATTTGGAGCACAGGGAGAGCAAATTTGATTAGTAGATCAACTTCCCAAACTATCATGGACATTGAAAATGGTAACATTGGATATCTAGAAAAGCCTTCTCTTCCCAAGGAAAGGGATTGACCATGGTCAACTAGGTTGACCAAATGGTAAAGAGAAAGGATAAGTCTGCGATAGTCCCATGTACCATTCCCAAAGACTCCCTATGTTTCTCTTGCCAAAGGAAGGGGCATTGATTGCGAAGCAGCCTATTTACCTGAAAGATCATAAGGTTGATCAAGTCAAGAAGATTGACTCTACTTCAGGTAAAGTCCAATATCTAACTCTGTTAAGTTTCTATTCTGAGATTCTTGTTACATAATGTGACGAGGTCACGTGTTGATGTTTTAAGAATCAAAGAAAAGTGAAGAAACTTAAAGGAAGTATATGCTGATTCTGATCGCGAAGATGGATCTCGATCGCATGGTTCTGTGATCAGAATTTTGAGTTGTTGCTTAGGAGTTATGATATATTGCTTAGGAATAGATAACAACAAAGTTTTTCATGTTCTTTTTCACTGTAAGGATAGTTTTTCCGCAAAGTTTTTAAAATAAAAGAAAAAAAAATTTGATTTTATTTATTTTAAAATATCCTTACAATGGCATTTGTGAAAAGGAAAAAAATTGTTGCTTATATGATTCCATTAATAGCAAGAGTGGAAATATGAATTTGATTCTTTCATTTGTGGTAGTGTCTAAATTTTCCAAATAAGGAAAGATTCTCATCACCCAAGTTTCAGTTGGATAGAAACTTGGAATCATGCAAGTTGTATAGTATGATGAATGAGAACTTTCAAGCATTGGAAAATTAAGACTAATTACTTGTTCACATGGATGTGTGAGTCAAGTAAAGGACTAAGGGATCGAGTACACATTCTTGTGCACTGATCAAGCCACCACAAATGTAACTTGAGTGACACATCTTAAATAAGGTTTATTAACACTAGTGAAATGTAAGAGTAAAAGGTTTTCTACTCTTGTACATTTGAATTTGGTAAGTTGTGATGTTTTGGATAAAACAGAGACCAACTTAGGCCAATTGTGTTAAGTGTTTGTCTTGATTAGAATCCACACTATCTCTTGAATATTTGGCAAGAAAGTCTTATAGGTCAAGGAGACAGTGGGAGTCTAAAAGATCCTGAAATAGTTTCAAGAACTAATCAAGAATAAAACATGTATTTCATCACTAGCACACGACTAGAGGTTCATAACCTATCGTGTTGACATTTCTGTGCCCATTCCAGTAAAGTTGGCTATACATTTGAGTTCTACATGTTCTCAATTGTTTGCATAACGACTTGGAAGCAATGGCAGGCCCTGTAGTTAAGATTGCACAAGTTCAATCCTTGTGAGTTTGAATTTGTCACTAACCTTGTATTTTGTCTATGGTTTTGACAAATTCACATGGATAAGAACACATATACCATAAAATCTAAGTGTCACAAAGTTTCTCTCCGACTCATGAAAATGATGGTGAGGAAACACTTTCACTAAGTAGATTTTAAGAAGATAGCAACTGTGATATTTGCAGTTCTCAAAGTCGTTAGTGGAGTGTGCATGGTTAACCGACACACTAACATGGACTTATGAGAAATGGCAAAGGTCTAAACAATTGAGACTATGATTACGACATCCCTTTTCATAGTTCTGAAATTGTTTAGACACACATGTGAGCTATCTAAGAAAAGGTGTATGATTTTGATAAAGTCTTATCAAAGCAATCTCGTATCAGAAATCTGAACTTTGGTAAGAAAGTCAATAAATTATTGACTTCTAGAAGTCCAGCTGTTTTCTGGATACATGTCAAAGCTAGTGGGAGCATAAGTGTTATGCTAATAATCATCATGTTAGTAGGAGCATGATAATTATGATAAGTATTGCAAGTTAGCAATATTAATTATAGAAAACAAAAGTTTCAATTCGTGAGGTTGCAGGGGTTGAAAAAGTTGTTTTGCTATAATTAAGGGAGAGGAAATTATACTTCATTTCAATTCTAAAAAGCTTGATTTGAGTTTATAATCATTCTAAAGAGCTTATATTGAGATTTTAATCACATTTAGTCAAGAATATATATATGAATTTCATGTTGGATTGGTTCAACTTAAGAAAATTCTATATATTGCGTTCTCAAAATTCGATTATGATTACGACATCCCTTTTCATAGTTAAATTTTGAGAATATGGAAAACAAAAAATTATTATGGCAAAAGACTGGTCTAGAACCATGTCTTTATGTGAAACATCATGAATCGTGTCCCATTTACTTTGGGTACAAGATCGATTTCATGTGCTATAATATTTATTCTTTATGAATTTTCCAAATGCCTTAGGGCATTAACGAGGAAAATGTCTAGAATTGGATATGATTAAAGTGATTAAGCAATTGTCGAGGACAATCTAAGGTTTACCAAAGATTGGTTGCTCAAGGACAGTTGGAAGTATACTGTTAATATTGGAAGGACCATATTGACATAGTCTGAAAAGAGGCAACTCTTGTTCAGAAGTGGTAGTCAAAATGGGAATATAGAGTTGTCTTCATAGGTGGAAGCAATCTGTGTAAGGTTAAAGAAACTTAATGCAAGAAGCATGTTCAAAGCAATGCGCTTTGAATTTGAAACATCGTTTCCATGGAATTGCTCTCCATTGGAATACTCTGTAATGATTGTTGCCAAGTCTTTGTGGCTTTGTGCATAATCATTACAAGAGGAACAGTGCATATAAGTTTAAAATCTAAACAGATTTCGATAAATGATAGGAATTTGGAATTCTTACATTTAAGACAAGGATTTGGGAGTGTGAAATTAGAATCATTGAAATTATGTTCAATTGGTTTATTTCACAAAGTAAGGATCATAGAAAAACATAGAGTGCATACTTGGTGTATGGCAAAGCTATTGTTCTGAAAAACATAGTGTACTTACTTAGAGCATGGGACAACTAGTGTTTTAATTCAAATATAAAGTTGATAAAACCGAAACAATGAATAATGAGTAATCAGTATGGTGATAAATAAAAAGTGTTTTATTTATATTCATAGGTTTTGATACCGTATTAGATTCATTTATTCTTGTGTTTCACTTTGCATGTTTTGACTTCCATAATAACTAGGTTATTCTTCCGGAATGACTAAGTTATTCAAACCATCCACAGTCGGTCATATGTTGGAAGTAGATATGAATCAAGACTGTCATGGGTTGGCTTGTAGAGGTCCAAGTTGGCGGACAAAGTTGTGCCACAACACTCATGAGTGCTCATAAGTTCTGAGTACTAGATTCAACCCGCACTCATTTGAATCACTTCATGGATTTTATCACGAGTGATCATGAGACGATAATATCTTATATTCTTCAAACCTAGAGATATGAGTTGTTACTATGAGTTGGTTGTACATTGATTGCACGAAAACGCATTCGGTAACTCGATGTTATAAAACGTGCCTTTGTGTATGATTCAACAAGTAGTAGAACAAGCCATATGAGTCGAAGTTTATCCATTCCTTTTACCTTCGGGATAAAATCAATATATGTGGGCCCCTCGATGATTTAATGATGACACATGTGAGTGCTTGGCCAAGCCAGGACCTATTTGATTTGTTCAATCAGTCAGTCATCATAAATCGAAAATCGAGAAACAACAAATGGACAGAGAGAATGATTATAATCCATGTATCAGTCCATATGATATCTAGAATGGAGGAATATATGATCCCTTATCTAATGGAAAAGTCATTGACAAAGGTCAGAGTTCGTTGACAATATCAGAGTTCGACAGCGGCTTTAAGAGCTACGATTGCCAGTTGGTTTTTGAAGTCATACTCAGTAATAGTTTTAGACTTATCCAAGTGGGAGACTGTTGGATTAATGTCTAAGTCCATAACTATATTTGGTATGTACTTGACCCGACCCGGCATGGTCCATTTGGGTTGCACTTCACCGGCACAATTTATATGGATAGTCTTTTGAGAATAGTATATTTTTGATTTATATTAATATATTATAAGTTCTAATATATTAATATATAATCATATTATTTAATTAGTATTGATCAAGAATTAATTTATAATTAATTAAGTGATCAAAAGGAACTAATTAAATAAGGACTCTTAGATATATATGTGTAGTGGGCCAAGTTCATTTAGGTTGGGCTAAGTCTTCATGGATAGTCCATGGAGCTTTAACCCATCGATCCTAGGAAATGAAAGGTCATGGGTATTAGGGTTTAACCCTAATCCTCCACACTATATAAAGGGTCTTATGGTTCATGAAATTAGGCTAGTGGCTAGTGTGGATACACTAAAGAGGGCAATAACCGATTTCATAAGTGTGAGCTAAGTATCCATATTCTCTAAAGGTTTTCCAAGGTGTTTTGGTGATTTGTGATTCCACTTGAGGCTTCCACACTATTGGGGCTAAGCTCTTAAAGTTCAAGACTTCAAGCTTCATTAAAAGGTATGTATTCTAACTTGTTATATTACCCAAGTATCAAGGATTGTATGCTAGATAGGGTAATACCTTGGAATATTCATATTTGCATGTATAATAGAGAAAACATAGTTCCAAGGTATTTAGGGTTGCATGTACACTTAGGAGTGTTAGAATGCTCAAAAACCCAACAATATATTCATTGTGATGATATTCAATTTAAGTCACGCGAGCCCTCGGACGTTTCCGCCGTCTGGTTTCGGGGGTGTGACAGGTTGGTATCAGAGCTCTGTTTATAGTGAACTGGCATATCTAACCACACATTGATATGCAACTATAAACCAAAGAGGGACTAAAACAACCCTGAACAAAACGAAATAAAACACAACGATAAAAACATCTTTACTTGTGCGATATAGGAAAAAGAACATAATACCAAGTCAAATAAGATAATACTGACACCTTGGTTAAGTCGGGACTGTTCTTAGTTGTATTGAGGGGTGGATGTAGCCTGATCAACTACATTTTCTCCGAAGTACAACTATCACATGCTCCGGGAAAACCTTGATGGTCGGTAAACCTAACAACATACCTCTTGTTACCAAGAAGAGAACATCAACTCAAATTACATAATAACTAAAACATCTTAGGAATAATATTAGTACATTTATATACTCTCGCAGACTGCATGGCCGGCTTCCATCACCCCGGAGATCCGTATTTCTCTAATCAGGGAAATAACGGATGGCTGGAGGAGGAACTTGAAGAAGACCCTGAGGAAGGGTCTGAAGAGGAACCTGAGGGAGAAGTCGAGGCGGACCTGCCGACCCCGTAGAGGTCCTAGAAGAAGAAGAAGTCGGAGAGGACTTTGGGGAGGAACCTAGCGATGACGGTGATTCGGACACGGAGTCCGAAGTCATCAACCCCCCTTACCCGACTAGAGTGCCAGCTCACCGGATGGGCCCGACTGGTCCTACACCCCCCTGGGGTATCGATCTTTGAAGGTGGAGCAGACAGCAGGGACAGCGACCTCCGTTTGTCATGGCACGCGAGTTCTACGACTTGAGGGAGGGAGGACCAGCTGATCGCGCGCTTCCGGTCATGGTGAGACGATTGCGGAACACTGGCGACCTAGCTCAGAGCACCGTCGATCAGATGCACCAAATGCGGGCTAGAGTTGAGCGTGCAGAACAGGAGACGCGAGAGGTTATCCGAGAGTTCCACATGAGGCAGGTGAGGTGGGAGACTCGCCTCCGAGACGCAGAACAACAGGTGGCTCACCTTCAGGGAGCATCCACTTCTTCAGCACGACCCCCCGGCACATCCCGCCATGACTAGGACTAGTCATATCTATCCTTAGTATTATGCTTATATGATCTATGCTATGTACCATCGACTCTATGTTTAAGTGATTACACTACTCATAGAGTCGTTATGCTGCCGAACCTGCACCACTTATGTGTGCTCCTTCGAGCAAATTTTCATGTAACAAAAATGCGGATAATATTAATGGAAAATTTTATGTGTTCTATTGTGATGTTGTTATCTGTTATGTGTTATGTATCCATGATTGCATGTTAACATGCGGAACAACCTAAGTATACACCATACACCTAGTTTTTAGGACCACAATCTCACAAAAATCATAGGCGCTCAACATCTTTCCGTTCAATGACAGAAAGATGCCCCAACGACCAACCCGTGGAAACCCTGGACCAACCACACCCGAAGTCAACTCAGCTGCATTCCAAGCAGTTGTATCTGCTGCGGTTACTGCGGCCATGGCGCAAATCCACCAAGGGAACAACGGTGGAGTCAATGGACAAGGAGCTGGAAGTTCGAACAACGGAATAAATCAAGGACCTACCAAGACATGCTCCTACAAGGATTTCACCAACGCCAAGCCACGAACCTTTAATGGCACAGGTGGAATGATAACCCTAAAGAGATGGATGGAAAAGGTGGAATCAGTATTTGAGATATGTGAATGCCCAGAGGAGGTGAAAGTGAATTTCGCCGCATGCACATTTGTTGACCAGACTCTCACCTGGTGGAATGGACATGTAGAGGCCATGACTCTCCCCGTAGCCAACGTTATGCCGTGGGCGGAGTTGAAAGAAATGATGATGGCCGAGTACTGCCCACGAGGCGAAATCCAGAAAATGGAGCAAGAGTTATGGAATCTCACCGTCCTAAACTCCAACATAGATGCATACATATCAAGGTTTAGTGAGCTGTCACTGTTGTGCCTTGGCATGATCACTTCAGAGGGAAAGAAAATCGAATGATTCATCTGGGGATTAACCTCCCCAATTCAAGGAAATGTAATAGCTGCAAATCCTGAAACCTTCGACAGTGCCAAGAGGTTGGCTAAGAAACTGTACGACCACAACAACAAGAAGGGCGAGAAGCCAGTGGAAACTCAAGGCAAGAAGGAGAGTGACAACAAGAAGGGAAAGAACAACAAGAGAAAAGGGCGACAAGGCTCGGGGTCGTCAAAGAAACAACAAACAGTGACAGTTAATGCTGCAACCACCCAAGTACCCTCCACACCACATGCTCCAGCTTCAGCTAATCCAAGTGCCCCTAGGCAGTATTCTGGGAATCTCCCAAAGTGCAACATATGCAGTCTTCATCATAATGGCGAATGCAGAGAGATGCATTGTACCAGTTGCAATCGGAAGGGTCACACGGCAAGGTATTGCAGGACCTATCCTCCCCAAAACCAGCAACAAGGAAACAACAACAACACCAACAATAGCGGCAATAATACAGGATCAAGCCCCACCTGCTATGGATGTGGAAAGACTGGGCACATCCGTCAAAACTGCCCCAACATCAACAACCCTGGGAATTAAGGAACAGGAAGGGTGCTAGCTATGGGTCAGGGAGAAGCGGTTCAGGATCCCGCTGTTGTTACCGGTACGTTTCTCCTAAACCACACTTATGCATGCATCCTATTTGATACCGGGCAGAACGAAGTTTTGTGAGTAATAAGTTCAAACACTTGTTAAAACAACAACCCCAGAAGCTTAATGAAACCTTTACGGTGGAAATGGATAATGGTAAAACAGAATCCACTGGGGAAATCTACATCGGATGTACCCTGACCTTGAACCATCACGTCTTTCAAATAAACTTAATGCATGTTTCCATTAGGAGTTTTGATGTGATTATCGGCATGGACTGGTTAAGCCCCCACCATGCTGAAATTATGTGTCACGAGAAGGCCGTTCGCCTTCACCTCCCAAATCACGAAACCCTAATTATATACGGAGACAAACCCAACACGAACCTTCGTCTTATCTCGTGCATTAAGGCACATAAGTATCTACGAAAGAAGGACTTGACGTTTCTAGCACATATAGTAGATAAGTCCAAAGAAGAGATCAATATTCGAAACATCCCTGTGGCTTGCGATTTCCCGGATGTATTTCCTGAAGACCTTCCGGGGATACCCCCAGAAAGACAAGTCGAATTCCGAATTGATCTAGTGCTAGGAGCTACTCCCATCGCCAAATCACCCTACAGATTGGCTCCTGCGGAAATGCAAGAGTTGTCCAGTCAACTCAGCGAGCTTTTGGACAAAGGATTCATCCGACCCAGTTTCTCACCTTGGGGAGCTCCGGTCCTCTTTCTTAAGAAGAAAGACGGTACCTTTAGGATGTGTATTGACTATAGGGAACTTAATAAGCTCACTATCAAAAACCGCTATCCACTTCCGAGAATCGACGATCTATTTGACCAACTCCAAGGAGCAAGTTACTTCTCTAAGATAGACATGTGATCCGGATACCACCAACTCAAAGTCCGAGAGGAGGATATCCCCAAAACCGCCTTCTGAACTCGTTATAGACATTATGAATTTGTCGTAATGCCCTTCGGTCTAACGAATGCCCCTGCCGCATTCATGGACCTAATGAATCGAATCTGTCGACCATTCCTTGACAACTTTGTCATCGTTTTCATCGACGATATCCTCGTCTATTCTCGAAGCGAAGAAGAACACGGCCGACATCTTCGACAAATCCTGGAAACCCTGCGAACCGAAAAGTTATACTCAAAACTCTCTAAGTGTGAGTTTTGGCTCCGTAGTGTGAACTTTTTAGGTCATGTTGTTAGTCAAGAAGGGATACATGTGGATCCTTCTAAGGTCAAAGCCATTGAAGGATGGGCGATCCCAACAACACCCACATAAATTCGCCAATTTTTAGGCCTCGCAGGCTACTACAGGAGATTTATTCAGAACTTCTCCAAAACAGCCAAGCCACTTACCTTGCTTACGCAAAAGGGCGTACCTTTTGAATGGACAGATAAGCAAGAAGCTGCATTCCGGACTCTGAAGCAAGCAGTCTGCAGTGCACCGGTACTATCACTACCGGAAGGAACAGAAGACTTTGTAGTTTACTGTGATGCGTCGAATCAAGGTTTAGGCTGTATACTCATGCAGCGTGGAAAGGTGATAGCTTATGCGTCCCAGCAACTAATGACACATGAGGTGAATTATACCACCCATGATCTTGAATTAGGAGCTGTGGTCTTCGCCCTGAAAATCTGGAGGCACTACCTGTATGGTACCAAGTGCACCATTTTCACCGACCACAAGAGTCTCCAACACATTTTAAATCAAAAGGAGTTAAACATGAGACAACGAAGATGGGTTGAATTGTTGAACGATTACGAGTGCGAAATCAAGTACCACCCAGGTAAAGCTAACGTAGTAGCTGATGCCTTGAGTCGGAAGGATTACTCGAATCGTCGTTTGAAGACTCTCTCCATAACCATCCAATCCCACCTGACCTCGCAAATCAGAGCAGCCCAGTCGGATGCCATGAAGGCAGAAAACAGGACGAGCGAAGCGCTACGTGGAATGGAAAAGAATTTCGAAGTGAAGGAGGACGGAGCATATTACTTCATGAACCGCATTTGGGTCCCTAAACTTGGAGGATTCAGAGAAGTAGTCATGAATGAAGCTCACAAAACACGATACTCCGTCCATCCGGGTTCAGATAAAATGTACTTGGATATCAAGCAACATTATTGGTGGCCTAACATGAAGGCAGAGATTTCCACTTACGTTAGCAAATGCCTCACATGTGCTAAAGTAAAAGTGGAATATCAAAAGCCCTCGGGATTACTACATCAACCAATAATTCCCGAGTGGAAATGGGAAAGGATTACTATGAACTTTGTGACCAAACTACCCAAGACGACTGATGGTTTAGATACCGTATGGGTAATAGTTGATAGGTTGACAAAATCCGCTCATTTCCTGCCAATAAAAGAATCATACAAGATGGAACGTCTGACAAGGATCTATATCAAGGAAATCGTGAGACTCCACGGAGTGCCCATATCTATCATCTCAGATAGAGATAGTAGGTTTACTTCATGCTTTTGGCAATCGCTTCAGAAGGCTATGGGAACACAACTTGACATGAGCACTGCCTACCACCCACAAACGGACGGGCAAAGTGAGCGAACCATTCAAACGCTAGAAGACATGCTTCGCGCATGTGTGATAGACTTTGGAACGTCGTGGGATGCCCACTTGCCTTTGATCGAATTCTCGTACAATAACAGTTATCACTCAAGCATCAAAGTCGCTCCTTTCGAGGCATTGTACGGGCGTAAATGTAGATCACCGTTGTGTTGGGCTGAGGTAGGGGACACTCAGTTAACAAAAGGGCAAACATCAGACAATGCACTAACGGGACCAGAGATCATACGCGAGACGACCGAGAAGATAATTCAGATCAGGGCCCGACTGCAATCATCACGAGACAGACAAAAGAGCTACGCCGATAAGCGGCGAAAGACCTTGGAATTTAGAGTCGGGGATAGGGTGTTATTAAAGGTCTCTCCCTGGAAAGGGGTGATTCGTTTTGGGAAACGGGGAAAACTAAACCCTCGATACATTGGACCCTTCGAGATTCTTGCCCGAATAGGTCCAGTGGCTTATAGGCTGCAGCTACCTGCTGAGCTCAGCAGTGTACACCCCGTGTTCCATGTTTCCAATTTGAAAAAGTGATTATCCGACGAAACCCTCGTCATTCCACTTGAAGAAATTGAAATCAACGAGAATCTCCTGTTCATCGAAGAACCAGTCGAAATCATGGACAGGGAGGTGAAGCGTACTAAGCGAAGTCGCATTCCGATTGTGAAAGTTCGATGGAACGCGAGATGCAGACCAGAATTCAGATGGGAACGTGAAGACCAAATGAAGCAGAAGTACCCACACCTATTCTCGCATTCTCAAATCTAGCTTTCAAAAGAATTTCGGGACGAAATTCCCTCTAACGGGGGGATGATGTCACAACTAGGAATTTTGATGCTTTGTAACAACAACAATGATAACATTTGTGAACCAAAAATGTGAAAGCATGTATGATGCTTATTCAATAACAACAAACTTCCATCAAACACTTTATACAAGCACTGCAAATAGTCAACGAAGAATTGGAAACCCTAGAAATCCCGGTTAAGTCCATTTTTGGATTAGGATTTTCTTATTGGGCCTAATGGACCAATAAGCTTCCAATTTGACTATTTTGGGCTTAGAACTTCTATATGGACTCTAATTGGACCAACTCTCATTTATTTTAACATTTTGGGCCATAATGGGCCTAGAATGAAATAAAATACCCTAATAGGCCATAACAAATCTAATTATCTTAAAAAGGCCATAAAAACTCATTCTTGATTTATTTTGGGCCGTGAGCCATCTCCAAAGACCAATTGGACCAAAAATCATCCAATTGGGCCAAAATATGGACTTAAGCACAAGGAGGCCCAATTTCTTTTCTTCCTTCTCCTTCTCTCGGTCCAACTACACAAATGGGGGGGAAAAAGAGTTAACTTTCCTACATGCCACCTCACAATTACACAAAGGATATCCATGCAACATCTCATACTCCCAAGCACCTATCACTTCACACTCTCTCTTCTCCTCTCTCTTTTCTTCTTCGGCCGAAACCAACTCAAACACACACACACTCTCAAAAAAAATCTCTCTCAAACACATAAGAACTCTCTTCTCCTTTTCATCCAAATTTTCGAGAATTAGAAGTATTCCAAGGAGTTTTTCATTCAAAAATCACTTCTAATTACAAATCTTGGTAAGTTCTTACTTAAATCCAAATTTTAACTTCTATACCTCATCAAAAATCATCTTTTAATTCATTCAAATTCATGATCTTGCATCTTAGAACACATCTAAGCCAAAGATCCTCCAAGAAGCTTGCTAGGCCGAGAATAGCATCAAACTTCTTCCATTCTTCTTCAAAACCGAACCCACAAACTCAAGGTGAGTTCATATCCCTCTCTTTTCGGTTTTCATAAGTTTTATGGGGGAGAATACAAGTAAAATGTGTAGATCTATGTGTATGTGTATGATATGTATGATTTTATGCATGTATGTGTGATTATATGTGTTTATGTGGTAAATATGTAACAAAAAGGGAAGAAATCACGAAATCTATGGCATAAGAAGGGAAAAAAACATTATTTAATTTATATTACACTAAACAAGTCAAGAATATTACCCTCTAAGATTATGATAAACATATTGCAACATAAAACCCATTTTTGGGCTTAAATTGTCAAATAAACAAAAGTTGGGTTGAAAAATTACTATTCACGGTTTTCTCGAGGACTAAAAGAGTCTAAACAGTAAAAATAAGCGTTTTTATGAATATCATACTCTTTTAAAGGTTAGAAATGAAATTTATGGCTTAATGGGCCAAATTTTGGGCTTTTCGGCCCAATGAGCCAAAATTGCGAAAAACCACATTTTCAAGGGGATGAATGATAAATTTCACAAAACAGGAGGTAAAAAGTGTAAACAAAACCAATTCAGGGTTTAAAATGCTTTTCTTTTCCAAAAAGGATCAAAAATGTAAAGCTTTTGGATTTTGGGCCAAAATTGTAAAAGTTGCAAATAGTTTGGGCTTTAACCGAAAACACTTTTCTGGAAGGGCTGAAACTGCCAAAGAATAAGTTTTGAGCTAAAAATATCACCTGAACAAGTCTATGGGTCAAAAGTGTCAAGAAAATGGTTTAAGGGCTTAAAATGTCTTTTTTTTTGTATAAAGGACCAAAATTGTTATTTTTATTAAAGAAGGGCTGAAAAGGTCAAAACCAAAATTTTGAACCAATTATTTTATTGTTAAGATAATTGAATCAAAAATACCAAAAACTACAACTCATGAAAATAGAAAGATGAATATACGTATAAATCCAAAAATCGTTATAAACAAATCGATCGGTCTCGTGTCGATACAAAAATTACAATCGTCCAATCAAACCTTCCAACAATTATACAATACCTAAAACAAGTAAACATTCGAAACTTTGGGCTTAAAAGTTACAATCATGCTTGTTGGGCCTTTATGATCCATTAACATGATTTTTGGGCCCAAGGGATAATAATAATAAATGTTATTGGGCCTTCTATGACCCAATTTCATATTTTAGGGACCCTCAATGGCTTTAAGTGTTATTGGGCCTTAGTGGCCCATTAGCATTGCTAGTAAGGTCCAAGTAAATCAAATGCGAAATGGGCCAACGTGTCCTTCGTATACCCAACAGCCTAAAATAACTCACGAAAGTAGCATGACTTTGTATTCCTCTTCTCCTCGTTTGTTAGGCTTATGTGTAATCAAAGTAAACAAATTCAAGTCATTAATCAATAGTAATCAATGTTGTTTGGATTAAGTGAGTAATAACGGGCGACACCTCTAAGGGTCGTTCGTAGTCTGTAGTTATAATCAAAGTCTCCTGGAAGGAGAGCGAGAGTTTGTGTATAGATCTATACGGGGGTGACTCCCCCACACCTCAGCTGTTCGCTACAGTTAGACTCGGCCAGTCTAGGGTGACAAAATCTTAAGATTAATCCCGGCGTACGTTAGGTTGCCAAGACAGACGAAATAGTCATTATTATGCATGGTTATAACGACTCACATAATTAATTAATCCAATACCATCCGTGAAATCAAGGAAGAGTAATCAAAATCAGTCGTTGTGACGGTATAGCAATTTGAAAATCAATTATATTTTATGTTATCGGAAAACATCGGGTTTTTCGAGGAAATCAATACCACTCGCTTGTATCTTTCTATAACTATAATACAAAACTCCCTTTTATACACGTTTTGAAATCATTCATGCATCAACTTATGGATCTTCACACTTTGGTAAACAATTGTCTTTTCAGAAAATATCGGATTTTCTGGGTTTTATAAACTACACAAATCATTTTTATCACAACCCTGCTTATGAACTCACCAACATTTCAAATGTTGACGTTTTTCAAAATAACTTTTATTCTCAGGTAACAGGTAAGCTGAAGGGTAATATCAAGTATGTTAGGATGTTATGTTTTTTTTGAAAACTCTCAAACAATTTGTGTTATGGATGTGTAATATTTAAAACAATGTACTGGATGTGAACAATATCAGTTGTAATGTATTGATGCATGGTGATGTGTATGTTATGATTCATGTATATTCATTGTGATGATATTCAATTTAAGTCACGCGAGACCTCGGACGTTTCCGCCGTCTGGTTTCGGGGGTGTGACACATAACAACTTGGAAGCAATGGCAGGCCCTTGTGCTGCCAGGTGGCAAGAAGTTAATACTGCACAAGTTCAATCCATATGAGTTTGGATTTGTCACTAACCGTGTCTTGTGATTATGGTTTTGACAAATTCACATGGATAGGAACACATGCACCATAAAATATAAGTGTCATAAGGTTTCTCCCCGATTCATGAAAATGATGGTGAGGAAACACTTTCACTAAGTAGATTTTAAGTAGATAGCAATTGTGATATTTGCATTCTCAAAGTCGTTAGTGGAGCGTGTGTGGTTAACCGGCACACTAACATGGACTTGTGAGAAATGACAAAGGTCTAAACAATTGAGACTATGATTACGGCATCCCTTTTCATAGTTTTGCAATTGTTTAGACACCCATGTGTGCTATCTAAGGAAAGGTGTATGATTTTGATAAAGTTTTATCAAAGCATCTCGTATCAAAAATTTGATAAAGTATTGATTTCTAGAAGTCCAACTGATTTTTTTAGTACATGTCAAAGCTAGTGGGAGCATAAGTGTTATGCTAATTATCATCATGTTAGTGGGAGCATGATAATTATGATAAGTGTTGCAAGTTAGCAATGTTAATTATAGAAAAAAAAAGTTCAATTAGGAAAAGTTGTTTTGCTATAATTAAGGGAGAGGAAATTGTACTTCATTTCAGTTCTAAAAGCTTAGATCGTGAGATTTTAATCAAATTTAGTCAAGTATATATATATAAATGTTATGTTGGAATGGCTCAACATATGGAAATTCTATATATGGGTCAATAATTTGCGTTCTAAAATTCGATTATGATTACGGCATCCCTTTTCATAATCTGAATTATGAGAACTTGGCAAATAGAAATAGAAATATTATAGCAAAAGACTGGTCTAGTATCATGTCTTTATGTGAGACATCATGAATCGTGTCCCATATGCTTCGGATATAGGATCGATTGCATGTGCTATAATATTTATCTTTTCTAAATTTTCCAAATGCTCAGGGCATTAAGAGGGGAAAAGTCTATAATTGGATATGACTAAAATGATTTAGCAATTGTCGAGGACAATCTAAGGTTTACCAAAGATTGGTTGCTCAGGGACAGTTGGAAGTATAGTGTTAATTTTGGAAGGACCATATTGACATATTTTGAAAAGAGGCGACTCTTGTTCAGAATTAATAGTAAAAATGGGAATATGGAAATGTTTCATAGGTGGAAATTATTCAATCTGTGTAAGATTAGAAAACTTAATGCAAGAAGGATGTTTCCATGGAGTTGATCTCCATTGCAATACTGTGTAATGTCTGTTGACAAGTCTTTGTGACTTTGTGCATAATCATTACTAGAGGATCAGTGCCTATATGTTTAAAATCTATCAGATTTCGGTAAATGGCAGGAATTTGGAATTCTTGCATTTGCGGTAAGGATTTGGGGATGTGAAATGAGAATCATTGGGATTATGTTCAATCGATCTATCTCACAAAGTAAAGATCATAGATAAACATAGTGTGCATACTTGGTGTATGGCATGACTAGTGTTTATAAAAACATAGTGTACATGCTTGGAGCATGGGACAACTATTGTTTTAATTCAAGTTTTAAGTTGATAAATTTGAAACAGTATGCAATGAATGATATGTAATCAATATGGTGATAAATAAAAGTTGTTCTATTTATATTCATAAGTTCTGAGACCATATTGGATTCGATTATTCTTGTGTTTCACTTTGCATGTTTTGATTTCCAGAATAACTAGGCCGTTCTTTCTGAATGACTAAGTTATTCAAACCATCCACAATCGATAATATGTTGGAAGTAGGTATTAAGGAAAGACTGTCATGAAGCTGGTTTGTAGATGTCCAAGGTAGTGGACATAGCAAGCGTTGCTACAACACTCATGAGTGCTCATAAGTTATGAGTATTGGATTAAACCCATGCTCATTTGACTCATTCATAGATTTTATCATGAGTGATCATGAGACGATAATATCTTATATTCTTTAAACCTAGAGATATGAGTGGTTGCCTATGAGTTGGTTATACATTGATTGTACGAAAACGCATTGGTAACTCGATGTTATAAAATGTGCCTTTGTGTATGATTCAACAAGTAGTAGAACAAGCATATGAGTCGAAGTTTATCCATTCCGTTTCCCATTGATGGGAGAAAAGCGATGTATGTGGGCCCCTCGATGATTTAGTGATGACACCCCAAAGTGCTTGGCAAAGCCTGGACTGATTTGATTTCTTCAATTAGTTGGTCGTCATGAATCGGAAATCGGGAAACAACAAATGGACAGAGAGAATGATTATAATCCATGTCTTAGTCCATATGATATCTAGAATAGAGGAATATATGATCCCTTATCTAATGGACGCAGCATTGATTTGTTTAGAGTACGGCAGTAGCTTTCAAGAGCTACGATTGTCAGTCAGGTTTTGAAGTCATACACAATAATAGTTTTAGACTTATCCAAGTGGGAGACTGTTGGATTAGTGTCTAAGTCTATAACTATAATTGGTATGTACTTGACCCGATTGGCATGGTCCATTTGGGTTTCATGGCATTGGAACAATTTGGATAGACTTTTGTGAGAAAAGGATATTTATGATTTGTTAATATATTATAAGTTCTAATATATTAATATGAAATCATATTATTTAATTAGTATTGATCAATAATTAATTTAGAATTAATTATGTGATCAAAAGGAGACTAATTAAATATATGGGGATTGATTGTGTAAATCATTCATTTTTATATATGTGGGCTTATGATCCATAGTTCTTCATATTGGGCTAAACCCATGGAGTAACCCATGGATACCCCATGGAGGTTTTAACCCATGGAGCATGAAGAATATGGAAAGACATGAGTTACATGGTGTAACCCTAATAGCCACCATATATAAGGACCCCATGGCTCAAGAAATTGGCACTAGTATGTACACATGAGGGCTAGCCGATTTGAGCATAGGAACCTTTTCTCTTAAGTTATTCCAAGATGTTGGTGATGTTGTGTGAACCATTTGAGGTGTCACACTTGAGGCACTAGGCTCTTAAGCTCCATGGAATCAAGCTACATGAAAAGGTATGTCTTCTAACTTGTTTTTATTACCCAAGTATCAATGATTGTATGCTAGTTAGGGTAATACCTTGGAATATTCATATTTGCATGTATAATAAAGAAAACATAGATCCAAGGTATTTAGGGTTGCATGTACACCATAGGAGTGTTAGATTGCTCAAAACCCATCAATTTTGACCTCATGCATGGATTAAGACTCTTGGAAAGGTCTTAATGGGTTGTTGGGAGCATATGGAACATGCAAAGGCATAAAGTTGCCAACTTTATGCCTTAGGACGTCTTAATGGACTCAGATCTAAAGTTGGACGTTGGAACATCAAGTATTAAGCACTTAATGAAAGAAGGTGCTTAATCTACTTGTACGTTGGGCGTAGTATAGCGTATGCATCCCGTACAGCTCAGGGACTCAGTATGCTAAGCGTACAGGAGTGGTACGCAAGGCGTACACACTCATATGGGCTTGGACTTGTAAGCCCTTTGGGCCTTAATCAGTCATTGGGCCTTGTCATGTTTTGAGCTAGTGGGCCAATTTATCTGTTTTGGGCCATGGTTGCTATGGTTGGGCTTTATTGGGCCATGAGGCCCATTAATGATTTTAGACATGGACTTTGGGCCGATTAGAAATGGGAGACGTTTGGGCCATTATGATAGGACTTAGGGCTTGGGTTCTTTAATTGGATTATATTCAACCCTAACCTTGGGTTAATGGTATTATTGTTCAGCATGGGTGGTGACAGACTGTTAGGAGAGCAGCTTTCGGATTTAGCAGACAGAGGTGAGTCTCCTCACCTTACCAATGGGTCGAAGGCACCAAGGCCGGCCCATTTAGTTAGTTGTAGTGTTTATTGTGGATTCACTACTGATATGTGTGGTATGCATGCATATGAGAATGTGCTGGTACTTACTGACTAGATATGTGAAGACCACGAGGGGAGCCCGTGGCAGTTGGATACAAGACCATGTAGGGGAGCCCATGGCATTCTAGGTAAAGACCATGTGGAGGAGCTCATGGCAAGTAGTTAAGACCATGTGAGGGAGCCAATGGTACATAGGAGTAAGACCCTGGAGGGAGTTCACGACATCCCTATATGTTTATGTATTAGTTATGTAGTATGATAAATATTTTCGTGATATATGGTATGCTAGTTGACTTTGTGTTATTAGCATGGAAGACCCCGGGGGGAGCCCGTGGCAGTTGGATATAAGAACATGTGGGGGAGCCCATGGCATTCCTAGGTAAAGACCATGTGGGGGAGCCCATGGCAAGTAGTTAATACCATGGGGGAGCCCATGGAATGTAGGTATAAGACCCTAGGGGGAGCCCACGCCATCCTTATATGTTAGTATGCATGGCTTATGTGGTTTATGTGGCTTATATAGTTAATACGGATTATGTGATTATGTGGACTGTGTGCGGTATGCTCTGGGGAACTCACTAAGCATTAGCTTACAGTTTGTTGATTTGTTTCAAGTACTTCAGAGCCTAAGGGAAAGGGCAAGGTTGTGTAGGGTTTTGAGCATTCTAACACTTCCTAAGTGTACATGCAACCCTATTAAACCTTGGATCTATGTTTGTCTAAGATACATGCAAAATATTATTTTCCAAGGTTTATAACCTATCTAGCATGGCATGGGGTACTTTTAACCATAAAGGGACTAGATGAATTACATACCTTTTGTTGATTGTTGATTCCTTGGAGTTTGAGAGCCAAGCACCAATAATGTGAATGCCTCAAATGGAAATCACAAATCACCCAAACTTGGAAAATATATGAGAGAGTATTCTAACTCTTGGTTTTGGCCACCACACTTACACACACACTTAGTGTCTTTTTCATGCAACATAAGCTTGTTTATATAGTGTACATGGTTAGGGTGAAACCCTAATAACCCATGTCTTTTCCTCTTCCAAGGATCCATGGGTAAAAGCTCCATGGATCATCCATGGACTTCCATATAAGCTTAGCCCATTCCAAATGAGTGTTAGCCTACACCATATAAATATAATAGCCCATGATTTAATTAGTCTTCCTTTTAATCACTAAATTAATTCATAATTAATTCAAGATTAAAACTAATTAAGTAACATGACTTTATATTAATATATTATAACTTATAATATATTAATAAATCGTAAGTATACAACTCTCATAAAATTATCCATAACAAGTTCGGGTGAAGTGCAACCCAAATGGACCATGCCGGGTTGGGTCAAGTATATACCAAATAAGTTATGGACTTAGACACCTTATCCAACAGACTCCCACTTGGATAAGTCTAATAACTGTATTTGCCTATATTACTTCAGGAACCAACCGGCAATCGTAGCTCTCGAAAACTCTTGTGAACTATGAAGCGCCATTTTAGATAAGTGATCATATAATCCTCTGCTCTCATGATATCAGCCGGACAAATACATGGAACAATGTCTTACTTATTGTCTAGCAGTTGTTTCTCGATTTCCGATTTGTTTGACAAAGAACTTAACTGAACACATCAATTTAGTTCTGACCGGGCCCGGTACATGGGTCAACACAAAATCATCGAGGGGCCCTGATATCGCTTCTATTTCTAGAAGGAACAGATAAACTTCGACTCATATGCTTGTTCTACTACTTATTGAATTGCACACAAAGGCACGTTTTATAACATCAAGTTACTGATGCGTTTACGTGCAATCAGTGCACAACCAACTCATAGGTAACAACTCATATCTCTAGGTTTGAAGACTTATATGATATTACCGTCTCACGATCACTCGAGATAAATTCCATGAAGTGATACAAGTGAGCGTGGGTTTATTCCAATACTCATAACTTATGAGCACTCGTGAACGTTGTAGCAACCATTGCTATGTCTAAACACCTTTAGCCATCTACAAACCCAATTCATGACAATCTTGATTCATACCTACTTCCGACGTATGACCGATTGTGGAGGTTTGAATAAATTGATTATTCTGGAAGTCAAAACATGCAAAACTGAAACAATAGTAAATAATTGACAATGATAGTAACACTTTACTCATAAATAAATCACACATTTTATTCATCATCAAACGTCGATTACATTTTACAAGTTTCAGAAAAAGCTATCTAATCTGTAAAACTAATATCGTCCCTCAGCCCGATACGCCTCGCATGCTGCAAATGCTTAACCCTCGTCAGTCCCTTCGTAAGGGGATCCGCAGGGTTTGCCACGAGGAGTCCCTCTTCTATCTTGTGTCTTATGAAGTGATATTTTCTGTCAATGTGTCGGGATCTGCCATGATCTCTTGGTTCCTTGGCTAAGGCAACCGCACTATTGCTGTCACAGAAAATCTCCATAGGCTCCTTAATAGCTGGTACAACTCCAAGGTCTCCGATGAAGTTCCTCAGCCATATCGCCTCCTTTGCCGCTTCACTCTGCTATGTACTCTGATTCACAAGTCGAATCAGCTACAGTCTCCTGTTTGGAACTCTTCCAAGTGATTGCCCCTCCATTTAAGGTAAAGACCCAGCCCGACTGAGAGCGGAAGTTATCCCTATCAGTCTGAAAGCTAGCATCACTATACCCTACTACTCTCAAGTCATCACTCCCACCAAGGTTAAGGATCCAATCCTTATTCCTCCGCAGGTACTTGAGAATATTCTTTACCGCAGTCCAATGAGCCCTGCCAGGGTTCCCCTGATATCTGCTGACCATGCTCAAAGCGAAGGCCACATCAGGACGGGTGCAAGTCATAGCATACATGATCGAACCAACAGCGGAAGCCTAAGGTAATCGACTCATCTCAGCTATCTCATCTTCTGTACTCGGGCTCTGAGCCTTGCTCAGTTTGGCATTTCTTTGGATCGGTAATTCTCCTTTCTTGGAATTCTGCATGTTGAACCTTTTCAACACCTTATCCAAGTAGATACTCTGACTAAGTCCAATTAGTCTTTTACTCCTTTCTCTTAATATCCTTATCCCTAGGATATAGGTAGCTTCTCCAAGGTCCTTCATAGCAAAGCACTTCCCAAGCCAGGACTTAACCTCCTGCAAGGTTGGGATGTCATTTCCTATGAGTAGTATGTCATCCACATACAGTACCAAAAAACTAACTATACTCCCACTAGCTCTGACATACACGCAGGACTCATCTTCACTTCTTGAGAAACCAAACTCTTTGACCTTCTCATCGAAACAAAGATTCCAACTTCGAGATGCTTGTTTCAATCCATAAATGGATTTCTCAAGCTTACACACTCTATTGGGGTACTCTGCATTGACAAAACCTTCTGGCTGATTCATGTAAACATCTTCAGCCAACTTTCCGTTAAGGAAAGCGGTTTTGACATCCATTTGCCATATTTCATAATCATGAAATGCAGCAATGGCTAGCATAACCCTAATAGACTTAATCTTTGCTACTGGTGAAAAGGTTTCATCATAATCAATACCCTGAGTCTGAGTAAACCCGTTCGCAACCAGTCGAGCCTTATAAGTGTGCACCTTCCCATCCATGTCGGTCTTCTTCTTGACGATCCATTTGCACCCGACTGTCTTACGGCCTGGTACATTGTCAACCAAGTTCCAAACTTGATTGTTATACATGGACTGTATCTCGCTGTCCATAGCCTCCTTCCATTTATCAGACTCTGGGCCTGCCATGGCTTCCTTAACACTGTTAGGTTCATCCAGATTTATCAGTGTACTGTCACTGATAAATGTATCACCTTCCGTAGTAATATGAAATCCATAATAAAACTCAGGTGTGTTCCTAACCCTTGTGGAACGCCTCGGAAGTACAGACTCGTCAGCTGGATCAACAGGAATTTCCTCCTCAAGTTGATTGCTAGTGTTTGAGGTTCCTTCACCAATTGAGTCTTGAATTTCTTCAAGGTCAATTTGCCTCCCACTGTCTCCTTGGCTTATAAATTCTCTCTCTCGAAAGACCCCTCTCCTAGCCACAAAGACCACATTCTCACTGGGTCTGTAGAAGAGGTAACCAAATGATTTTTGTGGGTAGCCGATGAAAATACACCTTTCACTTCGAGGTTCGAGCTTGTCATGAGTTTCGCGCCTCACGAAAGCCTCGCAACCCCAAATCTTGATATGGTCTAGATTGGGAACTTTCCCAGTCCACATTTCATGAGGTGTTTTGGCAACCTTCTTTGTAGGGACTAGATTAAGGATGTGGGCGGCAGTCTCTAAGGCATACCCCCAAAAAGAGATTGGTAGCGAAGCTCGACTCATCATAGAGCGAACCATGTCCAACAAGGTTCGATTGCGCCTCTCAACTACACCATTTAGTTGTGGTGTCCTGGGAGGTGTCAATTGTGAGACAATCCCACACTCCTTAAGATAGTCGAGGAACTCAGTACTAAGATACTCACCACCTCGATCGGATCGAAGCATCTTAATGTTCCTGCCCAATTGATTTTCTACTTCCTGTTTAAACTCTTTAAACCTTTCAAAAGTTTCTGACTTATGTTTGATTAAGTAGACATAACCATATCTACTAAAATCATCAATAAAAGTCACATAATAGCGATTAGCGTCCCTTGTGGCGGTTTTGAATGGTCCACATACATCAGTATGTATAAGGTCCAACAAACCCTCACCCCTTGCACAAGTACCAGTGAAGGGTGATTTTGTCATTTTTCCAAGTAGACAAGACTCACAACTATCATCCGACTTGAGGTCGAACGACTCTAAGACTCCATCCTTTTGGAGCTGGCCTATGCGTTTCTTGCTTACATGTCCAAGACGACAATGCCACAAAGATGCTTTATCCAAGCTAGTAGAAGAATCAATACACAATACATTATTCCCTAAATTATCTACAACCGATACAGCTTCATACACACCATTACAAGGTAATGCTTTAAAATAAAGAATATTATTTAAGAAAGCATTAATACTACCAACTTCATTATCAAAAGAAAAGGTAAAACCTTGTTTGTACAAAGCATGAAAGGAAATAATATTCCTTGCCATTTCAGACGAGTACACACATTTATTCAAATCTAACTTTAACCCACTATCTAGCAACAAAGTATAAACTCCAATCTTGGTAACAGGTGCAACCTTCTTGTTCCCCATGATTAAGTTTATCTTTCCGTGCTCCACATCCTCACTTCTTCTTAGGCCCTGCAAGTCACAACAGATGTGAATACCACAACCTGTATCAAGAACCCAAGAATTAGAATATGGTGAGTTATTAGACAATATAGTGTAAATACCTGCATGGGATGGTTTCACTTTCCCATCCTTGACATCTTGCAAGTACTTTGGGCAGTTTTGCTTCCAGTGCCCCTTATTTTGACAGTAGAAGCATTCAGCATCCTTAGGGATGGCAGAAGGAGTGATAGAACCACCTTTGGTTCCAGATGAGGAGCCTTCAAGGGACTTTCCCTTGGTACCCTTCGAAGGGTGCTTCCTCTTTTTCCCTTTGCCTTGCCCGATAGCCAAAACAGGGGTAGTAGTAGGAGTAGGAGTAGCAACCGACTTACTCTTAAGACCACTTTCGGCAGTCTTCAGAAGTCCTTGAAGTTTACTAAGTGTGACTTCCTCCTTGTTCATGTGGTATGTCATACGAAATTGATCATAACACGATGGCAAGGAGTGCAAAATGATATCAATTGCCAACGCCTCAGGGAAGTTCACATTCAGTTTCATTAGACGGTCCACATACCTTTGCATTTTCTGCATGTGGCTCGTGATTGGTTCGCTATCCTTCATACGGGTAGTGATCATGGAGGAGATTATTTCATACCGCTCTTGACGAGCACTCTGATGGTACCTTTCCATCAGATCCTGATGCATCTCAAAAGGGTAATAGTCCTCATAGGACTTTTGGAGTTCAGCTGTCATAGTGGCCATCATGATGCATGCCACCTTGGTGGCATCTCTTTCATGTGCCTGATACTCAGCGACCTCCTCAGGAGTAGCAGTGGACTCATCAAGCTCCTTTAGCTCCTTATCGAGGACATATTCCTTGTCCTCGTAACGAGTAACCATCCTGATGTTCCGGATCCAATCCATAAAGTTGGAACCATCAAAGATGACCCTCCCACAAAGGTTCATGAGGGAAAAAGAGCCAGTAGGGTTAGAGCCCGAAGCTTTGTTGTCGGAAGACATCTGAAAAGAAGAAAACAAGTTTAGATTAGATATATCGAATCCTTAATAATACACCCAAATGTAATATTAAGGCTAGGATCCAACACAATATATTATAACTTAGAAGAGGGATGCCGTAATCTAAGCTATAATATATTTGAAGGTAGGTGAATGACGATTCACCAATTTCCACCATGAAAACGAAATGAATTATTAGGTTTAATTGGTTTTGAAATTCCTAGATTCCTTTGAGATTCATTGAACTTTTCAATGGCATGTTTCAATCTCGATTGTGCCCTTCAAGTTTTGTGACTGGGATGCCGAGGATCACAAAACAAGGTGTGAATAACCATGTAAATTCACTTGGTACCCTTAATATTATCACCTAATCAATGTGCCGGTTAACCACACACGCTCCACCGATCTATGATAAACATTAAGTCACCCTTCGTGATCCTTACTAGTCCAAGTTAGTGTGCCGGTTAACCACACACGCTCCACCAACGACTTGGTAAGGTACAAAGTGTGAATTTCATGGGTTAGCACCATATTCACATTTTCCTAAAGTAACTAAGATTGGGAATTTATAAAAGGTTTAGTTACTTTATAATATTCATCATACTTTTAATGAGAATTTATAAGTCCTTGTCCTACCCGTTCGGCTAACGACCCTCCACCAGTCAAGCAAGCGGTGGGTGAGAGTGGACACCCATTAAGTTGCCATTTTATAGGCAACAACCTTATAGACTGGCTTCGTGAATGAGGCGTACTAGCGGTAAGACGACTTTGATCTTATACATATATATAATAATTAACCATTAATGTTATAAATAGTATAAGGGTTGAATTTTAACTTTTAAAACTCTAAGGGTTTGGAATTAAAGTATATTAAAGTGTGTGTAACTTTACAAATTCCAAAACTTGAGGACAAGTTTTGAAACTATTCAAAACTTTTCATTTCATAACTTATGAATTAAAGGTTCATAAAAATGAAGACTCTTCATTTCCATGTAACTTATGTGTTTTAAGTGTGTGTTTAAAAGAAGTGACCTTTGGATATCCATAACTTGAGGACAAATTATGGACTCCATTAAAACACATAAATGATCAAGAATTAATCCTAAACAATTCAGCAAATAATTCCTATCATCTTCTAAATTCATAAGAACATGAACATGATCATCAAAGTTTCAAGAATTATATGAACACATACAAAGCATGAAATTTTGATATAAGCTATTGTAAATGGATTAGAACAACCATTACACCAACTAAAACAAGTTTTAAAACACCAAAACAGTTTAGGGTAATGTTTCTAGTCCATTTCCAGCAGCAAAAGTCGAAAATCTGCATTCTGAGGCTCCTACTCGCCGAGTGCACGAACCTACTCGCCGAGTAGGATGAGTTTACACATGAACTCGGCAAGTCCCCCCGTGGACTCGGCGAGTTCATCAGGCAGACAGCAAAAAACTCGACTTTTTTCACTATTTTGCATCAAGTATCAAACAAACAAGCCTAGGCTCTGATACCACTGTAGGGTTTTGAGCATTCTAACACTTCCTAAGTGTACATGCAACCCTATTAAACCTTGGATCTATGTTTGTCTAAGATACATGCAAAATATTATTTTCCAAGGTTTATAACCTATCTAGCATGGCATGGGGTACTTTTAACCATAAAGGGACTAGATGAATTACATACCTTTTGTTGATTGTTGATTCCTTGGAGTTTGAGAGCCAAGCACCAATAATGTGAATGCCTCAAATGGAAATCACAAATCACCCAAACTTGGAAAATATATGAGAGAGTATTCTAACTCTTGGTTTTGGCCACCACACTTACACACACACTTAGTGTCTTTTTCATGCAACATAAGCTTGTTTATATAGTGTACATGGTTAGGGTGAAACCCTAATAACCCATGTCTTTTCCTCTTCCAAGGATCCATGGGTAAAAGCTCCATGGATCATCCATGGACTTCCATATAAGCTTAGCCCATTCCAAATGAGTGTTAGCCCACACCATATAAATATAATAGCCCATGATTTAATTAGTCTTCCTTTTAATCACTAAATTAATTCATAATTAATTCAAGATTAAAACTAATTAAGTAACATGACTTTATATTAATATATTATAACTTATAATATATTAATAAATCGTAAGTATACAACTCTCATAAAATTATCCATAACAAGTTCGGGTGAAGTGCAACCCAAATGGACCATGCCGGGTTGGGTCAAGTATATACCAAATAAGTTATGGACTTAGACACCTTATCCAACAGGTTGATGGTGCGACATGCACTCTCTGGAATTTTATATGGGGACACTCTGATATTTGAAATAAAATGTTGATGTTATGGATTTTGAAAACAATTGTCATTGAGATTTCATATTTTATGGGAATGATTCGATTAATTAAAAATGAAAATTTTATTTGGAAATTTGGGGCGTTACAATATGGCCAAAGTTGATTCTTAAGGCCCTATTATTGATTCTTTTCGGAACAAGTTGGCAATATTGGAAGGCTAAATGTCTTTCTTTTGGGGGGCAGATGACTTTGGTTAAGTCAATTTTGGGTTCTATTGGCAGTTACTTGATGTTCATTTACCTTGTTCCTGTAACAGTGATAAATCATTTAGAGAGATTGAGATCTTCGTTCTTCTGGGGAGCTGATTTGGATGATCTGTTGGATTAGGTGTCTAAGCCCATAACTATAATTGGTATGTACTTGATTTGATGGTCGCATGGTCCTTTTGGGTTACCTTCACCACAACAACTTGACAGGATGACTTTTGGAGAAAGAGTTTACTTAATGATTTATTAATATATTATAAGAATAATATATTAATTGGAAATCATATTATTTAATTAGTATTTAATCAGAAATTAATTTGGAATTAGTTTTGGGATTAAAGGAACTGATTAAAAGCACGGGGACTGGTTTTTCAAATCATTGATAGTTGAAAACTGGGCTGATGGACTCCTTTGGAATGGGGTGGACGATTTTCTATAGGGAGGCCCTATAGAAATCGTCCAAGGCCTTCTAGAAGGAGTGTACGTGGGTTGCTTAGGGTCTAAGGAGGAAATTAGGGTTTCCACCTGAAAACCCTAGCAACTACAACTATTAACGACCCCCTGTCTTGGCATTTTTGGCCCTATGCTTTCTTAGAGAACCCTAGCCGAAAATTGTAGAGCCTTATCACCTCTCTCCTTCATCCTTTGTTGTGACTCCATTAGAGGTGCAACACTTGAGGCACTAAAGCTTTCAAGAGTCAAGATCATCCAAGGAATCCATGTTATTACTAGATAACAAGCAAGGTAAAATTCTAACACTATTTTCATATAGATCTCGAAAATTGTATGCTAGTATTAGGGTTGTTGCTTTGGAATATCTATTTGCATGTATAACTAGAGAAAAACATAGATCCAAAGCAATTAGGTTGCATGATCACATAGGAATGTTGTTGTGCTCAAAACCCATCACGATCGTCGTATGCATTGGATTAGATGGGATAGAGTTCTTGCTCCTAGAGATGTTGGAGGTTGGGGATTGGTAGTCTCTTTACCTTTAACAGGGCTTTACTACCCCATTGGAAGTGGCGGTTTTTTACAATCCAAATTTATTATGGGTTAGGGTTGTCAAAATTTTATATGGATTGGGTGAGTTCTCGAGTCCTTTGATTCCGAGAAGATATTTGACGGATCCTTGGAAAGGTATTATAAGGATGGTTGATAATCTCAAAGACCGGGATTTTGACTTACATAATTTATCTCCTATTAGAATTGGTGATGGTGCTCATACTTCTTTTTGGCATGATACCTGGAAGGGTGATAATCCTCTAGCTATTTCTTTCCATAGAGTATTTTCTTTGGATAACCACCGTATAACCAGTGTTAGGGATCGTTTTTTAATTGGCTGGAACACGGATGAACTTAGACGTATGCCTAGAGGTGGTATAGAGCAAGCTCAGTGGGACTCGTTTTTATGGATGATGCAGGATATTCAACTTCAGCAGGTTCCGGATAGGCTGGGTTGGTCTCTTGATATTTCTGACACTTTCTCTGTTTCGTCAGCTCGTTATGCCCTAGATAGTGGTTTGGTTACTTCAGGGGATATGGTTACAAGATGGAATAATTGAGTTCCTATTAAACACAATATTCTAATTTGGAGGGTTCAACTTTCTAGTATTCCTACGAGAGAGAGATTATCTAATAGATGCAATTTGGTTCCTTTAATTATGTGCCCGATTCGTACTTGAGCAGTGGAGATTATTGATCGTATTTTTACAGGTTGTTCCGACTTAATAGATGTTTGGGTTAGGATCACTATTTGGTGGGGCTTATCTCTCCCGACTCAGCTCTAGGTGCAGTCTTTAATCAATTTGTCGGATGATGTTAATTTGCGGAGAGGTCAACGGAAGGTGTTTGATGAAGTCATTATCACTTCCTTTTGGTGCATATGGAATTTTCGCAATATATCAATTTGTGGAACAATTTTACCTAGGAAGTCTCTTCTATTTGATGAAGTTGTTGAGAAGTCTTTCTTTTGGATCTCTAATAGATGTAGTAGAGTAAAGTTATGTTGGACCGAGTGACTTCATAACCCCTCTTTAGCTACAATTATGATATAATTTCTTTCTAGCTTCTTGCTAGTTTTTATTTATAAAATTATGCCGTTCCAAAAAAAAAAATTAAATTAATTAATTGTTATTTTATTTTATCTTTGTCAGTCATGTTTGTAGTTTTTTAATTGATTCGTTTTCGTGTTAGTTAAAAAAACACGACTTCGTGTCGTATTTGTGTCAGACAAAAATACGATACGGTTGTCTGATTTATCACCCATATAAAAAAACAACGAATACCAAAATAAAGTTTTGTTATTTAAATAACATGGACAAATCATAAAAGATTGAATTGGTTTATATACATATAAAAAATTTATACACATAAGATATATTTCATCAGGTTCCATTTAACAATAGAGATATATTGATGGAGTAAAAAAAATCTAGAATTATAATAAACATTGTATTTTTATATTGATTATAATTAAATAATCAATATAGCGCAAAAAATGTTTGTGTTTATTCTCAGATCGAAAAAAGTCGTACTTATTAAAAAATAAACGTTTTCAATAAAATATTAATTCACTGTTTTTTATAAAAAGATATTTTATATAATGGATCATTATTTTGGAATGGAACTAGGTGAGGGGCAGAAAGGTCAAAATAGGAAAACAATGCGAGTTTAGGTTGGAGGGAGTGGTAACACTCCTAGTATATTGTCACGTCAGCTTTTTGAATGACACTTCATTTTTTTTTCCATTTAGTATCTAATCTTAACATTTGATACTGAGTGGTAACACTCGGAACATTTCATTTTTTTGATTTTCTTTTTCTAATTTAATTAACTTACTTTATTTTAATACAAAAACATTTTTTTTGTACACAAATATTGAACAAAAATTATTTTTTTAAACCACAAACAATTAATGTAATATAAATTGTATTTCTTAAAACACAAACATTTCATTTTAAATTAAAAAAATATAATGAAATTAAAACTTAAAATACCTAGAAACACGATTTAATAATTCAAACTACGACAAACATGACTTAACACCGACAAATACGACTTAATATCTAGAAACACAACTTAATACATAAAAAATACATTTCATAACTAAATTACACTTCATAAAAAAACTAGAGCAACAGGTCTTCCACCGAAAACTGGCATTCTAATTCGTCTTTCGGTGACATATTTAGATCAAGATTGTCCATTGTTCAAAGATGATCGGTCAAATGGCGGCGAAGATCGGTATGGATTACCGCACTTTTGATTATCCTCATTTTTTGGAGTCATTCTTGACCCGCAAATTCTAGTGGTTGTGTCTCTGGGATGACTTCATTCTCGTCGTACACACATATCACGTTTCTTTCATGTTCTACTATCATATTATGCAATATGATACACGTATACATCATCTCTGTCATAGTAGAAATATCACGAAACATGGATGCTTTTGCAATTATCTGCCACCGCTTTTTAAGTGCTCCAAACGCTTGTTCGATATTTTTTTCGCCTTTTCTTGGACTCTCTTAAATCTGGACCTCTGAGGGTCATCTGGACATGACAAACTTTTAACGGAAAGAGAAAGGTCAGGATAGATCACATCCACAAAATAGTACCCAAATTTGTATTCCGTTCCTCGGAGTACAAATGACGAATCTAGGGCAGTACCGTCATACACCTTGTTGAATATTGGTGAGTTATTGAGAAAATTAATATCATTAAGTGAATCGGCACTACCGATAAAGGCATGCCAGATCCACAAATCTTGTGAGGCTATAGCTTCAAGCACGACCGTAGTATAATGATAATTGCCCTTTATGTATTGTCCATGATATACGTTAGGACACATACTCCATTTCCAATGCATGTAACCTAAACTTCCTAACATCCTATGCAAACCATGAACATTCGCATGATATGGATACAACTTTTGTATGTCACTAGAAGTAGGACGACGCAAATATCGTGCACCGTACAAAGACATGACATGTCTGCAAAATTCGGTAAGACTTTCTCGTGCGGTACGTGCAGACATCCTAAAACTCTCATCTATTGCAACAAGGGGTGGCATATGCTAACATACGAAATACAGTAGTACATTTTTGAATTGGATCAAAGCCTAACGTACCTCTTGCGTCTGGGCGTTGCCTCAAATACTCAGACACTAAACTCACACCTTCGACAATACGCATAAACAAATCTTTATGCATCCGGAACCGTTGGCAGAAATAATATCCTTGAAAGACAACATGCTCGTCAAAATAATCATGCATGAGACGTTGGTGCGCTGCTTCATGTTGTCTTTAGATATATCTTCTTTGTTTACGTTGCACATTGTTGGATTCATGGTTGTTAAGATTTTGTTCTAGCCTATTATGTATGGAGAAGACCGACTGTATTACGCTATGAAAAACATCGTCCGATGAAGATGACGAAGCCGAAGCCGAAGACGACATTGTTTTTTATAAGAAAGACACAATTTATGAGAGAATGAATGATAGTTTGTGGGTATAAAATGTTTATAGTGTGGTCTTATATATAGTGGTTGATATGGACAAAAGTGGGCGAAACATTGGTGAAAATTTTAATGAAAGCCAGTGAAAATTTACATGTATAAAAGTTGGTGGAAATTTAAATGTATAAAAGTTGGTGGAAAAAATTGGTGGAAATTTAAATGTTATAAATTAAATTGTATAAAACATTTTGTAACAACCCAAAAATACAGCCTAAAAATTTTGTTTGAAAACATTACTAAACATAACCATCCATAGCATAAATAAAAATAAGTGTCGTGGGTCTCAAAATCTCATATCAAACACTATCTCAAAGACTGAATAATAATGAAAATATCAGAGTCAATAAATCCCAGGCGGAAAATCTGTGGTGTGTGCCATGCCATCAAGTCGAGCCCTTCCCTTTGCTAGCGGAGGTACCTGAAACCAAAACTGAAACTGTAAGCATGAAGCTTAGTGAGCTCCCCCAAACTACCACATACCATACAATAACATATAAGCACATACTGGGCCTTGCCCACTGCATCGGACCGAAGTCCGGAACTGACTAGGGCCTTGCCCACTGCATCGGACTGAAGTCCGGAACTAATTAGGGCCTTGCCCTCTACATCGGACCGAAGTCTGGAACTAACTAGGGCTTTGCCCTCTACATCGGACCGAAGTCCGGAATTGACTAGGGCCTTGCCCACTGCATCGGACCGAAGTCCGAAACTAACTAGGGCCTTGCCCACTGCATCGAACCAAAGTCCGGAACTAACTAGGGCCTTGCCCACTGCATCAGACCGAAGTCCAGAACTGACTGAAGATAGCATAACATAATCATAACATATAACAATAGCACATATACTGCATACTGCATCGGACCGCAGTCCGGAACACATAACACATAGACATGTCTGAATCACAAAGACATCAAGCATACTGAACTACTTCTCGGGACCACCCCGGCATCGGACCGCAGTCCGGAACTACAACTATCTAAACGGGCCGACATTATGGCCATAGAACCGTTACTAATGGAAGGAAACTCACCTCGTAAAGCTGACTGCTGGAGTGCTGAGCGGGAAATGTCTGAATGCTGGTCCGGTAACTCCCCGTCTACAATTCCCATAAAGACACTTAATCAAACACTGATAACTAATCTTAGGGTAAAGTAACTATTTTACCCCTGGACAAAGTAAACATCCTGGTCAAAGTCAACTTCCAGTTTACCTGACTCACCGAGTTGGGCCGCCAACTCGCCGAGTCCCTATCCTTTCTTCTATTCCCCTACCAGACTCTACTCGTCGAGTTTAGCAAGGACTCGACGAGTTCTCCTTCTATAATAATATCGAGTCCACCTTCATCTGACTCGCCGAGTGGTATGAATAACTCGTCGAGTCCTCCTTCATCATATGAACACGTCCAGTCTACGACTCGCCGAGTTGTATGAACCACTCGTCGAGTCTGTTCTTGTGGGTAAGGAGATTGCCTTGGACTCGCCGAGTCGTAAGAACAACTCGTCCAGTCCCATGGTTTCCAGTTCAAGTCTATGCCTTAATATGTTGAGTCACTCTCCTGGACCCCTCTAAATCCCTTCTTATACTCAACTGGATTCCTTTGAACCACAACAGATTTGGGGAACCAAACTCCCCAGACTCGCCGAGTCTCAAGAACGACTTGTCGAGTCGCCTATTGTTCAAGTCTAAAACTCGATTTCTGATGTACAATCCTTATCCAAAAGGTAGATCTGGGCTCCTACATTCGATATCATACGTAAAGTCATGAACTTTACGTTCATGCATGGGAGTTTTATGCTTAAAGGACCAAAAATGAATTTTATTTCCAACATGGGGTTCTCATGGCCATAAAGGTGGCATCTTTAGGCCATGAGAACCCTCCAAGGTTCCAGATCTGTAGATATGCTAACTTGGAACGTCCACTTTTCAAAGATCATGCTACTTGGACCCAAAACTCTATAAGATGACGACAAGGAGATCTAAGAAGCTATAAGTCAAGTATGAAGCTTGATTACCAGAATATGAGGAGAAGATGCTGTTGATCTTGGATCTACAAGCTTCCCTTGGAGTCCTCCTTCTTCCTCTTCTTCACACAACTTCAAAATCACACAAGGTTACTCCAAAAATGACACTCAAACTCTCACAAGGATTAAGATAGTCGTTTAGGGTTTTCTGGATGATGGAAGAGTGATAAGGGAGGCTAAAGGGGCGTTATGTTCCTTAAATACGGGGACAAACCCTTGAAATTAGGGTTCGCATCAGACAACGCCTACTCGCCAAGTCGGTCTTCCGACTCGTCGAGTAGGTTACTTATTTCCCCGACCCGGATTCGATCTGACTCGACGAGTTGGGCCATCAACTCGTCGAGTCCAAGAGTGGAATTATAAGATCGACTTAAGTTAAAAGCATACCTGGATCTGGGTGTTACAACTCTTCCCCAGTTGTCTTAGACTTCGTCCTCGAAGTCTGTTGTCTCTGGAAATAACTCAGGGTAATGCCTCCTCATATCTTCCTCGGGCTCCCACGTCCACTCCGAGCCCTTGCGGTTCTGCCACTGCACCTTAACTAACTCTACCCTTTTGTTCCTTAGCTCCTTCGTCTTGCTTTCCAAGATCGCCACTGGCCTCTCGATATAGTTCCGGCTATCATCAACCTGAATGTCCTCGAGGGGTACCACCGCTGACTCATCCACTAAACACTTCTGTAACTGGGAAACATGGAATGTGTTGTGGATCTGGCTGAGCTTTGCTGGAAGATCTAATCGATAAGCAACCCGACCCACCCGGGCCAAAACCCTAAATGGACCAATGAATCTGGGGCCCAGCTTGCCACGCTTCCGGAACCTGATAACACCCTTCCAGGGTGATACCTTTAGGAGGACCATGTCGCCCACTTGGAACTCAAAGTCTGAGCGCCGCTTGTCGGCGTAACTCTTCTGCCGAGTCAGCGCAGTCTGAAATCTGCTACGGACCTGCTGTATCAATTACGTGGTCTTAAGTACCACCTCCGTACTCCCCATGACTCTCTGACCGACCTCGCCCCAACAGATTGGGGTGCTACACTTCCTCCCATAGATCATCTCAAAGGGAGGCAGGTCTATACTGGAGTGATAGCTGTTGTTATACGAAAATTTCGCTAATGGAAGATACGTATCCCAACTGCCACCGAAGTCTAGGACACATGCCCGGAGCATGTCCTCAAGAGTCTGGATCGTCCTCTCGCTCTGTCCGTCTGTCTGAGGGTGGAAAGCGGTGCTGAAATGAAGACGAGTACCCATCTCGTCGTGAAACCGCTTCCAAAACCTTGAAGTAAACTGGACGTCTCGATCTGACATCACTGAAACAGGCACTCCATGTCGTGCAACTACCTCACGCACATAAATCTCAGCCAGCTTCTCGGGCGAGATGCTCTCCTGGATCGGTATGAAATGCGCACTCTTGGTCAATCGATCCACGATGACGCAAATCGAATGAACCCCACGTGCGGTCCTGGGAAGCTTAGTAATGAAATCCATTGTGATATCCTCCCATTTCCATACTGGAATGTCCAACGGCTGCATCTCGTCGTGGGGTCTCTGGTGTTCTGCCTTGACCTTTCTACAAGTCAGGCACCTCTCTACATACCAAGCCATGTCCCGCTTCATGCAGGGCCACCAGTAATCGGGTCGAAGATCTCTGTACATCTTCGTCGCCCCTGGGTGAATGGAGAATCGAGACTTGTGGGCCTCATCCATCAATACCTGCCATACTCCTCCCCAGTATGGTACCCAGACTCTCCCATGCAGGGTCAACAATCCTCGACTATCATAATCAAATGAAGCTACTCGACCCACAATCCTTTCACACTTCTGACGCTCCTCCTTCAGGCCCTCAACCTTTGCCTCTCTAACCTTCTCCAACAATGGAGTCATGACTGTCATCCTCAGACAATTATCTCGGATCGGAGCCGCTACCGCCTTGCGTCTCAGAGCGTCGGCCACTACGTTGGCCTTGCCCGGGTGGTAAAGAATCTCACAGTCGTAATCCTTTACCACATCTAACCACCGACGCTGCCTCATGTTCAGATTCGGCTGATCCATGAGGTACCTCAAACTCTTGTGGTCCGTGTAGATAGTACACCGGACCCCATAGAGGTAATGCCGCCAAATCTTGAGGGCGAACACCACCGCCCCCAGCTCTAAATCATGCGTCGGGTAGTTAGCCTCGTGAGGCTTCAACTGTCTAGAGGCGTAGGCAATCACATGCCCCCGCTGCATCAACACTGCTCCCATACCTGTGATCGAAGCGTCACAGTAAACTACAAAGTCATCTACCCCCTCCGGCAGGGTAAGAATCGGTGCCTCGCACAGTCGCTGCCTGAGCGTCTCAAAGGCTGTCTGCTACTCAGGACTCCAGTGAAACACCACCGAATTCTTAGTCAGTCGGGTGAGCGGAACTGCTATCTTGGAAAAATCCTGGATGAATCTCCTGTAATACCCTGCCAAACCCAAGAAGCTCCGAATCTCGGATGGAGACCTCGGGGCCTCCCACTGCATCACGACCTCCATCTTGGCCGGATCAACTAATATACCCTTCTGGTTGACGAGGTGTCCCAAAAACTGCACTTCGCGCAACCAGAACTCACACTTGGAGAACTTTGTGAAAAGTCTCTCCCTCCTCAAGGTCTCTAGCACCTCCCTCAGGTGATGATCATGCTGCTCCTGAGTCTTGGAATACACCAAGATATCATCAATGAACACTATCACAGACCGATCCAACATCAGCCTGCATACGCGGTTCATGAGATCCATGAACGCGGTTGGAGCGTTGGTGAGCCCAAACGACATCACCACGAACTCATAATGACCATAGCGGGTCCTAAAAGCGGTCTTCTGAACATCCTCATCCCTGACCCGCATCTGGTGATATCCGGATCGTAGATCAATCTTGGAAAACCAAGATGCCCCCTGAATTTGGTCGAACAAATCATCTATCCTCGGAAGTGGGTAACGGTTCTTCACCGTTACCTTATTCAGCTCCCGGTAATCTATACACATATGGTGCGACCCGTCCTTCTTTCTCACAAATAGGATCGGGGCTTCCCAGGGTGAACTGCTCGTACTAATAAAACCCTTGTCCAGCAGCTCATGCAGCTGCGTAGACAACTCCTGCATCTCTGGAGGAGCCAATCGATACAGTGCCTTGGCTATCGGAGCCGCACCAGGGACTAGGTCAATACGGAACTCTACCTGTCTCTCAGGAGGTATCCCAGGCAAATCCTCCGGGAATACATCCGAGTACTCACGTACCACCGGTACATCATCAATCTTCGCCTTACTCTTATCCCGAGCATCCATAACATAGGCGACGTACCCCATGCAACCCTCCTGAAAGTAGCGCCTCGCCTTCGCTGTTGAACAAAGAATCGGTCCGCGCTGTGGCCTCTCGCCATGAATCACTAACTCTCCCCCACTAGGAGTACGAATCCTCACTAACTGTAGCTCGTAATCAATCACTGCCCCATTGGGGCTCAGCCAATCCATACCTACTATAACTTTATTCCCTCGCAGGGGAATAGGAACCAAGTCTACTGAGAACTGGTCATCAAATAACTGTAGTGTACATCCTCTATGAACTCTTATGACCCTTACGGTCCTGTCATCAGCTATTTCCACATCAAGTGGGCAATCCAGCTCCCCCGGAGCTTTGCTAAATCGCTTGCTAAGCGCGAGCAACATAAAAGATTGGGTAGCCCCCGAATTAAACAATACTAGAGCTGAGATGTCGTTCACTAGAAACAATCCTATAGACAAACACGTAACCATAAGCAATAAACAATAATAATAAAAAGGTGATGGAGAAGATACATATCCGTAACCACATCGGGAGTCGTCCGAGCCTCCTCGGCTGTTAACTGGAATGCTCAGCTCTTCGCCACTGTTCTCTCGGCCCGACCCTTTCGGCCGTCTGTAATCCTCAGGGTAGCAGGAGCGGGTGCCACCACCTATCCTGCTGATGCTAAACTCGGACACTGGGACTTCTTGTGTCCCCTCTGATTGCAATGAAAGCAAATTAGATCAGATGCTGAGGTGGGAGTCGTAGTGGTAGTAGCTGTACAATCCTTGCTCCTGTGCCCGGTCCGACTGCACTTGTAGCAGACGGAACTCCTCGCCTTGCACACCCCATCGTGCAACCTGCCACACTTGCCACATCGACTGTGGCTCTGCTGACCTCTAGACCTGTGATCAGACACCTTGGGCTTTTTGTTCGAACCCGCTGTGCCAGAAGCCAACTCTAGCTTTCTCTTTCTCTCCATCTCTAGATCAATTTCCCTCTCACGGAGCCCGCACAATCATGTCCCCCAACGTCTTGCAGCTGGAGCGGCTCACAAACTGGCAGATATCACTCTGCAACATCTCATGATATCGGGCCTTTTTCATTTCCTCATCCACGGAATACTGCGGAACAAGAAGAGCCCTCTCCCTAAACTTGGCGGTAATCTCCGCCACAGTCTCTGTCGTCTGCTGCAGGTTGAAACTCCCTCGCAAGTTGTTGCACCTCAATGATAGGTGTGAAATCGGCCCTGAACCTGGTCGAGAAATCACCCCAGGTCATCGCATCCAAAACTGTGTCATCTCCAATGGCTCTCCCAACCTCCTCCCACCAGTCTCGTGCCCTGTCCTTCAAAAGATAGGATGCCAATCTGACCTTGTCCCCCTCGGGACATCTGCTGGTGCGGAACGCGTTGGCAACATCTTCCAACCACCTGGTACTAGAAATGGGGTATCGGGCCCATGGTAATCGAGAGCCCCCACAGGCTCTGAACTCCCTGACGGTGAGCGTGCGCGACCCCATCATGGCCGCCACCTCAGCGCGAAACATGCTCAATCTCTCATCCATGAGCAACAGAATACCCTCCCTGATCGAACCGAATATCACAGGAGTCTGCTCGAGAATAGTGCGCGTGATCTCTGAGGAGAGAAACTTCCTAGTCTGCTCATCTAGCTGCTCGGCCCCCGAGCCCGAGCCTGATCCCTCACCTGAACTGCCAACTGCTAGTCTAGGGCGTTGCACCACCATTTTGAAAACGCATAGTGACAACTGTCAGAAATACTGATATATCTAGAGGGATCACATCTACTACAAGTTCCCTAGCCTTGTCTCAGCCTTCCTCGATTTAAATACGGATCCTCTGCTTTCAGTAGTACGGGCCCATACTACCTTCTACATCTATCTGTACTTTCCTCAAGAACTGCCTTGACTACTCCAAGTCCATTCTACTGCTACTTTCCTCTGCTACTCTCATCCTAGGCTTGCCCTAGGGTAATCACCAACTCTCTCTCTGCCATCAGTTGCATAAGAAGTCCCTGCTTTCTTCCCCTAACTAGCTCGCGAATACTATTACATATTACTCAGACTAGATAATTTTTCGAATGAGAGATACTACCCTACAACGGTTGGACTCAAACAAGAGCTGCGAAACAGAGCTAGACCTAACCTTCTAAAATTATTTAGTCCTTGCAATATGTAACTTAACATATTCGTTTACTAGTTAGTGAAAGACAACTAGAACTCCTAAAAGCACAAAGCAAGCAGCATTCGGGCATTGCATACATATAATCAAGCATATACTACTCAGACTATCATCCTGACTAATCTGTACTAGCATGCAGTTCTCATAGAGTTGAATCACATATAACAGGCATATAAGGCATCCTTCCTAGATCCTTAATCCTAATCTAGCATGCGGTCCTAATAAAGTTGATAATCATAACATATCATAAACTTGTACGCGTAATTTGGGAGTACTTACTTGAGCTCGGCTGATTGCATGCACCGCACCCTGTTCTCATTTGAAAGTTCTTTTCTTTCTAAAAATTATTTTCGTTTTTTCTAAAACTCTTTTCTTTTCTCAAAACTCCTTTTTACAAAAAATGATTTCTCTTTTGAAAATTTCTATACCAATTCCTTAGTTTGAGTTCAGACACACTCGAAAAGTGTGTCCGAATCCCTCAAACCAAGGCTCTGATACCAACTTGTAACAACCCAAGAGTACAGCCTAAAAATTTTGTTTGAAAACATTACTAAAACATAACCATCTATAGCATAAATAAAAACAAGTGTCATGGGTCTCAAAATCTCATATCAAACACTGTCTCAAAGACTGAATAATAATAAAAATATCAGAGTCAATAAATCCCAGGCGGAAAATTTGTGGTGTGTGTCATGCCATCAAGTCGAGCCCTTCCCTTTGCTAGCGGAGGTACCTGAAACCAAAACTGAAACTATAAGCACGAAGCTTAGTGAGCTCCCCCAAACTACCACATACCATAAAATAACATATAAGCACATATTGGGCCTTGCCCACTGCATCGGACCGAAGTCCGGAACTGACTAGGGCCTTGCCCACTGCATCGGACCGAAGTTCAGAACTAACTAGGGCCTTGCCCTCTGCATCGGACCGAAGTCCGGAACTGACTAGGGCCTTGCCCTCTGCATCGGACCGAAGTTCGGAACTGACTAGGGCCTTGCCCACTGCATCGGACCGAAGTCCGGAACTGACTAAGGCCTTGCCCACTGCATTTGACTGAAATCCGGAACTAACTAGGGCCTTTCCCACTGCATCGGACCGAAGTCCGGAACTGACTGAACATAGCATAACATAATCATAACATATAACAATAACACATATACTGCATACTACATCGGACCGCAGTCCGGAACACATAACACATAGACATGCCTGAATCACAAAGACATCAAGCATACTGAACTACTTCTCGGGACCACCCCGGCATCGGACCGCAGTCCGGAACTACTGCTATCTAAACGGGCCGGCATTGTGGCCGTAGACCCGTTCCTACTGGAAGGAAACTCACCTCGTAAAGCTGACTGCTGGAGTGCTGAGCGGGAAATGTCTGACTGCTGCTCCGGTAACTCCCCAGCTACAATTCCCATAAAGACATTTAATCAAACACTGATAACTAATCTTAGGGTAAAGTGACTATTTTACCCCTGGACAAAGTCAACATCCTGGTCAAAGTCAACTTCCAGTTGACCTGACTCGCCGAGTTGGGCCGCCAACTCGCTGAGTCCCTATCCTTTCTTCTATTCCCCTACCCGACTCTACTCGCCGAGTTTAGCAAGGACTCGACGAGTTCTCCTTCTATAATAACATCGAGTCCACCTTCATCTGACTCGCTGAGTTGTATGAACAACTCGTCGAGTCCTCCTTCATCATATGAACACGTCCAGTCTACGACTCGCCTAGTTGTATGAACCACTCGTCGAGTCTGTTCTTGTGGGTAAGGAGATTGCCTTGGACTCACCGAGTCTTATGAACAACTCGTCGAGTCCCATGGTTTCCAGTTCAAGGCTATGCCTTAATACGTTGAGTCACTCTCCTGGACCCCTCTAAATCCCTTCTAATACTCAGCTGGATTCCTTTGAACCACAACAGATTTGGGGAACCAAACCCCGCAGACTCGCCGAGTCTCAAGAATGACTCGTCGAGTCGCCTATTGTTCAAGTCTAAAACTCGATTTCTGATGTACAATCCTTATCCAAAAGGTAGATGTGGGCTCCTACACTCGATATCATACATAAAGTCATGAACTTTACGTTCATTCATGGGAGTTTTATGCTTAAAGGACCAAAAATGAAGTTTATTTCCAACATGGAGTTCTCATGGCCATAAAGGTGGCATCTTTATGCCATGAGAACCCTCAAAGGTTCCAGATCTGTAGATATGCTAACTTGGAACGTCCACTTTTCAAAGATCATGCTACTTGGACCCAAAACTCTATAAGATGACCACAAGGAGATCTAAGAAGCTATAAGTCAAGTATGAAGCTTGATTACCAGAATATGAGGAGAAGATGCTGTTGATCTTGGATCTACAAGCTTCCCTTGGAGTCCTCCTTCTTCCTCTTCTTCACACAACTTCAAAATCACACAAGGTTACTCCAAAAATGACACTTAAACTCTCACAAGGCTTAAGATAGTCGTTTAGGGTTTTCTGGATGATGGAAGAGTGATAAGGGAGGCTAAACGGGCGTTATGTTCCTTAAATAGGGGGACAAACCCTTGAAATTAGGATTCTCATCAGACAGCGCCTACTCGCCGAGTCGGTCTTCCGACTCGTCGATTAGGTTACTTATTTCCCTGACCCAGATTCGATCTGACTCGACGAGTTGGGCCATCAACTCGTCGAGTCCAAGAGTGAAATTATAAGATCGACTTAAGTTAAAAGCATACCTGGATCCGGGTGTTACACATTTTTTATTAAATTGTATAAAATGTTTCAATCAATAAAAACATTTTTGTTATTAATTTGTATAAAAGTTGGTGGAAATTTAAATGTTATAAATTAAATTTGGTCCATAAATTCTATTTTTTTAAGACAAATACATAACATTTAAATAAAAAAAGGTTACATTAATTTCAAACATAAAATATGATTAAAAAAGACAAACACTAAAAACACGACTTAATACTAGACGAAAAACATAAATTAAAATTGCAATACATAAAAATACTACGACTTATCCCACTTTTATTCTTTAGCAAGATCCCGCTTTGCATTGTTAAAAACCTGACAATCCTCCTCGAACAAGTTCACTCCCGGGGTTAAAAAAAGATTTAACGCATGGTTCCTTTCTTTTATCGCATGGTTCCTTTCTCTTATCCTTCCCAATTCCAAAAAAAAACCTCAAGCTTATCGTCCAACCCTTTAATGCCATTCCTTATCTCCTCCATTTCAGTTGATGAACTTTGTGCTCCTTTCAGCTTTCTTTTTTCTTTTTCTCGTCCCATAGGACGAGTTGTAACTTCATAAGGATTGTCGTTGTTGAGGTCAATCCATCCGATACATGCATTGGAAGATTGAATGTGGGTGGTCTCGGAAGTTTTGTTTCGTTTGCAAGTTCCCGTGTAAATATCAACACTTTTTAGATTAATCCATTTTGGTTTTCCCTTCACAACTCCCCAAAACGCCTCATTGCCAAAAGGTTTGCCGACTTTAGCCTTATAAATCTTACAAACTTTTGCAAATACATCCACCTCATTTACACCGCTTTGGGGGTTGTGGATCGTGTTTATGTCGATGTTGTTAAAGTCCATTGAGGCTTTGTTGGTGGTCCACCATTTCGAGTAAAGTTGATCAGGATTGTGGTACTGCCTTTTCATTCGGTTACAAAAGTTATGCCAAACTCTAGCTTTGAAGGTTGTCGAATCTTGGTCGTCACCGTCGTCGGATCCTCCGACACATCTAGCCATGCTGGTGCTAGTGCCATCTCTTCATCATCCGTCCACCCTTTGCATGTAGCCTTTTTTCCCTTTTTTCTTGTTGGTTCGAATCCGGGCTCTTCAAATAACTCTTGAAAGGGATCTTCAACAGGTCCTTCATCGGTTGACTCGTCGAGTAGGCGGCGTTGTTTTCATTGAAATTTACTTTGGGGTTGAGGTTGTGAAAAGAATTGAGTTTGTTGAACTATCTCAAACAGATCAAGATCCAAATTTGAACGAGGTATTGGTTGAGATTGGTTGTGGTAAAAATGCATGGGTTGAGAGGAGTACGGATTGAATGGAAATATTTGTGGAGCCATAGAGAGAAAGTATTAGGTAGCGGGTGAGTGAATGGGTTGATCATATTGTAAATTTAGTCCCAAGAGGCATTTTCGTAATTTTTGGGTAGGGCTCGCGTATGCTCGGCGTACGTAGCCAGGGTGTAAACCCTAAATTTTAGGGTTTGGACCCTATTTAAGCATCATTATATCCCCATACCCTTCCTTATCTTCAGCCTCCATCCCTATCTTAAAACCCTCAAGTGTGTGTGTGTGTGTGTTTTGAAGCTTGGAAAGCCATTGTGGTGCTCTTGGTGGTGAAGGAGGAACCTAGAAGTTTTGGTGTTTCACTCAAGGCTTTAGATCCAACAACTACTCTCTCTTGTGCACCTTCGGGAGGTATAAAGCTCCAACCTTGATGAGTATTTCATTTAGATCTAGTTTTAGCATAAAGTTGGCACCTTTTGTCCCCAAATCTTGATCCTTGTGAGTATGGAGTACTCCAAGATGTTTGAGTTGTCCTTTCAAATGATATAAGGTGTGTTAAGCCATAAAAATATGATCTTGACATTATTTTATTTCCATGCATGTTATAGGTTGTCTTAATTGGTCAAGAGGCTAGAGTTATTGATGATAAGGCTTTATTAGTCATGCAAAACCATAAAGTTAGAAACTTTATGGTTAAGAAAACTCTTTAAGGTCTAGATCTGGATTTTAGACGTAAGTGCTTAAGGATTTAAGAACTTAATGGATTGAGTGGGTAGCAGTCGCGTACACTGGGCGTACCAAAGGGTACGTTGCACGTACGTGGTCAGCCCTTCGTCGCTTGGTCAAGCAAGCAGTATGCCCTGCTTAATTGTTGAGTACGCCGAGCGTTCTCCCCGAGTTGACCCAGTTGACTCGATTGACTTTGACCTGGATTTTGACCAAAGTTGACCTAGGGGTATTTTAGGTATTTTGATCTGTATTTTGATTTTTGGTCACTGTATTCTTAAAGGTGACTGATAGAGTTGATTTCGGAGCAGCGTGTTGTCTCATTTTCTCTTTCTGTCTGTAAGGTGAGTTTTCTCACTGTATACAAGGGTCGAAGGCACCAATGCCAATCCATTATTTCGGTTATATAAAATGCTAGTTTCTATGTGATGAATACTTGTTTGTATGATCGGGTTGAAATATACCCCAAGGCGGGGATCACTATGGTATGCCAGGTTGAAATATACTGTAGGGTGGGGCCCACTATGGCATGTTCAGGTTGAAATATACCCCATGGAGAGGCAAAACATAACTATACCTATTATAGTTTATCAAAATGTTTGTAACGTATAGCAAACCTTTTCTGTGTAAGTAGAAGGTATAGCAAAACATAACTATATCTATTATGCTTCATTTTGTATTATTTGTAATGATAAATGACTCTTACAATTTAGCAAATATTTTCTGTTATATAAGTATATCACAATAGAAAACACATGTAAAATATGAAGTCACCAAGATTAACACCTTGCTCAACATGTTACAAGGTGTTATGAAAGTTGTAAGCTGTTAAACTCGTTTTTTTTTAACATTTCTGCACTGATTTAGAAAAATCACAGAAAAATCACACTAAGTCTAAAATTGAATCTATCAATTATGAGAGTTTAGAAAATGTGTCTAGTTTGTTCATAAATTTCACTATGATTTTTAGAAGTCTCTAACTGGTGTAAAAACGTTCATATTCACAGACTGGTCCGAATTCGTAGCTATAGTGATAGACAGTTTTGTAAAAATCACCATAAATTGTAGAAAAATCGTGTAAATATGTGCAAGTATTCATTTTAAAGGTATAAACCTGAACTATTTGCATCTAGTACATTTTTGAAAAAAAATGTTTAAGGTGTCCAAAACAGTCCGTGAATGGAACTAAACTTTCTTGTGGAAAGCTGATGTTTGTGTTTTGTTAAGTTTTTAGTATTTTAACTTGTATTCTCCCCCTAAAACTTGAAGAAAATATGAAAATGTGGGGGTATGAACTCACCTTGAGTGGTTTCTTAGGATGGATGTTGAAGAGAAGAAATTTCCAAGTCAAGAACACTTGGGAGATACTTGAATATTTGAAGATTCTATGAACAAATATGATGATATTTGTGTAAGGAATCTATGATTTGAGTGAAAGGATGTAAGATAATCAAGTGTAGGATGAAGTTACTTACCAAAATTGGAGGGGAATGTTCAAGAACAGCTTTCAATTTCGAGTTTAGAGAGAGAAAGTGAGAGAGAAATGCGTTTGCTTTTTGGGTGAAAGAGTGAGTAATGCGGGAGGAGAGGTAAGGATTTCCAGCTCTTGTTCACGATCATATGCTGGAGAAAGAGGGTGAAAGGACAAATAGTTGACTAGGTAGGGATGAATAGTGACTGAGGATGGTCATGGAGTGGGTGTGGAGGGTAGCTTGTGTTGGATTATTGTCTAAGTGCATAACTATAATTGGTATGTACTTGACCCGACTCGGCATGGTCCATTTGGGTTGCATGGCATCGGAACATTTGGATAGACCGTTTGTGAGGAAAGGACATTTGTGACATATTAATATATTATAAGTTCTAATATATTAATATGAAATCATGTTATTTAATTAGTATTGATCAATAATTAATTTGGACTTAATTTAGTGATCAAAAGGAGACTAATTAAATATATAGGGGTTGCTTGTGTAAATCATTCATTCTTATATATGTGGGCTTATGATCCAAGATTCCTTATTTTGGGTTTAACCCATGTGGTGATCCATGGATACTCCATGGAGGTTAAAACCCATGGAGCATAAGGAATGGGTAAAGTCATGGGTTACATGGTGTAGCCCTAATGTGCACACTATATAAGGACCCCTTTGGCTCAAGAAATTGGTGAACTAGTTATACATATATGAGGGCTAACCAATTTGAGCATGAGTGTCTTCTTCTCATGGTTTTTCCATGTGTTGGTGATGTTGTGTGAACCATTTGAGGTGTCACACTTGAGGTACTAGGCTCTCGAGCTTCATGGAGTCAAGCTACATCAACAAGGTATGTATTTCTATCTATGTTATTACCCTAGTATAAAAGATTGTATGCTAATTAGGGTAGTACCTTGGAATATTCATATTTGCATGTATAATAGAGAAAACATAGATCCAAGGTATTTAGGGTTGCATGTTCACTTAGGGGTGTTAGAATGTTCATTTTTGCTGTCTGGACAACGGACTCGGCGAGTCCATCAAGTGACTCGACGAGTCCATGCCTTAAAAGTGTTCAAAACGATCCAACTCGTCAAGTTGGTTCTTGCACTCGACGAGTTGGACCCCCATACAACATATCTTCGACTGTTTTGGCTGGAATTGGAATAGGAACATTACCCTAAGCTGTTTTTCAACTTATAAACCTGTTTTTGATGTGGTAATGTTCATGCTAATCCAATTTCAAAGATAATTGTCAATAGATTCATGTTTTGTATTAGTTTAAGGTTTAGACTAATTACATGAAAAAGTTTGATTTGAATTATCTTGTTCTTATAAGTTGCTTAGATTAATAGGAAAGTTATGTGAAATTGTTGTTTTCAATCCAAATTAATCTAAGAGTTGGATCTAAAATGTGTTTTTGTAACTTTTCCTCAAGTTATATGAAAAGTCACATTTAAGATCCATAAAACTCATAAAGATTTCCAGAAGTTATGAATAAGGAAGAGTCACATTCTCTTAATAGTTTAAAGTCTTTCATAACATGTCCTCAAGTTATGGAACTTGAAGAGTTTTTGGATTAAAACTACTTTAAACACATAAGTTATGGAAATTAAATAGTTTTGAATAGTTTCAAAACTTGCCCTCAAGTTTTGGAATTTGAAAAGTTTTCCCTTATGAATACTTTAATTCCAAGTTAAGCCCTTAGAATTTTAAAAGTTAAAATTCAACCCTTATACTTTATAATATTATAAGTTAATAATATTTATATATATGTATAAGAGCAAGTCGTCATACCATTAGTAGGCCTCATTCACGAAGCCGGTCTATAAGGGGGGTATAAGGTTACTGCCTATAAAATGGCAGTTTAATGGGTGTCCACTCTCACTCACCGCTTCCTTGACTGGTGGACGGTCGTTAGCCGAATGGGTAGGACAAGGACTATAATTCTCCCTTCATTAAAAGTATTAATGATAAATACTAAGTAACTAAACCTTTTATTAATACCCAATCTTAGTTACTTAGGAAAATGTGAATTTGGTGCTAACCCATGCAATTACACTTTGCACTTTGCTTAAGTCGGTTAGTGGAGCGCGTGTGGTTAACCGGCACACTAGTATGATTTAACAAGGTAGGCAAAGGGTAACTTAATGTTTATCATAGTATCGGTGGAGCGCGTGTGGTTAACCGGCACAACGATTAAGGGGTAATTTATTAAGGGTACCAAGTATATTTGCATGCTTATTCACACCTTGTTTTGTGACCCTCGGCATCCCAGTCACAAAACCTGAAGGGCACACTCGAGATTGAAACATGCCATTGAACAGTTCAATGAATCTCAAAAGATCTAGGAGTTTCAAATCCAAGTAAAACCTAATTAAATTATTTCGTTTTCATGGTGGAAATTGGTGAATCGTCATTTTCCTAGCTTCAAATATTTTATAGCTTGGATTACGACATCCCTCTCCCAAGTTATAAAAATATTGTGTTGGGTCCTAGCCTTAATATTTCATATTGGGTGTTATATTAAGGACTTTAAATCAACTATCTTGAATATCTCCCAAAAAGATGTCTAGTTCAGACATCTATGATCATCCCAAATCTATTGGGACTTCACCTCCTCCAATTATTCACCCTAACCTACAAGTTCAAGGTCACTCAAGCCCTATTGGCAAGCAAGGTCTATGTGTGATCGCATCTTGGAGATGAAGTCACATATTGACAAGCCGGGAGAGTTGGGTGTCCAAGTCTTAAGAAAGTTGGATGTTCAATCACTTTCTAAGTCACGTAGTGGGTTCCTTTAGGACTACTATGAAACAGACTATGACATGACCCTTAATGATCTTATCTATTTGCTTGGTGCTGCTGAATCAGCAATGATTTGAGGACTAGTAAAGCAAATTGATTAGGAGATCAACTTCTCAATGGACATTGACAATGGTTGCATTGGATACCCAGTAAAAGCTTTCTCTTCCCAATGGAAATGGATTGGGCATACTCAACTCGGTTGACCAAATGGTAAAGAGAAAGGCTAAGTCTGCGATAATCCCATGTACCATTCCCAGTGAGTCCATATGTTTCTCTTGCCAAAGGAAGGGGCATTGATTGCGAAGCTGCCTATTTACCTGAAAGGTCATAAAGTTGATCAAGTCATGAAGTTTGACTCTACTTCAGGTAAAGTCCACTATCTAACTCTGTTAAGTTTCTATTATGAGATTCTTATTACATGATGTGACTGGGTCACATGTTGATGTTTTAAGAATCAAAGAAAAGTGAAGAAACTTAAAGGAAGTATATGTTGATTCTGATCGCGAAAATAGATTTCAATTGCATGGTTCGATGATCAGAATTTTGAGATGTTGCTTAGGAGTTATGATATATTGCTTAGGAATAGATAACAAAAAGCTTTTCATATGCTTTTGCACTGTAAGGATAAGTCTTTCCGCAAAGTTTTAAAATAAAAGGAAAATTTTTAATTTTATTTATTTTAAAATATCCTTACAATGGCATTTGTGAATAAATGTTGCTTATATGATTCCATTAATAACAAGAGTGGAAATATGAATTTGATTCTTTCATTTGTGGTAGTGTCTAAATTTACCAAATAAGGAAAAATTCTCATCACCCAAGTTTCAGTTGGATAGAAACTTGGAATCATGCAAGTTGTATAGTATGATGAATGAGAATTTTCATCTTTGGAAAATTAAGACTAATTCCTTGTTCACATGTATATGTGAGTCAAGTGAAGGGCTAAGGGATCGAGTACACATTCTTGTGCACTGATCAAGTCCACCAAAAAAGATCTATAAGACTATTCGTCATGATTTACTAAAGTTTAGTAAATATGGTTATACTTACAAGTTTAAGTGTAATTCTGATACATTGGAAAATTCCGATGTATGGTAGAACGAATGAGAAGAATCAAATTAGGTAGAAGGATAAAAGTTTCTCAAATCTGAAAAGATGGGAGAGTACTTTAGCATTATGTTATATGGTCATCTTAATGATTAAGAGATCTTATCACAATTCATCCTCTAAGTGCATTCTGATAGCTAAGAAGAGGAGCTATGAATTGTTGAAGTGGTCAAATCAAGAAGATGATTCATACCTCGTTCCAAAACAATTCTTAGAGTCATACTCCAAGATTGTAACTTGAGTGACATATCTCAAAGAAAGGTTTATTAACACTAGTTAAATGTAAGAGTAAAGTGTGTCCTACTCTTATACATTTGAAATTGGTAAGTTGTGATGTTTTGAATAAAACAAAGACCAACTAAGACCAATTGTGTGAAGTGTTTGTCTTGATAAAGAATCCAAACTATCTATTGAATATTTGGCAAGATAGTCTTATATGTCAAGAGGACAGTGGGAGTCTTAAAGATCCTGAAAAGAATTTCAAGATCTAATCAAGAATAAAAAGCCTGTAGTTTAACACTAGCACACGATGTGAGGTTTATAACCTATCGTGTTGACATATTTCTATTTCTGTGCCCAGTCCAGTTAAAGTTGGCTTCGCATATGAGTTCTGAGAGTTCTCAATTGGTTGCATAACAACTTGGAAGCAATGGCAGGCCCTTGAGCTGCCAGGTGGCAAGAAATTAAGATTGAGTTCAGTCCATATGTGTTTAGATTTGTCATTATCCTTGTCTTGTGACTATGGTTTTGACAATTCACATGGATAAGAACACATATACCATAAAATCTAAGGGTCATAAGGTTTCTCTCTGATTCATGAAAATGATGGTGAGGAAACACTTCCACCAAGTAGATTTGAAACAGATGGAAAAAGGTCTAAACAATTGAGACTATGATTACGACATCCCTTTTCATAGTTCTAAAATTGTTTAGACACACCTGTGAGCTATCTAAGATAAGGTGTATGATTTTGATAAAGTCTTATCAAGGCAATCTCGTCTCAGAAATCTGAACTTTGGTAAGAAAGTCAGTAAAGTATTGACTTCTAGAAGTCCAGCTGATTTCTGAGTACATGTCAAAGCTAGTGGGAGCATGAGTGTATTGCTAATAATAATCATGTTAGTGGGAGCATGATAATTATGATAAAGGTTGCACGTTAGCAATGTTAATTATAGAAAACAAAAGTTTCAATTCGTGGAGTTGCAGGGGTTGAAAAGTTGTTTTGCTATAATTAAGGGAGATGAAATTATACTTCATTTCAATTCTAAAAGCTTAGATTGAGGTTTTAATCATCTTTAGTCAACGATATATATGAATTTTGTGTTGGAATGGCTCAACATAAGGAAATTCTATATATGGGTCTATTATTTGCGTTCTAAAATTCGATTATGATTACGGCATCCCTTTTCATAATCTGAATTATGAGAACTTGGCAAATAGAAACATTGTAGCAAAAGGAATGGTATAGTATCATGTCTTTATGTGAGACATCATGAATTGTGTCCCATATGCTTCGGATATAGGATCGATTGCATGTGCTATAATATTCATCCTTTCTAAAATTTTCCAAATGTCTGGGGCATTAAGAAGGGAAAAGGTCTAGAATTGGATATGACTAAAATGATTAAGCAATTGTCGAGGACAATCTAAGGTTTACCAAAGATTGGTTGCTCAGGGATAGTTGGAAGTATAGTGTCATTTTTGGAAGGACCATATTGACATATTCTGAGTTATTATAATCATGCTATGACCCAGTCGGCCTTGTATACGACGTTCTTCAGGCATCGAAATGTTAGTGACACTTTTCACCCCTGGCCTGCCGGCCGAGCTGTTGTAAGCAGCTTGGGTGCGGGTTTGTCAGACCCAATATAGATCTATACACAACTATCACGCTCTCCCTACAAGAGACTCTGGTTACAATTACAGGACTTTTAATGCGCTACTTTAGAAGTAACGTGAAGCGAATGTCTCACAAATTTATTCATTAACAGATTTACGTAAAGCGAACTGAAAACCCCCTTTTTGTAGAAAAGAACCCTTTCATGGTGTGATGTAAATGAAACATAAACTATACCTATTATAGTTTATTAAAATGTTTGTAACGTATAGCAAACCTTTTCTGTGTAAGTAGAAGGTATAGCAAAACATAACTATATATATTCTGCTTCATTTTGTATTATTTGTAATGATAAATGACTCTTACAATTTAGCAAATATTTTATGTTATATAATTATATCACAACAGAAAACACCTGTAAAATTTGAAGTCACCAAGATTAACACGTTGCTCAACATTTTACAAGGCGTTATGAAAGTTGTAAGCTGTTAAACTCGTTTTTTTTAACATTTCTGCACTGATTTAGAAAAATCACAGAAAAATCACACTAAGTCTAAAATTTAATATGTAAATTATGAGAGCTTAGAAAATGTGTCTAGTTTGTTCATAAATTTCATTATGACTTTTAGAAGTCTCTAACTGGTGTAAAAACGTTCATATTCACAGACTGGTCCGAATTCGTAGCTACAGTGATAGACAGTTTTGTAAAAATCACCATAAATTGTAGAAAAATCGTGTAAATATGTTCAGGTATTCATTTTAAAGGTATAAACCTGAACTATTTGCATCTAGTACATTTTTGAAAAAACAAATGTTTAAGGTGTCCAAAACAGTCCGTGAATGGAACTAAACTTTCTTGTGGAAAGCTGATGTTTGTGTTTTGTTAAGTTTTTAGTATTTTAACTTGTATTCTCCCCCTAAAACTTGAAGAAAATATGAAAATGTGGGGGTATGAACTCACCTTGAGTGGTTTCTTAGGATGGATGTTGAAGAGAAGAAATTTCCAAGTCAAGAACACTTGGGAGATACTTGAAGATTTGAAGATTCTATGAACAAATATGATGATATTTGTGTAAGGAATCTATGATTTGAGTGAAAGGATGTAAGATAATCAAGTGTAGGATGAAGTTACTTACCAAAATTGGAGGGGAATGCTCAAGAACAACCTTCAATTTCGAGTTTAAAGAGAGAAAGTGAGAGAGAAATGGGTTTGCTTTTTGGGTGAAAGAGTGAGTAATGTGGGAGGAGAGGTAAGGATTTCCAGCTCTTGTTCACGATCATATGCTGGAGAAAGAGGGTGAAAGGACAAATAGTTGACTAGGTAGGGATGAATAGTGACTGAGGATGGTCATGGAGTGGGTGTGGAGGGTAGCTTGTGTTGGATTAGTGTCTAAGTCCATAACTATAATTGGTATGTACTTGACCCGACTCGACATGGTCCATTTGGGTTGCATGGCATCGGAACATTTGGATAGACCGTTTGTGAGGAAAGGACATTTGTGACATATTAATATATTATAAGTTCTAATATATTAATATGAAATCATGTTATTTAATTAGTATTGATCAAGAATTAATTTGGACTTAATTTAGTGATCAAAAGGAGACTAATTAAATATATGGGGATTGATTGTGTAAATCATTCATTCTTATATATGTGGGCTTATGATCCAAGATTCCTTATGTTGGGTTTAACCCATGTGGTGATCCATGGATACTCCATGGAGGTTAAAACCCATGGAGCATAAGGAATGGGTAAAGTCATGGGTTACATGGTGTAACCCTAATGTGCACACTATATAAGGACCCCTTTGGCTCAAGAAATTGGTGAACAAGTGATACATATATGAGGGCTAACAAATTTGAGCATGAGTGTCTGCTTCTCATGGTTTTTCCATGTGTTGGTGATGTTGTGTGAACCATTTGAGGTGTCACACTTGAGGCACTAGGCTCTCGAGCTTCATGGAGTCAACCTACATCAACAAGGTATGTATTTCTATCTATTTTATTACCCTAGTATCAAAGATTGTATGCTAGTTAGGGTAATACCTTGGAATATTCATATTTGCATGTATAATAGAGAAAATATAGATCCAAGGTATTTAGGGTTGCATGTTCACTTAGGGGTGTTAGAATGCTCATAACCCAACCGCTTGTGTCATAACTTTAAGGCAAAGTCAACACTCCACCTCAAAATCTTACCCAATAGATTTTATTCTTGGACAAATATTTCCCTCCAAAAGTGATTAAATTATGAATATATAGGGTCTTATATGTCAAAATATGAGTTTTGGTGAAAATCCCACGTAAAAATTATCAAAAACAGGCTTAATATGCAAAAGTTGTCAAAAACCGGGAAGAGGATGCGAGTGGGTTCGCTGCTGAGAAGGTCCGCATCAGAAGGGTTTCGAATCAGAAGGGTTTCGCATCAGAAAGGTTTCGCATCAGAAGGGTTTCGCATGAGACGGTTTCGTTTCTTGAGAGGGTTTCGCACCCATGGTGCTGTTTTTCATATTTTCTTCCCGTTTCGAGTGGTTTTCAACTTAACTAAGGGTCGGGATGCCACGAATGATTATAAAAAGTTGAGGGAGGTTATGAGAGAGATTTGGGAGAGAGAGAGAGAGATGGAGTGAGAGAGATTTAGAGAGACTTTAATTGTGACTTTTGTGCGTGTTTAGCCATGAAATGCAAGGTTCGCAAGATCCGGTAATCCTTGTTATTAGTGTTATACACCCCCGAGGGGTACGGAATAAGGTTTTACCAAGTAGTTTCACCACTTACCCTGATTAGGGTTTAAGAATTCTGAACATACAAACTTTCCAAGTGATAACTTCTTATTGAAATAGCGAGTTGTACAATAGTAACATAATGTAAACCCTAATATACAAGGGTTAGTTGAGTTAACCGGTTTGACTTGTTGACTTTATTTGACTTTGAATTGACTAGAAATCGACGGTTGTCACATCATCCCTCCGTTAGAAGGAATTTCGTCCTGAAATTACTGTTTTGACTGAGACTTCAAGAGTTGGGGAAAAGATGCGGGTATTTTTGTTTCATCTGATCCTCACGTTCCCAAGTGAATTTGGGTCCTTGTTTAGCATTCCAACGAACCTTCACAATAGGAATACGACTTTGTTTCGTTCTCTTGATCTCTCGATCCATGATTTCTACCGGTTCTTCCACGAAGTGGAGACTCTCGTTGATTTCAATCTCGTCGAGTGGTATTACAAGAGTCTCGACGGACAGACACTTCTTTAAGTTCAATACGTGGAAGGTAGGATGTACATTTTTGAGTTCTTGTGGTAGGCGAAGCTTGTAAGCCACCGGGCCATCCTATCGAGGATCTCGAATGGCCCGATGTATCTAGGGTTCAGCTTTCCTCATTTACCGAAACGTATTAAACCCTTCCAGGGCGAGACTTTTAATAGCACTCGATCTCCAACCTGGAATTCCAAAGGCTTTCGTCTGTTATATGCGTAACTTTTCTGTCTGTCTCTAGAAGCCTTTAATCGTTCTTGGATTTGGACAATCTTCTCTGTAGTTTCTCTTATAATCTCCGGACCAGTAAGGGTGCTGTTAGGGACTTGTCGCTTAGCTAATTGAGTGTCGCCCACTTCAGCCCAGCATAGTGGTGATCTGCACTTGCAGCCATAGAAGGCTTCAAATGGTGCAAGCTTGATGCTAGTGTGATAACTGCTATTGTACGAGGATTTGACAAGTGGTAGATGGGTATCCCAAGCTTTACCAAAGTCTATCACACACGCCCTAAGCATGTCTTGTAGCGTCTGAATGGTCCTCTCGCTTTGCCCGTCGGTTTGTGGGTGATAGGTTGTACTCATGTCTAGCCTAGTTCCCAAGGATTTCTGAAGTGACTGCAAGAATCGCGAGGTAAATCGACTATACATGTCTGAGATAATGTACTTTGGCACCCCCATGTAATCTCACGATTTCCTTGATGTACATCTTGGTCAGCTTCTCCATCTTGTCGGTCTCTTTCATTGGTAGGAAGTGTGCTGACTTGGTCAGTCTGTCAACGATCACCCAAATGGTATCAAGGCCACCCATTGTCTTAGGCAGCTTGGTTAGGAAGTCCATGGTTATTCGTTCCCATTTCCATTCAGGTATCGTAGGTTGTTGTAGTAGACTCAAAGGCTTTTGGTACTCTACCTTAACTTTGGTGCAAGTCAGACAATTGCTCACGTAGGTAGCGATTTCGGCTTTCATGTTCGGCCACCAGTAGAGTCTCTTCAGGTCCAGGTACATCTTGTCCGAACCGAGATGTACAGAGTATCGAGTTTTGTGTGCTTCGTTCAGGACGACGTCCCTGAACCCACCGAATTTCGGTACCCAAATTCAGTTCATGAGATAATGAGCTCCGTCGTCTTTGACTTCTAGGTTCTTGTCCATTCCTCTCAATGTCTCACCTGTCACATTCTCAGGTTTCAAAGCTTCCAGCTGAGCCTCTTTGATTTGCATGGACAGATGCGAATGGATTGTCATGGTTAATGACTTTACTCGGCGAGCCGAGTATTCTTTTCGACTTAAAGTTGACCTCGTGCGTTTTTAATTGCCTCGATACGTAAGCAATGACCTTTCCTCGCTGCATTAACACACATCCAAGACCCTGGTTTGATGCGTCGCAGTAGACTACAAAGTCTTCGTTTCCTTCTGGTAGAGATAAAATCGGGGCGCTGCACAGGGCCTGCTTTAGTGTTTGGAAAGCGGTTTCTTGCTTCTCTCCCCAGATAAAAGTCACACCTTTTTGGATCAGGGTGGTATGTGGTTTGGCAATCTTGGAGAAATTTTGGATGAACCTCCGGTAGTAGCCAGCGAGGCCTAAGAATTGACGGATTTCTGTAGGCGTCCTTGGTGTCGACCATTTCTCAATCGCCTTGATTTTAGAGGGATCCACGTGTATCCCTTTCTCGCTAACCACATGACCAAGGAAGTCCACTTCTCGGATCCAAAATTCGCACTTCGAAAATTTTGCATATAATTTCTCCGCCCTTAGTGTCTCCAATACCTGTCGTAGATGTTGGCTATGCTCTTCCTCACTCCTTGAATAGACCAGGATATCGTCTATGAACACAATCACAAACTTGTCTAGGTAGGGCCAACACACCCGGTTCATTAGATCCATGAACACCGCGGGTGCGTTCGTTAACCCGAAGGGCATTACTACAAACTCTTAGTGACCGTACCGAGTCATGAATGTCGTCTTGGGAATATCCTCCTCCTGGGCCCGTAGTTGGTGGTATCCCGACCTTAGATCGATCTTTGAGAAATAAGATGCTCCTTGGAGTTGGTCAAATAGGTTGTCGATTCGGGGTAAAGGGTATCGGTTTTTTATGGTAAGCTTTTTTAACTCGCGGTAGTCGATGCACGTGCGAAACGATCCATCCTTTTTCTTTACAAATAGAACTGGTGCTCCCCAAGGCGAGAAACTGGGTCGAATGAACCCTTTGCTCAGCAGTTCGTTTAGTTGGCTGGATAGTTCTTGCATCTCGGCTAGCTCTAGGCGGTAAGGCGCTTTGGCTACGAGGGTAGCTCTGGGAATTAGGTCGATTCGGAATTCGACTTGTCGTGCGGGTGGAACTCCGGGAAGGTCTTCTGGGAATACGTCCGAGAAATTACAGACCTCCAGAATGTCCTTGATGTTCTTCAACTCTTGTTTCTCATCCACTACGTGGGCTAAGAAGGGGTGGTATTCTTTTCGGAGGTACTTTTGGGCTTTGGCGCAAGAGATGATTTGTAGATCTGCACTAGGCTTGTCGCCATAGACGACGAGAGTTTTGCCGCCTGGCAGATTAAGGCGAATGGCCCTTTCGTAACACAGAATGTCAGCACGATTTAATCTTAACCAATCCATGCCGATGATGATGTCAAAGCTTTTTATTGAAACCGGCAATAGATCAATATTGAATGATTGATTGTCTAGAGTGAGGGTACATCCTGAGTATATGTCGTTAGTGCTTTCTGTTTTTCCATTTGCCAATTCTACGACGTATGTATCTTTTAGTGATTGGGGATTTTGTTTTAACAATTTTTTGAATTTGTGGCTAATGAAACTCCTCTCCGCTCCACTATCGAATAATATGCATGCATATGAGTTATTGAGGAGAAACGTACCGCTAACCACCGTGGGATCTTCCCTCGCTCCCCCCTGCCCTAAGGCCAAGATCCTTCCGACACTGCCGGTGTTTGTGTATTTAGCTTTTGGGCAGTCCCTCTTGAAGTGTCCAGTTTCCCCGTAGCCGTAACAGGCTCGGCTTGCTCCGGTGTTGGCGACCGGGTTGGCTTGTTGGGCAGACGCCCTGCAGAAACGGGCGGTATGCCCCTTTTGTTATAGTTGTTGCAGTGCATTTCTCTACAAGGACCGTTGTGGTGAAAGTTGCATTTGCTACATTTGGGAAGAGTTTCAGCATATTGCCTCAGTGGTGCCGGAGTAGAAGGAGTAGTGGCAGCATGGATGGTAACAGTTTGTTGCTTCTTGGCGGGATCTTGCGCCGGTTGCTTCTTTTTATTGTTCCAGAACTTCCTCTTGTTGCTTCCTCCTTTGGCTTGATCGGAGGTGGTTGTCACATTGACATGGCTGGCCCGATGATCGATGAGTTGTTGTGGCAACTCCTTGGCACTGTCAAAGGTGGTTGGCCTTGAGGCCAACACACTATTTTGAATCTGGTAAGATAGTCCCCAGAGGTATCGTTCCACCTTCTTGCTTTCCGGAGTGACCATCGCAGGACAAAGGAGTGCTAGATCATTGAATCGGGCAGTATAAGCCGCAAGGTCAGAGCCCGTCATCTTGAGACTCCACAGTTCTTGCTCTAATTTTTGCACTTCACCCCTCGGGCAATAATCCTTCAGCATCATAGTTTTCAAGTCTTCCCAACTTATCGAATTAGCCACGACGAGTGTCAGTGATTTTACATGGTTGTTCCACCAAGTAAGGGCCCTGCCAGTGAAGGTGCAAGCTGTGAATTTGACTTTGCTTCCCTCGGGGCATGCACAGATCTCGAAGACGGATTCGGTTTTCTCGAACCACTGCATCAAGGCGATGACGCCCCCGCTTTCATTGAAATAATCGGGTTTGCCATTTGTGAAGTCCTTATAGGAACATTCTCTCGAACACCCTTGGCTATCTCCTTGAGTAGAGTTATTAGTACCACTCCCTGTCCTCCTGGCACCGTCAGTGTTGATTTTGGACATAGCAGCTGCCACTGCGGCCGTAACCGCAGTCTGGAACATAACATGATCATACTGGGGAGGCGGCGGTGGATTTGTTTGTGTCCTGCCAACGCATCTAGCAGATCTACGAGGTGACATCTTTCTGCCATAGAGTTTAAAGACGAAATGTATGTAAGTCTTTTAGTAATAGTTATAAGTCGGGTGTCGTAGGACTAGGTTATTAGTTTTCAAGTATTGTATTTCGCGTCCTTCCAATGTTTATAAATAATTCATAGGAGGAGTTAATGTAACTAAACTTATGAACTTAGTAGTAATGACTCAATTGAAATCTTGTAATCTTTGTTCCATGCCTGATCCACTCATAAGACCACTCGATGTATACCAGTTGTGTGTGACTAACGTTTAATAGATCGTCGAACTTAATGAGTCTGTCCTAAGTCCACAACCAAACAAGGAACAGGACCCAAGGCGGACTTACCATTTCTAAGTCGATCATCTCTTAATTACACATAATCTCGGGGTATATATCAAATAATCCCCGAGTTACCATAAACAAATTGTTTGTAATGCTATGTCATGAATTTGGAGGTGAACTCCTAATGAAATAAAATGCATGCCAATTCTCATTAATACAGTTTAGTACATATTCTTAGGAAAGTTTGACCTTATAGGAGGTCTATATTATATAAATGTAACAGAAACTTTGGCAGCACATAGACCCTTCGACTAGTGTAGCCACTTAGAAGCAGGGTCAAACCTATTTACAGGAAAGAGTAGTCCCAACACATACTCGTAAACCTAGTTTATGACAAAATGTGAGTAGTGCAAGCACTACTCGACGTGGGTGGTATCGGCTGATCCCTTGTGGCCTTCAGCCGAGGTCGAGGCTCCCTGAAGCTCCGCAATCTGGCGTTCGGCCGCGACCACTCTCTCCTCGAGAGCTGCGTGCCTCACCTGGTACTCCCTTACCTCCGCCCGAGCGGCGGTAAGGTCCTCGATGAGTTGGTCTACGGGATAGAAGTCTCTTTCCAACTCCCTAGTGCGTGTATTGGTGGCTTCTGCAACAACGTTGAGATCCCGAACTTGATCTGCCATTTCCCTATTCTGGTTCCCCAAGTTCGTGATTTGCTGGACCATGACGAGGAGGGCTCTATCAGTCGGTCCCCCATGGCTGAGGTCGTAGTAACCCCGTTGATCGCCATATGGTGATCGTTGTCATTGTTGATGACTTCACCTCTCGATCACTATTGCCTAACGGGGCTCATGCCCGTTGTAGCCGAAACAGTTCGCAAGCACCCTGGTAATGTAAGGAGGGTTGATGACTTCCTCCTCCGGCTCCTTCTCTTCTTCTTCGTCCTCTAATTCTTCTTCCTCCTCGGGTTCTTCTTCTTCTTCGGCCTCTTCGGGGTCTTCCTCTGGCTCCTCCTCGAATACCTCCTCGGGATCCTCTTCCGGTTCTGCTTCTATCCAACCACCGTTTCTATGGTTCGGAAAGTAGGGATCCCCTGGTAAATGAAATCCTGCCATGTCGTCTGTACGAGAATAGGGGTGTAAGAGGCACATAATGAATCTATAAATATTGTGTTTTAGTGCATAAAATACCCCTATAGTATGTTAAATGTTTTGTTCAATTCATAGAGTTATACATGTATGGGAGTTGGTAGGTTGATAGACTTGTTGTTCACTCTGACTATCCCCCGGCATATACTAGTCACTTCTCGGACGAATATAGTTGATCAGGCTATATTCCTCCCATACTTGATTGCATATCCCAAGGCATAATCACAGTGCACAACTCCTCTATTTTTAACTTTCGCGTTTTCCTTAGACGTAACACTATACCGGTATGCATGTATGTACTTATACTTTTTCATAGGAATAACGTTTTAGTTTTAAAAGTACAATTGTAGGGAAAATCATTTAATCAGAGAATCTTAGTCCCTTTGTGTTTATAGTTTGTATATCTTATGTGGTTTGATATACTATGTTGACTATAAACAATGCTCTGATACCAATCTGTCACACCCCCAAACCAAGGATGGCGAAAACGTCCGGGAGTCGAGGACTTCATGTATAGTATCACAACAAGAGTACAATAGTTCTCAAAGTAAACACAACCAATATAAATATAATTGAAAAAGTTACACCATAGTATAAGTTTACATGTTTCTAAATCAATTACATTATGTTGACAAAAATGAAATGTTTGACGCCTTAGCGTCCCCTCCTCAAAAGTGGCTGATTACCTGATTTACTGATTTCCTGAGAATACAAGTAGTTTTGAAAGAGTGTCAACAATTAAGTTGGTGAGTTAAAAAGTTTTTGAATGAGACGTTGAAATCCTTTCTTTGTAAAAGTATTGTTTACTCCAGAAAAATCCAATATTTTCCTTTTTAAAATGTATTGTAGCCTTAAATGTCAAAGACCGAAATGTACTAGTGTTTTTCCATACTAATAGTAGTATATGCAAGTTTAAATCGACATAAACTCATCTAAGTGTTAGAAAACCCCGTAAATCATATGTTTTGTTAATAGCCCATGTGAGTTATTATAATCATGCTATGACCCAGTCGGCCTTGTATACGACGTTCTTCAGGCGTCAGAATGTTAATGACACTTGTCACCCCTGGCCTGCTGGCCGAGCTGTTTCAAGCAGCTTGGGTGCGGGTTTGTCAGGCCGAATATAGATCTATACACAACTATCACGCTCTCCCTACAAGAGACTCTGGTTACAATTACAGGACTTTTAATGCGCTACTTAAGAAGTAACGTGAAGCGAATGTCTCACAAATTTATTCATTAACAGATTTACGTAAAGTGAACTGAAAACCCCCTTTTTGTAGAAAAGAACCCTTTCGTGGTGTGATGTAAATGAAACATAAACTATACCTATTATAGTTTATCAAAATGTTTGTAACGTATAGCAAACCTTTTCTGTGTAAGTAGAAGGTATAGCAAAACATAACTATATCTATTATGCTTCATTTTGCATTATTTGTAATGATAAAGGACTCTTACAATTTAGAAAATATTTTATGTTATATAATTATATCACAACACTAAACACATGTAAAATATGAAGTCACCAAGATTAACACCTTGCTCAACATGTTACAAGGTGTTATGAAAGTTGCAAGCTGTTAAACTCCTTTTCTTAACATTTTTGCACTGATTTAGAAAAATCACACTAAGTCGAAAATTGAATCCGTAAACTCTGAGAGTTTAGAAAATGTGTCTAGTTTGTTCATAAATTTCATTATGATTTTTAGAAGTCTCTAACTGGTGTAAAAACGTTCATATTCACAGACTGGTCCGAATTCGTAGCTATAGTGATAGGCAGTTTTGTAAAAATACCATAAATTGTAGAAAAATCGTGTGAATATGTGCAAGTAGTCATTTTAAAGGTATTTTAACTTGTATTCTCCCCCTAAAACTTGAATGGAACTAAAATTTCTTGTGGAAAGCTGATGTTTGTGTTTTGTTAAGTTTTTAGTATTTTAACTTGTATTCTCCCCCTAAAACTTGAAGAAAAGATGAAAATGTGGGGGTATGAACTCACCTTGAGTGGTTTCTTAGGATTGATGTTGAAGAGAAGAAATTTCCAAGTCAAGAACACTTGGGAGATACTTGAAGATTTGAAGATTCTATGAACAAATATGATAATATTTGTATAAGGAATCTATGATTTGAGTGAAAGGATGTAAGATAATCAAGTGTAGGATGAAGTTACTTACCAAAATTGGAGGGGAATGCTCAAGAACAACCTTCAATTTCGAGTTTAGAGAGAGAAAGTGAGAGAGAAATGGGTTTGCTTTTTGGGTGAAAGAGTGAGTAATGTGGGAGGAGAGGTAAGGATTTCCAGCTCTTGTTCACGATCATATGCTGGAGAAAGAGGGTGAAAGGACAAATAGTTGACTAGGTAAGGATGAATAGTGACTGAGAATGGTCATGGAGTGGGTGTGGAGGGTAGCTTGTGTCATAACTTTAAGGCAAAGTCAACACTCCACCTCAAAATCTTACCCAATAGATTTTATTCTTGGACAAAGATTTCCCTCTAAAAGTGATTAAATTATGAATATATAGGGTCTTATATGTCAAAATACGAGATTTGGTGAAAATCCCACGTCAAAATTATCAAAAATGGGCTTAAAATGCAAAAGTTGTCAAAAACCGGGAAGAGGATGCGAGAGGATTCGCTGTTGAGAAGGTTCGCATCAGAAGGGTTTCGCATCAGAAGGGTATTGCATCAGAAGGGTTTCGCATCAGAGGGTTTCGTTTCTTGAGAGGGTTTCGCACCCATGGTGCTGTTTTTCATATTTTCTTCCCGTTTCGAGTGGTTTTCAACTTAAATAAGGGTCGGGATGCCCCGAATGATTATAAAAAGTTGAGGGAGGTTATGAGAGAGATTTGGGAGAGAGAGAGAGAGAGATGGAGTGAGAGAGATTTAGAGAGACTTTAATTGTGACTTTTGTGAGTGTTTAGCCTTGAAATGCAAGGTTCGCAAGACCCGGTAATCCTTGTTATAAGTCTTATACGCCCCCGAGGGGTACTGAATAAGGTTTTACCAAGTACTTTCACCACTTACCCTGATTAGGGTTTAAGAATTCTGAACATACGAACTTTCCAAGTGATAACTTCTTATTGAAATAGCGAGTTGTACAATAGTAACATAATGTAAACCCTAATATACAAGGGTTAGTTGAGTTGACCGGTTTGACTTGTTGACTTTATTTAACTTTGACTTGACTAGAAATCGACGGTTGTCACAGCGGGAGATTGAGTTGGAGCTTCAGACGAAGCACAAGACGGAGCATGTGGAGACAGCAGTGGGTGAGGTTAAGAGGCTCAAGACTTCCGATACACGCACTAGAGGCCAGCAGGGTCGGGGCTGATGTTGAAATTGTGGAAAGTATGGCAAGCCACATAGTGGGGCTTGTTGAGCGACGAGTTCAGGATGTTTCAGTTGTGGTCAGTCGAGCCACATGAGTAGGTACCGCCCCAGGGGTGCTCTGATTTGCTTCCATTGCAATCATATTGGCCATAAAAGGGCTGATTGTCTGAGACTGGAAGCAGGAGCAGTGCGACGCCTGCGCCAACCACCTTGAGGATTAATGATGGCCGCCTTGGCAAGGTGGAGGCACTTGTGGTGAAGAGCAAAGCATTTTAGCTGACCACCGATGAGGCCCGTGTAACATCGGATGTGGTTACGGGTATGTGACTCATTTCTATCTTTTATTACTTTCCTTAATTATGGTTATGATTATATTTGATCTTGTATAGGGACTTGTTGGTTAATGGTATGACTGCTCATGTTCTATTTGAGTCGGGTGTTACCCGATCCTTTGTATCTCTTGCGCTTAGCAAGAAGTTTTGTAATGCTCCTAGGACTTTGGATTTTCCATTGGAGGTTTAGATTGCGGATGACCGTACCATGAGTGCTTCAAGGGTTCATCGCGGGTGTGTCCTAGAATCTGTTTAGTGAGAGATACTCTATTGATTTGGTGTCGATTCCATCACTACAAGAAAAATGCGATTTTGCTAGGGAAAGTCGCTATGGAACGTATTTTCGTTGTTGATCTGCAATGGATCGTGCTATGAAATGTCGTTTCATAGCAATGTTGCTACCACATTGTCTACGAATTTTATTTCAAGTAGCAAGAATGGGACTTGCTAGGGAAAATGCTACCGACCCCATATCTGTTGGTATTATGCTACCGATATTTCTATGGAACAAAAATTCGTAGCAATTTTTCAACGACATTTGTTACGGAATTACTTTCCATTGTACTGCTGCTATGGAATTAATTATCATGGTTACTATGCAACGGAGTTTGTGACGGAAACCAATTCCATAGTTGATTTGCTACGGAAGTACCATTCGTAGGTATTTGCTAGGGAATTATGCTATGAAATTTGATTTCGTTTGCTTGTTTTGCTATGGAACAAAAAGCCTAGTGATGTGTGTTGAATGCACTAGTTTTAATCCTACTAACTTAAACACAAAGACAAACACACGAAAGGCAATGTACCTATCGATTAGCAGTTTAGTTCAGGTAAGTAGGGTATCGAACACAGGGAACGGTGAACAATTGAAATAAATGCTAATATTATCTAAATAAAACAAGTAATAGAAAGAGGATGTTCTCTAGTTTTGCAATACTAGAAACTTAAACAATTAAAAAATAATCAAACTAACCAACTAACAGCTAAGCAAACAAAAATCAACTAAATTCAATAATAGAAGAGACTTCTTTTTAGGTTCGAAACATTTATTCCTATGGTTGATTTTATGACGAGTGCAATGGATTAATTGGCATTGGCTACTCGTAAGTGTGATTAGGTTCACGTTCGCTATTACTAATCCTTAGAAAACTAATTAATTCAAACAGTGGCCAATTGGTTAAGCTAATAAATTTCCTTGTTTATTGATTCGGGTTAAGTAAGACTTGTAGTAACCTAATCAAATATGCTAATTCAATTAACTCCTTGTTGATGGTTCATCACACAAGCTCACACATTAACTTACCTAGTTTCTAGTTAACCATAGTTTCACGTTCGCTATTCCTAGGCATATAACAATGTTTTCACATAAATCATATGAGATTAGCAATTAAGAGATGTTCATGCAACTTAATTTGTTGGATAATTAACAGAAGATAGTTATTGTTAACACATAAAGAGCTTTAACAAGCTTAACAAAACAAAATCACCAAATTGAATCAATCTAATCATAAAATAAAACCATATTTATAAAATCATCTATCCTAAATAGAAGTTATGAGTTTTTAGCTCATATCTACAACAAATAACAAACTAAAAACATAATCTAATGATTGAAACATGGTTAATGCAAAAAATTAAGATAAAGGTAATGTGTTATTGCCTTTGATCTTCTTCCAAATTGATATCTAAGTTGAAATCTCGAAAACCACAGCTTCTAAGAACCCTTCTGGCCTCCAAAAATCGTCCTAAACTACCCCCATTCGTTAGGGTTCGAATGAGAAGCGTTTCTATATATATATATATATATATATATATATATATATATATATATATATATATATATATATATATTCTGAAAACAGGGGCTACTCGGCGAGTCCAGTGACCGACTCGGCGATTCCATCACTTAAAATCCCGTGTACGGCAAGTCAAAGTCAAGAACCGCGAAACTTCTGACCAAATCATCGAGTTGATGGCCAACTCGTCGAGTCCATTTGGAATCAACATTTTCTCAAAAGACGAAAGTCGTCCAAAATTGTGTCTAGTTTCCAGAACATTTTGAATCTCGTCAATCGGAGTTACGGTTCATGAGATATGGCCAAAACACTGACGATGGGTCAAGCTGTCCAGCAACATCCTTCTTTCTTCAAAATCCAAGATCCAAGCTTCCAATCGCTAAATTCGCTTCCTTTTGCTTCCGAGCTCATATTTTAGGCGGAAAACACAATTTAAACATAATTAAGTATCTTTTGTTCATAAATTGCAATAAAATAGCCAAAAAGTATTAAGATTTAACATAAAATATATGACTAAATATGCACATATCAAAATACCCCATACTTGACTTTTGCTTGTCCCCAAGCAAAACTGAATTTTAACAAACTAGCATCACTTAAAATAATTACAATCAAACCCAGCCATTATGCCAAGACCGCAACACATGCATTTGTGTCTAAAATTTTTCCTAAGGACCCCCCTAATTCTAAATACTCACAATCCTCATAAACACTTGCCCACTTCTTTTGAACAATGCTCATTTTATGCATCCCTCCGAATCCATCCGCAGAAAACTTCCTAACCTCAAGGTATTTTTGGTCAAGCAACCCAAGCATACATAATCTAGAAAATTACAATTTTTGATACCACAATGGAACTCTTTGGAAATTTTCACTTCTTTGATAATTTGATCTTGATTTCTTCGAATTCACCACTTTTTTTTGATTTTCGGTATCTTCAACTTTTTGAATCTTCTTCAGAATTTTGATCTTTGAATTTCACTTTAACTGCTCCAAAATTCTTACAACTTTTCTTGTAATTCTCTTTCTTTTTTTTTCACATGTAACTCACTTTTTTTCACTTAAAACCTACATGCTTAAGCAAGGGCGCTTAACTTCAACCTTTATTGGTTAAAGTATTAGTCTTCCTGGATACATTTCAAGTACACGATGCTAAACATATTACGTCCCTCAAACTAAGCGAGGTTGTATTTTTGTCCCATGATTTCACTAGAATAAAGGAGGCCACAAATGCATTATAACGTATATAGGCTCAACTAAACATTCAGGTCCTCATAAAATCATCAAACAAAATACTAGCATGAATCCTAATTGCTTTTACCAAAAATTTCTAAACTAACCCTAGCAATTTTTATGCAAAATTTCAAAATTTTAACTAAAATTTCAACTAATGTAACCAACCCACTACCCAACACTTAATTTATGCAATGTCCCCATTGCATATTATGCATGATAAAGAACAATAAATTAAAGAGGGAATTGGAACAAACTCCCCTGGGATAGTAGTTGCGAGGTTGATCTTCTTCATTTAAAGCTCCATATTCAATCGACTTTAGACATGGGAACAACTCATTCATGCCTTGGGTGTCAAATCTCGTGTGGTTGACAGCTCTAAATATGTAGGAAAATGCTTTTTGGAAAACTTCAAAAATGGACTTCAAAAAATATGGACAATGCCCTCCTTGAATGGAATCAAGTCGAAAACTTGAAAGAAAATTCACTGAGCAACTCGCCGAGTTGTAAGTGAAGACTCGTCGAGTTGGATCATGACTCAGGCAGAACACGTAAATTTCCTCTAGAACTCGTCGAGTTCAGATGTGCACTCGACGAGTTTAAGGTGCTGAACATGAATTTTCTTCTTTCTGCTTCAGTTCTGATTATGTGGTAAAAGAGGGTATTAAGGTAATACACCTCCTTATATTCTTCAGTGACGAGACTCCTTTTTAACCATTATACACATCGGACTCAAAGTATCACTCAAATCTTCTAATCTTCTCGTTAACGACTCGGCCCCTCACTTTAATTCCCTCACGCTTTAAGAAATTGCTCTAATCTTACCCTAGCTTCTTCAAAGATCAAAGACAAAAACTACATAACAAAAGGAAAAACAACCATTAAATTAAAAGTTCCTAAATTACCCCTAAATTTAAAGAAAGAAAAATGAAAAGAAAAGCAAACTCAAACGATGGGTTGCCTCCCGCAAGCGCTTCTTTTTGTGCGAGTCTTGAGTTGGACTCTCAACTTAATAAACTTCAAATAAAGTCAATACCAATCCACCCTTTGCATTGAATATGCTTTGTGGACCAATTTGTAAAATTTGGCTCTTTGCTTCAAAAATTGGCCAAACGAGCTTTAATTCATGTAACCCAAGAATCTTGACAAGGGTTGGAACCGGTCGGGTACTAATCAGAAATGGATCATGCTTCAGAACTTCCTCCAAAGTTGGAATCGGCACCCAATGCTTCGAAACACAAACCGGAAATACAGGGGGCCATGTCATGGTAATGGTCAAACCACAACTTGGTTCCTGCAACTCGGCTTGTTCTTGTTCTTCATCTGACCTCTCTGCTAGCAACCTTTCCAGCTCCTCCAAATCTCTTTCTGGATTAAACTCTTCATCTTGTAACTTCAGCTCTTGTGACTCAGATTGCTCAATTTCCTGTACTACTTCCTCAAGAAAAGCATCAAGAGTATCGAGATTTGAAAAATACATAATAAATAAAAATTAAAATTAAAATTTAAAAAAATTAATCGATAAAATAAAAACGATAACAATTAGCAAATAAAATTAACTATTTGAACCGTTCCCTGGCAACGGCGCCAAAAACTTGATGTGTGTTGAATGCACTAGTTTTAATCCTACTAACTTAAACACAAAGACAAACACATGAAAGGCAGTGTACCTATCGATTAGCAGTTTAGTTCAGGTAAGTAGGGTATCGAACACAGGGAACGGTGAACAATTGAAATAAATGCTAATATTATCTAAATAAAACAAGTAATAGAAAGAGGATGTTCTCTAGTTTTGCAATACAAGAAACTTAAACAATTAAAAAATAATCAAACTAACCAACTAACAGCTAAGCAAACAAAAATCAACTAAATTCAATAATAGAAGAGACTTCTGTTTAGGTTCGAAACATTTATTCCTATGGTTGATTTTATGATGAGTGTAATGGATTAATTGGCATTGGCTACCGGTAAGTGTGATTAGGTTCACGTTCACTATTACTAATCCTTAGAAAACTAATTAATTCAAACAGTGGCCAATTGGTTAAACTAATAAATTTCCTAGTTTATTGATTCGGGTTAAGTAAGACTTGTAGTAAGCTAATCAAATATGGTAATTCAATTAACTCTTTGTTGATGGTTCGTCACACAAGCTCACACATTAACTTACCTATTTTATAGTTAACCCTAGTTTCACGTTCGCTATTCCTAGGCATATAACAATGTTTTCACATAAATCATATGAGATTAGCAATTAAGAGATGTTCATGCAACTTAATTTGCTGGTTAATTAACAGAAAATAGTTATTGTTAACACATAAGGATCTTTAACAAGCTTAACAAAACAAAATCACCAAATTGAATCAATCCAATCATAAAATCAAACCATATTTATAAAATCATCTATCCTAAGCAGAAGTTATGAGTTTTTATCTCATATCTACAGCAAATAACAAACTAAAAACATAATCTAATGATTGAAACATGGTTCATGCAAAAGATTAAGATAAAAGTAATGTGTTATTGCCTTTGATCTTCTTCAAAATTGATATCTAAGTTGAAATCTCGAAAACCACAGCTTCTAAGAACCCTTCTGGCCTCCAAAAATCGTCCTAAACTTCCCCCAATCGTTAGGGTTCGAATGAGAAGCGTTTATATATATATATATATATATATATATATATATATATATATATATATATATATATATATATATATATATATATATATATATATATATATTCTGAAAACAGGGGCTACTCGGCGAGTCCATCACTTAAAATCCCGTGTACGGCAAGTAAAAGTCAAGAACCGCGAAACTTCTGACTAAATCGTCGAGTTGATGGACAACTCGTCGAGTCCATTTGGAATCAACATTTTCTACAAACAAGAAAGTCGTCCGAAATTGTGTCTAGTTTCCATAACATTTTGAATCTCGTCAATCGGAGTTAAGGTTCATGAGATATGGCCAAAACACTGACGAGGGGTCAAGCTGTCCAACAACATCCTTCTTTCTTCAAAATCCAAGATCCAAGCTTCCAATCGCTAAATCCGCTTCCTTTTGCTTCCGAGCTCATCTTTTAGGCTAAAAACACAATTTGAACATAATTAAGTATCTTTTGTTCATAAATTGCAATAAAAAAGCCAAAAAGTATTAAGATTTAACACAAAATATATGACTAAATATGCACATACCACCTAGCTAATTTGTGAAGGCATTTGTTACGAAATTATATTCCATAGCAACGTTGATAAGGAGTATACACTATATAACGAACGACGATCAATGTTATTATACAATGCACTAAATATCAATATATAACATCAATGACACTAAATATTAATAAATGGTATAGATTACATATAATTACTGAAACTACACATACAATTCATTGTCTGAACATGGCTTCAATTTTATTATACAATGCACATGTGTGTATAAATAAATCAGCTTTCATATTTTTGGGACGCATTCCTTCAAACATGTCAATACATGTTCTTCTTTGAACTTCAAACATTTAAATACATAATAAATAACAAATAAATAAAGTTGTATTTCATCAAATATAAATTCATTAGTTGATGTTTATTGAGAATTACCAAAGTATTGCAGAGACGATATCTTTCGCAGATTCTGCCCCTAATACTACAAATATCCGACTCAAAATCTCTAGTGGGAGATCATCTAACGAACGACGACTTCTAGTATTCGACATTCTACTTACAAAATACACATTGGAGTAGTTGATTTCAAATTTTTTTTAAATTAAGCGTAACTATGAAAGACAGTGTAACAGGGTATGGAAAAAAACTTACTTTATGATGATCTGGTCGCGAGGAGTACAGGAGTCTCTATTATCGGAGAAAATTGTTTTTAAGAACGATTATCCTTCGATGATTTGGGGGTTTTAGTGTTTGTATGCAAATTTATCATCCGGAAAAGTTGAGATGTTCTGAATGGTTGAAGAACTGAAACGCCGGCGTGACGTCAGAGGTATGATGGTGCCTTAACGATTTAGAGTGCAAAAAGACCAAATTGCCCTTGAAATCATTCCAAATATGTGAATACTAAGGGTATTTGTGTCAAAACACATTATTCAAATATTATAACCTTTTATAGCTAGGTAACACTAGACTTTTGATTGATGAAATGAAGAAGACAAAAATAACATATATATCATAATCCATAATGTAATACATTTATATTAACATTTCATCAAATTACTAGTATATATTCATGTATTAATATATATATATATTATATATATATATATATATATATATATATATATATATATATATATATTAAAAGTGGAACAAGATTTTAACAGTAAACTTTTTTACTTTAGATTTTAGACACAATAGTTTTATTTTGTTGCAACTTTTAGTCCTTATGTTTATAGTAACTTTTTTACTTTGATTTTAGCCACAATAGTTTTTCTTTGTTGCCACTTTTAGTCCCTATGTTTATGCCTTTACAATTTTACCCCATGCAAAGCATGGGTTCTCCACTAGTTGATATTAAACCAAATTACCAAATCCAAAATAAAATACATTTATGTATTGATATTAAACCAAATTACAACTTAATACATATTAGCATTTAATCAAATTACAAGTATGAATTCATGTATTGATATTAAACCAAATTGGTAAGAAATGGTTTGAATGATATTTCTTTGAATTGGTAATATATTTTGTTTGTTTTTTTGTATTTTATATGTATTTAATACTAGGAAAGAACAAACATTTGCTACATACAACTATATTCACAATACAATATAAAGACTAATATTGAAAGTCCAAAACACATTATTCAAACATCATTCCAAACTTTTACTCTTTTAGTCCCTTATTAACAACACAACATATTTATTAATCAAGTAATTACTTATCAAGTAAATTACTATATATTCGTATATTAAACCAAAAGAATGTACATAGCATTAATTGTCATAATATGAAAGTACATATCAACAAACTACTCATAAATTATACCAAACTCCCTAGAAAAGCTAACGAAACAAGCATCTCACAAACAAATTTCACACCTAAACACCCATTTTTATCCATTCACAAAAGCGTCTGACGCACTAATCACAGACTTATGCATTGCACAAGTTCTATGGAAGCCATGGAAGTGTTAATGTTTCCTCCACTCCCTATTTAAGTGGAGATGAACCTTAGAACAAGTTGCTCTAAGATTCCACTTACCTTTTGCTCTGCGGTAAGCATTGTTCAACATGTCCAAAGCTTCTTGCTGCCTATGTCTCCCTTCAGCCATCAGCATCATTCCCAGGACAAATGTTGAATCCAAATGTCCCAATGCAGATGCTTCTTCAAGCATCGTTTTCCCTTCATGATCAGCTTCTAAGAAAAATAACTTCATCTGAAAGAAAGATTAAACACATAACTTCTAGTTAAAGTTATGCAAAACAAGAAACAAATTAATTAATACTATGCATGTATATAACAACGTACCAATCCATTCCTGAACAGAATATTTGGGTTTCTCATCTCTATGCATTTGTTGACAATTGCATGTTTCTGGTTAGACCAACCACGAAATTGCAATCCATCTAACTGTTGGATAAGGTGTCTAAGTCCATAACTATTCCTGGTATGTACTTGACCCGGTTTGGCATGGTCCATTTGGGTTGCATGGCATCATGCATTTGGATAGACTAAATGAGAGAAACAACACTTGTGGTTTATTAATATATTATAAGTTCTAATATATTGATAGTATTATTTAATTAGTATTGATCAAGAATTGATTTAGAATTAATTAAGTGATCAAAAGATGACTAATTAAATATATGGGTTGATTATGTAAATCTTCCATAACTTGTATAGTGGGCTAAAAGGCTCCATGGATTATCAAGTTGGGCTAAGGTCCATAGGATGCTCCATGGGAGTTACAAACCCATGGGTCATGGAAATGAAGAGCCATGTTACATTAGGGTTTACATGGTGTAGCCCTAATGGTAACACACTATATAAAGGACACTAAGCTCACCAAAATCGGCTACACAAAGAAAAAAGAGAGGGCTAGGCCGATTTTAGAGTGTTATACATTCTCTCAAAGTTACTCCAAAGCATTTGGTGTTGTGTGAAGCATTTTAGGCATCACACTTGAGGTGCTAGGCTCTCAAGGTTTTCAAGGAATCAAAATCAACTACAAGGTATGTATTCTAGCCAACTTTTATGATAAAAGTTCCCCATGTATGCTAGATAGGATTATGAACCATGGAAATCATATTTTGCATGTATTTTAGACAAATATAGATCCAAGGTTTTCTAGGGTTGCATGAACACTTAGGGGTGTTAGAATGCTCATAACCCTTCAGTGGTATCAGAGCCTAGGCTTGTTTGTTGATACTTGAAGCAAAATAGTGTAAAAATCGATTTTTTAAGCTTTCTACACAGGGGACTCGCCGAGTCCATGGGAGGACTCGACGAGTCCAAGAACAAATTCAACCAACTCGGCGAGTCAGTTCGTGCACTCGCCGAGTTGGCCAGGCAGAGTGCAGAATTTCGATTTTTGCTGCTGGAAATGGACTAGAAACATTACCCGAAATTGTTTTGTGTTGTAAAACTTGTTTTAGATGGTGTAATGGCTGTTCTAATCCATTTACAATGGCTAATATCAATTTTTCCATGATCTTATGTGTTCATATGTTCTTGAAATTTTGATTTGAATATTCATGTTCTTATGAGTTTTTGATAGATCATAGGAATTACTTGTTTAAATGTTTAATTCATGATCTTTATGTGTTTTAATGGAGTCCATAACTTGTCCTCAAGTTATGGAAAACCAAAAGTATCTTTGTGTTAAAACCATTAAAAGGACACATAAGTTATAAAATGAAGAGTCTTCATTTTAATAACTCATAAGTTATGAATTTGAAAAGTTTTGTAAAGTTACAAAACTTTCCCTCAAGTTTTGGAACATGTAACGTCACTTAATAAACTTTAGTTCCAACCCCTAGATTTTTAAAAGTTAAAAATCAACCCTTATACTTTATATTATACGCTAATAATATATATATATATATATATATATATATATATATATATATATATATATATATGTATGTATGTATAAGATCAGTCGTCTTACCGTTAGTAGGCCTCATTCACGACGCCGGTCTATAAGGGGGGTATAAGGTTGTTACCTATAAAATGGCAGCTTAAAGGGTACCCACCGCTCCCTTGATCGGTGGAGGGTCGTTAGCCGAACGGGTAGGACAAGGACTAATAAATTCTCATTAAAAGTATGATGAATATTATAAAGTAACTAAATGTTTTATTAAATTCTCAATCTTAGTTACTTTAGGAAAATGTGAATAAGGTGCTAATCCATGAAATTACACTTTACACTTTGTTTAAGTCGTTAGTGGAGCGTGTGTGGTTAACCGGCACACTAACCTGGACTTAACAAGGTAGGTAAAGGGTGACTTAAAGTTTATTATAGGTCGGTGGAGCACGTGTGGTTAACCGGCACATCGATTGAGTGATAAACTTTAAGGGTACCAAGTAATTTGCATGGTTACTTCACACCTCGATTTGTGATCCTCGGCATCCCAGTCACAAAACTTGGAGGGCACACTCGAGATTGAAACATGCCTTTGAAAAGTTCATTGAATCTCAAAAGAATCTATGAATTTCTAAGAACCAATTAAAAACCTAATAATTTATATTTCGGTTTTTGGTGGAAATTGGTGAATCGCCATTCACCTACCTTTCAAATATGTTATAGGTTAGATTACGGCATACCTCTTCTAAGTTATGATATATTGTGATTGGATCCTAGCCTTAATATTACATTTGGGTGTTTTATTAAGGACAGTCTTTATATCTAAACTAAACTTGTTCTCTTTTTTTCGGATGTCTTCCAACAACACTGCTTCTGGCTCAAACCCTACTGGCTCCTTTTCCCTCATGAACCTATGTGGGAGGGTCATCTTCGATGGTTCCAACATTATGGATTGGATCCGGAACATCAGGATGGTGACTCGTTACGAGGACAAGGAATATGTCCTCGATAAGTAGCTAAAGGAGATCGATGAGTCCACTCCTACTCCCCAGGATATCGCTGACTACCGGACTCATGAAAGAGATGCCACCAAAGTGGCATGCATCATGATGGCCACCATGACAGCTGAACTCCAGAAGTCCTATGAGGACTATTACCCTTTTGAGATGCACCAAGATATGATGGAAAGATACCACCAGAGTGCTCGTCAAGAGCGGTATGAAATAATCTCCTCCATGATAACAACTACAATGAAGGATGGAGAATCCGTCACGGCTCACATGCAGAAAATGCAAAGGTATGTGGACCGTTTGCTGAAGCTTAATGTGAACTTCCCCGAGGAGCTTGCAATACATATCATTTTGCACTCCTTACCCTCGTGTTATGATCAATTCCGCATGACATACCACATGAATAAGGAAGAAGTCACACTCAGCAAACTTCAAGGACTCCTGAAGACCGCAGAAACAGGTCTTAAAGGTAAGTTGGTTGTTACCACTTCTGCTCCTACTACCAACTCCGCCCCTGTCTTGGCAATCGGGAAAGGGAAAGGTAAGAAGAGGAAGAACCCTTCGAAGGGTACCAAGGGTAAGACCCTTGAAGGCTCCTCTTCAAGTGGAACCAAGAAAGGTTTCGTCACTCCTTCTTCTGACCCAAAGGAGGCTGAATGCTTCTATTGTCATGAAAATTCGCACTCGAAGCGGAACTGCCCGAAATACCAGCAAGATGTGAAGGATGGGAAAGTCAAACCCAACCATGCAGGTATTTACACCATTCTATCTAATAACTCACCCTATTCTAACTCTTGGGTCCTTGATACCGGTTGTGGTATTCATATATGTTCTGATTTGCAGGGACTAAAAAGAAGTGAGAATGTGGAGCATGGAAAGATAGACTTAATCATGGGGAATAGGAAAGCGTCACCTGTCACCAAGATTGGAGTTTATTCTTTGTTGCTAAGTAGTGGGTTTACTTTAGATTTGAATAAATGTTGTTATTCGCCAGAAATGACAAGAAATATTATTTCCTTTCATGCTTTGTACAAACAAGGATTTACCTTTTCTTTTGATAATGAAATTGGTGGAATAAATTCTTTCTTTAATAATGTTCTTTGATTCAAAGCATTACCTTGTGATGGTGTGTATGAAGCTGTATCTGATATAGATAATGTAGGAAATAATGTGTTGTGTATTGATTTTGTTAATAATAATAACTTGGATAAAGCATCATTATGGCATTGTCGTCTTGGACATGTGAGCAAGAAACGCATAGGCCAACTCCAAAAGGATGGAGTCTTGGAGTCATTTGACCTAAAGTCAGATGATAGTTGTGAATCATGCTTACTTGGAAAAATGACAAAGTCACCCTTCACTGGTTCTTGTGATAGGGGTGAAGGTTTGTTGGATCTAGTGCACACAGATGTGTGTGGTCCTTTCAGATCGGCCACAAGGGATGCTAATCATTATTATTTGACTTTTACTGATGATTATAGTAGATATGGATATGTCTATTTAATCAAGCATAAGTCAAAGACTTCTGAAAGATTTAAAGAGTTTAAACAGGAAGTCGAGAATCAATTGGGCAGAACATTAAGATGCTTCGATCTGATCGTGGTGGTGAGTATCTTAGTACAGAGTTCCTCGACTATCTTAAGGAATGTGGGATTATCTCACAATTGAAACCTCCCAGGACACCACAGTTGAATGGTGTGGCTGAGAGGCGTAATCGAACCTTGTTGGATATGGTTCGTTCCATGATGAGTCGAGCTTCGCTACCAATTTCATTTTGGGGGTATGCCTATAGACTGCCACCCATATCCTTAATCTGGTCCCTACAAAGAAAGTTGCCAAAACTCCTCATGAGATGTGGACTGGTAAAGTTCCCAAACTAGACCACATCAAGATTTGGGGTTGCGAGGCTTTTGTGAGGCGCGAGACTCATGATAAGCTCGAACCTCGAAGCGAGAGGTGTATTTTCATCGGCTACCAACAGAGATCCTTTGGTTACCTCTTCTACAGACCTAGTGATAATGTGGTCTTTGTAGAAAGGAGAGGAGTCTTTCGCGAGAGAGAATTCATAAGCCAAGGAAACAGTGGGAGGCAAATTGACCTTGAAGAAATTCAAGAGTCAAGTGGTGAAGGAACTTCAAACCCTAGCACTCAACCTGAGGAGGAAACTCCTGTTGAGCCAATTGAAAAATCTGTACCTCTGAGACGTTCCACAAGGGTTAGGAATGCACCTGAGCACTACTATGGTTTCCATATTACTGCGGAAGGTGAGACACTTATCAGTGATGTGACATTGGTAAGTCTGGATGAACCTAACAGTTACGCGGAAGCCATGGCAGGCCCTGAGTCTGCTAAGTGGAAAGAGGCAATGGACAGCGAGATACAGTCCATGTATGACAATCAAGTTTGGAACTTGGTTGACAATATACCAGTTCGTAAGACAGTTGGGTGCAAATGGATCTTCAAGAAGAACACCGACATGGATGGTAATGTACACACATATAAGGCGCGACTGGTTGCAAAGGGCTTTTCTCAAACTCCAGGAGTTGATTATGATGAAACCTTTTCACCAGTAGCAAAGATTAAGTCCATTAGGGTTCTGTTAGCCATAGTTGCATTTCATGATTATGAAATATGGCAAATGGATGTCAAAACCGCCTTTCTTAATGGAAGTATGGCTGAAGATGTTTACATGTGTCAGCCAGAGGGTTTTGTCAGTACAGAGTACCCTAATAGAGTGTGTAAGCTCGAGAAATCCATTTATGGATTGAAACATGCACCTCGGAGATGGAATCTTTGCTTCGATGAGAAAGTCAAAGAGTTTGGCTTTTCGAGGAGTGAAGATGAATCTTGTGTCTATGTCAAAGCTAGTTGGAGTATAGTTAGCTTTTTGGTATTGTATGTGGCTGACATGCTACTCATAGGAAATGACATCCCAGCCCTGCAAGAAGTAAAGTCCTGGCTTGGGAAGTGTTTCTCTATGAAAGACCTAGGAGAAGCTGCCTATATTCTGGGGATAAGGATTCTGAGAGACCGGAGTAAAAGACTAATTGGACTTAGTCAGAGTACTTACTTGGATAAGGTGTTGAAGAGGTTCAGCATGCAGAATTCCAAGAAAGGAGAGTTAACCATCCAGAGTAACGCCAAACTCAGTAAATCTCACAGCCCGAGTACTGAGGCTGAGATAGCAGAGATGAGTCGAGTACCTTATGCTTCTGCAGTAGGTTCGATCATGTATGCTATGACCTATACTCGTCCTGATGTGGCCTTTGCCTTGAGCATGGTCAGCAGATATCAGGGGAATCCTGGCAAGGCTCACTGGACCGCAGTAAAAAATATCGTCAAGTACCTGCGGAGGACTAAGGACTGGGTCCTTACCCTCGGTGGGAGTGATGACTTGAGAGTTGTAGGGTATAGTGATGCTAGCTTTCAAACTGATAGGGATAATTTCCGCTCTCAGTCGGGCTGGGTCTTTACCTTAAACGGAGGAGCAATCACTTGGAAGAGTTCCAAGCAGGAGACAGTGGCTGATTCAACTTGCGAATCAGAGTATATAGCAGCAAGCGAGGCAACAAAGTAGGCAATATGGCTGAAGAACTTCATTGGAGACCTTGGAGTTGTACTAGCTATAAAGGAGCCAATGGAAATTTTCTGTGATAGTGAAAGTGCAGTTTCCTTAGCCAAGGAACCAAGGGATCACGGGAGATCCAGACACATCAACAAGAAATACCATTTCATAAGACATGGAATAGAAGAAGGACTCCTCATGGAAAAGAGGGTATCATTGGATGAGAACCCAGCAGATCCCCTCACGAAGGGACTGACTCGTGTTAAGCATCTCCAGCATGCTCGGAGCATAGGGCTGAAGGATGATATTAGTTTTAGTAGTTAGATAATTTTGAAATTTGTAAAGTGTAATTGACATTTGATGATGAATAAAAGTTGTTTTTATTTATGAGTAAAGTGTTGCTATCTTTTTTCAATCGTTTACTATATTTCTTTTGCATGTTTTGACTTCCTGAATAATTATGTTTGGTATATCATATTATTCAAATTATCCACAGTCGATCATATGTTGGAAGTAGGTATAAATCAAGACTGTCATGAGTTGGTTGCATAGGTCCAAGTTGCTGGACATGGCTACAATACTCATGAGTGCTCATAAGTTCTGAGTATTGGATTCAACCCACGCTCACTGGTATCACTTCATGGAATTTATCTCGAGTGATCGTGAGACGGTAATATCATATAAGTCTTCAAACCTAGAGATATGACTTGTTGCCTAAGAGTTGGTTATGCATTGATTGTACGAAAATGCATTGGTAACTCGATGTTATAAAACGTACTTTTGTGTGTGATTCAACAAGTAGTAGAACAAGCATATGAGTCGAAGTTTATCTGTTCCTTCTTGGATTAGAAGCGATATCTGGGCCCCTCGATGATTTTTGTTTTGACCTGTGTACCGAGTCCGGTCAGAACCGAATTGATGTGTTTAATTTAGTTCTATGTCAAACAAATTGGAAATCGGGAAACAAACTGTTGGACAATAAGTAAGACATTGTTCCATGTATTTGTCCGGCTGATATCTAGAACAGAGGATTAGATTATCACTTATCTTAAAATGGCATATCATCATCTTCTCAGTTCCGAGAGACCTTGAAAGAGCTACGATTGCTGATCGGTTCCTGAAGTCATACTTGCAGTTATAGTTATTAGACTTATCCAAGTGGGAGACTGTTGGATAAGGTGTCTAAGTCCATAACTATTCTTGGTATGTACTTGACCCGGTTTGGCATGGTCCATTTGGGTTGCATGGCATCATGCATTTGGATAGACTAAATGAGAGAAATAACACTTGTGGTTTATTAATATATTATAAGTTCTAATATATTGATAGTATTATTTAATTAGTATTGATCAAGAATTAATTTAGAATTAATTAAGTGATCAAAAGATGACTAATTAAATATATGGGTTGACTATGTAAATCTTCCATAACTTGTATAGTGGGCTAAAAGGCTCCGTGGATTATCAAGTTGGGCTAAGGTCCATAGGATGCTCCATGGATGCTCCATGGGAGTTACAAACCCATGGGTCATGGAAATGAAGAGCCATGTTACATTAGGGTTTACATGGTGTAATCCTAATGGTAACAAACTATATAAAGGACACTAAGCTCACCAAAATCGGCTACAAAAAGAAAAAGATAGTGCTAGGCCGATTTTAGAGTGTTATACATTCTCTCAAAGTTATTCCAAAGCATTTGGTGTTGTGTGAAGCATTTGAGGCATCACACTTGAGGTGCTAGGCTCTCAAGGTTTTCAAGGAATCAAAATCAACTACAAGGTATGTATTCTAGCCAACTTTTATGATAAAAGTTCCCCATGTATGCTAGATAGGATTATGAACCTTGGAAATCATATTTTGCATGTATTTTGGACAAACATAGATCCAAGGTTTTCTAGGGTTACATGAACACTTAGGGGTGTTAGAATGCTCATAACCCTTCACTAACTCCATATGTTTATATACTTCATCCGTTTTTCCTGCCTCGTTGAAGAATCTGCAACTACAAACGAAACAGAATATTTGCGCCATAATGTAAAGACAACTCAAATACACTTGTGAAATAGAATGATCGAAGACAAAACTTACACACTCTTCATCCTGAAAGCCTCGACTGCTGAAATTTTTCCCAAGTCGACTATTATTTTCTCTATCACTTCCAATGGCATGTCTGTTATCGATTTCCTTTGATTTCTTGATTGCATCTTCGAAGAAGTACTGGCTTCCATAATAATAAACCTTCACTAATATAACGATTCTGCGAAAATGATTTTAGGGTTTTTTGACTGTCGGAATTTTGAAATTGGGGTTGTTTGCAAGTGACTAAAATAAGACTGAAGAACTGAAACAATGTGTTTCGTCGGAAAACATTATGGCGCCTAGAAGATGTTCCATTATAAAATGACCAAATAGTCCTCATACATACAATGACTCACATGTAATTAGTAAGGGTAGTTTTGTCAAACGTCATAATTAGAAGAAAAATCAATTCCAATTTTAATACACAACCGGCACAAATGATATATGCCTTTTTAATCTAGCAACTACCACATTTTACCATCATAACAATGACCCATATGTCATCCATGGACACCATAAGCAACTACCATATGTTGACCAATGCCCATATGTCATCCATGGACACCATAAGCAACTACCATGTTGACCAATGATCCATATGTCATCCATGCACACCATAAGCAACTACCATCTGTTGACCAATGACCCATATGTCATCCATGGACACCATAAGCAACTACCATGTTGACCAATGACCTATATCTCATCCATGGTCACCATAAGCAACTACCATGTTGAACAATGACCCATATGTCATCCATGGTCACCATAAGCAACTACCATATGTTGACTAATGACCCATATGTCATCCATGGACACCATAAGCAACTACCAAGTTGACCAATGACCCATATGTCATCCATGGACACCATAAGAAACTACCATATGTTGACCAATGACCCATATGTCATCCATGGTCACCATAAGCAACTACCATGTTGAACCAATGACCCATATGTCATCCATGGTCACCATAAGCAACTACCATATGTTGACCAATAACACATATGTCATCCATGGACACCATAAGAAGCTACCATGTTGACCAATGACCCATATGTCATCCATGGACACCATAAGCAACTACTATATGTTGACCAATGACCCATATGTCATCCATGGACACCATAAGCAACTACCATGTTGACTAATGACCCATATGCCATCCATGGACACCATAAGCAACTATAATGTTGACCAATGACCCATGTGTCATCCATGGACACCATAAGCAACTACCATGTTGACCAATGACCCATATGTCATCCATGGTCACCATAAGCAACTACCATATGTTGACCAATGACCCATATGTCATCCATGGTCACCATAAGCAACTACCATATGTTGACCAATGACCTATATGTTATCCATGGACACCATAAGTAACTACCATGTTGACCAATGACCCATATGTCAACCAAAGACACCATAAGCAACTACCATGTTGACCAATGACCCATATGTCATCTATCGTCACCATAAGCAACTACCATGTTGACCAATGACCCATATGTCATCCATGGACACCGTAAGCAACTACCATATATTAAACAATGACCCATATGTCATCCATGGACACCATAAGCAACTACCATATGTTGACCAATGACCCATATATCATCCCTGGACACCATAGGCAACTACCATCATAACAATGACCCATATGTCATCCATGGACACCATAAGCAACTACCATGTTGACCAATGACCCATATGTCATCCATGGACACCATAAGCAACTACCATATGTTGACCAATGACCCATATATCATCCATGGACACCATAAGCAAGTACCATATGTTGACCAATGACCCATATGTCATCCATGGTCACCATAAGCAAGTACCATGTTGACCAATGACCCATATGTCATCCATGGTCACCATAAGCAACTACCATATGTTGACTAATGACCCATATGTCATCCATGGACACCATAAGCGACTACCATGTTGACCAATGACCCATATGTCATCCATGGACACCATAAGCAATTTCCATATGTTAAGCAATGACCCATATGTCATCCATGGACACCACAAGCAACTACCATATGTTGACCAATGACCCATATGTCATCCATGGACACCATAAGCAACTACCATGTTGAACAATGACCCATATTGTCTGGGTTATTAGCATTCTAACACTCTTAAGTGTACATGCAACCCCAAATACCTTGGATCTATGTTTTCTCTATTATACATGCAAATATGAATATTCCAAGGTATTACCCTATCTAGCATATAATCTTTTATACTTGGATAATATAACAAGTTAGAATACATACCTCTTAATGTATCTTGACTCCATGATGCTCGAGAGCCTAGTTCCCCAAGTGTGACACCTCAAATGGTTCACACAACACCAAATACACTTAGAATAACTTGAGAGAAATGAGACACTTCATGAAATCGGCTAGCCCTCACCATTCCTTCATAGTGCCCGATTTTGGGAAGAATAAGATGCTTATATAGTGTGTCACAATTAGGGTTACACCATGTAAACCCTAATTGTCATGGTCTTTCATTTCCATGACCCATGGGTACAAAAACACCATGGAGCATCCATGGAGCATCCTATGGGTTTTAGCCCAACTTGATAATCCATGGAGTATTAGCCCACTATACAAGTATGGGTGATTTGCACAATCAACCCATATATTTAATTAGTCTCCTTTTGATCACTTAATTAATTCCAAATTAATTCTTGATCAATACTAATTAAATAATCTTATTAATATATGTTAGAACTTATAATATATTAATAAACCTTAAGTGTTATTTCTCTCATTTTAGTCTATCCAAATGCATGATGCCATGCAACCCAAATGGACTATGCCAATCGGGTCAAGTACATACCAAATATAGTTATGGACTTAGACACTAATCCAACAGTCTCCCACTTGGATAAGTATAAAACTATTATTGCGTATGACTTCAAACCCAACTGGAAATCGGAGTTTTCAAAAGCCGCTGTCGAACTCTGACCTTGTCGATGAACTCTGACCTTTGTCAACGACTTGTCCATTAGATAAGGGATCATATATTCCTCCATTCTAGATATCATATGGACTGATACATGGATTAAAATCATTCTCTCTGTCCATTTGTGGTTTCCCGATTTCCGATTTATGACGACCGACTAATTGAACAAATCACATTAGTCCTGGCTTGGCCATGCACTTCGGGGTGTCATCACTAAATCATCGAGGGGCCCACAGATATCGCTTTTATCCCGAAGGTAAAAGGAATGGATAAACTTCGACTCATATCGCTTGTTCTACTACTTGTCGAATCATACACAAAGGCACATTTTATAACATCGAGTTACCAATGCGTTTTTGTGCAATCAATGTATAACCAACTCATAGTAACAACTCATATCTCTAGGTTTGAAGAATATAAGATATTATCGTCTCATGATCACTCGTGATAAAATCCATGAAGTGAATCCAATGAGCGTGGGTTGAATCAAATACTCAGAACTTATGAGCACTCATGAGTGTTGTAGCATCACTTTGTCCAACATCTTAGACCTCTACAAGCCAACTCATGACAGTCTTGATTCATATCTACTTCCAACATATGACCGACTGTGGATGGTTTGAATAACTTAGTCATTCAGGAAGAACGACCTAGTTATTCTGGAAGTCAAAACATGCAAAGTGAAACACAAGAATAATTGAATCCAATATGGTCTCAGAACTTATGAATATAAATAAAACACCTCTTATTTATCACCATACTGATTACACATTATTCATTGCATATTGTTTCAAACTATCAACTTTATACTTGAATTAAAAACAATAGTTGTCCCATGCTCCAAGCATGTACACTATGTTTTTCTAAACACTAGTCATGCCGTACACCAAGTATGCACACTATATTATTCTATGATCTTTACTTTGTGAAATGGATCGATTGAACATAATTCCAATGATTCTCATTTCACAGTCCCAAATCGTTACTGCAAATGCAAGAATTCCAAATTCATGCCATTTACCGAAATATTGTTAGATTTTCAACTTATATGCGTTGATCCTCTTGTAATTATTATGCACAAAGTCACAAAGACTTGTCAATAGTGATTACAAAGTATTCCAATGGAGATCAACTCCATGGAACCATCCTTCTTGCATTAAGTTTTTCTAATCTTACAAAAAAGATTGAATAACTTCCACCTATGGAAAAATTTCCATATTCCCATTTGACTATCACTTCTGAACAAGAATTGCCTCTTTTCAGAATATGTCAATCTGGTCCTTCCAAAATTAACACTATACGTCCAACTGTCCCTGAGCAACCAATCTTTGGTAAACCTTAGATTGTCTTCGATAATTGCTTAATCAAATTAGTCATATCCAATTCTAGACCTTTTCCCTTCTTAATGCCCCAGGCATTTGGAAAATTTTAGAAAGGATGAATATTATAGCACATGCAATCGATCCTATATCCGAAGCATATGGGACACGATTCATGATGTCTCACATAAAGACATGATACTAGACCAATCCTTTTGCTACAATATTTCTATTTGCCAAGTTCTCATACTTCAGATTATGAAAAGGGATGTTGTAATCATAATCGAATGTTAGAACGCAAATAATGGACCCATATATAGAATTCCTTATGTTGAGCCATTCCAACACATAATTCATATATATATATATATATATATATATATATATATATATATATATATATATATGTATATATATATCCTTTACTAAAGATAATTAAAACCTCAATCTGAGCTTTTAGAATTGAAATGAAGTATAATTTCCTCTCCCTTAATTATAGCAAAACAACTTTTCAACTCCTGCAACTTCACGAATTGAAACTTTTGTTTTCTATAATTAACTTTGCTATCTTGCAATACTATTAATAATTATCATGATCCCACTAACATGATGATTATTAGCATAACACTTATGCTCCCACTAGCTTTGACATGTACTCAGAAATCAGCTGAACTTCTAGAAATCAATACTTTATTGACTTTCTTACCAAAGTTCAGACTTCTGATACGAGATGCTTTGATAAGACTTTTATCAAAATCACACACATTTCCTATCACATGTGGGTCTAAACAATTTTAGAACTATGAAAAGGGATGCCGTAATCATAGTCTCAATTGTTTAGACCTTTGTCATTCCTCACAAGTCCATGTTAGTGTGCCGGTTAACCACACACGCTCCACTAACGACTTTGAGAATGCAAATATCACAACTGTTATCTACTTAAAATCTACTTAGTGAAAGTTTTTCCTCACCATCATTTTCATGAATCGGAGAGAAACATTATGACACTTAGATTTTATGGTGTATGTGTTTTTATCCATGTGAATTTGTCAAAACCATAATCACAAGACAAGGATAATGACAAATCCAAACTCATATGGACTGAACTCAATCTTAATTTCTTGCCACTTGGCAGCACAAGGGCCTGCCATTGCTTCCAAGTTGTTATGCAACCAATTGAGAACTCTCAGAATTCATATGCAAAGCCAACTTTAACAAGAATGGGCACAGAAATAGAAATATGTCAACACGTTAGGTTATACACCTCACGTCGTGTGCTAGTGATAAACTACAGGTTTTATTCTGGATTAGATCTTGAAGCTTTTCCAAGATCTCTAATACTCCCACTGTCCTCTTGACATATAAGACTCACTTGTCAAATATTCAAGAGATAGTGCGGATTCTTTATCAAGACAAACGCTTCACACAATTGGCCTTAGTTGGTCTTTGTTTTATCCAAAACATCACAACTTACCAATTTCAAATGCACAAGAGTAGGACACTTTTACTCTTACATTTGACAAGTGTTATAAACCTTACTTTAAGATATGTCACTCAAGTTACAATCTTGGAGTATGACTCTAAGAATTGTTTTGGAACAAAGTATGACTCACCTTCTTGATTTAACCATTTCAACAATTCTTGATTCCTCTTCTTAGCCATAGGAATCCACTAAGATGTCCTTAGAGAACCAATTGCGATATGGTTTCTTAATCATTGAGATGATCACAAAACATGATACTAAAGTACTTTCCCATCTTTTCAGACTTGAGAAACTTTTATCCTTCTGCCTAATTTGATTCTTCTCATCCGTTCTACCATACATCGAAAATTTTCCAATGTTTCTGAATTATACTTAAACTTGTAAGTATAACCATATTTACTAAACTTTAGTCAATCATGACGAATAGTCTTATCGATCTTTTGTGGTGGACTTGATCAGTGCACAAGAATGTGTACTCGATCCCTTAGTCCTTCACTTGAATCACATATACATGTGAACATGAAATTAGTCTTAGTTTTCCAAAGATGAAAATTCTCATTCATCATACTATACAACTTGTATGATTCCAAGTTTCTATTCAACTAAAAACTTGGGTGATGAGAATCTTTCCTTATTTGGTAAATTAGACATTACCACACATGAAAGAAACAAATCCATTTTCCAATGTTGCTATCAATGGAATCATATACGCAACAATTTTTCACAAATGTCATTGTAAGGATACCTAGAATAAATGAAATCACAAATTTTCCTTTTATTTTAAAAACTTTGCGGAAAACCTTATCCTTACAGTGCAAAAGCATATGAAAACTTGTTGTTATCTATTCCTAAGCAATATATCATAACTCCTAAGCAACAGCTCAAAATTCTGATCAACGAACCATACGATCGAAATCCATCTTCGCAATCAGAATCAGCATATATTTCCTTTAAGTTTCTTCACTTTTCTTTGATTCTTAAACCTTCAACATGTGACCCAGTCACATCATGTAACAAGAATCTCAGAATAGAAACTTAACATAGTTAGATAGTGGATTTTACCTGAAGTAGAGTCAAACTTCTTGACTTGATCAACCTTATGATCTTTCAGGTACATAGGCAGCTTTGCAATCAAGGCTCCTTCCTTTGGCAAGAGAAACATATGGACTCTTTGGGAAAGGTACATGGGACAATTTCAGACTTAGCCTTTCTCTTTACCATTTGGTCAACCGAGTTGACAATGGCTGATCCCTTCCATTGGGAAGAGAAAGCTTTTTCTTTATATCCAATGTTACCATTGTCAATGTCCATTGGGAAGTTGATCTCCTAATCAAATTTGCTTTACTAGTCCTCAAATCATTGCTGATTCAGCAGCACCAAGCAAATAGATAAGATCATTAAGGGTCATGTCATAGACTGTTTCATAGTAGTCCCAAAGGAACGCACTATGTGACATAGAAAGTGATTGAACATCCAACTTTCTTAAGACTTTGACACCCAACTCTCTCGGCTTGTCAATATGTGATTTCATCTCCAAGATGCGATCACACATAGACCTTGCTTGCCAATAGGGCTTGAGTGACCTTGAACTTGTGGGTTAGGGAGAATAATTGGAGGAGGTGGACGAAGTGAAGTTCCAAGAGATTTGGGAAGATCATAGATGTCTGAACTAGACATATTTTGGGAGATTTTTCAAGATAGTTGATCTAAAGTCCTTAATATAACACCCAATATGAAATATTAAGGCTAGGACCCAACACAATACTTTTATAACTTGGAAGAGGGATGTCGTAATCCAAGCTATAAAATATTTGAAGGTAGGCGAATGACGATTCACCAATTTCCACCATGAAAACGAAATAATTTAATTAGGTTTTACTTGGATTTGAAACTCCTAGATCTTTTGAGATTCATTGAACTGTTCAATGGCATGTTTCAATCTCGAGTGTGCCCTTCAGGTTTTGTGACTGGGATGCCGAGGATCACAAAACAAGGTGTGAAGTAACCATGCAAATTACTTGGTACCCTTAATTATTTACCCCTCAATCGATGTGACGGTTAACCACACGCGCTCCACCGATACTATGATAAACATTAAGTTACCCTTTGCATGCCTTGTTAAATCCAGGTTAGTGTGCCGGTTACCCACACGCACTCCACTAACGACTTAAGCTAAGTGCAAAGTGTAATTTCATGGGTTAGCACCAATTCACATTTTCCTAAGTAACTAAGATTAGGAATTTATAAAAGTTTAGTTACTTAGTATTTATCATTAATACTTTTAATGAAGGGAGAATTCTAGTCTTTGTCCTACCCGTTCGGCTAACGACCCTCCACCAGTCAAGGAAGCGGTGGGTGAGAGTGGACACCCATTAAACTGCCATTTTATAGGCAGTAACCTTATACCCCCCTTATAGACCGGCTTCGTGAATGAGGCCTACTAACGGTAAGACTGAATTGCTCTTATACATATATATATATTATTAACTTATAATACTATAAAGTATAAGGGTTGAATTTTAACTTTTAAAATTCTAAGGGCTTAACTTGGAATTAAAGTATTCATAAGGGAAAACTTTTCAAATTCCAAAACTTGAGGGCAAGTTTTTGAAACTATTCAAAACTATTCAATTCCATAACTTATGTGTTTAAAGTAGTTTTAATCCAAAAACTCTTCAAGTTCCATAACTTGAGGACAAGTAATGGAAGACTTTAAACTATTAAAAGAATATGACTTTTCTTTGATCATAACCTATGGAAATATTTATGAGTTTTATGAATCTTAAATGTGACTTTTCATATAACTTGAGGACAAGTTACAAGAACACATTTTAGAACCAACTCTTAGATTAATTTGGATTGAAAATAACAATTTCACATAACTTTTCTATTAATCTAAGCAACTCATAAGAACAAGATAATTTAATCAAACTTTTTCATGTATTTAGCCTAATCATTAAACTAATACAAAACATGAATCTATTGACAATTATCTTTGAAATTGGATTAACATGAACATTACCACATCAAAAACAGGTTTTTAAGTTGAAAAACAGCTTAGGGTAATGTTCCTAGTCCAATTCCAGCCAAAACAGTCGAAGATATGCTGTCTGGGGGTCCAACTCGTCGAGTGCATGACCCAACTCGGCAAGTTGGATGAGTTTAGCCTTGGACTCATGGATTCCCTTCATGGACTCGGCGAGTCTGCTGAGCAGACAGCAACAAACTTCGATTTTTCAGCCAATTTTGCAAGTATAACAAGAAAACAAGCCTAGGCTCTGATACCACTGTTTGGGTTATGAGCATTCTAACACTCCTAACTGTACATGCAACCCTAAATACCTTGGATCTATGTTTTCTCTATTATACACGCAAATATGAATATTCCAAGGTATTACCCTATCTAGCATACAATCTTTTATACTTAGATAATATAACAAGTTAGAATACATACCTCTTGATGTAGCTTGACTCCATGATGCTCGAGAGCCTAGTGCCCCAAGTGTGACACCTCAAATGGTTCACACAACACCAAATACACTTAGAATAACTTGAGAGAAATGAGACACTTCATGAAATCGGTTAGCCCTCACAATTCCTTCATAGTGCCCGATTTTGGGAAGAATAAGATGCTTATATAGTGTGTCACAATTAGGGTTACACCATGTAAACCCTAATTGTCATGGCCTTTCATTTCCATGACCCATGGGTACAAAAACACAATGGAGCATCCTATGGGTTTTAGCCCAACTTGATAATCCATGGAGCATTAGCCCACTATACAAGTATGGGTGATTAACACAATCAACCCATATATTTAATTAGTCTCCATTTGATCACTTAATTAATTCCAAATTAATTCTTGATCAATACTAATTAAATAATCTTATTAATATATATTAGAACTTATAATATATTAATAAACCTTAAGTGTTATTTCTCTCATTTTAGTCTATCCAATGCATGATGCCATGCAACCCAAATGAACCATGTCAATCGGGTCAAGTACATACCAAATATAGTTATGGACTTAGACACTAATCCAACACATATGTCATCCATGGACACCATAAGCAACTACCATATTGACCAATGACCCATATGTCATCTGTGGTCACCATAAGCAACTACCATATGTTGACCAATGACCCATATGTCATCCATGGACACCATAAGCAACTACCATGTTGACCAATGACCCATATGTCATCCATGGACACCATAAGCAACTACCATGTTGACCAATGACCCATATGTCATCCATGGACACCATAAGCAACTCCCATGTTGACCAATGACCCATATGTTATCCATGGACACCATAAGCAACTACCATGTTGATCAATGACCCATATATCATTCATGGTCACCATAAGCAACTATCATATGTTGACCAATGACCAATATTTCATCCATAAACACCATAAGCAACCACCATATGTTGACCAATGACCCATATGTCATCCATGGACACCATAAGCAACTACCATATGTTGACCAATGACCCATATGTCATCCATGGACACCATAAGCAACTACCATGTTGACTAATGACCCATATGTCATCCATGGACACCATAAGCAACTACCATGTTGACCAATGACCCATATGTCATCCATGGACACCATAAGCAACTATCATATGTTGAACAATGACCCATATGTCATCCATGGTCACCATAAGCAACTACCATATGTTGACCAATGACCCATATGTCATCGATGGACACCATAAGCAACTACCATATGTGGACCAATGACCCATATGTCATCCATGGACACCATAAGCGACTACCATATGTTGACCAATGACCCATATGTCATCCATAGACACCATAAGCAACTACCATGTTGACCAATGGCCCATATGTCATCCATGGACACCATAAGCAACTACCACATGTTGACCAATGACCCATATGTCATCCATGGACACCATAAGCAACTACCATATGTTGACCAATGACCCATATGTCATCCATGGACACCATAAGCAACTACCATGTTGACCAATAACCTATATGTCATCCATGGTCACCATATGCAACTACCATATGTTGACCAATGACCCAAATGTCATCCATGGTCACCATAAGCAACTACCATATGTTCACCAATGACCCACATGTCATCCATGGGTGATACCATGACACCATAAGCAACTATCATATATATTGACATGAATCGTACGTCTTTTATATTTAAATTTTGGTTTAAACATTACAGCATAAACATGTATAGTTTATTAATGTTTAATCCTCGTTTATAATTTTAAATTAAAATTATGCTATGAACACCTCGTTAGTCTATGTTCTTTCTTGACGTTATATGTATATACTCTATCTATCAATCTGGAACTAATTTAATAAATTTGAATTACGTACTAAATATTTAGCACTAATTAGCACAGTTCGAATTTTTCATTAGCGGAGTTTCAAAATATTTCGCAATTCCTTTCCCTCCAACCTACACGCGTTTAGGCTGCTTATTAAGGCAACTTTACTGATTAGAAATAGGGTTTACATTTTCTGTAATTATTATCTCCGGCAGCTAATTGATCGAAATCTTTGTTCATTATACGTTTGTGAACTAACTTAGACGATATAGGTTGTCACTCATCTAAAATTTATTTTTATGTAATTTACTGTTGTCGTGATGATCGTTTCTTGTTCTCTGATCGTCTTCATGATTATTATCATCTAAAATTACAATTAAACTGGTTTTGATTGTATTCAACAGTTGGCATGCGTACGTAGTAATGCCTTCATATATAATTTATTTTTACTGTTTGTTTGTTCTCTCTTCTCATCAGTAGTTTATCATCTTTAATACATTGGTATATATTGACTATAGTTTTTTTTTATTTTTAAGCAAGAAAATGTTGAACTCGAAAGAAAAAAGAGCATCCGGTGTGAAGCCAACTAAATTCATTGCACCACAGGTTATGAAATGTAACAGGATTTCAACTGCAAAATTCATAAGCAGACAATTACAAGATGAAGAAATCGACTTCCCAATACCAACAACCACATCCAATGCACCTATAACATCAACCAACAAAACCCCTAAACCAAAATCATTAACATCAACCATGACTACCACTTCCTCGACATCACTTACAACATCCACACCGTCCTTAGAACATACATCTAAAACTTCAGAAACAGGAACAATACAATCCTCAACACTTACATCAATAACCAAAACTTCAGCACCTACATCATCTAAACCATCCTCAACACCGACACCCACTACCACATCATCAACACCTATATCTACAACCACAACCTCAAAACCTGCATCTACAACTACAATAACTACCACATGCTCCTTAAGTAAAGGAACAACCACATCTACATCTATACCAACAACTACCCCATAATATACCCCATCAAAAAAAACTTATGCCAGAATCTACCCCATCACCAACACAACCAACCATGAATGGATCTGTAGTGGAAAATGTACAATGTGAAAACAATTGCTTTGAAGATTGTGGACCAGATGGACGTTTAACTGTTCATGTTTGGAAAAAAACATGAGTTACCAATCATATCTTACAACTTTTTCTATGTATAACCTTTTCAATTACATGTACATATCAATTCAAAACTTAAACCATCACATGATTACCTGCAGGCTAATGCCACCAGGCCCTTATGCACACTTTAGTAGTCGGTCCTTCTTACAAAGAGTAGATCCACAAGGGTACGTTTGGGGAAAAGTAACCAAAGAAATACGCGAATTATATTGGGAGGAGTTTCAGGTAATTAACTATATGTGATAAATTGTTGTTTGGTAAACATTTACACTTAAACTTATGTTTATATTGTTAATGTGTAGAAAAAATGTTGTTGGTATGAAACAATAGACTCGCTGGTGAGGCAAGCTTGGGCAAGGAAAGCGGCACAAAGTTATGGTCAATATCTCTTCAACATGAGGAGCCCAAAAAGAAACAAACGCGACTTTAAACCAACTCATATTCCACAGGAAGTCTGGAACTCCTGGCAAGTAAAATGGAATACAGAAGAATACAAGCTAAAATCTAAGCAGAACAAGAAAAATAGGCGTAACGGTGAGGCTGATGGAGTAGCAAAACCTACACATAACGCTGGATACGCAAGTCATTTGAAGATAGCTTCTGATTTGGTAATTTTTTAATGGTACATCGTATCAATGTTTATATATGTTTATCTGTATATTAGACATTTTATATGGTATTTATGCGGTAGAGGAAATTAGGACGTGATCCACCCCATAGTGAATTGTTCCTGTATACACACACGAAGAATCACGATGGAGTCACTTTCACAAATGAAAAAGATAGACAAATTCATGTAATATTCATTTCCGTGTTAAACTATTATATTGTAGCTAGTCCATAACATCATTCATAAATTTGATATCTTTTAACTTATATAATTTTTATTTTGTAGGCGGCTTATACAGAAAAACTGGAAGAGTTAAAAGCTAAAGGTGTTGAATTTGAGGAGGACAAGCTATTTTATGCTGTTGTAGGCGGTCATGATAAAAAAAGAAGACTTTATGAATTAGGCTCTTTTCCAAAGGCGGTTACCAATAGGAACGGTAAAACGGATGTATCTTACATTCCGGAAAAAAAAGATGATATAGAAGAAATGAGGGAGCTTGTTGCTAAACAAAAACAGCAAAAAGAAGAGCTTAAAGAAATGATGAACACCCAACAAGAAGAAAACAAAGCAAGGGTCGGGCATCTTGAAAAACAACTTCAAACGGCAATGGATCTTATTAATGTCTTTACAAAACAACAACACTAGTAGGTCATAAAGTGTTGATATATGTTTATTGTAGAGTATTTATTTTAGATTAGCAACTTTCCTTTTTCCATATAATAAATAATTATTGTTTATTTTATGATATAATCTTTTGATTTTTTTTTTTTGTTATTTTTGTTTTTTATATATTACTACAAAATAATTTGGATATAATTTATAAATCAATTATCCATCGGTCCATATGGAATTTGGTATATAATATACACCACGAAAATTATTAGGGATTCATGACCACGGAATTTGCTAGTAAGTCATCAAACGAAATATGCTAGGGATTCAACACGACGAAATTTGGTACGAAATCACCACCACAGAATTTGCTACAGAATGACCACCACGAAATTTACTAGGGATTGACCACCACGTAATTTACTAGGGATTCACCACCATAAAATTTGCTAGGGAATGACCACTACAGAATTTGCTAGGAAATCACCACCATGGAATTTACTAGGGAATGACCACCACAGAATTTACTAGGGATTCACCACCACAGAAGTTGCTAGGGAATCACCACCACAGAATTTGTGATGGAATAACTGATGGGTTTTGAGCATTCTAACACTCCTATGGTGTACATGCAACCCTAGAAACCTTGGATCTATGTTTGACTAAGATACATGCAAATAATTATTTTTCCAAGGTTCTTATCCTAACTAGCATGGCATGGGGTACTTGAATCAAATAAAGCTAGTAGAATTACTTACCTTGTAGTTGTAGTTGATTGCTTGGAGTTTGAGAGCCTAGCACCAATAGTGTGGATGCCTCAAATGGAAGTCACAAATCACCACAAACTTGGAAACTTGAGAGAATAGTCATAACCTTTCTTGAAATCGGCCCTCTTAGTATACTCACCACACTAGTGTGATTTCAAGAACCAAAGCCTACTTTATATAGTGTGGTGGATTAGGGTTACATCCATGTAAACCCTAATACCCATGTCTTTTCATTTCCATGAGATCCATGGCTTAAAGCTCCATGGAGTATCCATGGACTTTCCATGCAAGCCTAGCCCATTCCAAATAAGCATTAGCCCACACTATATAAATACAAGAGCCCATATTTAATTAGTCATACTTTTGATCTCTAAATTAATTCTAAATTAATTATAGATCAATACTAATTAAATAATATGATTTTATATATAATATATTAGAACTTATAATATATTAATAAATCATAACTTATACTATTCTCAAAAGATTATCCATAAATTGTTCGGGTGAAGTGCAACCCAAATGGACCATGCCGGGTCGGGTCAAGTACATACCAAATATAGTTATGGACTTAGACACTATATCCAACAGTCTCCCACTTGGATAAGTCTAATAACTATAGTTGCAAGTATGACTTCGGGAACCGATCAGCAATCGTAGCTCTTAAAACTCTGTTGAACTATGAAGTGCCATTTTAGATAAGTGATCATATAATCCTCTGTTCTAGATATTAGTCGGACAAATACATGGAACATGGTCTTCCTTATTGTCCAGCATTTGTTTCCCGATTTCCGATTTGTTTGACATAGAACTTAACTGAACACATCAATTTAGTTCTGACCGGGCCTGGTACATAGGTCAAAACAAAATCATCGAGGGGCCCAGATATCGCTTCTAATCCTAGAAGGAACAGATAAACTTCGACTCATATGTTTGCTCTACTACTTGTTAAATTACACACAAAGGCACGTTTTATGACATCGAGTTACCAATGCGTTTTCGTGCAATCAATGCATAACCAACTCATAGGCAACAAATCATATCTCTAGGTTTAAAGACTTATATGATATTACCGTCTCATGATCACTCGAGATAAATTCCATGAAGTGATACCAGTGAGCGTGGGTTGAATCCAATACTCAGAACTTATGAGCACTCATGAGTGTTGTAGCCCCGTTTTGTCTAACATCTTAGACCTCTACAAGCCAACCCATGACAGTCTTGATTCATATCTACTTCCAACATATGACCGACTGTGGAGTGTTTGAATAATATGATATATACCATAACATAATTATTCTGGAAGTCAAAACATGCAAAAAGAAATAATAGTAAACGATTGACAAGAGATAGCAACACTTTACTTATAAATAACAGCTTTTATTTATCATCAAATGTCAATTACACTTTACAAATTTCAAAATTATCTAACTACTAAAACTAATATCATCCTTCAGCCCTATGCTCCGAGCATGCTGGAGATGCTTAACCCGAGTCAGTCCCTTCGTGAGGGGATCTGCTGGGTTCTCATCCGATGATACCCTCTTTGCCACGAGGATTCCTTCTTCTATTCGATGTCTGATGAAGTGATAATTTCTGTCAATGTGTCTAGATCTCCCATGATCTCTTGGTTCCTTGGCTAAGGCAACCGCACTATTGCTGTCACAGAAAATCTCCATTGGCTCCTTTATAGCTGGTACAACTCTAAGGTCTCCGATGAAGTTCTTTAGCCATATAGCCTCCTTTGCTGCCTCGCTTGCTGCTATATACTCTGATTCACATGTGGAATCAGCCACTGTATCTTGCTTGGAACTTTTCCAAGTAATTGCCCCTCCATTTAGGGTAAAGACCCAGCCCGAATGAAAGCGGAAATTATCCCTGTCAGTCTGAAAGCTAGCATCACTATACCCTGCTACTTTCAAGTCATCAAAACCACCAAGGGTAAGGACCCAGTCCTTAGTCATTCGCAGGTACTTGAGAATATTCTTTACCGCTGTCCAGTGAGCCTTGCTAGGATTCCCCTGATATCTGCTGACCATGCTCAAAGCAAAGGCAACATCAGGACGAGTATAAGTCATAGCATACATGATCGAGCCTACAGCGGAAGCATATGGTACTCGAGTCATCTCAGCTATCTCAGCCTCTGTACTCGGACTCTGAGTTTTACTCAGTCTGACATTACACTGGATAGGTAACTCACCTTTCTTGGAGTTGTGCATGTTGAACCTTTTCAACACTTTGTCCACATAGGTGCTTTGACTAAGTCCAATTAGTCTTTTACTCCTGTTTCTCAAAATCCTTATCCCTAGGATATAGGCAGCTTCTCCAAGGTCCTTCATAGCGAAACACTTCCCAAGCCAGGACTTTACTTCCAGCAAGGTTGGGATGTCATTTCCTATGAGTAGTATGTCATCCACATACAATACCAAAAAGCTGACTATACTCCCACTAGCCTTGACATATACACAAGATTCATCTTCGCATCTCGAAATGCCAAACTCTTTGACTTTCTCATCGAAACAAAGATTCCATCTGCGAGGTGCTTGTTTCAATCCATAGATGGATTTCTGAAGCTTACACACTCTATTAGGATACTCTGTACTGACAAAACCCTCTGGCTGAACCATGTAAACATCTTCAGCCAACTTTCCATTAAGGAAAGCGGTTTTGACATCCATTTGCCATATTTCATAGTCATGAAATGCAGCAATGGCTAACAGAACCCTAATAGACTTAATCTTGGCCACTGGTGAAAAGGTCTCATCATAATCAACTCCAGGAGTTTGAGAATAACCCTTTGCTACCAGTCGTGCCTTGTAAGTGTGTACATTACCATCCATGTCGGTCTTCTTCTAGAAGATCCATTTGCACCCAACTGTCTTACGATCAGGTACATTGTCAACCAAGTTCCAAACTTGATTGTCATACATGGACTGTATCTCTCTGTCCATTGCCTCTTTCCACTTGGCAGACTCGGGGCCTGCCATAGCTTCCGCATGGCTGTTAGGTTCATCCAGAATTACCAATGTCTCATCACTGATAAGTGTCTCACCTTCTGCAGTAATATGGAAACCATAATAATGCTCAGGTGCATTCCTAACCCTTGTGGAACGCCTAGAGGTTCAGACTTGTCAATTAGCTCAACAGGAGTTTCCTCCTCAGGTTGAGGGCTAGGGGTTGAGGTTCCTTCACCACTTGACTCTTGAATTTCCTCAAGGTCAATTTTCCTCCCACTGTCTCCTTGGCTTATGAATTCTCTCTCTTGAAAGACTCCTCTTCTTGCTACAAAGATCACATTATCACTGGGTCTGTAGAAGATGTAACCAAAGGATTTATGTGGGTAGCCAATGAAAATACACCTCTCACTTCGAGGTTCGAGCTTATCGTGAGTCTCGCGTCTCACGAAAGCCTCACAACCCCAAATCTTGATGTGGTCTAGATTGGGAACTTTTCCAGTCCACATCTCGTGAGGTTTTTTGGCAACCTTCTATGTAGGGACTAGATTAAGGATATGGGAGGCAGTCTCTAAGGCATACCCCCAAAATAAGATTGGTAGCGAAGCTCATGGAACGAACCATGTCCAACAAGGTCCGATTGCGCCTCTCAGCTACACCATTCAACTGAGGTGTCCTAGGAGGTGTCAATTGTGAGATAATCCCACATTCCTTGAGATATCGAGGAACTCTGAACTAAGATACTCACCACCTCGATCGGATCGAAGCATCCTAATGTTCCTGCCCAACTGATTCTCCACTTCTTGCTTAAACTCTTTGAACTTTTCAAAGGTGTCTGACTTATGCTTGATTAAGTAGATATATCCATATCTACTAAAATCATCAGTAAAAGTCACATAGAAGCGATTAGCATCTCTTGTGGCAGTTCTGAAGGGTCCACACACATCTGTGTGTATGAGGTCCAACAAACCTTCACCCTTAGCACAAGTGCCAGTAAAAGGTGACTTTGTCATTTTACCAAGCAAACAAGATTCACAACTATCATCCGACTTTAGGTCAAATGACTCCAAGACTCCATCCTTTTGGAGTTGGCCTATGCGTTTGTTGCTTACATGTCTAAGACGACAATGCCAAAAAGATGCTTTATCTAAGCTAGTGGAAGAGTCAATACACAATACATTATTTCCTAGGTTATCTAAAACAGATACAATTTCATACACACCATCACAAGGTAATGCTTTAAAATAAAGTACATTATTAAAGAAAGCATCAATACCACCATTATTATTATCAAAATAAAAGGTAAAGCCTTGTTTATATAATGCATGAAAGGAAATAACATTTCTTGCCATTTCTGGCGAATAATAACATTTATTCAAATCTAATGTAAACCCACTATTTAGCAATAAGGAATAAACTCCTATCTTGGTGACAGGTGAAGCTTTCCTGTTTCCCATGATCAAGTTTATCTTTCCCTGCTCCACATTCTCACTTCTTCTTAGTCCCTACAAATCAGAACATATGTGAATTCCACAACCTGTATCAAGGACCCAAGACTTAGAATGACGTGATTTATTAGACAATATAGTGTATATACCTGATGGTTGGGTTTTACTTTCCCATCCTTCACATCTTGCTGGTACTTTGGGCAGTTTCGCTTCCAGTGCGACTTTTCATGGCAATAGAAGCATTCAGCCTCATTAGGGTTAGCAGAAGGAGTGACAAAACCTTTCTTGGTTTTGCTTGAAGAGGAGCCTTCAAGGGTCTTACCCTTGGTACCCTTAGAAGGGTTCTTTCTCTTCTTCCCTTTGTCATGCTCGATTGCCAAGATATTGGCCGCAGTTGGAGAAGGAGGAGTAATAACACCCGACTTGCCTTTAAGACTACTTTCTGCAGTCTTTAAAAGCCCTTGAAGTTTACTCAGTGTAACTTCTTCCTTGTTCATGTGGTATGTCATTCTAAATTGATCATAACATAAAGGTAAGGAGTGCAAAATGATATCTATTGCCATCTCCTCAGGAAAGTCAACATTTAGTTTCTTCAAACGGTCCACGAATCTTTGCATTTTCTGCATGTGGCCCGTGATGGTCTCACCATCCTTCATTCGGGTAGTTATCATGGAGGAGATAATTTCATACCTTTCTTGACGAGCACTTTGATGGTAGCGGTCCATCAAATCCATGTACATCTCAAAAGGGTAGTGGTCCTCATAGGACTTTTGGAGCTCAGCTGTCATAGTGGCCATCATGATGCATGCTACCTTAGTAGCATCCCTTTCATGTACCTAAAATGCAGCAATCTCCTCTGGAGTAGCAGTTGACTCATCAATCTCTTTTAGCTCCTTATCAAGGACATATTCTTTGTCCTCATAACAAGTGACCATCCTGATGTTTCTGATCCAATCCATAAAGTTGGATCCATCAAAGATGACTCTCCCATAAAGATTCATGAGAGAGAAGGAGCCGGTAGGGTTTGAGCCAGAAGCATTGTTATTGGAAGACATCTGAAAGGACGAAAGAGTAGATTAGATTAGATATAAAGATAGTCCTTAATAAAACACCCAAATGTAATATTAAGGCTAGGACCCAACACAATATTTTATAACTTGAAAGAGGGATGCCGTAATCTAAGCTATAAGATATTTGAAGGTAGGTGAATGACGATTCACCAATTTCCACCATGAAAAACGAAATATTTAATTAGGTTTTAATTGGTTTAGAAACTCCTAGATTCTTTGAGATTCGTTGAACTTTTCAATGGCATGTTTCAATCTTGAGTGTGCCCTTCAAGTTTTGTGACTAGGATGCCGAGGATCACAAAACAAGGTGTGAAGTAACCATGTAAATTACTTGGTACCCTTAATGTATTACCCCTCAATCGATGTGCCGGTTAACCACACACGCTCCATCGATACTATGATAAACATTAAGTCACCCTTTGCCTACCTTGACAAGTCCAGGTTAGTGTGCCGGTTAACCACACACGCTCCACTAACGACTTAATCAAAGTGCAAAGTGTAATTTCATGGATTAGCACCTTATTCACATTTTCATAAAGTAACTAAGATTGGGAATTTAATAAGGTTTAGTTACTTTAGTATATTCATCATACTTGAATGAGAATTATAGTCATTGTCCTACCTTTTCGGCTAACGACCCTCCACCGATCAAGGAAGCGGTGGGTGAGAATGGACACCCATTAAGTTGCCATTTTATAGGCAACAACCTTATACCCCCCTTATAGACCGGCTTCGTGAATGAGGCCTACTAATGGTAAGACGACTTTGTTCTTATACATACATATATATATATATATAAACTTATAATATTATAAAGTATAAGGGTTGAATTTTAATAATTAAAATTCTAAGGGTTGGAACTAAAGTTTTAATATGACTTTACTTGTTCCCAAACTTGAGGGCAAGTTTTGTAAACTTTCACAACTTTACATTTCTCATAACTTATGAGTTAATTGAGTATTAAAATGAAGACTCTTCAATTTTATAACTCATGTGTTCTTATAATGGTTTTTAATTAAAGTGTGACCTTTGGTTTTCCATAACTTGAGGACAAGTTATGGACTCCATTAAAACACATAATGATCAAGAATTAAACTACCAAGGAGGTTACAAACAATTTATATGATCATCTACTCTCATAAGTTCAAGAACATGATTATCAATAATTTCAAGAATCATAAATAACTTATATAAAACTTGTATTTTTTTATAATAGCCATTTTAAATGGATTAGCATAAACATTACACCATCTAAAACAAGTTTTATAACACCAAAACAGTTTAGGGTAATGTTTCTAGTCCATTTCCAGCAGCAAAACTCGAAAATCTGGACACTGCAGCCTCTACTCGTCGAGTGCATAAACAGACTCGACGAGTAGCATGCATTTCTTCATGGACTCGTCGAGTCCCCCCATGGACTCGGCGAGTTCATACGTGCAGTGAACAAAAAATTCGATTTTCAAGCTATTTGCATCAAGTATCAAGTAAACAAGCCTAGGCTCTGAGACCACTGATGGGTTTTGAGCATTCTAACACTCTTATGGTGTACATGCAACCCTAGAAACCTTGGATCTATGTTTTACTAAGATACATGCAAATAATTATTTTTCCAAGGTTCTTATCCTAACTAGCATGGCATGGGGTACTTGAATCAAATAAAGCTAGTAGAATTACTTACCTTGTAGTTGTAGTTGATTGCTTGGAGTTTGAGAGCCTATCACCAATAGTGTGGATGCCTCAAATGGAAGTCACAAATCACCACAAACTTGGAAACTTGAGAGAATAGTCACAACCTTTCTTGAAATCGGCCCTTTTAGTATACTCACCACAACTAGTGTGATTTCAAGAACCAATGCCTCCTTTATATAGTGTGGTGGATTAGGGTTACATCCATGTAAACCCTAATACCCATGTCTTTTCATTTCCATGAGATCCATGGGTTAAAGCTCCATGGAGTATCCATGGACTTTCCATGCAAGCCTAGCCCATTCCAAATAAGCATTAGCCCACACTATATAAATACAAGAGCCCATATTTAATTAGTCATACTTTTGATCTCTAAATTAATTCTAAATTAATTATAGATCAATACTAATTAAATGATATGATTTTATATATAATATATTAGAACTTATAATATATTAATAAATCATAACTTATACTACTCTAAAAAGATTATCCATAAATTGTTCGGGTGAAGTGCAACCCAAATGGACCATGTCGGATCGGGTGAAGTACATACCAAATATAGTTATGGACTTAGACACTATATCCAACAATAACTACCATGGATTCTGTGATGGAATCCTACTACGTAATACATGACGGAATACCATCTACCACGGATTTCATTCTGTTGTCACATTTGTGATGGAAGTATCGTTTCCGTTGCAAACCCTCGCTACGGCATTTTTAGGGACGAAAATGGGCCGTTGCAAATTCCATAGCAAATATTCTTTTGCAACGAAATTTCATCTTTTCACAACGGATTCCTTCCGTAGCAAAATCGTGTTTTTCTTGTAGTGCATTGAGAGGGTCGAAGGTTATCATTAGGATGATTTTTTGGGCCCCAATGGGGACATGATTGATTGCGAGCAACAACTAGTGAGAGTTTTAACCCTAAGTGGGGGAGAATTGGTTATTCCTGGCGAGGGATCCTCGCATGGGCCGACTCTCTGTTCAACTGCGAGGGCTAGGAGATATCTTCAATGGGGTTGTTCTAGGTTTCTAGCTTATGTTACATACACTCGAGTTGAGGGCACAAAGGAGTTGAGTGGGGTGCCCATTGTTCGGGATGTTCCCGATTTATTTTATAAGGATTTTCCAGGAGTGCCTCCCGAGAGGCAGGTCAAGTTTCGGATTGATCTGGTCCCTGGTGTGGCTCCAATAGCCAAGGCACCATATTGCTTGGAACCACCAGAGATGCAGGAGCTGTCTACGCAGCTTCAGGAGATGCTACAAAAGGGGTTTATTCAGCCGAGTAGCTCTCCTTGGGGAGCAATGATCGTGTTTATGAAGAAGAAGAACGGTTCACAAAGGATGTGCATTGACTATCGGGAGTTGAGTAAGTTAACAGTGAAGAACCGTTACCCACTTCTGAGGATTGATGATTTATTTGATCAACTTCAGGGTGCATCTTGGTTTTTCCAAGATTGATTTGCAGTCAGGGTACCATCAGATGAGGTTCAGGGATGATGATGTGTAGAAGACGGCCTTCAGGAATCGTTATGGTCATTACGAGTTCATGGTGATGCCATTCAGGCTCACCAATGCACCGGAGGCATTCATGAATCTCATGAACCGAGTTTGTAGTTCGATGCTGGATCGTTCAGTGATAGTATTCATAGGTAATATTTTGGTCTACTCCAAGACCAAGGAGCAGCACGAGGAGCACTTGTGAGAGGTGTTGGAGACCCTGAGGATGGAGAGACTATATGCCAAATTCTCCAAATTTGAGTTCTGGTTGCGCGAGGTGCAGTTCTTGGGGCACATTGTCAACCAGAAGGGTATATTGGTTGACTCGGCGAAGAATGAGGCCGTGATGCGATGGGAGGCCCCGAGGACCCCATCTAAGATTTGGAGCTTACAGGATATTTTCAGAGATTTATCCAGGACTTCTCCAAGATTACAGTGCCTTTGACCTGCTTGACGAAAAAGAATGTCACCTTGCAATGGGGCCCTGAATAGTAGTTAGCTTTTGACACTCTGAGGCAGAGATTGTGTGAGGTATCGGATTATCGGGCTTCCTGAGGGTTTGGATGATTTTGTGGTTTATTGTGATGCATCTATTTCAGGTTTGGGAGTTATCAACGGGACGCCGACCTAACTAGACCGCCTCGCAGAGCCTACAACATATTCGTTCTTCCCCGGGTGTCTTCACCTACATCACAAAGCAGGACCTCCTCAACCTAACACAACATATCGACATATGCAACAAATAACATAAACACAAAGTCAGCAAATACATATAAACATACGGTTCTACTGGATAGCTACAAACTATCATATTACTATCCTGACCAGAATAAATAAATAATCTAGTGGTCTGACATTGGTGCCTTCAACCCACAGGTACAGTGAGGAAAACTCACCTCTCAGTCTGAATGGAAGATGAATAAATCTCGGTCCCGAAAATCATATCAACGATCTCCTAACCAAAACCAAGGAACTAATCTGAATTAATCAGCTCAAAATACCTAAAATACCCCTAGGTCAATTTCGTTAAAACCATGGTCAAAGGTCAAGGTCAACGGGTCAACTCGGTCCACTCAGCTGAGTACGCGGGGCGTACTCAACTCCTACATTAGGCGTTCTTTGGCTTTGACTGGATTCGGGCGTTTGACCCCGTATGCGTAGCGTGCTCTCGTAACCAAAACTCACACTTCGAGAACTTGGCATATAGCCGTTCTCGTCTCAACACTCCCAAAAGCAATCGAAGGTGCTCCTCATGTTACTCTCTTGTAACGCCTGTGTTTCAGGGCTAAGCATTAGTAGATTATGTAATAGTCTAGGTTAACTATTGTAACTCTTTTTGAAGTAATAAAGATGAATTATTTGAGTATTATATGAATTATGTGAATTATGTGCTTATTTATTTGTTTATAAAGATATAATTAAATAAAGGATAAAATAAGCATCAAAATTAAAGAGTGAGATAAGCCCAATATCTTTACATAAAGTTGTAGTGGTCAAAACAAGGATTCCGGACATATAAAGAACGTCGAAATCCGAGTTATAACGAAGAAGTTATGACATGTCGAAGTTTCGCGACGGAACCGGCACGACACCGGGAAGCGTAAATAGTGAATTTACGATAGAGCGATTTTTAGCTTTAGCGATCTAAACGAAAGTCGTAGAATACGTTAAACCGAGAGCGTCCATAAAAGAACGCCCAAATCTGACTTTGTATGAGAAAGTTATGATTTTTCGAAGTTTCGGCTTAGCAGTATACAGCTCCAAGTTCGAATATTAGATCGAGTGGTTTTTAGCCAACACAACCTAAACGAGAATCAAATATCTCATTAATAGTAGCATAACAATAAAAAGACAGACGAAACGGACGTCGGATGAAGAAGTTATGAATTTTTAACGGACCAATCCTGTCCCGGCCTGTTAAAAATATAACTATAATAATAAAGTCAAAATTAGCCGACGGATTCTAAACGAAAGTTGTAGAGTACCTTCCCACCTACGCGTGGATATAAAGAACGTCGTAAACGGAGCTCGTATTGCGAGAGTTATGAATTTTTTTAAGTCGGGAAGGAAAGTTGCGAATCTACGAGGGGGTGATGACGTGGCCAAATGTCGGCCCTTGCTTAATCCCCACGGTCTCGCACAAGATGCTGCCACGTATCGCCTCGGATGCCCAGCGTTCGCATCTGACACCCCGCGTACGAGTACGCCTCACGTACGAGGTCCCTACGCTGCGTGGTCTAGCCTTGCTCGGTCCAGAAGATTCCACGTCGCCCCACCAAAGCCGCGCCATCTGTCACCCTTATCCGAGACTACGCCCCACGTAGTGTTGATGAACGCCCAGCGTAAGTCCGCAGCTCCGGCCTATAAATAGGTTGCAAAGGCAGCCTCTTTTCTTCACCAATTTACTCACCATTTCTCTCTCTACTTTCTCTCACTACCCCCTAACCCCCCCCCCCCTAAAGCCTATGTAAACCCCCTAGCACACGAAGTAAGCCCCGAGGTTCCCGGAGTCCCGAGAAAAAGGGTCTTTCGGTTCGGAAACGCTGCTCCATGTGAAGCCCAGTTTTCTATAAAATCCGTTGTACGTGAGCTACGCCTACGCTATTTTAAATATAGCTTTTATTTTAATATAATGTCGTTATTATGAACTTATAAATAAGATTTATCAGTAATTCAAAGTCGTTATACCGATTGATCTACTTACGGGAATGATGTTTAGGCTGTGATTTAGTGAGGTGTTTAAAGTGGTATTTCCAAACAGTATACTTCGTATACCAAACGGACCCTACCTCCAATATGATCCTACCTGGTTGTTCCTTACTTGATAGATCATTAAGTAGACTCTGAATTAATGATAAATGTATACTATTAATTAGTCTCGGTGAATATTAAACTAAACCCTAGTGGTAATGATATTAAGTTTTGTCAAGGGAAAATTGTTTTAAGAGTAACGAAGTGTTGTCCGAATACCGAGTCACCATCTTATCAGGTGAGTGTATAGTTACTTTCATCTTACACATAGATATGAAGTATTTTATATAAATTACGTGTTATGTGTGCATATTATCTGAATAGTTGCTGTCTATGCCGGATGAATGATTTTATACATGTTTTAAATGATTTAAACTGTATATGTATTTTATATCTACGAAAATGTTGGGGTAAAACATGGGTAGATGTAATAGATGATGTGTGATAAAATGATGAGAGGCCTCGATGTTTTTGTTATTGATTCCAGTCATCTAGAGGAGTATAGATGACGACCACGGACTCTTCTAGACAGTCCAGTGGAACGCTAGCAGGCTCGCAACCTGTAGGTGTTTGTGAACGATGTGTTCACCTGTGTACTTCATCCCCCACATGGTTGCCTTAAGGACATTTATTGATGAGGAATCCCCTTGGCATTAGTGTCCATCTCGATGTTGATCCTTAGTCTAGGTCCCTTATGATAGGTGTTTTAAGGACATAATGTGAGGATAACGGGAACGGGTAATCGGGTTATTGTTGGTTAATGAAATTAATAAACTTATTTATTGTGGGTTGAAAACCCTATGTGCTCACCAGGCTCCCAAGCTTGACCCACTCAGTTTCATGTATTACAGGTAGTGGCACTCAAGCATAGATGTGATGTTTCGGATGAGGGATTACGGATATAGGCATGTAGATATGAAATAATGTAGTAAGGCTTATATTGTACTGTTTATGCTTTTGATCTGTATCGAACATGACATCCCGAGTCTTTTTAATGAAATACATTTCTACGAAAATGCTTTGATAAATCTTTACCATATTTTTATTTTGGGAACAAATTCCGCAACACTTTTATGTAAAATGTTACTCTTATTTTCAAACAAGCATAAACAAAATCGGTATTTTCTGACCGTGAAAATGGGGATGTCACATCTCTGGTCTAGGAATACACCAAAATGTTAGCAATAAAAACAATAATTGATCGATCGAGCATCGGTCTGCATACCTAATTCATCAGGTCCATAAACCCCGCAGGCGCGTTGGTGAGCCCAAATGGCATCACCACGAACTCGTAATGACTATAACGAGTCTGAAATGTTGTCTTCTCCACATCCTCCTCTCTCAACCTCACCTGATGATACCCCGACCTCAGATCAATCTTGACTAACCAAGATGCACCCTGCAACTAATCAAAGAGGTCGTCAATCCGTGGAAGGGGATAATGGTTCTTCACCGTCAACTTGTTCAATTCCCGGTAATCAATGCACATCTGGTGTGAACCATCCTTCTTCTTGACGAACAAAATCGGTGCTGCCCACGGAGAACTACTTGGTCTGATGAACTGCTTGCCTAACAACTCCTGAAGCTGAGAGGACAACTCCTGCATCTCGGGCGGTGCCAAACGGTATGACACCTTGGTGATCGGAGCCACACCTGGCACTAGATCAATCTGAACTCCACCTGCCTCTGAGGAGGCACACTAGGTAACTCCTCTGGAAACACATTAGCATTTTCCATAACAGCTAGCACATCTGAAATCGAAACTTACTCCCCAACCCTAAACCCGAGCTGTTTCCCAAGCAATCTGAGGAAGGGAATGACAGCAGGACCGTTGGTCAAGCTGATACGCCAGTGAGTAGGAGGAACAATCAAGATGACGGGGACGAGAGGAATGGATGCAAGTACAAGGATTTTCTGACTTTCAAGCCATCGACTTTCACTGGAAGGGAAGATTCGATCGGAGTCATGGATTAGATCTCGTAGATGGAATTAGCTTTCATGACGTGTGGTTGCAGAGGCAAACTACAGACCACATTTGCAGTGCGCCAGTTCAGTGGAGGCGCAGTTCGTTGGTGGAACACCTTGGGGAAGACTTTGAGCCCCAATGAGCCCCTGCAACTAACATGGGAAGATTTTTTGGTGCAATTCAAGTGCAAGTACTGCTCAGCCCAAAACCTTCTCGAGCTTGAGAATCAATTCCTAACCTTGAAGAAAGGAAGCATGTCGATTGATGAATACACCAACAACTTCACAGAGAAGAAGGAGTTTGCCTTGCGTCTTGTCCCATATGAGCTAACAAAAATCGACAAGTACACGAAGGGACTCCCATGGGAGTATGCGGTACCGGAACGTCAGGCACCTACTCTAGAGGCAGCTATCTGGGCTGCCAAGTTTGTGGAGGATATGATCAAGGGAAGAGCCGCCAACAAGGTTGAGGTTGGCGAGAAAAGGAAATTTGATGGGTCGTCAAAATTCAGCAAGAAGAGAAAGTTATCGAAAACTGGTTCAAGAGGAGTAGGAACCGAAGTGAAGTGGTGTGACAAGTTCAAGAAGAAGCACTCTGGGAAGTGTGACGGAGGGGTCACTTGTTTCAAGTGTGGAATGCCCGAGCACTATGCCAACGAGTGCATGTTCACTAAGAAGGTATGTTATGAGTGCAACGAGGAAGGGCACATTTCGAGGGACTGCCTGAAGAAGAAGGAGGCAGGAAGACCCAACATTCCACCGAAGCCGAAGGTGAGAGCCTTCCAGATGACACTCGAGGCTGCAAAGGAGGCAGCAGATGTCGCTTCAGGTACCTTTCTTGTAAATGGTTTACCTACCAGTATACTATTTGATTCGGGAGCAAATTACTCCTTTGTATCGCATAGATTTGGAGGAAAATTAGCATTGCCTGTAGAAAAACTTGATAATGCCCTGATTGTAGAAGTTTCCAGTGGCAAGTTCGTACCTGTTAGTGATCATATTAAGAACATAGTCATCGACTTAAACGGAAACGAATTCCACGAGGAGTTATTACCCATAGAGTTGAATGGTTTTGACATCGTTTTGGGAATGGATTGTCTTAGCGCCAACGATACCGAGACTCTTTGCAGGAAGAAGATAGTAAGGGTGAACCCACCCGGAAAAGAGTCATTTATGGTGTACGGGGACAAACGCAGAGTGAATTCTGGAATCATCTCCCTGATGAAAGCCAGAAAATGTTTGTCCTTGGGATGTGCATCATACTTGGCATTTGTTATCGATGCTAAGAAGGAAAAGAAGGAGGTGCAGAATATACCGGTCGTGTGTGATGATCTGGAGGTCTTTCCCGAAGATCTTCCTGGATTACCGCCTGATAGACAAGTGGAGTTCAGAATAGACTTGTTACCAGGAACAACACCGATAGCGAAAGCACAATACCGATTAGCACCGACGGAGATGAAGGAGCTCCTGACGCAACTTCAGGAGTTGTTGGACAACGGTTTCATTCGACCTAGTTCATCACCCTGGGGAGCTCTGGTGTTATTCGTGAAAAAGAAGGACGGAAGCATGAGAATGTGTATATATTACAGAGAGCTGAACAAGGCAACGGTGAAAAACAAGTACCCATTGCCAAGGATTGATGACCTATTCGATCAGCTGCAAGGTTCGAGCTATTTCTCAAAAATTAATCTTATGTCAGGATATCATCAGCTGAAGGTGAGAGAGCAGGATATCGAGAAAACTGCATTCAAAACTAGATATGGACACTATGAGCTCTTGGTTATGTCGTTTGGACTAACCAATGCTCCAGCAGCATTTATGGATTTGATGAACAGGGTTTGTAAACCATTCCTTGATAAATTTGTGATAGTGTTCATAGACGACATTCTGATCTACTCAAAAAGCCAGGAGGAGCATGGCAAGCATCTACGAGAAGTGTTAGAAGTGTTGAAGAAGGAGAATCTTTATGCAAAGTTCTCCAAATGCGACTTTTGGATTCGAGAAGTCCAATTCTTGGGTCATGTGGTTAACCAAGAGGGGATAACGGTTGACCCAGCAAAGATCAAAGTTGTAACGAAGTGGGAACGACCGAAAAGTCACATAGAGATTCGAAGCTTTCTAGGATTAGTTGGATATTACCGAAGGTTTATCCAAGGTTTTTCATTGATAGCTTCTCCATTGACAGCTTTGACCCAAAAAGGAGCTACTTATACGTGGATTGAGAAGCACGAAGAAGCATTCGAGAAGCTAAAGAAGAAGTTATGTGAAGCACCGATTCTTTCTCTACCCGATGGAGTTGAAGACTTTGCAGTGTATAGCGATGCTTCGGGAGTCGGGTTAGGATGCTTTCTAACTCAAAGAGAAAAGGTGATAGCATATGCATCTCGATAATTGAAGGAGCATGAAAAGAACTACCCCACTCACGATCTGGAGTTGGCAGCAGTAGTATTTCCTCTAAAAATATGGAGGCATTACCTCTATGGCATGAAGTGAAAACTTTTCACTAATCATAAGATTCTCCAGTATCTCTTTAATCAGAAGGAATTGAACATGAGGCAACGACGCTGGCTAGAGTTACTCAAGGACTACGACTGTGAGATACTTTACCACCCTGGTAAAGCAAATGTTGTCGCTGATGCTCTCAGTCATAAAGTAAACCTTGAAAAGAAAAGGCCAAGAGCGTTAAGAATTGAAGTTGTCTCGACGATTGTGGATAGTATAAAGAAAGCTCAGGAAGAAGATACAGAGAAGAATGACCGAAAAGAAGAACGTTTGGGCAAAACGTTAGTGTTCGGTACAAACAGTCGAGGACTGAAGGTATTCCAAGACCGGATTTGGATACCTAAGACGGGAGGAATAAGAGATATTCTGATGGAAGAAGCTCACAAGACCATGTACTCGATTCATCCCGGTAGCACTAAAATGTATAGGGACTTAAAACCCTATTACTGGTGGCCGACGATGAAACTCGATGTCGCGAAGTATGTGGCCGAGTGTGTAACTTGTGCAAGAGTTAAGGCACATCATCAGAAACCATATGGGAGTTTAGAACCTTTACCTGTACCCATGGGTAAATGGGAAGACATCACCATGGATTTTGTGACTAAACTACCCAGAACAAAGAACGGTCACGACATGATTTGGGTAGTCGTGGATCGTTTCACCAAGAGTGCACACTTCATAGCAGCCAACGAGAGGTGGTCTATGGATAAGCTTGCAAATGCTTACGTGAAGGAAGTGGTAAGACTTTATGGTGTTCCTCTGACGATTGTATCAGATCGTGATAGTCGTTTCACGTCAAGGTTTTAGAGGAGCCTACAAGAGGAGTTGTGTACGAAGTTGTGTTTGAGTATGGCTTACCATCCGCAGACTAATGGTCAGAGCGAAAGAACGATTCAAACACTGGAAGATATGTTGAGAGCATGTACCCTGGAGTTCCAAGGGAACTGGGACGAGCACTTACATCTGGTAGAGTTTTCCTACAACAACAGTTTCCACTCGAGCATCAATACGGCACCCTATCAAGCCTTGTATGGACAGAAGTGTGGTACGTCGTCTTGTTGGCTTGAGGCTGGGGAAAAGCAGTTTATGGGCCCTGAGATAGTCCATGAGACTGCTGAAAAGTTGAAGGTGATCAGGGAAAGAATGTTAGCAGCCCAGAATCGTCAGAAGAGCTACGCTGACAAGAAAAGACGACCAATGACTTTTGAAGTTGGGGATTCCGTTTTGCTTAAAGTCTCACCGTGGAAGGGACTTATAAGATTTGGAAAACGAGGGAAGCTGAGTCCAAGGTTTATTGGAACCAAGCTTACAAGCTCGAATTACCCGAAGAACTAGATGGAATTCAAAACACCTTCCATGTGTGTTATCTGAGGAAATTCACGGGAGAAGTTCCCGACATAATTCCAATCTCAGAGTTAAGAATGGATGAGAATAAGAGGCTAATCGAAGAGCCTGAGGCAATTGTTGACCGTAAGACTAAGAAGTTACGACGCAAGATGGTCGACATAGTTCTAGTCCGTTGGAAACATACGAACGGGCCAAATCTCACTTGGGAAACAGAGAGTGACATGATGAGTCGCTATCCGCATCTGTTTACTGATGCATGATTCCGGGGCGGAATCATCCTAAGGGGGAGAGAATTGTAACGCCTGTGTTTCAGGGTTAAGCATTAGTAGATGATGTAATAGTCTAGTTCAACTATTGTAACTCTTTTTGAAGTAATAAAGATGAATTATTTGAGTATTATGTGAATTATGTGAATTATGTGCTTATTTATTTGTTTATAAAGATATAATTAAATAAAGGATAAAATAAGCGTCAAAATTAAAGTGTGAGATAAGCCCGATATCTTTACATAAAGTTGTAGTGGTCGAAACAAGGATTTTGGACATATAAAGAACGCCGAAATCCGAGTTATAACGAAGAAGTTATGACTTGTCGAAGTTTCGCGACGGAACCGGCACGAGACCAGGAAGCGTAAATAGTGAATTTATGATAGAGCAATTTTTAGCCTTAGCAATCTAAACGAAAGTCGTAGAATACGTTAAACCGAGATCGTCCATAAAAAGAACACCCAAATCTAACTTTGTATGAGGAAGTTATGATTTTTCGAAGTTTCAGCTTAGCAGTATACAGCCCGGAGTTCGAATAATAGATCGAGCGGTTCTTAGCCGACACAACTTAAACAAGAATCGAAGATCTCATTAATAGTAGCGTAACGATAAAAAGACAGATGAAAACGGACGTCGGATGAAGAAGTTATGAGTTTTTAACGGACCAATCCTGTCCCGGCCTGTTAAAAATATAACTTTAATAATAAAGTCAAAATTAGCCGACGGAGTCTAAACGAAAGTTGTAGAGTACGTTCCCACCTACACGTGGATATAAAGAACGTCGTAAACGGAGCTCGTATGTGAGAGTTATGAATTTTTGAAGTCGGGAAGGAAAGTTGTGAATCTGCAAGGGGGTGATGATGTGGCCAAATCTCGGCCCTTGCTTAATCCCCACGGTCTCGCACAAGATGCTGCCACGTATCGCCTCGGACGCCCAGCGTTCGCATCTATCGCCCCGCGTACGAGTACGCTTCGCGTACGAAGTCCCTACGCTATGCGGTCTAGCCTTGCTCGGTCCAGAAGAGTCCACGTCGCCCCACCAAAGCCGCGCCATCTGTCACCCTTATCCGAGACTACGCCCCGCGTAGTGTTGATGAACGCAAAGCGTAAGTCCGCAGCTCCGGCCTATAAATAGGTTGCGAAGGCAGCCACTTTTCTTCACCAATTTACTCACCATTTCTCTCTCTACTTTCTCTCACTACCCCCTACCCCCCCCCCCTAAAGCCTATGTAAACCCCCTAGCACACGAAGTAAGCCCCGAGGTACCCGGAGTCCCGAGAAAAAGGGTCTTTCGGTTCAGAAACGCTGCTCCATGCGAAGCCCAGTTTTCTATAAAATCCGCTGTAAGTGAGCTACGCCTACGCTATTTTAAATATAGCTTTTATTTTAATATAATGTCGTTATTATGAACTTATAAATAAGATTTATCAGTAATTCAAAGTCGTTATACCGATTGATCTACTTACGGGAATGATGTTTAGGCTGTGATTTAGTGAGGTGTTTAAAGTGGTATTTCCAAACAGTATACTTCGTATACCAAACGGACCCTACCTCCAATATGATCCTACCTGGTTGTTCCTTACTTGATAGATCATTAAGTAGACTCTGAATTAATGATAAATGTATACTATTAATTAGTCTCGGTGAATATTAAACTAAACCCTAGTGGTAATGATATTAAGTTTTGTCAAGGGAAAATTGTTTTAAGAGTAACGAAGTGTTGTCCGAATACCGAGTCACCATCTTATCAGGTGAGTGTATAGTTACTTTCATCTTACACATAGATATGAAGTATTTTATATAAATTACGTGTTATGTGTGCATATTATCTGAATAGTTGCTGTCTATGCCGGATGAATGATTTTATACATGTTTTAAATGATTTAAACTGTATATGTATTTTATATCTACGAAAATGTTGGGGTAAAACATGGGTAGATGTAATAGATGATGTGTGATAAAATGATGAGAGGCCTCGATGTTTTTGTTGTTGATTCAAGTCATCTAGAGGAGTATAGATGACGACCACGGACTCTTCTAGACAGTCCAATGGAACGCTAGCAGGCTCGCAACCTGTAGGTGTTTGTCAACGATGTGTTCACCTGTGTACTTCATCCCCCACATGGTTGCCTTAAGGACATTTATTGCTGAGGAATCCCCTTGGCATTAGTGTCCGTCCCGATGTTGATCCTTAGTCTAGGTCCCTTATGATAGGTGTTTTAGGGACATAATGTGAGCATAACGGGAACGGCTAATCGGGTTATTGTTGGTTAATGAAATTAATAAACTTATTTATTGTGGGTTGAAAACCATATGTGCTCACCAGGCTCCCAAGCTTGACCCACTCAGGTTCATGTATTACAGGTAGTGGCACTCAAGCATAGATGTGATGTTTCGGATGAGGGATTACGGATATAGGCCTGTAGATATGAAATAATGTAGTAAGGCTTATATTGTACTGTTTATGCTTTTGATCTGTATCGAACATGACATCCCGAGTCTTTTTAATGAAATACATTTCTACGGAAATCCTTTGATAAATCTTTACCATATTTTTATTTTGGGAACAAATTCCGCAACACTTTTATGTAAAATGTTACTCTGATTTTCAAACAAGCATAAACAAAATCGGTCTTTTCTGGGCGTGAAAATGGGGATGTCACATCTCTGGTCTAGGAATACACCAAAATGTTAGCAATAAAAACAATAACTGATCGATCGAGCATCGGTCTGCATACCTAATTCATCAGGTCCATAAACCCCGCAGGCACGTTAGTGAGCCCAAATGGCATCACCACGAACTCGTAATGACTATAACGAGTCTGAAATGTTGTCTTCTCCACATCCTCCTCTCTCAACCTCACCTGATGATACCCCGACCTCAGATCGATCTTGAAGAACCAAGATGAACCCTGCAACTGATCAAAGAGGTCATCAATCCGTGGAAGGGGATAACGGTTCTTCACCGTCAACTTGTTCAATTCCCGGTAATCAATGCACATCTGGTGTGAACCATCCTTCTTCTTGACGAACAAAATCGGTGCTGCCCACGGAGAACTACTTGGTCTGATGAACTGCTTGCCTAACAACTCCTGAAGCTGAGAGGACAACTCCTGCATCTCGGGCGGTGCCAAACGGTATGACACCTTGGTGATCGGAGCCACACCTGGCACTAGATCAATCTGAACTCCACCTGCCTCTCAGGAGGCACACTGGGTACTCTTCTGGAAACACATCAGCATTTTCCATAACAGCTAGCACATCTGAAATCGAAACCTACTCCCCAACCTGAATATCAACCACATAAGCAAGATAACCCATACAACCATGCTGAATATACTGTCAAGCCTTGGCCGCCGAACAAAGCCCTGATCCAACCCTGGTACCCTCGCCATATATGACCAGTACTCCCCCACTTGGGGTTCGAAATACTACCCGCTAACCCTCGCAGTCAATCATAGCACCAAACCTGCTCAGCCAATCCATCCACACAATTACGCATACATCCCCCATGGGGATGAGAATCAAATTAATCGGATAGGCACCCAAAAAATCTCAAAGACACAACCCGGGTACACTATGGATGCAGAAATCCCATGTCCGTTGGCGATAGAAACCCGCAACGGACAATGATCTTCAAAGTAGTTGGCGCTAGTGCCAACGCTGCTCCCGTAGTGAGCAAAGGACAGTTGGCCTTAATATGGCCAACCTGCCTAGCATACCTGGGTGCTGGCCTCCCCTTCAGTCCTCTCGACCGGATACTGCCTAGCATACATGGGTGCTGGCCTCCCCTTCGGTCCTCTCGACCGGATACTGCCTAGCATACCTGGATGCTGGCCTCCCCTTTGATCCTCTCGACCAGATATTGGGGACTATTTCAACCCTCTACTACTACCACATAACATGTAACACATAATCATATTCTATCTACCATGACTGGGTATGACTACCCCCTTCGGCCCTATCGACCGGAAATCTTGGGGACTATTTCCCCTACTACTACTAGCATATAACATCATATCATACTAGCACATAACATATCAGGTAGTAGCAAACCTAGATGAATATCACAAACACAATCATTTAACATACGACTCCTACTGGTAGGCCGACATTGGTGCCTTAGACCCACTTCTACTGGAATGTAACTCACCTCGTAAGGCTGACTGCTGAAAAGCTGATCTGCATATGTCTGACTGCTGCTTCGGTGATCCTCCGGCTATAAATCCATAAAACACTTAATCAGACACTGATAACTACTCTTAGGGTAAAACGACTATTTTACCCCTGACCAAGTCAAAGTCAAAGTCAACTTCTAGTTGACCTGACTCACCGAGTTGGGCTGCCAACTCGTTGAGTCCCTATCCTTTCATTTGTCCTCCTTCACGCCTCTACTCGTCGAGTTTAGCAACGACTCGACGAGTTCTCCTTCTAAAACAACCTCGAATGAACCTTCATCCGACTCGCCGAGTTGTATAAACAACACGTCGAGTTCATCCCCATCCTATGAACAAGTCCTGCCTTTGACTCGCCGAGTTGTATGAACAACTCGTCGAGTTCATCTTCGAAAGTTGGGAGATTGCCTTGTACTCGCCGAGTCTGCTCATACACTCGCCGAGTCCTATGATTTCCAGGTCTATGGCTAAATCCAATGCGTTGGGTCACTCCCCCGGACCCCTCTAAGACCACTCTAACACTCACTGGGTTCCTTCGAACCATAACAGAAAAGGGAAGTCAAGCCATGGACTCGCTGAGTCCCAAGAACGACTCGCCGAGTCAAGAATGACCAAGTCTCATTTCTCGATTTCTGATGTACAACACTTGACCAAAAGTTAGATCTAGGCTTCTACGATCGATCTAGCACGTAAAGTTACAAACTTTACGTGCATGCATGGGACTATGAGCTCAAATGGCCCTAAATGAGACTCTTAAGATGCATGGGGCTCTCTAAGGCTCCAAAATCAGTCCCTTTCTGCCTTGTAACCCCTTAAAGACCTTGGATCTGATGTCTCAGCCCCCAACCATGCTTGCACTCATGATTGGTCACCAAGAATGGCTCCAAAAAGCCCTAAATCACCCCAAAAAAGGATCTAAAACATGAAAGAGCAAGGTATCAGCTTTATACCTCTAAAGAACTGCAGATCGTGCACAAACTCGAACTCCTCTGGCCTCCTCTTGATTCCTCAAGCCTTTCTCTTCTTTCTTATGTTCCAAAATCACCAACAACCACCACAAAGGCCTTAGATCTCTACACAAACGATAAGGGTTTGATATGGAGAGTTCTGAGAGCAATAGGGACAAAGGGAGGCTGAATGAGATGCTTAAATAGGGTGCAATCCCTTAGATTAGGGTTTTGTCCAGACAGGGCCCACTCGTCGAGTCTGGCCGCCGACTCGTTGAGTAGGTCATTAAACTCCCGGATCCAAGTCGTTCCTACTCGACGAGTTGGGTCATCAACTCGCCGAGTCCTAGGCCAAAAATGAATAATACTTGAATGAAATACATACCAGGAACCGGGTGCTACAAATCTCCCCCACTTATCTTAGACTTCGTCCTCGAAGTCTGCTGCTCGATCCTAAAAAAGCTCTGGATAATGCTCCATCATCTTGTCCACCGGCTCCCACGTCCATTCCGAGCCCTTCCGGTGCTGCCATTGCTTCTTCACCAGCTTGACCTTCTTGTTCCTCAGATCCTTCAACTTCCGGTCGAGGATCGCCACAGGCCACATAATGTAGTTCAGGCTGCCATCAACCTGTATATCCTCTAGGGGCACCACTGCCGAGTCGTCCACCAGACACTTTCGCAGCTGGGAGACATGGAAAGTGTCGTGGATCTGACTGAGTTCTGCTGGCAGATCCAGCCGATATGCCACCTTGGCCACTCGGGCCAAAACCCTGAAAGGTTCGATATACCTGGGGCCCAGCTTGCCCTGCTTCCTGAATCGGATGACGCCTTTCCAAGGCGACACCTTCAGGACAACCATATCCCCGACCTGAAACTCCGGGTCTGAACGGCGCTTGTCGGCATAACTTTTCTGCCGACTCTGTGCAGTCTGAAGCCTGCTCCTGACCTGCTGAATTCTTTCTGTCGTCTTGAGCACCACTTCGGTGCTCCCCATGACCCTCTGGCCAACCTCAACCCAACATATCGGGGTCCTGCACTTCCTCCCATATAACATCTCAAAGGGAGGACGATCGATACTCGCGTGGTAGTTGTTATTGTAGGAGAATTCAACCAATAGTAGGTAAGTATCCCAGCTACCACCGAAATCTATCACACACGCCCGCAGCATATCCTCCAAAGTCTGGATGGTCCGCTCGCTCTGACCATCCATCTACGGGTGAAATGCGGTGCTAAAGTGCAAACGAGTACCCAACTCGTCGTGGAATTTCTTCCAGAACCTGGAAGTAAACCGCACATCTCTGTCGGAAATCACGGAGACTGGAACTCCATGCCGAGCCACCACCTCTCGAATGTAAATGTCGGCCAGATTCTCAGCCGATATACTCTCCTGGATCGGTATAAAATGGGCGCTCTTGGTCAACCGATCCATAATGACCCATATGGAATCCACTCCCCGCGCGGTCCTGGGAAGTTTGGTGATGAAGTCCATGGTAATATCTTCCCATTTACACATGAGAGTATCCAACGGCTGCATCTTGTCGTGTGGCCTTTGGTGCTCGGCCTTGACCTTCCTGTAGGTCAAGCACCGCTCCACATACCATGCTACGACCCTGCTTCATGCAGGGCCACCAATAGTCAAGACGAAGATCCCTAGACATCTTCGTCGCCCCGGGATGGATAGACAACCTGGATTTGTGCGCCTCCTCCATCAATATCTGATGCACGCCTCCATGATAAGGGACCCATACCCTACGGTGAAGGGTCAACAACCCTCGTCTCTCACAGTCGAAGGAGGAAACCTGACCCACAATACGCTCGCTCTTTCGGTGTTCCTCCTTCATAGCCTCCTGTTGGGCCTCTCGCATCCGCTCCAACAGCAGAGCCACCACGGTCATCCTCATACAGATACCCCTGATCGGCACTGCCTTGCGGCTAAGCACGTCAGCCACAACATTGGCCTTCCCCGGATGGTAGAGGATCTCGCAATCATAATCCTTCACTACATCAAGCCACCGACGCTGCCTCATATTCAGATTCGGCTGGTCCATGAGATACCTCAGGCTCTTGTGGTCCGTGTAGATGGTACAACGAACCCCATAGAGGTAATGACGCCAAATCTTGAGGGCAAAAACAACAACCCCCAGCTCCAAATCATGCGTCGGATAATTCGCCTCGTGAGGCTTTAGCTGCCTCGAAGCGTAAGCAATAACATGTCATCTCTGCATCAAAACTGCGCCCAAACCCGAGATGGACGCATCGCAGTATACGACAAAATCCTCCATGCCCTCTGGCAGGGCTAAGATTGGCTCCTCGCACAATCTCTGTCTCAATGTCTCAAATGCAGCCTGCTGCTCAGGCCCCTAGCGAAAAACCACGACTTTCCTCGTCAGCCTGGTCAGGGGTACGGCTATCTTGGAGAAATCCTGGATGAATATCCGCTAATAGCCGTCTAATCCTAGGAAACTCCGAATCTCAGATGGAGACCTCGGAACCTCCCATCTCATCACGGCCTCCACTTTGGCCGGGTCAACCGATATCCCGTTCTGGTCGACAAGGTGCCCAAGAAACTGCACCTCGCGCAACCAGAACTCACACTTGGAGAACTTAGCATACAAGTTCTCCCTCCTCAAAGTATCCAGAACCTCCCGCAAGTGTTCCTCATGCTGCTCTTGCGTCTTGGAATAAACCAAGATGTCATCAATGAAAACTATCACGGACCGATCCAACATCGGTCTTCACACGCGGTTCATGAGATCCATGAACGCGGCAGGAGCATTGGTGAGCCCGAAAGGCATCACCACGAACTCATAGTGACCATAACGCATCCGAAAGGCAGTCTTCTGTACATCGTCCTCTCTGACCCTCATTTGATGATAACCTGAACGCAAATCAATCTTGGAGAACCAAGATGCTCCCTGTAGCTGGTCAAAGAGGTCATCGATCCTCGGGAGTGGGTAACGGTTCTTCATCGTTACCTTATTCAGCTCCCGATAATCTATACACATCCGATGCGACCCGTCCTTCTTCTTCACAAACAGAATCGGGGCTCCCCAGGTCGAACTGCTCGGCCTAATGAATCCCTTGTCTAACAGTTCCTGCAGCTGTGTAGACAACTCCTGCATCTCAGGAGGAGCCAACCGATACGGTTCCCTGGCTAACAGAGCCACACCAGGGACTAGGTCGATCCTGAACTCCACCTGCCTCTCCGGAGGTATCCCGGGCAACTCCTCGGGGAATACATCCGCAAACTCTCGCACTACTGGCACATTACCCACCGTCGCCCTTCCCGCCTCCCGGGTGTCCATAACATAGGCGACATATCCTGCGTAACCCTGCTGAAGGTAGCGCCTAGCCCTCGCTGCCGAACATAAATCTGGTCCTCGATATGGCCTCTCACCCTGGATCACCAGCTCTCCCCCACCTGGGGTCCTGATCCGAACCAACTGTTGCGCGCAGTCAATCACTGCCCCATTGGGGCTTAGCCAATCCATACCAATAATAACCTTGTTCCCCCTCAACGGTATGGGAACCAAATCCACTAGATAACGCTCTTCGAACAACCTCATAACACAATCCCAGAAGACCTCTGATGCTCGCACAGACCGGTCATCCGCAATCTCGACCTCTAGAGGGCAATCCAACATGCCCGAGGACTCAGGAAACTTCTTGCTAAGCGCAAGAGAAACAAATGATCGGGTAGCGCCCGAATCAAACAACACCTGAACTGGGATACCATTCACATGGAACAATCCTAAACATATATATACAAAGCATATATCAATATCATAAGCATCATATGAATAAATCAGGGAGAAAGAATCATACTCGTCACCACATCGGGTGCGGGGCGTGCCTCCTCGGTAGTCAACTGGAAGGCCCGGCTCCTCACCACTGGAGCCTCTGACTTACCCTGCCGGCCATCTGTAATCCGCAGGGTCGCTGGAGTTGGCGCCTTCACTGGCGTTGCTGCTATCAACTGGGGGCAATTGGCCTTCTTATGGCCCCTCTGGTTGCAGTGGAAACACAGCAACTCAGATGTCTGAATAGTGGGTACAGGGGCGGTACAATCCTTGCTGAAATGTCGCAACTTGCCGCACTTATAGCAGCCCGACGATCCCAACCTGCACGCTCCCTCATGTGACTTTCCGCATTTCCTGCAGCGGCCTCGGCCCTGCTGGCCTTTTGGCCCAGCGTCCGATCCCTTGGGCTTCTTCCCCGAAGCCCCAGTCACCTGTCCCTCCTCGGCCTTCCTCTTCCGGACGTGTTTCAGGTCAATCTCCCTCTCCCTTGCCCTGGCAATCATGGAATCCAGGGTAGGGCAAGCTGAAAAACTGACATGCTCCCGAATGTCGGCTCGCAGCATGTGATGGTAGCGGGTCCTCCTCATATCCCCGTCTCCCGCATACTGGGGCAACAGTAATGCCCTCTCCCGGAACTTGGTGGTGATCTTCGCCACTGTCTCAGTCGTCTGTCTCATATCCAGGAACTCTCGGGCCAACTATTGGAGCTCCACCGCAGGCGCGAACTCAGCTCTGAACCGGGTCACAAAATCTGGCCATGTGATAGCCTCAATAGCCGAGGCTCCTAGAGAGTCACCAACCGACTCCCACCAATCTGTGGCCCGGTCCCTCAAGCATCCCGTTGCATATCGCACCTTCGACCCCTCGGGGCAGAAGCTAGTCAACTGTACAGACTCAATGTCTGCAATCCATCATTTGGAAGCAATGGGGTCCTTCGCCCCATGGAAATCTGGCGCACCACTGCCCCTGAAGTCCTTAAAGGACAGTGTGCGTGATCCTGACTGGCTGATCGCCATGTCACTCCTGAACGCCCTGAGGCGATCCTCCATCAGCTCGATAATCCCTTCCTTGATCGACCCAAAGATGACCGGGGTCGCATCAAGGATGCCTCTAGTGATCTCGGACGCGATGAACTCGCGTAGCCTCTCATCTACTAGTTCGGAACCTGAACCCGAACCTGATCCCTCTCCTGAATTGCCAACTGCTGGCCTCGGACATAGTACCACCATTCTGCAATACATAATGACAACTGTCAGTGATACTGATACATCTAGAGGGATCACATCCATCACAAGTTTCCTGGTCTCGTCTCAGCCTTCCTCGACTCAAGTATGGATCATCTGCTTTCAGTAGTACGGGCCCATACTACCTTCCACATCTATCTGTACTTTCCTCAAGAACTGCCTCGACTCCACCAAGTCCCTTCTACTGCTACTGATCTCTGCTACTCTCATCCTAGGCTTGCCCTAGGATACCTCTAACTCCACCCAAACCAGTCCTCAGCTGCTGAAGGCCTCATTGCAACGCCAATTAGCCACCATATGGATACAATCACATGCCACGAGGCTCAAATAATCCTTCGAGTAAGGGACTCATCCCTACAACGGTTAGGACTCAAACAAGAGCTACGCAATAGGGTCAAATCCAACACTCTTAGATTATTCAACCCTGATTGCATGTGACCTAATGTACCCACCTAATAGATAACTCCCATCACTCCGAGTCCCACGAAGCACAAAGCAAGCAGCATTCAGACAAAAAGGAAACAAGCTCAAGCAATTCTATCCACATAACAAGGATATGTACTAGCATGCGATATAAACTCATATAATCAGGCATGACCTAAACAGGCTATCCTATCTCTGTCTAATCAACACTATCATGCAGCTCAAAAGCAAATACAACAGGCACATAAGGCATCCTTCCTAGATCCTTAGTCCTAGTTTAGCATGTTGTTCTACTGAAACTGATAATTATAACATAAACTTGTATGGGTACTTTGGGGAAAAACTTACTTGAGCTCGGCCGGTCGCGCACATCACACACCTTGTCCTTTCTTAAAACTTTTTAACTTAGCTTTTAGAAAACCATTTTCTTCGTAAAAATCCTTTAATCCCTCGGTTTGAGTCCAGACATCCCCGAGGGTGTGTCTGAATCCCTCAAACCAGGGCTCTGATACCAACTTGTAACAACCCAAATTTCAAGTCCAAAATTTTCATTTTTAATTAATTGATTTATAAAACTTCCATAAAAAAACATAGTGAAGACATATCATTTCATAAAACTAATATCTCATGTCTGAAAACAAAACCATAAATATAACAACGTCAGAGTACAATCCCAAGAATCTCGTAATGCGGAAATCCAACATGTGTGTGTATAATGTGCAGCTACCGCGCCGGCTCCTTCCCCTTCGTTGAAGAGGTACCTGAAATAAAACTGAAAACTGTAAGCACGAAGCTTAGTGAGTTCCCCCATCGTACCGCATACCATACAATCACATAACATACATATACTACCAGGCATATATGGGTGCCCGACCTACCCCTTCGGTCCTCTCGACCGGATACTGCCTAGCATACCTGGGTGTTGGCCTCCCCTTCGGTCCTCTCGACCGGATACTGCCTAGCATACCTGGGTGTTGGCCTCCCCTTCGGTCCTCTCGACCGGATACTGCCTAGCATACCTGGGTGCTGGCCTCCCCTTCGGTCCTCTCGACCGGATACTGCCTAGCATACTTGGGTGATGGCCTCCCCTTCAGTCATCTCGACCAGATACTGGGGACTATTTCACCCCTCTACTACTACCACATAACATGTAACACATAATCATATTCTAACTACCATGACTGGGTATGACTACCCCCTTCGGCCCTATCGACCGGAAATCTTGGGGACTATCTCCCCTACTGCTACTAGCATATAAAATCATATCATACTAGCACATAACATATCAGGTAGTAGCAAACCTAGATGAATATCACAAAGACAATCATCTAACATACGACTCCTACTGGTGGGCCGGCATTGGTGCCTTAGACCCACTTCTACTGGAAGGTAACTCACCTCGTAATGCTGACTGCTGAAAAGCTGATCGGCAGATGTCTGACTGCTGCTCCGGTGATCCTCCGACTATAAATCCATAAAACACTTAATCAGACACTGATAACTACTCTTAGGGTAAAACGACTATTTTACCCCTGACCAAGTCAAAGTCAAAGTCAACTTCCAGTTGACCTGACTCACCGAGTTGGGCCGCCAACTCGTTGAGTCCCTATCCTTTCATTTGTCCTCCTTCACGCCTCTACTCGTCGAGTTTAGCAACGACTCGACGAGTTCTCCTTCTAAAACAACCTCGAATGAACCTTCATCCGACTCGCCGAGTTGTATGAACAACACGTCGAGTTCATCCCCATCCTATGAACAAGTCCTGCCTTTGACTCGCCGAGTTGTATGAACAACTCGTTGATCTCAATCACCGAAAGTTGGGAGATTGCCTTGGACTCGCCGAGTCTGCTCATACACTCGCCGAGTCCTATGATTTCTAGGTCTATGGCTAAGTCTAATGCGTTGGGTCACTCCCTCGGACCCCTCTGATACCACTCTAACACTCACTGGGTTCCTTCGAACCATAACAGAAAAGGGAAGTCAAGCCATGGACTCGCCGAGTCCCAAGAACGACTCGCTGAGTCGAGAATGACCAAGTCTCATTTCTCGATTTCTGATGTACAACACTTGACCAAAAGATAGATCTAGGCTTCTAAGATCGATCTAGCATGTAAAGTTACAAACATTACGTGCATGCATGGGACTATGAGCTCAAATGGACCTAAATGAGACTCTTAAGATGCATGGGGCTCTCTAAGGCTCCAAAATCAGTCCCTTTCTTCCTTGTAACCCCTTAAAGACCTTGGATCTGAAGTCTCAGCCCCCAACCATGCTTGCACTCATGATTGGTCACGAAGAAAGGCTCCTAAAATCCCTAAATCACCCCAAAAAGGGATCTAAAACATAAAAGAGCAAGGTATCAGCTTTATACCTCTAAAGAACTGTAGAGGGTGCACAAACTCGAACTCCTCTGGCCTCCTCTTGATTCCTCAAGCCTTTCTCTTCCTTCTTATGTTCCAAAATCACCAACAACCACCACAAAGGCCTTAGATCTCTACACAAATGATAAGGGTTTGATATGGAGAGTTCTGAAAGCAATAGGGACGAAGGGAGGCTGAATGAGATGCTTAAATAGGGTGCAATCCCTTAGATTAGGGTTTTGTCCAAACATGGCCTACCCATCGAGTCTGACCGCCGAATCGTCGAGTAGGTCATTAAACTCTCGGATCCAAGTCGTTCCTACTCGACGAATTGGGCCATCAACTCGCCGAGTCCTAGGCCAAAAATGAATAATACTTGAATGAAATACATACTAGGAACCGGGTGCTACAAGTGCGGCCCATTTGACTCCCAGATCTCACATCATCGGCCTTGAACGGATTTACTACAGGCTGCGACTATATCGAAGCCTGCCTCCGCTCCCTCGTCTGTAGCTCCAAATCGATCTCAGGCCTCCTAGCAGCCTCCTATAACTCCACAAGTGTACCATAACGCTGAGTAGAAACAAACTGACGGATGTCCGTCTTAAGCATGCTCAAGTACCGGGTCATCTGAGCTTGCTCAGAAGTAGCAAAATCAGGGAAAAATAGTGTTATCTTAGTAAACATCTTGGTGATCTCAATCACCGACTCCGTACCATGTGTCAGATCCAAATACTCCTAGGCTAGCCTCTCCCTCTTAAACAATGGAACATATCTCGTGCGAAACATCTCAAAGAACTGCTCCCATTTAACAGCAATCCTCTACTCCGGAGCGTAAGAGCTACTAACCAACCTCCACCAATCCTTCACCCCCAACCTAAGAAGGTTCAGACTGCACTTAACGTTCTGGTCAGCTGGGTAGGAGCAAGTAAAGAAATATACCTCAACATCAGATAACCACCTTATAGCAATGATCGGATCTTGAACTCCATCAAACACCAGGGGCTTCGTATTGTCGAAGTCCCAATACTGGAAAGCCCTCTCTCCATAAACCCCAGTGGCCGCAATGGCCGTAGTAGCTGCAGCAACAACAGCCTCAGTAAGAGAAGCATATCGTTCATCAAAGTAATCGATCATGTCGGTCTTGATAGACCCAACTAGCTCCGGTATCTGACCCCGGATAGCAGTCACAACCTCAGAAGAAATCAATGTCCCAATCTCATCATCAGACAACCCCAACTTATCTTGGCACTCTCGACCCAACTCCTGTTTCGAATCTCCTCGTGACCACGATACTGAAAATAAACCAGAAAATATCAGATGAAGTGCATTTCATACCTTATGAGCTATTCTAAACAACAAACCCTATGATTTGTGAGTTCCTTGCTACACGTACGGGTCCTATGCTTCCAGTAGTATGGGCCCATACTACCTTCCGCACCTACTCGTGTTTGTCTCATAAGATCATCACAACGACCCTATCAGCACGCACTAGAATACACATACATCCTATTATCACTCCTTAAATAAAGGTTAGACAGTTGAATACCTGATTCTACCCTAAGCCATTCATTAGACAAGAACAAGAAATAAGGCTAAACCAAACATTCTCAGGCTATAGAGTCTTAGTTATGTACAACTATGATGCATACACTAAGCAACTATAGTAATGATGTCAATTCCATTCAAGAAAGAATCCTATGCTATTATGCATCAATTATCAGACAATTCTATCATGCAATTCCTGAAGATCCCTAGCCTATCACTAGCATGTTGTATTAACATAACATAATACCAAATAACAGTGTGGGTAACTTAGCGTATACTTTCTTGCTCCGGCTGATCGTACATATCGCATTCTTCCTTGTGTACTTTTGAAAACAATTTTGAAAATCAGTTTAAAAACTTTTGTAGTTTCCTAGTTTAAGTCTGGAATCACACGAATGTTCATCAAATTTTCTCAAACCAAGGCTCTGATACCAACTTGTAACACTCCCAAAAATCACAATAAATTTAAAATTTTTAAAACCAACCATAAATCAATATTGTTTACAAAAGGGTCATTGTTTCAAAAGCATTATTTCAAATCAGAGTTTTCCCAAGACTCGGAGACATAAAACTGGAAATTGTTTATGATCACGCCTTTTCCTTCCCACGATCCTCTGAAGTACTTGAAATGATAAAATAAAACTGCAAGCCAAATCTTAGTGAGTTTCCCCAAAGTATAAACACACTACATAACAAACGAGCATACAATATGAGCAGGCAACTTGACTGGACTGCCTCGCAAGGCCTACAACCTATTTGGACCTTCAACGGGCCGTCGGCCTAACTGGACCGCCTCGCAGAGCCTACAGCCTATCTGGTCTTCCCCGGGTGTCTTGGCCTACAGCACAAAGCAGGACCGCCTCAACCTAACACAACATATCGACATATGTAACAAATAACATAAACACAGAGTTAGAAAATACATATAATCATACGGATCTATTGAACATCTACAAACTATCATATTACTATCCTGACCAGAAAAAATAAATAACCTAGTGGTCCGACATTGGTGCCTTCAACCCACAGGTACAGTGAGGAAAACTCACCTCTCAGTCTGAATGCAAGCTGAATAAATCCCGGTCCCGAAAATCGGCTCAACGATCACCTAACCAAAACCAAGGAACTAATCTCAATTAATTAGCTCAAAATACCTAAAATACCCCTAGGCCAATTTGATCAAAACCCTGATCAAAGGTCAAGGTCAACGGGTCAACTCGGTCCACTCAGCTGAGTACGTGGGGCGTACTCAATTCCTACATTAGGCATTATGTGGCTTTGACTGGAGTCGGGCGTTTGACCCCATATGCGCAACGTGATATGGGTTATGCACGATATATGCTCAAACTCCCTCTTTCATCAATAAGATCTTAATGCATTAAGCTCTCACGTCCCAATTTCAGATCCAATGCCAAAATACCACTGAGAGTCACAAAGTTTCCAACTTTATGACTTTTCATGCCCATTAAGTGCTTCAGACACAAAACCCCAACTTCTTAACACCTTAAGACCTTATAGAGCATGCATGGGCAAAAACTAAGCATCAAGAACTCATTTTTATGACTCAAGACCCCTCATTAGGTCTGAAAGGAAGACTTATTCGACTAAGAGCATCCCATGCTCAAGAATCATCATAGTTGGGACCAAAAATTCCCTAAATGAAGAAATGGATAGATCTATAAGATAAGATAATCAAGTGTTATGTGCATTTCATGCACCCATTTTGTAGTTTTATTTCTTATAATTGCATTGCATTTAGGCTTAAGCTCATGCATTTTTCATGTTTTTTGGGATATTCCATGACATTATTTCACTCGCACACTTTTGTGATATTTGAGGGACTTTAGGAGGTGGGATCTAGCTTAGGGAGGTGAATAAAAGATGTGGACAAGATTTCATGACTTTCATAGCGTCGGGAAGGAAGATATGGAAGATTTGAGGATTGTAGCCATTCAGGGACTTCTACGGCCGTGTAAACTTTTGCCTAGCATTTACACGAGCCGTGTAATCGAGTACATTTCAACAATTCACTTTAAAGGCCCAACCATTTTGAGCAGTATACTTATTGCATTTACACGGGCCGTGTAAAAGGAGTGTAAATTTACGTGGGTCGTCTAGACGTAGATGTGGGTTTAAAAGCAGTTTCTCATCTTTCCTAAAAGGCAGCAACTGATTTCATTTTTTGGGCTGTCGAATTTGGGAGCATTTGGGGCGATTTCCTAGAAACTTTTGGTGTTGATTAACACTTGGTAACATTTGATTTCATTTTCTAAGCACTTTAATTTCATTTTCTAGATTTGTGATCTTGTTCTAGTCATGTGTGGCTAAAACCCTAGTTTCTCCAACTTTATGTCTTGACTTCTTAGTTGTGATTTCAATCATGTGACTTGATGTTTGCTTTCAATTTCTATCTAGTGAATTTGATTTTGTTTCAATCGAATGTTTGATTCTAATTGTGATTCTTATTGGCCATTTTAATTAGGGTTAGGTCATTCAAGTTATATAATTGCAAAATCCATAATTGTTTTGTAAATTGGACTTGGTAACAAGCAGTAAACTGATTTCTATTGAATGAATTTAGTATAAATCTTATTCATACATTCTTACACTCTTGAGCTTATGAGGAGTATTAAGTGTTGTTGGGAACATTCACATAAATCTTATTGCAACCTTTTGATTTCTATCTAAGAGCTTGTTTAGACTTAAATTAGAAGGTTAAGTTATTTTCAAAGATCTTGTTTTGAATTTGACAATGTGGTGAATGGGAAGAGTTAGAGCTTGTTAGCACTTCCAAATACCAACTTAGATAAAATTGAACAAATATCATCTCATCCATGGAATCACATTGCCAAATTGTCTTGCATAGAGTTGGAGTCCTCATAAACCCCTGATTTATTTCATTTTGTCGATCATTTACTCATTGCTTTATTTTTTGATTTAAATCATTACACACAAACCCCCTTTTTCTGTGACTATTATTGTACCTTGCGCAAAAAGGTATAAGCATTTGTTTTGTGTCTATGTGGATCAACCCTGCTTACCTTGTATTAAATTTTTAGTGCAAAGTAGCACTGTTTTTGGAGTCATTTGTGCCCCTTTATTTGTTGGGCTTGACACCCCTAACAAATTGGTTTCGTTGCCGGGGACACGGTGTTACTAATTGTTTATGTCTAGATTTTTTTGAGTAGGTATATCTCTACCAAAAAAAGCAAAAAAAAAAAACAAAAAAAAAATTAAAGACCAACTTTATGAGCTAGCCTTGTTAGTTATGATGATTGGAAATGACCATAGTGTGCAGCCCACACCTATTCCTTGCAATTTTTGCATTCAAAATGGACATCATACCGGCACGTTTCCATATGTACAAGGAGAATGGAAAGAAGTGCAGGAAATGGGAAGCTACTATTGGCCGAACTAATGGAGTTATGATCAACCTCAATATGATCAATGGTGGGATAACAACTAAGCTTGGGGAAAAACCAATTCCAAAACCCATACCAAGCTTGGGGGAATTAACAATACAACCAACTCCACAGTTCCAACAACCATATCCTCCACCTCCTCATCAAACTGAAACGTAGAGCATGTCCTTGGAAGACATTGTGAAAAGGATTGCCACTACTACCCAACTATTCCAAGAAACAACCAAAGCTAGCCTCAAAAGCTTAGTGAAACAAATTGCACAACTTAATCAATATGTGAGTATAATGGAAGCTCAAAGAGAATTATCATCACAAATTGAAAAGGACCCAAGACATACCGTTTCTGCTGTTACCTTGAACGATGGGAAAATTTATGATGACTCAAAATTGCAATTTGAAAACGAGGAAGAGGAGGAAGAAGTAGAAGTGGAAAAGGATTTCTAGGAAGCTATAGAAGAGGTTTTGGAGGTTGAAAAAAAAGAGGTTGAGTCACCTATTACCAATGAGAAACTCATTTCACTGGTAGACCAATCACAAGAGGTGAAAATGATAAATCTGTTGGACCCTTCAAATGATATGTATCACGAGAAGGAAGACACCCAACCGGTCATCAACTCAACCACCCTATCAAAAAAGGAAGAGTTGATCACCTTACTGAACAAGTACAAGAAAGGGTTCAGTTGGACGATTGCTATCATTAAGGGTCTAAGTCCAATATGGTTCCCATGCAAAAAGAATGTCAAGTACAAGATAAGTGTCCCATTGGAGGAAGTAGTAAGAAATATTGTGTGTTGGAGAGCCCCACATACTTAGATTCATGCATATTCATTGGTCATGTCGAGTCAACGACTTTAAAAAAGGGCGACTAACCAGGAGGCAACCCGGGGGTATTTTTTCCCTTTCTTTTAAAACTTTTTAGTCTTTGGTAAATTTCAAATTTTTTTAATGTCCCAAATGGTTTTAAACTTGTTTTTTATGCCTAGAAAATGAATATCTGGCTCCAAAAATATTTCGCGAATAGCTTGGGGAGGATGAAGAGGAGGTTCTCACCACAATTGCAAGGTTCCAAGAACGATTTGGTAAATTCATTCCATATCTTTAATCGTTCATATTTTGCTTAAAAATTCAATTGGTATGCATTTGTGACTATTTTGGATCCATTCCCAACCCGGCTACCATCCTCAACCACCACCGATAATAAAGTGGTTTAGCCCTCTTCGAGCATCGAGGCCGATGCTATATTTTAAGCTTAGGGAGGGGCATCCATCCATGAAAGTGGATCCCGTTGCATGTAAGTTGTAATTTTGTACATATTTGTTTTGCATATTTTCTTCACATTGCATATTTTCTTTTTCTTCTTTTACTTTTTCTTTTGCATGTCTTTTCTTTTAATTTTCTAAAAAAAAGATTTTCTCATTTGCATCAAACTTAGAAAATTCCAAAAAAAAATTATTCTATGTTTGTTTTTGATCCAATTCAAAGCAACCTAATCTTTTGAAAATATTTGAGTTGCTAAGTGAGTCGTATGCCTTGAGATTAGACTTGCTCCTTTTTATTGAAAATCTCAAAGCAAGCTAATCACACACGAACACACCTAGCGAAGCTACTCGTGCAAAACATAAAATGAAAAGGTTTTCAACGCCGAAGCATAATGATAGGTATAGGTCAGCCTTTGGGACATATGGCCGGTCTTATGAGTAGTAAGTGCTCAAATGGACCTAAAATGCCAAATTCAAAAGAATCATAAAAAGAATATAAAATCTCAATGCCTCGAGCCTTCCAGCACTCTAAAAAGTCATTTCTGTCTATTCCCTTCTAAGTACCCTACTTGGGGACAATGTTTCTAACTATACCTACGGGTCCCTACGTGTTAAAATTAGTCCCCTGAAAAATGCCTTAGAAGTCTCTCATGGTAATAGGTCGTGAGATGTCTTAGTGATAGGAAAAGTCAAGGACAAAAATATAAAGAAATAAGCCTAGAAAATAAATTAAAAATAGTATTAAGTATTGTATTAGCTATTAAAAAGTATTATTAAGTTAATATGTGACCTTTAGGAGTCGAATAAGTAAACCCGAGGGGTGTTCTACACCTAATCGCCTAAAACCGACTTGTTTGGGACTGATTGGGTTGAAAGTTCATTATACGGGATCCATTGAAAGTTGGAATGTTAATGACACTTGTCACCCCAGGGATTGACAACCCTGCACCTAAACTGTTAGCTACAATTAGACCGGTAGGTCTGGGGTGACTAATGTCGTAACAGTTCCGACGCCCAAAGCACGTCGTTCAGGCCACTAGTCTCATTAGTATGGTTATAATAACTCACATAGGGTATTAACAAAACATTTGATTTATGGGTTACATACATTCAAGTAGTTTTTCTATAAAGATAAAACTTCATAACACAATTTTCCAGTACAACATTACTTACATTTTTAGTCTTTGGATTAAGACTTACAGTTCATTTTAAAGAAAATATTAGATTTTCTGGAAGTATACACTATCATTTTACACAAAAAAGTCACAAACTCCTTCTCATACAAAACGCTTATGAACTCACCAACTTAATTGTTGACACTTTTCAAAATCACTTGTATTCTCAGGAAACCAGTAAACAGGTAACCACAAGAGTTTTTGGTGGATGGGACGTCGTCACATCACATTATTTACTTTTGATATATGCATTAGATATCATGTAAACAATGTTTTGAGCACAATGTAAACTTATTAAATATTCAATACAATGGTTGTAATGATTTGATCGCTACTATTCAAATGTTATGATACTGTACATGAAGTCATCTGCCCCCAGAAGTTTCCGCCGTTCTGGTTTGGGGGTGTGACAGATTGCTATCAGAGCATTGTTTATAGTGAACTAAGTATATCAATCCATGTAATATATACAACTATAAACACAATGGGACAAAAACACTCTGACTAAAAAGTATACTTTTTAAAATATTAGTATTTTTATAAGAGTATATGTACATGCATAGATACTAGAACATTGTCATAATAAGAACCATATAAAAGTATTTAGATAAGTTGGACGATGCGACTAAGCCTAGATAGTTATGTAATCATATCTGGGATGAATATAGCCTGATCAACTATATTCATGCGAGATATGACCAACATGTGTTTGGGAATGGTCGTGATGAACAATGAGTCTAAAACTTACCAACCCTAAATACCAGAACCTCTAGAATCAAACATAAAGTTAAAATACTATAGGAGTATTTTTAGAACACTACAGAGTCACACACTTAAACTTTTCATGCATTTCTTATATCTCTATTCTCGCACAGACGTCATGGCAGAATTTCACATGCCCGGAGACCCCTATTTCCCTAACCAGGGAAATGGTAGGTGGATCGAAGAGGATCTTGAGGAACTAATGGAAGAAGAGCCCCGAAGAAGAACCCGAAGAGGATCCAGAAGTGGGGGAAGAAGAAGAAGAGGAATAGGAAGAGGAGGACTCGGACGCAAAGTCCAAAGTCATAAATCCTCCCTATGTCGCCCAAGTTCCTGAACATCGTATGGGCTACCAGGGACCCACGCCCCATTGGTGGAGGACTTGGAAAGGTGGAGCAGGAAGCAACACCAGCGTTCACCCTAAGACATGGAGCGAGGTTTCTATAACCTCAGTCACGAAGGACCGGCATACAGGGCCCTCCCTGTCATGGTGCAGCGAATCACGAACCTCAGATATCAGACTAGGGCGTCAGCAAATCGGATCATGGAGCTGGGGGCCGCTGCTGAGGCCACTGACGCATGCACTCGACTACTGGAGAAGGACTATCCCCGGACATGCCATCTCATTGACAGTCTCTACGAGGACCTTACCACCGCTCGAGCGGAAGTGAGAGAGTACCAGGAGAGGCACTCGGCTCTCGAGGAGAGGGTGATTGCAGCCGAGCGTCGGTTAGCAGAGATACAGGGCGCCTCGATTTCATCTCATGGCCCACATGAGACCACCCGCCGTGAGTAGGGCTTATACTACTGACATCTTGATTTTATTTACGAGTAAGCATTGGTGCTACTCTTTTATGTAGACCTTCTTAAAGTTCAATTTTCACAAAACTATGTATTAGTACCATATTATCAATGAAATTCGTATGCATTTTATTTCATTGGGTGTTGTTATTTGTTATGCAATTGTTTACCTTCTATAGTAAAATCCATTAATGAATTGCTTGCAAATTTCAATAACAACGGGGCTTAATACACACATAACCAAGACATTCCGTCACGATAAAGTCTGACTCATGACCATTATCAAAACTTAACATTATCCCACCTCTAAACTTTATGACAGAAAGATGCCACCACGAAGACTTAAAAGACGTGTCGTCAACACCGCAGCAACTCCACCACCACCTCCACCGATGGACACTGCCGTTTTTCAGGCCGCTGTAACAGCCGTTGTGGCTGTTGCCATGGCCCAAATTAGCAGTAACGACACGAACGGAAACGACGACGGCAGCGGGAACGGGACTGGCAGTTCCAACCATGGTGACAACCAAGGGCACCCACAGATGTGTTCTTACAAAGAATTCATGAACAACAAGCCTCGAACCTACCATGGCGATGGCGAAGTCGTAACTCTGACAAGATGGTTTGAAAAGACCGAGTCCATCTTCGACATCTGTGCCTGCCCGGACGAGTTCAAGGTCAAATATGCAGCATGTATATTTGCAGACTCGGCCTTGTCGTGGTGGAACAGCCACGTTAAAGTTTTGAGTCTAGCCGTGTCCAACGCCATGAGTTGGGAGGAAATGAAAGCCATGATGCTCGAGGAATACTGTCCAAGGAGTGAGATGCAGAAGCTTGAACAGGAACTATGGGAACACTCCATGAAGGGTTCTGATATTTCCACCTACACTTCCAGATTTAACGAATTGGCAGTGCCCGGGAATGGTCACCCCAGAAGCCAAGAAAGTGGAACGTTACATTTGGGGGCTATCCCCTCAGATCCAGGGGATGGTCATATCTGCCAACCCGAGCACCCTCGACAGTGCCAAGCGTCTGGCACAAACTCTTGTCGACCATGGAGTTCGTCAAGGCATCATAACCCCCACGCCTGAACAGCCAAAAGGGGGTGATCGCAAGAGGAAGTTTTGGAGCAAAAAGAAAAGCCAAACCGCTCAAGACTCGATCAAGAAACAAGAAACGGTGACCGCCCATGCCATCACCGCCCCTATCGCCCCTACTTCCCCTGCACCAACCAAGCCATATGCTGGAACTCTTCTGAAATCCGACAAGTGCAATTTCCACCACCACGGAGCCTGTCGAGACATACAATGTAACAACTGCAACAAGAAAGGGCACACAACCTGTTTCTGCAAACCACCGGCACAACAAAACGCCCAAGCTGCTAATGTTGGGGTGAGTCGCATATGCTACGGTTGCCGTGAGACCGGCATTTCAAGAAGGACTACCCGACATATTACATATGTATGATTTTATCCATTGCATATACACATCACTACAACAACATATTACATATGTATGATTTTAGCCATTGCATATAAAAACAAGTACACAAACAAACAAGATTTTTCATTCCTTCAAGATTGCAATATACAATTCAGATATCTGCCTTTAAGGCACTAACCAATAAATATATACAAATACTTCCAACTGAACATTTATTACACTAACAACAACCACCTTTAACCACTAAAAACCTCCATTTTACCCTCCACCCCCTCCATTTACCCTCCCAAAAACCTGCGACGACCCACCATTATCTTAACCCTTCACCCATTGTTAGGTACAAGACAACCAGGAAGAAAACCCACGAAACATAGAACAGATACTTGTACTTCTCACCGTTCTCAACTGTTTGTCGTATCTTATTCGTGGACCTAAGGAACCCATGAATAACTTCCACTAATATTGGAGACATTGAGGGATCAAACCATCCCACAAACTCACAGTTATTTCTTGTTCAGGAACAACCCCATAATCTTCGACATGGATTCAAATTTGTCCATGAGGTGACTATCACATCTTGGCTACCACATGTTGTTGGTGATTTGTTTCACTAATGTTATGTAAGTGTAATGGGATTACTTTGTTGACCAAAAGTGATCTTGATATATATTAAACAAGTAAGGAAGGTGTGGAGTGCACACTTGTTTAAGTTTATTCAAGATTAAAAGTAAATTGTCATTTAGGGGCGAAGCCCCTGAACGAACAGGGGTCCAAGGGGCGGCAGCCCCTGGCGGGGTCCAAGGGGCAGAGCCCCTGGCTGGGATCGAGCTGGTATTAATCCTTATAAAAACCCTGGATTTATGACAGTTTTTTGACTGTTGCCAAACTGTTATATGACAGTTTTGACAGTTTTCAGACAAAGGAGGTACTTAACCAATTTTGGTCAGTTTTTTGGTACATACGAATTCATACATTTCCTTCTCTGTTCTTTTCTCTTCTGAGTCTTATCCAATCAAAGATTAAGGAGTACCACCCAATACTTTGATTTGACAGTGAAATCACAATTCTCAGAATATACAAGTGCCTTTATTACCCTGAAATTCTAACACATGCGTATATCACCATTTTTGGAGTTCTTCGTGAGCTCGATCGAATTTCCAAAATGTAGTCAAGGAAGAAAGAGAGGTGGAGGTATTTAATTACACTTGATGGTTGAAGAGTACATGAAATTGTCAATATGCCCTCATATCATGGAGCCTTTGTGTGATAGACGGTAAAAACACACGAGGTTAATCCCTCATGTCATGGAGTGTCCATGGATAAAACAAAGAACATAAGAAAAAAATTAAGAGATGGAGAGGAGATCTACAAAGAGAAAGTCGACAGTGGAGTTAGGGGATCGGGTAGGGTTAGGAGATATCTAATACTATCTAACAGAGTGATTTTCCCATAATCCAAAATTATATCCCACCAAGAATATAAATACAATACAAGGGTAATGCTTGACATATATTTGGGTACACATAATAAACTATACAAATATAACAACATATACAAATATAGAACTAACATATATAATTATACTTATGTATCTTTTTTCCCTTCATGTTTATGTTTCTAATGTTGTCAAAGAAAGAATGAGAGATAGAAGTTTGATGATGATTTTCTGGGTCAAGACTTTTAATATTTGCTATTTGATGGAAATCAATTAATCATATGTGCATTCTATCTTTTATTTAAATGAATTATAAATTGACAGATGAATAATTTCACATACGGTAGTGTTAGAATAGGAGAGAGAGTGCGCTTGAGTTTGATTGAATAGTTTTCCATGAAATCCAATCGTTCACATGGGCCATGTTATGACAAAAGTAATCAAATACGAAATTTAACCAGAAATATAAATATGACAAAAGTAATCAAATACGAAATTTAACAACCAGAAATATAAATCAATCGAATATATATATATATATATATATATATATATATATATATATATATATATATTAAAGATTCACAATTCATAATACATACTTTAATGTTGAATGTTGATGTATAAAACAGATTTACAACCACGAAAATATGTAGATTGAGGCCTGCGAATTACAGTGTCCTAAAACATAAATTGTCCGGTATGGGTCTGTCTTGAGGATACAACAATCAATTCAAAAACAAGTCTTGAATATATCGAAGATCACCATGCTCCCATGTTATATCAAGAACAATTTTTAAGAGAATGTGTGTTTCATTAGCCTCCGGATTATATCGGGTCAGAATCCAAATATTTATAGGCTTCCAATGGTGGTTGTAAGACATCAACCAAAAATAACTGCTAAAAATTGTCAAGCAGTTAATTCTCTAACTAAAAAAATTTAATAAATAAAAATAAACTGTCAAGCAGTTAATTCTATAATTAACAAATTTTAATAAATAAAGATTAATATATATAATAAATATTGCAACACCACGACCCAAACCTAAACCTAAGATACTAAACCCATTACATAGTCCTAAATGAGTAGGAAAAGTCTTATAAAGCATAAAAGGTTTTCTCTTTCTTCCTATATGTGAGATTTTAAGAAGGTTTTCTCTTCTTACTATACTGGGACAAATCTCACATGTATTTTTTTTGTAGAACAAAGTTCCAACAGGCTATACATAATAAAACACAAATGCAACATTACGCAACAATCCTGTCCTCCTGCATCACAAAAGTCAAAATCAATAGGGCCTAAGGCCTAGACCAGGTCATATATTTCACTATTGCAGGTTGATTTCTTTTGATCAGGCCAGCAGCCTGATTCACAGGTTGGGTATGGGAACAAGGTAATGTTAAGTACTTAATGGTTTGACGGTGTTGTAGTGGTGAAGACCAAAAATCTAACATTTTGACCATAGAATAAGAAATTATTTCATTTAGGGATGATAATTCAAGAGACATGCACGAGCTCAATTTGAGCTTTCCATGATGAGATAAACGAAAATGGATATGCAAACGAGTATTAGACTCGATGTAGCCATAGCTTATGAATACAACTACAAGCTTAACATAGCATGGAACCAGAGAAGGCACAAACAACGACACAAATATCAAACTTCGGTCAAACAGTTATTTTCTTAAACCTAAATAAATAAATAAATAATTATAATTCAGCATAATCATGACACCAAGAAGCTATACGTACTTTTTCCTTTTAGATCAACACGCCCAGAGATCCTTAAGCACTTCTCCCTTTGCAACAGCCTGCTCACGTAGCAGGCAAAGAGCCTGGGACCTCCTGATCACATATGCTCGGAAAGCCCTCTGAATCACCATGACGGCATCCAGACGTGACAACTTCTTCTCCTCCACCTCCTTTTTCTTCTTATCCTTCTTGGTCTTCTTAAATACATGACTATCGTCTACAATGGCAGCTGTTGACACCGTGAAGGTGTACTTACGTACATACCTCCACCAGTCAATCGGCGTAACAGCAAGCCCAGGCGTTTCCTATTAGGTTTAAAATTAAAAATATCAACTAACCCTAATTAAAAAATTTAATTACACGGAAACTCGATGTCATAATATACAACTATAAAAGTGGTACCTCGGGTAAGTCCATGGTGAACGTCGCGTTTGGGGAGTTGTCAAACAAGAAGTTTCTAGCTGCACTACACATTCTTACTTTGTATGCATCCTCATTCTTGTGAGAGTCCATACTCAAGCAAATTAAGTTGCCAAAAGGTGATGGAAGGTGCGATAAATAATCCGGAAATGAGGAAATACACTGCAAGCGCGCATATGAAATATATATATTATACATATTATACATAAAAATATATGCACATATTGAAATGAAATCAACATGCATATATACCTCAATAATTTGCACATTAAGTGTTAGATATTTGACACCATGGAGCTCTTGAAGAATGTTAATAATTTTGCGAGCATCTTCAAATACTGGATAGCAACCCAAACAGCAGATATTGACTTGGTTTAGGGAGTGAAATCCATCTTTAGACAATTGCAGGGGAGGATCAGAATAACACTTGTAGCACAAAGATGAAACTCCTGCCGGAGCATTCAAGTACTCCAATGAGGTGTCAATTATTGTGAGATTCTCAAGTTGTGGTGCAATCACATTGACGACTTTTACATTTCTTCCCTCGATAAGAATGAGATTAGAAAGTCGAGGGGCTACTATGTCAAATACCTTCATGCCCATGAGACGAAAATATTCCAAAGTGAGGTTTTTTAAGTTGACACACTTGGTGAAAATGTTATCATGTACAGAGTCCTTAGTGGTTTTATTAGACATTAATACGATGTAACTGAGATGCAAAGTTGTTAAAGCTGGAAAATCCCAAGGCGTTGTGGGTGGTGAAATTATAGAACAGTTACAAAGTGTAAAATATTTTAGAGAGTGAGAGCTAAAAAGGCAAGCAGGGAATTCATGGAGCCTATTAGTATCATCATCAGCGACATTTAGTTGTTGGATATTGTGAGAGAAGGCATAATTTGCAATCTTTCTCACTATAACTTCACAATAATCTTGTCTATGGGAAAATAGCAGGTTGATGGATGACACTTGTATTTGATTGTTGCGTTTAGACAAAACATTGGTCACGAATTCGGAAAACTTTTGTAAACAACCAAATTTCCGACTTGAGAATTTAAGACAAGGGATTGATGTCCAGACAAGCTTCCATCTTGTTGACAACAAACATGTCTGAACACCAAATTTCATGTCAATACAAGACAGGATATTACGAATAACCTCATCTGGCAACCTGCTCAATCTATCTTCTTCTTCTTCTTCTTCTACCACTGGTCTGACATTATCTTGATCAAACTCCATTCTCTGCATCAAGACCCAGCATACAATACAATCTTAGTTTTCTAGCTAGTGATTCCGATAATAATTTAAAAATCCATATCTGCACTCCATAATTAAAAGTTAAATCAATTAATTTGATAGCAAAGAGAATACTTCTTACGCCTAACCTAATGGAACTAAATATGGAACACAGCAGCAATAATATCTTAAATCATTTTGCCATAGATGTATTAAGGCTATTTGCGAATTTTATTTTATTATTTTACTTATTCATTTATATATTATTATCAATATTTATTTTAAACGAAAGCAAAAAATATTTATTAACGTCCGTTAGCCTGTAAACCAGTGACTAAGCAGAGGATCATCAAAGGGAGATCAAGAGAGAAAGATAAAAAATCTCAAGACTCCAAAAATTCAAAAATAACTTGCAACAATGATGGGGAATTGTCTCGATCTGGAACACAGAAATTGAAATCGATAACTCACGATCTTGACCAAACAAACCAAACGAAAGTTAAAACTCTCTAACAAACTTTTAAAAATTAAAAAACACGATTTGAAGACGAAAATCGATAATAATAATAATAATAATAATAAAAGCCGATTATTTTCTGTAACAAACAACGAAATCGAGCTGTAAAACGAGATTTTTTTTTTAAATCATCCAGCGTCTTCTTCGCCCTTAACCTTAACCAGTTGTAACACAATTTTCTGGATATTGTACAACAAACAACAAAGATATAGAAAAAAAAATGTTCTTGACCTGTTGGAGTTCAACGGATTTGCATCTGTTTAACGGATCTCCTCCTCCAAATCATACATAGCGAAAATCATCCGGAAACCGAAATTTTTCGCTTTGGGTCTACTGAATGGATCTCAGATCTCAACCGCAAACGAAAACCGTTTCCGTAAAACAGAAATAATTGGATTTCATCACCACGTTTCTATAACGGATCTAAAAAAACCAAAAGCCAGAAACCTCTTTGTTTTCTCCGACGATACACTCCCAAATCGTATATATATATATATATATATATATATATATATATATATATATATATATTCAATTAACCATAATTAACCAGAAACTAATGAACCAATAGTGAGCGTCGAAAATCATAATGATCAACGGCCAAAGAAATAAACGTACACTTGTACATTAGACGCACACACACCGGATCATACTAAAAAATCCAGTTCCTTACCAAAAACCTAACATTTTTTTTTCGTTTAAAATTTTTTTAGGCCACATTTTTTATCGAGAAAAAACCAAATATACCGTTGTTTTCGATTTTTCGTCATCTTTACATAGAGATCCATATTGATATATGAAATTTTTTTCTGAAAATAACTCACTTCACTTTGTTAATTTTTTTAATATTTTTCAAAAAAAAACTAATTATACCAAAAAAAAATAATTTTTTGTACTCTATTAAAAAACATCAACACCGACTAAAAAAACAAAAAACCTCGATCAGTGTAGATTCACATTGTGAATCTAAACTGTAAATATTTCAATTTTAACATTCACAATGTAAAAAAGTTCGATCAGTTCAAATTGACATTATGAATCTGACTTACTATTATGTACACTGTGAATCTGAGAAAGTTCACAATGTGAATCTGAACAGGTTCTCAATATGAATCTGAACAGGTTCACAATGTGAATCAGAACTGAAATATCGTTTTTTTTTTAACATGAATATGAATCTATGTTTAAAAAGTACCCAAAAGTATGAATTTTGATATGTTTATTAATTTTTTTTCTATAAAACAATAGACCTTAACTTTTCAACAAAGAAAATGAAGTGAGTTTTTTTTTTTTAAAAAAGTTTCGTTTTTTATATATTATCATGGATCTCTATGGAAAGATGACGAAAATCATGAAAAACGGTATTGTAACATCCCGAAATTCAGGTACAACTATTTAGCCCTTCTTTTATTCAAAGTGTCAAGTTAAGCCCTTAAGAGGAATTGGTAGCAAATGAGTACGCTGGGCGTACTTAAGAGTACGCTGCGCGTACTAATTCGCTTATTTTGGACGCGGACTCGCCTGAGTACGCTGGGCGTACTCAGGATTACGCTGGGCGTAATGTGTCCAGGTGCAAACCCTAATTTCTGACTTGTGCCCTATATATTGGATGCTAAGGCTCATTTCTCAGCCTCCATAGCAGTGAGTAAAACCCTAAGAGAGAACTTGTCATCGTTCTTAGTGAGTGTGTGTGATTTTGGAGCTAAAAGTGCCTTGGTGTGCTAAGTGAAGAAGAAGGAGAGGAGTTGTGGAGACTAGAGTTTGAAGTGCAAGTTTGGATCTGAGATCTACAGAGGAAGGAGCTGCATTTGGAGGTATAAAGTTCAAAACTTTCCTTTTCATTTGGTTTGTTGCTTCATGGACCATTTTAGGGTTAAAAGACCCAAAGGTGGAGACTTTATGAGAGTAATGTGCTCCATGGACCTAGATCTGTCCCATTTCAGTGGTATTTGTGTTGTAGATCCATAAAGTTCCCATCTTGGTCGTGGATATGAGATCATGCTTGAGTATTGGGCTTTCTAGTGTTAGGAAATGGTATATTTTGGGTGTTAGTGACTTGTTCAGCCATGCAAAGGCTTAAAGTCGTCGACTTTATGGATTAAGAGGCTTAAAAATGGTTAGATCTAAAAGCTGGACGTGAGTCTTAACTGTTTAAGACCTCAAGAGCTAAGGGACTGAAACTGGGATTTACGCCGGGGCGTAATCCCAATACGCTCGGCGTACGGGGTGGCGTTCCCCGATTCTGAGAGACTGCCGGGTACGCCCAGCGTACACATCTGGTACGCGCAGCGTAACCCGGAGGGTTAACTTTTGGTTGACTTTTAGGGTTTGGTCTATAGTGGGGCCTTTGAGTTATGAGAGGGGTAAAATGGTCTTTTACCCTTCTGAGAGTACTAAGAGGAGGAATAGTCTAGCCTTGAGAGATGTATTGATTGAGAGTATTTATTTTACATGATTAGGCGGAGGCTAGACCTGATTTTACAGAGTTTGAGCTTTACCGAGTTACCCGAGGTGAGTCTTCTCACTATACTTTACCTAGAGTGGTAATTAGAGCTATGAGACAGAGTATGATGTATGCTTTTGCATGATGTGATTTCTATGTGTTATATGCTATATATGTTACAAAGTTTTCAGAGTTAGGACCGGAAGGTCCACAGAGTTAGGGCCAGAGGGTCCACAGAGTTAGGGCCAGAGGGCCCACAGAGTTAGGGCCAGAGGGCCCACAGAGTTATGGGACTGGAGGGTCCCACAGAGACACCTTGACCAGAGGGTCATCAGAGTTATAGCCTCGAGTGGCTAATATGTGTTGTATGTGGTATTTTGGGGAACTCACTAAGCATTTATGCTTACAGTGTTGTGTTATGTGTCTCAGGTACCAGCGAGGATCGCGGGAAGGCGCCGGCTTGATCAGTACACACACGGGGAGATTTTTACTATGATCTTGGGATACGATGTTATGATTGACTATGTGGTACAATGGTGTTTTTTTTATAACGATCATGAATGAAAATGTGTTTTATAAAATGTGAAAAATTGTTTTGAAAATTTGGGTGTTACAGGTATATTCGGTTTTTTTCGATAAAAAATATTGCCTAAAAAGATTTTAAACAAAAAAAAGTAAGTGAGTTTTGTTATAATCCAGTGAATGTGCGTCCATTGTAAAAGTCTACAACCATTCATTTTGTCGTTGATCGCTTTAAATTTCGACGCTTTGGATTGGTTCATTGCTTCCTTGATTAATAATGGTTTTCTATTGAAAAATTTTTATATATATATATATATATATATATATATATATATATATATATATATATATATACACCTTAATAAGCATTTACCATGTTTTGCTGAATTTTAAGAGGTACAAGACCTTATGCAACATATACAATGAATTTATACATTGAATCTTATTTAGTCAAACGATCGAATACATAGTCTCACTTATATCCCTTAAAAATCTACACCTAACTAATGAGAATCAAACTGAATGGGGAAGACTTATTCCCAATCTGTTCCTTGAAATAAGGGATTTGAGTCCTTTTCTCTTGTTTCTCTTCTGTTTATAAACAAACATTGCCACCACCAACAGAAACAATTCCAACAAATAGCGTATCGTTCTGTCTACATGATGTTATTGTGCTTTAGATGTGCCATGGATGTTCTCTATCGATCTCTCTCCTCTGTTTCTCTTTTTAAAATCACTACCGCCACCTTCTCTTCCCCACCGTCGGATCCCTATAAACTATCTCCTTTATCGGCGACTTATGGTTCATATTGGTGGGGATAGAGGGGGGATTTGATCAAGCATATCAGATTGTGTTATTTCACCGCCATTAGTAACCCCCACCAGAGCACCATTACAGTTTACCCTTTTCATTGTCGGCATCTCTCTCTTTCTCTAAAAAGCCCTAATTGCCACCACGAAGACCAACTACATGTAGGTCTTGATGTGGTTCTACTTGCAACATATATAGAAATATTAAGTAGTTTGAAAATTTTGGTGCTTATAATGGTAAGATTTCACATCTATCGTCTATTATTTTGACAAATTCCTTCCTGTTTCTCAGCATTTCTCCCATATCTTTGCGTTCTCTGTTCACAAATCCTGGATATAGTGCCCATTTGCCTTCGTCGAGTCTTTTCAATCCAACTCACAAATTTCTCTTATCTTCTCTCCACATACACTAGATCGAATCTCTTATCTTCTCTCCACAAATCTAGATCGAATGTTGTCGCCCCCGTCATCTACATTATATAAGGCAACACCCACCACCAACACTCTCCTCCTTCTCTTTTCCTATCCGGCAACGTTCACCACCACACACCACCATGTAAACCACCATCATTGATTTTATCGATTTCATCTCTTTCTAATTTACGATTTAACTGGATTTTCAGGACTCCCGTGAAGCCGCACTACCATCACCATTGAGGTCTCTCTCACACTAATCCATTCATCTAATCATGTGTAAGTGTGTGTTTATCTTCTTAAAGTTCCATAAATACTTTCTCTCTGGTTGTTAATTAGTTTTTTGTATGTATGTGTGTGTTTAACCTTTGAACAACCATTTTTGTTTCAGCGGACCCATGGATCTTCTTGGCCACTTTTCATGGTAAGCCCTAACGTTTTGAGCTCCATATCTTAGTTTGGAACTTTTGTTCCCATATATAAAACTATTTGATTTACCTCTCGGTTTCCACTAAACTGTTACATCCGGATTTCCAGGTATCTTAATTTTGATATTTGTTTTGAGATGAGAAGAGGGACTCGACGAGTTGGCACCTAAACTCGACGAGTAGGATCGCGACTGATGACTCGGATTAATGAGTCGACTCGACGAGTCGGAGAGTCGACTCGACGAGTCCGCGCTGTTGACAGAAACCCTAAATCTTCGGGCCTGAGCCCTATTTAAAGGCACTTATGGCCTTCATTTGCGGCTACCTTCCCAGAGGAGAGAACCCTAACGAGCTTGAGTTTGTAGAGTGAGAGAGAGAGAGAGCCATCTTGAGTTTTTGGTGTGATTTTGCAAGAAAATAGAAGAGCTCCAGCAAGAGAGACCACAGGAGGTTGTTGTTCTGGGTTATTCAAGCAAGGAGCTTCATTCTGAGGTACCAAATCAAACCCTTTTTCTTCCCTATTGTGTAGATTTCATTTTTGGGGTTAGGGCTTGAATCACTTCATTTTTGGGGGTTGGAATGCCTCAAACCCCTCTTGCAAGTTTGTGTTATAGATCTGGACCCTTCTAGGTCCAGAGAGTCCCAATCATCCAACTTTATGCAGTCCTATTGGAGTTTTGAATCTAGGTTGTCATTTTAAGAGCTATTTCATCAAATAGAGGTTGATGTGTGGTGCATGGACATAAAGGTTAGACCTTTACGTGACTTTTGGGTGTTAGAAGGTCAGATCTATAAGCTAGAGAAACAGATCTGACCTCAGAAGGTCAAATGAGTATTGCCATGGAGGAAACTCGTCGAGTCCATAAGAGGACTCGACGAGACGAACCGGGTTGCCCCGCGATTCGTGATCAGTGGTAGCCCGTCGAGTAACAGGTTAACTCGACGAGTCGAGTGAGACCTTGGGGGATTCAGAGGATACACATGGACTCGTCGAGTCACCCGAGTGCACTTGAGGAGTCTGGTCAAGGTTGGACCGTTGACTGGATTTGACTTTCGTTGACTTTTAGGGTTTGGTCAACATTTGGACATTCGGACCAGTGGAGGGGTAAAATGGTCTTTTCCCCTTCTGAGAGATTGTAGGAAAGGAGTAGTCTAGCCTTTGAGAATCATTGTTAATTAGAGGAAATTTACTTTGTGTGATTAGGCGGAGGCTAGATCACTATTTCGAGTTCGAGACTTTCCGAGATTACCCGAGGTGAGTCTTCTCACTATACATTACCTAAAGTGGTATCTATGTGCAGACCGGAGGGTCTTATGTGTGACAACCATCAAATTTCGGTCAAGTCAAAGTCAAACAAAGTCAACTAGTCAAACCGGTCAACTCCATTAACCCTTGTATGATAGGGTTTACGTTATGTAATCACTGTACAATTCGCTATTTTAATGAGAAAACATCATTTGGAAAGTTCATGTGTTTGATTTTCCTTAGCCTTAACAGTGCTAAACAATGAACCAAAGCGATAAAACACTATTGCACAATCATCGGGATTGTGTAGGACACTAAATCATGGCTTAACGGGGTCTATGGACCTTGCGTTGCGAAGCCGGACACTCAAAAAGATCACAAACGAAACCTCTCTCAATCTCATTCAAACCCTACTCAAGATTACTTGACGCTAATAGGATCAAAACCCATACACTACGATATAAATTAACGTTAATAGCAACATAGTATAGTACAACGTTATAACTATAATCAAATTAAATTATGATACCATATTAAAATCAAATCAAAGTATAATGCTCTAATTAAATTAAAAGAATCAAACTTGAATGCTATAATTAAACATCAAATCAAAGTAGATTGTTATAATCAAATCATAACCTATCTTTTATAAAACTCCATTTTTATAAACTTTACATTAAATTTTATAAAACTCTATTTTTATAAACTTTACTTTAAATTTTATAAAACTCTTATATTAATTATGTAAAAGATGCTTGTGTTAGTGGGAAATTATGAAGACCACCAAAAGCAAAAAGATTATTCTCATGGTCTCCCACTCACACCTCCCATCCACTTTCCTTTCATTTTTCTCCCAACACATTATTCTCTTCACCACTTAAACCTTCTCTATTCTTCCTCTCACTCTCAATCTCGAAATTCATCCAAGAAATACTCATATTCCAGCCAAGAACAATCTATTATACTCAAATCTTCATCCCTCTTGAAGCATTCATCAAGGTATGTTGTTAAAAGTTTCAAATTCATACAAGAAACAAATTAAATCCACCAAAATATCTAAAACTCATTTTTTTCATAAACCTGATTTTTCTCAGAATACCATCAATAAAATAAGAAGTTCTGGAAATTTTCAGAAAATAACTTATTTTTATTGAATTATCATAATTATTTCAATAAAGTAGGGCAATAATTCACATAAAATACTTGTTGCATTCAATAAATTCTGAGAAAATTCTGAGATGACATGTATACTGATTAAACATGATATATGAAGTTTCATGCATTTATATTACTGTTTACTATTATTTATGATTTTATTGATCAATTAATAATGAAATATATAAAAAATACTTCCCATAGTCACAAATATCTGAAACTTATACACTGAGCTCTACATCATGTTATAAAACTATGGTTAATTTTACAGATTTTTTGAGAATCATTTACTATTTTTCCCGAATTTTGTGTTGTTTAATCATTAAAATATTAAATAAATACTAAAACAGTTCATAAATATATACAAATTTTACAGTAATTCATATTGTATGAAATAATGATTTCCTAATAATTTCATAATTTTTCAATACTGTTTACTATTTAAAACTATTTTCCTAAGTATTTAAGAATGTAAAAAATGCATTTTAATGATTATTTCATATAAATAATTGTTAAAATCTGTAAATAATTATAATTGGGCAAGTTATTATTTTAATAAGAAATTATTAAAATTTGGCCTAAATTGAAAATATAAACTAATTATGCAAAGTAATTAATTCAATTTAAAATTCATTTAACAAATGAATACCTTAATATTATAATCAAAATGAATTATTGTTAATTCATCTAATATAAGAATACGTGTCTAATTATTTGTATTAATACTTCATTCTTGTTTAGCAGTTCCTAAACCAAAACTATTAATTATATTAGGTTCTACGCCATTTTGACCCGAATCGTCTATCGTACGACACACGCATTTCGTTTTGGGACTAAAGTGAGTAATCTACCCCATATTTTATAATTTTCAATACTTTTGGGGTGTATCATGTGGTTCTAATATGTTCCAACTTCATTTTATTGTTTTATCACAATTGAGACATTGTTGGGACATTTATATGTGAATCATTAATTGTATAACTATTGTTTGTTTACGCTACATGTACTTGTAGTGCATTATCATTTTTAGTCTAATCTTCATGACTATGCCCGTATTCTTGAGGTACGTTATGGACAATAATAGCGCTATTGGGTTGACCACCCCGCCTTGGGACGCTAAGGTGATTGATCGCACGTGGTTGAGTGTGTATGATGATTAGATGCTCCATCCTATATATATTATATATATATATATATATATATATATATATATATATATATATATATATATATATATATACATATGTATATATAGGGTGAGGACTTATTGTTGTTGTTATCATTTGTTAATCAATTTTTGATTTATAAACCGTTATCTCAAATACAATTGTTTGCCGACTTCAAAAGAAAACAAATTTCCAATTATAAAGGTTTCAACTTCACAATTTTCTCTACTAAAATTAGATTACTCACCAACTCTCGTAGTTGACCTGTTTTTACCCATGATGCAGATTTGAAGAATGAAGTTGATGAAAAATAGGTTGTGCCTTAGAAATCCACAAGACTATTTAAATTTGATTTAATAAATGTTGTTCATATTTGGATTTGTATTTGTATGTTGTGGATCTTGTTTGCATACTTAGTACTTAATTGAATCTAATCATATTATAACATAGTTGTCATGAGACTTTGAACAATATATCACGCCTCGATTGATTCCGACAAGGATCGGGGTGTGACAGATTGGTATCAGAGCCCTTGACTATAGGGAATTAGGTTAATTGCCTTGACCTATTCTATAGCCTCTAGGGTCCTCTCGTATGCTAGTTTATAAAATGCACACACAACTGTATGCAATTCGCACTTAGAAAATCCTAGGAATACCTTTGTGTGTTAATTGCTCCCTTATGTGCATATGTATTACTCCTGACACTTATATGTGTGCATACACTTGTGAATATTCTCCACTTTCTCTGAAAATCACACACATACTCAAGTTGTTTAACAAAATGTATATACATATATGTATTCCTTAGAGCTCATAGGAAATTCAAAGTCATCCACTCTAGTTGGGTAGGATCATAGTAATGGACGCGTAGTAACTGGAAGGGGGAGGTGCCGGTAGCCCGAAAGTCCTGACTAGGTAAGCATTCGTATACATCCCAATCAACCGAGGGACCAGTTTGCTTATCTGGGGACCAAAGGCGAGAGTTCCCAAACCTATAGGCCAAAGCGCGTCATTCACATTACTTTTGAGCCATCAAAATACCCGACCTTATCAAAAGTATCCGAAAGGATACACTCCAAAATGGCCAACTCATTGGACTATTAAGTTCCCTAATGGGCCTAGAAGTGGGAAAGAAATGTGAAAACTTAGTTTTGTGGGGGCCCACGCAAGTGCTACATGTTTCACATTTAGTAACCATGGAAAGCCCAAAAGGTGCCCAACACTCCTAACCATGGCCCAACAAGTGTTTTACAATTATTTTACCCAACAATGTCTAAAAAAAAACTTTATTTCCCTAATCAATTTACAAATAACTCACAAGTCCATATGCGTGTTTCTCATAGTTGACATGTTCCTTGTTTTGTTGTGGACTTAGGGTAGACTCATTATGATCAACAGTCTAATAAAATTTTAATTACACATAACTGGGGGCATGTCGAGTGAATCTTAGGAGTGGATCAGACATGGAACAAATCACAAGATTATAATCAAGTTATTCCTACTAAATTCATAAGTCTATTTATATAGACCTCTGGTATAGAGTCGTCAGCGTAGTCGTGTCGGCAATCTAGAATATAGCTAAATACATAATACAAACTATAATACCCAAATTATACAAAATTTTCTGCATTAAAAATCAATAGACAAACACAATGAAACTAAAAAGGGTATCAATCTATCAAGAGAAAAACACATACAATGTAGATTAAAATCCACTAATTATAACAAAATGGCTAAAAGAAAAGGTAAGGACTAAGGATTGTTAAGTCCTCTCTTCTTATAAATAGCTTTGAAGCAAGCTTGCCTAAGCTTCTTTGTTCGTTCTGTCAATTCCATACCTGGCAATTTCTCCATCATCTTCTTGTGCCCTGCTAACATCTCTACCTCCTCCTTTAATCCCAACTCCTAGTTTTTTTTAGGTAGATGCAATATATTTTTCGTGTGAGTTCACAAAATTTACAATGAGTTAAGTTTATGTAAATATAAATCAGAAATCGTAGTAAAACAATTGATTCGATGTGGCATATGCCTAGGGCCTATGTTTATGTTATAAAGAAACTAATAATTAAAATTTTAGAAAATACCAAAACTACTTTGGTTACCAAGTGCATGCATACATGCATGAGTAATGTATAGAAGGTTATTATCATAGTTTACCTTGGCATTTTGAATGAGGGATTGAAGGCTCTTAAGTTTTCTATGAGGCCATCTGTTTATGTTTAGCTCTCTGCATCTTTTCTTCAACAATGTTGACCCTATCCCTAGTTCCTTTGCTGCCATGATTATCGGCATCTCAAAGTACTTCGCTATCTCTTCAAACTCCAATGGTCTCAATCTATTTGCCACCTTCCGGTCACCGTGATCAGTGGTGGCAGCACTAGAACTACCTGTAGCCTCACCACCGGATTTACAGTCTTCATTGAAACTAACCAATGGTAAATTACCATCCTCCCAACAATCCCATAAGCTTATGTCTTCAAGGGGATCAAGATCATGAAACTCATTTCTAGAAATGATGTTTTGATCTTTGTTAAGTACTGTGGAAACATTCTGATCGAACACTTCATGCGATTTTTCCGACAACTCGAAATCCTGATGGTTGAGCAGGTCACCACTGTAAAAATCAAACCATGTTTTGATCAATATAAACAAAATCATTTTTCTGTGCGAAAGATGGTGTAATGAGTGACATTTATATATACCTGAACAGATCCTGATGATCAAAGTACTGAAACCGATCGAGGTCATCTATGGGGTTTTGATGATCTGCAGGCGGATCCATTTGTGAGGGAGAAGTTAAAGAGTCGCAGTAAGAATGTGCTGATTTATATAAGGGAAGTGGGAGAAGTAACGAATAACAAATAAAGAGGAAATGAATGGTCTTTGAGCCGTAACCTTATTCTGTGATGATTTATATAAGGGAAGTGGGAGAAGTAATAAATAACAAATAAAGAGGAAATGAATGGTCTTTGAGCCGTTACCTTCTTCTGTGATGATTTATATAAGGTAAGTGGGAGGAGTAATAAATAAAAAAATAAAGAGGAAATGAATGGTCTTTGAGCCGTAACCTTCTTCTTCAATTCACACACATATACGTATATGTTGCTGCAAATTAGGACTTTTGTGCCTCATGCATTTAATGCATCACATGCCTACTGCATATTTTTGACTTTGAAGCTACGTACCAGTTTCGAATTTCCCCAGTAGCACACTTTTCATTAGAAAGTACTCCAAGTCTTCACACATGCAAATTATGACTTGAGTGTCGCTATAGGTAACTAATAAAACTTTATTTTTTTTAACCCCTTAAATATCAGTACAAGCATCTAACATCGACATTTAAATTCTAAATTTCTTTTTATTACTAAAACTAGCATCTATTCAAGTCTATAAACCATGAATCTTGGGAACACGGCAAAACCCAAATAAGTCTTATCATCTATGTAAAAACTCAGGGTTTTTACCAGTGAATCTATCAGTAGCGGAGCTTGAACAATTAACTTGGGGGAGGGGGACCGAAAATATTATAAACTGAAATTAACAAAAAAAAATCAAAATCAAAATTTGAACAATAACCAATAACTCATTTAACAATAACCAAATCTATAAGTTCATAACTTATAAATCAAATTGGAAAATCGCCAAATCACAAATGACAGCCAAATTAAAAAGAAACTCAGTAAGACAGTAGTAACGCATAAATAGGCAACGGATTGACTGAAAACAGCAGCAGCAGTGCAATACGCCAACACCAACAATCAACAATCTTACAATCAGAAAAGAAAGAACAGCTGAACAGGATATGGGTCTCGGGATTACATACCTGATTTCTGTGAAGTGTGAATAGGGATTTGGGCATTAGGCGATGTCGATTGGCGAGAGTGAGACCAGGCGACTGACTTGGCGAGACAGCGAGAAACGAACAGCAGGCGAGATAGGCAGCGAATTGGGCAAATAGGGATGAATCGATTTTGATTTCTTGATACCGGGCTTGGTAACACTTGCCTATAACCCAAGTGGGGTAACAAAGTGGATGTTCATTTGAGTTGGCCCAGTAGGCAATGTGGGCCTGAAGAGCCGAGGCATGTTATCTATCCTTTGTCGAGAGAGAAGAGTTTTTGCAGCTCTGTGAAGCCAGCCTGACGCATTGCCTCTTTCTCCAAGACCCAAGCCTAAGCTCAAGCCACATGAGTCAACTCTCGACTTGGATCGGGCAAGAGTATTGGACCATTCTGATTAGGAATCGGGAGGGGCCAAAGCCCAAGTTTGAAGATAGCAGGCTTATAACTATTTTATTTTTTGAACTACAATTCCTACTTGTAGCCCAATAATACTACTCCCCTGGAATCTATGAGGGCTAGTGTAAACATTATGGTCATATATCATTAAGATTCTATGGACTTAGAATGTGTGATTCCGCCTCATTCCCTGTTCCTTGTTTGGTTATGGGCTTAAGGCGGGGTCACCCATCCAAAATGCCCTTGCAATCTTAATGATATACGACTAGTTTACGTCAATCGACTATAAAAGAACTTGTAGGACTTATAATGCAAATTTCGTCAAAATTTGTTGAAACATTCGTAATGATGGAAGTCGCTAACTACGTTATAAAATATTCATAGTGGTAATACCAAGGATAAAACAGGGAGTATAAAAGCACACATAGAATACTCTATCATCCCAAAACAATAAACTCCTTTTAAATTGACTAAGTTCAAGTTACAATAAGAAATTTCCAAGGTCGTCATGTGACATCGGGAGGGTTGTTCCTCACCATAATCAATTTCTTGTACTACGCAAAGTTTTCCACATCTTTTTCCAAACTCTTGAAGTCCCAATCAAAATGCAAATTTCGGGACGAAATTCCCTCTAACGGGGGGATGATGTGACAACCATCAAATTTCGGTCAAGTCAAAGTCAAACAAAGTCAACTAGTCAAACCGGTCAACTCCATTAACCCTTGTATGATAGGGTTTACGTTATGTAATCACTGTACAATTCGCTATTTTAATGAGAAAACATCATTTGGAAAGTTCATGTGTTTGATTTTCCTTAGCCTTAACAGTGCTAAATAATGAACCAAAGCGATAAAACACTATTGCACAATCATCGGGATTGTGTAGGACACTAAATCATGGCTTAACGGGGTCTATGGACCTTGCGTTGCGAAGCCGGACACTCAAAAAGATCACAAACGAAACCTCTCTCAATCTCATTCAAACCCTACTCAAGATTACTTGACGCTAATAGGATCAAAACCCATACACTACGATATAAATTAACGTTAATAGCAACATAGTATAGTACAACGTTATAACTATAATCAAATTAAATTATGATACCATATTAAAATCAAATCAAAGTATAATGCTCTAATTAAATTAAAAGAATCAAACTTGAATGCTATAATTAAACATCAAATCAAAGTAGATTGTTATAATCAAATCATAACCTATCTTTTATAAAACTCCATTTTTATAAACTTTACATTAAATTTTATAAAACTCTATTTTTATAAACTTTACTTTAAATTTTATAAAACTCTTATATTAATTATGTAAAAGATGCTTGTGTTAGTGGGAAATTATGAAGACCACCAAAAGCAAAAAGATTATTCTCATGGTCTCCCACTCACACCTCCCATCCACTTTCCTTTCATTTTTCTCCCAACACATTATTCTCTTCACCACTTAAACCTTCTCTATTCTTCCTCTCACTCTCAATCTCGAAATTCATCCAAGAAATACTCATATTCCAGCCAAGAACAATCTATTATACTCAAATCTTCATCCCTCTTGAAGCATTCATCAAGGTATGTTGTTAAAAGTTTCAAATTCATACAAGAAACAAATTAAATCCACCAAAATATCTAAAACTCATTTTTTTCATAAACCTGATTTTTCTCAGAATACCATCAATAAAATAAGAAGTTCTGGAAATTTTCAGAAAATAACTTATTTTTATTGAATTATCATAATTATTTCAATAAAGTAGGGCAATAATTCACATAAAATACTTGTTGCATTCAATAAATTCTGAGAAAATTCTGGGATGACATGTATACTGATTAAACATGATATATGAAGTTTCATGCATTTATATTACTGTTTACTATTATTTATGATTTTATTGATTAATTAATAATGAAATATATAAAAAATACTTCCCATAGTCACAAATATCTGAAACTTATACACTGAGCTCTACATCATGTTATAAAACTATGGTTAATTTTACAGATTTTTTGAGAATCATTTACTATTTTTCCCGAATTTTGTGTTGTTTAATCATTAAAATATTAAATAAATACTAAAACAGTTCAGAAATATATACAAATTTTACAGTAATTCATATTGTATGAAATAATGATTTCCTAATAATTTCATAATTTTTCAATACTGTTTACTATTTAAAACTATTTTCCTAAGTATTTAAGAATGTAAAAAATGCATTTTAATGATTATTTCATATAAATAATTGTTAAAATCTGTAAATAATTATAATTGGGCAAGTTATTATTTTAATAAGAAATTATTAAAATTTGGCCTAAATTGAAAATATAAATTAATTATGCAAAGTAATTAATTCAATTTAAAATTCATTTAACAAATGAATACCTTAATATTATAATCAAAATGAATTATTGTTAATTCATCTAATATAAGAATACGTGTCTAATTATTTGTATTAATACTTCATTCTTGTTTAGCAGTTCCTAAACCAAAACTATTAATTATATTAGGTTCTACGCCATTTTGACCCGAATCGTCTATCGTACGACACACGCATTTCGTTTTGGGACTAAAGTGAGTAATCTACCCCATATTTTATAATTTTCAATACTTTTGGGGTGTATCATGTGGTTCTAATATGTTCTAACTTCATTTTATTGTTTTATCACAATTGAGACATTGTTGGGACATTTATATGTGAATCATTAATTGTATAACTATTGTTTGTTTACGCTACATGTACTTGTAGTGCATTATCATTTTTAGTCTAATCTCCATGACTATGCCCGTATTCTTGAGGTACGTTATGGACAATAATAGCGCTATTGGGTTGACCACCCCGTCTTGGGACGCTAAGGTGATTGATCGCACGTGGTTGAGTGTGTATGGTGATTAGATGCTCCATCCTATATATATTTATATATATATATATATATATATATATATATATATATACATATGTATATATAGGGTGAGGACTTATTGTTGTTGTTATCATTTGTTAATCAATTTTTGATTTATAAACCGTTATCTCAAATACAATTGTTTGCCGACTTCAAAAGAAAACAAATTTCCAATTATAAAGGTTTCAACTTCACAATTTTCTCTACTAAAATTAGATTACTCACCAACTCTCGTAGTTGACCTGTTTTTACCCATGATGCAGATTTGAAGAATGAAGTTGATGAAAAATAGGTTGTGCCTTAGAAATCCACAAGACTATTTAAATTTGATGTAATAAATGTTGTTCATATTTGGATTTGTATTTGTATGTTGTGGATCTTGTTTGCATACTTAGTACTTAATTGAATCTAATCATATTATAACATAGTTGTCATGAGACTTTGAACAATATATCACGCCTCGATTGATTCCGACAAGGATCGGGGTGTGACATTATGTGTGTGTGTATGATTGCGATTTATGTGCATTGTGTTATATGTATGCTATATGTTATATAGACCGGACCAGAGGGTCCAACGACTCATGAGGCCAGAGGGTCCTCGATCAGACCGGACTGGAGGGTCCAACGATTTAGACCGGACCATAGTGTCCAACGAGCTAGACCGGACCGGATGGTCCAACGAGCTACGGGACTAAAGGGTCCCGCTGAGACATAATAACCGGAGGGTCATACCGAGTTATAGCCTCGAGTGGCTTATGTGCTGTATGTGGTATTTTGGGGAACCCACTAAGCATTTATGCTTACTGTGTTATGTGATATGTGTTTCAGGTACCAGCGAGGATCGCGGGAAGGCACCGGCATGATCTGTACACACTGATGGAGTATTATGTATTATGTATTTGAGATTCTGGGATGTGTTTTTACTATGATAACATTTGATACATTTGAGTTTTGGAATTACTTATGAGATGTGATATGTTTTAAAAATGAAAAATTGTTTTGGAAATTTACATTGTTACAAGTTGGTATGACCCTTTTGGGCTCACCAATTCACCAACAGCGTTCATGGACCTCATAAACCGAGTGTGCATGCCGATGTTGGATCGATCGGTGATTGTGTTCATTGACGATATTCTAGTGTATTCGAGATCCAGAGAGCAGAATGAGGAGCATCTGAGAGAGATCCTTGGGGTGCTGAGATCGGAGAGGCTTTATGCCAATTTCTCCAAGTGTGATTTCTAGTTACGAGAGGTCCAGTTCTTGGGGCACCTCGTTAATCAGAATGGGATATTGGTCGATCCGGCCAAGATTGAGGCTGTTATGAGTTGGGAGGTGCTGAGGTCCCCCACCGAGATCAGGAGTTTTCTGGGGTTGGCCGGCTACTATCGGAGGTTTATCAGAGATTTCTCCAAGATTGCCGTTCCCCTCACCAGATTGACCCGGAAGGGCGTTGCTTTTACTTGGGGTCCCGAGCAGCAGACCTCGTTTGAGACTCTTCGCCAGAGATTATGCGAGGCACCGGTGTTAGCCCTTCCGGAGGGAATGGAGGATTTCGTGGTGTATTGTGACGCGTCTATATCGGGTTTGGGTGCGGTGCTTATGCAGAGAGGGCACGTGATAGCATACGCATTGAGGCAGCTGAAGCCTCATGACACGTGATATCCCACCCACGATTTGGAGTTGGGGGCAGTGGTGTTCTCCCTCAAGATATGGCGCCATTATTTGTATGGGGTTCGGTGTACCATATACACGGACCACAAGAGTTTGAAGTATCAGATGGACCAGACCAACCTGAATATGCGCCAAAGGAGATGGTTGGATGTGGTAAAGGATTACGACTGTGAGATCATGTACCACCCGGGCAAGGCTAACGTGGTAGCCGATGCTCTGAGCCGCAGGGCGGAGAGTGCCCCAATTCGAGGTATATGCATGAGGATGACAGTGATGACTCCGGTGTTGGATACCATCCGAGAGGCCCAGGCGGAGGCTGTGAGACCGGAGAACCGCAAGAGAGAGCAGGTGATTGGGCAGGTATCCGAGTTTGTTACCGATAACCGAGGGCTTATGACCTTTCACGGTCGGATTTGGGTGCCGTTTATGGGCGGGGCACGTGGCATATTGATGGAGGAGGCGCACAGATCGAGATTCTCGATCCATCTCGGGGCCACTAAGATGTATTTGGACCTGAAGAGAGATTATTGGTGGCCCTGTATGAAGAGGGATGTTGCGTGGGTAGTAGAGAGGTGCTTGACCTGTTGTCGGGTTATGGCTGAGCACCAGCGTCCGCATGGCAAGTTGCAGCCACTTGAGGTTCCCCAGTGGAAGTGGGAACAAATTTCTATGGACTTCATCACCAAATTGCCGAGGAGCGCGAGGGGTGTTGATGCAATTTGGGTGATTGTGGATCGGCTGACGAAGAGCGGTCACTTCCTTGCTATCAGTGAGATATCTTCTGCGGAGAGGCTGGAAGAGATATATGTTAGAGAGGTGGTGTCGCGGCCTGGGGTGCCAATCTCGATTGTGTCAGACCGGGATGTACGTTTCACTTCCAGGTTCTGGAAGAAGTTGCATGAGGAGTTGGGTACGAGATTGCACTTCAGTACTGCTTACCACCCACAGACGGATGGCCAGAGTGAACAAACAATACAGACGCTCGAGGACATGCTTCGAGCATGTGTTATGGACTTCAGGGGAAGTTGGGACTCATACCTACCTTTGGCTGAGTTTCTTACAACAACAGCCACCATTCGAGTATTGGTATGCCTCCCTTTGAGCTTTTGTATGGGAGGAGGTGTCCGACCCCCGTCTGTTGGGGAGAGGTAGGGCAACGAGTGATGGGTAGCACTGAGATAGTGCTTAAGACGACTGAGCAGATACAGCAGGTCAGGCAGAGATTGCTGACAGCCCAGAGCCACCAGAAGAGTTATGCGGATAGGCGGCGATCCGAGATCGAGTTCCAGGTCGGAGATTTCGTACTTCTGAAGGTATCTCCTTGGAAAGGAGTGATCCGATTAAGGAAGAGGGGCAAGTTGGGGCCCCGATACATTGGTCCGTTCAGGGTAACCGCGAGAGTGGGTAAGGTAGCATACCGTTTAGAGCTACCTGTGGAGTTGAGCCACATTCATGATACCTTCCACGTATCCCAGTTGAGGAAGTGTATAGCCGATGAGACGACAGTAGTGCCACTAGAGGATATTCAGGTGGATGCGAGCCTGAACTACAATGAGAGACCGATCGCGATCTTGGATCGGAAGATCAAGGTACTGAGGAACAAGGAGGTGCCTCTGGTTCAGGTCCAGTGGCAACATCGGAGAGGGTCCGAGCTAACTTGGGAACCAGATGCGGAGATGCGGGAGAAGCATCCATAGTTGTTTGCAGAGTCAGACTTCGAGGGCGAAGTCTGATTCTAGTGAGGGAGAATTGTAACATCCAGATTTCCAGGTATCGTAATTTTGATATTTGTTTTGAGATGAGAAGAGGGACTCGACGAGTTGGCGCCTAAACTCGTCGAGTAGGATCGCGACTGATGACCCGGATTAATGAATGGACTCGACGAGTCAGAGAGTCGACTCGACGAGTCCGCGCTGTTGACAGAAACCCTAAATCTTCAGGCCTGAGCCCTATTTAAAGGCACTTATGGCCTTCATTTGTGGCTACCTCCCCAGAGGAGAGAACCCTAACGAGCTTGAGTGTGTAGAGTGTGAGAGAGAGAGAGAGAGAGAGAGCCATCTTGAGTTTTTGGTGTTATTTTGCAAGAAAAGAGAAGAGCTACAGCAAGAGAGACCATAGGAGGTTGTTGTTCTGGGTTATTCAAGCAAGGAGCTTCATTCTAAGGTACCAAATCGAACCCCTTTTCTTCCCTATTGTGTAGATTTCATTTTTGGGGTTAGGGCTTGAATCACTTTATTTTTGGGGTTTGGAATGCCTCAAACCCCTCTTGCAAGTTTGTGTTATAGATCTGGAGCCTTATAGGTCCAGAGAGTCCCAATCATCCAACTTTATGCAGTCCCATTGGAGTTTTGAATCTAGGTTGTCATTTTAAGAGCTATTTCATCAAATAGAGCTTGATGTGTTGTGCATGGACATAAAGTTTAGACCTTTACGTGACTTTTGGGTGTTAGAAGGTCAGATCTATAAGCTAGAGAAACAAATCTGACCTCAGAAAGTCAAATGAGTATTGCCATGGAGGAAACTCGTCGAGTCCATAAGAGGACTCGACGAGTCGGACCGGGTTGCCCCGCGATTCGTGATCAGTGGTAGCCCGTCGAGTAAAAGGTTAACTCGACGAGTCGAGTGAGGCCTTGGGGGATTCAGAGGATACGCATGGACTCGCCGAGTCACCCGAGTGCACTCGACGAGTCTGGTCAAGGTTGGACCGTTGACTGGAGTTGACTTTCGTTGACTTTTAGGGTTTGGTCAACATTTGGTCATTCGGACTAGTGGAGGGGTAAAATGGTCTTTTCCCCTTCTGAGAGATTGTAGGAAGGGATTAGTTTAGCCTTTGAGAATCATTGTTAATTAGAGGTAATTTACTTTGTGTGATTAGGCGGAGGCTAGATCAGTATTTCGAGTTCGAGACTTTCCGAGATTATCCGAGGTGAGTCTTCTCACTATACATTACCTAGAGTGGTATCTATGTGCAGACCGGAGGGTCTTATGTGTGTGTGTATGATTGCGATTTATGTGCATTGTGTTATATGTATGCTATGTGTTATATAGACCAGACCAGAGGGTCCAACGACTCATGAGGCCAGAGGGTCCTCGATCAGACCGGACTGGAGGGTCCAACGATTTAGACCGGACCGGAGGGTCCAACGAGCTAGACCGGACCGGAGGGTCCAACGATCTATGGGACTGGAGGGTCCCGCTGAGACACAATGACCGGAGGGTCATACCGAGTTATAGCCTCGAGTGGCTTATGTGTTGTATGTGGTATTTTGGGGAACTCACTAAGCATTTATGTTTACCGTGTTATGTGATATGTGTTTCAGGTACTAGTGAGGATCGCGGGAAGGCACAAGCATGATCTGTACACACTGATGAAGTATTATGTATTATGTATTTGAGATTCTGGGATGTGTTTTTACTATGATAACATTTGATACATTTGAGTTTTGGAATTACTTATGAGATGTGATATGTTTTAAAAATGAAAAATTGTTTTGGAAATCTACGTTGTTGATTCGTGATCAATGGTAGCCCGTCGAGTAAAAGGTTAACTCGACGAGTCGAGTGAGGCCTTGGGGGATTCAGAGGATACGCATGGACTCGCCGAGTCACCTGAGTGCACTCGACGAGTCTGGTCAAGGTTGGACCGTTGACTGGAGTTGACTTTCGTTGACTTTTAGGGTTTGGTCAACATTTGGACATTCGGACCAGTGGAGGGGTAAAATGGTCTTTTCCCCTTCTGAGAGATTGTAGGAAGGGATTAGTTTAGCCTTTGAGAATCATTGTTAGTTAGAGGTAATTTACTTTGTGTGATTAGGCGGAGGCTAGATCAGTATTTCGAGTTCGAGACTTTCCGAGATTACCCGAGGTGAGTCTTTTCACTATACATTACTTAGAGTGGTATCTATGTGCATACCGAAGGGTCTTATGTGTATGTGTATGATTGTGATTTATGTGCATTGTGTTATATGTATGCTATGTGTTATATAGACCGGACCAGAGGGTCCAACAACTCATGAGGCCAGAGGGTCCTCGATCAGACCGGACCAGAGGGTCCAACAATTTAGACCGGACCGGAGGGTCCAAGGATTTAGACCGGACCGGAGGGTCCAACGAGCTAGATCGGACCGGAGGGTCCAATGAGCTACGAGACTAGAGGGTCCCGCTGAGACACATTGACCAGAGGGTCATACCTAGTTATAGCCTCGAGTGGCTTATGTGTTGTATGTGGTATTTTGGGGAACTCACTAAGCATTTATGCTTACCGTGTTATGTGATATGTGTTTCAGGTACCAGCGAGGATCGCGGGAAGGCAGCGGAATGATCTGTACATACTGATGGAGTATTATGTATTATGTATTTGAGATTCTGGGATGTGTTTTTACTATGATAACATTTGATACATTTGAGTTTTGGAATAACTTACGAGATGTGATATGTTTTAAAAATGAAAAATTGTTTTGGAAATTTACGTTGTTACAAGTTGGTACTTATTTGTACTTTGGGTTTTATATAACTTGTATCCATTTAGTACTCATAGAAAGGATTGTAGAGTCATTTTTACTTATCTTTCATCAAAGCAGGAAATATAGGGTTTTATGGAGGAACAGGCGAACTTTTCTAAAAAGAACTTACAACTTACTTACATCAATAAAATCTTATGAACTCACCAACTTAAATGCTGATCAACTCTTTCAAAATAACTTATATTCTCAGGAAACTAGTAGACAGGTACGGGCACTGGGATACAGAAGATGGAGCATAGTAGCTTCATGTCTTGTTTTGTTATTTACTTTTGGAGTTAATCATTTGTGAAACACATCTTTGTAAACACTTTAATATTAATACAATGGTTGTTTGTGTTGGGTTATGAGCATTCTAACATTCCTAAGTGTACATGCATCCCTGAATACCTTAGATCCATGTTTTCTCTATTATACATGCAAATATGAATATTCCAAGGTATTACCCTAACTAGCATACAATATTATGTATTAGGATAACAAAAATAGATAGAAATACATACCTTGTTGACGTAGCTTGACTCCATGAAGCTCAAGAGCCTAGTGCCTCAAGTATGACACCTCAAATGGTTCACACAACATCAAATGCACTTGGAGTAACTTAGAGAGAATGTGTAACACTCGAAAAATCGGCGTAGCCCTCTCTTTCACTTAGTGTAGCCGATTTTGGTGAGCTTAGTGTCCTTTATATAGTGTGTTACCATTAGGGTTACACTATGTAAACCCTAATGTAACATGGCTCTTCATTTCCATGACCCATGGGTTTGTAACTCCCATGGAGTATCCATGGAGCATCTTATGGACCTTAGCCCAACTTGATAATCCATGGAGCATTTAGCCCACTATATAAGTTATGGATGATTTACATAATCAACCCATATATTTAATTAGTCATCTTTTGATCACTTAATTAATTCTAGATTAATTCCTGATCAATACTAATTAAATAATACTATCAATATATTAGAACTTATAATATATTAATAAACCACAAGTGTTATTTCTCTCATTTAGTCTATCCAAATGCATGATGCCATGCAACCCAAATGGACCATACCGAGTCGGGTCAAGTACATACTAATTATAATTATGGACTTACACACTAATCCAACAGTCTCCCACTTGGATAAGTCTAAAACTATTATTGCGTATGACTTCAAGAACCAACTGGCAATCGTAGCTCTCAAAAGTCGTTGTCGAACTCTGACCTTGTCGATGAACTCTGACCTTTGTCAATGACTTGTCCATTAGATAAGGGGTCATATATTCCTCCATTCTAGATATCATATAGACTGAGACATAGATTATAAATCATTCTCTCTGTCCATTTGTTGTTTCCTGATTTCCGATTTATGACAACTGACTAATTGAACAAATCACATTAGTCCTGGCTTGGCCAAGCACTCACATGTGTCATCATTAAATCATCGAGGGGCCCACAGATATCGCTTTTATACCGAAGGTAAAAGGAATGGATAAACTTCGACTCATATGGCTTGTTCTACTACTTGTTGAATCATACACAAAGAAACGTTTTATAACATCGAGTTACCAATGAGTTTTCGTGCAATCAATGTATAACCAACTCATAGTAACAACTCATATCTCTAGGTTTGAAGAATATAAGATATTATCGTCTCATGATCACTCGTGATAAAATCCATGAAGTGATTCCAATGAGCGTGGGTTGAATCCAATACTCAGAACTTATGAGCACTCATGAGTGTTATAGAACCACTTTGTCCAACATCTTATACCTCTACAAGCCAACCCATGACAGTCTTGATTCATATCTACTTCCAACATATGACCGACTGTGGATGGTTTGAATAACTTAGTCATTCAGGAAGAACGACCTAGTTATTCTGGAAGTCAAAACATGCAAAGTGAAACACAAGAATAATCGAATCCAATATGGTCTCAGAACTTATGAATATAAATAAAACACCCTTTATTTATCACCATATTGATCACACATTATTCATTGCATACTGTTTCAAACTATCAACTTTATACTTGAATTAAAACAATAGTTGTCCCATGCTCCAATCATGTACACTATATTTTCTAAACACTAGTCATGCCATACACCAAGTATGCACACTATGTTTGTCTAAACATTAGTTATGCCATACTCCATGTATGCATACCAAGTCTGTCTATGATCTTTACTTTGTGAAATAGATCGGTTAAACATAACTCCAATGATTCTTATTTCACAGTCCCGAATCCTTACTGCAAATGCAGGAATTCCAATGTCATGTCATTTACCGAAATCTATTAGATTCTAAACTTATATGCATTGATCCTCTTGTAATGATTATGCACAAAGTCACAAAGACTTGACAACAAACATTACATAGCATTCCAAAGGAGATCAACTTCTTGGAAACATCCTTCTTGCATTAAGTTTCCTAATCTTACATAGATTTATTGAACAACTTCCACCTTCCCATATTCCCATTTTGACTATCACTTCTGAACAAGAGTTGCCTCTTTTCAGAATATGTCAATATGGTCCTTACAAAAATTAACACTATACTTCCAACTGTCCCTGCGCAACCAATCTTTGGTAAACCTTAGATTGTCCTCGACAATTGCTTAATCATTTTAGTCATATCCAATTCTAGAACTTTTCCCTTCTTAATGCCCCATGCATTTGGAAAATTTTAGAAAGGATGAATATTATAGCACATGCAATCGATCCTATATCCGAGGCATATGGGAATCGATTCATGATGTCTCACATAAAGACATGATACTAGACCAGTCCTTTTGCTACAATATTTCTATTCGCCAAGTTCTCATAATTCAGATTATGAAAAAGGGATGCCGTAATCCATAATCAAATTTTTAGAACGCAAATAATGGACCCATATATAGAATTTCCTTATGTTGAGCCATTCCAACACAAAATTCATATATATATATATATATATATATATATATATATATATATATATATATATATATATATATCCTTGACTAAAGATGATTAAAACCTCAATCTAAGCTTTTAGAATTGAACTGAAGTATAATTTCCTCTCCCTTAATTATAGCAAAACAACTTTTTCCCAATTGAAACCTTTTGTTTTCTATAATTAACATTGCTAACTTGCAACCTTTATCATAATTATCATGCTCCCACTAACATGATGATTATTAGCAATACACTCATGCTCCCACTAGCTTTGACATGTACTCAGAAATCAGCTGGACTTCTAGAAGTCAATACTTTACTGACTTCCTTACCAAAGTTCAGATTTCTGAGACGAGATTGCTTTGATAAGACTTTATCAAAATCATACACCTTATCTTAGATAGCTCACAGGTGTGTCTAAACAATTTTAGAACTATGAAAAGGGATGCCATAATCATAGTCTCAATTGTTTAGACCTTTTGCCATCTGCTTCAAATCTACTTGGTGGAAGTGTTTCCTCACCATCATTTTCATGAATCGGAGAGAAACCTTATGACCCTTAGATTTTATGGTGTATGTGTTCTTATCTATGTAAATTGTTAAAACCATAGTCACAAGACAAGGATAATGACAAATCCAAACACATATGGACTAAACTCAATCTTAATTTCTTGCCACCTGGCAGCTCAAGGGCCTGTCATTGCTTCCAAGTTGTTATGCAACCAATTGAGAACTCTAAGAACTCATATGCAAATCCAACTTTAACTGGAATAGGCACAGAAATAGAAATATGTCAACACGATAGGTTATAAGCCTCACGTCGTGTGCTAGTGTTAAACTGCAGGTTTTTATTCTTGATTAGATCTTGAAAAGGATCTTTAAGACTCCCGCTGTCCTCTTGACATATAAGACTATCTTGCCAAATATTCAAGAGATAGTTTGGATTCTTTATCAAGACAAACACTTCACACAATTGGCCATAGTTGGTCTTTGTTTTATCCAAAACATCACAACTTACCAATTTCAAATGTACAAGAGTAGGACACACTTTACTCTTACATTTAACTAGTGTTAATAAACCTTCCTTTAAGATATGACACTCAAATTACAATCTTGGAGTATGACTCTAAGACTTGTTTTTCTTTTTGGAACGAGGTATGACTCATCTTCTTGATTTAACCATTCCAACAATTCAAGATTCCTCTTCTTAGTCATAAGAATGCACTAAGATGTCTTTTGAGGACCAATTGTGACATGGTTTCTTAATCATTAAGATGAACACAAAACATGATACTAAAGTACTCTCCTATCTTTTCAGATTTGAGAAACTTTTATCCTTCTGCCTAATTTGATTCTTCTCATTCGTTCTGCCATACATCGAAACTTATCCAATGTTTCAGAATTATACTTAAACTTGTAAGTATAACCATATTTACTAAACTTTAGTAAAACTTGACAAATAGTCTTATTGATCTTTTATGGTAGACTTGACCAGTGCACAAGAATGTGTACTCGATCCCTTAGTCCGTCACTTGACTCACATATACATGTGAACGAGGAACTAGTCTTAGTTTTCCAAAGCTGAAAGTTCTCATTCATCATACTGTACAACTTGCATGATTCCAAGTTTCTATCCAACTGAAACTTGGGTGATGAGAATATTTCCTTATTTGGTAAATATAGACACTACCACAAATGAAAGAATCAAATTCATATTTCCAATACTGCTATCAATGGAATCATATAAGCAACAATTTTCCATAAATGCCATTATAAGGATACTTAGAATAAATGAAATAAAAAATTTCCTTTTATTTTAGAAACTTTGCGGAAAAACTTATGCTTACAGTGCAAAAGTATATGGAAAACTTTGTTGTTATCTATTCCTAAGCAATATATCATAACTCCTAAGTAACAGCTCAAAATTCTGATCACCGAACCATGCGATCAAAATCCATCTTCGCGATCAGAATCAGCATATACTTCCTTTAAGTTTCTTCACTTTTCTTTGATTCTTAAAACATCAACATGTGACCCAGTCACATCATGTAACAAGAATATCAGAATAGAAACTTAACAGAGTTAGATAGTGGACTTTACCTGATGTAGAGTCAATCTTCTTGACTTGATCAACCTTATGATCTTTCAGGTAAATAGGCAGCTTCACAATCAATGCACATTCCTTTGGCAAGAGAAACATATGGACTCTTTGGGGATGGTACATGGGACTATCACAGACTTGGCTTTCTCTTTACCATTTGGTCAACCGAGTTGACTATGGTCAATCCCTTTCCTTGGGAAGAGAAGGCTTTTCTAGATATCCAATGTTACCATTGTCAATGTCCATGGTAGATTGGGAAGTTGATCTACTAATCAAATTTGCTTTACTAAAGCTCCAAATCATTGCCGATTCAGCAGTACCAAGCAAATATATAAGATCATTAAGGGTCATGTCATAGTCTGTTTCATAGTAGTCCCAAAGGAACTCACTATGTGACTTAGAAAGTGATTGAACATCCAACCTTCTTAAGACTTTGACACCCAACTCTCCCGGTTTGTCAATATGTGACTTCATCTCCAAGATGCGATCACACATAGACCTTTCTTGCCAATAGGGCTTGAGTGACCTTGAACTTGTGGGTTAGGGAGAATAATTAGAGGAGGTGGAGGAAGTGAAGTTCCAAGAGATTTGGGAAGATCATAGATGTCTGAACTAGACATCTTTTGGGAAATATTCAAGATAGTTGATCTAAAGTCCTTAATATAACACCCAATATGAAATATTAAGGCTAGGACCCAACACAATACTTTTATAACTTGGAAGAGGGATGCCATAATCCAAGCTATAAAATATTTGAAGGTAGGCGAATGACGATTCACCAATTTCCACCATGAACACGAAATAATTTAGTTAGGTTTTACTTGGATTTGAAACTGCTAGATCTTTTGAGATTCATTGAACTGTTCAATGGCATGTTTCAATCTCGAGTGTGCCCTTCAGGTTTTGTGACTGGGATGCCGAGGATCACAAAACAAGGTGTGAATAACCATGCAAATATACTTGGTACCCTTAATAATTTACCTCTCAATTGATGTGCCGGTTAACCACACGCGCTCCACCGATACTAAGATAAACATCAAGTTACCCTTTGCCTACCTTGTTAAATCCTGCTAGTGTGTCGGTTAACCACACGCGCTCCACTAACCGACTTAAGCAAAGTGCAAAGTGTAATTTCATGGGTTAGCACTAAATTCACATTTTCCTAAGTAACTAAGATTGGGTATTAATAAAAGGTTTAGTTACTTAGTATTTATCATTAATACTTTTAATGAAGGGAGAATTATAGTCCTTGTCCTACCTGTTCGGCTAACGACCCTCCACCGATCAAGGAAGCGGTGGGTGAGAGTGGACACCCATTAAGCTACCATTTTATAGGCAACAACCTTATACCCCCCTTATAGACCGGCTTCGTGAATGAGGCCTACTAACGGTAAGACTGACTTGCTCTTATACATATATATAACTATTATTAACGTATAATATTATAAACTATAATTGTTGAATTTTAACTTTTAAAATTCTAAAGGCTTAACTTGGAATTAAAGTATTCATAAGGGAAAACGTTTCAAATTCCAAAACTTGAGGGCAAGTTTTGAAACTATTCAAAACTATTCAATTTCCATAACTTCTGTGTTTAAAGTAGTTTTAATCCAAAAACTCTTCAAGTTCCATAACTTGAGGACAAGTTATGGAAGACTTTAAACTATTAAAAGAATGTGACTCTTCCTTATTCATAACTTATGGAAATCTTTATGAGTTTTATGGATCTTAAATGTGACTTTTCATATAACTTGAGGACAAGTTACAAAAACACATTTTAGAACCAACTCTTAGATTAATTTGGATTGAAAACAATAATTTCACATAACTTTCCTATTAATCTAAGCAACTCATAAGAACAAGATAATTCAAATCAAACTTTTTTCATGTAATTAGCCTAATCCTTAAACTAATACAAAACATGAATATATTGACAATTATCTTTGAAATTGGATTAGCATGAACATTACCACATCAAAAACAGGTTTATAAGTTGAAAAACAGCTTAGGGTAATGTTCCTAGTCCAATTTCAGCCAAAACAGTCGAAGATATGTTGTCTGGGGGTCCAACTCGTCGAGTGCATGAACCAACTCGACGAGTTGGATCGTTTTGAACACTTTTAAGGCATGGACTAGTCGATTCACCTGATGGACTTGCCGAGTCCGTTGTCCAGACAGCAAAAAACTTCGATTTTTAAGCAGATTTTGCAAGTATAACAAGAAAACAAGCCTAGGCTCTGATACTACTGTTGGGTTATGAGCATTCTAACACTCCTAAGTGTACATGCAACCCTAAATACCTTGGATCTATGTTTTCTCTATTATACATGCAAATATGAATATTCCAAGGTATTACCCTAACTAGCATACAATCTTATGTATTAGGATAACAAAACTAGATAGAAATACATACCTTGTTGATGTAGCTTGACTCAATGAAGCTTGAGAGCCTAGTGCCTCAAGTGTGACACCTCAAATGGTTCACACAACATCAAATTCACTTGGAGTAACTTAGAGAGAATGTGTAACACTCTAAAAATCGGCCTAGCCCTCTCTTTCACTTAGTGTAGCAGATTTTGGTGAGTTTAGTGTCGTTTATATAGTGTGTTACCATTAGGGTTACACCATGTAAACCCTAATGTAACTTGGGTCTTCATTTCCATGACCCATCGGTTTGTAACTCCCATGGAGTATCCATGGAGCATCCTATGGACCTTAGCCCAACTTGATAATCCATGGAGCATTTAGCCCACTATATAAGTTATGGATGATTTACATAATCAACCCATATATTTAATTAGTCATCTTTTGATCACTTAATTAATTCTAAATTAATTCTTGATCAATACGAATTAAATAATACTATCAATATATTAGAACTTATAATATATTAATAAACCACAATTGTTATTTCTCTCATTTAGTCTATCCAAATGCATGATGCCATGCAACCCAAATGGACCATGCCAAGTCGGGTCAAGTACATACCAATTATAGTTATGGACTTATACACTAATCCAACAGTTTGTTACTATGATTGCTATGATACATGTGTTGTGATACTAAACATGACGTCCTCCGCCTCCGAATGTTTCTGCCGTTCCGGTTTGGGGGTGTGACAGATTGGTATCAGAGTATTGTTTATAGTGAACTAAGTATATCAACCGATAAAAGATATACAACTATAACTACAACGGGGCTTAAGTGCTCTGAATAATAATATATTTTAAGAATATATCAATACTTTATAAAAGTATACATACATGCATATATACATATACACATACTAGTACAAGTATCACAAGAAGAACAGAACATAAGTATTTAATGGTTGAACACTGCGGTCAAACCTGGACAGTTATGTAATCATATTTGGGATCAATATAGCCTGATCAACTATATTCATTTGAGATATGACCGACATGTGTTTGGGAGTGATGTGGTGTTGCAACAGTCTTCAAACTTACTGAACACTATTCAAGGGATTTGTAGATCAGAACAAAAGGTTAAAATACTATGGGAGTATTTTATGATACTACAAGACAACAACAAGTTTAAAACATACCAAGTTCATTACATTAAAATACTATAGGAGTATTTTAGGCACTATAAATAACTTATGTGAGAACTTAAAAGACCCTTCTGGTAGGTATATGATTTTGGAGTGTATACTTCCAAGGTTCTATATAATTGAGGTTTTATAGACTAAGAATTTGTGATATATGCTTCACAACCTGTTCCTTGTTTGGTTGTGGTTATGGAGTAGGATCACTTATTCGAAAGTCTATTTAATCTTAAATTATATACAACTTGTATACTTTGCGCGATTATAGGAGGACCCAGTAAGGATCACCCCATAATGATACCCTTAATCTTATAGGTTCTTTAGACACTTCCCTTTCTCGTACGACAAACCTTGAAAGATGTAACCACTCCATCATGGCAGTCAGCAGAAAAGTCAACCAGAAACAAGAAGAGATTCAACAAAAGCTTTCCAAGAAGTGATCAACCGGAGAAACTAAAAATTCTTAAATACGTCACCATAATAAATAATACCCATGAATGACTTAGTGAACTAGTGAATACACTACTCACACTATGTGTTAGGATAACTTTCTTTTCATGTATCCATTATCAGTCACTCAATTCACATATATTCATTCGAGGATAGCCACTCCTGATTCATAAAGTCTATTTCGTATAGATTCCCTTTTTATGAATTGTTTCCATAACCCTATGAAAGTCAGAACCAGATATACCCAGAACTAGAATAACTTAGTCTCTCAGCTCTCGGCTTATAACCTCTGCTATAGACTCATTCCATTTCATCTTTGTATTCTTTTAGCAAAAGATGCCTCGCGGTAGACCTGTAGGGCGCGGAGTCAATAACACAACAGAGAATCCACCACAACAATTCGATACTGCTTCCCTTCAAGCAGTAATATCAGCCGCAGTATCAGCTGCTCTAGCTCACATCAGCGAAGGTGGTACCAATGGGACTGGTAGTGGTACCCACCAAACGAACCCCGGAGATACCCAAGGACACCCACGGGAGTGTTCGTACAAGGACTTCATGAACTGCAAACCCAAATCCTTTAATGGAAATGGTGGAGTCATTGCTCTTAGGCGATGGTTCGAGAAAATAGATTCGGTCTTCGCAATCTGTTCGTGCCCAGAAGGGAGCAAAGTTAAGTTTGCTGCCTGCACCTTCTCCGACAGAGCCCTGACATGGTGGAATAGCCATGTTAAGTCACTGACCCTGCCAGTGGCTAACTCGATAGGTTGGGAGAACCTAAAAGAGATGATGTTGGAAGAATACTGCCCCAAGGGCGAAGTTCAAAAGCTGGAACAAGAACTATGGGAGCATACCATGGTCGGCTTAGACATAGTGACCTACACTAACAAGTTCAGCAACCTGGCAGCACTATGCCCTGAGATGGTTACCCCGGAGAGTAAGAAGATAGAAAGGTACATTTGGGGTTTATCTATCCTGATTCAAGGAGATGTGCTGTCTTCTAAACCAACTACATTCGATAGCGCCAAACGCCTGGCTCAGCGACTCGTTGACCATGGGGTCCGCCATGGCGTAGTGGTCCCTGTTCCCGAGCCACCAAAGGAAGGAGACTGTAAACAAAAGTCGGGGAAGAAGAGGAAAGAACGAACAACCCAGGAAACCCCGCTGGAGCAACATGCAACTACTGTGTACGCCGCCATAACACCTGCTATTCCAGCACCTGCCAATCGATACGCTGGAACTCTCCCGAAGTGTGGAAAGTGTAACTGTCACCACACCGGAGTATGTCGGGAAATGCATTGCTTGAATTGCCGCAGGAAAGGGCACACTGCCCGGTTCTGCAGAGCACCGGCGCAACCAATCTCCCAAGTCCCTGGAGTAGAAGTAAACCAGGCCTGTTATGGCTGTGGTGAGGCAGGGCACTACAAGAGGGACTGCCCGATAATGAAGAACTCAGGCGCAGATGGACAGATTCTGATGATCACCGCAGGAGAAGTTTCCCCGGAGTCCCCAACGACCAACGGTACATCTTCGATTTATGAATTGCTTTAAAAATTAATTTATATTTGTATAAGATTAAAACTTGGGGAAAACATTTAAAAGTAATTATAATAACTCACTCATCTGAAAAAGTCACATCATTCACAAAAGAACTAAAGACCCGTTCAGGGAAGCTATGATGACTTAGTGTATACATCAGGGTTGCGTGTAACTGAAATGTTGCAGACTCAGAGTGAGTGATTCCGCCTTAATTCCTGTTCCTTGTTTGGTTGTGGATTTGGGGCAGAGTTACTCAGTCGACCGTCTTATTCATCTTAATTATACGTAACTTGTATATGTCATGCGATCATAGTGGTACCGACGAGGATCATAATATAGAGTATCAACGCTAGTTACCAAAATACTGCACTATTAGTACTCACTTATCGCGGTACGATTGGTGGTAGTGTTAATATCAAGGGAAAACAGAAAGCACTAGAACATTTACACAGAGTACATTGTCGAACACACTCGGGATGCACCGTCGCATAACACAAGTTTCTTTCAAATCGGCCAAACTTTTGTTCAGTAATGAGTCCGTTGCTATCAATCGTCATGAGTTGGTGTGGTCCTCACCATACTAAGTTCATGTGTTTCCAACGCCTCGACCGTCAAATTCATGAAACCCTCGTCATTCGTAACGACAGCCCAACCCAGACCTCGAAATCGTCTACCTAGTATTCTAAACCCCGAAGTACTCATGCGAGGAGTACCTTGTCCTCCGAAACCTTGCCACCTTATACTCCGCAGACCTTCCCGAACTACCACTCATCCTGCAGATCAAGTTCAAGCACAGAGGCTAAGGACGAATATAGCCCACCTATCATTAATAAGTGTGTACGCGAGAGTAGTATTTAATTATGATTATGAAGATTTAGTATGTGCGTTTCCGCGCTATCTCCTATTCCTTGTTTGGTTGTGGACCTGGGGCAGAGCCGCATATCCGACCGTTTTACTAATTTTAATTATATACGCCTTATATAGACAAGGTAATGACAGATGGACCAAGTATGAACCCTATCGTGAGCATCAAAGCAAAGTTGCCTAGATCTACGAGTGAGTATTCTGCCATTCAGAGGAGCACAACCCCAGTAGTACTGTAAGAAAGCTAATTTCGGGACGAAATTCCATCTAACGGGGGGATGATGTGTGATATCGCAATAATTATACATATATTTCGAGCGATATTTATGTATTTTTAGCTATATTTTGGTATGATTTAAGATAAAAGGTACTTATAAAGTTTGAAATTCCATTTTACAGCTAAAAATCATTTCTGAAGAAAAAGGAGAAGAAAATGTGCAAAAATCCGCAAAAAGAAGTGAAAGAAATTACACGAAGAAAAACGAGATCAAAAAGTCAAAGAATTCAAAAATAGCCGCGTTGGAAAGACGAGAAAACAAAATAAAAATATAAAAAAAAAGAATTTAAATTAATTAATGAGGTTTAATTAAAATAAATTATTGGGAATTAATTATTTAATTTCTAAATAATTTATATTAATTAAATTAATTTAATTTAATTTAAATTGGAAAAAGAAAAAAAAGAAATAGAAAAGAAAAAAAAATCTAGCCCAAAAATCGGAGCCCAAAACCCGGATTCCGACCCAAATTCGATCCGGTACTATTCATGCCTAAACGACGTCGTTTTGAGTACCAGATTTGCCAATTCCGATTCCATTACGTTTTTAACTATTTTTTCTCCACTTTTTCCTATTTTAAACCCATTTATTTTCAACCAATACTCAATAATTCACCACCTTTAAACTTTCCAACCTTTTATTCCCATCTTTTTATTTCTTTTGAATTCTTTTTCATAAGATTTAGATTGGATCTTAGATCCAATCTCAATTTATTTCTTTTTGGTATTTAATTCTCCCAATTTTTACTATAAATACCACCATTTTTCACCACAAGTAGGAGAAAAGAAAAGAGAAGACATTGCAATTATGCATTTTGATACACAAATTTCTTCCAACCTTTGAACCAATTTTTTACAATTGGGGATTCAAGAGTCAAAGAGCTAAGGAATTGAAGATTGCAGTGGCATTAGGGACTACATCGGGTTTGTTTGATCGAAATGTTTAACATTCTCAATATGTTTTCTATGTATGTTGTAACTTTAATTATGGGCTAAAATTCCCTTTGCTTTCACTTGGATAATGAAACCTTGAAAATATGATTTGATTTATATTATTCGGATATTAATTGTTATTTATTTTATCATGCATATTTGATCATTTATTTTTATACGTTGAATTTTTGTAATTAATTTTCCTATAACTAAGTTAATATTTTTAAAGGATCAATTTAAATATATTATCTTGAATCATAAATTTTTCATGACCATTGATATTTATGACTAGTGATGGACAAAATCCTAGGATTAGGTAAAATAAAATACTAAAAATTTAACATGTATATTTTGTATCGTATGACCAACTTACGATTCTTATTAGTTTTACGACCACTAAAATTAATAGTTTGATCAAATGTTTGCATGATACGAATTAATTATTGTTAATAAAATTGTTAATTGCATGACCATTGTTTTTAATTATTTTTATTATCAAAACGGTAAAAAATTAGATCATGATTTTTAACCAATTTTAAAAATCGGTAAATAACTAATAATATCCATTGCACTTAATATAAATCATTCATTACTAAAAGGTGGAATTAAATCTAAGTGAAATCATCCTTATCATTCTTGATTCTTAAAAACCAATTCTTGTTCTATATTTGTTTTTACACTTTAATCGTTAAAATTCTCATTATTTGTCTCGTTACTAAAAATCCCCCCAAGTTTCTTATCTTTTAAGTTAATTAGCGACAAATAGTCTAAACGTAAATCATACTCGTTTCCCCAAGTGTTCGACATCCGTTCTTACCATTGCTATATTACAATTACAATTAGGTACACTTGCCTAAGTCGTGTAGTAAATTCTAGCATCGGTAGTTTCGACCTTATAAATTTAAGACTAGAGTGAATTTAACACATCAATGTGACAACCCGAAATTTTTTGCCTTGTAAAGTCAAGCCAATCAACCTTAAGTCAGACTCTCTCCTGCTATCTTTAGCACTGTTTAGAGTCTGTTTGAGTGTTCTAAGCCTAGTACATTCAAGGAATGAGTGTTAGGAAGTACCTGCTAGAGTCACTGTACAACATTCAAGCCTTAAACATCACCAAAAGGAGTTCACGGCCACAACACATGAGTTTACGGCCGTAAACTCAAGGTTGGCCGTAAACTCCCCCCATGAGTCTCATTTCCTTCACTTTTCTTTCATTCTTACACTTTCAACTCAAGAAACTTCTATTCTATCTCAAGTATCATCGAGCCTTTCACTTTGATCTTCAAATATGTAAGTGATTTCTTCCTTTGTTTAGTTTATTCACTCTTTGATCTAGTATCACTCCATGATTTCATCCATGAAATCATCCCTTTTTGGTTAGATCACCAAGAACACCAAGAACACACACTAGTTCTTTGGGCCATATTCACCTCTTTTAGCTTCCAAATCGTAAGTATCCTTTCCATATACTTGATCTCTATTAGAATCTCTTGATTTCATCATTGAAACAACCACTTTACCATAAACATCATGAGTTTACAACCATGGAATCTCCCTTGGCCGTAAACCCATGATTTAGACACATTTTGGCCACAAACCCTTCTCATACCCAAGCATTAGACCTTAAACCCCTAATGGATGATAGATAGGACCTTAAACCACTCTCTTTTGCATAATGTTCATGAGTTTACGGCCGTAAACTCCTTGCTTGGCTGTAAACTCATCTATCTTGGCCGTAAACACCAAGTGTGTGGCCGTGAACCCTCTTTCATACAATCACATGTGATTCAACACTTCATTTCAAGTGTTTCCTAGTCCATAAGGTTGTTTCCTTGCATATTAGTTATTTAAAACACTAATTGTATACATATATGCCATTATATGTCATTTAGTGTCTCGTTTGTGTCTCGGGACTTCATTCGTGGAACTTCTCATCCTTACTTGAATCATCATTTGGATCACCAACATAAGGTGAGTTCATACCCCTATAATCAAACTTTTAACTGTTTTTAACTGCTTTCAGGGGGGAATACAAGTTGAACACAATGTTAATTGTGTAAATGTTTTGTTATAAACATCTTTTTAAGGATTGCTTATGTATTAATAAGTGATCAAAACATTTCAAAAACTCTTTTAAAGTCATGTTACTTTATTGTTTATAAAACTCCGTTTTTAAAGTACAATCATAACTTAGTAGATAAAATGAGTCTTTTCTTTAAGTCAGTAACAGTTCAAAACAAACATACTACTAACTATAATAGGTATAGTTTAGGGTGTAAAACATACTATAATGAGAAACAGGGAGGAACACACTACATACTAGAACAGAAGGAGCATACTAAAACAAGAACAAGATAACATTTATGTGAGACTACTTCACGACTTAGCAAATTTACTTGCTAGGTTGCGTTTTGTAACCAGAGTCTCCTGGAGGGAGGGCAGGAGTTTGTGTATAGATCTATATGGGATTGACACCCCGCGCCTTGCTGCTAGCTACAGTAGGACTTCACGTCCAAGGGTGACAAATATCACATTTCATGTTGACGCCTTAGGGCGTCAGGTTCATCACGTATCGTATCGGTATGGTTACAACCACATCACATCTTAACCTTAATTAACAAACTGGTTTTAAGGTAGTCAGTACTTCAGTAGTCACTTTAAAATACTACTGTATACTTTCATTATTTCAAAATACAAACAGTTCGGTCGAGTCTTAGTTCATTCACTTAGAAAGGGGCCTATAATGCTAACTTTATGATTCCTTAGTAGATACATCAGGGATATATATTAATCAGAATCCGACAGACAGTGGAATGTGTGCTTTCCGCTTCATTTCCTGTTCCTTGTTTGGTTGTCGGCTTAGAGCAAATGTACCCAGTCCATTATCTATCCAATTTCAGATATATATATATATATATATATATATATATATATATATATATATATATATATATATATCCCGTATACACCAAGTAATCGTAAGGAGTACCAAGTATGGGTCAGGTCATAGTATACAAAGTCAATACATCGTTTTCTAGTACAAAAACATACTTTTCAATTAGAACATTTGGTGGACACAACTAGAAACTTACCAGTAAAGGGTTTAATTCATTTTATTAAACTAGTATAACTTAAAGGACCTTAGGTGGTAAATTCTATAATATCTTGGTCTATACATCAGGGTTATATATAATTAATACCCGATAGGTAGTTGGATGTGTGCTTTCTGCCTTATTTCCTGTTCCTTGTTTGGTTGTGGGCTTAGGGCAGATTTACACAACTAACTATCTATTCGATATTAGATTATATATAGCCAGTATAAACCAAGTGATTATAGAAGGAACCATTGTGGTTACCATTTTTACTAAAAGAAATAAGGGTTTTCTTAAAGAATGTTTTCATCAAATATAAAAGAACTATTGCAATTAACTCCGTGAGTACCAAGTGAATACGCCAGGGTTATATACAACGATGATCCAACAAACAATGGGAGGTGTACCTTCCGCCTCATTCCCTGTTCCTTGTTTGGTTGTGAGCTTAGGGCAGATATACACAATCGATTGTTTGTTTACTCTGGGTTTTATATAACTTGTATCCATTTAGTACTCATAGAAAGGATTGTAGAGTCATTTTTACTTATCTTTCATCAAAGCAGGAAATATAGGGTTTTCTGGAGGAACAGGCGAACTTTTCTAAAAAGAACTTACAACTTACTTACATCACTAAAATCTTATGAACTCACCAGCTTAAATGCTGATCAACTCTTTCAAAATAACTTGTATTCTCTGGAAACTAGTAGACAGGTACGCGCACTGGGATACAGAAGATGGAGCATAGTAGCTTCATGTCTTGTTTTGTCATTTACTTTTGGAGTTAATCATTTGTGAAACACATCTTTGTAAACACTTTAATATTAATATAATGGTTGTTTGTTACTATGATTGCTATGATACATGTGTTGTGATGTCCTCCACCCCCGAACGTTTCCACCGTTTCGGTTTAGGGGTGTGACATGTTTGCTCTTTGTGTATGTCTGTGTGTTGTGTCTTTGTTTCCTATAATAATAATGGTTGTATTACTGATCATGATTCATCATTTAGATTATTTCTTGATAATTTTCTTGACTCTTTATTTTACCTTACAATCAGGGGTTCAATATTTTGTGTTGTGCATAATTAACCATCGTAGAAAGTGAAGCAATAAGTGAAACTAAAAATCTGTTGCTAAATATTGTGATATTAATGAAAAGAATTGAGGCCGTAAGTCAAATACTAAGTTTTGGTAATGAAATGCTTTGCACAGTCCTTTTGATGAGCTTCTTTGTTTGTCTTTATTGTTTAAATCACTTAATTAACTGAGATAATAATATCAGCATCTGGCTTTTTTTAAGGGTGAGTTACAAGGGTTGTTGCATTGTAGTCTTGGGATCTCTTCAATTCAACTTGAAGGTAAGTCACAAGATTGAAACTCCAATAATAGAATGTAAGGAAACACCTTTAAATTTGATTTGGTTTTTGGAGGGACTATATGATGAAAGGGGGTTATTGTTGTGTATAAGTAGAAAAGAAGGAATTTAATAAATTCTTGGTTTGGCAAATGCACATGGACCTGCATAATCTGGAAGTAAATGTTAATGGTCAAAAATTCTATTAATTAGGGGGTATTTGTTTATGATGTCAAATTTAGATTTTTGTTTGTATTTTAAATGTTGGTTGCAGGAGAAGGATCTCTCAAAAAAACCTTAAACAAGCATCTTAAGCTACAGAGGATAAAATTCATGGACCGTATGTGTGTATGTATCAAAAGCTCATGATTTTTTTTCTATCAAATCTGACCATCGATCTGATTTTCATGATCACTATTCGGTTTCTTTATCAGTTCTTGGATTTTGTATTTTTTAGTGCTTTTCGTGTTTCACGTCTTGATAATAAAGTATTTTAGGCCCAAAAATTTAATAAGTGAATGTGTTGTTTGCTTTTATTTTATTTTTTGTATTTCAGATGTGCAAATGTAAATTTAAAGTCTCTCAAACATCTGTAAATATATAGTAGAAGACAAATTCAACATTTGATGTTTATTTCATATATAGCGTTAGATATAGGGTTTTTGCAAGTTAGATTTGGGTAGTCACCTTTATTTTGTTTTTTTGTTGCTTTTCAGATCCTAATGATAGATTATTTTTGTTTGTGTTTTTTGTTTCAATAAACATTCATCATATAGTTAATATCTTGAAAAATATATGGGTTTCTGATTAAGGAGGTCTTCAATTTCATTTGTTTTTGCTTTTTAGAAATTAGACTCTTCAGTTGTGTAGGTGTTCATTTGCTCTTGCTTTCTGGAAACTAGATCTCAAAATGGTTGTAGACATGTGTAGATCTGAGTTTTAACTTTTATATAATGTATGGATTTGAGATTGGAGATGAGTTTATTGGCTCATAAAAACAATAATGTACATGATAGAGATGAGTTTTTTGTTATTATAAAAGAATTTCATACCTAATTAGAATAATGTATTTTTAATTAATATAATTTATATTATGTTTATGAGTAATTATAATTTTTTCAAAACAAATACTTTTATACACATTGTTTTCCAATGAAAAGTCAAAAATATTGCTTTGTGTAAAAGCTGAATAATCTAAAGGTTTATAGGATGAGCTTTTAGGCATGCTTTTAACAGAAAAAAGAAATGACAAATATTTGCTTTAGGCTAGCTACAGAAAAAAGAAATCACAAATATTTCAGACAAAATAAGAGATTTATGTATATTAACTAGATGTAAAGATTTCAAATCTTGAATGTCAGGTGGTTCTACGTACGATTGCTATATAGGAAGAAAACAAAATTATTTTAAAGAGGTGCATGGTCTTTAATTGTTTACTGATTTTATATTACAAATATATTATTTTACTTGGCTCTACAGTAAGAAAACAAAGACATGCATATGGTCTTTAAGTTTTCAAGTTTTTATTAATTTTATATTACAAATATATTATTTTGTTAAATATGTGCTTTGTTATGAATATTCATGATTTACATGTTTTATTTAATAAATGTTAAGAGTTACGTAGCTAATTATATAATTTATATGAAAATTATATGTATAAATGTATAAGTAATATATTAGAGTTCAACTTTGTATATTAATAAATATTCTTAAAATCGATATTTAGCCACTACTATTACCTGTTTAAGTCAGAAAAATATATTTACTTTTTAAATAATATTAACTTAAGAAACTAAAACATAATATTTTTAATTTGTTATCCGTCCAATAATTCATGTCAATGACTTCCGACCTAACTAGAAAGAGATACCGAGTTTTATAACCATGTGAAGTCTAATGTGGGGAGTTTAAACCAAACCCTCTTAATAGTTCCTCTTGTGGGGAATTTTTTTCTTGGAATCTCTATGAGGTCATGTCTATCCTATTGGATGATTCCGACTCAGAACATTTGCTAAAATATATGAAGGGCTTCCGTTGACTCAAGTCGCCGTTTCAAAAAAAAAACACTTCAATAATTCATACATTTTATTAACTATAAATAAAATTATTTATGTATTTAAAAATTCCTAAGAAGTACATTATTTTAAAAGATTAAAAAAAATACATATTGGGTATATTCTAAGATTCTCAAAAGTGTTGAAACAAGTTTTCAATTTTTATATAAATATATTATAGTTTCAAACAATTTTCACAACAAATAAAACTATTTATGTTTTTAAACTTTACACCTTAAACTTCATAAATCCTAATTCCTCACCATTTATATAAAATAATTTTTCATATGTTTAACAATTTTGATTGTATTTCACTGTATTTTTATTATAAATAAAAAAACATATTTTTATTTTGAACCTAAAATAGCAATGTATTTTTATTTTTAACAAAAAAACAACAATCTTTTATTTTTAATTAAAATAATAACGTAGTTTTATTTTTCTCACAAAAAAATTGCAAACTTTTATCATTCTTAAGAAAATAGTATATTTTTATTTTTAACCCAAAAAATCAACAAAATTTTACTTTGAACACAAAATAATTGGACGAAAGAAACTATCTGACACCGCATCTACGTGCATCTACGTACATAAATAAAACTATTCGCCGGAAAAACTATCTAGCACAAAACAATCCGTCAAATGCTGGAATGAACTGTCTGACATGAAAATAAAATTAATCGCCGCATGAAAACTATTTGCTGAAAAGAATTATCTAGCGTCGCTACATCGTGCGGGTTTCCTACTATATATATATATATATATATATATATATATATATATATATATATATATATATATATATATATATATATATATATATAAAAGAGGGTTCAATTGAGAAAAAAAGTTGAGAATGAGGGAATCATTCTCAGCCACACATTTGTTTTGCCGCAAAACACTTGGCCGTACCGACCGAAATTAATAAGGGATACACATGTGTTTTCCAACCAAAATGTTTCTTTAAACTATGTTAATCATTACCTTAATATACAAAAATACATATTTTTTTTTGTTTTTTTTAATTTTAGAAAGCTATTTTTTTCAAAAAATTATTTTAAATATATCAAAATTCATAATTTTTTATTCTTTATAAATAGACATCCATATTGATATAGTTTTAAGATAAAAAAAAATATTTTTTTTAGAGTTTCAGTTCTAGTTATTCATAAGTGAATAAAAATGGATCAGATTTTTATTACGGTATATTCGTTATTCATTTATGAATAAAACGTATGTTTAACTTTTTTACAGTTTAAGTTTCATTCATATATAACTATAACACGTTATAAATCTTTTTTACCAAATATATATATTTTTTACATAATCTTTCGTCACACGTTATATTTATATATGAATAAAATATGTATTAATGGTCGTCATATGTTATATTTATATAAATAAAAAATTTATCAGATTTTTGTTATAGTTCATTTGTTATTCGAATATCAATAAGTAGTATGTTAATAAAAGACGGCTTGTTTTAAAATTTTGAACTACTTGTTCATATATGAATAACAAATGAACAGTAACAAAATTATGTCAAATGTATTTTTCATATATGAATATAAATTGTGAGGAAGACTAATACACGTTTTATTCATATGTGATTATAACATGTGACGAGAGCTGATGTAAACTGTAAAGAGTTTATATATGTTATATTTATATATGAATGATATTTAAACTCTAAAAAAATTAATCATACTTTTTATTCATAAGTGAATAACGAATGTACTGTAGTAAAAATCTGATTCATTTTTATTCACTTATGAATAACAAGAGCTGAAACTATAAAATAAAAAAAATAAAAATAAATAAATAAAAAATTATCTTAAAACTATATCAATACAGATATCTATTTATAGAGAATAAAAAATTATGAATTTTGATGTATTTAAATTCATTTTTCGATAAAAATAGCTCCTTAAAAATTAAAAAAACGAAAAAATTATGTTTTTATATATATTAAGGTAATGATTAGCATAGTTTAAGGAAACATGTTTTGTTGGAAAACAACGCGCAATCATTTCTCATTTCCGCCGGTACGTTGGAGTGTTGTAACCTGAAAGTGAACCTCTAGCAATCCTAAGTCTAAATGCCAATTCCGAAGTCAGCTGGTGTTCAGAAGTGATGAGTGGTCCGAAATCTGTTTATGTCCGGACTTGAAGATTTGTTGATATGAAGAAGATTGGAAGTGAAGGCATTCCATAATGGACTCTATGTCCGGAATGTTTGCTGGTCCGGAATGCATGTTTTGTCTTTATGTATTAATTGCTTTTGTCACTTAGCATGATTAGACATTTCATAGGACTTAGTCTGCTTGTCAACTTGGACAATCAGAATGTAAGAAACATTCTTTTTATCCGGTCCTATGTATGTTTACCAGTTTGTACTATGTTTCATTTTCTTCTATTTATAGGAGCTTTCAATGTAATTTACATGACAACTCTTTCACTTATTTTAGCAATATCCAAGTTACTTCATCTTTCTAAATATTCTCTCAAACATTCTTCTTGTTCTTCATTTAATATCTTTGCCTTGATCATTATCTTCTCTCTTCATTAATATCTTGAATACTTTGTTAAGAGCATTTATTCAGAATTGACTGGTCTTGCCAGACTTGACTGGAACACTTATTAGCAAGCAGAAATTGATCTTAAGCATTCATTCAATGTTTGAGTTTTCAAACCTTGTCCCTGCGCATCAGATCGCTCTTGTTCTTTCAATTGGTATCATAGCTTGAATGGTTGTCCTTTGAATCACACTTCAGAACCTCCACAGATTCCGAAAACCCTCCTGCCTACAAGCCAAATCTTCCTACTCAGAATCACATTTCAGAACCTCCACAGATTCCGAAATCTGAGAAACCCAAAATTGTGTGTCACAAGTGTGGACATGCAAACTACTTTGCCAAAGACTTCTTAGCCGAAGTCCCACAAAAACCAAAGATCAAGGACTCTACTTACTATGCATGTCGCGCTCAAGAATTGGCTGAGAGTGAAAAGGATTTTGTTACAACTGTGTCAAGAGATGTGGAAGGGTACTGGTCGTCTGGAGATGATGATGATGTAACTACTGTTAGAAACATGTGTCTCATGGCTCTACAAGAGATTGAGTGTGATGAAGGCTATTGGTCGTCTGGATCTGAAAGAGATGATGAAGATGCTGAAGCCAAATACTGCTACATGGATACGAACGATCCACCAGGGAGAAGCATCATTCAACGGGTAAAAAATATGATTACTGAAAATAATTTTTATTTATCTATTTGTGAACCATATCTAACTCAGATCCAATCAGATATGAACATCATTTACAAAGCCTAGGAGTCAGCCATAGAAGCCAGTGAGAAGAAGGAAATTGAATTGAGTCGTCTTAGGTTACGTTTCGAGGATAAGAAGTTAAAATAGAGTCTTTAGAACGAGAGCTTGTAATGTCAAAAGATGAATGTATCATTTTGAAAGACAAATGTGAAATTACCTATTTTGAAAGAAATGTCTTAAATTCTGATAACAAACGTCTCAATGTTAAGATAGATGCTTTGCATAATTCCATTGACATACTTGAAGCAAACGAACGGATGACTCATAATTTTCGTCATCCATGGTCCAAAGCACTTGGTCTCGGAAGCGAGTTTCTGAAACCAATTGCTCGTCCCTTGAAGGAATTGCAAATTTTGACATTTATGGGAGAAGTTCTGAACATCAAACATTCGGACACTCCTGTTTCTCCCTTGTCACCCCTTCTTGAGACCTCAGACCATTTTGCGTCTATACTTCCTGAGTTTCAACCTATTATTGTCAAGTGTCCCGATTCCACGCCTCTTCCACCTCTGACAAACCTGGACCTAAATCGGACATGGGAATTCCATCACAGTGTTTCAAATAGGATAGACCACATTCCGAAACATAACCCTCCTAACAACTGTGTTGTTGAAGAAATCATTCCGGTGACAACTGAAACTATTGCCTCTAAGTTTGTATGGGCATCCTTAGATGATAGAGTTGAAACCTCAAGCTGCATCTCTTCTGATTCTTGCGAATCAGAATCTTTAGTAATCTCAAAAACAAAGTTGGTTCTCATTGACCCCGAGTTCAGTAATCCATCTGCAGGACAAACTTCAAAATCTTCGTCTCACTCCAAGAGAAAACCAATGTTAAATAGGAAGGATATTGTATATCCTAAAGTGGAAGCTCGAAATGCACACAAAAAGGAAGTCAAGTCTAGACAAAATTCCAGGTTCCTTGAGAACTCCAAAAAGATTGTATCTCGGAATTCCCGTTCCTCAACCCTTATTCAAAACTCTTTCACTCCCGCTAAGATCCTCAAGAGACCTTCAAATTCTCCCAGTCATGTAGAACCGAAGAAAGTGGTCAATACCACTCAGCCTAAATCTAGTATGAACTCCGCATCTGTCCAAAACACTTCTCCTCGGACTGTTTCATCGGTTTTCATTGCTAAATCGGATGACATGATTTTTAAACCAACTATTTCAAAAACAAATGTGTCATCAAACAAATCAAAAAGTGTTAAGAAAACAAATTTTTCAAAATCTGCAAAGAAAAATCTTGTGTGGAAAGTCAAATCTCACGTTGATGAAACAGAAGCTCCAGACGCCTCAGTCGTTCCCACGACTCCAGAAGTTCATAGTCCGAAGAGAGCCACTCCTAACTCTTCTGTCATTGAATATGACTACTGGATAGATGAAAGAACCATGTCATTCTGTTTGTTCCCTAAGGAATCTCGGAACAAACCTTCTAAACCCTCAGTTTCTCATAAGTCACTTCAGAAGCCCAAGACTCGTGCCTTTGTCCCAAAACCTAACATGGAGCCTAAAAATTCCACCATTCACTAATTTTGCAGGCACTCTGTGCTTCGGAGCAAGAGACAATATGGTATATTGATAGTGCTTGCTCCATGCACATGACAGGACAGATGGACTTTCTGCGAGATCTAAAGCCTGCACCAAATGCTGGATATGTAACGTATGGCAACAACTCCAACTCTCAAATCTGAGTTTATGGCATTCTTACCAATGACAATTTATCCATTTCAAACGTGGCATATGTAGCTGAATTGAAGCACAATTTGATAAGTGTGGCTCAACTCACTGATGCAAATCGTTGAGTTGAATTCTGCAAGAAACATAGCAACATCATGACTGAAGACCGAAAAGAATGCTTGATCAAGTCCAACCGCAACAAGAACATGTATCCTCTTGATATCAACATGATCATTGGCAAGCCCCAACTGTGCTTACTCTCCAAAGCTGTTCCTGACGTCAGTTGGTTATGACACTAAAGGCTTGCTCACTTGAACTTCAGATATATGAATGATCTTGTTTCAGGCGAAATGGTTATAGGTTTGCCACTCCTTAAGTTCGAGAATGATCATTTATGTGTTGCATGTGAATGTGGTAAGCAGTCAAAGAAAGGTCATCCCGTTATCATTGAAAAATCAATCTCGGAACCCTTAGAACTTCTACACATTGATCTGTGTACCATCAACAGTGGAAAGTTTACATCACAAAAAGTACATTCTTGTGATTGTGGATGATTTCACTAGGTTCACTTGGGTCTTCTTCCTCAGGCTAAAATCAGAAACAGCCTCCGAGCTCATAAATTTTATCAAAGGAATAGAAGTCCTCCTTAAACTCCCAGTAAGGAGAATCCGAAGTGACAATGGTTCAGAGTTCACTAACTCCACCATTGAGAACTTCCTTACCGAGAAGGGCATCGATCATAATTTTTCTGCTCCATACACTCCTCAACAAAACGGTGTAGTCGAACGAAGAAATAGAACACTAGTTGAAGCTGCTCGATCCATGCTAAATTTCACAAATCTTCCACTCTATCTTTGGGCTGAAGCCGTCTCTACTGCATGCTTTACTCAGAATAGAAGTATCATCAATCGACGCCTCAACAAAACACCGTATGAAGCCATGAATTATCGGAAGCCAACAATCTCTTTTCTTCATATTTTCGGTTGCAAATGCTTCATCAAGAGCAACCGTGATCAGCTTACCAAGTTTCAACCCAAAGCTGATGAAGCCATTTTTCTTGGATACTCTTCAAAATCAAAGGCTTATCGAGTCCTCAATCGACGTACTCGAGTTATTGAAGAAAGTTTTGATGTTACCTTTGATGAAAATTTTGTTCGGAATTCTGGCCCCACTCATGTTACCACTCACATTATGGAGTCTGATGCTCCTCCTCCGGAATGTCCGAACATTCAAATAATCCATGAAGTCGATTTTGAAACTCTCTTTGGACCCTCCGAAACAACCATTGATTCGAAATCTCGAATAAGGCAAAACTCCACTCCAGATGTTCCTGTTTCTTAGAATGTCTCCGGTCCAATCCCAAGTCTTCCTCCATTTGATTCTGAACCGTTTCAACCTTCTCAGGTTGAGGGGGAGAATGGTCAACCTTCCCTTGAATCAAATGTGGATGGATTCCTAGATGCAGCTGCTGATTTCGATGATTCTAATCCGATCAACATTGATGATAATGAAAATTTCCTTGAGTTCCCTTCTGATGATGATGTCAACCTCTCTGGTTCAGAAGTTCAGGGGGAGCATCATCCTCAAGTGCAAACCATTCAGGGGGAGCAACTCAATCCCATTGTTGATATCGGCTCGTCTGCTGCTCAAGAACTTCCAAGGTTACACGTTTGGACCAAGGATCATCCTCCGAACAAAGTAATTGGAAATCTAAACACTGGTGTACAAACTAGATCTGCTGCAAGTCTTCAAAATGAATGTCTTTTTTTCAGCATTTATCTCCATAGTTGAACCCAAATCCTTTAAAGAAGCACTTGAACATGCTGATTGGATTACAGCCATACAGGAAGAATTGGCAGAATTTGATAGAAATGAAGTTTGGTCTCTCGTCCCTCCTCCTCAGAATCACCCCATTGTCGATACTAGATGGGTGTTTCACAACAAGTTAGATGATGCTGGAGTTATCATTCGGAATAAAGCAAGACTGGTGGCTAAAGGTTTTACTCAGATTGAAGGGATCGACTACAATGAGACCTTTGCTCCCGTTGCATGACTTGAAGCTATCAGAATATTTCTTGCTTATGCTGCTCACAGAGGCTTCAAAGTTTACCAAATGGACATCAAAAGTGATTTTCTAAATGATGAACTTGACACTGAAGTATACATTCAACAGCCTCCCGGATTCATCAATCTCTCATTTTCTGAACCAATGCTACAACCTCCGAAAGGCAGTCTATGGCCTCAAGCAAGCTCCTCGCGCATGGTACGAGACCCTCACCGACTTTCTCAAGCGCTCTGGTTTTCAAATAGGTGTTCTGGATCCTACTCTATTCCGAAGATCAAATGGAAAGCATCTCATGCTGGTTCAAATTTATGTGGACGACATTATTTTTGGATCTACGGATTCATCAATGGTTGCTGACTTTGCTAAGTTGATGATCAATCGATTCCAAATGAGCATGAATCGGGAGTTAAGCTTCTTTCTTGGTCTTCAAGTCAAACAGACTAACAGAGGAATTTTTATTCACAAAGAGAAGTAAATTTCAGAACTCCTCAAAAAGTACTCAATGGAAACCTATGCCTCTGCCAAGGTACCCATGGGCTTCGAACACAAGATCTTTGTCGACCCTTCAGGTGTAACAGTCGATGAAAAGAAGTACCGAGGAATGATTGGATCTCCGCTATATCTCACAGCTAGTCGTCCGGACATCATGTTTTCTACATGTTTGTGTGCCAGATTTCAAATCAACCCTAAGATGTCTCATCTTTTGGTTGTCAAGAAAATTTTTCGATACCTTAAAGGTACTAAGAACCTCCGAACCTGGTACCCAACAAATGAGAGTTTCCTACTACAAGCTTACTCAGATTCAAACTATGGTGGACTACAACTGGATAGGAAAAGCACATCAGGTGGATGTCAATTCCTAGGTGGTTGATTGGTTAGTTGGTCATCCAAGAAACAGAACTGCATTGCACTCTCTACAGCCGAAGCTGAATATATTGCTACTGCTACCTGTACCTCTCAAGTTCTATGGATGAAGTCTCAACTCTTGGATTATGGTTACCGTTTTCAAAGAATTCCTATCTATTGTGATTCTGAAAGTTCCATTGCGATTTCTCACAATCCAATTCAGCACTCCATGACGAAGCACATTGACATAAGGTACCATTTCATAAAAGATCATGTTTTAATGGTAACATTGAACTCATTTTTGTTCCATCTGACGATGAGATTGCTGATGTCTTTACTAAGGCATTAGACGAAACCAAATTCAATGGTTTTCTGAACAAGATGGGTATGATGATGCCAGATCCTCAGTTCTTTCAAGAGACTTGTTCTCTTTGATAAAATTATTTAAGAGAAAATTGGTTCCAATCTTAAAAGTATTTTTCATCTCGGAGCTATTCTCTCTTGCAATACATAGGATCACTTTACCTGTCTTTATTTCTAACCATCACTTGAGTTTTAAGCTGTACAGTTCATCCTGATTATTTGTTGTTCAAAGTCCACATTGTCATAGTGATTAAAATTTTCATCTCGAAATTCACTTCATAAGGTCATCCCGGAATTCCAATCCGGAAAGGTATTGTGCTTCATACTCAAAGTCTTTTTCAAACCATGTTTCGGAAACTCTTTAAAATGGCTCCGAAACATCAAAATATCAATTTGTATTTCTCAACTTTTTCTCCGAAACGCTTTCAAAATTCATCTCCGGAACAATAAAATACCATTCCGGAATTTTTCAAAATGTTACTCCGGAAAGCTTTTCAAAATTTTCTCTCCGAAATTTCAAAAACACTTCAAATGAATTTTCACTCCGGATTTCTCAATTTTTTTACTCCGGAATCACAAATGATTTTTGGCTTCGGATCCTCATCTCTCACTCCGGAATTAAGTCCTATTCCAGACTCTTTTCTTCAGATACCACATTCCGGAACACATCCTTTTACCCTCCGAAATCAAACATCTGGAATCCCAAGAGTCCATAAGGTGAAACGTTTAGCAACGATAACTTATGAAGATCCTTATCTTCCTTGAAATTCGTGCCACGATCGCACGTCTCCAAAAGCAACCATCTAATCGCCGTTTGGGTTTTCCATTTCAAGCTACAAACCACCCTACCTTTCCCTTCCCAAGTCTACTCACCCCCAAAAGCGGTTACTCATTAAATGCAACCCGATTCGAATTCGAATCTTCATCATTACTTTTCTCAACCCGACCCGTTTCACTTACCTATAAATACTCTCCTAAACCCTCATTTACCTCTTTACGCGCTCAAACTCTCTCAAATCCTCCCAAAACTTCAAACTTTCTGTGTTCTTCGTGTTCTTGAAGCACTCATCAATGGCGTCCCAATCATCAACCCAACAACCCTCTGCAACTGCCTCCACACCAAAGAAAACTGCAACAAAGAAGAAATCATCCAAAGATTCTTCTTCATCACAATCATCTGAGACGTTTCTAATGGACACGACGCAACTGTTCTCGATGAATCCTCTTGATTTCGACGAGTCCATTCGAGTGATGATCGAGTTCATCGCTCATCATCCCATTGTAATTCCTCTCACCGAAGTTCTAGAACCACCAATTCCAATTCATCTCTTGCACACTGCTTTTTTGAGGATCAAAATCGAAGATGGGATCCTTGAAACTAAGTTGACTGGTGATAGGATTGTGCTAATTCGTAAATCGACGTTTCTTAGGGCTATCGGGGTGAAAGAAAACCCCAAGGGTTTCAAGGTGCAAGAACCTACAATCTAGATTACAAGTCCAAGGATTTCAAGAAATCAACCGCTTCAGGTCTTTGGAACGTACTCATGCACTTTGTTATCCGAGGGCTGTCCGGAAAGCACGGTGGTACGGACACCCTGAGCAAAGATTGGCTTCACGTTGTCTACAGTATCTACTCCGGACGAAGCATTGCTGTTGATCTTCTGGAGGTGCTATGGCAAGACTTTCGGAAGTTTGCCATCAAGAGGAAGGATAACGAGATCTCAAGTCCTAGGTTCTGGGCTTTGATAATTCAAGAGCTCTACAAAGAAAGATTAGAACCTATTCCGGTCTCAACTATTCCGAAGGAGGTATGTGTTACTTTCAAAACAATCAACCACTACCGCATTCCGGACCAATCTTCCTTTGGTCCAGTTAGAAGACTTCCGGACCATATGTTGGCCCTCATTCCTTCCATATATCCTTATTTAAAAAATCATTTAGAGACTTCGGTTGTGTTCCGTCCAACACAACCTGCCCCTGTCTCTGTTGAGCCCATTCCAGAAGAGGCCAATCCTTCCATGTTCGGAGTCAAAATCAAAAAGTCTGCCAAACGGAAGACTTTTCCGTTAAAGTCTAAGCCTAAAAAGAGAACCAAAGTTGGCTCTTCCTCTCAACAGGAAGGTGTCCATGACATTCAAGCTGACTCTGGCTATCTGAACACCCCACCTGCCCACTTATCTGAGGTACCCCTCAATGTTTCAAAATCACAAGCACACACTCACGGGGAGTCTGATAATAATCCACCCTCACCTTCCCAACAAGGTGATGTCGGTGTTGAACAAAGTTCCTTGCCCCCCCCTGGAACACACCCATGTGTCAAATTTGATATCCCATTTTCTTCTTCACGCACACACTCCGGAACCCCTGTTTCGGACCCCAAGTATTCCGAAGCTGGAGTAGTCCCTTCGACTTTGGATGCCACAACTGGTCTGATACCCGGAAGGTGTACAGGACGACTAGGTGCTAACGATCCCAAGTGGGAAGATTATGTGAATAGGACTGTGTCCAGACATTCAGATCTTACACGAGCTCAAGTGGAATCTACACTCATTTCCATGCGGAACAGGGCAATTCAAAACAATCTTCCGTACGTTGCTCCTACTGATGTTGATGCAGATAGAGAACTTGCCTTAGACGAAACTCCAGTCAATCCTCACAAAAATTTCATCCAAACCGATACGGATGAAGAACTCTCAGAGGAAGTCATGCTCAATGATGAAGGAAAAACGGTTTCGGACACCCAATTCATGTCATATGTTCGATTTCAATCAAAGCCATCATCCTCCAAGTCTGCCTTTGACTTCGGATCATCCTCAACCACTCCGGATGAAGAATTGAACTCCAACATCAAGCTGCAAGAAGATGATGCTGCGACTCATCCCTGTCCTTCTACAAATCCAACATCTCACAGAGAAAAGCCACAACACTCCAATTCTGACACCGGATCCTCCGCTGGAGATTATTGATGGGTTTTTGAGCATTCTAACACTTCCTAAGTGTACATGCAACCCTAATAACCTTGAATCTATGTTTTCTCTATATACATGCAAATTTCTTTTTCAAGGTTATTTCCTAACTAGCATGGCATGGGGATTACATAAAACATAAAAACTAGTATAAATACATACCTTGTTGTTGCTTGGATTCCTTCAAGACTTTGTGAGCCTAGCACCCCAAATGTTGTGCCTCAAATGCTTCACACAACACCACAAGACTTGGAATAACTTGAGAGAATACTTCTAGCACTCAAAATCGGTTATGCCCTCTCTAGTAACACTAGGTCGCGATTTTGCTAGCCATAGGGTTTCTTTTATAGTGTTGTCACAATTAGGGTTTACACATGAATGCCCTTAATTGTCATGACTCTTGATTTCTCATGACCCATGGGTTTGTAACTCCCATGGACTATCCATGGAGCTCCATATGGTTATAACCAAACCCATAAACCATGGATCATTAATCCACCATAAAAGAATTGATGATTGTCATAATCAACCCTATATATTTAATTAGTCTCACTTTGATCACCAAATTAATACTAGATTAATACTTGATCAATACTAATTAAATAATACTATTATTAATATATTAGAACTTATAGTATATTAATAATGATAAGTGCCTTATTCTCTCATTTAGTCTATCCAAGTATTGCAATGCCATGCAACCCAAATGGACCATGCCGGGTCGGGTCAAGTACATACCAAATAAAGTTATGGACTTAGACACTATATCCAACAGTCTCCCACTTGGATAAGTCTAATAACTATATTTGCAAATATGACTTCAAAATCCGACTAGCAATCGTAGCTCTTTCAAAGTCTCTCGGAACTGAGATGATGATGATACGCCATTTAAGATAAGTGATCATATAATCCTCTGTTCTCATGATATCAGCCGGACAAACACATGGAACATGGTCTTACTTATTGTCCAGCATTTGTTTCTCGATCTCTGATTTGTTTCGACATAGAACTAAATTGAACACATCAATTAGGTTCTGACCGGGCCCGGTACATAGGTCAAAACCAAATCATCGAGAGGCCCAGATATCGCTTCTATTTCTAGAAGGGACAAATAAACTTCGACTGATATGCTTGTACTAACTACTTGTTGAATTATTCACAAAGGCACGTTTTATGACATCGAGTTACCAATGCGTTTTCGTGCAATCAATGAATAACCAACTCATAGTCAACAACTCATATCTCTAGGTTTGAAGATTTATATGATATTACCGTCTCACGATCACTCGAGATAAATTCCATGAAGTGATGCAAGTGAGCGTGGGTTGGATCCAATACTCAGCCCTTATGAGTACTCATGAATGTTGTAGCAACCATTGCATTGTCCAAAGCACTTTTAGACAAATCATACAATCCAAATTCATGACAGTCTTAAATCAATACTTACTTCCAAAGTTTGACTGACTGTGGATGGTTTGAATAATAACATAATTATTCTGGAAGTAAAAACATGCAAAATTGAAACATAGTAAACAATCAACACAAGATAGTAACACCTTACTCATAAATAAATAACAACTTTTATTTATCATCAAATGTCAATTACATTTTACAAGTTTCAGGAATCTAATTATTGAAATAATATCATCCTTCAGCCCAATGCGCCTCGCATGCTGTAAATGCTTAACCCTGCTCAGTCCCTTCGTGAGGGGATCTGCCGGGTTCTCATCTGATGATACCCTCTTAGCAACGAGGAGTCCTTCTTCTATTCGATGTCTGATGAAATGGTATTTTCTGTCAATGTGCCTAGATCTCCCGTGATCTCTCGGTTCCTTAGCCAAAGCAACCGCACTTTCATTGTCACAGAAAATTTCCATTGGCTCCTTTATAGCTGGTGCAACTCCAAGGTCTCCGATGAAGTTCTTTAGCCATATTGCCTCCTTAGCTGCTTCACTTGCTGTTATGTACTCTGATTCACAAGTAGAATCAGCTACTGTCTCCTGCTTGGAACTTTTCCAAGTAATTGCCCCTCCATTTAGGATAAAGACCCAGCCCGACTGAGAGCGGAAATTATCCCTATCAGTCTGGAAGCTAGCATCGCTATATCCTTCCACTCTCAAGTCATCACTGCCTCCGAGGGTAAGGACCCAATCCTTAGTCCTCCGCAGATACTTGAGAATGTTCTTTACCGCTGTCCAGTGTGCCTTGCCAGGGTTCCCTTGATATCTACTGACCATGCTCAAAGCAAAGGCCACATCAGGGTGAGTACAAGCCATAGCATACATGATCGAGCCCACAGCGGAAGCATATGGTATTTGACTCATTTCAGCTATATCAGCCTCTGTACTCGGACTCTGAGTCTTACTCAGCTTGGCATTACTCTGGATTGGTAATTCTCCTTTCTTGGATTCTTGCATGCTGAACCTCTTCAGCACCTTATCCAAGTAAGTACTTTGACTAAGTCCAATTAGTCTCTTACTCCTATCTCTCAATATCCTTATCCCTAGGATATAGGCAGCTTCTCCAAGGTCCTTCATAGCGAAACACTTCCCAAGCCAGGACTTAACCTCCTGCAAGGTTGGGACGTCGTTTCCTACGAGAAGTATGTCATCCACATACAACACCAAGAAGCTAACTATGCTCCCACTAGCCCTGACATACACACAAGACTCATCCTCACTCCTAGAAAAGCCAAACTCTTTGACTTTCTCATCAAAGCAAAGATTCCATCTGCGAGATGCTTGTTTCAATCCATAAATGGATTATCAAGCTTACAAACTCTATTAGGGTATCTTGTATCGAAAAAACCCTCTGGTTGAGCCATGTAAACATCCTCAGCCAACTTTCCATTAAGGAAAGCGGTTTTGACATCCATTTGCCATATTTCATAATCATGAAATGCAGCTATGGCTAACAATACTCTAATAGACTTAATCTTAGCTACTGGTGAGAAGGTCTCATCATAGTCAACTCCCGGAGTTTGAGTAAAGCCCTTCGCAACCAATCGCGCTTTGTAAGTATGTACCTTTCCATCCATGTCGGTCTTCTTCTTGAAGATCCATTTGCACCCAATTGTCTTACGACCTGGTACATTGTCAACCAAGTTCCAAACTTGATTGTCATACATGGACTGAATCTCGCTGTCCATAGCCTCCTTCCATTTAGCAGACTCAGGGCCTGCCATGGCTTCCCTGTAGTTATTAGGTTCATCCAATTCTATTAGTGTACTATCACTAATAAATGTATCACCTTCAGTGGTGATGTGATAACCATAATAAAAATCAGGTGTGTTCCTCACCCTAGTGGAATGTCTTGGAGGTACAGACTCATCTATCAGATCAACAGGAGTTTCCTCCTCAGGTTGGTTGATAGCATTTGAGGTTCCTTCACCACTTGACTCTTGAAGCTCTTCAAGGTCAATTTGCCTCCCACTGTCCCCTTGGCTTATGAATTCTCTCTCACGAAAGACTCCTCTTCTTGCTACAAAAACCATATTATCACTGGGTCTGTAGAAGAGGTAACCAAAGGATCTCTGTGGGTAGCCGATGAAAATACACCTCTCACTTCGAGGTTCAAGCTTATCATGAGTCTCACGCCTCACGAAAGCTTCACAACCCCAAATCTTGATGTGGTCTAAATTGGGAACTTTCCCAGTCCACATCTCGTGAGGTGTTTTGGCAACCTTTTTAGTAGGGACTAGATTAAGGATATGGGCGGCAGTCTCTAAGGCATACCCCCAGAAAGAGATTGGTAACGAAGCTCGACTCATCATGGAACGAACCATATCCAACAAGGTTCGATTGCGCCTTTCAGCTACACCATTCAACTGTGGTGTTCTGGGAAGTGTCAATTGTGAGACAATCCCACATTCCTTAAGATAGTCAAGGAACTCAATGCTAAGATACTCTCCTCCCCGATCGGATCGGAGCATCTTGATGTTCCTGCCCAATTGATTCTCCACTTCCTGCTTAAACTCTTTGAACTTTTCGAAGGTTTCCGACTTATGCTTGATTAAGTAAATATATCCATATCTACTGTAATCATCAGTAAAAGTCACATAATAGCGATTAGCATCCCTTGTAGCAACTCTGAAGGGCCCACACACATCCGTGTGTACAAGGTCCAACAAACCTTCACCCCTGTCACAAGTACCTGTGAAGGGTGACTTTGTCATTTTTCCAAGTAAACAAGACTCACAACTATCATCTGACTTGAGGTCAAATGATTCCAAGACTCCAGCCTTTTGGAGTTGGCCTATGCGCTTCTTGTTAACATGTCCAAGACGACAATGCCACAAGGATGCTTTATCCAAGCTATCGGAAGAATCAATACACAACACATTATTTCCTAGATTGTCTACAACATTCACGGCTTCATATACACCATCACAAGGTAATGCTTTAAAGTAATATACATCATTGTAATAAACATTAACAGCACCATTTTTATTATCAAATGAAAATGTAAAACCTTGTTTGTACAAGCCATGAAAAGAAATAATATTTCTCGCCATTTCGGGCGAGTAACAACACTTATTCAAATCTAACATTAACCCATTATTAAGCAATAAATAATAAACTCCTATCTTGGTAACAGGTGATGCTTTCCTGTTGCCCATGACTAAGTTTATCTTCCCGTGCTCCACTTGCTCACTTCTTCTTAGTGCCTGTAAATCAGTACAAATATGAATACCACACCCTGTATCAAGCACCCAAGAATTAGCATTAGATGAGTTGTTAGACAATATTGTGTAAATACCTGCATGGGTGGGTTTAACATTCCCACCCTTTAGATCTTGCAGATATTTGGGGCAGTTTCGCTTGAAGTGTCCCTTACCCTGGCAATAGAAGCACTGTGCTTCCTTTGGGTTTGAAGGAGTAATGGGACCTTTCTTTGTCCCACTTGAAGAGGAACCATCAAGAGTCTTACCCTTGGTACCCTTCGAAGGGTTTTTCCTATTCTTACCCTTTCCCTGCCCAATAGCCAGAACAGGGGCTGTTGAAGGAGTAGAAGTAGCAACCGCTTTACCCTTAAGGCCATTTTCAGCTGTCCTTAAGAGTCCTTGAAGTTTAATAAGTGTGACTTCCTCCTTGTTCATATGATAAGTCATACGAAACTAATCATAACTTGGAGGTAAGGAATGGAGAATGATGTCAATCGCCATTTCCTCAGGAAAGTCAACATTTAGCTTCAGCAACCGGTCAACGAACCTTTGTATCTTCTGCAAGTGATCGGTGATGGGTTCGCCATCCTTCATCCTTGCGGTTATCATGGAGGAGATGATTTCATACCTCTCCTGACGCGCGCTCTGATGGTACCTTTCCATCAGATCCAGGTACATCTCATAGGGGTAGAAATCTTCATAGGATTTTTGAAGTTCAGGAGTCATGGTGGCCATCATGATGCATGCTACTTTAGTAGCATCCTTTTCATGTGCAACAAACTCCGCAAAACCTTCAGGATTAACAGTGGCTTCATTCACAACCTTAAGCTCCCTATCGAGGACATATTCTTTGTCCTCATAGCGGGTAATCATTCTGATGTTTCTGATCCACTCATTGAAATTGGATCCATCAAAGATGACCTTACCACATAAGTTCATAAGGGAAAAGGAGCATGTTGGGTTTGAGCCAGAAGCATTGTTGGAAGACATCTGAAAGGAAAGAAAGACAAGTTTCATTAGATTAGGAATCCTTAATAATTCACCCAAATGAAATATTAAGGCTGGGATCCAACAAACTATTTATAGTTGGAAGAGGGATGCCGTAATCCATACTATAAAATATTTGAAGGTAGGTAAATGACGATTTACCAATTTCCACCATAAGAACGAAATATTTTATTATTAGGTTTTATTGGTTTTGAAACTCCTAGATCTTTTGAGATACATTGAACTTTTCAATGGCATGTTTGAATCTCGATTGTGCCCTCTCAAGTTTGTGACTGGGATGCCGAGGATCACAAACAAGGTGTGAATAACCATACAAATTGACTTGGTACCCTCAACAATATTACCTAATCGATGTGCCGGTTAACCACACACGCTCCACCGATCTATAATAAGGTCAAGTTACCCTTTGCCACTCTTACTAGTCCATGTTAGTGTGCCGGTTAACCACATACGCTCCACTAACAACTTGCTAAGGTACAAAGTGTAATTTTATGGGCTAGCACCAAATTCACATTTTCCTAAAGTAACTAAAATTGGGAATTTATAATGTATAGTTACTTTATAATTCATTATACTTTTAACGAGTATTTAAAGTCGTATCCTACCCGTTCGGCTAACGACCCTCCACCGATCAAGGAAGCGGTGGGTGAGAGTGGACACCCATTAAGTCACCATTTTATAGGCAACAACCTTATACCCCCCCCTTATAGACCGGATTCGTGAATGAGGCCTACTAATGGTAAGAATGACATATTCTTATACATATCTATATAATAAAATTATAATAATAGTATAAGTGTTGATTTTTAAACTTTTTAAAAATCTAAGGTTTAATTTGGAATTAAAGTATTAAAGTGTAAGACTTTTCAAATTCCAAAACTTGAGGGCAAGATTTGAAACTATTCCAAGTCTCTTCAATTTGTAACTTATGAGTTTTAATGGTTCATAAAAATGAAGACTCTTCATTTTATGAAACCTCTTTAGTTCTTTAATCATAATTAAAAGAAGTGACTTTTGGTTATCCATAACTTGATGACAAGTTATGGACACCATCATAGCCATTAAGATCATGAATTAAACACACATGGAGGTTACATATAATTCCTATGATCTTCTAAAAACTCATAAGAACACAAATTCATGTCAAGCAATTTCAAGAAATCATATAAACATATACAGTACTTGAAAATTGATAAAAGTCATGTAAAATGAGTTAACATAATCATTATCATTTTGAAAAACAGATTTTACAAGTCCAAAACAGATTGGGATAATGATCTTAATCCATTTCCAGCAACAAAACTCGAAAAAACTGCCCAACACGCTCCTACTCGCCGAGTGCATTATTCTACTCACCGAGTAGGATGAATTTGTTCATGGACTCGGCGAGTCCTCCCCATGGACTCGGCGAGTCCAGTCGTCAGAATGCAGAATTTTCGATTTTTAAGCAGTTTTGCATCAAGTATACAGAAAACAATCCTAGGCTCTGATACCACTGATGGGTTTTGAGCATTCTAACACTTCCTAAGTGTACATGCAACCCTAATAACCTTGAATCTATGTTTTCTCTATATACATGCAAATTTCTTTTTCAAGGTTATTTCCTAACTAGCATGGCATGGGGATTACATAAAACATAAAAACTAGTAGAAATACATACCTTGTTGTTGCTTGGATTCCTTCAAGACTTTGTGAGCCTAGCACCCCAAATGTTGTGCCTCAAATGCTTCACACAACACCACAAGACTTGGAATAACTTGAGAGAATACTTCTAGCACTCAAAATCGGTTATGCCCTCTCTAGTAACACTAGGTCACGATTTTGCTAGCCATAGGGTTCCTTTTATAGTGTTGTCATAATTAGGGTTTACACATGAATGCCCTTAATTGTCATGACTCTTGATTTCTCATGACCCATGGGTTTGTAACTCCCATGGACTATCCATGGAGCTCCATATGGTTATAACCAAACCCATAAACCATGGATCATTAATCCACCATAAAAGAATTGATGATTGTCATAATCAACCCTATATATTTAATTAGTCTCACTTTGATCACCAAATTAATACTAGATTAATACTTGATCAATACTAATTAAATAATACTATTATTAATATATTAGAACTTATAATATATTAATAATGATAAGTGCCTTATTCTCTCATTTAGTCTATCCAAGTATTGCAATGCCATGCAACCCAAATGGACCATGCCGGGTCGGGTCAAGTACATACCAAATAAAGTTATGGACTTAGACACTATATCCAACAACATCTTGTCGTGCGGTCTCTGGTGCTCGGCCTTGACCTTCCTGCAGGTCAAGCACCGCTCCACATACCATGCTACGTCCCGCTTCATGCAGGGCCACCAATAATCGGGACGAAGATCCCTATACATCTTCGTCGCTCCGGGATGGATAGAAAATCTGGATTTGTGTGCCTCCTCCATCAGGATCTGGATTTGTTAGCCATTTCTACAGTGAACGTTTCCTTAAGTGCGCGTGATTGTTGTTTAAGTAAATGAGCAAATTTCTGATTCACGAAACTCCTCTCCGCTCCACTATCAAATAGTATGCATGCATAAGAGTTATCGAGGAGAAACGTACCAGTGACCACAGTGGGGGTCGGCTAACGCTTCCTCGTGGCCAATAGCCAAAAGTCTTCATACGCCTCCCGCGTCCCTGCCTTCAGACAGTTCCTTTTGAAATGGCCCACCTCGCCACATCCGTAGCAAGCCTGGCCCACTCCAGTATCGGGGACTTGGTTGATTGGCCTCGCCGGAGATTTGCAGAAACGGACAGTGTGTCCTTTCCTATTACAGTTAGAGCACTGCATTTCCCGGCAGGGTCCATTGTGATGGAAGTTGCACTTGTCGCACTTGGGCAAGCTCCCAGCGTATTGCTTCGTTGGCGCAGTAGCAGTAGGTGTTATCGCAGCATGAACAGCCACAACCTGCTGCTTTTTGGCAGATTTCTGCACCGCTTTTTTCTTCTTGTTATCCCAGAACTTCCACTTGTTGTCAACGACTTTGGAAGGTTCTGGGACAGTGGTGGTTGTTGTTGATGGTGTGCGGACTCCATGATCAATGAGTCGCTGTGCCAACCGCTTGGAACTATCGAAAGTAGCGGGGTTTGAAGCTAAGACATTCCCCTGGTACGGAGGCACCAGCCCCAGATATATCTCTCTATCTTCTTCCCCTCAGTAGGGACCATTCCCGGACACAGCGCCACCAGATCGTTGAATCTGGCGGTGTAGGCCACTACGTCGGAGCCCTTCATGGTTAGGCTCCAAAGTTCTTATTCAAGTTTCTGAACCTTGCTCCTCGGGCAGTATTCCTTGATCATGAGCTCCTTCAGAGCTTCCCAGTCCATAGCGTTAGCCACTATAAGAGTTAGTGACTTGACATGGCTATTCCACCATATGAGGGCTCTCTCCGAGAAGGTGCAGGCAGCAAATTTTACCTTGCTTCCTTCTGGACAGGAGCAGATCTCAAAGACCGACTCAGTCTTCTCGAACCATTACGAGAGGGCAATGATTCTGCCGGTCCCGTTAAAGGACCTGGGCTTGCAGTTGCTGAAATCTATACGAGCACTCCCTAGCACGCACGGGAGTATCTCCCTGGGCCGACTGAGCAGCTGCTCCACCACCACTAGTGCCGCTATTGTTGAATTGTGCTAAGGCTGCTGCAACAGCCGCAGATACTGCAGCTTGGAGGGCTGCAGGATCGTATTGTGGAGGAGGCGGTGGTGGTGGTTGAGTTGGAGTTATCGGAGGATTGCGTCTCGATGATCGACGTGGAGGCATCTTTTAACTAAAAGTTTACAAAGACGAAGATAATATTAAGAATCAATTGTAAGTATAATGAGAGTGATCCATGGACTAAATCGCCATAGTCCAACAATTGAGTGAGTGTATGATTGAAATAGAGATATAACAGTAAGAGTACGAAAGCACAGGGGCAAAGATTTTCTAACAGATTAGATAATTGTCAATAATATTGGCATTAACGATGTAACAAGTTCGGGAAAAACATGACCTAAAAGTAGGTCTTACATCAAACCATATAGAGAAAATTTTGACAGTATAGAAGTCTAGTTATAGTACTTTAAAGACAGGAATATTTTACAGAAAAGTGTTTCATAAAGCATAGATAAGAAGGCTATTCCTTAAACCAAAAGAAAGGATGAGTTAAACATCTTCTACCGGCGACGGGTACCCCTCGGGTGAACCCTCAGATCTTCCAGTTGACGCACTACGTCGAGAAGATGTCGCTCATGAGCTCTTTGATGTACTCGAAGTTCTATTACTTCAGCTCGGGATGCAGCTAGTTGCTGCTGAAGAGCCTCATTGTCTCTCCTAGTCCTTCCCATAGCCTCTTCGAGATGGCGAATGCACACCGTGTTAACGCCTGAATTGGCATCAATTTCCATGACTCGGTCGATGGCTGCCCGACCTTGCTCTTCATTCCGAGCAATCCTTCTGACCAGAATGGGCAGGACTTGGTCAGCTGAGCCTCCCTCGCTTAGATTGTAAAAGCTTATGTCTCCATTGTAGGGTAAAGGTTGACCCTGTTCGTGACTCCATCGGTTCAAGTTTGTCGCCCACAAGGGTGTGGGGCCTTGAAATGCTGGTCGAGGGTTGAGAATTGGGATTGGAGCCGCTTGAGGCAGATTATTGACATCTGGTTCGGTGTCACACCCCAAAACCGGAACGGCGGAATCGTTCAGGGGTGGAGGACGTCATGTTTAGTATCACGAGATATGTATATGGTAAGCAAGTAATGAACAACCATTTCATTTAGAAAGAAAGTGTTTACAATGTGTGTGTTCACAAAACATAGAATTCATACACAAATAACAAAACAAGACTTGAAGCTATAATGCTCCATCTTCTGAATTCCCAACACGAGCACCTGTCTAATAGTCTCCTGAGAATACAAGTTATTTCAAAGAGTTGATCAGCAATTAAGTTGGTGAGTTCATAAGATTTTAGTGATGTGAGTAAGTTGTAAAGTGTTGTTGAAAATGTAGATGTAAAATGGTGTAAGTTGTAAGTTCTGTTTTAAAAAGATTGTCTGTTCCTCTAGAAAATCCTATATTTCCTACTTTGATGGAAGTTTAAGTAAAATGACACTACAACCCTTCCTATGGGTACTAAGCGGATACAAAGTTATATAAGACTCGGAGTAAACAAACAATCGATTGTGCGCATCTGCCCTAAGCTCACAACCAAACAAGGAACATAAATTAAGGCGGATAGCACACATCCCATTGGTTGTTAGATCATCGTCGTATATAACCCTAGTGTAAACACTTGTTACTCATGGAGTTAATTGTAATGGTTCCTTTATATCTAATGAAAAGTTCTTTAAGAAAACCCATATTTCTTATAATAAAATGGTGACCACAGTGACTTCTTTTATAATAGCTTAGTTTATACTGATATATATAATCTAATATCGGATAGAAAGTTAATTGAGTGAATCTGCCCTAAGCCCACAACCAAACAAGGAACAGGAAGTAAGGCGGAAAGCACACATCCAACTACCTATTGGGTATTAGTTTTATATATAAACATGATGTATAAACTAAGGTATTATATAGTTACTCACCTAAGGTCCTTTAAATTGTACTGGTTTAATAAAATGGATTAAACCCTTTACTGGGAAGTTTCTAGTTTTGTATACCAAAAGTATTGATTTTGGAAAGTATGTTTTGTACTAGAAAAACTGTGCTTTGACTTTGTGTCCTATAACCTGACCCATACCTGGTACCCTTATGATGACTTAATGTATAATAAGCATACATATATATAGAATCGGATAGAAAATAGATTGGGTGAATTCGTTCCAAGCCCACAACCAAATAAGGAACATGAAATAAAGCGAGTTATCAGTCCTAAGTCTTTTCAACCTTACTTATATAACTATATCTATATAGACATGATTTTTGACAATATATAAGTTAAAAGAGTTTGATAAATAGTTTTAGCATAAAAGAGTTTGATAAAGATGTTTTGAAATAGATGTTTGATAACACAGTTTTGAAGTATAAGAAATCTATCTGTTTGTTCTAATTATTAATCACATGCGATTGATATAATAACTACAATGTTTCAACTTGTATTCCCCCCCCCCCCATAAAAGCATTTAAAATCATTTTAAAAGGTAGATTAAGAGGTATGAACTCACCTGTAGTGAGTGGTTTGGATGAAAGAGTGATATAGGATGCTAAGTGTCAAGTGAAGGCTCGAGCACACACGAATCCTATTCTGCATATAATGACACATATATGTATATAATATTGTGTTTATACACCTAATCATGTAAGGGAAAACACCTTAGGGACTAGGATACACTTGAATGGAAGGGTATAAATCACATATGATTGTATATAAGGAGAGTTTAGGTCACCCTTGGTGTTTGCGGCCAAGTGTTCACGGCCCTTTGTGTTTACGGCCATGGTGTTCACGACCTTATGAGTTTACAGTCGTAAACTCATAAAGTTTTGTTCCAAAGAGTGTTTTAAAGTCCTTTCAAGCATCAAGGAAGTGTTCTAGGCTCATTCTTAGTTTTAGGAAGGGTTTATGGTCACAAATGCACCCTTAACAAGAGTTTACGGCCAAGGGAGATGCTCTTGATCGTAAACTCTTATTGATCTAGTGAAATGATTGTTTTCAAGTTGCAAATCAAGTGCTTCCACTAGATAACAAGTATAGGGAAGAGATACTTATGATATGGAAGCTAAAAGGGTTGATTTCAGCCCAAAACACTAGTGTGTGTTCTTGGTGTTCTTGGTGTTTCTTGAAGATCTAACCCAAAAGATGAATTTATGGATGAAATCAAAGGGTGATGCTAGTTAAGGAGATGTAGCAACTAATCAACGGATGAAACACTTACATTTGTGAAGATTTAAGTGAAGAACTTGATGATAGTTGAGAGCAAAACCCGAGTTCTTGGCTTGGAAGTGGTAAAAGTGTTGGAAAATGGCTAAGTATCATATATATAGTGGGAGTTCACGGCCAGCCAAGAGTTTACGGCCGTAAACTCTAGTTTACGGCCATAAACTCCAATCCTTGGAGTTTTCTGGCTTGTATGCAGTATACTGAACTCTAGAATATACTTCTTAACATTCCTTATTGAGGGTACTAGGCTTAGAATACTCAAACAGACCCTAAACAGTGCTAAAAGATAGCAGAAACAAGTCTGACCTTGATTGAGTTGAATGGTTGTACAAGATAGAAATTTCGGGTTGTCACACCATACAAAGCTTTGCGAAGCCAACAAACCTCACCCCACTGGTGATGAATTCCTGGGGGAGGAGACATATAAACCTCTTCATGGAGGTCACCATTCAAATATGCATTCTTGACATCCATTTGAAAGATCTTCCATTGTCGAACGGATGCAACTGCAATCATAGTACGGACTGTCGTCATCTTTGTCACTTGGGAAAATGTCTCCTCATAGTCAAAACCGTATTGTTGGGAATACACTTTTGCTACAAGTTTGGCCTTGTACTGCTCAACAGACCCATCAGCTTTTGTTTTTATCTTGTACACCCAATGACAACCTATCGTATGTTTCCGAGTAGGAAGGGAAACCAAATCCCATGTATGAGTCTGTTGAAGAGCAGTGAGTTCCTTAGCCATAGTATTCTTGTATTTGTATAGTATGTTCCCTCTGTACTAGTATATCGTATGTTCTCTTGTATAGTGTATAGTATGTTCTTCTGTTTCTCATTATAGTATGTTTGAACTGACTCATGTATGAACTAACTCTTGTATGTTTCATTGTACTAGAAATAATGAGTAGTAGACCTCTAAACTATACCTATTATAGTTTGCTAGTAATGTTGTTTGAATATCTGTGTATGTTTGTATGCCTTTGCTACCCAAAGGTGTTGGAACTGAGAGAAAAGTTTTTATATCTGTACATATATACATAATATATAACTAAGATTCAAACGACACGCGGACAAACAACAGGGTACTCTAAGTCTACAACCAAACAAGGAATAGGAAATAAAGTGAGTTATCAGTCCTAAGTCCTTCCAACCTTATTTATATAACTATATCTGCATAGACATGGTTTTAACAATATATACGTTTAAAATAGTTTGATAAGTAGTTTTAACACAAAAGAGTTTGATAAAGATGTTTTGAAATAGATGTTTGATAACACAGCTTGAAAGTATATGAAATCCATATGTTTGATAGTTATTAATCACATGTGATTGATTTAATAACTATAATGTTCAACTTGTATTCCCCCCCTATAAAAGCATTTAACATCATTTAAAAGGTAGATTAAGGGGTATGAACTCACCTGTAGTGAGTGGTTTGGATCAAAGAGTGGTACAGGATGCTAGGTGTCAAGTGAAGACTTGAGCACACACACGAATCCTATTTAGCATATAATGACACATATATGCATATTATTAGTGTTTATCCAACTAATCAGGTAAGGGAAACACCTTAAGGATTAGGGTACACTTGAATGGAAGGGTAAAAATCACAAATGATTGTGTAAAAGGTGAGTTTACGGCCACACTTGGTGTTTCCGGCCAAGTGTTCACGACCACATGAGTTTACGGCCAATGTGTTTACGGCCACATGAGTTTACGGCCGTAAACTCATGATGAAATGTGTCAATTGATGTTTTAAGGTCTTACAAACAACCAGGAAGGGTTCTAGCCTCACGTCCAAGCCTTAGGAAGAGATTAAGGCTCATTTGCACCTCTAACTAGGGTTTACGGCCAAGGGAGATGCTCTTGGTCGTAAACACCTCTTGTTCATGGAAATGGACGATTTCAAGGTGTTTAGCATGTGTTTCAACTAGATATCGAGTATAGGGAAGTAATACTTACGATATAGAAGATAATAGGGTTGATTTTGGACCAAAACACTAGTGTGTGTTCTTGGTCTTCTTGGTGTTCTTGAAGATCTAACCCAAAAGATGATGTTAATGGATGGAATCAATGGGTGATGCTAGTTAAGAAGATGTAGTAACTAATCAAGGGGCAAAAACACTTACATTTTCGAAGGAAAATGAAGATCCTTGATGATAGTTGAGAGCAAAACCCGATTTCTTGGCTTGGAAATGGTAAAAGTGATTGAAAAATGGCTAAGTGTTATATTTATAGGGGGAGTTCACGGCCAGCCATGAGTTTACGGCCGTAAACTCTAGTTTACGGCCGTAAACTCCAATCCTTGGAGTTTTCCGGCTTTTATGCAGTGTACTGAACTCTAGAATATACTTCTTAACATTCCTTATGGAGGGTACTAGGCTTAGAACACTCAAACAGACCCAAAACAACGCTAAAAGATAGCAGAAACAAGACTGACTTTGACTTAATTGAATGGTTGTACAAGATAGAAATTTCGGGTTGTCACAGTCAAAGAGGTAGACTCAGGAGCAGGAGGAGTCGAGGAACTCTATGAAGAAGTGGGTGTGTCATGATCTGAAGGATCATGTGGCATAGATGGGTCTCGAGCCTCTATTTCCTCATTGAAAGGATCAATATGCAGAAGATTTGACTTCGTTACATTATGGGCTGTAGCAAGAATCGAGTAGGAAGGAATATGTTCCAAAAAAGTGACATGTTGGGAAACATATAACTTCTGACTCATAGGATCATAGCAACAATATCCTTTCTGTCCAACACCATACCCCAAAAATACACAAATAGCATATTTCGGCCCCAACTTGTTTGTGACATCCCAGAATTTAGGTCACAGACTGTGAAAGGTTAAGTTCACAGTAAATCTCTTTGTAATTTTATTCATTGAGTTTTAGTTCATATAATATAAAATAAATAAGTTATTTCAACTATTATAAGATATCATATGGTATCTTACTTCCAAATATGTAATTTAACAAACAAATCAAACGGCTCAAATGGCAACCGTAGGAATGCATCTGAAAAACTGAAATTTTGTAATAAGCCATTGTGAGAAAAACAAACACTCTAGCCTCATAGTACGTGTTTCCCTGATTCCAAAAATATAAAGAACGTCCAAAACGGAGTTCGTATGCAAAAAATAAGACCGTTTTAAGAATCTAAAACCACTATAATATTCATTTTCTTAAAACCACTAAAACTGTTTCTATCCGTTGAAGGACTTACACACCTCAAATGGAAATTACGAAAGCATTTTTTTGGACTCAGGCTATAGCCTAATATTTAATTTCATATTTGAAATATTTTTAATAAAAATATTTATAAAAGTCAAAAATCAGACGTTTTTCAGATTTATAAATCGTGAAACCTTGAGCTATTGACTTCAATTCAATTTCAATTATTGTTAGTATATAAATCCAATCTGGTTGATAAAAATTTTGAAGGTGGAAATGACACAATACTTCTTAAATTCATGCATATATTCATATGCAAGGAAACATATTTTTATAACAATTAAAGATGTAATTGGTTATGGCTTTTATAAAATATACATCATGTATTGTAAAGAAACATCAAATAACCGCAATATATATGTATACAATCATACATACTTATAAAGCTAACATTTTTTCTTGAATTTCATGCATTTGAAACCCCCTTTTTTAACTTCCTTTCACCACATTCATTTGAAACTCTCATGACTTTTCAATTTCTTTACAATAATATTATAAATAAGTTAAATAATGTTATATAAACAAGAAAGGGTGTTTTATTACAATGTCTTCATCACACATCGATGGTGAGAGTAAATAAGAGAATGTTTGCTCTTCTATAAATAGGAAATGTTGTGAAATGTTTCAAAGGGACCAAACCATGAGAACTTCCTCATGCCTACCTTTGTAGGATTTTGAAGGTATTATTTTGTGAGATTGTCTATATTGGCAAGTGTCCAGTTAACTTTTAGAATTCCAAAAATGGGTTTGAACCGATTTTCAGGTTTAAACCGTGTTTCAGTTAGAAAAAAAATTATGTAGTTGGATATATTGAGTTGAACCGGAGCTGGATCAATTTGGACCGATAAAGGAATCATTTTCCTTTCACAACAAACATTTGAAACTCCCATGATTTTTCAAATTATTTATAATAATATTATAAATAAGTTACATAATTTTATATAAATATAAAAAAGCATCTACCTAAACCTAAAATTATAACTGTTTGAAAAATCACTTTGATTTAAAAGCACGAAATATATACAAACCGGGTTTCACTAGAAAAAAAAATATGTAGTTTGGTATATTTAGTTGAATCGGTCCGAGTTTGATCTATTTGGACCATAAAAGAAGCATTTTTCCTTTCACTACATACATTTGAAACTCCCATGATTTTTCAAATTGTTTCCAATGATATTTTAAAAAAAGTTACATAATGTTATATAAATATAAAAAAAAATCTACCTAAACATAAAATTATAATTGTTTGAAAATTCGATTTGATCAAAAGCACGAAATATATATGCAGATTATATTTTATATATGAATTCTTTTTATAATGAACTTTTGAATCTTGAAAATACATATAAACAAACTTTCTATATTAAGTACCTAACTGAATTTATGATTTTAGAATTGAACAAAAAGTTATTCAATAAAAACTTACTTTTTTGGATAGCAACTTACGAGAGTATAGAAAAATGGAACTATTGAACAATAAAGAAAGGGTAAACAAGAGAAAGGGTGTTTTACTAAAAGTGTTGAATAATGTTTTATAAACAAGAAAACGTGTTTTATTACAATGTCTTCATCCCACATCGATGGTGAGAGTAAACAAGAGAACATTTCCTCTTCTATAAATAGGAAATGTTGTGAAATGTTTCAAAGGGACCAAACCATGAGAACTTCCTTATGCCTACCTTTTTAGGATGTTGAGGGTATTTTTTGGTGAGATTGTCTTTATTGGCAACTGTCCATTTAAGTTTTAGAATCCCGAAAATGGTTTTGAACAAGATTTTTTTTAGGTTCAAACAGAGTTTCAGTTGAAAAACCGTTATGTAGTTTGGTATATTGAGTTGAATCGGTCTGAGTTAGATCAATTTGGACCGATAAAGGAAGCATTTTCCTTTCAGCACATACATTTGAAACTCCCATGATTTTTCAAATTGTTTCTAATAATATTATAAATAAGTTACCTAAACATAAAATTATAATTGTTTGAAAAATAAATTTGATTCAAAAACACAAAATATATACAAACCGGGTTTCCATAGAAAAAACGTTATGTAGTTTGGTATATTAAGCTGAATCGGTCCGAGTTTGATCAATTTGGACCGATAAATGAATCATTTTCCTTTCACCACATACATTTGAAACTCCCATGATTATTCAAATTGTTTATAATAATATTATAAGTTACATAATGTAATATAAATATAAAAAAATCTACCTAAACATAAAATTATAATTGTTTGAAAAATCACTTTGATTCAAAAGCACGAAATATATACTCGATTATATTTTATAAATGAATTCATTTTATAATGACATTTTGAATCATGAAAACACATATAAACAAACTTTCTATATTAAGTATCTAACTGAATTTATGATTTTAGGATTTAAAAAAAAGTTATTCAATAAAAACTTAATTTTTTATAGCAACTTACGTGATTACTGAAAAATGAAACTATTGAACAATAAATTTTCTGGATAACGTTTTATTTTTATTATTTAATATTTTATTTAACAAAATGAAATTATTGGCAAATAAAAAAATGAGTTTAATTAAAATGTCTTCATCCCACATTGATCGTGAAAGTAAACAAGAGAATGTATTCTCCTCTATAAATAGGAAAGGTTGTGAAATATTTCAAAGGGACTAAGCCATGAGATCTTCCTTGCATCTAACTTTGTAGGACGTTGAGTGTATTCTTTGGTGAGATTGTCTTTGTCGACAAGTGACCAATTAAATTTCACAATTTCGAAAATGATTTTGGACCGTATTTTTTAGATTTGGATCGAGTTTAATAAGGATCCGAGTGTCTTCTGGCTGAGTTAGGCAAACTCGCTTCCATTGGAGGCCGAGTTTAAGTAACATGTCGAGTATTTGGTTGTGTTAGCCAAGTTTTACAACCCTGTATGTAATACAATTTAAAGTTTTAACCTTATAAAAGACGACACTATTATCATATGTTCTACATAATTATGGTAATATTTATGATACAAAACATTTTTTTTACTATTTAAGATAAAAAACTGTCTCTATTATCATATGTTGTACAAAATGATAAAATTTAAGATAGATAAAAAGATGTCTCTATTATCGTATTTTCTACATAATGATAATATTTAATATAAACGTTTTAATTTAATATGAAATTATTATTTAATAGATAACAATAACGATTTACTTATTTTTAAAAATTAATTTTTTTTCTATTTTAATCATATAACTTTGTATATGCAAAACAACTTCAAGTTCCAACCTTATCTCTTATAATATAGTTCAACATAATAACAATACTAAAAATCATTTTTTATATTTTTTATGAAATTATTATTTAATTGTTAATAACAATGATTTAGTTATTTTTAATATAAAATATTTTTTTATATCCCACGCAACGCGCGGGCATTCACCTAGTTATAATATAATAGCAACACTACATATATACTTTGAATTGTATAATATATAATTATATTTATATATGAAAACCTAAATACATGTACATATAATATTATGTATTGTGCATAATTTAAAAAAACAAAATACAAATAAATAAATAAATAAACACAGCTATTAGATTTCCCCACAACCAAAACTACACCCAAAACAACACTCAAATTACACTTCACCCTTTTTCCATTCCATCCCACGTCTTTCTTTCATCTGCATTACACACAAACCAAATTACACACAAAAGAAAACAAAATTTATATTTTAAATAAATCCACACAGAGGAAAATGAGCTGTCAATCCCACGTGTTTCTCTTCTTCTTCCTTTATCCATGCACCTCACAAAAGATTATGCACAATATTACTCAAACACAATCCCACACTCAAATATTTCAGATACAAGGTACAATAAAAGATTTCAACACATGAAACCATATATGATTTTATCAACTACAACTGATTCAAGATTATAACAACTGATCTTTCTCATCTTATTCTGCACTCTTTCTCTCCATGACAAGAAAAACCAAAGAAGAAAAACTCTCTATCCAAATCACGATCGCAACAACCAATCTTCTTCTTCCTTTCCCTGTGAAAAATCAAACCCAAACAACCATAATTCTGTCCAAACAATCAAACCCAAATAACCGTTCTAAATCTATTGATCCTCATTGATTTACAGTCAACACAAAAAGAAAGAATTTCATGTTTTTTTCTACCTCCCATCAGCATCAATCAATACAAACAAAAGAAAAAGAAAATAATTTATTTACCTGGGTTGCTGATCAAGTTCAATTTCTGTTGTGGAATCACCACCTAAAGACCCTGCTGCCTTCGTCTTTCCTTCCTCGATCAAGCAAAGGACCGGAGATGCCACCATCGTGATTGCCCCATTGAGGCAGCTGGCCTCGCGCCTCGTCACTGCACCCACTGGACCCGACGAAAAACCTTCAGCTAATCAACCACACCCATCTTTCCCGTCGATTGGGCCAGCCGGAAACGAACCTCGGTATTCCTTCTCCTTCGCACCTAGCAGACGATCGAGAAGAGCACATCCCTTCGTTGCTTTTCCCTTCCACTTCAGCCTCGTCGACACCGGAACTCCTTCCCTCTTACTGCCAATGGCCGTCTTCACAACCCCTCTTGCGATCGATCGATGTCCATCGGACCCCTCTGCCTTCGCGTTTTTCTCCCGTTCATCTGTTTCCTTAGTGGCTTCAATTGGGATCGATCTGTAACCCTTACCCGATCAGACAAATGAACACGGGGTAAGAGCCTGATTTTTTTTAAATTGGATCCACTTATGTGGATCGGACTTGGAGCCCCGATAAACAATGAGTTTTGATTTTGACCCAGTCAAAGGTCAAAGCTAAATCAAACTTGTATTTAATTAAACAGAAATGGTCCCTCCCCAGAAAAACCTAATAAACTAAGTCCTAAAACCCTACAACAGTTTCAAATACACATGTTTGACCCCTGTATTGAGAATAATTCTAAATATCAGTCCTTGAAGTATGATTTTGGCAAAATCAAATCCTAGAGTTTATTCATTTTAAGAAAGACCACCATATACTTAATAATTAATACCAAAAATACTATTTGGTTTATTAGGAAATACAAATATACTCGGTGGTTCGTTTTAAGAACGAGAAATGTCGTGTAACAAATCTCACGACAAGTTTCTCAAAAGGAACCGACTTCGAACGATTGGAACTCACCCTTTAAGGGTGAGTGCTTACGATCCCTTTTTAATATTTTAATTATTTCGGGGGGAATACACGTGCCAGTATATTTTGTTTATACAAACCAAATACATTTTTATGCGAAAATACAATAAACTTAGTTTATAAAATTATTATTATTTAACAATTTTCCATATTGTTACGAATAAACTAGTATAAATTTTTTGTATATATATTATGGTTATTTCATCATGAAATAACCATTTCACACAACAAATATTACACGATACAAAGTTTTATGATTTTTATGTATACAAAGTTTTATGTTTATACATGTACATATGTTCATTGATTTGAAACATTCATTGTTATAAAAGTGAGTACATTACACTTGTACATGTATGTCAAACATACTCGGCTTTTATAAACCTTATACAACGATATTCATTATGCCTAGTGACTTACCCACGAGTAAGTTAGGGCTGAGAGTTATTCACAAACTTTTTAGTTAAGGGGTTTTAGTGAGACATTTTTCATTAGCCGAGTTTAAATAATTAGCATACTCATACTACTATAACCGTTAATCTTCAGAGCGAGATACATATGTATAGATCTATACGGGGTTGACATCCCCACCTGCGGTTGCTAGCTACAACCCTCGACTGATCAATTGAAGCGGGTGATAAGTGTTTACATTTATTACTACAACGTCCAATGAAGTGTTGTAGGGGGTGCATTTAGTCAGGTCGCTCGGTTATAGGACTCACTAAAAACATTAACTAGGAATATATCTCTCTCTTACTAACGACCATGGGTTTGGTTGCTTTCAAAGCTATTTTTAAGTATGAAATTACTTATGTAACATAACGGTTTGGTTTTCAAGGAACTATTACAAACACGATTTTAAGTATGAATTTACTTATACAAAGGATACATTTTGGTTTTCAAGGAATTATTACAAACACGGTTTTTAAGTATGGATTTACTTATACAAAGGACACATTTTGGCTTTCAAGGAATTAATACAAACACAGTTTTTAAGTATGGATTTACTTATACAACGGATGCATTTTGGCTTTCAAGGAATTATTACAAACATAGTTTTTAAGTATGGATTTACCTATACAAAGGATACATTTTGGCTTTCAGGGAATTATCACAAACATAGTTTTTAAGTATGGATTTACTTATACAAATATACATTTTGGCTTTTAAGACACATTGCAAACACTGTTTTTAACTATCGTTATACATACAAAGATAATACTTTTTAGACTTATTAAAAGTATTACTGTGTTAGCAGAAAACCTGTGACACTTACCAACCTTGTGTTGACTCTCAAAACTACATGTATTCTCAGGAAACCACTAAACAGACATTCAAGACGGATTGAATTACAGGTGACCTAGTCTACTTGTTGTTGTATCATATGCCTATCTGTTAAGGAAATTCATGTATTATTATTATTTGTAAAAACATTGTATTCAAATATCAAGATGGAACATGAATGCTATTTTGTTTATTGTTGTACTTGTGTTATATATTCAATTTGTCTGTGATCCATGAACTTAGTCGCACAGCTCGGCGTGTTCCGCCGCCTCGGCCGGGGGTGTGACGTTGTTCCTCTCAACATGAAGACGAATAACAAAACAAGTACATCCAAAAACTCGTAAAGAAGAGTAGTCTGGTAGGTGACCATATAGCTTCTTAAAAGGAGACATTCATGAATTCAATGAAGTAGGGATATGATTAATCACATAAACAGCACTCAAGACTGCTTCTCCCTAAAAGGCACTAGGGGTCTGCGAAGATAGGAGCAATGAGCGGGCTGTCTCAACAATATGACGGTGTTTTCGTTCTGCCACACAATTTTGTTGAGGAGTGTCAGTACACAATGACTGGTGTATGGTACCATCAGAAGCAAGTAATTGAGTAAAGTCATTAGAGGTATATTCACCCCCTAAGTCACACCTGAAGCACTTGATCAAAACCAAATGTTGAGTTTTAACAAGAGCTCTAAAATTGCTGTAAATGCCAAGGAAATCAGATCTGAGTTTCATAAGATAAACCCATGTATATCGAGTATAATCATCTATAAAAGATACATAATAGATTGACCCACCCTTTGTGGATACTGGTGCAGGACCCCACACATCATAATGAATAATATCAAAAGGAGCAGTAGAACAAGACATACTTTTTACTAAAAGGTAAAGCAGAGAATTTTGCCAATTTACAACCACTACAATCAGAAATATCACAAGTATTCAAATGACCCAAAACACCATTAGATGCTAGAAAACTCAAACGTGATACAGACACATGTCCCAAGCGAGAATGCCAAAGATAAAACTCAGACGACAAAGGACTCAAATGAAAAGAAGACAAATCAATATTGGAGGCAGCAACAACATATACTTTGAGAACCTCCAAGACATACAGTTCCCCCACCATACGACCAATCCTAATCACCTTCTAAGTGTGTTGATCCTGTATAACATAGACATAATAAGAAAAGAACACCCAATTAACAGACTTACATAACTGACTGATTGAGGCAAGATTCAAAGTAAGTTTGGGAATGTAATAGACATTAGGGAGAGTGATATGAGAAATAGAGACAGACCCAATACCCTCGACTAGCATAAATATATCACTACCAGACATAACAGAAATAGATGACACATGTGACAAAGAAGTGAATGATGACAAATGAGGAGTCATGTGATTAGTTGCACTAGAATCTAAAATCCACAAAGATGAGAGAATACCTTATGTACCGGATGAAGTAAGACTAGAATGAGACATTGATGCAGACATGGCAATGGGATTGGAGGCCAAATACTGTCTGAAACTCTCAAAAACCTTGGGATCCAATGCAGATGGTGGCATGTTTTTAATAGATTATGTGTCATCTGGTGGTGTAGCAGCAACAACAAACTGTGGATGATGAGGTATCCATGGAGGAGTACCAGAGGAAGGTAGCTGAAACTTCTGTTGACCAGACCTAGTTTGTTGTCCCGACTGAAGCTGACTAGATTTACCCTTGTTGACTAACAATGGAAACTGAGCTTTTTAATGATTTTTCTGTTTGTAGAATGCACACTCATCATAAGCAACCCTTGAAGTTTGTCGAGACTGATTAGAGGAAACAACAAGCACAACAGGACTGGAAGTAGGAATGGAGGTTGCTTTAAACCCTTTATCCGCGTGAGACTTGATACGAGTCTCTTCATCAATCAAATCATGCACAACAGAATCCACTGAGGGAAGGGGAGAGCGATGAAGAATCGTTCCACATAGGCCTTCATAATCAGAACGCAAGGCCATCAAGAACTGGACCAAACGTTGTTCTTCCCTCCTAGCAATGTAAGGCTTAAAATCTTTTATCTCTTTAGATTCAGTAAGAGCCAACTGATCCCACAAATCAAACATAGCAACATAGAAATCTTGAATACTATGGTCATTTTGTTGAAGAGCATGAATAGCATATTCTAACTGATATTGTTTAGCAAAGTTGAATTGAGTATACATACTCTCCAAGTGAGTCATATTCAGCCAACTACATACCAATAGACTGAGTAACATAATTGTTAATCCAAGTAATGACCTTGGAGTTATCAGTCTCCCAAGCATCAGCCAACAAATCGAAATTCTCAGCTTGAGGCACTAAGGGTTTGGCTTTAGTCCCAGTGACATAGCCTCACATATTCTTCCCACGAAGGAAGTTCTTCATAACATAACTCCAATACGTATAATTCTTTCCATCTAGACGAGTACTGATTGATTGAAGGGAATCATCATTTCCAATCATGTTGGCAACGGATAAATAACCACAACAATAGATAAGCAATCTGAGAATGAGAAGAGAAACAAACCAGCAGAAGCAATCAATCGAATAACAAGAGATCGGACAACAACAACAAACTAATAGCAACAACAAACGAGTACCAACAAACAAACGGACATCAGCATTGGTGAAGCATCAAACAGATTGAAGACGAAACGGCTATAGTAACCCTAGAAATTTCGGAGGACATGGGCGCGTTTCCCCCCGTAACCTCCAAGAGAACTCACAGTGGAGTTCGATCCACGCCACATATGACTGTTACAAAGCCTTCTAACAACGTATCAAACCTCCGCTCTGATACCATGATAACATTACTATATGATTATGATAGAGAGAAATTACAATATTCTCAAATAAAAAACATAAAGGCTACAAAGAATAAAGCGGAGAATAAATACTAGCAAGACAAAACCTTAATGTGCTGAAAACTAAAGGGCTCATAAACATGTGGGCTAATAATATATATGATAACAATAATAATAATAATAATAATAATAATAATAATAATAATAATAATAAAATTTGTAACCCCAACTACAGTTGCTACTAATGCCAACATAAGACCCTAAGTAGAAGCAATATTCAACTTAGTATGAGGGACAATTCTAGGTTCTTAGCTTGCGGTTCATACTGATCCACCAATGCCTTCATTTTGTTGTTGCTTTTCAATAAACCAAATATGATAGACCATGAAATGATAACACATATGTGTGTGAACTCATCGTATATAATGACATCTTAAGCAATTTATATGTGAGATTAAGTTGGGAGTTTGAAGATCATTAGTGGACAACCATAAAAATGTCTACTTGGATAATTGAGGTCAATGAAGTGCAAATGATTGTTCATTTTCCACATAAACACAAAACTCATGGTTGATTCTTTGGAGAGGGTTAAAGATTTAAGTATTTAACTATTATCATGCTTACATGGGAAGAAAGAGGAAGGACTAACGAAAAAAATGAAATGAATATATTATAATGTAGAATAAAAGAGATATCAAAGATGAAAAAACTAAATTGCCCTCGTATGAGGGGCAAGTAAAACCACTAACAAAAACTTGCTAATTTATGGAATAACATTTAGGGAAAATTGAAATAAAGTCCTTACATATCGGTCTCATAATCGATTTAGTCATTATATCTTTTTTTTATTCAATTAAGTCCCAAAAACCGTTATTCGTATTCAATTTAACCATTTTACCCGGTCAACAGGTCATCCAACTTTCAAAAATTACACTTTGGCTCATCTTTCAAAATTTAATACAAATTTGGTCCAAAATTTACACTTTTGGCCCAGATTTTAAATTTTATTACAAATTTGGTCGAAAATTTACCCTTTTTGCCTAAATTTTAGAATTTTTTATGAGTTCATCCTAACTTTAGTTCTTTTTACAACTTTTTTTCTCAAAATTTTGTTTCAAATATGTTTTTTCTTCACAAAATCATATTTATACAAAAAAAACAAATTTTCACATAAAAAATCTTATATTTTCTATATAAAAACTTTTAAAAAATAAACTTTTTTGTATACGAAATAACTATTTATAAAAATAGATATTTATTAAGTACATAAATATATTCAAATCCGTTTTTATAAGAAAAATGTATACATACATGTATTTTGAAAAAAAAATGTATACAAACACCTATTTTATTATAAATACATTTGCATGCAAACACATATTTATAAAAAAAATGTATACAAACACCTATTTCATAGTAAACGTATACATTTATTTTGTAAAAACATATTTATATGCACCCAAATAAGTGTTTGTATACAGTTCTTTTGTAAAAACATATATATATATATATATATATATATATATATATATATATATATATATATATATATATTAACACCTAATTTATAATAAATTTATTTGTATTCAAACGCATTTATATATAAAATATACACAAGTACGTATTATATAAAAAATTATTCAAACACGTTTTTATAAAAGAAATGTATACAAACACGATTTTATAATATATATATATATATATATATATATATATATATATATATATATATATATATATATATATATATGTACGCACGTTTACTATGAAATGAGTGTTTGTTTATATTTTTTATAAGTATGTGTTTGTATACAAATATATTTATAATAAAATAGGTGTTTGTATACATTTTCTTTTTGTAAAATACGTGTTTGTATATATATTTTTTATAAAAATGGATTTGTATATATTTATGTACTTATTAAATACATATTTTTACAAATAGATATTTCGTATACAAAAAGTTTTTTTTTTAAATTATATAGTAAATATAAGATTTTTTATGTGAAAATTTGTTTTTTTTTTGTATACATATAATTTTATAAAGAAAAAACATATTCGAAACAAATTTTGAGAAAAAAAATTGTAAAAAAACTAAAGTTGTGATGAATTCCTAACAAAATTCTAAAATTTGGGCAAAAAGGGTATATATTGGACCAAATTTGTATTAAAATGTAAAATTTGGGCAAAAAATATAAATTTTCGACCAAATTTGTAATAAATTTTGAAATACGGGCCAAAAATGTAATTTTTGAAAGTTGGATGACTTGTTGATCATGTAAAAGGGTTACATTGAATACGATTATCGGTTTTTGGGGCTTAATTGAATAAAAAAAGATATAAGGACTAAATCGAGGTCAATATGTAGGGACTTTATTGTAGTTTTCCTTAACATTTACTGTTGGTGTTAGGAATTAGAGTGTTAGGGCATCTCCAACTCACCCTCAAATGCCATTTTTTCCTCCATTTTCTCCCTCATTCTTCTCCAACCCTACCCCATTTCTTCCCCTATATTTGGAGATATGAATAGTATTACCCCAGGGTAATACTATTCATATCTCCAAATATAGGGATGGAGTTTCAGTTGTCGGGTTTAATCCCTTGTTTTATATATTTATACATTTCTAGTTTATTTTATCTATTAGCTTTAATATAAATATAATATTTAATATTTATAATATTTTGTTATATAATAAATTATATTAATTAATCATAAATATAAATTTTATTTTTATTTAACGAATTCATATAAAAATTTAATTACATATTAAAATCATGAAACACGATAACGTATTTACAAAAACATGTATAATATTTATTTTTATAAATGCATGTATAATATTTATTTATAAGTGTATTATAAATATAACTTTGTTTATTTAATATTATTGTAATGAAAAAAATATAGATTATATATTTTTTAAAACTAAATTAGTAGAGGGGGTATGTTTGACAATTTATGTAAGTTGAAAGAATGGAATATACTACGAATATACTTTTTGGGGTAAAAAATGGAGTAGGGTTGGAGATGAAATACTTTTTACCCTATTTTTTACTCCATTTTTGGGGGAGAAATGGAGGTGGGTTGGAGATGATCTTAGGCCCTATTTGATATGTTGCTGATTGAGTCAAGTTAGACGTTTTTGGCTGATTCGGTCAGCTAAACCTGTTTGATAAACCTTCTGAGCGGGAAATTGAAGTCTGACCCGGTCAGAAAAAAGGATTCGACTGACTGAGAAAGGAAGATGTCGTTTCCACTTGTGCCCTTGCGTGTGTATCCTTATACGTGTGTGTGTATCATATCCCAGCAGGAAGAATCGATCCAACACCCCATTTACGTCTCGTTCTTAATAGATACTCAAAATCGATCATCCAACACCCCCTTTGCTTTCATAAAATTGATCACACCCCATCAAGAATTGCACCCTATCCTTCTCTCTAGATCGATCGATGGACTACCTCTCCACTTCGGTTCTAGTTTAAGTGCAGGTATGTTTCCCCTTCTTATGTGCGTTTATATCTCCAGCAGTAGTAAGAAATCGGACCCTACCCCTTTTTCTAAATTGAGTGTGTTTGTTATATGCTTATACTAAGTTGATAAAATTGGATATAACTAGATATAACTGTTGATTAAATTAGATACAATTGTTGATTCACTCAACAAGTTTGATTGGTGTTGTCAAAATTTGATGGTGTTGCTACGTACATGTAAGACATTGGATGGATACACTTGGATTTGTTTGACCACAATACCTCTGTTACGATTATGCCCCTACAACTGATGTGCCCTGGGATATATCACAAAGTTACTGGTAATTATCTTGATTTGGACAATTTTGCCCCTACACAAGTTTTATCTGGAAAAGCCTTTTGCTCCCCTGTTTAGTAGAGTTTGGTTATATTAGTTTGATTTGGTCATGATGTTGAATATGGTTTTTATTTATCTATTTGTTTTTGTTGTTGTACTCCTTTGAGTAATTCCTCAATGAAACCAATCCGCCAAATATAATATGTATATGTTTTGAATACTTGAATCTGTTTGACTTTTGCTAAAATACATACCTTGTGGAGTGTGGACTTCTATTCCTTTTGTTGTTCTTAAAATTATATTTCTTCTTTTGTTATACACAAAATATAGATAATTATGTATATTATGTGTGTTGGTGAAGCTATATATTATGTATGTTGGACCTTTGTTGTTGCTATTGCATTATTCTGTATATGTTTGGTTTGAAATCAAGTGTCTGATTAGATGTACAATCAAATAGTAGGGTAAAATGGTCATTTTTCAGCGGTCAGCACATTCAGTCAGACGTACAAACAAACAATATAGTTTCTTACTCGGTCAGTATTTCTTAACCAGACAGACCTTTCCCAATCAGCACTTTCTCAGTCAGTAACTATCAAACGGGACCTTAGTTGCATAATCTTTTATAGATAGACTAGTGGTGGACCCGTGCGATGCGGCGGCGGCGAATAATTTTTTTCGGCAAATAATTACCGATCGGCAGTTTTGGTTTATGAGTTCTTTTGGTTTCTATCCGATCCGGGTTGGTTCTTCTTTTGGTACCGAACACACGTAATAGATAGCGTATGTTATAGTTGAATCGAACCGGAACCGATTAGTTGTATTTGGTCTAGTTCTCGGTTCCCCGTTCATTCTTTTATCTTTTATCGGTTTTCGATTATATCAGTTTTGATACGTTTTTTGAACCGGTTGAATTACAAAGAACAAGTAATGTATTGATAAATATTAATTATTATGAAGATATATTTATATCCAACATTGTTGTTTTGAATTAAAAATAAACATACATATTTTTTAAGCAAGTTTTAAACGAAACAATTTCATTGGTCTTGTTGTAGGCGTGTTAAAATGTACGTGTACATATTTTTGGTAGGATGAATAGTTTCTGGACATCAAAATAAGTTCATAATGTCTTTGTGTTGTCGCATTATATTTTTTGAGTACAACGCCACATAAAAGTTTTAGCTAAAAAGTAAATCAGCCAAAAATTATAAGATTGATTCAGAAACTAATATGAACGATTTCATAGTACAATAATGATAATAAATAAATTTTCGGTAAAAAAATATAATGTCATTACAAAATTAAAATTTTAAAATTGTTTTATGTTGGTTTTGTTTTTATTTTTAAATTATCTTTAGTTTTTAACATATTTAATAGTGTTAAAAAATAAAAATAACAAAATTTAATTTTAAAATTTTAATGATTGGATCCTAAATATGAATATATAATATTAATAATATAAAAAAAAAAACAAAATTAATAATCTGTCTATAGATACGTAAAAGAAAACATGACAAAAAATTGGTACATAGGAGAAATGCACAAAACGTTAACTATATGAACTATTCATATGGTTATTTCATGCATTTAAACTCAAAAATATTATTAAAAAAACAAACTCATTTTACCAAGAAAAACTATAAAATGGCAAAAAAAAAATCCTAATAATAGCGTAATTTACACGAATGATCCATTTCATGCTGCAAATATCTTTTCAATATATGAATTCCTTAAAAGTTAAAAATTTTAGTATGTATATAAACCATATATTTTTAAAGCTAGAGAAATAAAAGAAAATGTAATTAATATTATAAATATTTTTTGATAGGCTTTCATAATTTCATTGCATGGTCTGCATCAAGCCTTGTAATTTTTTAGGGATACGTATTGAAGAGTCTACGTGTAAGCATTGAAAAGTATTGAAGAGTCTACGTCTAAGTGACGATTGAAAATAGATATTCGTTTATCGGAAAAATAAGCTTCCATAACTCGTTTATTTTGATTACTTTTTCACTATATTTCCATGATCAAGAAACAATTAAGTTAAATTTATGGTCATATTTGTATGCATGTTAATACAAAATAGCAACAGAAAAATGAAATCCCTGTCACGTATCGCCTCGCTACAAAACAAAATTCTCAAAAGTCATTAACACAAATTTCATTATAAATTAGGCAAACGAAGATTGTATTTATGCTTGGATTGAAAAATTCGAAGACATCCCGTATATAATATTTTTAACACTTTAAGTATGTTTATTTTATTTGTGTAGATAATTAAACTGTACAAACTAAGATAGCATGTAAATCTTTCAAATTAATTTTTTATGCACACATCTGTCTAATGAATTTTAAAATTACTTAAAAAAAACTTCTAACTTCCGGTTTTAGTTCAATTGATATTTTTGCTGAGCTTGGTTTATAATATTGAAATGTTTTACCGACTTTCCTATCCAACCAATGATTTAAATTGCAATTTTAGTATATCTAGATTATAACCATCAATGTATAATATAACTAGGTTATAACCCGTGGAATCTACGGTTCACAAAGTAAAATTAACAAGTAAAATAAAGCATCCTACTTATGTTTTATGGGTAAACAATAAAGTGCAGTGCCCATATTAGTTAAAGTTGCTACTCCCTATAGTTTTTCCTTTAAAAACATTTTTCTTAGTTATCAACGTTTTTTTCTTTAAAGAATAAGACACCAATTAATCAACTTCGGTTCAGAAGCCTACTGATGCAAGCAGCCAATGCATTAAATCCTTTGTTCGTCGGCTCAAGCTTTGTCAACACCCCGCATGTCTGATAATTAAACTACCAAAACAATAAAGATAATTAAAGAACCAAAAGGTTAAATATCAACCTTTCTTGAAGCAAACTCTATATTTGTAACTGCAGCAAGACATATACCACCCGAATTCCAACATAAAAAACAATGTAGCCTACAAAAATAAGAAACAATATTCTATCATAAGCCCATTCTTTTATCATATCTAAGTATAAATGTTATCAACATTCTAATTGTAATCATATACATTATATGCAAGTCAAAACAAAAAGTGATTTTAATAATTCTAATCATAGACATTATCTACGCTTTTCTTTTAATATATATAATTTTTAATCCATCTCCCAACAATTTCCTTTCTAGTGAATATATTACTTGAATAAGGGTAATCCATCACATTCGACATTACCATCTTTTGGAAAATTCAACCCTCTTCCATCATTTGTGCATGGATCATTCTACATTTTATCTTTAAAGAAATAATGTTTATGCTTTGACATCCTAACTATACTATGTCTATCAACTGTAACTTGTAACTTTAAAACTGACCAGATCTATGGTTGAAAACACCACCAAGAAGAAGAAATTCATATCTTGAACTTGCAATAAAGAAAAGAAAACAAAATACTTTAAAACCTGTGACATTCAAAACTAAAAGAATACCACTACCAGAATATATATAGACACATAGAAGATGCAGAACCAGGTCCTAAGAGAAGATGTAGAACTCCAGAACCCATATGAACAACCATTTCAAACTATATCAATAAACGGAAACCAAAAACTAAAACAATAAATACTTTTTGGGTATAATGAAAAGGGTGAATACTTTATTAAAAAACAACATTAACCTTACATATATGTTCTGATGATCGATGGCTGAAAGAGATGTGATTGGGTTGATTGTTCGGTGGTGAGGATGTGAAAGGGTGAAGCTGCGATGGTGGTGGATGTTTGAGAAGGAGAAATTAAATAAAAATCAAATATCATGCCTGGTGAAATAAGAGGAAGGCGAGCTTAATTTCTGGTAATTAGACCGTCGCAGTGGAATTCGTCAGTTCAAATGAAGAACGCGGCTTCAGAGTCTAGGGTTTTGGTAAGATTTAGGAAGATGAAGAATTGTCATATCTACCATTTTCGAAATTCAATTTTTCAATCCCGTTTACAAATTAGGAAGCAAGCGAGATTAGGGGAGAATAAGAGGATGTCAATAATCTATGCATCCCAAAAGAATCGATGGGAAATTTGGTAAAATACATGGATATCACTGGGCGGGAAAAAAATGTGAGGATTGTTTAGAAAATGACACGTGGAAGTAGAAAAGAGTCTTTTATTATAATAGGGGATGTTTCATTGTCTATAACTTTACCACGTAAAAAATAGATTTCAATTGCATATATTATACAAAATGCAAGTAATCATACACAGTTGAAATTTTCAGATCTAAAATCTCATAAACAAAAAATAAACCAAATAAAGCTACTTTAGTAGCTAATAAACATGTACGTATCTACGAACTCACAAACAAAAAGCAAATTGAAGACTAAACATGATACTTCTTGTTCAGTGATTGGATGTGTTTAGATCTAGGTTTGTTAAGTATCATCGGTTGTGAGTGGAGATGTTATATTTTTTGTTTAGCAACAGAGACGTTGACAGATGTTAACTGGTGGTTGTATGATAGTTATGATCTATGGTTGTTGAAGATGGCAGTGGTGTTTCGCAGCTATATTACTAGAGTGACTTGAATACAAGGGGAAGGGTATGGCAGCGTTCTTGATAGGGGACAAAGGAGAATGAAAAAAGAGGCAAAAGGCATTGAAGTGGCGTGCGGTTGCTGGAGACATGGACGAAGAGGGGAGGAGACGGCTATATGCTCTCGAAAAGATATCGAATAGATTAAGAATAAATGAAAAAATGGCAGAGTTTTGCATCAAACAACCACATTCAAAAAATATACAACAAAATTTAAAGTCTTTAGAATGTATTAACGTAAGCTTAAAACAACCAGATCTGAAAGCTTTAATCATATCAAACATATATACACCGAAAGCATAAATATATAAAACAGATTGCAAAATTATATAAATTTCAATAAAAGATCTGGAACAAACATGAAACCAAAACGTCAAATGTAGAATACATGTGGATCAGATCTTAAACTAATGAAAAACATGACAAATTTCAGAACCAATATAACTTAGTTATTTTAAGATCTATGATTTTCGAATGAATCTACAATAAAAAACGTGAGGATGATCAAACTTGTAATTATAAAAACAACATATGAGGAAAATATTAAAAACAACACATGGTGAAAAAATAAGAGACAAAGACGGTTGCGGCGAATCTGAATGTTGGTTATGACGGAGACGGTGGCATTATTGTTGGCGGAGAGCGACGACAGAATTGACAATTGTATATCTAGGGTTTTATGTGAGGTAATGAATCGGAGGGCACATCTTAGAGAGAATGAAAGACGAAAGAGATTTTAAGAGAAAAGTGGGTTTTCAAATTAGCCTTTACAGGTGGTGTTTTTTTTATAGCGGTACCAATTACCTCTCATTGGCTTAGGGGTTGTTTGATAGTTGTTAATTGGGTAAAAGCTGACTGTGTTAGAAGTTCTGACTGAGTTAACTTTTGACTGAAACTTATTGTTTGATTGTGTATCTGACTGACTCTGTGCAAAATGACTATATTATCCTCAAAGAATATTTTTATAACAATCGTTTATGATTTGCCGTTTAATTTATAACATTACATTTTTTATATAAACATTTAATACAATTAAATACTATTTAACAATTAAATGAATTAACATTAAAATTACATTCTTTTAGCTAAACGTTTGATTCAACACTTGGAGCAGCATTCTTTTGGCTCCTATTTGCTTTTGGCTCACGTGCTCCACAAACACGGTTTTTATTTCGTTAAAAAAGTAATATACATGAATAAATTCAAATATTCAATCCATGAATGTATAGTGTTTGACTTTTTCTAGTTCATGAGAGCTTTGGCATTCTTAAAACGAAATTCTTAAGCTTAGTATACACCAAATTCTCAAGCTTTTAGTGGAAAACAAAGTGCACAACAACAACAACAAAGCAACAATCCTTACGATTTAACCCTTTTGTTTGATTCATTAGAGATAAAAGATAACCCCAATCTTTGTAATTATAAACCATTTTATTAACCAGAAAATGTCAAAATTGACATTGAAAGTTAAGGATAATGTCAAAATTGATCCAAACAAAATATTATGTTCTTTTCCCTAATGGCTTTCATAAGCTGTCAATACAAAATAGCATGATATGATTATGTGAATGAGAATTGAATTCACTAACAGGTAAATCTATTTGATACATTACCTCAAATACACAAGCACAAATACATTACCAATAATATGTATATACAAGGGTAATTTATTGTTGTGTGTTTGTATTCTCTTGAAGATTAGGCTATGAAATATTCAAACCTTATAAAGGTTGAATGAAAAATACTAAACAAATGTGTCTTTCTTCTGTTAATTTTGACCAATTTGCTTCTCTTAGGACGTTCATCAAACGGTTTACGAGCAAACATTCACACTGAATTAATACAACAGCGACTATCTGCAATTCCAAAATCATAGTTATTAGGAGACAAAATAAAGAAAACTTTAACGAATATGTGAATTATAAACTAAACTAAATAATTCTCACCTTCATAATATAACAATACAATTGATCACTAACAAGAAAAACTCGAAATAGAACTCAATTGAAATATGCTTGGATGAAATCATTCAGTGGCGTAAGCAAAAAAGGGGGAAAAAGGATTTTTCCTACCTCTGGAAGGAGGTCGGATCTCAGGCGAAGCGGCGCCAGACGGAGGCGACCCAAGGCGTAGGTCGGAGGTGGGAGGAGTCGACACACATGTCGTTGTTGGGTCGATAGAGAAGAAACATCGCTGGAGCCTGGAGGTGTGAGGATTGAGGGAGAAGAGAAAGTGTCAGTGTAAACTAAAGGGGCAATCAAGGAAGAAGACCCGGTCACCTAACGTTGCTACCTTTTTTTCTGTGGAGGTTGTCACAATGCGTAGGGAAAAATCGGAAATGGCAAGGGCAACTCACATTTTTGTCCCAGTCCATCAATTGAAAGTGAAGGACCGAATCGACCATTTTTCTTGGACCGAGTCCACAGCATGGACCGAGTCTTTGATTTTAAAACGAAATCAAACATGCTAATTGATCTTTTTCGGACCGAGTCGTCTATTGGACCCACTTAGAGGCAATATCAAACAACCCCTTACTACAACATATATCTAAAATTAACCGATAGATCTTAAACCTTTTGCTCAACATTTGTACCAATACAACAAATATCTGAAATTATACTTCATAACATTGTATAAGAACATTGGGGGTGTTTGCCTTAGCTTTTGAGAGGCCAAAAGTCCTTTTAGGAAAAGATCAAAGGTAAAATATGTTTTGTAAAAGCACTTTTAAAAGCTACTTTTGGATTTTGGATATAAGGAAAATGAACTTTCTGGAAAAGTCAGAAAAACCTAACTTTTTGCAACTTTTCCAAAAAAGACTTTTGGCCTCTAAAAAGGTAAGCCAAACACCCCCATTGTCTGGAAACCAACACCAAGTGATGCATACTTACAACCAAATTTAAAATCTTTAGGTAATACAAATCCAATAAATATAAGAAAAAAGATGAAGACACCTATTGTTTTTTAATGAATATAAAACAGTAAAAATAAGAAGATGAACAAATTTTTTTTGACATTATCTTTGCATGTCTAACAGTTGTGGTCATGAGGTGGTGTTCGTAGCCTAGGATGCTGGAGATAGAGGATGGTGGTGGCAGTAGTTAGAGGCAGTTGAGGTTTCTTGAGAGTGTAAAGAGTTTTTCTTGAGAGAGTGTGTCGGCCTAGAACGATGGGAGCGACAGATGTTGATGGAAAGCGGTGATGCTAGATGACGGTAACGACAATAGCTGGAGATTGTCATAGATTTTGGATTGTCTAATAAGAAGATGATAAAATCGATTTTTAGTGCGAGAAAAGGAAGATGGTGCAGGGATGCGAAGTTTTAGCATGAGAAATGAAGGTAAAGAGCATTAGGGTTTACAATGGTCCATACTCTATATGTAATATATAGTGTGAAATGTATTTTTTGATTGGTCAAATTTGTTTCATGTGGATTATCATTATATTCTGATCTCCACCATCTAAATTAAATCCAAAGGTTCAAATTTCATTTCCTTGTTTTTAAGACTTGGTCTTAAATTTTGATGGATCTCACATTATAAATGCATTATAATGAAGTGTAGAAGGATAGATTTAGATAGAAAAGGATCAATGCTTGTAGATGCATGGTGGGTCACATGAAATTGTAATCCAACGGCCGCGAGCATGGCAGACACGTCACACCCAACCCTCTCCTCTGAGATCAAACCCACCACTCTTCTCACTTTCCGACTCAGCTCGCCACGGTAGTGCACTCAGATCCTATTTATCAATTAAACCTTTGCCGGTGAATATGTTACCGCCGGAGCTCCAACCTCCTTCATATCGCCCCTACATCTCTCCTTCGATGAGTGCCCCCAGCTTCTCCACCACCTTCAATAATGGTCACTCTCCCGAGAGGAACCCTAGCCCTATTTACACCAACGGCAGCAACAGTACTCGCAGATCGCTGAAGAACTCTCGCTTCGCTCCGTCTTTCTTCTTCCACAATGCTAGGATCGTTATCGTGCTTGTGCCATGCGCTGCCTTTTCACTTGGATCGCCACATATATAATCTTAACCATCTAATTAAAATCTAATGGTTAATATGTTGGATTAATGTCTAAGTTCATAACTATATTTGGTATGTACTTGACCCGACCCGGCATTGTCCATTTGGGTTGCACTTCACCGACACAATTTATATGGATAGTCTATTGAGAATAGTATATTTATGATTTATATTAATATATTATAAGTTCTAATATATTAATATGGAATCATATTATTTAGTTAGTATTGATCAAGAATTAATTTAGAATTAATTAAGTGATCAAAAAGAACTAATTAAATATGGACTCTTATATATATGGAATGGGCCAAGTTCATTTAGGTTGGGCTAAGCTTTCATGGATGGTCCATGGAGCTTTTAACCCATGGATCCTATGTAAATGAAAGGTCATGGGTATTAGGGTTTACATGGATGTAACCCTAATCCTCCATAATATATAAAGGGGTCCTTGGCTCACAAAATTGGCACAAGTGTGTGAAAATAAGAGTGGGCCGATTTTAGTGTGCATACATATTCTCTCAAGTTCTTCCAAGGTGTTTTGGTGATTTGTGATTCCATTTGAGGCTTCCACACTATTGGGGCTAAGCTCTTAAAGCTTGAAGACATCAAGCTATATCAAAAGGTATGTCATCTAACTAGAACTTTGTAGTATAGGTGCTTCATAATATGCTAGTTAGGATGAAACCTTGGAATAGTTAATATTTGCATGTATAATAGAGAAAACATAGATCCAAGGTTTATAGGGTTGCATGTACACCATAGGAGTGTTAGAATGCTCAAAACCCAACATAATATTCATGCTGTCACACCCCCGAACCAGACGGCGGAAACGTCCGGGGGCTCGTGTGACTAACAATTGAATAATTATCACAATGAATATACATGAAACATAACACATTCATCACCAACATTACATATTACAACTATCATTGTTCACATCAAGTACATTGTTAAAAATACATAAGTTCAAATTGTTAAAAGTACGATAAGTGATGTTACATAAAACAAAACCATACACACTTGCAAATCTTCCAGCTTAATGATTACCTGAGAATACAAATTATTTTGAAAACGGTCAACATATATAATGTTGGTGAGTTCATAAGTATGGTTGAATAAAAGTCTTTGTATCTTTCGTAAAAACCCAGAAAATCCGATATTTTCTGTAAAATGTCTGAAAATGATGTGAAAATCAAGTATATAATGCATGTGTGAATTTCATAGTTGTGACGTATATGAATGTGGTTTAGATTTCTTTGTCTTGTAAGTAAGTGATAGTTGTATATTAATATTTTCCCAGAAAATCCGATATTTTCTGATTTATGACAATGTTGAATTTCTTGTATCGTTAAATAAGTTGTTTTGTATTGACACAATCGAATGGTTAATCTTCGAAGTATTAATTTTTGGTATAGAATCCTAACATGAGCCGTTATAATCATACATGATAATGACTAGGTCGCCCGTCTTGGTATTTTTCCAAATGCCGGTATTGCTGAAGATTTTATCGCCCTATACTGGCATAGTCTAGCTGTAGCGAACAGCTAAGGCGTGGGGGGTCACCTCGTATAGATCTAGACACAAACTCCCGCTTTCCCTCCAGGAAACTCTGATTATAACTACAGGCTATGGTTGTACACTCAAAGGTGCCAACCGACAAGTCTCACTAGATTCTTAACCCCTTGTACTATGTTTAATGTTTACGTGTACGTTGTATGTTTTCATATTCAAACGGTACATATATGAGTATACGAAGTTCAATGATTATGCAAAGGTATAGTTACGATCTACTAGCATGTGAATTCCATTCCAAGCCCAATTAACATGTAAATGGACCACATAGGCTCAATAACATGTAAGTGGGTAATTTGGGCCCAATAGGCATGTAAATGGACCACAAAGGCCCAATAAACATGTGACCCATAATTCAGGCCTAAATTAACATGTGAATGGGTCCCAAGGCCCAATAAACATGTCATGGAAGATATTGCGCTCAATATCCACTTGAATGGACATTTAAGGCCCATTGGCCACGTAAGATGAATATTAGGCCCAATAAAAGTAATATCAATGTATTTCCGTCCATTCGTATTGTTTCGTTGTTGATTTTAGCTCGTGATTTACCAATTTATTATAAAAAGTCACCTTTTTCGTAAGACAACGTGTTTGGTCAAAAGCCTCAAATTTTCAATTAAGACCCAAGTTTTGTAAAAATGACACTTTAGTCTATAATTTGTAAAAATTTGCAATCTTGTCCCAAATGTCTAGAAATTCACGGTTTTAGTCCAAAAATCTATATTTTAACGTTTAAGACCTAGTTTTGCATAAAAATGTATTTCCGGCCCTTTGGTTGTAAAAATTTACACTTTCGGCCCAATTTTGATAAAAGTTACATTTTTGGTCCAATTTGAAAATAAATGTTATTTTCACCCCAAAATTTCGTTTATTTACATTTATGATTCAAACTTTGTTCAAATAACATTTTAGTCCCAAAACTTTCCCTTTTTCGCAATTTTGGCCCCAAAACCATGGGGCCCAAAAGCTTGGCCCATTAAGCTAAAATTTATATTTTTGCCCCTTTGGAAAGCATGTTTACCATAAAATCCATTTTTATACAAGTAGGACCTGTTTGATCCTTATAAAAACATAAGTGTCGCTTTTTACCCTTATCTTTTGTTTTCTTGACAATTTTTACCCTTAACAAAGTTTTTGCCTTAAATTTTTGTATCTTAAGCATAAATCACTTTTAACTTGATAGTTTGATGTATAAGGTGTCATAGTTCATGGATCTTAACTCAATGTTACTTAAGAAGTCGTGATTTGCCAAGATCTAACATATTTTTACAACATACACTAAGAAATCACACAAGACATGCATATAACACATAGATCTACACATTTTACTTGGATTCTCCCCCAAAATTCATATGAAAACCGAAAACAAGGGGGTATGAACTCACCTTTGCTTGATGTTTCGGTTTTTGAAGAAACATGATGAGATTTTTTTATCCTAGCTAGCTTTCTTGAGTGGATCTCGAACTTAAGAAGGTTTCTAGGAGTATGATTACCAAAAAAAACTTGCTTAAAGGAGTAATCTAACATGAGGATGAAGTTATATAACTTGGGTGTGTAAAGACTTACCAAGAAATGATGATTTTCTTGTGAAAACCCTCATGAAACACAAGCAAATTTCGAGATTCTTGATGGAAAGAGGAGGATGATTCTTGAGAGTATTAGAGAGAGTTTGATGTAGTGTGTGTGTGTGGTTACCTTCGGCCGTGAGTAGAAGAGGAGAGGGGAAAGAAGAATGAGATGACTTTGCATGGAAATATGAGATAGATTGCCTTGTTACATGGTGAGTAATATGGAGGTGGCACCTCCAAAGTCAACTCCCCCCCTTCAATTTCATTTTTCATTTTTTTTTAAATGTTGTTGGGCCGAGGGTTTTTGGGCTAGGAGGAAGGGTGGAGTAGTTTGGGCCTTGACTTGCCTTTACTCGAGATCATGAGGCCCAATGATTTTCGGCCCAATGGGCTCATTAGATAGCTCACGGCCCATTTTGAAAGAAAAAGGGAGTTTATGGCCCAATAAGGCCCATTATGGGTAAACTAATTTATTTTGGGCCCAAAATGGCCCAAAATGCTAAGTTTTATGGAAGTGGGTCCAATTAGAATCCAAATAGGGTTTCCAAGCCCAAAATGGTTGAATTGGATGCTTATTGGTCCATTAGGCCCAATAAGGAAATCCTAGTCCAATATGGACTTAAACCATGGTTCTTAGGGCTTCAGACTCTTCGATGAACATGAATGGTGAATCTAAATGAGCATTGCGTGGGATTTACTTAGAGTATATGTTTTACAATAGTTGAATGGTTACACAGGAATAGAATTTCCTAGCTGAAACGCTAGTTGTGACATCATCCCCCCGTTAGAGGGAATTTCGTCCCGAAATTCTTCTGAAAACTAGGTTTCTGAAGGAAAGAATAAGTGAGGGTACTTCTGCTTCATCTGGTCTTCACGTTCCCACATGAATTCCTGTCCACGTTTCGCGCTCCATCGAACCTTCACAATCGGAATGCGACTTTGCTTTGTACGCTTCACTTCCCTATCCATAATCTCGGCTGGTTCTTCGATGAACAGAAGATTCTCGTTTAACTCAATCTCTTCCAAAGGGACGACAGGCATTTCATCTGATAGGCACTTTTTCAGATTTGAGACGTGGAACACTGGGTGTACGTTGCTGAGCTCGGCGGGTAGCTGCAGCTTGTAAGCCATTGGACCGATCCGGGCAAGGATCTCGAACGGTCCAATGTACCACGGGTTCAATTTTCCTCTTTTCCCAAATCGAATCTTTACCTTCCATGGAGAGACCTTTAACAACATGCGATCCCCGACTTGAAACTCTAATGGCTTTCGTCGTTTGTCAGCATAACTCTTCTGTCGGTCTCGCGATGCTTGAAGTCGAGCTTTGATTTGGACTATCTTTTCGTTCGTCTCACGGATGATTTTGGGTCCTATAAGAGCACTGGCTGGCGATTGTCCTTTTTCTAGTTGAGTGTCACCCACCTCGGCCTAGCACAGAGGCGATCTGCATTTACGATCATATATAGCCTCGAATGGAGCAACCTTGATGCTCGTGTGATAACTGTTGTTGTAAGAGAATTTGTTCAAAGGCAAGTGGGTATCCCATGACTTGCCGAAGTCGATCACGCAAGCTCGGAGCATATCCTCGAGTGTTTGGATGGTGTGCTCACTCCGGCCATCCGTCTGTGAGTGGTAGGCAGTGCTCATATCTAGCTGTGTTCCCATTGCCTTCTGAAGAGATTGCCGAAATCTTGAAGTAAATCTACTATCTTGATCCGAGATAATAGATACGGGCACTCCATGGAGTCTCACAACCTCCTTGATGTAAATTCAGGTCAGTCTTTCCATCTTGTAGGATTATTTTATTGGCAGGAAATGAGCGGATTTTGTCAATCTATCGACAATTACCCATATAGCATCTAATCTGCCAGTTGTCTTCGGTAATTTTGTCACAAAGTCCATGGTAATCCTCTCCCATTTCCAATCGGGTATCTCTGGGTGTTGCAGTAGTCCCGAGGGCTTTTGTTATTCCACTTTCACTTTGGCGCAAGTAAGACACTTGCCCACGAAAGTGGCTATCTCTGCCTTCATATTAGGCCACCAATATTGCTGCTTGATATCCGAATACATCTTATCTGACCCCGGATGAATAAAATATCGCGTCTTGTGGGCTTCCTGCAAGATTAATTCTCTGAATCCCCTAACTTTGGGAACCCAGATTCTATTCATGAAGTAGTGAGTTCCGTCGTCTTTAACTTCGAGCTCCTTCTCCATTCCTCGTAGTGATTCACTAGCGACATTCTCTGGCTTCAATGCGTCCAGTTGGGCTTCCTTGATCTGTGAGGCTATATGAGATTGGATGGTGATTGATAGGGTCTTCACACGATGACTTGAATACTCCTTTCGGCTCAGGGCATCGGCTACTACGTTAGCCTTGCCTGGATGGTATTTGATCTCACACTCATAATCATTTACCAGCTCAAACCATCTTCGCTGCCTCATGTTCAGTTCCTTTTTATTTAGAATGTGTTGGAGGCTCTTGTGGTCTGTAAAGATGGTGCACTTGGTACCATATAGGTAGTGCCTCCAAATTTTTAAGGCGAAGACCACTGCCCCCAGTTCGAGATCATGCGTGGTATAATTTACTTCATGCGTTTTCAGTTGTCTGGATGCATAAGCAATTACCTTCCCGTGTTGCATAAGGACACAACCTAAACCCTGATTCGAAGCATCACAGTAAACTATGAAGTCTTCGCTCCCTCTGGTAAGGATAGCACTGGAGCACTACATAGGGCTTGCTTCAAGGTTTGGAAGGCGATCTCTTGATTCTTCGTCCAGTGGAAAGGTACGCCTTTCTGTGTCAATATGGTGAGAGGTTTGGCTATCCTAGAAAAGTTCTGAATGAATCTTCGGTAGTAGCCTCCTAGACCCAAGAATTGACGAATCTCCGTTGGCGTTGTCGGAATCGCCCAGCCTTCAATGGCCTTGACTTTGGAGGTATCTACATGGATTCCTTCCTGGCTGACTACATGTCCCAAGAAATTTACGCTGCGGAGCCAATACAACTTTTCAGCTCGAAGGGTCTCTAAGATCTGTCGGAGGTGTTGAACATGCTCTTCCTTGCTTCATGAGTATACGAGAATATCGTCGATGAAAACGATAACGAATTTGTCAATGAATGGGCGACAAACTCGATTCATGAGGTCCATAAATGCAGCGGGGGCATTGGTTAGACTGAAGGGCATCACGACGAATTTGTAATGACCGTAACGAGTTCGGAAAGCAGTCTTGGGAATATCTTCGTCTCGGACTTTGAGTTGATGATAACCGGATCTCAGATCTATCTTTGAAAAGTAACTAGCTCCTTGAAGCTGGTCAAATAGATCATCGATTCGTGGAAGTGGATACCGGTTTTTGATGGTGAGCTTATTTAGTTCCCTATAGTCGATGCACATCCTGAAGGATCCGTCTTTCTTTTTAACGAAAAGAACCGGAGCTCCCCATGGAGAGAAGCTTGGTCTTATGAATCCTTTATTCAAGAGTTCACTTAGTTGGCTTGACAATTCTTTCATTTCAGCAGGAGCCAACCTATATGGTGATTTGCCGATCGGAGTGGCTCCAGGCACTAGGTCGATTCGGAATTCGATTTGTCGTTCTGGGGTATTCCCGGATGTTCTTCTGGAAACACGTTCGGGAAGTCACATGCCACTGGGATGTTTTGAATGTTCGCTTCCTCTTCGGTTTTATCCACCACATGAGCAAGGAATGCGTAGTTCTTCTTTTGTAGACACTTGTGTGCCTTGATACTCGAGATAAGGCTAAGGTTTGCGCCGGGTTTATCTCCGTAGATTATTAGGGTTTCATGATTAGGAAGATGAAGGCGAACGGCCTTCTCGTGACACATAATATCGGCATGATGGGGGCTTAACCAATCCATGCCGATGATCACATCAAAACTTCTAATATTTACAGGCATCAAGTTTATTTGGAAGGTGTGATTGTTTAGAGTTACTGTACACCCTACATAGATATCCCTAGTTGATTCAGTATTCCCATTAGCCATTTCCACCGTGAAGGCTTCATTAAGCTTTTAGGGTTGTTGTTTTAGTAAATGTTTGAACTTATTACTCACAAAACTTCGCTCCGCTCCGCTATCAAATAAGATGCATGCATACGAGTTGTTAAGTAGGAACATACCGATGACAATGGCTGGGTCCTGCACTGCTTCACCCTGACCCATTGTCAGCACTTTTCCTGCTGCTCCCGCCCCTTGATTGTTCATGTTGGGTTAATTTCGCCTGATATGCCCGGTTTTCCCATATCCGTAACAGGTATAGCTGGCTCCAGCATTGGTGTTGTTGTTATTGTTGTTGTTGTTGTTGTTGTTGTTGTTGTCAGTCATCTGGTTCTGTTGAAGCAGAGTCCTGCAATACTTTGCTATATGGCCTTTCTGATTGCACCTTGTGCAATTCATCTCTCTGCACTCCCCGTGGTGGTGGAAGTTGCATTTGCCACACTTGGGGAGATTTCCCGAGTACTGCTTCGAAGCATTTGGCATGGATGAGGCTGGAGCATGTGGTGTGGTGGTGGCTTGAGTTGCAGCATGGACAGTCACAGTTTGTTGCTTCTTAGATGATTTCGAGTTCTGTTTCCCCTTTCTCTTGTTGTTTCTCCCTTTCTTGCTCTCTTCTTCCTTCTTAACCTCCTCTTCCAGTGTTTTGGCACCCTTCTTATTGCCATGATCATACAGTTTCTTGGCCAGTCTCTTGGCGCTATCAAATGTCTCAGGGTTTGCCGCAATGACATTCCCTTGGATCGGTGCGGTCAATCCCCAGATAAACCTCTCAATCTTCTTCCCTTCTGAGGTGATCATTCCGGGACACAGAAGAGATAGCTCACTAAACATGGATATGTATGCGTCGATATTGGAGTTTTGAACTGTGAGGTTCCACAACTCTTGTTCCATCTTCTAAATTTCACCTCTAGGACAGTATTCTGCCAACATCATCTCCTTCAGCTCTTCCTAGGGCATCGCGTTTGCCACCGGGAGTGTCATGGCCTCTACGTGGCCATTCCACCAGGAGAGGGCTTGATCAATGAATGTGCAGGCTGCGAACTTGACCTTACAATCATCCGAATACCCGCATATTTCAAAAACAGATTCTACTTGCTCGATCCATCGCTTCAGGGCTATGACGCCTCCTGTCCCATTAAAGGTCCGAGGTTTGGCGTTGGTGAAATCCTTGTAGGTGCATGGTCGTGTGGCTCTGTGGTTTGTTCCTTGATTTGTGCTTTCAGTTCCCTGTCCATTGCCTTCTCCGCTGTTTCCATTGCAAATCTGCGCGAGTGCTGCAGTGACCGCGACGGACACCGCTGCCTGGAATGCAACCGAGTTAATTTCTGGAGGCAACGGCTCAGGGTTTCCACGGGTGGGTCGTTGAGGCATCCTTCTGTCAGGGAACGGAAAGATGTTGAGTGCCTATTGTTTTGCGAGTTGGAAATTTCCATAGGCTAGGCGTATAGTGTGTATTTAAGTAATTTCACGCATTAACATAAAACAAGGAAGTAAAACACATAGTAGATAACAACGTCATGATAAAACATAAAGCATTTTCATTAATATTAATAGTTTTGATACATGAAAATTTGCCAGAAGGCATACAGTACATAGAAATATAAAATCCGGCAGCATGATGACCCTATGAGTAGTGTAGTCACTTAAACATAGAGTCGATAGTACATAGCATAGATCACATATATATAATACTAACGGAAAATACGGCTGGTCCTAATCATGGTGGGATGTGCCAGGGGGTGGTGCTGAGGAAGTGGATGCTCCCTGAAGGCGAGCCACTTGTTGCTCCACATCTTGAAGTCGAGCCTCTGACCTCACCTGCCTCATGTGGAATTCCCAGATAACTTCTCGCGTTTCCTGCTCTTCCCTCGCAACCCTCGTTCGCATCTGGTGCATCTGATCGGCGGTGCTCTGAGCCAAATCGTCAGTATCCCTTTCCTGCTCAGCTTACACGGCTCGTGCCTCTATAGCAAATAGTTGCTGCCGAAGTGTGGCAACCTCTGCTTCCAGAGAACGATCCTCACCAACGGGATTCCCTGGTGGAGCAGGGTGGTCCTAGTGTGCCTCGTTAGTAGGTGGTTCGACGGGGGCTTCATATGTGTCCCCATCCTCCTCCATGTCTTCGTCAGTCCTATCAAACCCATAGTCTGTATCAATGTACTCGTCGGGCCCAAAGCCGGGGGCTCCCCTTTGTTCTTCTTCGGGATTCTCCTTAAGCATCCCATGAGCCACTAGGGCTTGATAAAAATGTACTCCTTGATGATCATCTTCCATGGTGACTGCATGAGGGCACAGGAATAAGTCATGTTTTGATTATTCCTATAGTATATTTTAATTATTTAGGTTTGGGTTCCCTAGGGTTATTGGAGAGTGAGTGTCACACCCCCGAACCGTAGAACAAACGGCGGAAACGTCTGGGGGTGAAGGACGTCATGTGTAGTATCACAACAATTGCATCATAGTAATCAAAGTAAACACAACCTTTACATTATAATATGAATATTTACATCTGTCTGAAAACATAGTTTGTATACATCAAAATGAGACAAAAGTGAAAGACGAGACTCCAAAATGCTCCGTCTTCTCCAAAAGCTAGCCTGGGTACCTGTCTATTGTTGTCCTGAGAATACAAGCGATTTTTGAAAACGTATCAGCATAAAGCTAGTGAGTTCATAAGCATGTTTTTGTAATGAAAACTAGTCACTGAATTTGTATAAATGATTCATTTTCATTATATGTAAAATATCGTCTGTATCGAAACCCTGGTTACGACAATATGTAAGAATGTATTCTGTTTGAAAACCCTGGCTACCACCAGTATGTAAAATGTATTCCGTTTGGAAACCATGGCTACCACCAGTATGTAAAATGTATTTCGTTTGAAAACCCTGGCTACCACCAGTATGTATAGTAGTTTTATTAATTGTCATAAAACTAATGAAGAATGAAATCCCGTAAACAAAGGTTAGTTTATACTATTGTGAGTTCGTATAACCATGCTTGATATGACTGATGACCTCAGAGAAGTTTCTTCAGGCGTCGTATGGTATGATATTTGTCACCCCAGGCATGCCTGCCTAACTGTAGCTAGCAGTTTAGGTGTGGGATTGTCAGTCCCGAATAGATCTATTCACAAATCTCACGCTCTCCCTCCAGGAGACTCTGGCTATACTAAATGTATAGGATTTTACCAGTACCTCGAAAGGTACAAATGAAGAGATGTCTCACAATCTTGTATTAACTAGTTTATGTGTAGTTTTGTATCGTGTTCTTGTAATTGAAATCGTTGGTATAATTGGTAGAGTATAAATAATTATACGTAAAATAATTATTTTGTATTATACTCTTGTTTTCTGAACGTAGCAATGGATATCATAAACCAAATATGTCATAGTTTATATGTTTAACTAGGTAGTGTGTATTGGTAAATCTGGTAATGAATTTCCCCAAACTATACCTATGATAGTTTGACTGAAATGTTATGTTCGTGAATGGTTCTGAGGCATATGCAATTATGTTTACAAAACGTCCCTTATGCTCCACATAATACAAAAGGGATAAAATATCTATATGTTTTATGAAAATGTTGGTTTGTATCAATTGCATAAGTTTTAATCTGTTATTTAAAAAAAAGAACCTTTGGTTTTAGTTCACAAAAATCCTTTGTATTTGGCTTGTATCCCCCTGAAAACGTATAAAAACCATAAAAGCGTAGGGGTATGAACTCACTGATGGTTGGATGCAAAGGATTGAACTGGAAGATCCTTGAGCCGACGCACGCGGCACTTAACGGAATCCTAATATCAATAAATACATATATGTATCTAAATTAGCGATTTCGTTAGATAAAGTGTTAGAAAAACACTCGTTTTCGGTTAAGGAATGTTATCGGGACTTGGTTGAATCGAGGGAACAGGCTTTTAACCACTAAAGGGGTGTTTACAGCCGTGAATGGGGGTTTACGGCTGTGAACTTGGTTTGCGGCCATGAACAGGGTTTACGGCCGAGAACTAGGTTTGTGGCCGTGAACAGGGTTTACGGCCGTGAACTGTACTTTGAAGGGTTTACGGCCTTTGAAGATTCGAAGGGTTTACGGCCGTAAACTCAAGAACAAATGTGCTCGGTTTTGACGAAAATGTGCTCCAAATGCTCCCAAACGGCCCCAAATGGCGATTTTACGTGTTTTTCGGAAGAAATGAAGGGTTTTATGTGTTTACGGTCAAGAGGGTTAGAGAGAGAAAGAGAGTGTTTTCCGGCCAAGGAGGTTCAAATGAAGGTGGGGGTCCTATATTTATAGGCTGGGGGGGTATGGTCGGTGGTGGGGTCCACCTAGCACTGACCGCAAACGGGTTTACGGCCGTACACGAGTTTACGGCCGTAAACTCGTCCTGGCCGAGAACATGGTGTTTTTAGTAGAGTTCAGGTTTTCGCACGATTTCTGGTTATTTCCGACTCGTATACAATACATATTATTTATTTAAAACGTAAAATTTTTCCTCAAACCAAGGCATTTGACGGAAATCAATAAAACCCAAATTTTATTAACGGAAATCGGGTAAAGATAATGGAAAAAGTTTCGGGTTGTCACATCATCCCCCCGTTAGAGGGAATTTCGTCCTGAAATTCGAACGTAGAATGCAAATCATGGACTCGGAAAGAGATGTGGATATTTTTGTTTCATCTGATCTTCGCGCTCCCAAGTGAATTCAGGTCCCCGCTTGGCATTCCAGCGAACCTTCAATATCGGGATGCGACTTTGTTTCGTTCGTTTCATCTCTCTGTCCATGATTTCGATCGGTTCTTCCACGAAGTTAAGGTTCTCGTTGATTTCATGTAACGCCCAGGTTTCGGGGCTAAGCATTAATAGATGATGTAATAGTCTAGGTCAACTATTGTAACTCTTTTTGAAGTAATAATGATGAAATATTTGAGTATTATGTGAATTAGGTGCATTTATGTGTTTATTACGTATTTATAAATATATAATAAATAAAAGATAAAAATAAGCGTCAAAATTAAAGTATGAGATAAGCCCGATATCTTTACATAAAGTTGTAGTGGTCGAAACAAGGATTTCGGATATATAAAGAACGCTGAAATCCGAGTTATAACGAAGAAGTTATGACCCATCGAAGTTTTGCGACGGAACCGGCACGACACCGGGAAGCGTAAATAGTGAATTTACGATAGAAGACTTTTTGGCCTTAGTAATCTAAACAAAAGTCGTAGAATATGTTAAACCGAGAACATCCATAAAAATAACGCCCAAATCTAACTTCGTATGAGGAAGTTATGATTTTCTAAGATTTGGCATAGCAGTGCACGGCCCGAAACTCGAATTTTAGTTCGAGCGAAAACGATAAAAAGACAGACGAAAACGGAGTCCGTATGAAGAAGCTACGAGTTTTACGCGGTCATTTAACAGTATAATCTCCTCCTACTGTTAAATTTAAGATCGGTCAAGAATTAGCCGACAGAGTCAAAATGAAAGTTGTAGATATTGTTTTTACCTACGCGTGGATATAAAGAACGTCAAAAAAGGAGCTCGTATGCGAGAGTTATGATTTTTCTAAGACGGGAAGGTGTTGTGCGAAATCGGATGACGTGGCGCAATCCTGGCCGTTGCTTCCTCCCCAAGGCTAGCCACCAGATGGTGACACCTGGCCTGGAACTCGACGAATTATAGGCCAAATCGACGAGTTTTTGTGATTTCCAGCCTATAAACAGAGTGTCGGGGCACCCTCATTTCTCACACCTTCCAACTTCTCTTTCTCTCTCTAGTTTCTCTCTCTAAGCCCCAAAACCCCCCCTAAAGTCTAGGTAAACCCCCTAGCACCCGAAGGAAGCCCCGAGGCTCCCGAAGCCCCGAGAAAAGAGCCTTTCGGCTTGGGAACGCTGCTCCAGCAAAGCCCAGTTTTGCGAAAAAGTCGCTGTAAGTGAGCTACGCCTACCCTATCGTTAGTATATCTTATGTTTCAATATAGTAATGTTATTAGGACCTTATAATAAGTACTTGGGCTATATTTATGGGTTATATAAGTATCTTTTAACACTTATATAATAGTAATAATAGCTATACTATTAATTAGTCTCGGTGAATATTAGACTAAACTCTAGTGGTAATGATACTAGGTTTTGTCCGAGGAAAATTGTGTTAAGAGTAACGAAGTGCTGTCTGAGTGCCGAGTCACCACCTTCTCAGGTGAGTGCATAGTTACTTTCATCTTACACATAGATATGAAGTATTTAATATAAACTATGTGCTATGTGTGCATATTGTCTGAATACTTGCTGTCTATGCTGATGAAAGATTTTATACATGTTTTAAATGATTTAAACTGTATAAGTATTTTATATCTACAAAAATGTTGGGGTAAAACATGGGTAGATGTAATAGACGATGTGTGATAAAATGATGAGAGGCCTCGATGTTGTTGTTGTTGATTCTGTCATCTAGCGGAGTATGGATGACGACCACAGACTCTTCTAGACAGTCCAGTGGAACGCTAGCAGGCTCGCAACCTATAGGTGTTTGTGAACGGTGTGCTCACCGGTGTACTCCATCCCCCTCATGGTTGCCTTAAGGACATTTATTGCTGAGGAATCCCCTTAGCAGTAGTGTCCATCCCGATGATGATCCTTAGGCTAGGTCCCTTATGATAAGTGTTTAGGGACGTAAAGTGAGGATAACGGGAACGGGTAATCGGGTTATTGTTGGTTGATGAAATTAAATAACTTATTTATTGTGGGTTGAAAACACTATGTGCTCACCAGGCTCCCAAGCCTGACCCACTTAGTTTCATGTATTACAGGTAGTGGCGCTCGAGCATAGATGTGATGTTTTGGATGAGGGGTTATGTCACACCCCCAAACCAGAACGGCGAAAACGTTCGGGGGCGGAGGACGTCATGTACAGTATCATAACAATTGAATAGTAAAGAAAGTACACACCACCATAATATAAATATATTTGAAAAGTTTACATGATTGTATGTGTTACATGTTTAAATATCAAATACAATATGGTGATCCAAAATATTTTACTAACACCAGCGCGTTAGTCTTCAAAAGTAGTTGCTACCTGATTTAGCGTTTTCCTGAGAATACAAGTTATTTCAAAGAAAAAGTGTCAACAATAAAGTTGGTGAGTTCATAAGTAGTGTTTTGATAAAATGTATGCCATTCGAAAGTTCGTGTATGTCTTCCAGAAAATCCGATATTTTCTAACAAATGTATGATATGAGTATGAAAGATCGTGGTATAAACTGTATGTATTTGAACCAGGAAAATCCTATATTTTCCTAAAAGTGAAATGCAGTCTCAAATGTCCAAGACCGTAACCTGTAAGCAAATATGACATGCTCAAAAGAATGATGTATAGTCTTATTATAAAACAAAACTACAAGAAGATTTGTATTTGAATGTGAAAAGAACTGTATTTGTTACTTTTCCCCATTAAAACGTAATACCATAATAATTGTCTATCCAGTGAGTTTTCATAACCGTACTATCATAATTTGCCTGTAGCGACGTTCTTCAGGCGTCGAAATGAGATGACACTTGTCACCCCGGGGACTGTAGCTAGCAGTCAGGGCGCGGGATCATTAGTCCCGTATAGATCTATACACACTTGTCACGTTCTCCGGACGGGAGATTCTGGTTATAAACAGGACTTCTAGTGGTACCTTAAAAGGTATATTGAAGATGAATGCCTCACGAATTCTCAATTAAGTCACGTATTAAAATATATATGTTTGTTTCTGTAACGATTATCCTTTTTCATAATGATAATAAAGGCATAAAATGATTTGTATGTTCTTGTATGTATAAAGATGTCATAACGAAAGTGGTTACCCTAAATATGATGTAAACGTATAAATAGAGCTTATGATATTTATACTCATATTTCATTCCGTGAGGGTAAAGTAAAGTAAGATGTTTTGTATGTTAGACATGATCCATATGATAGTTATTAAAAACAATCTGAAATGTATAACGAAAGATAGATATTTTTACACAGGATTAACCGTGTGTTTACTTGTATTCTCCCCCGTAAAGTGTTCAAAAGCATTTAAAATCAGTTAAAAGCGTAGAAATGGGGGTATGAACTCACCTGATAGAAGTGGTGAGTTGAAGAAGGCGAGACTAAACTCGGGCAGTACTTCGACTGGAAAGAAGCAAGTTCCTCGGGAACTACGGGACTTCGAGCCTTGCGTCGTGTGCTAGGGTTGTTTTCAGGGCTTCGGGGTGGTATCGGGATGCTTAACACATAATATAAGTGGGAGAGAGGATGGGGTTGAGCAACCAAAGTCGGAAGGCTTAGATTTCTATATATAGCCACCATTTTGACATTCACGTCGTGAGTTTTGCATAACTCACGTCGTGAGTTTTGGTCCCAAATCGTCATGGCATGCGTCACTCGTCAACTTCCTCTGGAAGGGTCATTCAGACTGTTCACGTCGTGAACTTTAGTGTTCACGTCGTGAACACTGACAAATCCTGACACAGCGTCGAAAATCGTGCCTCAAACGTCAAAAATTCATATCTTTCGCATACGAGCTCCATGTTCGACGTTCTTTATATCCACACGTAGGTGAAATTATGCTCTACAACTCTCGTTTAGACTTCGTTGGCTAATTTTGACTTTATTTTTAATATTATATTTTTAACAGGCCGGGACAGGGAAAGTCCGTTAAAAATCCATAACTTCTTCATTCGATGTCCGTTTTCGTCAGACTTTTTACCGTTACAATACCATTGATGAGATCTTTGATTCTCGTTTAGGTCATGTTGGCAAAAAGTCGCTCGATCTCGATTTCAAGTTTTTAGCTGTCTACTGTTATGTCCGAAACTTCGAAAAATCATAACTTCCTCATATGATGTCAGATTTGGGCGTTCTTTTTATGTATGTTCACGGTTTTGGGATATCTACAACTTTGATTAAGACACCTACGGTTGAAAAGTATTTTATTGAAATTTCTTGTTTTATGTTTAACAGTGTTTTACCGGTATTGTCGCGTATCGTCGATCAGTCATAACTTCTTCGTTATAACTCGGATTTTAGTGTTCTTTATATTTTTGGAAACCTAGTTACAATATCTACCACTTAGTATACTCAATTATGGTTACTGAACAAATTTATTTTTGACCTAATTTTGCTGGTGTTACAGATTACATATATAGGCATGTAGATATGAAATAATGTAGTAAGGCTTATATTGTACTGTTTATGCTTTTGATCTGTATCGAACATGACATCTCGAGTCTTTTAATGAAATACATTTCTTTGGAAATGCTTTTGATAAATCTTTATCATATTTTGTTTTGGGACAAATTCCGCAACACTTTTATTTAAAATGTAACTCTGATTTTCAAACAAGCATAAACAAAATCGGTATTTTCTGGCCTTGAAAATGGGGATGTCACATTTCAATCTCATCGAGAGGGATTATAAGGGTCTCGTCGGATAAACACTTCTTAAGGTTCGAGACGTGGAAGACGGGTTGAATGTTGCTAAGCTCTTGAGGTAGGCGAAGTTTGTATGCTACGGGACCGATCCTAGCAAGGATCTCGAATGGTCCTATGTATCTCGGGTTCATCTTTCCACGCTTTCCAAAGCGTACCAAGCCTTTCCAGGGTGAGACCTTCAACAGAAAACGGTCCCAACCTGGAATTCCAAGGGTTTTCGTCGTTTCTTGGCGTAGCTCTTTTGTCTGTCACGAGAGGCTTTCATTCGTTCTCGGATTTGTACGATCTTTTCTGTGGTTTCCCGGATAATCTCTGGACCAGTGAGAGTGTTGTCGGGAACTTGCCCCTTGGCTAGCTGCATGTCGCCCACCTCAACCCAGCACATAGGGGATTTGCACTTGCGGCCATAAAGGGCTTCAAAAGGCGCAACCTTGATGCTAGTATGATAACTGTTGTTGTAGGAAAACTCAACCAAGGGCAAATGGACGTCCCATGACTTACCAAAATCGATTACACATGCTCTCAACATGTCTTCCAAGGTCTGAATGGTTCTCTCATTCTGCCCATCTGTCTGAGGATGGTAAGTTGTGCTCATATCCAGCTTAGTTCCAAGAGCTTTGTGCTCATATCCAGCTTAGTTCCAAGAGATTTTGGTAAGTCCCATGACTTACCAAAATCGATTACACATGCTCTCAACATGTCTTCCAAGCTTAGTTCCAAGAGCTTTTTCGGGGGTGGAGGACGTCATGCATAGTATCACAAAAATTAAATAATAGTAATCAAAGCAACAACAACCATTGTATTAATAGTAATATGTTTGCATTGCTTTTGAATTATACATGATTGACACCAAAAGTAAATAACAAGTAAAGACTCGAAACTAATATGCTCCATCTGCTTGAACCCGGTGCGTATACCTGTCTACTAGTGTCCTGAGAATACAAGTAGGTTTCGAAAGAGTATCAGCATAAAGCTGGTGAGTTCATAAGCATTTTGTTTTGGAAAACTATTCTTTATTCTTTGGAAAAGTACGCTATGTTTCTCCAGAAAACCTTACATTTTCTAATATAGTAAAAGTTAGGTAAAAATGATTTCTGCTAGTTCTTCCTGCGAGTACTTAATGTATACAAATCATATACAATCCAAATCGAACAAACAGTCGATTGTGTGGTTCTGCCCCAAGCCCACAACCAAACAAGGAACAGGAAAAGAGGCGGAGACCACACATTCCACTGGTTGTCAGATTCTCATGTACATAATCCTGAAGTATTCACTAGGTACTTACAAAGTTAACAATGTTGATCAGTTACCATTGTTCCTCAAGAAAATCCCTTATTTTCTTATGAAAAGTATGATTAACCAATTCCTTCTATGACTTCTTGGTTCATACTATTATGTATAAACCAATATCGGATAGACAGTTAATTGTATGGATCTGCCCTAAACCCACAACCAAACAAGGAACAAGGGATCAAGCAGAAATCACACATTCCACAGTCTATCAGGTAATCTTCATACATAACTCGGGTGCATGAACTAAGGAATCATGGAATTAATAATGAAAGTTCGTTAGTTGAATGATAGATCATCTATTTATAAAATATTGATGATTATCCTGGGAAAATCCTACATTTCCCTTAAATGAAAACTATTGAATTACTCGTTTTAAATCAGAAAGTATAAGTATCTACCATACTTATATAGGTTATACATAGTTCCTTTTTGAAAACCCTGGCTACCACCAGTAAGAGGTTGAGGCGGGGAAAATCCCTTATTTTCCCTGGAATACTTGAAATTTTAGCTTTAATGGTTTAGAAATCGTAAGGCATAACTTGTTGGGTTTTGAGCATTCTAACACTTCCTAAGTGTACATGCAACCCTAATAAACCTTGGATCTATGTTTGTCTAAGGTACATGCAAAATATTAATTTCCAAGGTTTATAACCTATCTAGCATGGCATGGGGTACTTTTAAACATAAAAGGACTAGATGAATTACATACCTTTTGTTGATTGTTGATTCCTTGGAGTTTGAGAGCCAAGCACCAATAATGTGAATGCCTCAAATGGAAATCACAAATCACCACAAACTTGGAAAATGTATGAGAGAGTATACTAACACTTAGAAATCGGCCACCACTATTACACACACACTAGGGTAGTATTTCATGCAACATGAGCTTGTTTATATAGTGTGCATGGTTAGGGTGAAACCCTAATAACCCATGTCTTTTCCTTTCCAAGGATCCATGGGTTAAGCTCCATGGATCATCCATGGACTTCCATATAAGCTTAGCCCATTAACAAATGAGTATTAGCCCACACCATATAAATATAATAGCCCATGATTTAATTAGTCTTCCTTTTAATCACTAAATTAATTCATAATTAATTCAAGATTAAAACTAATTAAATAACATGACTTTATATTAATATTTTATAACTTATAATATAATAATAAATCGTAAGCATACAATTCTCATAAAATTATCCATAAACAGTTTGGGTGAAGTGCAACCCAAATGGACCATACCGGGTCGGGTCAAGTATATACCAAATAAGTTATGGACTTAGACACCTTATCCAACAGTCTCCCACTTGGATAAGTCTAATAACTGTATTTGTGTATGTTACTACAGGAACCAACCAGCAATCGTAGCTCTCGAAAACTCTGTTGAACTATGAAGCGCCATTTTAGATAAGTGATCATATAATCCTCTGTTCTCATGATATCAGCCGGACAAATACATGGAACAACGTCGTACTTATTGTCCATCAGTTTGTTTCCCGATTTCCGATTTGTTTGACAAAGAACTAAATTGAACACATCAATTAGGGTCTGACCGGGCCCGGTACATAGGTCAAAACAAAATCATCGAGGGGCCTAGATATCGCTTCTAATCCTCCAAGGACTAGAAGGAACAGATAAACTTCGACTCATATACTTGTTTCTACTACTTGTTGAATTATACACAAAGGCACGTTTTATAACATCAAGTTACTGATGCGTTTACGTGCAATCAATGCACAACCAACTCATAGGTAACAACTCATATCTCTAGGTTTGAAGACTTATATAATATTACCGTCTCACGATCACTCGACATAAATTCCATGAAGTGATACAAGTGAGCGTGGGTTAATTCCAATACTCATAACTTATGAGTACTCATGAATGTTGTAGCAACCATTGCTATGTCTAAACACGTTTAGCCATCTACAAACTCGATTCATGACAGTCTTAATTCATACCTACTTCCAACATATGAACGACTGTGGAGTGTTTAAATAACTTAGTCATTCGGAAAGAATAACCTAGCTATCCTGGAAGTCAAAACATGCAAAGTGAAACACAATAATAATCGAATCCAATATGGTCTCAGAACCCTTTTGAATATAAATAAAACCACCTTTTATTTATCACCATATTGATTACACATTATTCATTGTATAATGTTTCAAATAATCAACTTAATACTTGAACAAAAACAACAGTCGTCCCATGCTCCTAGCATGTACACTTTGTTTTTCTAAACAATAGTTATGCCATACTCCAAGTATGCACACTATGTTTGTCTATGATCTTTACTTTGTGAAATAGATCAATTGAACATGATTCCAATGATGCTCATTTCACAATCCCAAATCCTTATTGTAAATGTAAGAATTCCTAATCCCTACCATTTACCAAAAAAACTGTTAGATTTTAAACTTATATGCATTGATCCTCTCGTAATGATTATGCACAAGGTCACCAAAACCTTGTCATCAGTCATTACAGAGGATTCCAAAGGAGATCAACTCTATGGAAACGAACTCTCATATTCAAAGTACATTGCTTTGAACATCCTTCTTGCATAAAAGTTTCTAACTTTCTCATAGATTCTTAATATCCAACTCCCAATATGGAAAATTTCCATATTCCTATTTTGATTATCATATTTGAACAAGAGCTACCTCTTTTCAGAATATATCCATATGGTCCTTCCAAAATTTAACACTATACTTCCAACTGTCCCTGAGCAACCAATCTTTGGTGAGCCTTAGATAGTCCTCGACAATTGCTTAATCATTTTAGTCTTATCCAATTCTAGACTTTTCCCTTCTTAATACTCTGAGCATTTGGAAAATTTAGAAAGGATGAATATTATAGCACATGTGACCGATCCTATACCCGAAGCATATGGGACACGATTCACGATGTCTCACATAAAGACCTGATACTGGATCAGTCTTTTGCTACAATTTTTTTTTATTTTCCATGTTTTCAAAAATCGACTATGAAGAGGGATGTCGTGATCATAATCGAATTTGAGAACGCAATATATATAGAATTTCCTTATATCGAACCATTCCAACATAAAATTCATATATATATCCTTGACTAAAGATGATTAAAACTCAATCTAAGCTTTTAGAATTGAAATGAAGTATAATTTCTTCTCCCTTAATTATAGCAAAACAACTTTTTCAACCCCTACAACTTTACGAATTGAAACTTTTTTTTTTCTATAATTAACATTGCTAACTTGCAACACTAAACATAATAATCATGCTCCCACTAACATGATGATTATCAGCATAACACTTATGCTCCCACTAGCTCTGACATATTTCCAGAAATCAGCTGGACTTCTGAAATTTAGATTCGTACACCCTTTCTTAGATAGCTCACATGTGTGTCTAAACAATTTCCAGAACTATGAAAAGGGATGCCGTAATCATAGTCTTAATTGTTTAGACCTTTGCCATTTCTCACAAGTCCATGTTAGTGTGCCGGTTAACCACACACGCTCCACTAACGACTTTGAGAATGCAAACATCACAATTGCTATCTACTTAAAATCTTCTTAGTGAAAGCATTTCCTCACCATCATTTTCATGAATCAGAGAGAAACCTTATGACACTTAGATTTTATGGTGTATGAGTTCCTATCCATGTGAATTTGTCAAAACCATAATCACAAGACAAGGTTAGTAACAAATTCAGCCTTACATGGATTGAACTTGTTCAATCTTAATTTTTGTCATCTGGTAGCACAAGGCCCACCAATGCTTCCAAGTTGTTATGCACACAGTTTAGAACTAACAGAACTCATATGCATAGTCAACTTAATAGGAACAGACACAGAAACAAGAATTATGTCAACTTAATAGGTTTCAACCTTAAGTCGTGTGCTAGTGATAAAACTCAGGTTTTACTCTTGATTAAATCTTGAAATCCTTTCAGGATCTTTAAGACTCCCACTGTCCTCTTGACATATAAGTTTCCCTAGTCAAGAACCATTCCTTGACAAAACAAATATTCAAGGGATAGTGCATATTCTTATCAAGATAAACACTTCACACAATTGGTCTTAGTTGGTCTTTGTCTTATCCAAGACATCACAACTTACCAATTTCAAATGTACATGAGTAGAAAACATTTTACACTACATTTGATAAGTGTTTTAAACCTTACTTTATGTCACTCAATGTTACAATCTTGGATTATGACTCTAAGAGTTGTTTTGGAACGAAGTATGATCCATCTTCTTGATTTTAACCATTCCAACAATTCATGACCCCTCATCTTAGTCATAACAATGAACGAAGTACTCTCCCATCTTTTCAGATTTGAGAAACTTTTATCTCTCTGCCAAATTTGATTCTTCTCATCCGTTCTGTCATACGTTGAAACTTTTCCAATGTTACAGAATTATACTTAACCTTATAAGTATAACCATATTTACTAATCTTTAGTAAATCATGACGAATTGATCTTTGTGGTGGACCTTGACCAGCACACACCCAGTGTACCTAATTCCTTAGTCCTTCAATTGACTCACATATGCATGTCATCAATGAATTAGTCTCAATTTTACAAAGATGAAAATTCTCATTTATCATACAATACAACTTGTATGATTCCAAGTTTCTGTCTAACTGAAGCTTGGGTGATGAGAACCTTTCCTCATTTGGAAAATTCAGACACTACCACATATAAGAGAATCAAACTCATATTTCAAATATTGCTAGAAACATACAAACATCAATTTCCATAAATGCCATTGTAAGGGGATATAATATAAAATAAACTAAACAAAACTTTTATTTCTTTATTAAAATGCGAAAAAATATTCCTTACAATGCATCTTCAAATGAAAACTATGATATTACATATTTCCTAGCAATCTATCATAACTTTTAAGTAGTAGCTCAAAAATCCGATCCTCGAACCATGCGATAGAAATCCATCTTCGTGATCAGATTCAACACACTTTTATTTTAACCTTCCTTTTGCTCGATCCTGCTAAACATCAAGATGCAACCTAGTCACATCATGTAATAAGAATCAACAATTAGGAACTTTAACAAAGTTAGATAGTGGACTTACCTGAAGCCGAGTCAAACATTTTGTCTCTACTTGCTTTCAAATATTTCAGGTATTCAGGGCAGCTTCGCTTCCAATGTCCCTTCTCATGACAATAAAAACATATAGACTCTTTGGGAATGGTACACGAGACAATCACAGACTTAGCCTTTCCCTTTACCTTTTGGTCAACCGGGTTGACCAAGGCCGATCCCCTTCCATTGGGACGAGAAAGCTTTTCTGGACTTCCAATGTTACCATTGTCCATGTCCATGGAAGTTTGAGAAATAGATTTTCCATCAATATTTGCTCGACCATTGCGCCAAATCATTGCTGATTCAGCAGCAACAAGCAAATAAGAAAGATCTATTAGGGTTATGTCGGGATCTGTCATATGGTAGTCTTTAATAAACTCACTATATGACTCAGGAAGTGACTGAAGAACCCAGTCAACAGCGAACTTCCTTGAAATAACAGCACCCAACATTCTCAACCTGTCTATGTGTGACTTCATTCCTAAGACATGAGTACACACAGGTCTTCCATCTTTATGTTTCATTTCTAGTAGAGCTTGAGTGATCTTGAACCTTTCAAGTCTTCGGGCTTGTGGGTCAGGGAGAATAAATGGAGGAGGTGGGGGGAGTGAAGCATGATGTTGAGGGACATCAACTTCAAGAGGAAAGCTTGTTTCAAGCGATTTGGGAAGATCATAGTTGTCTGAACCAGACATCTACAATGGGAGAAAATCAAGTTAGTTGATTCAAGTCCTTAATATAACACCCAATATGAAATATTAAGGCTAGGACCCAACACAATATTTTATAACTTGGAAGAGGGATGCCGTAATCCAAGCTATAAAATATTTGAAGGTAGGTGAATGACGATTCACCAATTTCCACCATGAAAAAACGAAATAATTTATTAGGTTTTAATTGGATTTGAAACTCCTAGATCTTTTGAGATTCATTGAACTTTTCAATGGCATGTTTCAATCTCGATTGTGCCCTTCAGGTTTTGTGACTGGGATGCCGAGGATCACAAAACAAGGTGTGAATAATCATGCAAAGTCACTTGGTACCCTTAATATTATCACCTAATCGATGTGCCGGTTAACCACACACGCTCCACCGATCTATGATAAACATTAAGTCACCCTTCGTGATCCTTACTAGTCCAAGTTAGTGTGCCGGTTAACCACACACGCTCCACCAACGACTTGGTAAGGTACAAAGTGTGAATTTCATGGGTTAGCACCATATTCACATTTTCCTAAAGTAACTAAGATTGGGAATTTATAAAAGGTTTAGTTACTTTATAATATTCATTATACTTTTAATGAGAATTTAAAGTCATTGTCCTACCCGTTCGGTAACGACCCTCCACCGATCAAGGAAGCGGTGGGTGAGAATGGACACCCATTAAGTTGCCATTTTATAGGCAACAACCTTATACCCCCCTTATAGACCGGCTTCGTGAATGAGGCCTACTAACGGTAAAACGACTTGATCTTATACATATATATAATAATTAACCATTAATGTTATAAATAGTATAAGGGTTGAATTTTAACTTTTAAAACTCTAAGGGTTTGGAATTAAAGTTTATTAAAGTGTGTGAAACTTTACAAATTCCAAAACTTGAGGGCAAGTTTTGTAACTATCCAAAACTTTTCATTTCATAACTTATGAATTAAAGGTTCATAAAAATGAAGACTCTTCATTTTATGTAACTTATGTGTTTTAAGTGTGTGTTTAAAAGAAGTGACCTTTGGATATCCATAACTTGAGGACAAATTATGGACTCCATTAAAACACATAAATGATCAAGAATTAATCCTAAACAATTCAGCAAATAATTCCTATCATCTTCTAAATTCATAAGAACATGAACATGATCATCAAAGTTTCAAGAATTATATGAACACATACAAAGCATGAAATTTTGATATAAGCTATTGTAAATGGATTAGAACTACCATTACACCAACTAAAACAAGTTTTAAAACACCAAAACAGTTTAGGGTAATGTTTCTAGTCCATTTCCAGCAGCAAAAGTCGAAAATATGCATTCTGAGGCTCCTACTCGCCGAGTTCACGAACCTACTCGGCGAGTAGGATGAGTTTACACATGAACTCGGCGAGTCCCCCCATGGACTCGGCGAGTTCATCAGTCAGACAGCAAAAAATCGACTTTTTATCACTATTTTGCATCAAGTATCAAACAAACAAGCCTAGGCTCTAATACCACTGTTAGGTTTTGAGCATTCTAACACTTCCTAAGTGTACATGCAACCCTAATAAACCTTGGATCTATGTTTGTCTAAGGTACATGCAAAATATTAATTTTCAAGGTTTATAACCTATCTAGCATGGCATGGGGTACTTTTAAACATAAAAGGACTAGATGAATTACATACCTTTTGTTGATTGTTGATTCCTTGGAGTTTGAGAGCCAAGCACCAATAATGTGAATGCCTCAAATGGAAATCACAAATCACCACAAACTTGGAAAATGTATGAGAGAGTATACTAACACTTAGAAATCGGCCACCACTATTACACACACACTAGGGTAGTATTTCATGCAACATGAGCTTGTTTATATAGTGTGCATGGTTAGGGTGAAACCCTAATAACCCATGTCTTTTCCTTTCCAAGGATCCATGGGTTAAAAGCTCCATGGATCATCCATGGACTTCCATATAAGCTTAGCCCATTAACAAATGAGTATTAGCCCACACCATATAAATATAATAGCACATGATTTAATTAGTCTTCCTTTTAATCACTAAATTAATTCATAATTAATTAAAGATTAAAACTAATTAAATAACATTACTTTATATTAATATATTATAACTTATAATATATTAATAAATCGTAAGTATACAATTCTCATAAAATTATCCATAAACAGTTTGGGTGAAGTGCAACCCAAATGGACCATGCCGGGTCGGGTCAAGTATATACCAAATAAGTTATGGACTTAGACACCTTATCCAACATAACTATCACACTTATGTTATTAAAGCAATGATTTAGGAGAAGTATATTATTATTACGTAAATAAATCGTACGATTGGCGAGTTTTATGACCATACTTAAACTTGACTCGACGTGAAACGGACGCCGAAATCCTTTATGACATTTGTCACCCGTAGACCTGCCGATCCGACTGTAGCTAGCAGCCAGGTGCGGGATAGTCAGTCCCGTATAGATCTATACACAAAAGCCACGCTTTCCCTCCAGGAAATTCTGGTTCATAAGGGTAGTCCTCCACTTAGGTTATGTTGTAAGTGCCCAAGGACGTGTCTCCCAATTAAATTGACAACTTTACGAATAATAATACAGGAAAACCCTTTTTAATATTACATGAATCTTTATAAAATAGTATCTTTGGTTTCATGATTCATAATTTCATTTCCTTAGTTTTGAAAACGGCTTTTGCATGGTTCACATCCTAACGCGTTGTAAATAGAACTGATTTCTAGATTCGTTGTATATTGATAACAATAATATATTAAACAAAATAATATATTTGTACACAAAGCTACTTGTGCTTTTACTTGTATTCCCCCCTGAAAACATTAAAAACTCGTAAAATGTAGGGGTATGAACTCACCTTGAGTGAATGGTTTGAACGAAAGATCGGTATGAGATGTTGAGTGCCTAGTGAAGCCTCGAACACAATTAGATCCTATTTCACATGTAATAACACATATAGGATTCAAATTAGGGTATTTCACTACTAGACATGACGGGGAAACCACTCTAGGGACTTGGAAACACTTGAACTAAGTGTAAAAATCACATGTGATTGAGTGAGGGAGGTGTACGGCCACCTTGAGGGTGTGTACGGCCATGGGTGTGCGGCCCATAAGTGTACGGCCGTACACTCATGATGGGGAGTGTTTTTGAGGTGTTTCCAAGGTTATACAAGCATCCAAGGAGTGTTCTAGGTCCCATAATTAGTGGTTTTGCAAGTTTAAAGTCAAATATGAACATCAAAGTGGGTGTACGGCCAAAAGGGTGTGTGTGCGGCCGTACAAAGGGGTGTGCGGCCGTACACTTTCCATGTTCATGCCCAAGGTGTCTATTTTTAGGTGCTTCAAGGCTAATACCTAGTCCAACTAGAGGATAGGGGCCAAACTCTCACTTTGGAGAGCCTTTAAGGTGTGTATGGCCGACCTTATGAAGGTGTGCGGCTGTACACCTTCAAGGGACGAAGAACAACATTGCAACATGAAGAATCAAGAGGTTTTTCGTGCTAAGGGATGAATTACTTACATTTTTGAAGCCTTTGGAAGGTTCTTGGTTGAAGAATCTAGAGAGAGAAAGTAGTGGTGTGCAGCCAAGGGAAGAAATGGATGAAAGAAGGGGGTCTACTCATATATATAGGGGTGGGTGACCCACCACCCCGAGTATGCGGTCATGGGGTGGGTGTGCGGTCGTAGGGTGGGTGTACGGCCGCACACCTGTGTGTACGGCCGTACACTCCTCCTAAGAGTGTGTATGGCCCGATTTTACTACTATACGACTTGATAGCTCATCCCTAATCTCAACCTTGGTTGTACTCAAGCATAGAACACTTAAACGAACCCTTAAACGGTGTTAAAAGTTAACGGAAACGAGTTTAACACTGATTAATTGAATAGTTAAACAAGATAGAAGTTCCGGATTGTCACACTGCCAAAATCTCGAAGTGAACCTGCTATCTCGATCGGAGATAATGGATACAGGCACACCGTGCAGTCGAACTATTTCTTGGATGTAGATCCGCGTGAGCTTTTCCATCTTGAACGTTTCCTTTATCAGTAGGAAGTGAGCGGATTTTGTCAATCGGTCGACTATTACCCAGATGGTATCGTATCCACTCGGAGATTTGGGTAATTTTGTGATAAAATCCATAGTAATCCTCTCCCACTTCCACTCAGGTATCTCCGGCTGCTGAAGCAAACCTGAGGGCTTCTGATATTCAACCTTCACCTTGGCGCAAGTCAGACACTTGCCCACGAAGGTAGCGATCTCGGCTTTCATGTTTGGCCACCAATATAGTTTCTTGAGATCAAGGTACATTTTGTCCGATCCTGGATGAATGGAGTATCTGGTCTTGTGAGCTTCGTTCATGACAACCTCTCTGTATCCTCCGAACTTTGGGGTCCAGATCCGGTTCATGAAATAATAGGCTCCGTCTCCCTTGATCTCTAGGTTCTTTTCCATTCCTCTCAAGGCTTCACCCGACATGTTCTCTGGTTTTAAGGCTTCCCGTTGAGCCTCTCTGATTTGCGCGGATAAGTGAGAATGGATAGTCATTGTCAGTGCCTTCACTCTACGACCTGAGCATTCCTTCCGGCTAAGGGCATCTACCACCACGTTGGCCTTGCCGGGATGGTAGCGTATTTCGCACTCGTAATCGCTGAGTAGCTCCACCCATCGCCGTTGTCTCATGTTCAGCTCCTTCTAGTCGAAGATATGCTGCATGATTTTATGGTCAGTGAAGATAGTTCACTTGGTTCCGTAGAGATAATGTCTCCATATCTTCAACACGAAGACCACTGCTCCCAATTCCAGATCGTGAGTTGTATAGTTGACTTCGTGTGCTTTCAGCTGTCTTGAGGCATAAGCAATAACTTTTCATCATTGCATGAGCACACAGCCTAGGCCCTGATTGGATGCATCACAGTAGACAACGAAGTCCTTCGTTCCTTCGGGTAGAGACGGGATAGGTGCGCTGCACATGGCCTGCTTCAATGTTCGGAACGCAGTGTCTTGTTTTTCGCTCCAGCAAAAGGGTACACCCTTCTGATTCAGAGTGGTTAAGGGTTTGGCAATTCTAGAGAAATTTTAGATGAACCTGCGATAATAGCCAGCGAGGCCCAAGAATTGACGGATTTCTGTGGGTGTCTTCGGTGCTGACCAGTTCTCTATCGCTTTGATTTTGGAAGGGTCTACGTGTATGCCTTCTTCGCTTACCAAGTGACCTAAGAAAGTTACTTTTCGAATCCAGAATTCGCACTTGGAGAATTTCGCTAATAGCTTCTCTGCCCTTAGAGTTTCCAACACCAACCTCAAGTGATGTCTATGATCTTCCTCACTTCTGGAATAGACAAGTATATCGTCTATGAACACGATTACGAACTTGTCCAGGAAAGAACGACACACTCGATTCATCAGTTCCATGAATACCGCCGGTGTGTTGGTTAGACCGAAGGGTATTACTACAATTTCGTAGTGACTATATCGAGTCTGAAATGCTGTCTTGGGAACATCACTCTCGTGGACTCGCAGCTGATGGTACCCTGATCTAAGGTCTATCTTGGAGAAGTAGTTGGCTCCTTGAAGTTGATCGAAGAGGTCGTCGATCCGAGGAAGTGGATAACGGTTTTTGAGGGTGAGCTTGTTCAGTTCGCGGTAGTCGATGCACATCCGAAAAGATCCATTCTTCTTTTTCACAAATAAGACCGAGGCTCCCCAGGGCGAGGAACTCGGTCTGATGAATCCTTTGTTGAGGAGGTCATTGAGCTGGCTGGACAACTCTTGCATTTCTGTTGGCGCTAGGCGGTATGGGGATTTAGCTACGGGGGTAGCTCCGGGGATTAAGTCGATGCGAAATTCGACTTAGCGCTCGGGAGGGATTCCCGGAAGCTCTTCCGGAAAGACATCAGGAAAATTGCAGACTTCGGGGATGCTCTCGAGGTCTTTAACTTCCTGTTTCTCATTAACGACGTGAGCTAGGAATGCATGGCTCTCCTTTCGCATAAATTTTTGGGCTTTAATGCATGAAATGATGCGAAGGTTTGAGCTGAGTTTATCACCATAAATCATGAGGGTTTCACCAGAGGGAAGATTGAGATGGATAGCTTTTTCGTAGCAAAGGATATCAGCACGATTGGGGCTCAACCAATCCATGCCGATGATGACGTCGAAACTCTTTATGGAAACAAGCATAAGGTCGATGGGAAAGGAATGGTCGATTAAGGTAAGGGTACAGTCGATGAATATGTTGTTAGTGCTCTCTTTCTCACCGTTAGCCATTTCGACGGTAAATGTTTCGGTTAAAGGTTAGGGTTTATGTTTGAGAAGATGCTTGAATGCATGACTAACAAAACTTCTCTCCGCACCAGAATCAAAAAGAATGCATGCATAAGAGTTGTCGAGGAGGAACGTACCCGTAACAACTGTGGGATCTGCAACTGCCTCTTCCTGACCCATCACTAACACTCTCCCGGTGTTGCCAGCTGTTGTTACCTTGGGGCAATCTCTCTTGTAGTGCCCGAATTCTCCACATCCATAACAGGCTTGACTAACGCCCGCTCCGGGGCCTGATTGGTTGGCTGGGTTGGTGTCCTACGGAATTGAGTTGTGTGCCCCTTCTTGCCACAACTTTTGCACAACATCTCGCGGTACTGCCCATGATGATGAAAGTTACACTTGTCGCACTTTGGTAGGGTCCTAACGTATCTATTGGTAGGTGCTGGAGTTGCAGGGGTAGTGGTAGGAGTAGTAGCATCATGAATTGCCACTATTTGTTGTCTCTTGGAGGGCTCTTGCGAAGGCTGGCCCTTTCGCTGATTCCAATGTTTTCTTTTCCCACCACTCAATTTTGCTGGTTCGGGAGCGGCTGCTGCTGCATCGAGATCAACTCCGTGATCTATGAGAGTCTGCGCCAAGCACTTGGCGCTATCAAAAGTGGTTGGCCTAGCGGCCAAGACATTTCCTTGCGTTGGGGGCGTCAATCCCCAAACGTACCTCTCTATTTTCTTGCTTTCCGGGGTGACCATTTCCGGACAGAGGAGAGCCAGATCACAGAATCTAGTTGTGTAGGAGGCAATGTCGGAACCTTTCATCTTCAAGTTCCATAATTCGTGCTCCAGTTTCTGCATCTCGCCCCTTGGGCAGTATTTGTTGGATTAGGTGTCTAAGCCCATAACTATTATTGGTATGTATTCGACCCGAGAGTAGCATGGTCCATTTGGGTTGCATATCATCAGGACAATTGGTTAGGATGGACTTTTGAGAGTAGAGGTTATATATGATTTATTAATATATTATAAGTTCTAATATATTAATATGAAATCATATGTTTTAATTAGTATTGATCAAGAATTAATTTGGAATTAATTTAGTGATCAAAAGAGACTAATTAAAAATATGGGGACTGATTATGGTAATTAGTTATATTTATATGTTTTGGGCATATGATCCATGTTGGACCAAGTTTATGTATGGATACATAAAGATTTGGGCCATATGAACCATGGATCATAAAACCCATGGATATGGGTTTGGATTATACCCATGACTCTTAGAATTCAACACATATAAATACATATGTTATGACCTAAAACCGCCACCCCTAGTCACCCTTAGTGTGTGTGCATGTTCTTGGAGTTCATGAAGGTTTTAGAGTGCATGGAGATTCTCTCTCAAGTCCTACCTTTGTCCTTGATGTGTTGTGACTTCATTTGAGGCTTCCACACTATTGGGGCTAAGTTCTTAAGGCCAAATACATCAAGACTTCCAGCCACACAAAAAGGTATGTTACAATATCTAGTATTTTATGTAGTTTGTATGACAATTGCATGCTAGCTATAGGTTCAATACCTTGGAAACCATTTGCATGTATAATTAGTGAAAACATAGATCCAAGGTATTTAGGGTTGTATGTGCACCATAGGATGTTGTATTATACCAAAACCCAACAGTGGTATCAGAGCCAAGGCTTGTTTTCATGTTATACTTGCTGAAATGGCTGAAAAATCGAAAATTTTGGCTGTCTGAGCACTGGACTCACCGAGTCCACTGATGAACTCACCGAGTCCATGAAGAAATTCATCCAACTCGTCGAGTTGGTTCGTGCACTCGACGAGTAGGACCCCCTGACAGCATATTTTCGACTTTTAAGGCTGGAATTGGACTAGAAACATTACCCTAAGCTGTTTTTTGTCTTGTAGACCTGTTTTGATGTGGTAATGTTCATGCTAAACCAATTTCAAAGATAATTGTCAATAGATTCATGTTTTGTATTAGTTTAATGGTTAGGCTAATTTCATGAAAAAATTTGATTTGAATTGTCTTGTTCTTATGAGTTAGTCTAGATTAATAGAAAAGTTATGTGATAATTTGTTTTCAATCCATATTAATCTTAAAGTTGCTCATAAAATGTGTTTTTGTAAATTGTCATCAAGTTATATGAAATGTCACATTTATGATTCTTTAAAACTCATAAGATTTCCATAAGTTAGGAAAAATGAAGAGTCTTATTTTCTTGAATGATTTTAAAGTCTTCCATAACTTGTCCTCATGTTATGGAACTTGAAGAGTTTAGTCATTAAACTACTTTAAACGCATAGGTTATGAAAATGAAGAGTTTTTTTTCCTTAAATGTTTTTAAAGTCTTCCATAACTTGTCCTCAAGTTATGGAACTTGAAGAGTTTTTATTAAAACTACTTTAAATTCATAAGTTATGGAATTGAAAAAGGTGTTTGAATTGTTCAAAACTTGCCTTCAAGTTTTGGAATTTGTAAAGTTTCTCCCCATGACTACTTTAGTTCCAAGTTAAACCCTTAGAATTTTAATAGTTTAAAATTCAACCCTTATACTATTATAATATTATAGGTTTAATATTTATATATATGTATAAGAGTAAAAGTCAGTCTTACCGTTAGTAGGCCTCATTCACGAAGCCGGTCTATAAGGGGGGTATAAGGTTACTGCCTATAAAATGGCAGTTTAATGGGTGTCCACTCTCACCCACCGCTTCCTTGACTGGTGGAGGGTCATTAGCCGAACGGGTTTGACAAGACTATAATTCTCCCTTCATTAAAAGTATTAATGATAAATACTAATTAACTAAACACTTATAAATTCCCAATCTTAGTTACTTAGGAAAATGTGAATTTGGTGCTAACCCATGAAATTTACACTTTGTACCTTACCAAGTCGTTAGTGGAGCGTGTGTGGTTAACCGGCACACTAACATGGACTAGTAAGAGTGGCGAAGGGTAACTTAATGTTTATTATAGATCGGTAGAGCGTGTGTGGTTAACCGGCACATCGATTAGGTGATAATATTAAGGGTACCAAGTGAATTTGCATGATTATTCACACCTTGTTTTGTGATCCTTGGCATCCCAGTCACAAAATTTGAGAGGGCACAATCGAGATTGAAACATGCCATTGAAAAGTTCAATGAATCTCAAAAGATCTAGGAGTTTCAAAACCAATTAAAACCTAATAAATTATTTCGTTTTTCATGGTGGAAATTGGTGAATCGTCATTCGCCTACCTTCAAATATTTTATATCTTGGATTACGGCATCCCTCTTCCAAGTTGTAAAATATTGTGTTGGGTCCTAGCCTTAATATTTCATATTGGGTGTTATATTAAGGACTTAAAAATCAACTAACTTGAATATCTCCCATTGTATATGTCTAGTTTAGACATCTATGATCTTCCCAAATCTCTTGGAATTTCACTTCCTCCACCCCCTCCAATTATTCTCCCTAACCCACAAGTTCAAGGTCACTCAAGCCCTATTGGCAAGCAAGGTCTATGTGTGATCACATCTTGGAGATGAAGTCACGTATTGACAAGCCGGGAGAGTTGGGTGTCAAAGTCTTGAGAAAGTTGGATGTTCAATCACTTTCTAACTCACATAGTGAGTTCCTTTGGGACTACTATGTGACAGACCATGACTTGACCCTTAATGATCTTACCTATTTGCTTGGTGCTGCTGAGTCAGCAATGATTTTGAGCACTGGTAAAAGCAAATTTGATTAGAAGATCGACTTCCCAAACCTTTTATTGCCAAAGGAAGGGGCATTGGTTGCGAAGCTGCCAAATTGACCTGAAAGGTCATTAGGATGGTAAAGTCAATAAGTTTGATTTTACTTCAGGAAAAGTCCATTGTCTAACTCTATTAAGTTCCTATTTAGAGATTCTTATTACATGATGTGACTAGATCACATTTTGATGTTTTAAGAATCAAAGTGAAGAGGAAGCTTAAAGGAAGAATTTTGAGCTGTTACTTAAAGAGTTGTGATAGATTGCTTAGAAATACATAACAACATAGTTTTTCACATGCATTTGCATTGTAAGGATAAGTTTTTCCGCAAAGTTTTAAAATAAAAGAAAAGTTTTGATTTTATTTATTTTAAAATATCCTTACAGTAGCATTTGTGAGAAATTGTTGTTTATATGTTTCCATTGATAGCAATATTGGAAAATAGATTTGATTCTCTCGACTATGGTAGTGTCATAATTTACCAAATAAGGAAAGATTCTCATCACCCAAGTTTCAGTTGGGTAGAAACTTAGAATCATGCAAGTTGTATGATGAATGAGAATTTTCATCTTTGGAAAATTAAGACTAATTCCTTGTTTACATGTATATGTGAGTCAAGTGAAGGACTAAGGGATCGAGTACACATTCTTGTGCATTGGTCAAGCCCACCACAAAGATCGATAAGACTATTCGTCATGATTTACTAAAGCTTAGTAAATATGGTTATACTTACAAGTTTAAGTATATTCTGAAACATTGGAAAAGTATCAATGTTAGGCAAAACGAATAAGAAGAATCAAATAAGGCAGGAAGATAAAAGTTTCTCCAATCTGAAAAGATTGGAGAGTACTTGAGTATCTTGTTTTATGATTATCTTAGTGATTATGAAACCATATCACAATTGTTTCTCTAAGGACATCTTAGTGCATTTGTTTGGCTAAGAAGAGAAATCGTGGATTGTTGAAATGGTTAAAATCAAAAAGATGAATCATACTTCGTTCCATAACAAGTCTTAGAGTCATACTCCAAGATTGTAACTCGAGTGATATATCTTAAGGAAGGTTTGTAACACTTGTCAAGTGTAAGAGTAAAATGTGTCTCTACTCTTGTACATTTGAAATTGGTAAGTTGTGATGTTTTGGGTTAAACAGAGACTAACTAAGGCCAATTATGTGAAGTGTTAGTCTTGATAAGAATCCGCACTGACCCTTGATAAGAAATGGTTCTTGACAAGAGAGTCTTATATGTCAAGAGGACAGTGGGAGTCTTAAAGCTCTTGAAAGTTCCAAGAACTAATCAAGAATAAAAACCTGAAGTTCTTCACTAGCACACGACTTGAGGTTTATAACCTATCGTGTTGACATTTCTGTGCCTATTCCAGTTAAAGTTAGCTTTGCATAGGAGTTCTGAGAGTTCTCAATTGGTTGCATAACAACTTGGAAGCAATGGCAGGCCCTTGTGCTGCCAGTTGGCAAGAAGTTAAGATTGCACAAGTTCAATCCATATGAGGTTGGATTTGTCACTAACCTTGTCTTGTGATTATGGTTTTGACAAATTCACATGGATAGGAACTCATTCACCATAAAATCTAAGTGTCATAAGGTTTTTCTCCGATTCATGAAAATGATGGTGAGGAAACGCTTTCACTAAGTAGATTTTAAGTAGATAGCAATTGTGTTATTTGCATTCTCAAAGTCGTTAGTGGAGCATGTGTGGTTAACCGACACACTAACATGGACTTGTGAGAAGTGGCAAAGGTCTAAACAATTGAGACTATGATTACGGCATCCCTTTTCATAGTTCTAAAATTGTTTAGACACACATATGAGCTATCTAAGGAAAGGTGTATGAATTTGATAAATTCTTATCAAAGCATCTCGTATCAGAAAACTGAACTTTGTTAAGAATGTCAATAAAGTATTGATTTCTAGAAGTCCAGCTGATTTCTGAGTACATGTCAAAGCTAGTGGGAGCATAAGTGTTATGCTAATAATTATCATGTAAGTGAGAGCATGATCATTATGTTAAGTATTAATTATAGAAAACAAAAGGTTTCAATTGGGAAAAGTTGTTTTGCTATAATTAAGGGAGAGGAAATTATACTTCATATCAATTCTAAAAGCTTAGATTGAGATTTTGATCATCTTTATTCAAGGATATATATATGAATTTTATGTTGGAATGGTTCGACTTAATGAAATTCTATATATATTGCGTTTTCAAAATTCGATTATGATTACGACATCCCTCTTCATAGTCAAATTTTGAAAACATGGCAAAGAAAAAATATTGTAGCAAAAGACTGGTCTATGATCACGTCTTTATGTGAGACATCATGAATCGTGTCCCATATGCTTCGGATATAGGATTGATTACGTGTGCTATAATATTTATCCTTTCTAAATTTTCCAAATGCTCAGGGCATTAAGAAGGGAAAAGTCTAGAATTGGATATGACTAAAATGATTAAGCAATTGTCGAGGACAATCTGAGGTTTACCAAAGATTGGTTGCTCATGGACAGTTGGAAGTATAAGTCTTAATTTTGGAAGGACCATATTGACATATTCTGAAAAGAGGTAACTCTTGTTCAGAAGTGATAGTCAAAATGGGAATCTGGAAAGGTTTCCATAGGTGGAAGTTGTTCTTCAAATCTGTGTAAGATTAGAAAATTTAATGCAAGAAGGATGTTCAAAGGAATATACTTTGAATGTGAGACTTCGTTTCCATGGAATTGATCTCCATTGGAATACCATATAATGATTGTTGACAAGTCTTTGTGACTTTTTGCATAGTCATTACAAGAGGATCAATGTATATAAGTTTAGAATCTATCAAATTTCGGTAAATGGCATGAATTTGGAATTCTTACATTTACAATGAGGATTTGGGATTGTGAAATGGGCATCATTGGAATCATGTTCAGTTGATCTATTTCACAAAGTAAAGATCATAGTTAAATATAGTCTACATACTTAGTGTAAGGCATGACTAGTGTTTAGAAAACATAGTTTACATGCTTGGAGCATGGGACAACTATTGTTTTAATTCAAGTATAAAGTTGATTATTTGAAACATTATACAATGAATAATGAGTAATCAATATGGTGTTTAGATAAAAGGTGTTTTATTTACTATCAAAGGTGCTTGGGACCATAGAGTGATTAGTATTATTCTTGTGTTTCACTTTGCATGTTTTGACTTCCAGAATTGCTAGGTTATTCTTTCCAAATGACTAAGTTATTCAAACCATCCACAGTCGATAATACATTGGAAGTAGGTATTAAGGCAAGACTGTCATGAATCGGGTTTGTAGATGTCCATGGTAGTGGACATAGTAAGAGTTACTACAACATTCATGAGTACTCCTGGAATAAGGATTTCGAGTATTGGATTAAACCCACGCTCATTTGACTCACTTCATGGATTTTATCACGAGTGATCATGAGACGATAATATCTTATATTCTTCAAACCTAGAGATATGACTTGTTGCCTATGAGTTGATTATACATTGATTGCATGTAAACGCATTTGGTAACTCGATGTTATAAAACGTGCCTTTGTGTATGATTCAACAAGTAGTAGAACAAGCATATGAGTCAAAATTTATCCATTCCTTTTACCCTTAAAGGGATAAAAGCGATATATGTGGGCCCCTCGATGATTTGGTGATGTCAAACGTAAGTGCTCGGCCGGGCCTGGACTGATTTGATTTGTTCAATTAGCCAGTCGTCATAAATCAGAAATCGGGAAACAACAAATGGACAGAGAGAATGATTATAATCCATGTCTCAGTCCATATGATATCTAGAATGGAGGAATATATGATCCCTTATCTAATGGACGTGTCATTGATTTGTTCAGAGTTCGACAGCGGCTTTAAGAGATACGATTGCTAGTCGGGTTTTGGAGTCATACACAATAATAGTTTTAGACTTATCCAAGTGGGAGACTGTTGGATTAGGTGTCTAAGCCCATAACTATTATTGGTATGTATTCGACCCGGGAGTAGCATGGTCCATTTGGGTTGCATATCATCAGGACAATTTGTTAGGATGGACTTTTGAGAGTAGAGGTTATATATGATTTATTAATATATTATAAGTTCTAATATATTAATATGAAATCAAATGTTTTAATTAGTATTGATTAAGAATTAATTTGGAATTAATTTAGTGATCAAAAGAGACTAATTAAAAATATGGGGACTGATTATGGTAATTAGTTATATTTATATGTGTTGGGCATATGATCCATGTTGGACCAAGTTTATGTATGGATACATAAAGAGTTGGGCCACATGAACCATGGATCATAAAACCCATGGATATGGGTTTGGGTTATACCCATGACTCTTAGAATTCAACACATATAAATACATATGTTATGACCTAAAACCGCCACCCCTAATCACCCTTAGTGTGTGTGCATGTTCTTGGAGTTCATGAAGGTTTTAGAGTGCATGGAGATTCTCTCTCAAGTCTTACCTTTTTCCTTGATGTGTTGTGACTTCATTTTAGGCTTCCACACTATTGGGGCTAAGTTCTTAAGGCCAAATACATCAAGACTTCCAGCCACACAAAAAGGTATGTTACAATATCTAGTATTTTATGTAGTTTGTATGACAATTGCATGCTAGCTATAGGTTCAATACCTTGGAAACCATTTGCATGTATAATTAGTGAAAACATAGATCCAAGGTATTTAGGGTTGTATGTGCACCATAGGATGTTGTATTATACCAAAACCCAACAGTATTCGGCAAGCATGAGCTCTTTCAAACTCTCCCAACCCATAGCATTGGTTACTGGCAGGGTTAAGGATTTGACCTGACCATTCCACCAGGCCAGTGCTCTGTTGGTGAAAGTGCAAGCGGCGAACTTCACCTTGTTGGCTTCGGAACAGGAATAAATTTCGAAGATGGATTCGATCTTCTCGAACCATCGAGTCAGGGTAATAACACCTCCATTGTCATCGAAAGATGTGGGTTTTGCATTCATGAAGTATTTATAGGAGCACTCCTTCTGGTGTCCCTGACTACTTTCATGATTCTGGGAAGGAGTACAACTTCCCGATTGTCACACCCCGATCCTTGTCGGAATCGATCGAGGCGTGATATATTGTTCAAAGTCTCATGACAACTATGTTATAATATGATTAGATTCAATTAAGTACTAAGTATGCAAACAAGATCCACAACATACAAATACAAATCCAAATATGAACAACATTTATTACATCAAATTTAAATAGTCTTGTGGATTTCTAAGGCACAACCTATTTTTCATCAACTTCATTCTTCAAATCTGCATCATGGGTAAAAACAGGTCAACTACGAGAGTTGGTGAGTAATCTAATTTTAGTAGAGAAAATTGTGAAGTTGAAACCTTTATAATTGGAAATTTGTTTTCTTTTGAAGTCGGCAAACAATTGTATTTGAGATAACGGTTTATAAATCAAAAATTGATTAACAAATGATAACAACAACAATAAGTCCTCACCCTATATATACATATGTATATATATATAAATATATATAGGATGGAGCATCTAATCATCATACACACTCAACCACGTGTGATCAATCACCTTAGCGTCCCAAGGCGGGGTGGTCAACCCAATAGCGCTATTATTGTCCATAACGTACCTCAAGAATACGGGCATAGTCATGGAGATTAGACTAAAAATGATAATGCACTACAAGTACATGTAGCGTAAACAAACAATAGTTATACAATTAATGACTCACGTATAAATGTCCCAACAATGTCTCAATTGTGATAAAACAATAAAATGAAGTTGGAACATATTAGAACCACATGATACACCCAAAAAGTATTGAAAATTATAAAATATGGGGTAGATTACTCACATTAGTCCCAAAACGAAATGCGTGTGTCGTACGATAGACGATTCGGGTCAAAATGACGTAGAACCTAATATAATTAATAGTTTTGGTTTAGGAACTGCTAAACGAGAATGGAGTATTAATACAAATAATTAGACACATATTCTTATATTAGATGAATTAACAATAATTCATTTTGATTATAATATTAATGTATTTATTTGTTAAATGAATTTTAAATTGAATTACTTACTTTGCATAATTAATTTATATTTTCAATTTAGGCCAGATTTTAATAATTTCTTATTAAAATAATAACTTGCCCAATTATAAGTATTTACATATTTTAACAATTATTTATATGAAATAATCATTAAAATGCATTTTTACATGCTTAAATACTTAGGAAAATAGTTTTAAATAGTAAACAGTATTGAAAAATTATGAAATTATTAGGAAATCATTATTTCATACAATATGAATTACTGTAAAATTTGTATATTTTTCTGAACTGTTTTAGTATTTATTTAATATTTTAATGATTAAACAACACAAAATCTGGGAAAAATAGTAAATGATTCTCAAAAAATCTGTAAAATTAACCATACTTTTATAACATGATATAGAGCTCAGTGTATAAGTTTCAGATATTTGTGACTATGGGAAGTATTTTTTATATATTTCATTATTAATTAATCAATAAAATCATAATTAATAGTAAAAGTAATATAAATGCATGAAACTTCATATATCATGTTTAATCAGTATACAGGTCATCCCAGAATTTTCTCAGAATTTATTGAATGCAAAAAGTATTTTATGTGAATTATTGCCCTACTTTATTGCAATAATTATAGTAATTCAATAAAAATAAGTTATTTTCTGAAAATTTCCAGAACTTCTTATTTTATTGATGGGATTCTGAGAAAAATCAGGTTTATGCATAAAATGAGTTTTAGATATTTTGGTGGATTTAATTTGTTTCTTGTATGAATATGAAACTTTTAACAACATACCTTGATGAATGCTTCAAGAGGGATGAAGATTTGAGTATAATAGATTGTTCTTGGCTGGAATATGAGTATTTCTTGGATGAATTTCGAGATTGAGAGTGAGAGAAAGAATAGAGAAGGTTTAAGTGGTGAAGAGAATAATGTGTTGGGAGAAAAATGAAAGGAAAGTGGATGGGAGGTGTGAGTGGGAGACCATGGGAATAATCTTTTTGCTTTTGGTGGTCTTCATAATTTCCCACTAACACAAGCATCTTTTACATAATTAATATAAGAGTTTTATAAAATTTAAAGTAAAGTTTATAAAAATAGAGTTTTATAAAATTTAATGTAAAGTTTATAAAAATGGAGTTTTATAAAAGATAGGTTATGATTTGATTATAACAATCTACTTTGATTTGAAGTTTAATTATAGCAATCAAGTTTGATTCTTTTAATTTAATTAGAGCATTATACTTTGATTTGATTTTAATATGGTATCATAATTTAATTTGATTATAGTTATAACGTTGTACTATACTATGTTGCTATTAGCGTCAATTTATATCGTAGTGTATGGGTTTTGATCCTATTAGCGTCAAGTAATCTTGAGTAGGGTTTGAATGAGATTGAGAGAGGTTTCGTTTGTGATCTTTTTGAGTGTCCGGCTTCGCAACGCAAGGTCCATAGACCCCGTTAAGCCATGATTTAGTGTCCTACACAATCCCGATGATTGTGCAATAGTGTTTTATCGCTTTGGTTCATTGTTTAGCACTGTTAAGGCTAAGGAAAATCAAACACATGAACTTTCCAAATGATGTTTTCTCATTAAAATAGCGAATTGTACAGTGATTACATAGCGTAAACCCTATCATACAAGGGTTAATGGAGTTGACCGGTTTGACTAGTTGACTTTGTTTGACTTTGACTTGACCGAAATTTGATGGTTGTCACATCATCCCCCCGTTAGAGGGAATTTCGTCCCGAAATTTGCATTTTGATTGGGACTTCAAGATTTTGGAAAAAGATGTGGAAAACTTTGCGTAGTACAAGAAATTGATTATGGTGAGGAACAACCCTCCTGATGTCACATGACGACCTTGGAAATTTCTTATTGTAACTTGAACTGAGTCAATTTAAAAGGAGTTTATTGTTTTGGGATGATAGAGTATTCTATGTGTGCTTTTATACTCCCTGTTTTATCCTTGGTATTACCACTATGAATATTTTATAACGTAGTTAGCGAGTTCCATCATTACGAATGTTTCAACAAATTTTGACGAAATTTGCATTATAAGTCCTACAAGTTCTTTTATAGTCGATTGACGTAAACTAGTCGTATATCATTAAGATTGCAAGGGCATTTTGGATGGGTGACCCCGCCTTAAGCCCATAACCAAACAAGGAACAGGGAATGAGGCGGAATCACACATTCTAAGTCCATACAATCTTAATGATATATGACCATAATGTTTACACTAGCCCTCATAGATTCCAGGGGAGTAGTATTATTGGGCTACAAGTAGGAATTGTAGTTCGAAAAATAAAATAGTTATAAGCCTGCTATCTTCAAACTTGGGCTTTGGCCCCTCCCGATTCCTAATCAGAATGGTCCAATACTCTTGCCCGATCCAAGTCGAGAGTTGATTCATGTGGCTTGAGCTTAGGCTTGGGTCTTAGAGAAAGAGGCAATGCGTCAGGCTGGCTTCACAGAGCTGCAAAAACTCTTCTCTCTCGACAGAGGATAGATAACATGCCTCGGCTCTTCAGGCCCACATTGCCTACTGGGCCAAATCAAATGAACATCCACTTTGTTACCCCACTTGGGTTATAGGCAAGTGTTACCAAGCCCGGTATCAAGAAATCAAAATCGATTCATCCCTATTTGCCCAATTCACTGCCTATCTCGCCTGCTGTTCGTTTCTCGCTGTCTCGCCAAGTCAGTCGCCTGGTCTCACTCTCGCCAATCGCCATCGCCTAATGCCCAAATCCATATTCACACTTCACAGAAATCAGGTATGTAATCCCGAGACCCATATCCTGTTCAGCTGTTCTTTCTTTTTTGATTGAAAGATTGTTGATTGTTGGTGTTGGCATATTGCACTGCTGCTGCTGTTTTCTGTCAATCCGTTGCCTATTTATGCGTTACTACTGTCTTACTGAGTTTCTTTTTAATTTGGCTGTCATTGGTGATTTGGCGATTTTCCAGTTTGATTTATAAGTTATGAACTTATAGATTTGGTTATTGTTAAATGAGTTATTGGTTATTGTTCAAATTTTGATTTTTGATTTTTTTTTTTTTGTTAATTTCAGTTTATAATATTTTCGGCCCCCCTCCCCCAAGTTAATTGTTCAAGCTCCGCTACTGATAGATTCACTGGTAAAAACCCTGAGTTTTTACATAGATGATAAGACTTATTTGGGTTTTGCCGTGTTCCCAAGATTCATGGTTTATAGACTTGAATAGATGCTAGTTTTAGTAATAAAAAGAAATTTAGAATTTAAATGTCGATGTTAGATGCTTGTACTGATATTTAAGGGGTTAAAAAAAATAAAGTTTTATTAGTTACCTATAGCGACACTCAAGTCATAATTTGCATGTGTGAAGACTTGAAGTACTTTCTAATGAAAAGTGTGCTACTGGGGAAATTCGAAACTGGCACGTAGCTTCAAAGTCAAGAATATGCAGTAGGCATGTGATGCATTAAATGCATGAGGCACAAAAGTCCTAATTTGCAGCAACATATATGTATATGTGTGAGAATTGAAGAAGAAGGTTACGGCTCAAAGACCATTCATTTCCTCTTTATTTTTTTATTTATTACTCCTCCCACTTACCTTATATAAATCATCACAGAAGAAGGTAACGGCTCAAAGACCATTCATTTCCTCTTTATTTGTTATTTATTACTTCTCCCACTTCCCTTATATAAATCATCACAGAATAAGGTTACGGCTCAAAGACCATTCATTTCCTCTTTATTTGTTATTCGTTACTTCTCCGACTTCCCTTATATAAATCAGCACATTCTTACCGCGACTCTTTAACTTCTCCCTCACAAATGGATCCGCCTGCAGATCATCAAAACCCCATAGATGACCTCGATCGGTTTCAGTACTTTGATCATCAGGATCTGTTCAGGTATATATAAATGTCACTCATTACACCATCTTTCGCACAGAAAAGTGATTTTGTTTATATTGATCAAAACATGGTTTGATTTTTACAGTGGTGACCTGCTCAACCATCAGGATTTCGAGTTGTCGGAAAAATCGCATGAAGTGTTCGATCAGAATGTTTCCACAGTACTTAACAAAGATCAAAACATCATTTCTAGAAATGAGTTTCATGATCTTGATCCCCTTGAAGACATAAGCTTATGGGATTGTTGGGAGGATGGTAATTTACCATTGGTTAGTTTCAGTGAAGACTGTAAATCCGGTGGTGAGGCTACAGGTAGTTCTAGTGCTGCCACCACTGATCACGGTGACCGGAAGGTGGCAAATAGATTGAGACCATTGGAGTTTGAAGAGATAGCGAAGTACTTTGAGATGCCGATAATCATGGCAGCAAAGGAACTAGGGATAGGGTCAACATTGTTGAAGAAAAGATGCAGAGAGCTAAACATAAACAGATGGCCTCATAGAAAACTTAAGAGCCTTCAATCCCTCATTCAAAATGCCAAGGTAAACTACGATAATAACCTTCTATACATTACTCATGCATGTATGCATGCACTTGGTAACCAAAGTTGTTTTGGTATTTTCTAAAATTTTAATTATTAGTTTCTTTATAACATAAACATAGGCCCTAGGCATATGCCACATCGAATCAATTGTTTTACTATGATTTCTGATTTATATTTACATAAACTTAACTCATTGTAAATTTTATGAACTCACACGAAAAATATATTGCATCTACCTAAAAAACTAGGAGTTGGGATTAAAGGAGGAGGTAGAGACGTTAGCAGGGCACAAGAAGATGATGGAGAAATTGCCAGGTATGGAATTGACAGAAAGAACAAAGAAGCTTAGGCAAGCTTGCTTCAAAGCTATTTATAAGAAGAGAGGACTTAACAATCCTTAATCCTTACCTTTTCTTTTAGCCATTTTGTTATAATTAGTGGATTTTAATCTACATTGTATGTGTTTTTCTCTTGATAGATTGATACCCTTTTTAGTTTCATTGTGTTTGCCTATTGATTTTTAATGCAGAGAATTTTGTATAATTTGGGTATTATAGTTTGTATTATGTATTTAGCTATATTCTAGATTGCCGACACGACTACGCTGACGACTCTATACCAGAGGTGTATATAAATAGACTTATGAATTTAGTAGGAATAACTTGATTATAATCTTGTGATTTGTTCCATGTCTGATCCACTCCTAAGATTCACTCGACATGCCCCCAGTTACGTGTAATTAAAATTTTATTAGACTGTTGATCCTTATGAGTCTACCCTAAGTCCACAACCAAACAAGGAACAAGTCAACTACGAGAAACACGCATATGGACTTGTGAGTTATTTGTAAATTGATTATGGAAATAAAGTTTTTAGGCATTGTTGGGTAAAATAATTGTAAAACACTTGTTGGGCCATGGTTAGGAGTATTGGGCACCTTTTGGGCTTTCCATGGTTACTAAATGTGAAACATGTAGCACTTGCGTGGGCCCCAACAAAACTAAGTTTTCACATTTCTTTCCCACTTCTAGGCCCATTAGGGAACTTAATAGTCCAATGAGTTGGCCATTTTGGAGTGTATCCTTTCGGATACGTTTGATAAGGTCGGGTATTTTGATGGCTCAAAAGTAATGTGAATGACGCACTTTGGCCTATAGGTTTGGGAACTCTCGCCTTTGGTCCCCAGATAAGCAAACTGGTCCCTCGGTTGATTGGGATGTATACGAATGCTTACCTAGTCAGGACTTTCGGGCTACCGGCACCTCCCCCTTCCAGTTACTACGCGTCCATTACTATGATCCTACCCAACTAGAGTGGATGACTTTGAATTTCCTATGAGCTCTAAGGAATACATATATGTATATACATTTTGTTAAACAACTTGAGTATGTGTGTGATTTTCAGAGAAAGTGGAGAATATTCACAAGTGTATGCACACATATAAGTGTCAGGAGTAATACGTATGCACATAAGAGAGCAATTAACACACAAAGGTATTCCTAGGATTTTCTAAGTGCGAATTGCATGCAGTTGTGTGTGCATTTTATAAACTAGCATACGAGAGGACCCTAGAGGCTATAGACTAGGTCAAGGCAATTAACCTAATTCCCTATAGTCAAGGGCTCTGATACCAATCTGTCACACCCCGATCCTTGTCGGAATCGATCGAGGCGTGATATATTGTTCAAAGTCTCATGACAACTATGTTATAATATGATTAGATTCAATTAAGTACTAAGTATGCAAACAAGATCCACAACATACAAATACAAATCCAAATATGAACAACATTTATTACATCAAATTTAAATAGTCTTGTGGATTTCTAAGGCACAACCTATTTTTCATCAACTTCATTCTTCAAATCTGCATCATGGGTAAAAACAGGTCAACTACGAGAGTTGGTGAGTAATCTAATTTTAGTAGAGAAAATTGTGAAGTTGAAACCTTTATAATTGGAAATTTGTTTTCTTTTGAAGTCGGCAAACAATTGTATTTGAGATAACGGTTTATAAATCAAAAATTGATTAACAAATGATAACAACAACAATAAGTCCTCACCCTATATATACATATGTATATATATATAAATATATATAGGATGGAGCATCTAATCATCATACACACTCAACCAAGTGTGATCAATCACCTTAGCGTCCCAAGGCGGGGTGGTCAACCCAATAGCGCTATTATTGTCCATAACGTACCTCAAGAATACGGGCATAGTCATGGAGATTAGACTAAAAATGATAATGCACTACAAGTACATGTAGCGTAAACAAACAATAGTTATACAATTAATGACTCACGTATAAATGTCCCAACAATGTCTCAATTGTGATAAAACAATAAAATGAAGTTGGAACATATTAGAACCACATGATACACCCAAAAAGTATTGAAAATTATAAAATATGGGTTAGATTACTCACATTAGTCCCAAAACGAAATGCGTGTGTCGTACGATAGACGATTCGGGTCAAAATGACGTAGAACCTAATATAATTAATAGTTTTGGTTTAGGAACTGCTAAACGAGAATGGAGTATTAATACAAATAATTAGACACATATTCTTATATTAGATGAATTAACAATAATTCATTTTGATTATAATATTAATGTATTTATTTGTTAAATGAATTTTAAATTGAATTACTTACTTTGCATAATTAATTTATATTTTCAATTTAGGCCAGATTTTAATAATTTCTTATTAAAATAATAACTTGCCCAATTATAAGTATTTACATATTTTAACAATTATTTATATGAAATAATCATTAAAATGCATTTTTACATTCTTAAATACTTAGGAAAATAGTTTTAAATAGTAAACAGTATTGAAAAATTATGAAATTATTAGGAAATCATTATTTCATACAATATGAATTACTGTAAAATTTGTATATTTTTTTGAACTGTTTTAGTATTTATTTAATATTTTAATGATTAAACAACACAAAATCTGGGAAAAATAGTAAATGATTCTCAAAAAATCTGTAAAATTAACCATAGTTTTATAACATGATATAGAGCTCAGTGTATAAGTTTCAGATATTTGTGACTATGGGAAGTATTTTTTATATATTTCATTATTAATTAATCAATAAAATCATAATTAATAGTAAAAGTAATATAAATGCATGAAACTTCATATATCATGTTTAATCAGTATACAGGTCATCCCAGAATTTTCTCAGAATTTATTGAATGCAAAAAGTATTTTATGTGAATTATTGCCCTACTTTATTGCAATAATTATAGTAATTCAATAAAAATAAGGTATTTTCTGAAAATTTCCAGAACTTCTTATTTTATTGATGGGATTTTGAGAAAAATCAGGTTTATGCATAAAATGAGTTTTAGATATTTTGGTGGATTTAATTTGTTTCTTGTATGAATATGAAACTTTTAACAACATACCTTGATGAATGCTTCAAGAGGGATGAAGATTTGAGTATAATAGATTGTTCTTGGCTGGAATATGAGTATTTCTTGGATGAATTTCGAGATTGAGAGTGAGAGAAAGAATAGAGAAGGTTTAAGTGGTGAAGAGAATAATGTGTTGGGAGAAAAATGAAAGGAAAGTGGATGGGAGGTGTGAGTGGGAGACCATGGGAATAATCTTTTTGCTTTTGGTGGTCTTCATAATTTCCCACTAACACAAGCATCTTTTACATAATTAATATAAGAGTTTTATAAAATTTAAAGTAAAGTTTATAAAAATAGAGTTTTATAAAATTTAATGTAAAGTTTATAAAAATGGAGTTTTATAAAAGATAGGTTATGATTTGATTATAACAATCTACTTTGATTTGAAGTTTAATTATAGCAATCAAGTTTGATTCTTTTAATTTAATTAGAGCATTATACTTTGATTTGATTTTAATATGGTATCATAATTTAATTTGATTATAGTTATAACGTTGTACTATACTATGTTGCTATTAGCGTCAATTTATATCGTAGTGTATGGGTTTTGATCCTATTAGCGTCAAGTAATCTTGAGTAGGGTTTGAATGAGATTGAGAGAGGTTTCGTTTGTGATCTTTTTGAGTGTCCGGCTTCGCAACGCAAGGTCCATAGACCCCGTTAAGCCATGATTTAGTGTCCTACACAATCCCGATGATTGTGCAATAGTGTTTTATCGCTTTGGTTCATTGTTTAGCACTGTTAAGGCTAAGGAAAATCAAACACATGAACTTTCCAAATGATGTTTTCTCATTAAAATAGCGAATTGTACAGTGATTACATAGCGTAAACCCTATCATACAAGGGTTAATGGAGTTGACCGGTTTGACTAGTTGACTTTGTTTGACTTTGACTTGACCGAAATTTGATGGTTGTCACACCGATCCGCCAGAACCATCAGGATTAATCTGCGACAAAGCAGCAGTCACAGCGGCAGTAACAGCTGCCTGGAACATAGCGGGATCGAACTGAGGAGGTGGTGGCGGTGTTGGATCCGTCGAGGAGTTGTTGCTCTTTTTGTTGGGTCTTTTCTTTGGAGGCACCTTGTTCTAAAAATAATCAGGAAGAAGAGGATGATAAGTCCTCTGGAACTAAATCAAGAGATATGAAACAAGATATATCTCAGTCTGATAGATAGAGTGTTCTACTAAGCGATAAACAAGGAAAAGCTACTAATGCAAGTAAATTATCGCTAAAAGGAATGAGTAGCAACACTTGAAAATGAATCTCTACAATGTATTTGACTCTAGTTAAAATACTCCTATAGTATTTTAAGTTGTAGGTTTTGTTATATCAATATCTTGTTGTATGGATACTTGGTAAGTTTTAGGCCTGCTGTAACATCACAGTCACTCCCGGGCATATGTTGCTCATGTCTCGAATGAATATAGTTGATCAGGCTATATTGACCCTAGACATGATTACATAACTGTCCAGGTTTAACCACAGTGTTCAACATCCAAATACTTTTGTTTTGTTCTACTCATGATATTGTTTCTGGCATGTAGGTATACTTGTATACTTTTTGTAAAATACTTGTATTTTAAAGTATACTTCTAGTTCAAAGCGCTTCGGCCCCTTAGTGTTTATAGTTGTATACCATGTAAGGTTCGGTATACTTAGTTCACTATAAACAATAGCTCTGATACCAATCTGTCACACCCCCGAACCGTAGGACAAACGGCGGAAACGTCCGGGGGTGGAGGACGTCATGCGTAGTATCACAACAATTGCATCATAGTAATCAAAGTAAACACAACCTTTACATTATAATATGAATATTTACATCTGTCTGAAAACATAGTTTGTGTACATCAAAATGAGACAAAAGTGAAAGACGAGACTCCAAAATGCTCCGTCTTCTCCAAAAGCTGGTCTGGGTACCTGTCTATTGTTGTCCTGAGAATACAAGCGATTTTTGAAAACGTACCAGCATAAAGCTAGTGAGTTCATAAGCATGTTTTTGTAATGAAAACTAGTCACTGAATTTGTATAAATGATTCATTTTCATTATATGTAAAATATCGTCTGTATTGAAACCCTGGTTACGACCAATATGTAAGAATGTATTCCGTTTGAAAACCCTGGCTACCACTAGTATGTAAAATGTATTCCGTTTGGAAACCCTGGCTACCACCAATATGTAAAATGTATTCCGTTTGAAAACCCTGGCTACCACCAGTATGTAAAATGTATTCCGTTTGAAAACTCTGGCTACCACCAGTATGTTCTGTTTGAAAACCCTGGCTACCACCAGTATGTATAGTAGTTTTATTAATTGAAATAAAACTAATGAAGAATGAAATCCCGTAAACAAAGGTTAGTTTATACTATTGCGAGTTCGTATTGATGGGTTTTGAGCAAACTAACACTCCTAAGGTGTTCATGCAACCCTAGAAACCTTGGATCTATGTTTGTCTAAAATACATGCAAAATGATTTTCCAAGGTTCATAACGTATTTAGCATTCATGGGGTACTTTTAAACATAAAAGATACTAGAAGAATTACATACCTTTGTTAGTGAGTTGATTCCTTGGGAGTTTGAGAGCCAAGCACCAATAATGTGAATGCCTCAAATGGAAATCACAAATCACCACAAACTTGGAAAACTTATGAAAGAGCACTCTAATACTCTAGAAATCGGCCACACCTTATGCACACAGACATAGTCTTTTCAAGCACTATAAGCCTCTTTATATAGTGTAGATGATTAGGGTTATGAACCATGCAAACCCTAATAACCCATGTCTTTTCCTATTCCAAGGATCCATGGGTTAAAAGCTCCATGGATCATCCATGGACTCCCATTCAAGCTTAGCTCATTTCCTTATGAGTGTTAGCCCACACTATATAAGTACAATAGCCCATTATTTAATTAGTCACCTTATGATCACTAAATTAATTCATAATTGATTTAAGATCAATACTAATTAAATAATACAATTTCATATTAATATATTATAATTTATAATATATTAGTAGGCCGCAAATATACTCTTCCCATAATGTTATCCATATAAATAGTTCGGGTGAAGTGCAACCCAAATGGACCATGCCGGGTCGGGTCAAGTATATACCAAATAAGTTATGGACTTAGACACCTAATCCAACAGTCTCCCACTTGGATAAGTCTGATAACTGTATTTGCCTATATAGCTTCAGGAACCAACCGGCAATCGTAGCTCTCGAAAACTCTGTTGAACTATGAAGCGCCATTTTAGATAAGTGATCACATAATCCTCTGCTCTCATGATATCATCCGGACAAATACATGGAACAATGTCTTACTTATTGTCCAGCAGTTTGTTTCCCGATTTCCGATTTGTTTGACAAAGAACTTAATCGAACACATCAATTTAGTTCTGACCGGGCCCGGTACATAGGTCAAAACAAAATCATCGAGGGGCCCAGATATCGCTTCTATTTCTAGAAGGAACAGATAAACTTTGACTCATATGCTTGTTCTACTACTTATTGAATTGCACACAAAGTCACGTTTTATAACATCAAGTTACTGATGCGTTTACGTGCAATCAATGCACAACCAACTCATAGGTAACAACTCATATCTCTAGGTTTGAAGACTTATATGATATTACCGTCTCACGATCACTCGAGATAAATTCCATGAAGTGATACAAGTGAGCGTGGGTTTATTCCAATACTCATAACTTATGAGTACTTATGAATGTTGTAGCAACCATTGCTATGGCTAAACACCTTTAGTCATCTACAATCCCAATTCATGACAGTCTTGATTCATACCTACTTCCGACATATGACCGACTGTGGAGAGTTTGAATAAACTTATTATTCTGGAAGTCAAAACATGCAAAGCTGAAACAATAGTAAATAATTGACAATGATAGCAACACCTTACTCATAAATAAATCACAACTTTTATTCATCATCAAACGTCGATTACATTTTACAAGTTTCAGTAATAACTATCTAATCTGTAAAACTAATATTGTCCATCAGCCCGATGCGTCTCGCATGCTGCAAATGCTTCACCCTCGTCAGTCCCTTCGTAAGGGGATCCGCAGGGTTCTCATCTCACGATACCCTCTTTGCCACGAGGAGTCCCTCTTCTATCTTGTGTCTTATGAAGTGATATTTTCTGTCAATGTGTCGGGATCTGCCATGATCTCTTGGTTCCTTGGCTAAGGCAACCGCACTATTGCTGTCACGGAAAATCTACATAGGCTCCTTAATAGCTGGTACAACTCCAAGGTCTCCGATGAAGTTCCTCAGCCATATCGCCTCCTTTGACGCTTCACTCGCTGCTATGTACTCTAATTCACAAGTCGAATCAGCTACAGTCTCCTATTTGGAACTCTTCCAAGTGATTGCCCCTCCATTTAAGGTAAAGACCCAGCCCAACTGAGAGTGGAAGTTATCCCTATCAGTCTGAAAGCTAGCATCACTATACCCTACTAATCTCAAGTCATCACTCCCACCAAGGGTAAGGATCCAATCCTTAGTCCTCCGCAGGTACTTGAGAATATTCTTTACCGCAGTCCAATGAGCCTTGCCAGGGTTCCCCTGATATCTGCTGACCATGCTCAAAGCGAAGGCCACATCAGGACGAGTACAAGTCATAGCATACATGATCGAGCCAACAGCGGAAGCATAAGGTAATCGACTCATCTCAGCTATCTCATCTTCTGTACTCGGGCTCTGAGCCTTGCTCAGTTTGGCATTGCTTTGGATCGGTAATTCTCCTTTCTTGGAATTCTGCATGTTGAACCTTTTCAACACCTTATCCAAGTAGATACTCTGACTAAGTCTAATTAGTCCTTTACTCCTTTCTCTTAATATCCTTATCCCTAGGATATAGGCAGCTTCTCCAAGGTCCTTCATAGCAAAGCACTTCCCAAGCCAGGACTTAACATCCTGCAAGGTTGGGATGTCATTTCCTATGAGTAGTATGTCATCCACATACAGTACCAAAAAGCTAACTATACTCCCACTAGCTCTGACATACACGCAGGACTCATCTTCACTTCTTGAGAAACCAAACTCTTTGACCTTCTCATCGAAAAAAAGATTCCAACTTCGAGATGCTTGTTTCAATCCATAAATGGATTTCTCAAGCTTGCACACTCTATTGGGGTACTCTGAACTGACAAAACCCTATGGCTGATTCATACAAACATCCTCAGCCAACTTTCCATTAAGGAAAGCGGTTTTGACATCCATTTTCCATATTTCATAATCATGAAATGCAGCAATGGCTAGCATAACCCTAATAGACTTAATCTTTGCTACTGGTGAAAAGGTTTCATCATAATCAATACCCTGAGTCTGAGTAAAACCCTTCGCGACCAGTCGAGCCTTATAAGTGTGCACTTTCCCATCCATGTCGGTCTTCTTCTTGAAGATCCATTTCCACCCGACTGTCTTACGGCCTGGTACATTGTCAACCAAGTTCCAAACTTGATTGTCATACATGGACTGTATCTCGCTGTCCATAGCCTCCTTCCATTTAGCAGACTCTGGGCCTGCCATGGCTTCCTTAACAATGTTAGGTTCATCCAGATTTACCAGTGTATTGTCACTGATAAATGCATCACCTTCCGTAGTAATATGAAATCCATAATAAAACTCAGGTGTGTTCTTAACCCTTGTGGAACGCCTCGGAAGTATAGACTCGTCAGCTGGATCAAGAGGAATTTCCTCCTCAGGTTGATTGCTAGTGTCTGAGGTTCCTTCACCAATTGAGTCTTGAATTTCTTCAAGGTCAATTTGCCTCCCACTGTCTCCTTGGTTTATAAATTCTCTCTCTCGAAAGACCCCTCTCCTAGCCACAAAGACCACATTCTCACTGGGTCTGTAGAAGAGGTAACCAAAGGATTTTTGTGGGTAGCCGATGAAAATACACCTTTCACTTAGAGGTTCGAGCTTGTTATGAGTCTCGCGCCTCACGAAAGCCTCGCAACCCCAAATCTTGATATGGTCCAAATTGGGAACTTTCCCAGTCCACATTTCATGAGGTGTTTTGGCAACCTTCTTTGTAGGGACTAGATTAAGGATGTTGGCGGCAGTCTCTAAGGCATACCCCCAAAAAGAGATTGGTAGCGAAGCTCGACTCATCTTAGAGCGAACCATGTCCAACAAAGTTCGATTACGCCTCTCAGCTACACCATTCAGCTGTGGTGTCCTGGGAGGTGTCAATTGTGAGACAATCCCACACTCCTTAAGATAGTCGAGGAACTCAGTACTAAGATACTCACCACCTCGATCAGATCGAAGCATCTTAATGTTCCTGCCCAATTGATTTTCTACTTCCTGTTTAAACTCTTTAAATCTTTCAAAAGTTTCTGACTTATGTTTGATTAAGTAGACATAACCATATCTACTAAAATCATCAATAAAGTCACATAATAGCGATTAGCATCCCTTGTGGCGGTTTTGAATGGTCCACATACATCAGTATGTATAAGGTCCAACAAACCCTCACCCCTTGCACAAGTACCAGTGAAGGGTGATTTTGTCATTTTTCCAAGTAGACAAGACTCACAACTATCATCCGACGTGAGGTCGAACGACTCCAAGACTCCATCCTTTTGGAGCTGGCCTATGCGTTTCTTGCTTACATGTCCAAGACGACAATGCCACAAAGATGCTTTATCCAAGCTAGTAGAAGAATCAATACATAATACATTATTTCCTAAATTATCTACAACCGATACAGCTTCATACACACCATCACAAGGTAATGCTTTAAAATAAAGAACATTATTAAAGAAAGCATTAATACTACCAACTTCATTATCAAAAGAAAAGGTAAAACCTTGTTTGTACAAAGCATGAAAGGAAATAATATTCCTCGCCATTTCAGACGAGTACACACATTTATTCAAATCTAACTTTAACCCACTATCTAGCAACAAAGTATAAACTCCAATCTTGGCAACAGGTGCAACCTTCTTGTTCCCCATGATTAAGTTTATCTTTCCGTGCTCCACATCCTCACTTCTTCTTAGTCCCTGCAAGTCACAACAGATGTGAATACCACAACCTGTATCAAGAACCCAAGAATTAGAATATGGTGAGTTATTAGACAATATAGTGTAAATACCTGCATGGGATGGTTTCACTTTCCCATCCTTGACATCCTGCAAGTACTTTGGGCAGTTTCGCTTCCAGTGCCCCTTATTTTGACAGTAGAAGCATTCACAATCCTTAGGGATGGCAGAAGGAGTGATAGAACCACCTTTGGTTCCAGATGAGGAGCGTTCAAGGGACTTTCCCTTGGTACCCTTCGAAGGGTGCTTCCTCTTCTTCCCTTTGCCTTGCCCGATAGCCAAAACAGGGGTAGTAGTAGGAGTAGGAGTAGTAACCGACTTACTCTTAAGACCACTTTCGGCAGTCTTCAGAAGTCCTTGAAGCTTACTGAGTGTGACTTCCTCCTTGTTCATGTGGTATGTCATACGAAATTGATCATAACACGAGGGCAAGGAGTGCAAAATGATATCAATTGCCAACTCCTCATGGAAGTTCACATTCAGTTTCATTAGACGGTCCACATACCTTTGCATTTTCTGCATGTGGCTCGTGATTGGTTCGCTATCCTTCATACGGGTAGTGATCATGGAGGAGATTATTTCATACCGTTCTTGACGAGCACTATGATGGTACCTTTCCATCAGATCCTGATGCATCTCAAAAGGGTAATAGTCGTCATAGGACTTTTGGAGTTCAGCTGTCATGGTGGCCATCATGATGCATGCCACCTTGGTGGCATCTCTTTCATGTGCCTGATACTCAGCGACCTCCTCAGGAGTAGCAGTGGACTCATCAAGCTCCTTTAGCTCCTTATCGAGGACATATTCCTTGTCCTCGTAACGAGTGACCATCCTGATGTTCCGGATCCAATCCATGAAGTTGGAACCGTCAAAGATGACCCTCCAACAAAGGTTCATGAGGGAATAGGAGCCAGTAGGGTTAGAGCCCGAAGCATTGTTGTTGGAAGACATCTGAAAAGAATAAAACAAGTTTAGATTAGATATATCGAATCCTTAATAATACACCCAAATGTAATATTAAGTCTAGGATCCAACACAATATATTATAACCTAGAAGAGGGATGCCGTAATCTAAGCTATAACATTTTTGAAGGTAGGTGAATGACGATTCACCAATTTCCACCATGAAAACGAAATGAATTATTAGGTTTAACTGGTTTTGAAATTCCTAGATTCTTTTGAGATTCATTGAACTTTTCAATGGCATGTTTCAATCTCGATTGTGCCCTTCAAGTTTTGTGACTGGGATGCCGAGGATCACAAAACAAGGTGTGAATAACCATGCAAATTCACTTGGTACCCTTAATATTATCACCTAATCAATGTGCCGGTTAACCACACACGCTCCACCGATCTATGATAAACATTAAGTCACCCTTCGTGATCCTTACTAGTCCAAGTTAGTGTGTCGGTTAACCACACACGCTCCACCAACGACTTGGTAAGGTACAAAGTGTGAATTTCATGGGTTAGCACCATATTCACATTTTCCTAAAGTAACTAAGATTGGGAATTTATTAAAGGTTTAGTTACTTTATAATATTCATTATACTTTTAATGAGAATTTAAAGTCATTGTCCTACCCGTTCGGCTAACGACCCTCCACCGATCAAGGAAGCGGTGGGTGAGAATGGACACCCATTAAGTTGCCATTTTATAGGCAACAACCCTATACCCCCCTTATAGACCGGCTTCGTGAATGAGGCCTACTAACGGTAAAACGACTTAATCTTATACATATATATAATAATTAACCATTAATGTTATAAATAGTATAAGGGTTGAATTTTAACTTTTAAAACTCTAAGGGTTTGGAATTAAAGTATATTAAAGTGTGTGTAACTTTACAAATTCCAAAACTTGAGGACAAGTTTTGAAACTATTCAAAACTTTTCATTTCATAACTTATGAATTAAAGGTTCATAAAATGAAGACTCTTCATTTTCATGTAACTTATGTGTTTTAAGTGTGCATAAATGAAAGTGACCTTTGGAAATCCATAACTTGAGGACAAATTATGGACTCCATTAAAACACATAAATGATCAAGAATTATCAATAAACAATTTAGCAAATAATTCCTATGATCTAACAATAATTCATAAGAACATGAACATCATATCAAAAATTCCAAGAACATATGAACACATATCATCATGCAATTTTGATATAAGCCATTGTAAATGGATTAGCATAAACATTACACCATCTAAAACAGGTTTTATAACACCAAAACAGTTTAGGGTAATGTTTCTAGTCCATTTCCAGCAGCAAAACTCGAAAATCTGCATTCTGAGGCTTCTACTCGTCGAGTGCATGAACCTACTCGACGAGTAGGATGAATTTACTCATGGACTCGGCGAGTCCCCCCATGGACTCGGCGAGTTCATGCTGCAGAATGCAGAAAACTTGAGTTTTTCAACAAGTTTGCAACAAGTATCAAACAAAGAAGCCTAGGCTCTGCTACCACTGTTGGGTTTTGAGCAAACTAACACTCCTAAGGTGTTCATGCAACCCTAGAAACCTTGGATCTATGTTTGTCTAAAATACATGCAAAATGATTTTCCAAGGTTCATAACCTATCAAGCATTCATGGGGTACTTTTAAACATAAAAGATACTAGAAGAATTACATACCTTTGTTAGTGAGTTGATTCCTTGGGAGTTTGAGAGCCAAGCACCAATAATGTGAATGCCTCAAATGGAAATCACAAATCACCACAAACTTGGAAAACTTATGAGAGAGCACTCTAATACTCTAGAAATCGGGCACACCTTATGCACACACACATAGTCTTTTCAAGCACTATAAGCCTCTTTATATAGTGTGGATGATTAGGGTTATGAACCATGCAAACCCTAATAACCCATGTCTTTTCCTATTCCAAGGATCCATGGGTTAAAAGCTCCATGGATCATTCATGGACTCCCATTCAAGCTTAGCCCATTTCCTTATGAGTGTTAGCCCACACTATATAAGTACAATAGCCCATTATTTAATTAGTCACCTTATGATCACTAAATTAATTCATAATTGATTTAAGATCAATACTAATTAAATAATACAATTTCATATTAATATATTATAACTTATAATATATTAGTAGGCCGCAAATATACTCTTCTCATAATGTTATCCATATAAATAGTTCGGGTGAAGTGCAACCCAAATGGACCATGTCGGGTCGGGTCAAGTATATACCAAATAAGTTATGGACTTAGACACCTTATCCAACACGTATAACCATGCTTGATATGACTGATGACCTCAGAGACGTTTCTTCAGGCGTCGTATGGTATGATATTTGTCACCCCAGGCATGCCTGCCTAACTGTAGCTAGCAGTTTAGGTGTGAGATTTTCAGTCCCGAATAGATTTATTCACAAATCTCATGCTCTCCCTCCAGAAGACTCTGGCTATACTAAATGTAGAGGATTTTACCAGTACCTCGAAAGGTACAAATGAAGAGATGTCTCACAATCTTGTATTAACTAGTTTACGTGTAGTTTTGTATCGTGTTCTTGTAATTGAAATAGTTGGTATAATTGGTAGAGTATAAATAATTATACGTAAAATAATTATTTTGTATTATACTCTTGTTTTCTGAACGTAGCAATGAATATCATAAACCAAATCTGTCATAGTTTATATGTTTAACTAGGTAGTGTGTATTGGTAAAACTGGTAATGAATTTCCCCAAACTATACCTATTATAGTTTGACTGAAATGTTATGTTCGTGAATGGTTCTGAGGCCTATGCAATTATGTTTAGAAAACGTCCCTTATGCTCCGCATAATACAAAAGGGATAAAATATCTATATGTTTTATGAAAATGTTGGTTTGTATCAATTGCATAAGTTTTAATCTATTTTTTTTTTAAAAGAACCTTTGGTTTTAGTTCACAAAAATCCTTTGTATTTGGCTTGTATCCCCCTGAAAACGTATAAAAACCATAAAAGCGTAGGGGTATGAACTCACTGATGGTTGGATGCAAAGGATTGAACTGGAAGATCCTTGAGCCGACGCACGTGGCACTTAACGGAATCCTAATATCAATAAATACATATATGTATCTAAGTTAGCGATTTCGTTAGATAAAGTGTTAGAAAAACACTCGTTTTCGGTTAAGGAATGTTACCGGGTGTAACATGGCCAAAATTCAAGGCCAAAATATCATTTTTAAATAAGTTATTACATAAACCATCAGTATAAAAACATTCATAATAATATCTCGTGTCAAACCAAAGTGTCAGTAATCAAAACATATTATCATAAAACCATATCAGAGTTTGATCCCAAAGATCTCATGTGCGGAAAACATAGAGAGATGCGCTGCGATTGAGCCGGCTCCTTTCCTTGAAAACAAAGTACCTGAAACCAAAACTGAAAACCGTAAGCACGAAGCTTAGTGAGTTCCCCAGATACCACATACCATACAAACCAACTGATCCATACAAGCCATACATAGCCAAGAGCCATACATAACCAACATATCCATAATCAAGTAAGGTGCCATGTGCCAAACATAGTCTTGCTAAGGTGCTATGTGCCAAACATAGTCTTGCAGTTATGCCACGGGCCGCACGTGGTCTTCCTGGTCAAGCCTGGGGCCACTCCCTGGGTCTTACAGACAAGTGCCAAGGGCCACCCCTGGTCTTTCATGCAAGTATCACAAAGACAACTATACAGACTACTCTATTAGGCTACTCCGCATATAGTGTGCCAGGAGCCACCCCCTGGTCTTTCATACACAATAGCATACAGTACGCCAGGAGCCACCTCCTGGTCTTTCATACATATTGCCTAGGGCTAACCCCCGGGTCTTCCTATCATACATAATAACATACTGTGCGCCAGGAGCCACCTCCTGGTCTTTCATGCATTATGGCTAGGGCTAACCCCCGAGCCTTCCTGTCATACATAGACTAAATGGGCCGGCATTGTGGCCGTAGACCCATACAAACAGTGAGGAGACTCACCTCGCACTGCTGAACTTTACTGATAACCCTATGGCTGCTGCCCGACCACTCTCTGAACCGCTGCTCCACTAGCTCCCCGAGCTACTAATATCAATAAAACACTTAGTTCCAAACTGAACTCTAGAAGTCAAACTAAGTCAACTCTGGTTAAAGTCAAAGTCCTAGTCAAAGTACACCTTCCAGTTGACTCGACTCGCCGAGTCAACCCGTAGACTCGCCGAGTCCTTAAACTCAGAAGCTCTCAAAATACGATCCAACTCGCCGAGTCACCCCAGGACTCGTCGAGTTCAACGATCTCTGAGTCCCATCCTGTCCAACTCACTAAGTCACCACTCAACTCACTGATCTGCGTCTTAACCAGAAGAGGTTGGGGGTTTTGCGGCCTGATTCGTTGAGTCCAAGAACAGACTCGCCGAGTCCTAGGAAATCTTCAATAGACTTGCCGAGTTGTTCTTCCAACTCGCCGAGTCCATGCACATATTCATACAACTCGTCGAGTACACCCATGTGACTCGCCGAGTCTCTCCAGTTCTCAATCCATACAGTGGCTTTTCGAGCCATGCAGGGGCTCTAATCCATAGATCCACTCTTCTACAGTCTATCCCCCACATAAAGTTGCAAACTTTATGTGAAACCAAGGAGATATAGGCCCAAAACACTCTAGGGCTAGGGTTTAAGACAAAGGGGCTTCACCAATGACTCATTGACTGCTGCTTTAAGACATTCTGGACCATCACAACCCTAGATCTGAAGTAGCAACCTCATATCTAAGCCCCAAACCCGAAATAGACCTCAATCTTGCCAAAATATCCCCAAATCTCATTCAAGAATAGATCTAGATGCAAAAAGGGTGAAGGTAACAGCTTATTACCTCCAAGATGACCTCCCACTAAAGATTAATCCAGATCTCTGCAAACCCCACTTGATCAAAGCATCTTGATCTTCAAGATCTCTTCACAAAACCACTTATCTAAGCTCCAAATTGCTTCCAAGGACTCTCACTCACGATTTAGGGTTTCTGGATCTCAAAAGGGTAGCAAAGAGGTTGGGGAAGGGATGTAATGTTCTTTAAATAGGGCACAACCCTCGGGATTAGGGTTTTTCTCATCCAGACCAGACTCGCCGAGTCCACTAGTCGACTCGCCAAGTCGGTCACTTACTCTATGCCCCGGATCTCGCTCCGACTCGTCGAGTTCCTCCCTGGAGTCGACGAGTTGACTCTTGACTTAGAGCCTTTCCTTTCTTTTCTTGGTCTTTCTGATTTTGGGTGTTACAACACTCCCCCACTTAAACTAGACTTCGTCCTCGAAGTCTGCCACGGCCAACTACCTTACCATCTGGTCGCCACTTTACCACTTGGTACACACTCCTCCCATCTGATCCAAACCTTGAAGATGTCATCTTCAGAATAACCCGTCACTTGCTATCTTCGAGTACAACACTTTTATCCAACCGGTAATCATACCGATACTCCTGATACACTTACCCTTGATTCGCAAGGGGTTTACCCTTTTACCCTACACTGCCACTGGCCTTTCTAAGGCACTTTCCACAAGCAACAACCGTCCCAATTTCCTTTGAGGACCGATCCTCTGCTGAAACCGCAATCCCGTCCACTCCCAGTGCCGACCATCAAACCAATACTCACGGAATAACCCCCATACAATGCTCCAATACTGAAAGCTCCACCCAATCGTGAGAATTCAGACAATCCTTCGGGTAGCGGATCCCTCTCTGCTACGTTTAAGGCTCAGACGAGAACGGCGTCACCGAGCCAAATCCTTTACTCTGAGATCATTCGATCCCACGATGAGCAGCTTAGCATCATCCGATCAGCTCACGGCTTTTCACACCGAATCCCTTACCATCATTCCTGCCTGTAGTCCTGTTGACTCCCATCCGCCTACCGGATGAACCGAGACCGCCCTGGTCCCAACTGATCTACCATTACCCGAAATACCAGTTTCCCCCATGCTACCTCGGAGATACGGGCCCCCGCCCACACTCCGCGAACTAAGCTACTAATGAATGCCACGGCTTACCCGCAGTCTTATGCCACTCTTGGTCTCCAATGACCTACCGTCTTCCGGACCCAATCATAATGTGGCCCACTCACATCCGGGCGGCTGCCCCGTCCTGAACTTAACTATCTGAAAAACCCTACCACTTAATCACACACCTGATACATTCGCACTAGCGAATAGGGACCGACGAATGCTACGGGCCACCCCGTAGTCTTACTATACTCGCTCTGTCAACTAGTGAATGCTACGGCCACCCACATAGTCTTACAACACTTCTGCGCTGCCAGCCAACTAAAGTTACGGGCCACCCCGCAGTCTTGCTAAACCAGTGCTACGGGCCACACCGTAGCCTAACTATACTCACATACGATTACTACGGGCCACACCGCAGTCTTACTAAACTAATGTTACGGGCCACACCGCAGTCTAACTATCCTCACATACGATTGCTACGGGCCACACTGCAGTCTTACTAAACTAATGCTACGGGTCACACCGCAGTCTTACTAAACTAATGATACAGGCCACACCGCAGTCTAACTATCCTCACATACGATTGCTACGGGCCACACCGCAGTCGCACCACACTTCGACGCTATCTGCTAACCATTGCTACGGACTGCCCCGCAGTCTTACCACACTCCTCTTACTATCTGACCACTGGTGAATGTTATGGCCATCCGGTAGTCTGATAACACCTTTCCACACCGATTGGCTGCTAGTGGATGCTACGACTAACCCATAGTCGAGCATACAAGCACAATCTAGTACCCCCCCCCCAAGTGGTACTCATGTCCCAAATGGAACTCCCAACCGATTCCTCTGCAATTTGCTACCAGACATCTCGAGAATGAGGTCTCACAATTGGCAAGTTTTCCAAACTTCCAATTCACACTGTCCTCAATTCATACAGCCACGTGGGCCGTATTTCTTCCTGACAGGAGAGCGAAACTTATCCTAGTTTCAAAACCGCTTCTGCTCCCATAACATGATTGTTTCTCCCCCACTTAGCTTCAGCTAAGTCTTTACTACACGCGAAAATCCGAGAATTTCCATTCCTTCCTCCCTTGCACAAAAGGCATGATAACTACCATCGCCTTGATGTCGCTAGCGATCCATCACTAGTCCGCTCCAAATACCGTACGATTACCGAATACTAGATGAACACCTCATGCATCCCCGATACTGATAATCCCCTGAGCTCCAACTAATGCCCTTAAGGTCCGAATAACTAATGCTCAGAGCAACCCCATCAGTGATAGACCACTTCCCTTGATGCTTCCAAAAGCTATCCCAAGTACCAAGGCTAGAACCACCAAACCCTAATGATGGTGGAGGGCTACTCCATGGACCCTGTCCACCAACCTCCACGCAACGCTCCTAAACCGCTTTTGGTCATAATCGAGATAATGCTGGACACTTCGAACCCAAAGTGAGGGATCACCCTACACTAGCTACTAATAGTTCCCGGTATGCAATTGGCATATGACAATTCTGAAAGTACAATCCGAATACAAGCAGAGAGATAACTCATACATACTATCACCTGAGTCCGGGGTAAGAACAACCCTAATTCACATAGAATCAAAAATAGCCATAGATACGTACCTGCAACATTCCCTGCTGTAATCCAGATCTCCCTCATCTGTCACTACAAGGCCCTACCCTCTCACCCATCCGTAATCCTCGAAGTTTTCGGGGCAGGCGCACTCCCTGCTCCTCCCCTCACCGCCGGGAAGTCGGCCTTCTTGTGTCCCACCTGATTGCAGTGAAAACATAATGGGCTTGCCCCCTGTGGGTAGTCCCTGCTGACGTGACCATCACTGCCACACTTGTAGCAGCCTGAACCCCTGGAACGATAAACTCCCTCGTGTGGTTTCCCGCACGTGTTGCACTTACTTCGGACCTGCCGACCTACTAATCGCTAATCTGAAGTCTTGGGTCTCTTCCCGGGACCCTCCAAAGTATACGTCTGATCCGACCTCCTCTTCGCAATGTGCTCCAAATCAATCTCCCTTTCCCGCGCCCTGGCAATCATAGAGTCCAGGGTCGGGCATGCCGAGAAGCTGACATGCTCTCGAATATCAGCTCTCAACATGTCATGATAGCGGGTCCTCTGCATCTCATCATCCCTGCATACTGAGGCACCAATAAGGCCCTCTCCCGAAACTTGGCGGTAATCTCCGCCACTGACTCTATCGTCTGTCTCATGTCTAGGAACTCTCTGGCCAGCTGCTGAAGCTCCACCGCCGGCGCAAACTCCGCCCTAAACCTGGTCACAAAGTCTGACCAGGTCATAGCCTCGACGACCGAGGCTCCCAATGAGTCACCAACCGACTCCCACCAATCTCTAGCTCTGTCTCTCAAACATCCCGCCGCAAAGCGGACCTTCGACCCCTCCGGGCAGAAGCTCGTCAACTGCGCAGACTCAATGTCTGCGATCCATCTCCTGGCAGTAATGGGGTCCTTCACCCCGTGAAAATCCGGCGCACCACTCCCTCTGAAGTCCTTGAAGGACAGTGTGCGCGTACTCTCCTGGCCAGACGCCAAATCACTCCTGAAAGCTCGGAGGCGATCCTCCATCAGCTCAACGATCCCCTCCTTGATCGACCCGAAAATGACCGGGGTCGCCTCAAGGATGCCTCTCGTAATCTCAGACGCGATGAACTCGCGTAACCCATCATCAACTTGCTCGGATCCCGCGCCCGAGCCCGATCCTGATCCAGATCCTGAGCCTCCTACTCCATGTCGCGTGGTCACCATACTGGAGATAAACACATAAATGTCCGGATCAAAACATACCCCGAGAGGTCTCACACATTATCCAAAATTCCTGGTTCCATCTCAGCCCTCCTTGACTCGAGTACGGATCCTCTGCTTCCAGTAGTACGGGCCCATAATACCTTCCACATCTATCCGTACTTTCCTCAAGGGTTGCTTCAACTTCCCCAAGTCCCTTTCACTACTACTAACACTGCTCCCAACACTACTCTCATCACTCAGAGTCCCAAAAAGCACAAAGCAAGTAGCATTCAGACAAAAGGGAAATCTAACCAGAACATAATCAAGCAATTATATCCACACAACAAGAATCTGTACTAGCATGCAGTCCTCATAAGCTGAAGCACATAAAGCAGGCACATAAGGCATCATTCCTAGATCCTTAGTCCTATTCTAGCATGCTGTTCTACTGAAATTGATAAACATAATATAAACTTGTATGGGTATCTTGGGGTAAACTTACTTGAGCTCGGCTGATTGCACGCGTCACACACTTTGTTCTTCTCAAAGTTCTTTTCTCATTTCAGATTCTTTTCAAACTCATTTTTTATAAAAATGGTTTTCCTTTTGAAAATTTTCAAACCAAGCCCTTAGTTTGAGTTCAGACACACCTAAGAGTATGTCTGAATCCCTCAAACCAAGGCTCTGATACCAACTTGTAACATCCCTAAAATTCAAGGCCAAAATTTCATTTTTAAATAAGTTATTACATAAACCATTAGTATAAAAACATTCATAATAATATCTCGTGTCAAACCAAAGTGTCAGTAATCAAAACATATTATCATAAAACAATATCAGAGTGTGATCCCAAAGATCTCATGTGCGGAAAACATAGTGTGATACGCTGCGATCGAGCCGGCTCCTTTCCTTGAAACAAAGTACCTGAAACCAAAACTGAAAACCGTAAGCATGAAGCTTAGTGAGTTCCCCAGATACCACATACCATACAAACCAACTGATCCATACATGCCATACATAACCAAGAGCCATACATAACCAACATATCCATAATCAAGTAAGGTGTCATGTGCCAAACATAGTCTTGCTAAGGTGCTATGTGCCAAACATAGTCTTGCGGTTATGCCACGGGCCGCACGTGGTCTTTCTGGTCAAGCCTGGGGACACTCCCTCGGTCTTACAGACAAGTGCCAAGGGCCACCCCCTGGTCTTTCATGCAAGTATCACAAAGACAACTATACAGACTACTCTACTAGGCTACTCCGCATATAGTGTGCCAGGAGCCACCCCCTGGTCTTTCATACACAATAGCATACAGCGCGCCAGGAGCCACTTCCTGGTCTTTCATACATATTTCCTAGGGCTAACCCCCTGGGTCTTCCTATCATACATAATAACATACTGTGCGCCAGGAGTCGCCTCCTAGTCTTTCATGCATTATGGCTAGGGCTAACCCCCGGGTCTTCCTGTCATACATAGACTAAATGGGTTGGCATTGTGGCCGTAGACCCATACAAACAGTGAGGAGACTCACCTCGCACTGCTGAACTTTGCTGATAACCCTCTGGCTGCTGCACGACCACTCTCTGAACCGCTGCTCCACTATCTCCCTGAGCTACTAATATCAATAAAACACTTAGTTCCAAACTGAACTCTAGAAGTCAAACTAAGTCAACTCTGGTTAAAGTCAAAGTCCTGGTCAAAGTCAACCTTCCAGTTGACTCGACTCGCCGAGTCAACTCGTAGACTCGTCAAGTCCTTAAACTCAGAAGCTCTCAAAATACGATCCAACTCGCCGAGTCACCCCAGGACTCGTCGAGTTCAACGATCTCTGAGTCCCATCCTGTCCAACTCACTGAGTCACCACTCAACTCACTGATCTGCGTCTTAACCAGAAGAGGTTGGGGGTTTTGCGGCCTGACTCGTCGAGTCCAAGAACAGACTCGTCGAGTCCTAGGCAATATTCAACAGACTCGCCGAGTTGTTCTTCCAACTCGCCGAGTCCATGCACATATTCATACAACTCGTCGAGTACACCCATGTGACTCGCCGAGTCTCTCCAGTTCTCAATCCATACAGTTGCTTTTCGAGCCATGCAGGGGCTCTAATCCATAGATCCACTCTTCTACAGTCTATCCCCCACATAAAGTTGCAAACTTTACGTGAAACCAAGGAGATATAGGCCCAAAACACTCTAGGGCTAGGTTTTAAGACAAAGGGGCTTCACCAATGACTCATTGACTGCTGCTTTAAGACATTCTGAACTATCACAACCCTAGATTTGAAGTAGCAACCTCAGATCTAAGCCCCAACCCCAAAATAGACCTCAATCTTGCCAAAATAGCCCCAAATCTCATTCAAGAATAGATCTAGATGCAAAAAGGGTGAAGGTAACAGCTTATTACCTCCAAGATGACCTCCCACTAAAGATTAATCCAGATCTCTGCAAACCCCCCTTGATCCAAGCGTCTTGATCTTCAAGATCTCTTCACAAAACCACTTATCTAAGCTCCAAATTGCTTCCAAGGACTCTCACTCACGATTTAGGGTTTCTGGATCTCAAAAGGGTAGCAAAGAGGTTGGGGAAGGGATGTAATGTTCTTTAAATAGGGCACAACCCTCGGGATTAGGGGTTTTCTCATCCAGACCAGGCTCGCCGAGTCCACTAGCCGACTCACCGAGTCGGTCACTTACTCTATGCCCCGGATCTCGCTCCGACTCGTCGAGTTCCTCCCTGGACTCGACGAGTTGACTCTTGACTTAGAGCCTTTCCTTTCTTTTCTTGGTCTTTCTGATTCTGGGTGTTACACCGGGACTTGGTTGAATCGAGGGAACAGGCTTTTAACCACTAAAGGGGTGTTTACAGCCGTGAATGGGGGTTTACGGCCGTGAACAGGGTTTACGGCCGAGAACTGGGTTTACGGCCGTGAACAGGGTTTACGGCATTGAACTGTACTTTGAAGGGTTTACGGCCTTTGAAGATTCGAAGGGTTTACGGCCGTAAACTCAAGAACAAAGGTGCTCGGTTTTGACGAAAATGTGCTCCAAATGCTCCCAAACGGCCCCAAATGGCGATTTTTGGTGTTTTTCGGAAGAAATGAAGGGTTTTATGTGTTTACGGTCAAGAGGGTTAGAGAGAGAAAAAGAGTGTTTCCGGCCAAGGAGGTTCAAATGAAGGTGGGGGTCCTATATTAATAGGCTGGGGGGTATGGTCAGTGGTGGGGTCCACCTGGCACTGACCGCAAACGGGTTTACGGTCGTACACGAGTTTACGGTCGTAAATTCGTCCTTGCCGAGAACATGGTGTTTTTAGTAGATTTCAGGTTTTCGTGCGATTTCCGGTTTATTTCCGACTCGTATACAACACATATTATTTATTTAAAACGTAAAATTTTTCCTCAAACCAAGGAATTTGACGGAAATCAATAAAACCCAAATTTTATTAACGGAAATCGGGTAAAGATAACGAAAAAAGTTCCGGGTTGTCACAGTGAGGTAGGCTTTTGGATTCATTTCCCCCTACGACTACTCCCAAACACATGTTGGTCATATTCTGAATAAACATAGTTGACCAGGCTATATTTATCCCTAATATGATTACATAACTGCCCAGGTTTAATCATAGTGTTCAATTTCCTCCAGAAGCTTTCATTAAATATTGTTAGGTTATCATCCTAATCTGCACACATAAGTGTGAATTTTTTTTTTGTTTAAAGTTATTTAGTCCCATTGTGTTTATAGTTGCATATCATGTATGGTAAGATATGCTAGTTCACTACAAACATTGCTCTGATACCAACCTGTCACACCCCCGAACCAGACGGCGGAAACGTCCGGGGGCTCGTGTGACTAACAATTGAATAATCATCACAATGAATATACATGAAACATAACACATTCATCACTAACATTATATATTACAACCATCATTGTTCACATCAAGTACATTGTTAAAAATACATAAGTTCAAATTGTTAAAAGTACGATAAGTGATGTTACATAAAACAAAACCATACACACTTGCAAATCTTCCAACTTAATGATTACCTGAGAATACAAGTTATTTTGAAAACGGTCAACATATATAATGTTGGTGAGTTCATAAGTATGGTTGGATAAAAGTCTTTGTATCTTTCGTAAAAACCCAGAAAATCTGATATTTTCTGTAAAATGTCTGAAAATGATGTGAAAATCAAGTATATAATGCATGTGTGAATTTCATAGTTGTGACGTATATGAATGTGGTTTAGATTTTTTTGTGTTGTAAGTAAGTGATAGTTGTATATTAATATTTCCCCAGAAAATCCGATATTTTCTGATTTATGACAATGTTGAGGTTCTTGTATCGTTAAATAAGTCGTTTTGTATTGACACAATCGAAGGGTTAATCTTCGAAGTATTAATTTTTGGTATAGAATCCTAACATGAGCCGTTACAATCATACATGATAATGACTAGGTCTCCCATCTTGGTATTTTTCCAAATGCCGGTATTGCTCAAGATTTTGTCGCCCTATACTGGCATAGTCTAGCTGTAGCGAACAGCTAAGGCGTGGGGGGTCACCTCATATAGATCTATACACAAACCCCCGCTTTCCCTCCAGGAAACTCTGATTATAACTACAGGCTATGGTTGTACACTCAAAGGTGCCAACCGACAAGTCTCACTAGATTCTTAACCCCTTGTACTATGTTTAATGTTTACATGTGCGTTGTATGTTTTCATATTCAAACGGTACATATATGAGTATACGAAGTTCAATGATTATGCAAAGATATAGTTACGATCTACTAGCATGTGAATTCCATTTCAAGCCCAATTAACATGTAAATGGACCACAGAGGCCCAATAACATGTAAGTGGGTAATTTGGGCCAAATAATGTAAATGGACCACAAAGGCCCAATAAACATGTGACTCATAATTCAGGCCCAAATTAACATGTGAATGGGTCCCAAGGCCCAATAAACATGTCATGGAAGATATTGGGCTCAATATCCACTTGAATGGACCTTTAAGGCCCATTGGCCATGTAAGATGAATATTAGGCCCAATAAAAGTAATATCGATGTATGTCCGTCCATTCGTATTGTTTCGTTGTTGATTTTAGCTCGTGATTTACCAATTTATTATAAAAAGTCACCTTTTTCGTAAGACAACATGTTTGGTCAAAAGCCTTAAATTTTCAATTAAGGTCCAAGTTTTGTAAAAATGACACTTTACTCCATAATTTGTAAAAATTTGCAATTTTGTCCCAAATGTCTAGAAATTCACGATTTTAGTCCAAAAATCTATATTTTAACATTTAAGGCCTAGTTTTGCAGAAAATTGTATTTTCGGCCCTTTGGTTGTAAAAATTTACACTTTCGGCCCAATTTTGATAAAAGTTACATTTTTGGTCGAATTTGAAAATAAATGTTATTTTCACCCCAAATTTTGGTTTATTTACATTTATGATTCAAACTTTGCTCAAATAACATTTTAGTCCCAAAACTTTCCCTTTTTCACAATTTTGGGCCCAAAACTGTGGGGCCCAAAAGCTTGGCCCATTAAGCTAAAATTTTTATTTTGCCCCTTTGGAAAGCATGTTTACCATAAAATCCATTTTTATACAAGTAGGACCTGTTTGATCCTAATAAAAACATAAGTGTCGCTTTTTACCCTTATCTTTTGTTTTCTTGACAATTTTGACCCTTAACAAAGTTTTTGCCTTAAATTTTTGTATCTTAAACATAAAGCACTTTTAACTTGATAGTTTGATGTATAAGGTGTCATAGTTCATGGATCTTAACTCAATGTTACTTAAGAAGTCGTGATTTGCCAAGATCTAACATATTTTTACAACATAAACTAAGAAATCACACAAGACATGCATATAACACATAGATCTACACATTTTACTTGCATTCTCCCCCAAAAATCATATGAAAACCAAAAACAAGGGGGTATGAACTCACCTTTGCTTGATGTTTCGGCTTTTGAAGAAAGATGAAGAGATTTTTTATCCTACCAAGCTTTCTTGAGTGGATCTCGAACTTAAGAAGGTTTCTAGGAGTATGATTACCAAAAAAAAACTTGCTTAAAGGAGTAATCTAACATGAGGATGAAGTTATATAACTTGGGTTTGTAAAGACTTACCAAGAAATGATGATTTTCTTGTGAAAACCCTCTTGAGACACAAGCAAATTTCGAGATTCTTGATGGAAAGAGGAGGATGATTCTTGAGAGTGTTAGAGAGAGTTTGATGTAGTGTGTGTGTGTGTGTGTGTGGTTACCTTCGGTCGTGAGTAGAAGAGGAGAGGGGAGAGAAGAATGAGGTGACTTTGCATGGAAATATGAGATAGCTTGCCTTGTTACATGGTGAGTAATATGGAGGTGGCACCTCCAAAGTCAACTCCCCCCCCTTCCATTTCATTTTTCATTTTTTTTTAAATGTTGTTGGGCCGAGGGTTTTTGGGCTAGGAGGAAGGGTGGAGTAGTTTGGGCCTTGACTTGCCTTTACTCGAGATCATGAGGCCCAATGATTACTTTTCGGCCCAATGGGCTCATTAGATAGCTCACGGCCCATTTTGAAAGAAAAAGGGAGTTTATGGCCCATTACGGGTAAACTAATTTATTTTGGGCCCAAAATAGCCCAAAATGCTAAGTTTTATGGAAGTGGGTCCAATTAGAATCCAAATAGGGTTTCCAAGCCCAAAATGGTTGAATTGGATGCTTATTGGTCCATTAGGCCCAATAAGGAAATCCTAGTCCAATATGGACTTAAACCATGGTTCTTAGGGCTTCAGACTCTTCGATGAACATCAATGGTGAATCTAAATGAGCATTGAGTGGGATTTACTTAAAGTATATGTTTTACAATAGTTGAATGGTTACACAGGAATAGAATTTCCTAGCTGAAATGCTAGTTGTGACACATGCTCCTTGTTTTTAAGATAAAAGTCTTAAAAATAATTGGCTTCATACTTATGTATGCATTATAAGGTACCAGTGGGGTATTCGTGCAATGCTGCGGCAACATATAGTTTCTTACGTGGTTAGTTTTTTTTTTCTAAATAAATTTTTTGAGATTAAAATAATAGTATCTTTAAAAACACATAACATCGAAAAGATATCGATAATATCCATATACAACTGCTTTTTACTTATCATGTAAAACTTTTTGATACACCACGTTGAAATGAAACTTCAAGTTGTTTAATCATCCAATTTTAAGCTGAAAAGAGCGAGGGGGTAAACCTCACAATTAAAGAGTTCAAAATTTTCATCGATAGAATTCGTTCTTATCATTTTCTACTTCGTCAAAGTTGTATTACACTTTATCTTTTCCATAGAACTTATTGATCACCTGATCACTAAATTTGTCGTCATTTTCACTTTCAATTGTTAATACTGCTCTAGAAACATATAATTATACCTATTCTTTTTATTAGAATTAATAAAAAAAAAGGTTATCTTGTGCATATCGTTAGTTATTTAAAAGTTATATTATAAATCAAAAATTAAAAAGATGTCAGATGTAACATATAAAAAATAAACTTAGTTATTTCTTATCATTAAATTCAATTTCTCATTAGCATTTTTAACTCAAATTTAAAAATTAAACGTTTTGAGATTTCTCTCTTGGACATCAGATAAAATTGGAACAATACAGAGAAGATTAAAATGCCCCAGCGCAAGGAAGACACGTACAAATCGAAAAATGGTCAAAAAAATTTATAAATTAGTTTTCTCATTAGCCAAAAATTGAAGAACGCTGTCGGTTTTTATTTATCTAATCCATATATTTTTTTATTTAATTTATGATTAGTTAACCAAACTAATGGATAAAATAGTACATTATTTGTTATACATTTATTATATTTATGTAGGTCAATTTGTTTTATTGAAGTTATGGTTTGAGATTATAGTCAAATAGACATATTTATCATTTTAGATACATAATTATTTGACGATAGATATAATATTTTTTTATATACTTATCAACAAAAACTTCTGATATATATATAAGGCTAAAGGGTATGGTCACACCCAACCTGCTCAAAAAGTAACGCCACATCAGCGCTACAACACCTCCACTCCAAACCCACTACCAACCCACTAACCCTTGGAAATGGTTACCACTCCACATCATTTATTTTTTATTTTTTATTTTTTTTACAATATTAGAGTAAATTAAATAAAGTAATTCAAATAAAACACAAATTAAAAACACTAAATTAAAACACATTTCATTAATTTTAAAACACACAAGATCAAATCCTAAAATATTAAAAAAAAATCATAAATTACTTATTTATCCTAAATTACTTAAAAAAACACAAAACATAACAACTAAAACATAAATATTAGAACCTAATCCTCATACTTAGCACGGACACGTTGTTGGATTTTGAGAAATGTCGCGAGATTTTCGGGGTCGAGATCCGGTAGGAGCTTCGAGTTTATGATTTGAAGATCGGTAAGAGCGGTTTTTTGGCAACGAGGTTTCTCTGTGGATTCGTATTTTCTTTCTACAAAACTTAAAGTTTTATCTATGGATTCCACAAGCCCGTCGTCGCTAGTTGCGGTTGCTTTCCCGCTTGAAGACGCCGCCCGTTTTGCTTTGTCCCTTCCCGGTGGTCGACGGAGTTGGACTTCAGGTGGACCCTCTCCCTCGGCAACATCAACGTCATCATTGAGGTCTAACCCAAAACCCGTGTCTGATTTAGAAGTTCTTGGTCTTTTGTTGGAGCCGATGGTCGAGTCCGAATACGATATCTCCGGATTAAGGACCCATTTTGGACCTTGACGGCAAACTTCCCATGCTTTTTGGTGACCAAATGGTTTACCGTTGTTGGTCACTTTGAATTGGTAGCACACGGTTGATAAAATGTTGAAATCGTTCGAACCACTTTTATGCATATTTTTTAGATTTTCAAATATGTCATTAAACTTTGTGCAAATCGCGCGAAGATCACGCCATTTTCCGTTGACCGCGTCGTACGACCGATCCGTTTTCCTTCCAAGTAGCGCGTGAAAGTGATCCAAAACACGATTCCAAAAACTTTCTCCAGATTGCGCGTTGCCTCTTCTTGAATCACTGGATATGAAAATCCAAGCTTTTGCTAAAGCTTCTTCCTCTTCTTTTTTCCAAGTCGTTGCTTTCTTTTTCCCTTTTCCTTTTGGTTCCCTTCTTCGAGATGATTGTGGTGTTTCTTGGACAAGTACATCGTCGTTGTCGAGGTTCACGGTTTGGGATTGAGATAATGGGACTTGAGATGATTGAGTTTGGAATTGTGGAGAAGCTTGTTGTTGGAAACCTTGGAATTGGGGAATGAATTGAGGTTGAGTGAATTGTTGTTGTGGTCGTTGTTGTTGAAGAATTGTGGGTTGTAGGGAAAGTTAGTGAATAAAGGTTGTTGTTGGATTTGAGAATTCAACAATTGCATATAAGCTTGATAATCACTAAGAGTGTTTGGGGTGGGTGGAGTATTTTGGTTGAGATCCATTTTTTTGAAGAAAAGTGAAAGAAAGTAGGAGTATTTTTTGGATTTAGAAGTGTAAAATGAAGAGTGAAAGTGTAATATATATATATATATATATATATATATATATATATATATATATATATATATAAAAGGTGGTGTTTTTTAAATTAAATTTTTTTATTGTTTTTGTAAACTCAAACGGTCAAAAAATAGCCGTTTGCACCCTCTCTCTTTTTAATTGGCTGTCTTCGTCCATGATGTCCACTACGCCACAAGGCACCTACGCGCGCCTGGAGAGGTGTTCACGCGTAGGTGCCCTTGCCACGTAAGCCCACGCGTAGCCTTCGTAACTCGATAACGTATAGCCTAAACATAATATTCGTTGATGTTATTATCATTGATGACACTGTTTTCTACAAGTTAAAAAAATATGATAAATGTATTAATGATTTACATTTTGAAATGTAACTACCATTATATTTTCTTGTATACTTAAATCAAAACTTCTTGTATATAAAAAAAACTTAATCGACGATATGATACTATTATTTTTTTGAAATATAATATTAATTAAATTTTTATATAAATAAGAATAATATTAACTGCATTTATTGTTAGTAAATATATATTTTAAATATCTAACCACAAACCGTTTATTTATATATAATATTTAAAAAAATATAAAAATTACCATATCGTTCATCATTGATATATAATCGTTTACTGTTTTTTAGTATTGTTTTTATGCAAACATAAGAATTTTATCATCATTTAAATATTATAATAAAATATAACTTTTATAATAAAAACAATAAATCTAAGGAGCCGGTGATAAGACATAAAGCGAAAAGGATATTGTGACCCTCCGTAAATGATTTATGGGAAGTTGAATAGTTGTTTCGATATTTGTACACTAAAGATTTTTCAAATCTTTTTGAGTAATGACATTAAAATGAATCGTAATATAATATAAAAATAATATCATCTGAAAAGTTATATTTTAACAATGAGTATCAATAATACTTTACTTTACGATCAAGATTTGTTCAACTTAATTTTTACTCATTTAAAGGTTAATATATTAATTTTATAAAACAGCAATAAAAAAATATTATAAATATTTTTAGAAGTATAAACGATATATATGATATAGAATAAGATAAGAATATACTTTTTTACAGAATTTTTTTTACAAAATATTGTAATTACTTTATTATCAAAAGTCATCTCTATCTAACGTTTTTATCATACTTTTATATTGCAACATATTTTTACATTTTGTTAAGTCGTGATATTATTTTTTTCTTTTGTTTTTTAAGTAACTTTTTTGACGCTAAAAACATCATCCTATGTCCAGGTTTAGATTATTGATTTAAGTCCTTAAAGTACATAAGTAATTACTATTTAAAAGGAATAAAATCATTATCAGTGTTGTGAAATAATTTATATGTTTATATGCCACAAATATATAAAGAACCATACTAAATTAAATGAGTCACAATATACATCTCACTTATTTAAAAACCTGTCAAATTAAGAAATCTAAAAACATATATTGATAACAAACATCTTAAAATATCAAACACCAGATATACACTTCTTGTATTATGCATCTACAAATCTTTACAGAAATACAACAAATATAAGATACAAAACACATTTCTCTATCTCACTCTTTCTCTTATTCGTGCATCTCATTTTATTGTATTTTCCTCAGATTTAAAAGAGAAAGTGAAGTTTACTACACAAATCTAAGTAAGATCTATATACCTGTATTTTGCCTTTAAAAAATCTCGGAGCTAGACAAATCTTAATACACAAAATGGTCAGTACATTTACTACAACATAGATCTGAAATTAACCGATAGATCTTAAACCTTTTGCTCAACATTTGTACCAATACAACAAAGATATGAAATTATACTTCATAACATTGTATAAGAACATTGAGGGTGTTTGGCTTAGCTTTTGAGAGACCAAAAATCATTTTAGGAAAAAATCAAAGGTAAAAGATGTTTGGTAAAAGCACTTTTAAAAGCTACTTTTTGATTTTGGATATATGGAAAATGAACTTTTTGGAAAAGTCAGGAAAACCTGATTTTTTGCAACTTCTCCAAAAAAAGACTTTTGGCCTCTAAAAAGATAATTCAAACACCCCATTGTCAGGAAACCAACACCAAGTGATGCACACTTACAACCAAATTTAAAATCTTTAGGTAATACAAATCCAATAAGACACCTATTTGTTTTTGAATGAATATACAACAGTAAAAATAAGAAGATGAACAAATTTGTTTTGACATTATCTTTGCATGTCTAACAGTTGTGGTCATGAGGTGGTGTTCGTAGCCTAGGATGTTGGAGACAGAGGATGGTGGTGGCGGTAGTTAGAGGAAGTTGAGGTTTCTTGAGAGTGTAAAGAGCTTTTCTTGAGAGAGTGTGTCGGACTAGAACGATGGGAGGGACAGATGTTGATGGAAAGCGGTGATGCTAGACGACGGTAACGACAACAGCTGGAGAATGTCATAGGGTTTTCAGATTGTCTAAGAAGAAGATGATAACATCGATTTTTAGTGGGAGAAAAGGAAGATGGTGCAGGGATGCGAAGTTTTAGCATGAGAAATGAAGGTAAAGAGCATTAGGGTTTACAATGGTCCATACTCTATATGTAATATATATAGTGTGAAATGTATTTTTTGATTGGTCAAATTTGTTTCATGTGGATTATCATTATATTTTGATCTCCACCATCTAAATTAAATCCAAATGTTCAAATTTTATTTCCTTGTTTTGAAGACTTGGTCTTAAATTTTGATGATCCCACATTATAAATTTATAAATGCATTATATATATATATATATATATATATATATATATATATATATATATATATATATATGTAACACCTGGTTCTTGGTACGTATTCTTTTATCAAATCTTTAAATGTTTAGCATTTTGGGTCTTGAACTCGGCGAGTTGAAGGACCAACTCGCCGAGTAGAAGCGGGATGGGACGCGGGGTTTAAGTGATGTACTCGGCGAGTTGGGTCCCCGGACTCGGCGAGTAGACCCTGTTTGGACAAAAACCCTAATTCAGGGGTGTGCACCCTATTTAAACACCTTAACTCGGCCTCCTTCGTCCCATTTACTCCCAGAAGACCCCCATAGCAAACCCTAGCCGTTATTGAAGAGTTTTAAGGCATTTAGAGTGATCTTGGTGATTTTGTGGTTCAAGGAAGAAGGAAAAGCTTGAAGGATCAAGAGGAGGCTAGAGGGATTCAGTTGTGAGCATCATTTGCAGTCTTCAGAAGGTATAAAGTCTATACCTTGCTCTTTCATTTGTTAGATCCCTCTTTGGGAAGATTTAGGGCTTTTATGAGCCATTTTGGTAGCCAACCATGTTTGCAAACGTGGTTGGGGGTTTGAGCTTCTGAATGACATCATTCAGAGAGTCACTAGGCAGATTTGGGTTGCTTTTGCACCCATGAAAGGTTCCATGTGCCATATGAGCTTGTTTTATGTCCTTTTGAGCTCAAAGTCCCATGCAAGCACGTAAAGTGTGAGAACCATCAAAATTGAGTCAAGTCAAAGTCAAACAAAGTCAACAAGTCAAAACCAATCGACTCAATTAACCCTTGTATATTAGGGTTTACACTATGTAATTACTGTACAATGCAATATCTTAATGAGAGAAACATCATTTGGAAAGTTCGTGTGTTGAATTTCCTAAGTAAACATTGAACCAAAACGATAAAACATTATTGCACACTCATCGGGAGTGTGTACGACACTAAAACACGGTTTAACGGGGTTTACGAACCTTGCGTTGTGAAGCCGGACACTCAAATTAATCACAAACGAAACCTCTCTAAATCGTTTTCACTCTATCTCTTTCTATTTGAAATCTCTCCCAAATCTCTCTCAAAAGTTACTTTAACTTTTTGTAATCATTCGGGCCATCCCGACCCTTAACCGGGTCAAAACCCACTTGAAACGGGGTAAAAACGGGTAAAATAACCTTAAGGAACCAAAACCCTCCTATTAGAAGCGAAAACTCTCATGAGAAGCCTCTCAGGACCGAAGCCTCTCATGAGAAGCCTCTCAGGACCGAAGCCTCTCAGGACCGAAGCCTCTCATGAGAAGCCTCTCAGGACCGAAGCCTCTCATGAGAAGCCTCTCAGGACCGAAGCCTCTCATTAGAAGCCTCTCAGGACAGAAGCCTCGCATGAGAAGCCTCTCAGACAGCCCATGCGAGAGGTCTCGCAGACGGCCCCTTTTTACCGGTTTTTTCGACTACGACTTCGTTTTAACTCCGTTTTTCATTATTTTAACGTGGGATTTTCACCCAAAACTTTATTTTATAAACTAAGGCCCCAAAATATATAAATCTCCAGGGTTTTTATAAAAATGTATTAAAAGAATTGGTGGTTGGACTAATTATTGAGGGAATATTTGTTTTTCCTTATTTTATGACAAAAGCAAGCCATCACCACCTCACTCTATGATCAGCCACTCTTTCCCACTACTCCTTGTCACCTTAGTGGACCTTTACAACCTATCTCCAGCTCTTCCCACGTTCTAAGAGCTGGAGGATTGGTCATCTCTCCTCATTCTCCTTAAAAGCCCTTTCATTCTACACTTAGCAACCAAGAACACTCTCCAAAATTCTCTCATCTTTTCTCTCAATTTCAAGAACTTCAAGGTTTTCTCCAGGGATTTCTTTCTTCAATTAGTAAGTATCTTCATCATTCAAATAATTATTAAACTCCATTCTACTCAAATCATTGATATCTTACACAAATTCCATCTTATTCGGTGTTAGATTCTCGAATCATCAAGACATCTTCTTAGTGTTCTTGGGTTGAACACTTCCTCTATCTCACTTTCATCTACTGAAATCACATAAGGTGAGTTCATACCCCTACATTTACATGTTTTCTTAAGTTTTAAGGGGGTAATACAAGTAAAATCATCAAGAACACAATTAAACTTTTTCTAACAGATTACATCAGAAAGGATGGACTTTAATCACGGACTATTTTGGTCAACTTAAATATTTTAGTTTTCAAAACTGTTCCAGGTGCAAGTAGTTCAAACTCTTAGCTTTAAAATGGCTACTTGCACATCTCCATATGATTTTTCTACAATTTATGGTGATTTTTACAAAACTGCCTATCATTTCAGAGGCAAAACCGGACCAGTATGTGATTATGAACATTTTCACCTCTGTTAGAGATCACTAAAAATCATGATAAACTTTACGAACAAACTAGACTCATATTCCAAACTCTCAGAATTTGCGGATTTGGATTTAGAGCTTTGATGATTTTTCTATAAATTTTCTAATAACAGTAACAGAAACTGTATACAACAAAAAGTTGCTGTCAATTTCATTTCACCTTGTAACATGTTGAGCAAGGTGTATATCTTTATGTGATTATATGTTATTGCAATATATGACATTTTATCTTAATATTTAGACACACATCAGTTTACAAATGGATTTGGACATATAAAATATAAAGAATAACAAGTGATTATAATCAAAGTACAACCGATACATTCAAACATTTAATAAACTATTTTGAATATAGTTTGCATACATTGCTACGTACTACCCTTGGTTGATAAACTATAATAGGTATAGTTTATGATACATTACATAATACATACATTTAAAAAGGGTACATTTATACAAAGGATATTTTCATTAAGCAAGGTACGGCCATACGGTACCAAGTTTTCATAACACGTAATTCCGTTAATGACTTTATGAAATATTACATAACACATACATTTAAAAAGGGTACATTTATACAAAGGAAATTTTCATTAAGCAAGGTACGGCCATACGGTACCAAGTTTTCATTACACTACACGTAAATTCGTTAATGACTTCTGTGAGACATTCGATTCAATTTACAAATAAGTCCTGTATTATAACCAGAGTCTCCTCGAGGGAGAGCGTGATACTTGTGTATAGATCTATATTGGGTCTGACAAACCCACACCTTAGGTGCATGCAACAGCTAGACCGACAGGTCTGGGGTGACAAATGTCATAACATTTCCGACGCCTGAAGAACGTCGTTTCAGGCCAACTAGGTCATAGCATGGTTATAATAACTCACATGTGGTATTAACAAACATAGAATTTACGGGGATTTCACTAAAATCAAACGAGTTTATGTCGATTTAAACTTGCATTGTTTTACTATAAGGAACGAACACTACTTGTACATTTCGGTCTTTGGGTTTTAAGACTACATTTACACATTAAGGAAAATATTGGATTTTCTGGAACGAACACTACTTTTACAAGAAAAGGCTTTAATAAACACACATAAAGTATTAATGAATATTGGAATTTACGGGAACTTCATTAAAATTAAACGAGTTTATGTCGATTTAAACTTACATTATTTATTATAAGTAAGAAAAGTTACTTATACATTTCGGTCTTTGGATTTAAGACTACATATACATTTTAAGGAAAATATTTGATTTTTCTAAAACAAATACTACTTTTACAAACGAAAGGCTTTTAATAATACCAAACAAAAGCTTATGAACTCACCAACCTCTGTGTTGACACTTTTTCAAACAACTTGTATTCTCAGGAAATCATTAAACAGGTAACCAAGTGCTTTTGAGGATGGGACGCTAAGGCGTCTACTATTTCATATTTTGTCAACATATTGTAATTGATTCGTAAACATGTAATTCATACAATGATGTAACTTTTTCAATTATATATATGTTGGTTGTGTTTGCTTGAATTACTATTACAATTGTTGTTATGATACTACACATGAAGTCCTCCACCCCCGGACATTTCCGCCATCCTTGGTTTGGGGGTGTGACAGATTGGTATTAGAGCACAGTTTATAGTGAATTAAGTATATCATACCACATAAGATATACAAACTATAAACACAATTGAGACTAATAGTCTCTGATTTGTGCATTTTTCAAATAAATATACTTTTAGAAAATAAATGATTTTCTTGATTAAAGTATACATACATACATAACATGCTCGCATGGTATCATAACTAGCGAAAACATAAAGCAAAAGAAGAAGAGTTGAACATTTTGAGTATGCCTTAGTATATGTGGATTAAGTCTGGGAAGGATATAGCCTGATCAACTATATCTGTCCGGGAGTTGACTTGCATATACCGGGGGATGGTCAGGATGGGCAACAAATCTAACAAACCTAATAACACACTACAAAGGATACTTTAAGAACTCAAAACTAAACATTTACAAATACTATAGGAGTATTTTGTGTTACTATAATAAATTATATGAGAATTAAATAGGTCTTTATTTATAGATCAATAGCTGCTAAGTGGATGCGCTAAGGTCATATGTAACTAAGATGCTATAGACTTAGAATTTATATATCTTTGTTTCACTTCCTGTCCTTGTTTGGTTGTGGTCTTGGAGTTAGGGTCATCTATTCGAAGGACTATTATATCTTAATCACATATGACTGGTATGCACTTTGCAACTAATGAAGTAACCGATAAAGATCTTTTTAAAACATAAATATATTAATTATGTCCCGACTAAATTAGTATGTGTGAAACTTTTACAAACGGTCATATACTTGGAAACAAGAAGCTGCTTTCCAAATGTTAAAACAAGCCCTATGCAGAGCACCGATCTTGTCTCTCCCAGAGGGAACCGAAGACTTCGTAGTGTTGTGATGCTTCGAATCAAGGCTTCGGATGTGTGCTCATGGAGAGAGGGAAGGTTATCACGTATGCATCAAGACAGCTTAAGACGCACGAGGTTAATTATACTACGCACGACCTGGAATTAGGAGCAGTAGTATTCGCTTTGAAGATCTGGAGACACTACCTCTACGGCACGAAATGCACTATCTTCACTGATCACAAAAGTCTTCAGCATATCCTCAATCAGAAAGAGCTCAACATGCGACAGAGGAGATGGGTAGAGTTGCTGAATGACTACGAGTGCGAAATTCATTATCATCCGGGCAAGGCCAATGTAGTGGCCGATGCTCTAAGCAGGAAGGAGTACTCGGGCCGCCGAGTAAAATCCTTAACAATGACAATCCATTCCCACCTGACCATACAAATCAAGGAAGATCAACTGGAAGCTTTGAAACCAGAAAAGGTGGCAGGAGAGACATTAAGGGGAATGGATAAAAACTTAGAAGTCAAGGATGATGGAGCACGTTATATGACGAGCGGTCGTTGTCGCGTCAAAAATAAACCTTATTTTCACTAATCTAGCGAGGGGTAAGTAAGGGTCGGATCCAGAGGAGCTTATGGTTAATAGTTTAGTTACTATTTTGATTTAACGATAAAGAAATAATGATCAATTTGAGATTTATAAATATGATGACAAACAAAAAATATATGATTTTAATTCAATTAAAAAAAAATGATCGCTTCCGGTTTCAGAATTAATAATTATATGAATTAGAAATGAGTGTTATTAATTTTTCATAGTCGATTCAATTAAAGTCTAAGTCCAAAATAGAAAATAAGTGTAACCGCACCCTCCGTCCTACACACCACTATTGGATGATTTGGCACGGTGGGGAGATCACTTAAAATTATTTTAAACTTGGAATAATTAATTGATAAATGAATAAAATAAGTGTAACGATTTTATAATGTTAAAAACATAAACAAAATCCACAAATAATATTCAACAAATTCAAATGTTCACACCCAAAAATAATACAATAAGTAAGAATTAAAACCTACTCCCGGTTGCGATCACGAGAGGATTTAGCCGCACATTGTAGACTTATACAAACTCATATTTGTATTCTTGAATTCTTGATGTCTTGATCTTGAATCTTGAAAAGTCTTGAATCTTTGATGGCTTGAATTCTTTGAAAAAGAAAGGAATTTGGAAGACTAAAATGCTTCCAAAAAAATATAGAAATTTCCTAAAGAAGGTGGTGGTATGAAAGTAGGTTGGTATAAGAGGTATAAGAGGTATAAGAGGTGTCTTAGAGATAAGAGGTGTGTAAGAATGTAAGAGGGTGTGTTGAAATGGTGATTTTGAGGTGGTATTTATAGTGAATTTTTGGAAAATTAAATACCAAAAAGAATGAAATAAAGGTAGGAATATTAAGCTTTTAGATTGGATCTAAGATCCAATCTAAATCTTATGAAAAAGAATTCAAAAGAATTAAAAATATGGAATTATTTGGATCTAGGAATATTAAGCTTTTAGATTGGCTCGGCTGGCTGCGGCTGAGCTCGGCTTCGGCTTGGCTTGGCTTGGCTGGGGCCTTTTCTTTTCTTTTTCATTTTTTTAAAATTAATTTAAATTAAATAAATTCAATTTAATTACTATAAATTAATTAGAAAATAATTAATTATTTCCCACTAATTTATTTTAATTAAACCTCATTAATTAATTTAAATACTTTTTATTTTTATTTTTAAAAACATGATTTTTATATATTATTTTTATTTTGATTTTATTAAAAATACATTTAATTAAATTAAATTATTTAGAAAATAATAAAATTATTATTTCCTAAATAAATCATTTTAATTAAATTATAATTATTTTAAAAATACAATTTTTCATTTTTTTATTTTGTTTTCTCGTCTTTCCAAACCCGAACATCTTCAATTCTTATGTTTTCAATCTTGATTTCTCTTCGTGTAATTCCTTGAACTTCTTTTTGCATCTTTTTGTACCATTTTATCATATTTACCACCTACAAACATAATTCAAATAAATGTCAAAGTAGCACCATTCTTAGATAAAATTGGTTATTTTACATAAATTATAGTATATTAAGCGTGATGTAAAATATACCGATCAAACCTCCCCAACTTATCTCTTTCTCGTCCCGAGAAAGATCCAAATGTAATTGATTAGCGTGCTAGAAAACTTCTTTGATGTTTTTGAAAACTAAATATATGAATTATAAACTAGTTTTCACATGGAACCATAACAGAATTAAATAACACCAATCAATACCACCTGATCAAGATATAGCAACAAGTGTTAGGATGAGGTCACATTTCTTTCTTTGAAGTGGGGACGTGTTTACACTTAAGGTCGATTTAAAGATATCGCTTTACCATAGGCTTGATCTACCTATACTTAGAGACTACTTAAATATCAATCAAAAGGACTTTCAGGTTGTAATGTTCGGCTAAGGGTAGGGTAGGGATGTTTTTGGATTGGTGACTTGGGTCTTTTAAACTTTAAGAGCACAACAAAGATAATTATTACAACTCGATAAATACAATACAACTATATACAAACATTAATAACATCTACAACTTATCTAACACGACTCAAAACGTTTAGATAAGACAAAAATCTTTTTGGATTATGTTCAGCTTAAAAATCATGACATTATTTGAATATGTCATTTCAAATTAAAATTGTATTATTAACAAAAACACAAAAGTTATTCAAACTAAAATGCTTGGTTCTGGTTTTTTTTTTTTTTTTTTTTTTTTTTTTTTTTTTTTTTTTCACAGCAAAACCCCAAAGTGTATATATATGGACTCAACTTGAAACAAAAATTGCAAACGTTTACAAACATATAAAATATTTTTAACTAACCTTCACTAACGCTATACTTTTATTTTTAACATTTTTTTTTTGAACACAACAGATATATATCAAAATATGGAAGCTCAAACTTTAGATTTGTTTCTAAACTTTGAAAAAATAACAAATAACACATAAAAAATCTCACATCATACAACTTTAAACTTAGGCTTAGATTTTCTAAAAATGTCGAAAATTTGTGTAAAATGTTTCGAACAACGTTAATTTCTTGATATCTAACCTTAAGTTTATAAAACTATAAATACTTACACAAACAAAAAGAGAACATTCAAATAAAAGGGTAGCTGTCTTCTTTTTCAATTTATATATATATTAAACCAATTTTTTAGAACCAAGCAAGAGAAATTTTCTGAAATTTCACAATTTATTTGACTCGCTAAAATATGAACAATATATATAACAAATACATACACGGAAATGATAAAACTTTGCTTTATAAAGTCCAAAGACATGGTAGGAAAGTGTTTGGGATATGGCTTAAATCTGCTTAAGAAACGAACAGGCTAAGGCTCAAAGTGGTTAACAACAGGGATTTTAAATACAAATGGGTAGGCTTAAGGGTTAATTGGCTAAAAATAAAAATAAATGAATTGCCTTTATCATTTTGATATTCAGTATTCTTAAAATAGAGTTAAAACAAGTTCTAGAAAGCTGATCTACTGCATGAAATGTATCAGTCTGTTACGGTCCACTTTCTCACTGTTATGCATCCTATTGTTTGTTTCTATATCCATAAAAGTAATACTAATTGGTGCTTCAAAATGTTTTTTTTTATGTTTCCTGCTATAATTTGGTAAAAAGCACACTAACATACTAACACAATTACATTCTTTCCTTTTTGGGATAATTTCTTATTTATATTAAAAAAAATCACACAAAACAAACAAAAAATCGAGATCACCTGATAGTTCTTGGTAGAGGAGGCTTTTATATCTTCAAAAATAGGAGAAAAATGTTGAATTTTTTTTTTCTTGTTGGGCTCCATCAAAACCAAAAATTGCAGCATATTTGGTTTGTCGCCTTTTTCTCATTTAAGTATACCTCCCCAACTTTAAACTTTGCATCGTCCTCGATGTAAAACACAAAAGAAAACCATAAAACAATAAAATGAAATAAACCACAAACACACCAAATAAAATAAATCCATCATTTTCGCTGAGGATCGCGATTGAACTTGGCATGTGCAACAAGCCTTTTAAACCCCTAGGTTACCCTAATGGACGAGTGAAGTCTCGTGAGGGTTTGCAGTGAACATACCCACAAAGTTCTCGAGTTGCCTCCCGAAGTAGCGCTAAGTTTAACGTCTTCAGCCAGACGTGTTACCTCGAAGCAAAAACTAGATGACGTAAGTGGGTTGTTCTTGTAAAAAGTCAACCCGTTCTACTTGTACCTCATGTCGTGTGGCGGATGAAATATAGGGCTTGAGACGATGCCCGTTTACTTTGAATGACTCACCCCCTTTTTCATCTTTGATCTCAATCGCTCCGTGAGGTGTGACATCAACTACTTCATATGGTCCTGACCATTTGCTTTTCAATTTCCCGGGAAAAAGCTTTAACCGTGAATTAAATAGCCACACTTTTTGTCCTTTTTCAAAAGTTTTGATCTTTAATTTTGCATCGTGGAATGCTTTCATCTTGGACTTATATGTGACAGCATTATTGTATGCCTCATCCCGAAGTTCTTCCAGTTCACTCAATTGTAGTTTTCGTTCCTTTCCTGCTTGATCATACTCCAAATTTACTTCTTTGATGGCCCACAATGCTCGATGTGCTAACTCAACCGGTAAGTGACATCCTTTTCCATAAACAAGTCTATAAGGGGTTGTGCCAATCGGTGTTTTGAAAGCAGTCCGATAGGCCCAAAGCGCATCGTCTAGTCGAAGTGACCAGTCTTTGCGGTCAGGTCTAACGGTTTTTTGTAAAATTTCTTTGATCTGTCGATTAGACACTTCCACTTGACCACTTGTTTGAGGGTGGTAAGGTGTGGCAATTCTATGATTCACACCATATTGTTTGAGTAGTTTGCCAAATTTAAAGTTTTTAAAATGTGACCCCCCATCACTGATGATCACACGAGGGATACCATGTCTCACAAAAATATTTTTCTTGACAAACTTACAAACAACATGGTGATCATTTGTTTTGGTGGCCTCGGCTTCAATCCACTTTGAGACATAATCGACAGCCACCAAAATATAAATATTGCCGAAAGAAGTTGGAAAAGGACCCATAAAGTCAATTCCCCACACATCAAATATTTCAACAACCAAGATGGGGTTTAATGGCATTTGGTCTCTTTTTGAGATCCCCCCAACTTGTTGGCATTTCAAACATGATTTAACAAACACATGCGCATCACGAAAAATTGTTGGCCAGAAGAAACCCGTGTCTAGAACTCTGCGACCCGTCTTTTGAGCACTGAAATGTCCTCCACATGCGTATGAGTGACAATGAGCCAATAAATCTTGAATTTCATGGTCAGGGACACATCTCAGAATTATTTGATCTGGTCCAATCTTGAATAAGTCTGGATTGTCCCAAATAAACCGTTTTGCTTGTGCCATGAAATGTTTCATCTTTTGCTTTGTCCAATACTCTGGTATTTTTCCTGTAGCCAAATAATTCACAATATTAGCAAACCAAGGTAATCCATTGATGTTCAATAATTGTTCATCGGGAAAGGTATCCCGAATTTCATCCTTGAAAGTGCTTGATACATCAATGGGGAGTCTGGACAAGTGATCGGCTACTACATTATCACTTCCTTTCTTATCCTGAATTTCTAAGTTAAATTCTTGTAGTAGCAATATCCATCTAATAAGCCTCGGTTTTGCATCTTTCTTTTGCATGAGATGACGCAAAGCACTATGGTCCGTAAAAACAACAACTTTTGACCCCCAAACATATGAGCGAAATTTGTCTAAAGCAAAGACAACTGCTAACAACTCTTTTTCCGTTGTTGTGTAATTTAATTGTATATCGGAAAACGTTTTGCTAGCATAAGAGATTACAACGGGCTTTTTATTCACCCGTTGCCCCAATACAGCACCAACCGCATAATCACTTGCGTCACACATGATTTCAAAAGGTTGTGACCAATCAGGTGATCGCAATATTGGTGCTTGGGAAAGTTGTCCCTTTAGATTTTGAAAGGATTTCATACACGATTCATCAAAAGAAAATGGTGCGTCTTTAGAGAGCAAATTGCATAAAGGTTTTGAAATCGCACTAAAATTTTTGATGAATCGTCTATAAAAACCTGCATGTCCAAGAAAAGATCTCACGCCTTTGACATTTGTGGGAGGTGGTAGTAAGGAAATGAGTTGTACTTTGGCATGGTCAACTTCAAATCCTCTTTCAGAAACAACATGCCCAAGTACAACTCCTTCTTTAACCATGAAATGACTTTTCTCCCAACTTAAAACCAAGTTTGTCTCCGTGCAACGTTTCAAAACTTTTACCAATTGTTGGAGACATGTGTCAAATGTTGATCCAAAAATAGAGAAACCATCCATAAAAATTTCCAAGGACTCCCCGACCATGTCTGAAAAAATACTAGTCATTAATCTTTGAAAAGTGGCAGGGGCATTACATAATCCGAATGGCATTCGGAATGCGAAAGTACCATAGGGACATGTAAAAGTAGTCTTGGCTTGGTCTTCAGGATGTATAGGTATTTGATTGTATCCAGAATACCCATCCAGAAAACAATAAAACTTTTGACCTGATAATTTCTCTATTATTTGGTCAATGAAAGGTAAAGGAAAATGGTCTTTTAAAGTGGCAGTATTTAATTTGCGATAATCAATACAAACCCGCCACCCGGTTACCGGCCGAGTGGTTATCTTTTCACCACTTGAAGTTTCTACGATCGTGATGCCAGCTTTCTTTGGAACGGTTTGCGTTGGGCTAACCCATACACTGTCAGAGATTGGGTAGATGATTCCGGCATCTAACCACTTTAACACTTCTTTCTTCACGACTTCCCTCATATTAGGGTTCGATCTTCTTTGCGTCTCTCTTGATGGTTTTGTCGACGGTTCGGTAATGATTCTATGCATGCAAACTGCTGGGCTTATTCCCTTAAGATCGGCAATTGTCCATCCAACTGCGGCTTTGTATGTGTTAAGCACCTTCAGTAATGCTTGTTCTTGTTCCTCTGTCAAATCTGATGCAATGATCACCGGAAGCGTTTGATTTTCTCCTAAAAAGGCATATTTCAAATGCTTCGGTAATAACTTCAATTCTAATGCTGGTGGTTCTTCCAATGATGGCTTTATCTTTAAATCAATTGAATCTGGGAGATCATCAAAATTATTTGACCAAGTTGACGTGCGACCATGGATAGCATTCAGAAACTCTTTTTGATCTTCAATTGATTGAGATCTGTCACTGTCACAAAAAACATCCTCCAAATCATTGGTTATGTCCAGGAGCATATTTGCGGTATGCTCGTGAACACAATCCCCGATGGTGTCTATCATAAAGCAATCATTATGATCTGGAGAGTTAGCGTTCGGTTCAAAGGCTTGTAGTCTCAACTTGCGGTTGCCAAAAGTCACGTCAATTGCACCATCTCGACAACTAATTTGAGCATTTATAGTTGCTAAAAAGGGACGACCGAGAATGACATTTTGTTGTTTGTCCTTGAAGTGTTTTTCAGAGTCCATAACTATGAAGTCAACTGGGTAATAAAAATCTTCCACCTTGACTATGACATCAGGCAACATCCCCCGTGGTAATTTAAGTGACAAATCGGCCATGGACACAGTAATGTTAGTTGGTTGCAATGGGCCAAGGTCATATTTATCATATAAACTACCAGGAAGGACATTGATACTTGCTCCAAGATCAAGAAGTGCCTTTTTGATTTTTATGTTTCCAATTTCAATTGTAATTAAAGGTGCTCCAGGATCTTTTAATTTGGGTGGAAGTATTCCTGTCAAAGCGGCACTAACATGTGCTGTACCGTTTGATTTTGTTGGAATTCGGTGACGTCTCTTTTGAGTACATAAATCTTTGAGGAATTTAGCATAAGCCGGAATTTGCTTAATGGCATCGATAAGTGGGATGTTAATTTTGACTTGTCGAAAAGTTTCCCAAATATCATCATTTTTTTTAAAAACTTGTTTTTCTGGGTTTTTCAAAGCTGTTGGGTAAGGGGTGGTATTTGTCTCCACATGTCCTTCCCAACTTTAGACAGTTCCGACTCATGCAATTTTCCTTTCAATTTATGTTCTGGTTCAATTGGTGTTTTAAGAGTCTTTTCACTTTCATTATCAGAAGATACATAATCCTCCACTAAAACCTCATCAGGATTTTTTAACGAGTTTGGTGTAGGCTTATGCACTTGATTATCATATGATTTACCACTACGTAGAATAGTTACCTTATTTAGATGTGCGTTGTTGTTGGTGTTGGTGGTGGTGGTGTTGCTAGTTGAAGCTCTTGAGTGTTGAGGATTTACTTGCGTGGTGCCTGGAAGGTTGCCAGGTGGTCGCCGATTTATTTGCTCTGCTATTTGTCCCAATTGCTTCTCAAGTATTGAAATTGATTTGGAGTTAATTTCATTTTGCTTGAGACTTTCCTTCATCATGTTCATCAATTGTTCCATTTGCTTATCATGGTATGGTTCACTTGTCTTTCCATGATTTGCTTGAGAAGAAACTGGCCCATGATGTTGATTTTGACTGGATTGGCCCGAATTGTTGTTGCTGACCTTGTTGCCTTGCCAGGGGTTGAAGTTGTTGTTGTTGTTCCGCCAATTTGAACTTGAATTGTTGTTGTTCCTCCATCGGTCATTGTTGCTTTGGTTGTTGAATTGATTGTGTTGTTGTTGTGGTCTATAGAAATTTCGCCTTTCTTCATTCAAGTCAGCCTGATCACCGGAAGAATAAAAGACTTCTTCAACTTTATCATTGTTTTGAGCGAACATGTTCCCTTTTCTGCAGTCTTTAGTCTTGTGTGGTCCTTCACATAAACTGCAAACAGTTTGAACATTAGATTGAGGGTTTTGTTTAAGTTGACTGATTTCAGTTGTCAGTTTCCGCATTTGGGAAAGGACTTCAGTCAGCACTTCATCGGTTTGATGTACACTCTCAAATTTAAGTTGTTTGTTTTTGTTGCCACGATATTGGACCGAATGAGCGGGACTGCCATTCATTGCCATTTCATCTATGAGTTCATAAGTTTCTTCTGGTGTTTTGTTCCTTATGGAACCTCCGGCAGCTGCATGGAGTGATTGTTGTGTATGAATGTCCAAACTATTGAAGAATGTTTGGACCTGCCTCCACATAGGTAGCTCATGATGTGGGCATCTTTGGAGTAGCTCTCGGTATCTTTCCCATGTTTCGTATAGCGATTCGCCATCTTCAGCTTGAAATGAAAGGATTTCATTGATCATCATGTTTGTCTTTGATGGTGGAAAGTACTTGGTTAGGAATTTGTCAGCCAAGTCTTCCCAAGTGGTGATGGATTCAGCGGGTAATGTTGAGAACCACCTCTTGGCACGGCCTCGTAGAGAGAAAGGAAAGAGGCGTAGTCGGATTGCATCTTCAGTTACTCCATCCATCTTGAACATGTCACAAATGTCCAAGAAACTAGTGATGTGTGTATTGGGGTCACTATCGGGTGAGCCATCGAATTGCGCACTATTTTGCACCATTTGGATCACATGCATCTTGATCTCAAAAGTTGTAGCTCCTACTTCAGGTCGTTTAATGCATGATTTGGTCCCGTCAAGTGAGGGTCGTGCAAAATCTCCCATGGTTTTTCGGTCTGTCATCTTGTCGTCGGTTTTGTTGGCTTCTTCAAAAATTAAGGCGCGGTGAGTAACACGATTTCTTCTTGCCGCTCTTTCGATTTCTGAGTTAAAAAGCAATGGAGAGGATCGTCTCGAATAACGAGTATGCATGCACAACAAAAAAAAAATATACAAACGCGTAAAAGGAATTTAACAATTATAAATAAAGACTATAAGAATCAAATAAAATTTTTTTTATATGTATTTTTTATATTTTTTTTTTATATATTTTCGAAGTTAAAAAAAAATCAAATAAACAAAAAAAAAAATTTTATATTTTTTTTTTATATTTTCGAAGTTATAAAAAAAATCAAATAAACAAATTTTTTTTTTATATTTTTTTTATATATATTTTCGAAATTATACTTAAAAATCAAAAAAAAAAATGTGAAATTTTTTTTTTTTTTTGTATATATATATTCGAAAATTATACTAAAAATGAAAAAAAAAATATCAAATAAACAACTAGAAAGAAAATGTGAAATTTTTATCAAATTTTTTTTTTTAAATTTATTTTAAAATAAATAACTAAATATTAAGCGCAATAACTCCCCGGCAACGGCGCCAAAATTTGACGAGCGGTCGTTGTCGCGTCAAAAATAAACCTTATTTTCACTAATCTATCGAGGGGTAAGTAAGGGTCGGATCCAGAGGAGCTTATGGTTAATAGTTTAGTTACTATTTTGATTTAACGATAAAGAAATAATTATCAATTTGAGATTTATAAATATGATGACAAACAAAAAATATATGATTTTAATTCAATTAAAAAAAATGATCGCTTCCGGTTTCAGAATTAATAATTATATGAATTAGAAATGAGTGTTATTAAATTTTCATAGTCGATTCAATTAAAGTCTAAGTCCAAAATAGAAAATAAGTGTAACCGCACCCTCCGTCCTACACACCGTTATTGGATGATTTGGCACGGTGGGGAGATCACTTAAAATTATTTTAAACTTGGAATAATTAATTGATAAATGAATAAAATAAGTGTAACGATTTTATAATGTTAAAAACATAAACAAAATCCACAAATAATATTCAACAAATTCAAATGTTCACACCCAAAAATAATACAATAAGTAAGAATTAAAACCTACTCCCGGTTGCGATCACGAGAGGATTTAGCCGCACATTGTAGACTTATACAAACTCATATTTGTATTCTTGAATTCTTGATGTCTTGATCTTGAATCTTGAAAAGTCTTGAATCTTTGATGGCTTGAATTCTTTGAAAAAGAAAGGAATTTGAAAGACTAAAATGCTTCCAAAAAAATATAGAAATTTCCTAAAGAAGGTGGTGGTATGAAAGTAGGTTGGTATAAGAGGTATAAGAGGTGTCTTAGAGATAAGAGGTGTGTAAGAATGTAAGAGGGTGTGTTGAAATGATGATTTTGAGGTGGTATTTATAGTGAATTTTTGGAAAATTAAATACCAAAAAGAATGAAATAAAGCTAGGAATATTAAGCTTTTAGATTGGATCTAAGATCCAATCTAAATCTTATGAAAAAGAATTCAAAAGAATTAAAAAGATGGAATTATTTGGATCTAGGAATATTAAGCGTTTAGATTGGCTCGGCTGGCTGCGGCTGAGCTCGGCTTCGGCTTGGCTTGGCTTGGCTGGGGCCTTTTCTTTTCTTTTTCATTTTTTTAAAATTAATTTAAATTAAATAAATTCAATTTAATTACTATAAATTAATTAGAAAATAATTAATTATTTCCCACTAATTTATTTTAATTAAACCTCATTAATTAATTTAAATACTTTTTATTTTTATTTTTAAAAACATGATTTTTATATATTATTTTTATTTTGATTTTATTAAAAATACATTTAATTAAATTAAATTATTTAGAAAATAATAAAATTATTATTTCCTAAATAAATCATTTTAATTAAATTATAATTATTTTAAAAATACAATTTTTAATTTTTTTATTTTGTTTTCTCGTCTTTCCAAACCCGAACATCTTCAATTCTTATGTTTTCAATCTTGATTTCTCTTCGTGTAATTCCTTGAACTTCTTTTTGCATCTTTTTGTACCATTTTATCATATTTACCACCTACAAACATAACTCAAATAAATGTCAAAGTGGCACCATTCTTAGATAAAATTGGTTATTTTACATAAATTATAGTATATTAAGCGTGATGTAAAATATACCGATCATTATATCATGAACCGGATTTGGACACCGAAGTTCGGTGGACTCCGAGACGTCGTCATGAATGAAGCACATAAGACTCGATACTCCATCCATCCCGGGTCGGATAAGATGTATCTGGACCTCAAGAAATTATACTGGTGGCCGAACATGAAAGCTGAGATTGCTACCTATGTGAGAAAGTGCCTGACTTGCGCCAAGGTCAAAATCGAATACCAGAAACCATACGGGCTATTACAACAGCCGGATATACCTGAGTGGAAGTCGGAACGAATAACCATGGACTTCATAACCAAGCTGCCTAAGACATCGGGCGGGCTTGACACCATATGGGTAATCGTAGACAGATTGACCAAATCAGCACACTTCCTACCGATAAAAGAAACCGACAAGATGGAGAAGCTGACTAGAACGTACATCAAAGAGATTGTACGACTCCATGGTGTGCCGATATTCATTATCTCCGATAGAGATAGTAGATTTACCTCACGGTTTTGGCAGTCTCTACAAAAATCCTTGGGAACTAGGCTTGACATGAGTACGGCCTACTGACGAGCGGTCGTTGTCGCGTCAAAAATAAACCTTATTTCCACTAATCTAGCGAGTGGTAAGTAAGGGTCGGATCCAAAGGAGCTTATGGTTAATAGTTTAGTTACTATTTTGATTTAACGATAAAGAAATAATGATTAATTTGAGATTTATAAATATGATGACAAACAAAAAATATATGATTTTAATTCAATTAAAAACAATGATCGCTTCCGGTTTCAGAATTAATAATTATATGAATTAGAAATGAGTGTTATTAATTTTTTCATAGTCGATTCAATTAAAGTCTAAGTCCAAAATAGAAAATAAGTGTAACCGCACCCTCCGTCTTACACACCGCTATTGGATGATTTGGCACGGTGGGGAGATCACTTAAAATTATTTTAAACTTGGAATAATTAATTGATAAATGAATAAAATAAGTGTAACGATTTTATAATGTTAAAAACATAAACAAAATCCACAAATAATATTCAACAAATTCAAATGTTCACACCCAAAAAATAATACAATAAGTAAGAATTAAAACCTACTCCCGGTTGCGATCACGAGAGGATTTAGCCGCGCATTGTAGACTTATACAAACTCATATTTGTATTCTTGAATTCTTGATGTCTTGATCTTGAATCTTGAAAAGTCTTGAATCTTTGATGGCTTGAATTCTTTAAAAAAAAAAGGAATTTGGAAGACTAAAATGCTTCCAAAAAAATATAGAAATTTCCTAAAGAAGGTGGTGGTATGAAAGTAGGTTGGTATAAGAGGTATAAGAGGTGTCTTAGAGATAAGAGGTGTGTAAGAATGTAAGAGGGTGTGTTGAAATGGTGATTTTGAGGTGGTATTTATAGTGAATTTTTGGAAAATTAAATACCAAAAAGAATGAAATAAAGCTAGGAATATTAAGCTTTTAGATTGGATCTAAGATCCAATCTAAATCTCATGAAAAAGAATTCAAAAGAATTAAAAAGATGGAATTATTTGGTTTTGTTGGGAAGAATTTGGGTTTAAAATAGGAAAAGCGGTGAAAAAGTGGTTAAAATTGGTTGGAAAGTGTTTAAAAGATAGGAAAACCCGTAGGTTCAGCACATGGCACAAGTACCTGGAGCTGGCATCAAAACGGCGTCGTTTAGGGCGATTTTTCGCGGGTCCAGATCGGGTCCGAGTTGGGTCGAGACGCGGATCTTTCTGTGAGAAGAAACGGAGCGGCAACGGGGCGGAGCTGGGTCGAAACCGGTGCGGGTCGGATGCGACGACGTCACGAATGACGTCATCAAGAACAAAAGGCGCGGATCCTAACCCGGGTCGAAGCCGGGTATAGATCGAATCAGGTCGGATCTGCTGTAAGGGGAATTGGAGGCGGGGCGGAAACCGGATCGGGCTCGGATCTTCGGATCTGGGTCGCGAGCTTTTGGGCTTCTGGGTTTGGGCTCCGGGTTTGGGCTGATTCCGAGATTTAGATTTTATTTTATATTTTTTTTTTCTTTTTTTTTTGTGAATTAAATTAAATTAAATTAATTTAATTAATATAAATTTTTTAGAAATTAAATAATTAATTCCCAATAATCTATTTTAATTAAACCTCATTAATTAATTTAAATTCTTTTTATTTTTATTTTAAAAAACATGATTTTTATATATTATTTTTATTTTGATTTTATTAAAAATACATTTAATTAAATTAAATTATTTAGAAAATAATTAAATTTTTATTTCCTAAATAAATCATTTTAATTAAATTATAATTATTTTAAAAATACAATTTTTTCATTTTTTTATTTTTCTCGTCTTTCCAAACCCGAACATCTTCAATTCTTTTGTTTTCAATCTTGATTTCTCTTCGTGTAATTCCTTGAATTTCTTTTTGCATCTTTTTGTACCATTTTCATCATATTTACCACCTACAAACATAATTTAAATACATGTCAAAGTAGCACCATTTTTAGATAAAATCGGTTATTTTACATAAATTATAGTATATTAAGCGTGATGTAAAATATACCGATCAAACCTCCCCAACTTATCTCTTTCGCGTCCCGAGAAAGATCCAAATGTAATTGATTAGCGTGCTAGAAAACTTCTTTGATGTTTTTGAAAACTAAAGATATGAATTATAAACTAGTTTTCACATGGAACCATAACAGAATTAAATAGCACCAATCAATACCACCTGATCAAGATATAGCAACAAATGAGGTCACATTTCTTTCTTTGAAGTGGAGACGTGTTTCAAGGTCGATTTAAAGATATCGCTTTACCATAGGCTTGATCTACCTCTACTTAGTGACTACTTAAATAGCAATCAAAAGGACTTTCATGTTGTAATGTTCGGCTAAGGGTAGGGTAGGGATGTTTTTGGATTGGTGACTTGGGTCTTTTAGACTTTAAGAGCACAACAAAGATAATTATTATAACTCAATAAATACAATACAACTATATACAAACATTAATAACATCTACAACTTATCTAAAATGACTCAAAACGTTTAGATAAGACAAAAATCTGTTTGGATTATGTTCAATTTAAAAATCATGACATTATTTGAATATGTCATTTCAAATTAAACTTTTATTATTAACAAAAACACAAAAGTTATTCAAACTAAAATGCTTGGTTCTGGTTTTTTTTTTTTTTTTTTTTTTTTTTTTTTTTTGCACAGCAAAACCCCAAAGTGTATATATATGGACTCAACTTGAAACAAAAATTGCAAACGTTTACAAACATATAAAATATTTTTAACTAACCTTCACTAACGCTATACTTTTATTTTTAACATTTTTTTTTTTTTGAACACAACAGATATATATCAAAATATGGAAGCTCAAACTTTAGATTTGTTTCTAAACTTTGAAAAAATAACAAATAACACATAAAAATTCTCACATCATACAACTTTAAACTTAGGCTTAGATTTTCTAAAAATGTCGAAAATTTGTGTAAAATGTTTCGAACAACGTTAATTTCTTGATATCTAACCTTAAGTTTATAAAACTATAAATACTTACACAAACAAAAAGAGAACATTCAAATAAAAGGGTAGCTGTCTTCTTTTTCAATTTATATATATATTAAACCAATTTTTTAGAACCAAGCAAGAGAAATTTTCTGAAATTTCACAATTTATTTGACTCGCTAAAATATGAACAATATATATAACAAATACATACACGGAAATGATAAAACTTTGCTTTATAAAGTCGAAAGACATGGTAGGAAAGTGTTTGGGATATGGCTTAAATCTGCTTAAGAAACGAACAGGCTAAGGCTCAAAGTGGTTAACAACAGGGATTTTAAATACAAATGGGTAGGCTTAAGGGTTAATTGACTAAAAATAAAAATAAATGAATTGCCTTTATCATTTTGATATTCAGTATTCTTAAAATAGAGTTAAAACAAGTTCTAGAAAGCTGATCTACTGCATGAAATGTATCAGTCTGTTACAGTCCACTTTCTCACTGTTATGCATCCTATTGTTTGTTTCTATATTCATAAAAGTAATACTAATTGGTGCTTCAAAATGTTTTTTTTATGTTTCCTGCTATAATTTGGTAAAAAGCACACTAACATACTAACACAATTACATTCTTTCCTTTTTGGGATAATTTCTTATTTATATTAAAAAAAATCACACAAAACAAACAAAAAATCGAGATCACCTGATAGTTCTTGGTAGAGGAGGCTTTTATATCTTCAAAAATAGGAGAAAAATGTTGAATTTTTTTTTTCTTGTTGGGCTCCATCAAAACCAAAAATTGCAGCATATTTGGTTTGTTGCCTTTTTCTCATTTAAGTATACCTCCCCAACTTTAAACTTTGCATCGTCCTCGATGTAAAACACAAAAGAAAACCATAAAACAATAAAATGAAATAAACCACAAACACACCAAATAAAATAAATCCATCATTTTCGCTGAGGATCGCGATTGAACTTGGCATGTGCAACAAGCCTTTTAAACCCCTAGGTTACCCTAATGGACGAGTGAAGTCTCGTGAGGGTTTGCAGTGAACATACCCACAAAGTTCTCGGGTTGCCTCCCGAAGTAGCGCTAAGTTTAACGTCTTCAGCCAGACGTGTTACCTCGAAGCAAAAACTAGATGACGTAAGTGGGTTGTTCTTGTAAAAAGTCAACCCGTTCTACTTGTACCTCATGTCGTGTGGCGGATGAAATATAGGGCTTGAGACGATGCCCGTTTACTTTGAATGACTCACCGCCTTTTTCATCTTTGATCTCAATCGCTTCGTGAGGTGTGCCATCAACTACTTCATATGGTCCTGACCATTTGCTTTTCAATTTCCCGGGAAAAAGCTTTAACCGTGAATTAAATAGCCACACTTTTTGTCCTTTTTCAAAAGTTTTGATCTTTAATTTTGCATCGTGGAATGCTTTCATCTTGGACTTATATGTGACAGCATTATTGTATGCCTCATCCCGAAGTTCTTCCAGTTCACTCAATTGTAGTTTTCGTTCCTTTCCTGCTTGATCATACTCCAAATTTACTTCTTTGATGGCCCACAATGCTCGATGTGCTAACTCAACCGGTAAGTGACATCCTTTTCCATAAACAAGTCTATAAGGGGTTGTGCCAATCGGTGTTTTGAAAGCAGTCCGATAGGCCCAAAGCGCATCGTCTAGTCGAAGTGACCAGTCTTTGCGGTCAGGTCTAACGGTTTTTTGTAAAATTTCTTTGATCTGTCGATTAGACACTTCCACTTGACCACTTGTTTGAGGGTGGTAAGGTGTGGCAATTCTATGATTCACACCATATTGTTTGAGTAGTTTGCCAAATTTAAAGTTTTTAAAATGTGACCCCCCATCACTGATGATCACACGAGGGATACCATGTCTCACAAAAATATTTTTCTTGACAAACTTACAAACAACATGGTGATCATTTGTTTTGGTGGCCTCGGCTTCAATCCACTTTGAGACATAATCGACAGCCACCAAAATATAAATATTGCCGAAAGAAGTTGGAAAAGGACCCATAAAGTCAATTCCCCACACATCAAATATTTCAACAACCAAGATGGGGTTTAATGGCATTTGGTCTCTTTTTGAGATCCCCCCAACTTGTTGGCATTTCAAACATGATTTAACAAACACATGCGCATCACGAAAAATTGTTGGCCAGAAGAAACCCGTGTCTAGAACTCTGCGACCCGTCTTTTGAGCACTGAAATGCCCTCCACATGCGTATGAGTGACAATGAGCCAATAAATCTTGAATTTCATGGTCAGGGACACATCTCCGAATTATTTGATCTGGTCCAATCTTGAATAAGTCTGGATTGTCCCAAATAAACCGTTTTGCTTGTGCCATGAAATGTTTCATCTTTTGCTTTGTCCAATACTCTGGTATTTTTCCTGTAGCCAAATAATTCACAATATTAGCAAACCAAGGTAATCCATTGATGTTCAATAATTGTTCATCGGGAAAGGTATCCCGAATTTCATCCTTGAAAGTGCTTGATACATCAATGGGGAGTCTGGACAAGTGATCGGCTACTACATTATCACTTCCTTTCTTATCCTGAATTTCTAAGTTAAATTCTTGTAGTAGAAATATCCATCTAATAAGCCTCGGTTTTGCATCTTTCTTTTGCATGAGATGACGCAAAGCACTATGGTCCGTAAAAACAACAACTTTTGACCCCCAAACATATGAGCGAAATTTGTCTAAAGCAAAGACAACTGCTAACAACTCTTTTTCCGTTGTTGTGTAATTTAATTGTATATCGGAAAAAGTTTTGCTAGCATAAGAGATTACAACGGGCTTTTTATTCACCCGTTGCTCAAATACAGCACCAACCGCATAATCACTTGCGTCACACATGATTTCAAAAGGTTGTGACCAATCAGGTGATCGCAATATTGGTGCTTGGGAAAGTTGTCCCTTTAGATTTTGAAAGGATTTCATACACGATTCATCAAAAGAAAATGGTGCGTCTTTAGAGAGCAAATTGCATAAAGGTTTTGAAATCGCACTAAAATTTTTGATGAATCGTCTATAAAAAACTGCATGTCCAAGAAAAGATCTCACGCCTTTGACATTTGTGGGAGGTGGTAGTAAGGAAATGAGTTGTACTTTGGCATGGTCAACTTCAAATCCTCTTTCAGAAACAACATGCCCAAGTACAACTCCTTCTTTAACCATGAAATGACTTTTCTCCCAACTTAAAACCAAGTTTGTCTCCGTGCAACGTTTCAAAACTTTTACCAATTGTTGGAGACATGTGTCAAATGTTGATCCAAAAATAGAGAAATCATCCATAAAAATTTCCAAGGACTCCCCGACCATGTCTGAAAAAATACTAGTCATTAATCTTTGAAAAGTGGCAGGGGCATTACATAATCCGAATGGCATTCGTCAGAATGCGAAAGTACCATAGGGACATGTAAAAGTAGTCTTGGCTTGGTCTTCAGGATGTATAGGTATTTGATTGTATCCAGAATACCCATCCAGAAAACAATAAAACTTTTGACCTGATAATTTCTCTATTATTTGGTCAATGAAAGGTAAAGGAAAATGGTCTTTTAAAGTGGCAGTATTTAATTTGCGATAATCAATACAAACCCGCCACCCGGTTACCGGCCGAGTGGTTATCTTTTCACCACTTGAAGTTTCTACGATCGTGATGCCAGCTTTCTTTGGAACGGTTTGCGTTGGACTAACCCATACACTGTCAGAGATTGGGTAGATGATTCCGGCATCTAACCACTTTAACACTTCTTTCTTCACGACTTCCCTCATATTAGGGTTCGATCTTCTTTGCGTTTCTCTTGATGGTTTTGTCGACGGTTCGGTAATGATTCTATGCATGCAAACTGCTGGGCTTATTCCCTTAAGATCGGCAATTGTCCATCCAACTGCGGCTTTGTATGTGTTAAGCACCTTCAGTAATGCTTGTTCTTGTTCCTCTGTCAAATCTGATGCAATGATCACCGGAAGCGTTTGATTTTCTCCTAAAAAGGCATATTTCAAATGCTTCGGTAACAACTTCAATTCCAATGCTGGTGGTTCTTCCAATGATGGCTTTATCTTTAAATCAATTGAATATGGGAGATCATCAAAATTATTTGACCAAGTTGACGTGCGACCATGGATAGCATTCAGAAACTCTTTTTGATCTTCAATTGATTGAGATCTGTCACTGTCACAAAAAACATCCTCCAAATCATTGGTTATGTCCAGGAGCATATTTGCAGTATGCTCGTGAACACAATCCCCGATGGTGTCTATCATAAAGCAATCATTATGATCTGGAGAGTTAGCGTTCGGTTCAAAGGCTTGTAGTCTCAACTTGCGGTTGCCAAAAGTCACGTCAATTGCACCATCTCGACAACTAATTTGAGCATTCATAGTTGCTAAAAAGGGACGACCGAGAATGACATTTTGTTGTTTGTCCTTGAAGTGTTTTTCAGAGTCCATAACTATGAAGTCAACTGGGTAATAAAAATCTTCCACCTTGACTATGACATCAGGCAACATCCCCCGTGGTAATTTAAGTGACAAATCGGCCATGGACACAGTAATGTTAGTTGGTTGCAATGGGCCAAGGTCATATTTATCATATAAACTACCAGGAAGGACATTGATACTTGCTCCAAGATCAAGAAGTGCCTTTTTAAATTTTATGTTTCCAATTTCAATTGTAATTAAAGGTGCTCCAGGATCTTTTAATTTGGGTGGAAGTATTCCTGTCAAAGCGGCACTAACATGTGCTGTACCGTTTGATTTTGTTGGAATTCGGTGACGTCTCTTTTGAGTACATAAATCTTTGAGGAATTTAGCATAAGCCGGAATTTGCTTAATGGCATCGATAAGTGGGATGTTAATTTTGACTTGTCGAAAAGTTTCCCAAATATCATCATTTTTTTTAAAAACTTGTTTTTCTGGGTTTTTCAAAGCTGTTGGGTAAGGGGTGGTATTTGTCTCCACATGTCCTTCCCCAACTTTAGACAGTTCCGACTCATGCAATTTTCCTTTCAATTTATGTTCTGGTTCAATTGGTGTTTTAAGAGTCTTTTCACTTTCATTATCAGAAGATACATAATCCTCCACTAAAACCTCATCAGGATTTTTTAACGAGTTTGGTGTAGGCTTATGCACTTGATTATCATATGATTTACCACTACGTAGAATAGTTACCTCATTTAGATGTGCGTTGTTGTTGGTGTTGGTGGTGGTGGTGTTGCTAGTTGAAGCTCTTGAGTGTTGAGGATTTACTTGCGTGGTGCCCGGAAGGTTGCCAGGTGGTCGCCGATTTATTTGCTCTGCTATTTGTCCCAATTGCTTCTCAAGTATTGAAATTGATTTGGAGTTAATTTCATTTTGCTTGAGACTTTCCTTCATCATGTTCATCAATTGTTCCATTTGCTTATCATGGTATGGTTCACTTGTCTTTCCATGATTTGCTTGAGAAGAAACTGGCCCATGATGTTGATTTTGACTGGATTGGCCCGAATTGTTGTTGCTGACCTTGTTGCCTTGCCAGGGGTTGAAGTTGTTGTTGTTGTTCCGCCAATTTGAACTTGAATTGTTGTTGTTCCTCCATCGGTCATTGTTGCTTTGGTTGTTGAATTGATTGTGTTGTTGTTGTGGTCTATAGAAATTTCGCCTTTCTTCATTCAAGTCAGCCTGATCACCGGAAGAATAAAAGACTTCTTCAACTTTATCATTGTTTGAGCGAACATGTTCCCTTTTCTGCAGTCTTTAGTCTTGTGTGGTCCTTCACATAAACTGCAAACAGTTTGAACATTAGATTGAAGGTTTTGTTTAAGTTGACTGATTTCAGTTGTCAGTTTCCACATTTGGGAAAGGACTTCAGTCAGCACTTCATCGGTTTGATGTACACTCTCAAATTTAAGTTGTTTGTTTTTGTTGCCACGATATTGGACCGAATGAGCGGGACTGCCATTCATTGTCATTTCATCTATGAGTTCATAAGTTTCTTCTGGTGTTTTGTTCCTTATGGAACCTCCGGCAGCTGCATGGAGTGATTGTTGTGTATGAATGTCCAAACTATTGAAGAATGTTTGAACCTGCCTCCACATAGGTAGCTCATGATGTGGGCATCTTTGGAGTAGCTCTCGGTATCTTTCCCATGCTTCGTATAGCGATTCGCCATCTTCAGCTTGAAATGAAAGGATTTCATTGATCATCATGTTTGTCTTTGATGGTGGAAAGTACTTGGTTAGGAATTTGTCAGCCAAGTCTTCCCAAGTGGTGATGGATTCAGCGGGTAATGTTGAGAACCACCTCTTGGCACGGCCTCGTAAAGAGAAAGGAAAGAGGCGTAGTCGGATTGCATCTTCAGTTACTCCATCCATCTTGAACATGTCACAAATGTCTAAGAAACTAGTGATGTGTGTATTGGGGTCACTATCGGGTGAGCCATCGAATTGCGCACTATTTTGCACCATTTGGATCACATGCATCTTGATCTCAAAAGTTGTAGCTCCTACTTCAGGTCGTTTAATGCATGATTTGGTCCCGTCAAGTGAGGGTCGTGCAAAATCTCCCATGGTTTTTCGGTCTGTCATCTTGTCGTCGGCTTTGTTGGCTTCTTCAAAAATTAAGGCGCGGTGAGTAACACGATTTCTTTTTGCCGCTCTTTCGATTTCTGAGTTAAAAAGCAATGGAGAGGATCGTCTCGAATAACGAGTATGCATGCACAAAAAAAAAAAAAATACAAACGCGTAAAAGTAATTTAACAATTATAAATAAAGACTATAAGAATCAAATAAATTTTTTTATATGTATTTTTTATATTTTTTTTTATATATTTTCGAAGTTATAAAAAAAAATCAAATAAACAAAAAAGAAAAAAAAATTATATATTTTTTTTATATATTTTTTTCGAAATTATACATAAAAATAAAAAAAAATTGTGATTTTTTTTTATTATATATATATATATATTAGAAAATTATACTAATATATATATATATATATATATATATATATATATATATATATATATATATATCAAATAAACAACTAGAAAGAAAATGTGAAATTTTTTTTTTATCAAAAATTTTGTTTTAAATTTTTTTTTTTTTAAATTTTTTTTTTTTTTTTAATTTAAAATAAAAATCAAAATAAATAACTAAATATTAAGCGCAATAGCTCCCCGGCAACGGCGCCAAAATTTGACGAGCGGTCGTTGTCGCGTCAAAAATAAACCTTATTTCCACTAATCTAGCGAGTGGTAAGTAAGGGTCGGATCCAGAGGAGCTTATGGTTAATAGTTTAGTTACTATTTTGATTTAACGATAAAGAAATAATGATTAATTTGAGATTTATAAATATGATGACAAACAAAAAATATATGATTTTAATTCAATTAAAAACAATGATCGCTTCCGGTTTCAGAATTAATAATTATATGAATTAGAAATGAGTGTTATTAATTTTTTCATAGTCGATTCAATTAAAGTCTAAGTCCAAAATAGAAAATAAGTGTAACCGCACCCTCCGTCTTACACACCGCTATTGGATGATTTGGCACGGTGGGGAGATCACTTAAAATTATTTTAAACTTGGAATAATTAATTGATAAATGAATAAAATAAGTGTAACGATTTTATAATGTTAAAAACATAAACAAAATCCACAAATAATATTCAACAAATTCAAATGTTCACACCCAAAAAATAATACAATAAGTAAGAATTAAAACCTACTCCCGGTTGCGATCACGAGAGGATTTAGCCGCGCATTGTAGACTTATACAAACTCATATTTGTATTCTTGAATTCTTGATGTCTTGATCTTGAATCTTGAAAAGTCTTGAATCTTTGATGGCTTGAATTCTTTAAAAAAAAAAGGAATTTGGAAGACTAAAATGCTTCCAAAAAAATATAGAAATTTCCTAAAGAAGGTGGTGGTATGAAAGTAGGTTGGTATAAGAGGTATAAGAGGTGTCTTAGAGATAAGAGGTGTGTAAGAATGTAAGAGGGTGTGTTGAAATGGTGATTTTGAGGTGGTATTTATAGTGAATTTTTGGAAAATTAAATACCAAAAAGAATGAAATAAAGCTAGGAATATTAAGCTTTTAGATTGGATCTAAGATCCAATCTAAATCTCATGAAAAAGAATTCAAAAGAATTAAAAAGATGGAATTATTTGGTTTTGTTGGGAAGAATTTGGGTTTAAAATAGGAAAAGCGGTGAAAAAGTGGTTAAAATTGGTTGGAAAGTGTTTAAAAGATAGGAAAACCCGTAGGTTCAGCACATGGCACAAGTACCTGGAGCTGGCATCAAAACGGCGTCGTTTAGGGCGATTTTTCGCGGGTCCAGATCGGGTCCGAGTTGGGTCGAGACGCGGATCTTTCTGTGAGAAGAAACGGAGCGGCAACGGGGCGGAGCTGGGTCGAAACCGGTGCGGGTCGGATGCGACGACGTCACGAATGACGTCATCAAGAACAAAAGGCGCGGATCCTAACCCGGGTCGAAGCCGGGTATAGATCGAATCAGGTCGGATCTGCTGTGAGGGGAATTGGAGGCGGGGCGGAAACCGGATCGGGCTCGGATCTTCGGATCTGGGTCGCGAGCTTTTGGGCTTCTGGGTTTGGGCTCCGGGTTTGGGCTGATTCCGAGATTTAGATTTTATTTTATATTTTTTTTTTCTTTTTTTTTTGTGAATTAAATTAAATTAAATTAATTTAATTAATATAAATTTTTTAGAAATTAAATAATTAATTCCCAATAATCTATTTTAATTAAACCTCATTAATTAATTTAAATTCTTTTTATTTTTATTTTAAAAAACATGATTTTTATATATTATTTTTATTTTGATTTTATTAAAAATACATTTAATTAAATTAAATTATTTAGAAAATAATTAAATTTTTATTTCCTAAATAAATCATTTTAATTAAATTATAATTATTTTAAAAATACAATTTTTTCATTTTTTTATTTTTCTCGTCTTTCCAAACCCGAACATCTTCAATTCTTTTGTTTTCAATCTTGATTTCTCTTCGTGTAATTCCTTGAATTTCTTTTTGCATCTTTTTGTACCATTTTCATCATATTTACCACCTACAAACATAATTTAAATACATGTCAAAGTAGCACCATTTTTAGATAAAATCGGTTATTTTACATAAATTATAGTATATTAAGCGTGATGTAAAATATACCGATCAAACCTCCCCAACTTATCTCTTTCGCGTCCCGAGAAAGATCCAAATGTAATTGATTAGCGTGCTAGAAAACTTCTTTGATGTTTTTGAAAACTAAAGATATGAATTATAAACTAGTTTTCACATGGAACCATAACAGAATTAAATAGCACCAATCAATACCACCTGATCAAGATATAGCAACAAATGAGGTCACATTTCTTTCTTTGAAGTGGAGACGTGTTTCAAGGTCGATTTAAAGATATCGCTTTACCATAGGCTTGATCTACCTCTACTTAGTGACTACTTAAATAGCAATCAAAAGGACTTTCATGTTGTAATGTTCGGCTAAGGGTAGGGTAGGGATGTTTTTGGATTGGTGACTTGGGTCTTTTAGACTTTAAGAGCACAACAAAGATAATTATTATAACTCAATAAATACAATACAACTATATACAAACATTAATAACATCTACAACTTATCTAAAATGACTCAAAACGTTTAGATAAGACAAAAATCTGTTTGGATTATGTTCAATTTAAAAATCATGACATTATTTGAATATGTCATTTCAAATTAAACTTTTATTATTAACAAAAACACAAAAGTTATTCAAACTAAAATGCTTGGTTCTGGTTTTTTTTTTTTTTTTTTTTTTTTTTTTTTTTTGCACAGCAAAACCCCAAAGTGTATATATATGGACTCAACTTGAAACAAAAATTGCAAACGTTTACAAACATATAAAATATTTTTAACTAACCTTCACTAACGCTATACTTTTATTTTTAACATTTTTTTTTTTTGAACACAACAGATATATATCAAAATATGGAAGCTCAAACTTTAGATTTGTTTCTAAACTTTGAAAAAATAACAAATAACACATAAAAATTCTCACATCATACAACTTTAAACTTAGGCTTAGATTTTCTAAAAATGTCGAAAATTTGTGTAAAATGTTTCGAACAACGTTAATTTCTTGATATCTAACCTTAAGTTTATAAAACTATAAATACTTACACAAACAAAAAGAGAACATTCAAATAAAAGGGTAGCTGTCTTCTTTTTCAATTTATATATATATTAAACCAATTTTTTAGAACCAAGCAAGAGAAATTTTCTGAAATTTCACAATTTATTTGACTCGCTAAAATATGAACAATATATATAACAAATACATACACGGAAATGATAAAACTTTGCTTTATAAAGTCGAAAGACATGGTAGGAAAGTGTTTGGGATATGGCTTAAATCTGCTTAAGAAACGAACAGGCTAAGGCTCAAAGTGGTTAACAACAGGGATTTTAAATACAAATGGGTAGGCTTAAGGGTTAATTGACTAAAAATAAAAATAAATGAATTGCCTTTATCATTTTGATATTCAGTATTCTTAAAATAGAGTTAAAACAAGTTCTAGAAAGCTGATCTACTGCATGAAATGTATCAGTCTGTTACAGTCCACTTTCTCACTGTTATGCATCCTATTGTTTGTTTCTATATTCATAAAAGTAATACTAATTGGTGCTTCAAAATGTTTTTTTTATGTTTCCTGCTATAATTTGGTAAAAAGCACACTAACATACTAACACAATTACATTCTTTCCTTTTTGGGATAATTTCTTATTTATATTAAAAAAAATCACACAAAACAAACAAAAAATCGAGATCACCTGATAGTTCTTGGTAGAGGAGGCTTTTATATCTTCAAAAATAGGAGAAAAATGTTGAATTTTTTTTTTCTTGTTGGGCTCCATCAAAACCAAAAATTGCAGCATATTTGGTTTGTTGCCTTTTTCTCATTTAAGTATACCTCCCCAACTTTAAACTTTGCATCGTCCTCGATGTAAAACACAAAAGAAAACCATAAAACAATAAAATGAAATAAACCACAAACACACCAAATAAAATAAATCCATCATTTTCGCTGAGGATCGCGATTGAACTTGGCATGTGCAACAAGCCTTTTAAACCCCTAGGTTACCCTAATGGACGAGTGAAGTCTCGTGAGGGTTTGCAGTGAACATACCCACAAAGTTCTCGGGTTGCCTCCCGAAGTAGCGCTAAGTTTAACGTCTTCAGCCAGACGTGTTACCTCGAAGCAAAAACTAGATGACGTAAGTGGGTTGTTCTTGTAAAAAGTCAACCCGTTCTACTTGTACCTCATGTCGTGTGGCGGATGAAATATAGGGCTTGAGACGATGCCCGTTTACTTTGAATGACTCACCGCCTTTTTCATCTTTGATCTCAATCGCTTCGTGAGGTGTGCCATCAACTACTTCATATGGTCCTGACCATTTGCTTTTCAATTTCCCGGGAAAAAGCTTTAACCGTGAATTAAATAGCCACACTTTTTGTCCTTTTTCAAAAGTTTTGATCTTTAATTTTGCATCGTGGAATGCTTTCATCTTGGACTTATATGTGACAGCATTATTGTATGCCTCATCCCGAAGTTCTTCCAGTTCACTCAATTGTAGTTTTCGTTCCTTTCCTGCTTGATCATACTCCAAATTTACTTCTTTGATGGCCCACAATGCTCGATGTGCTAACTCAACCGGTAAGTGACATCCTTTTCCATAAACAAGTCTATAAGGGGTTGTGCCAATCGGTGTTTTGAAAGCAGTCCGATAGGCCCAAAGCGCATCGTCTAGTCGAAGTGACCAGTCTTTGCGGTCAGGTCTAACGGTTTTTTGTAAAATTTCTTTGATCTGTCGATTAGACACTTCCACTTGACCACTTGTTTGAGGGTGGTAAGGTGTGGCAATTCTATGATTCACACCATATTGTTTGAGTAGTTTGCCAAATTTAAAGTTTTTAAAATGTGACCCCCCATCACTGATGATCACACGAGGGATACCATGTCTCACAAAAATATTTTTCTTGACAAACTTACAAACAACATGGTGATCATTTGTTTTGGTGGCCTCGGCTTCAATCCACTTTGAGACATAATCGACAGCCACCAAAATATAAATATTGCCGAAAGAAGTTGGAAAAGGACCCATAAAGTCAATTCCCCACACATCAAATATTTCAACAACCAAGATGGGGTTTAATGGCATTTGGTCTCTTTTTGAGATCCCCCCAACTTGTTGGCATTTCAAACATGATTTAACAAACACATGCGCATCACGAAAAATTGTTGGCCAGAAGAAACCCGTGTCTAGAACTCTGCGACCCGTCTTTTGAGCACTGAAATGCCCTCCACATGCGTATGAGTGACAATGAGCCAATAAATCTTGAATTTCATGGTCAGGGACACATCTCCGAATTATTTGATCTGGTCCAATCTTGAATAAGTCTGGATTGTCCCAAATAAACCGTTTTGCTTGTGCCATGAAATGTTTCATCTTTTGCTTTGTCCAATACTCTGGTATTTTTCCTGTAGCCAAATAATTCACAATATTAGCAAACCAAGGTAATCCATTGATGTTCAATAATTGTTCATCGGGAAAGGTATCCCGAATTTCATCCTTGAAAGTGCTTGATACATCAATGGGGAGTCTGGACAAGTGATCGGCTACTACATTATCACTTCCTTTCTTATCCTGAATTTCTAAGTTAAATTCTTGTAGTAGAAATATCCATCTAATAAGCCTCGGTTTTGCATCTTTCTTTTGCATGAGATGACGCAAAGCACTATGGTCCGTAAAAACAACAACTTTTGACCCCCAAACATATGAGCGAAATTTGTCTAAAGCAAAGACAACTGCTAACAACTCTTGTTGTTGTGTAATTTAATTGTATATCGGAAAAAGTTTTGCTAGCATAAGAGATTACAACGGGCTTTTTATTCACCCGTTGCTCAAATACAGCACCAACCGCATAATCACTTGCGTCACACATGATTTCAAAAGGTTGTGACCAATCAGGTGATCGCAATATTGGTGCTTGGGAAAGTTGTCCCTTTAGATTTTGAAAGGATTTCATACACGATTCATCAAAAGAAAATGGTGCGTCTTTAGAGAGCAAATTGCATAAAGGTTTTGAAATCGCACTAAAATTTTTGATGAATCGTCTATAAAAAACTGCATGTCCAAGAAAAGATCTCACGCCTTTGACATTTGTGGGAGGTGGTAGTAAGGAAATGAGTTGTACTTTGGCATGGTCAACTTCAAATCCTCTTTCAGAAACAACATGCCCAAGTACAACTCCTTCTTTAACCATGAAATGACTTTTCTCCCAACTTAAAACCAAGTTTGTCTCCGTGCAACGTTTCAAAACTTTTACCAATTGTTGGAGACATGTGTCAAATGTTGATCCAAAAATAGAGAAATCATCCATAAAAATTTCCAAGGACTCCCCGACCATGTCTGAAAAAATACTAGTCATTAATCTTTGAAAAGTGGCAGGGGCATTACATAATCCGAATGGCATTCGTCAGAATGCGAAAGTACCATAGGGACATGTAAAAGTAGTCTTGGCTTGGTCTTCAGGATGTATAGGTATTTGATTGTATCCAGAATACCCATCCAGAAAACAATAAAACTTTTGACCTGATAATTTCTCTATTATTTGGTCAATGAAAGGTAAAGGAAAATGGTCTTTTAAAGTGGCAGTATTTAATTTGCGATAATCAATACAAACCCGCCACCCGGTTACCGGCCGAGTGGTTATCTTTTCACCACTTGAAGTTTCTACGATCGTGATGCCAGCTTTCTTTGGAACGGTTTGCGTTGGACTAACCCATACACTGTCAGAGATTGGGTAGATGATTCCGGCATCTAACCACTTTAACACTTCTTTCTTCACGACTTCCCTCATATTAGGGTTCGATCTTCTTTGCGTTTCTCTTGATGGTTTTGTCGACGGTTCGGTAATGATTCTATGCATGCAAACTGCTGGGCTTATTCCCTTAAGATCGGCAATTGTCCATCCAACTGCGGCTTTGTATGTGTTAAGCACCTTCAGTAATGCTTGTTCTTGTTCCTCTGTCAAATCTGATGCAATGATCACCGGAAGCGTTTGATTTTCTCCTAAAAAGGCATATTTCAAATGCTTCGGTAACAACTTCAATTCCAATGCTGGTGGTTCTTCCAATGATGGCTTTATCTTTAAATCAATTGAATCTGGGAGATCATCAAAATTATTTGACCAAGTTGACGTGCGACCATGGATAGCATTCAGAAACTCTTTTTGATCTTCAATTGATTGAGATCTGTCACTGTCACAAAAAACATCCTCCAAATCATTGGTTATGTCCAGGAGCATATTTGCAGTATGCTCGTGAACACAATCCCCGATGGTGTCTATCATAAAGCAATCATTATGATCTGGAGAGTTAGCGTTCGGTTCAAAGGCTTGTAGTCTCAACTTGCGGTTGCCAAAAGTCACGTCAATTGCACCATCTCGACAACTAATTTGAGCATTCATAGTTGCTAAAAAGGGACGACCGAGAATGACATTTTGTTGTTTGTCCTTGAAGTGTTTTTCAGAGTCCATAACTATGAAGTCAACTGGGTAATAAAAATCTTCCACCTTGACTATGACATCAGGCAACATCCCCCGTGGTAATTTAAGTGACAAATCGGCCATGGACACAGTAATGTTAGTTGGTTGCAATGGGCCAAGGTCATATTTATCATATAAACTACCAGGAAGGACATTGATACTTGCTCCAAGATCAAGAAGTGCCTTTTTGAATTTTATGTTTCCAATTTCAATTGTAATTAAAGGTGCTCCAGGATCTTTTAATTTGGGTGGAAGTATTCCTGTCAAAGCGGCACTAACATGTGCTGTACCGTTTGATTTTGTTGGAATTCGGTGACGTCTCTTTTGAGTACATAAATCTTTGAGGAATTTAGCATAAGCCGGAATTTGCTTAATGGCATCGATAAGTGGGATGTTAATTTTGACTTGTCGAAAAGTTTCCCAAATATCATCATTTTTTTTAAAAACTTGTTTTTCTGGGTTTTTCAAAGCTGTTGGGTAAGGGGTGGTATTTGTCTCCACATGTCCTTCCCCAACTTTAGACAGTTCCGACTCATGCAATTTTCCTTTCAATTTATGTTCTGGTTCAATTGGTGTTTTAAGAGTCTTTTCACTTTCATTATCAGAAGATACATAATCCTCCACTAAAACCTCATCAGGATTTTTTAACGAGTTTGGTGTAGGCTTATGCACTTGATTATCATATGATTTACCACTACGTAGAATAGTTACCTCATTTAGATGTGCGTTGTTGTTGGTGTTGGTGGTGGTGGTGTTGCTAGTTGAAGCTCTTGAGTGTTGAGGATTTACTTGCGTGGTGCCCGGAAGGTTGCCAGGTGGTCGCCAATTTATTTGCTCTGCTATTTGTCCCAATTGCTTCTCAAGTATTGAAATTGATTTGGAGTTAATTTCATTTTGCTTGAGACTTTCCTTCATCATGTTCATCAATTGTTCCATTTGCTTATCATGGTATGGTTCACTTGTCTTTCCATGATTTGCTTGAGAAGAAACTGGCCCATGATGTTGATTTTGACTGGATTGGCCCGAATTGTTGTTGCTGACCTTGTTGCCTTGCCAGGGGTTGAAGTTGTTGTTGTTGTTCCGCCAATTTGAACTTGAATTGTTGTTGTTCCTCCATCGGTCATTGTTGCTTTGGTTGTTGAATTGATTGTGTTGTTGTTGTGGTCTATAGAAATTTCGCCTTTCTTCATTCAAGTCAGCCTGATCACCGGAAGAATAAAAGACTTCTTCAACTTTATCATTGTTTGAGCGAACATGTTCCCTTTTCTGCAGTCTTTAGTCTTGTGTGGTCCTTCACATAAACTGCAAACAGTTTGAACATTAGATTGAGGGTTTTGTTTAAGTTGACTGATTTCAGTTGTCAGTTTCCACATTTGGGAAAGGACTTCAGTCAGCACTTCATCGGTTTGATGTACACTCTCAAATTTAAGTTGTTTGTTTTTGTTGCCACGATATTGGACCGAATGAGCGGGACTGCCATTCATTGTCATTTCATCTATGAGTTCATAAGTTTCTTCTGGTGTTTTGTTCCTTATGGAACCTCCGGCAGCTGCATGGAGTGATTGTTGTGTATGAATGTCCAAACTATTGAAGAATGTTTGAACCTGCCTCCACATAGGTAGCTCATGATGTGGGCATCTTTGGAGTAGCTCTCGGTATCTTTCCCATGCTTCGTATAGCGATTCGCCATCTTCAGCTTGAAATGAAAGGATTTCATTGATCATCATGTTTGTCTTTGATGGTGGAAAGTACTTGGTTAGGAATTTGTCAGCCAAGTCTTCCCAAGTGGTGATGGATTCAGCGGGTAATGTTGAGAACCACCTCTTGGCACGGCCTCGTAAAGAGAAAGGAAAGAGGCGTAGTCGGATTGCATCTTCAGTTACTCCATCCATCTTGAACATGTCACAAATGTCTAAGAAACTAGTGATGTGTGTATTGGGGTCACTATCGGGTGAGCCATCGAATTGCGCACTATTTTGCACCATTTGGATCACATGCATCTTGATCTCAAAAGTTGTAGCTCCTACTTCAGGTCGTTTAATGCATGATTTGGTCCCGTCAAGTGAGGGTCGTGCAAAATCTCCCATGGTTTTTCGGTCTGTCATCTTGTCGTCGGCTTTGTTGGCTTCTTCAAAAATTAAGGCGCGGTGAGTAACACGATTTCTTTTTGCCGCTCTTTCGATTTCTGAGTTAAAAAGCAATGGAGAGGATCGTCTCGAATAACGAGTATGCATGCACAAAAAAAAAAAAAATACAAACGCGTAAAAGTAATTTAACAATTATAAATAAAGACTATAAGAATCAAATAAATTTTTTTATATGTATTTTTTATATTTTTTTTTATATATTTTCGAAGTTATAAAAAAAAATCAAATAAACAAAAAAGAAAAAAAAATTATATATTTTTTTTATATATTTTTTTCGAAATTATACATAAAAATAAAAAAAAATTGTGATTTTTTTTTATTATATATATATATATATATATATATATATATATATATATATATATATATATATATATATATATATATATCAAATAAACAACTAGAAAGAAAATGTGAAATTTTTTTTTTATCAAAAATTTTGTTTTAAAATTTTTTTTTTTTAAATTTTTTTTTTTTTTAATTTAAAATAAAAATCAAAATAAATAACTAAATATTAAGCGCAATAGCTCCCCGGCAACGGCGCCAAAATTTGACGAGCGGTCGTTGTCGCGTCAAAAATAAACCTTATTTCCACTAATCTAGCGAGTGGTAAGTAAGGGTCGGATCCAGAGGAGCTTATGGTTAATAGTTTAGTTACTATTTTGATTTAACGATAAAGAAATAATGATTAATTTGAGATTTATAAATATGATGACAAACAAAAAATATATGATTTTAATTCAATTAAAAACAATGATCGCTTCCGGTTTCAGAATTAATAATTATATGAATTAGAAATGAGTGTTATTAATTTTTTCATAGTCGATTCAATTAAAGTCTAAGTCCAAAATAGAAAATAAGTGTAACCGCACCCTCCGTCTTACACACCGCTATTGGATGATTTGGCACGGTGGGGAGATCACTTAAAATTATTTTAAACTTGGAATAATTAATTGATAAATGAATAAAATAAGTGTAACGATTTTATAATGTTAAAAACATAAACAAAATCCACAAATAATATTCAACAAATTCAAATGTTCACACCCAAAAAATAATACAATAAGTAAGAATTAAAACCTACTCCCGGTTGCGATCACGAGAGGATTTAGCCGCGCATTGTAGACTTATACAAACTCATATTTGTATTCTTGAATTCTTGATGTCTTGATCTTGAATCTTGAAAAGTCTTGAATCTTTGATGGCTTGAATTCTTTAAAAAAAAAAGGAATTTGGAAGACTAAAATGCTTCCAAAAAAATATAGAAATTTCCTAAAGAAGGTGGTGGTATGAAAGTAGGTTGGTATAAGAGGTATAAGAGGTGTCTTAGAGATAAGAGGTGTGTAAGAATGTAAGAGGGTGTGTTGAAATGGTGATTTTGAGGTGGTATTTATAGTGAATTTTTGGAAAATTAAATACCAAAAAGAATGAAATAAAGCTAGGAATATTAAGCTTTTAGATTGGATCTAAGATCCAATCTAAATCTCATGAAAAAGAATTCAAAAGAATTAAAAAGATGGAATTATTTGGTTTTGTTGGGAAGAATTTGGGTTTAAAATAGGAAAAGCGGTGAAAAAGTGGTTAAAATTGGTTGGAAAGTGTTTAAAAGATAGGAAAACCCGTAGGTTCAGCACATGGCACAAGTACCTGGAGCTGGCATCAAAACGGCGTCGTTTAGGGCGATTTTTCGCGGGTCCAGATCGGGTCCGAGTTGGGTCGAGACGCGGATCTTTCTGTGAGAAGAAACGAAGCGGCAACGGGGCGGAGCTGGGTCGAAACCGGTGCGGGTCGGATGCGACGACGTCACGAATGACGTTATCAAGAACAAAAGGCGCGGATCCTAACCCGGGTCGAAGCCGGGTATGGATCGAATCAGGTCGGATCTGCTGTGAGGGGAATTGGAGGCGGGGCGGAAACCGGATCGGGCTCGGATCTTCGGATCTGGGTCGCGAGCTTTTGGGCTTCTGGGTTTCGGCTCCGGGTTTGGGCTCCGGGTTTGGGCTGATTCCGAGATTTAGATTTTATTTTATATTTTTTTTTCTTTTTTTTTTGTGAATTAAATTAAATTAAATTAATTTAATTAATATAAATTTTTTAGAAATTAAATAATTAATTCCCAATAATCTATTTTAATTAAACCTCATTAATTAATTTAAATTCTTTTTATTTTTATTTTAAAAAACATGATTTTTATATATTATTTTTATTTTGATTTTATTAAAAATACATTTAATTAAATTAAATTATTTAGAAAATAATTAAATTTTTATTTCCTAAATAAATCATTTTAATTAAATTATAATTATTTTAAAAATACAATTTTTTCATTTTTTTATTTTTCTCGTCTTTCCAAACCCGAACATCTTCAATTCTTTTGTTTTCAATCTTGATTTCTCTTCGTGTAATTCCTTGAATTTCTTTTTGCATCTTTTTGTACCATTTTCATCATATTTACCACCTACAAACATAATTTAAATACATGTCAAAGTAGCACCATTCTTAGATAAAATCGGTTATTTTACATAAATTATAGTATATTAAGCGTGATGTAAAATATACCGATCACCTACCACCCACAAACCGACGGACAGAGCGAACGAACCATTCAAACTTTGGAAGACATGTTAAGAGCTTGTGTGATAGACTTCGGTAAAGCATGGGATACCCATCTACCGCTTATCGAATTCTCCTACAATAACAGCTATCATACTAGCATCAAAGTCACTCCATTCGAAGCTCTTTACGGTTGCAAATGCAGATCACCCCTGTGTTGGGCTGAGGTGGGGGATACACAGCTAGCTAGAGGGCAAGTCTCTAATAACTCCCTCACTGGCCCTGAAATCATAAGGGAAAAGAGTCTCGAGATCGGCAAAAGAGTTACGCAGACAAACAACGCAAACCCTTGGAATTCCAGGTGGGTGATCGTGTACTACTAAACGTTTCCCCTTGGAAAGGAATGATACGATTCGGAAAATGCGGGAAACTAAATCCAAGGTACATCGGGCCATTCGAAATCCTTGCTAGGTTTGGGCCAGTAGCATACAAACTTCGATTACCTCAGGAACTCGACAAAGTACATCCCACATTTCACGTGTCGAACCTAAAGAAGTGTTTGTCTGATGAGACACTCGTAATACCACTCGACGAAATCAAAGTTAACAAAAATCTCCACTTCGTGGAGGAACCAGTCGAAATCATGGATCGGGAAATCAAACGAACGAAACAAAGTCGTATTCCCATCGTGAAGGTCCGTTGGAACGCTAAACGAGGGCCTGAGTTCACCTGGGAACGCGAAGATCAAATGAAACAAAAATACCCACATCTTTTCCCAAACTCTTGATGTCCCAGTCAATTGCAAATTTCGGGACGAAATTCCTTCTAACGGGGGGATGATGTGACAACCGTCAAAATTGAGTCAAGTCAAAGTCAAACAAAGTCAACAAGTCAAAACCAATCGACTCAATTAACCCTTGTATATTAGGGTTTACACTATGTAATTACTGTACAATGCAATATCTTAATGAGAGAAACATCATTTGGAAAGTTTGTGTGTTGAATTTCCAAAGTAAACATTGAACCAAAACGATAAAACATTATTGCACACTCATCGGGAGTGTGTACGACACTAAAACACGGTTTAACGGGGTTTACGAACCTTGCGTTGTGAAGCCGGACACTCAAATTAATCACAAACGAAACCTCTCTAAATCGTTTTCACTCTATCTCTTTCTATTTGAAATCTCTCCCAAATCTCTCTCAAAAGTTACTTTAACTTTTTGTAATCATTCGGGCCATCCCGACCCTTAACCGGGTCAAACCCCACTTGAAACGGGGTAAAAACGGGTAAAATAACCTTAAGGAACCAAAACCCTCCTATTAGAAGCGAAAACTCTCATGAGAAGCCTCTCAGGACCGAAGCCTCTCATGAGAAGCCTCTCAGGACCGAAGCCTCTCATGAGAAGCCTCTCAGGACCGAAGCCTCTCATTAGAAGCCTCTCAGGACAGAAGCCTCGCATGAGAAGCCTCTCAGACAGCCCATGCGAGAGGTCTCGCAGACGGCCCCTTTTTACCGGTTTTTCGACTACGACTTCGTTTTAACTCCGTTTTTCATTATTTTAACGTGGGATTTTCACCCAAAACTTTATTTTATAAACTAAGGCCCCAAAATATATAAATCTCCAGGGTTTTTATAAAAATGTATTAAAAGAATTGGTGGTTGGACTAATTATTGAGGGAATATTTGCTTTTCCTTATTTTATGACAAAAACAAGCCATCACCACCTCACTCTATGATCAGCCACTCTTTCCCACTACTCCTTGTCACCTTAGTGGACCTTTACAACCTATCTCTAGCTCTTCCCACGTTCTAAGAGCTGGAGGATTGGTCCTCTCTCCTCATTCTCCTTAAAAGCCCTTTCATTCTACACTTAGCAACCAAGAACACTCTCCAAAATTCTCTCATCTTTTCTCTCAATTTCAAGAACTTTAAGGCTTTCTCCAGGGATTTCTTTCTTCAATTAGTAAGTATCTTCATCATTCAAATAATTATTAAACTCCATTCTACTCAAATCATTGATATCTTACACAAATTCCATCTTATTCGGTGTTAGATTCTCGAATCATCAAGACATCTTCTTAGTGTTCTTGGGTTGAACACTTCCTCTATCTCACTTTCATCTACTGAAATCACATAAGGTGAGTTCATACCCCTACATTTACATGTTTTCTTAAGTTTTAAGGGGGGAATACAAGTAAAATCATCAAGAACACAATTAAACTTTTTCTAACAGATTACATCAGAAAAGATGGACTTTAATCACGGACTGTTTTGGTCAAGTTAAATATTTTAGTTTTCAAAACTGTTCAAGGTGCAAGTAGTTCAAACTCTTAGCTTTAAAATGGCTACTTGCACATCTCCATATAATTTTTCTACAATTTATGGTGATTTTTACAAAACTGCCTATCATTTCAGAGGCAAAACCGGACCAGTCTGTGATTATGAACATTTTCACCTCTGTTAGAGATCACTAAAAATCATGATAAAATTTACGAACAAACTAGACTCATATTCCAAACTCTCAGAATTTGCGAATTTGGATTTAGAGCTTTGATGATTTTTCTATAAATTTTCTAATAACAGTAACAGAAACTGTATACAACAAAAAGTTGCTGTCAATTTCATTTCACCTTGTAACATGTTGAGCAAGGTGTATATCTTTATGTGATTATATGTTATTGCAATATATGACATTTTATCTTAATATTTAGACACACATCAGTTTACAAATGGATTTGGACATATAAAATATAAAGAATAACAAGTGATTATAATCAAAGTACAACCGATACATTCAAACATTTAATAAACTATTTTGAATATAGTTTGCATACATTACTACGTACTACCCTTGGTTGATAAACTATAATAGGTATAGTTTATGATACATTACATAATACATACATTTAAAAAGGGTACATTTATACAAAGGATATTTTCATTAAGCAAGGTACGGCCATACGGTACCAAGTTTTCATAACACGTAATTCCGTTAATGACTTTATGAAATATTACATAACACATACATTTAAAAAGGGTACATTTATACAAAGGAAATTTTCATTAAGCAAGGTACGGTCATACGGTACCAAGTTTTCATTACACTACACTTAAATTCGTTAATGACTTCTGTGAGACATTCGATTCAATTTACAAATAAGTCATGTATTATAACCAGAGTCTCCTCGAGGGAGAGCGTGATACTTGTGTATAGATCTATATTGGGTCTGACAAACCCACACCTTAGTTGCATGCAACAGCTAGACCGACAGGTCTGGGGTGACAAATGTCATAACATTTCCGATGCCTGAAGAACGTCGTTTCAGGCCAACTAGGTTATAGCATGGTTATAATAACTCACATGTGGTATTAACAAACATAGAATTTACGGGGATTTCACTAAAATCAAACGAGTTTATGTCGATTTAAACTTGCATTGTTTTACTATAAGGAACGAACACTACTTGTACATTTCGGTCTTTGGGTTTTAAGACTACATTTACACATTAAGGAAAATATTGGATTTTCTGGAACGAACACTACTTTTACAAGAAAAGGCTTTAATAAACTCACATAAAGTATTAATGAATATTGGAATTTACGGGAACTTCATTAAAATTAAACGAGTTTATGTCGATTTAAACTTACATTATTTATTATAAGTAAGAAAAGTTACTTATACATTTCGGTCTTTGGATTTAAGACTACATATACATTTTAAGGAAAATATTGGATTTTTCTAAAACAAATACTACTTTTACAAACGAAAGGCTTTTAATAATACCAAACAAAAGCTTATGAACTCACCAACCTCTGTGTTGACACATTTTCAAACAACTTGTATTCTCAGGAAATCATTAAACAGGTAACCAAGTGCTTTTGAGGATGGGACGCTAAGGCGTCTACTATTTCATATTTTGTCAACATATTGTAATTGATTCGTAAACATGTAATTCATACAATGATGTAACTTTTTCAATTATATATATGTTGGTTGTGTTTGCTTGAATTACTATTACAATTGTTGTTATGATACTATACATGAAGTCCTCCACCCCCGGACATTTCCGCCATCCTTGGTTTGGGGGTGTGACATAAAGGTTGTAACTTTACGTGTTAGATCGATTGTAGAAGCTTGGATCTATCTTTTGATCAAAGGATGTACATCAGAAAGCAAAGATTTAGGGTATGGACGTGACCAACTCGGGGAGTCCATTATTGAACTTGGCGAGTCTAAGGGTTTTGCCCTTTCTGTTGAGGGTCAAAAGAACCCAGTTGAGTGTGGAAAGGTTTTAAGGGGGTCCCAGGGAGTGACCCAACGTTCTGGACTAAGCCATTGTGCTGGAAGTTCATGGGACTCGGCGAGTGCATGAACGGACTCGGCGAGTCCAAGGCAATCTCCTTAGAACTCGGCGAGTTGTTCATCAACTCGGCGAGTTGAGGACAGATCTGGTTCATCAGATAAAGGACAACTCGACGAGTTGTTCATCAACTCGACGAGTTGTTCATCAACTCGGCGAGTCAGATGAGTTTTCATGGGGCGTTCGAATAAGAGAAGAACTCGTCGAGTTGACGGCCCAACTCGACGAGTAGGGTCACGGATGAGGACGAGTAGAGAGTGAGGGACTCGGCGAGTTGACGGCCCAACTCGGCGAGTCGGGCCAACTGGAAGTTGACTTTGACTTTGACTTTGACTTGACTTGGTTGGGGGTAAATGGTCATTTTACCCTAAGTATAGAGATCAGTTTCTAACTGAGTGTTTATGGCGTTTGTAGCCGGAGGATTTCCGGAGCAGCAGCGGACGGAGGTTTCCCGCACAGATTATCAGCAGCCACTTGTATGAGGTGAGTTACCTTCCAGTAGCGGTGGGTCTACGGCCACAATGTCGGCCCACCAGTAGGAGTTGCATGATAGATGATTGTCTCTGTGATATTCATCTAGGTTTGTTACTACCTGTGATATGTTATGTGCTAAAATGATATGACGCTATGTACTAGTGACGGTAGGGGGAGATAGTCCCCAGATTACCGGCCGATAGGGTCGAAGGGGCGGTCGTGCCCAGACATGCTAGATAGATTATGTGATAAATGTGTTATGTGGTAGTAGTAAGGGGGTGAAATAGTCCCCAGTACCCGGTCGAGAGGACCGAAGGGGATACCAGCACCCAGATATGCTAGTCAGTACCCGGTCGAGAGGACTGAAGGGGAGGCCAGCTCCCAGATATACTAGACAGTATCCGGTCGAGATGACCGAAGGGGTAGGTCGGGCACCCAGATATGCCGGACAATATATGTATGTTATGTAACCGTATGGTATGTGGTACGATGAGGGAACTCACTAAGCTTTGTGCTTACAGTTTATAGTTTTGTTTTCAGGTACCTCTTCGTCGAAGGGGAAAGAGCTGGCGCGGTAGCGGCACATCATACACACACATTGATTTCCGCATCATGAGTTATTCTGGGATTTGTACTCTGACATTATTATGTTTTTATAAAATGGTTTCCGGACACGCGACATTTTTATGAAATGATATGATCAGTGAATGTTTTATTTCTAATGTTTGCTAAGTATATGTTTCAAAAATGATTTTTTTTTTGGCTCGTATTTTGGGATGTTACAAGTTGGTATCAGAGCCCTGGTTTGAGGGATTCGGACACACCTTCGGGGGATGTCTGGACTCAAATCGAGGGATTAAAAGATTTTTTTTATAAAGAAATGATTTTCTAAAGACTGAGTAAAAGAGTTTCGAGAAAGAACGAGGTGTGTGATGTGCGCGACCGGCCGAGCTCAAGTAAGTTTTCCCCAAAGTACCCATACAAGTTTATGTTATGATTATCAGTTTCAGTTTCAGTAGAACAGCATGCTAGAATAGGACTAAGGATCTAGGAATGATGCCTTGTGTGCCTGCTTTATGTGTTCCAGCTTTATGAGAATTGCATGCTAGTACCAAGTAGACAGTAGTAGGATAGTTTGTTTAGGTTATGCCTGATAATATGAGCTTAGCAGTGTATGCTAGTACAGATCAGTCGATATGATAGCCAGAGTAGTACATACATGATTATGTGTACTCAATGTCCGAATGCTGCTTGCTATGTGCTTTTAGGAGTTCTAGTTGTCTTTCACTAACTAGTAAACGAATATGTTAAGATACATATTGCAAGGACTAAATAATTTCAGAGGGTTGGGTCTAGCCCTATTTCGCAGCTCTCGTTTGAGTCCAACCGTTGTAGGGTAGGATCCCTCATTCGAAGAATTATCTAGTCTGGGTAATATGTAATAGTATTCGCAAGCTAGTTAGGGGAAGAAAGCAGGGACTTCTTATGCAGCTGAGGGCGGAGAGTGAGTTGGCGACTTCCTAGGGCGAGCCTAGGATGAGATTAGCATGAGATCAATAGTAGTAGTAGGGACTTGGTGGAGTCGAGGCAGTTCTTGAGGAAAGTACGGATAGATGTGGAAGGTAGTATGGGCCCGTACTACTGAAAGCAGTGGATCCGTACTTGAATTAAGGGAGGCTGAGGCGAGACCAGGAACCTTGCAGAAGACGTGATCCCTTTAGATGTATCAGTACCACTGACAGTTGTCGTTATGTATTGCAGAATGGTGGTACTACGCTCGAGGCCAACAGTTGGCAGTTCAGGAGAGGGATCGGGTTCGGGATCAGGTTCCGAGCCAATAGACGAGAGGCTACGCGAGTTCATCGCGTCAGAGATCACCAGAGGCATCCTTGATTCGACTGCCATTATCTTCGGGTCGATCAAGGAAGGGATAGTGGAGTTGATGGAGGATCGCCTCAGGGCATTCAAGAGCGACATGGCATCTGGCCAGTCAGGATCTCGCACACTGTCCTTCAAGGACTTCCGGGGCAGTGGTGCGCCGGATTTTCACGGGGCGAAGGACCCCATAGCTGACAGGCGATGGATTGTAGACATTGAGTCTGCACAGTTGACTAGCTTCTGCCCCGAGGGGTCGAAGGTGAGATCTGCAGCAGGATGTTTGAGAGATCGAGCTAGGGATTGGTGGGAATCCGTTGGTGACTCGTTGGGAGCCTCGGTTGTCGAGGCTATGACCTGGTCGGACTTCGTGACCAGGTTCAGGGCAGAGTTTGCGCCGGCTGTCGAGCTTCAGCAGCTGGCCAGGGAGTTCCTAGATATGAGACAGACGACGAAGACTGTGGCGGAGATCACCGCCAAGTTCCGGGAGAGAGCGTTACTGGTGCCCCAGTACGCGGGTGATGAGGATATGAGGATGTGACAACCGTCAAATTTCGGTCAATTCAAAGTCAAACAAAGTCAACAAGTCAAACCACTCAACTCCAATAACCCTTGTATGTTAGGGTTTACGTTATGTAATCACTATACAATTCGCTATTTTAATGAGAAATCATCATTTGGAAAGTTCATGTGTTTGATTTTCCTTAGCCTTAACAGTGCTAAACAACGAACCAAAGCGATAAAACACTATTGCACAATCATCGGGATTGTGTACGACACTAAAATACGGTTTAACGGGGTTTACGAACCTTGCGTTGTGAAGCCGGACACTCAAATTAATCACAAACGAAACCTCTCTAAATCGTTTTCACTCTATCTCTTTCTATTTGAAATCTCTCCCAAATCTCTCTCAAAAGTTACTTTAACTTTTTGTAATGATTTGGGTCATCTCGACCCTTAACCGGGTCAAAAACCGCTTGAAACGGGATAAAAACGAGTAAAATAGCTTTAAGGACCCGAAACCGAAGCTTCAGGACCGAAGCCTCCCATCCGAGGCCTCTGATCCGAAGTCGAGGCTTCTCACGAGACTAGGACCGAAGCCAGCAGACTGAAGCCTCGCATGCAAGGGTCCGAAGCCTCGCATCTTCGGCCCCCATGCGAGAGGTCTCGCAGACGGCCCCTTTTTACCGGTTTTTCGACTACGACTTCGTTTTAACTCCGTTTTTCATTATTTTAACGTGGGATTTTCACCCAAAACTTTATTTTATAAACTAAGGCCCCAAAATATATAAATCTCCAAGTTTTTATAAAATATATTAAAAGAATTAGTGGTTGAACTAATTATTGAGGGAATATTTGCTTTTCCTTAATTTATGGCAAAAGCAAACCACCACCACCTCACTCTATGATTAGCCACTCTTTCCCACTCATACCCCTACATTTACATGTTTTCTTAAGTTTTAAGGGGGGAATACAAGTAAAATCATCAAGAACACAATTAAACTTTTTCTAACAGATTACATCAGAAAAGATGGACGTTAATCACGGACTGTTTTGGTCAACTTAAATATTTTAGTTTTCAAAACTGTTCCAGGTGCAAGTAGTTCAAACTCTTAGCTTTAAAATGGCTACTTGCACATCTCCATATGATTTTTATACAATTTATGGTTATTTTTACAAAACTGCCTGTCATTTCAGAGGCAAACCCGGACCAGTCTGTGCTTATGAACATTTTCACCTCTGTTAGAGATCACTAAAAATCATGATAAAATTTACGAACAAACTAGACTCATATTCCAAACTCTCAAAATTTTCGGATTTGGATTTAGAGCTTTGATGATTTTTCTATAAATTTTCTAAGAACAGTAACATAAACTGTTTTCAACGAAAAGTTGCTGTTAATTTCATTTCACCTTGTAACATGTTGAGCAAGGTGTATATCTTTATGCGATTATATGTTATTGCAATATATGACATTTTATCTTAATATTTAGACACACATCAGTTTACAAATGGATTTGGTCATATAAAATATAAAGAATAAAAAGTGATTATAATCAAAGTACAATCGATACATTCAAACATTTAATAAACTATTTTGAATATAGTTTGCATACATTACCACGTACTACCCTTGGTTGATAAACTATAATAGGTATAGTTTATGATACATTACATAACACAGACATTTAAAAAGGGTACATTTATACAAAGGATATTTTCATTAAGCAAGGTACGGCCATACGGTACCAAGTTTTCATAACACGTAATTCCGTTAATGACTTTGTGAGACATTTACTTCAAATTACCATTAAGTCCTGTATTGTAACCAGAGTCTCCCTCGTGATACTTGTGTATAGATCTATATTGGGTTTGACAAACCCACACCTAAACTGCATGCAACAGTTAGACCGATAGGTCTGGGGTGACAAATGTCATAACATTTCCGACGCCTGAAGAATGTCGTTTTAGGCAACCTTGGTCATAGTATGGTTATAATAAACTCACATAAAGTATTAATAAACATTGGAATTTACGGGAACTTCATTAAAATTTAACGAGTTTATGTCGATTTAAACTTGCATTGTTTTACTATAAATATGAGAAATTACTTGTACATTTCGGTCTTTGGGTTTTAAGACTACATTTACACATTAAGGAAAATATTGGATTTTCTAACACAAATACTACTTTTACAAACGAAAGGCTTTTAATAATACCAAACAAAAGCTTATGAACTCACCAACCTTTGTGTTGACACTTTTTCAAACAACTTGTATTCTCAGGAAATCATTAAACAGGTAATCAAGTGCTTTTGAGGATGGGACGCTAAGGCGTCTACTATTTCATATTTTGTCAACATATTGTAATTGATTCGTAAACATGTAATTCATACAATGATGTAACTTTTTCAGTTATATATATGTTGGTTGTGTTTGCTTAAATTACTATTACAATTGTGGTTATGATACTATACATGAAGTCCTCCACCCCCGGACGTTTCCGCCATCCTTGGTTTGGGGGTGTGACAGATTGGTATCAGAGCACAGTTTATAGTGAATTAAGTATATCAAACCACATAAGATATACAAACTATAAACACAATTGGGACTAATAGTCTCTGATTTGTGCATTTTTCAAATAAATATACTCTTAGAAAATAAATGATTTTCTTGATTAAAGTATACATACATACATTACATGCTCGCATGGTATCATAACTAGCGAAAACATAAAGCAAAAGAAGAAGAGTTGAACATTTTGAGTATGCCTTACTATATGTGGATTAAATCTGGGAAGGATATAGCCTGATCAACTATATCTGTCTGGGAATTGACTTGCATATACCGGGGGATGGTCAGGATGGACAACAAATCTAACAAACCTAATAACATACTACAAAGGATACTTTAAGAACTCAAAACTAAACATTTACAAATACTATAGGAGTATTTTGTGTTACTATAATAAATTATCTGAGAATTAAATAGGTCTTTATTTATAGATCAATAGCTGCTAAGTGGATGCGCTAAGGTCATATGTAACTAAGATGCTATAGACTTAGAATTTATGTATCTTTGTTTCACTTCCTGTCCTTGTTTGGTTGTGGTCTTGGAGTTAGGGTCATCTATTCGAAGGACTATTATATCTTAATCACATATGACTGGTATGCACTTTGCAACTAATTAAGTAACCGATAAAGATCATTTTAAAATATAATATATTAATTATGTCCCGACTAAATTAGTATATGTGAAACTTCTACAAACAGTCATATACTTGGAAACAAGGAAACTCAAATAAAATATTTTATACTTTCATTTTACCTCATAACCCAATGTATTGGGTCAATTAAAAGTATAAAATCGTATGTATCGTAAACATACCGGAAAACAACGTAATAATATACTTTATGTATAAAAGATTTCTCTTCCTATAAATACACTTTTACTAAAAGTACATTGGTTTACGACTTATGACAGAACCATGCCGCCAAGGAGAAGACCAAGACCTTCCAGCAACACAGCAACACCTCCTCCGCCGCTGCCTCCACAGTTTGATCCTGCGATGTTCCAGGCTGCAGTAACAGCAGCCGTAGCGGCCGCAATGTCGCAGATAGGGACAAACGGAGCTGGTGGTTCTGGATCGGGTGCTACAAACTCTATCCACGGAGACAGTACATGGCGTGCAAGAGAGTGTTCATACAAAGACTTCACCAATGGCAAACCCGACTACTTCAATGGGAGCGGGGGAGTCATCACTTTGATGCAATGGTTTGAAAAGACCGAAGTAGTCTTTCAGGTGTGCTCTTGCCCCGAAGCGAGCAAAGTTAAGTTCGCAGCCTTCACTTTCACCGGCCGGGCCCTTACTTGGTGGAACTGCCGGATTAAGTCACTTACTCTCGAAGTGGCTAGCTCCATAACCTGGGCAGAACTAAAAACGTTGATGATGAAGGAGTACTGCCCGAGAGGTGAAATTCAAAAGCTGGAACAAGAACTTTGGAACCTCAGGATGACGGGCTCCGACCTTGAAACCTACACCGCCCGATTCAATGAATTGGCTCTCCTCTGCCCAACAATGGTTACTCCGGAGGAGAAAAAGGTGGAGCGATACCTTTGGGGACTGTCTCTCCAAGTGCAAAGTAGTGTCCTGACTTCAAGGCCAACTACTTTTGACAGTGCCAGGGAGCTGGCACAACAACTTGTTGACCACCGAGCCGGTCATAATACTACAACCACCACCACTGATCAATCAAAAGGGGGAAACAACAAAAGGAAGTTCTGGAACGAAAAGAAGAGCCAACCAGCACAGGACCCTGCTAAGAAGCAACAAATTGTTGCTGTCCATGCTGCCACTAATGCTGCCACTACTGCTACCACTCCAGCACCACCGAAGCCATATGCTGGAACCCTACCTAAGTGCAACAAGTGCAACTTTCACCACAATGGTGCTTGTAGGGAGATGCACTGTAACAACTGCGACAGGAAGGGGCACATTGCTCGTTTCTGTAAAGCGCCGACTCGACCAATCAACCAAGTCGCCAGTACGGGGGCAACCCGAACCTGCTACAACTGTGGAGACGCAGGTCACTTCAAAAGAAACTGCCCCAAAGCACAAGCCCCTAATGCTTGTGGAGTAGGAAGAGTCCTGGCAATAGGACATGGGGAAGCAGTCGAGGGTCCCACAGTGGTTACCGGTACGTTTCTCCTCAATAACTCTTATGCATGCGTACTATTCGATAGTGGAGCGGAGAGGAGTTTCGTGAGCCACCAATATAAACAATTACTTGAACAAAATCCCCAATCACTAAAGGATACTTATGTAGTAGAAATGGCAAATGGGAAAGTAGAACGCACTAGCGATATATACTCAGAGTGTACTCTCACTCTAGACAACCATACATTTAAAATTGACCTGATGCCGGTCACCATAAAAAGCTTCGACGTAATCATCGGGATGGATTGGTTAGTTCCTCACCATGCCGACATTTTATGTTACGAAAGGGCCGTTCGCCTCAATCTACCAAATGACGAAACCCTTCTCATCTATGGTGACAAACCTAGTGCGAATTTACAAATCATCTCATGCATCAAAGCCCAAAAGTATCTCCGGAAGGAGTACCATGCCTTCTTAGCCCACGTAGTAGACAAGAAACAGGACGTGAAAGACATCAAAGACATCCCCGAAGTGTGTAACTTCCCGGATGTGTTCCCAGAAGATCTTCCTGGTGTACCACTCGCACGACAAGTCGATTTCAGAATTGACTTAATACCCGGAGCTACCCCCGTAGCCAGAGCTCCATACCGCCTCGCACCAACAGAAATGCAAGAGTTGTCCAGTCAGTTGAACGAGCTTTTGAGCAAAGGGTTCATCAGACCAAGCTTCTCACCTTGGGGAGCGCCAGTCCTTTTTGTAAAGAAGAAGGACGGATCCTTTCGCATGTGCATCGACTATCGGGAACTAAACAAACTCACCATCAAGAACCGATATCCTCTACCCCGAATCGACGACCTTTTCGACCAACTCCAAGGAGCAAATTTCTTCTCAAAGATCGACCTAAGGTCAGGTTACCATCAGCTACGAGTTCAAGAAGAAGATATTCCCAAAACTGCATTCAGAACTCGCTATGGGCACTACGAGTTTGTGGTGATGTCCTTCGGTTTAACAAACGCACCTGCGGTATTCATGGACCTAATGAATAGAGTGTGTCGACCCTATCTAGACAAGTTTGTAATCGTATTCATCGACGATATCTTGATCTACTCGCGAAGCGAAGAAAAGCATCGTCTACATCTACGCCAAGTGCTAGAGACACTAAGAGCGGAGAAGCTTTATGCTAAGTTCTCTAAATGTGAATTCTGGATTAGAGAAGTGGATTTCCTTGGACATGTGGTAAGTGAGAAAGGCATACATGTGGATCCCTCCAAGATCAAGGCAATCGAGAATTGGTCAGCACCCAAGACGCCAACCGAAATTCGACAATTCCTTGGGCTTGCTGGCTACTACCGAAGATTTATACAAAACTTCTCCAAGATTGCGAAACCACTCACCACCTTGACGCAGAAAGGTGTGATATTCAAGTGGGAAAATAAACAAGAAACTGCTTTCCAAACGTTAAAACAAGCCCTATGCAGCGCACCGATCTTGTCTCTCCCAGAGGGAACCGAGGACTTCGTAGTGTACTGTGATGCTTCGAATCAAGGCCTCGGATGTGTGCTCATGCAGAGAGGGAAGGTTATCGCGTATGCATCAAGACAGCTTAAGACGCACGAGGTTAATTATACTACGCACGACCTGGAATTAGGAGCAGTGGTATTCGCTTTGAAGATCTGGAGACACTACCTCTACGGAACGAAATGCACTATCTTCACTGATCACAAAAGTCTTCAGCATATCCTCAATCAGAAAGAGCTCAACATGCGACAGAGGAGATGGGTAGAGTTGCTGAATGACTACGAGTGCGAAATTCGTTATCATCCGGGCAAGGCCAATGTAGTGGCCGATGCTCTAAGCAGGAAGGAGTACTCGGGCCGCCGAGTAAAATCCTTAACAATGACAATCCATTCCCACCTGACCATACAAATCAAGGAAGCTCAACTGGAAGCTTTGAAACCAGAAAAGGTGGCAGGAGAGACATTAAGGGGAATGGATAAAAACTTAGAAGTCAAGGATGATGGAGCGCGTTATATCATGAACCGGATTTGGACACCGAAGTTCGGTGGACTCCGAGATGTTGTCATGAATGAAGCACACAAGACTCGATACTCCATCCATCCCGGGTCGGATAAGATGTATCTGGACCTCAAGAAATTATACTGGTGGCCGAACATGAAAGCTGAGATTGCTACCTATGTGAGCAAGTGCCTGACTTGCGCTAAGGTCAAAATCGAATACCAGAAACCATCCGGGCTATTACAACAGCCGGATATACCTGAGTGGAAGTGGGAACGAATAACCATGGACTTCATAACCAAGCTGCCTAAGACATCGGGCGGGCTTGACACAATATGGGTAATCGTAGACAGATTGACCAAATCAGCACACTTCATACCAATAAAAGAAACCGACAAGATGGAGAAGCTGACTAGAACGTACATCAGAGAGATTGTACGACTCCATGGTGTGCCGATATCCATTATCTCCGATAGAGATAGTAGATTTACCTCACGGTTTTGGCAGTCTCTACAAAAATCATTGGGAACTAGGCTTGACATGAGTACGGCCTACCACCCACAAACCGACGGACAGAGCGAACGAACCATTCAAACGTTGGAAGACATGTTAAGAGCTTGTGTGATAGACTTCGGTAAAGCATGGGATACCCATCTACCGCTTATCGAATTCTCCTACAATAACAGCTATCATACTAGCATCAAAGTCGCTCCATTCGAAGCTCTTTACGGTCGCAAATGCAGATCACCCCTGTGTTGGGCTGAGGTGGGGGATGCACAGCTAGCTAGAGGGCAAGTCTCTAATAGCACCCTCACTGGCCCTGAAATCATAAGGGAAACCACATAAAAGATCGTTCAAATTCGAGAAAGACTGAAAGCGTCTCGCGATCGGCAAAAGAGTTACGCAGACAAACGACGCAAAACCTTGGAATTCCAGGTGGGTGATAGAGTACTACTAAAAGTTTCCCCTTGGAAAGGAATGATACGATTCGGCAAACGCGGGAAACTAAATCCAAGGTACATCGGGCCATTCGAAATCCTTGCTAGGATTGGGCCAATAGCATACAAACTTCGATTACCTCAGGAACTCGACAAAGTACATCCCACATTTCACGTGTCGAACCTAAAGAAGTGTTTGTCTGATGAGACACTCGTAATACCACTCGACGAAATCAAAGTTAACGAAAATCTCCACTTCGTGGAGGAACCAGTCGAAATCATGGATCGGGAAATCAAACGAACGAAACAAAGTCGTATTCCCATCGTGAAGGTCCGTTGGAACGCTAAACGAGGACCCGAATTCACCTGGGAACGCGAGGATCAGATGAAACAAAAGTATCCACATCTCTTCCCAAACTCTTGAAATCCCAGTCAAAATGAAAATTTCGGGACGAAATTCCTTCTAACGGGGGGATGATGTGACAACCGTCAAATTTCGGTCAATTCAAAGTCAAACAAACTCAACAAGTCAAACCGGTCAACTCCAATAACCCTTGTATGTTAGGGTTTACGTTATGTAATCACTATACAATTCGCTATTTTAATGAGAAATCATCATTTGGAAAGTTCATGTGTTTGATTTTCCTTAGCCTTAACAGTGCTAAACAACGAACCAAAGCGATAAAACACTATTGCACAATCATCGGGATTGTGTACGACACTAAAATACGGTTTAACGGGGTTTACGAACCTTGCGTTGTGAAGCCGGACACTCAAATTAATCACAAACGAAACCTCTCTAAATCGTTTTCACTCTATCTCTTTCTATTTGAAATCTCTCCCAAATCTCTCTCAAAAGTTACTTTAACTTTTTGTAATCATTTGGGTCATCTCGACCCTTAACCGGGTCAAAAACCGTTTGAAACGGGGTAAAAACGAGTAAAATAGCTTTAAGGACCCGAAACCGAAGCTTCAGGACCGAAGCCTCCCATCCGAGGCCTCTGATCCGAAGCTGAGGCTTCTCACGAGACTAGGACCGAAGCCAGCAGACCGAAGCCTCGCATGCGAGGGTCCGAAGCCTCGCATCTTCGGCCCCCATGCGAGAGGTCTCGCAGACGGCCCCTTTTTACCGGTTTTTCGACTACGACTTCGTTTTAACTCCGTTTTTCATTATTTTAACGTGGGATTTTCACCCAAAACTTTATTTTATAAACTAAGGCCCCAAAATATATAAATCTCCAGGGTTTTTATAAAAATATATTAAAAGAATTAGTGGTTGAACTAATTATTGAGGGAATATTTGCTTTTCCTTAATTTATGGCAAAAGCAAACCACCACCACCTCACTCTATGATTAGCCACTCTTTCCCACTACCCCTTGTCTCCTTAGTGGACCTTTACACCCAATCTCCAGCTCTTCCCACGTTCTAAGAGCTGGAGGATTGATCCTCTCTCCTCATTCTCCATAAAACTCTTTCATTCTACACTTAGCAACCAAGAACACTCTCCAAAATTCTCTCATCTTTTCTCTCAACTTCAAGAACTTCAAGGCTTTCTCCAGGGATTTCTTTCTTCAATTAGTAAGTATCTTCATCATTCACATAATTATTAAACTCCATTCTACTCAAATCATTGATATCTTACACAAGTTCCATCTTATTCAGTGTTAGATTCTCGAATCATCAAGACATCTTCTTAGTGTTCTTGGGTTGAACACTTCCTCTCTCTCACTTTCATCTACTGAAACCACATAAGGTGAGTTCATACCCCTACATTTACATGTTTTTCTTAAGTTTTAAGGGGGTAATACAAGAAAAATCATCAAGAACACAATTAAACTTTTTCTAACAGATTACATCAGAAAAGATGGACGTTAATCACGGACTGTTTTGGTCAACTTAAATATTTTAGTTTTCAAAACTGTTCCAGGTGCAAGTAGTTCAAACTCTTAGCTTTAAAATGGATACTTGCACATCTCCATATGATTTTTATACAATTTATGGTGATTTTTACAAAACTGCCTGTCATTTCAGAGGCAAACCCGGACCAGTCTGTGATTATGAACATTTTCACCTCTGTTAGAGATCACTAAAAATCATGATAAAATTTACGAACAAACTAGACTCATATTCCAAACTCTCAAAATTTGCGGATTTGGATTTAGAGCTTTGATGATTTTTCTATAAATTTTCTAAGAACAGTAACAGAAACTGTTTTCAACGAAAAGTTGCTGTTAATTTCATTTCACCTTGTAAAATGTTGAGCAAGGTGTATATCTTTATGTGATTATATGTTATTGCAATATATGACATTTTATCTTAATATTTAGACACACATCAGTTTACAAATGGATTTGGTCATATAAAATATAAAGAATAAAAAGTGATTATAATCAAAGTACAATCGATACATTCAAACATTTAATAAACTATTTTGAATATAGTTTGCATACATTACCACGTACTACCCTTGGTTGATAAACTATAATAGGTATAGTTTATGATACATTACATAACCCATACATTTAAAAAGGGTACATTTATACAAAGGATATTTTCATTAAGCAAGGTACGGCCATACGGTACCAAGTTTTCATAACACGTAATTCCGTTAATGACTTTGTGAGACATTTACTTCAAATTACCATTAAGTCTTGTATTGTAACCAGAGTCTCCTTGAGGGAGAGCGTGATACTTGTGTATAGATCTATATTGGGTTTGACAAACCCACACCTAAACTGCATGCAACAGTTAGACCGATAGGTCTGGGGTGACAAATGTCATAACATTTCACGCCTGAAGAACGTCGTTTTAGGCAACCTTGGTCATAGTATGGTTATAATAAACTCACATAAAGTATTAATAAACATTGGAATTTACGGGAACTTCATTAAAATTTAACGAGTTTATGTCGATTTAAACTTGCATTGTTTTACTATAAATATGACAAATTACTTGTACATTTCGGTCTTTGGGTTTTAAGACTACATTTACACATTAAGGAAAATATTGGATTTTCTAACACAAATACTACTTTTACAAACGAAAGGCTTTTAATAATACCAAACAAAAGCTTATGAACTCACCAGCCTTTGTGTTGACACTTTTTCAAACAACTTGTATTCTCAGGAAATCATTAAACAGGTAATCAAGTGCTTTTGAGGATGGGACGCTAAGGCGTCTACTATTTCATATTTTGTCAACATATTGTAATTGATTCGTAAACATGTAATTCATACAATGATGTAACTTTTTCAATTATATATATGTTGGTTGTGTTTGCTTGAATTACTATTACAATTGTGGTTATGATACTATACATGAAGTCCTCCACCCCCGGACGTTTCCGCCATCCTTGGTTTGGGGGTGTGACAGAGGAGGACCCGCTATCATGACATGTTACGAGCTGACATTCGGGAGCATGTCAGTTTTTCAGCTTGCCCTACCCTGGACTCTATGGTTGCTAGGGCAAGGGAGAGGGAGATAGACCTGGAGCACATTCGGAAGAGAAAGGCGGAAGAGGGGCATGTTATGGGGGCTTCGGGGAAGAAGCCCAAGGGACCAGATGCGGGGCCGAAAGGCCAACAGGGGCGGGGCTGCTGCAGGAAATGCGGCAAGACGCACGAGGGAGCATGCAAGTTAGGATCGTCAGGCTGCTACAAGTGCGGCAAGTTAGGGCACTTCAGCAGGTATTGTACCGCCCCTGCACCCGTGTTACAGACGTCAGAGTTGCTGTGTTTCCACTGCAACCAGAGGGGCCACAAGAAGGCCAATTGCCCCCAGTTGACAGCAGCAGCGCCAGTAAAGGCGCCAGCTCCAGCGACCCTGCGGATTACCGATGGCCGGCAGGGCAAGGCAGAGGCTCCAGTGGTGAGGAGTCGGGCATTTCAGCTGACTACCGAGGAGGCACGCGCTGCACCCGATGTGGTGACGGGTATGATTCTTTCCCTCTGGTTTATCTTTATGACGTTATTGTTATTGATATGTGATCTGTTTAGGATCGCTCCATGTGAATGGTATCCCAGTACAGGTACTGTTTGATTCGGGCGCTACCCGATCATTCGTTTCTCTTACGCTTAGCAAGAAGTTTTCTGAGTCTTCGGGTATGTTGGATTGCCCTCTAGAGGTCGAGATTGCGGACGACCGATCAGTGCGAGCATCTGAGGTCTTCCGAGATTGTGTGCTGAGGTTATTTGAGGAGCGCTACTTGGTAGACTTGGTTCCCATTCCATTGCGTGGGAACAAGGTGATTATAGGCATGGATTGGCTCAGCCCTAATGGGGCAGTGATCGACTGCGCGCAGCAGTTGGTGCGGATCAGGACCCCAAGTGGGGGAGAGCTGGTGATTCAGGGCGAGAGGCCACAGCGAGGACCGGCCTTATGTTCAGCAGCGAGAGCTAGGCGTTACCTTCAGCAGGGTTGCGCAGGTTATGTCGCGCATGTTATGGATACCCGGGAGGTGGGTAGGGCGACGGTGGGCAATGTGCCCGTAGTACGAGAATTCGCGAATGTATTCCCCGAGGAGTTGCCAGGGATACCTCCGGAGCGAGTGGTGGAGTTCAGGATCGACCTAGTCCCTGGTGCGGCTCCGATAGCCAAGGCACCGTATCGGTTGGCTCCTCCTGAGATGCAGGAGTTGTCTACACAGCTTCAGGAGTTGTTAGAAAAGGGTTTCATTCGACCGAGCAGTTCACCCTGGGGAGCCCCGATTCTGTTTGTGAAGAAGAAGGATGGGTCGCATCGTATGTGTATAGACTATAGGGAGTTGAACAAGGTAACGGTGAAGAATCGTTACCCACTTCCGAGGATTGACGACCTCTTTGACCAGCTTCAGGGAGCATCTTGGTTCTCCAAGATAGATTTGCGTTCAGGGTATCATCAGATGATGGTTAGGGAGGAGGATATGCAGAAGACGGCGTTTCGGACGCGTTATGGCCACTATGAGTTTGTGGTGATGCCTTTCGGGCTCACCAATGCTCCTGCCGCGTTCATGGACCTCATGAACCGCGTGTGCAGATCGATGTTAGACCGGTCTGTGATAGTGTTTATTGATGATATCTTGGTTTACTCCAAGACGCAGGAGGAGCATGAGGAGCATCTACGAGAGGTTCTAGAGACCTTGAGGAGGGAGAACTTGTACGCCAAGTTCTCCAAGTGTGATTTCTGGTTGCGCGAGGTGCAGTTTCTTGGGCACCTTGTCAACCAGAACGGGATTTCGGTAGATCCGGCCAAGGTAGAGGCCGTGATGAGATGGGAGGTTCCGAAGTCTCCATCTGAGATTCGGAGTTTCCTGGGATTAGCTGGCTACTATCAGAGATTCATCCAGGATTTCTCCAAGATAGCATTACCCCTGACCAGGCTAACGAGGAAGGCTGTGGTCTTTCGTTGGGGGCCTCATCAGCAGGCAGCGTTCGAGACACTGAGAAAGAGATTGTGCGAGGCGCCAATCTTAGCCCTGCCAGAGGGCATGGAGGATTTTGTTGTATACTGCGATGCGTCCATCTCATGTTTGGACGCAGTATTGATGCAGAGAGGGCACGTCATCGCTTACGCGTCGAGGCAGCTGAAGCCTCACGAGGCGAACTACCCGACGCATGATTTGGAGTTGGGGGCTGTTGTGTTCGCCCTCAAGATGTGGCGACATTACCTCAATGGGGTTCGATGTACGATTTACACGGACCACAAGAGCTTAAGGTACCTCATGGATCAGCCGAATCTGAACATGAGGCAGCGTCGGTGGTTGGACGTGGTAAAGGATTACGACTGCGAGATCCTTTACCATCCGGGAAAGGCCAATGTGGTGGCCGATGCGCTTAGCCGCAAGGCGGCACCGATCAGGGATATCTGTCTGAGGATGACAGTGGTGACTCCGCTTTTGGAGCGGATCCGGGAGGCTCAGCAGGAGGCTATGAAGGAGGAACATCGGAAGAGCGAGCGGATTGTGGGACATGTTTCCTCCTTCGACTATGATAGTCGAGGGTTATTGACACTACACCGTAGGGTGTGGGTACCGTATCACGGGGGTGTGCGTCAGGTTCTGATGAAGGAGGCACACAAATCCCGATTCTCCATTCATCCCGGGGCAACGAGGATGTATAGAGATCTTCGTCTAGACTATTGGTGGCCCTGCAGGAAGCGGGATGTAGCATGGTACGTTGAGTTGTGCTTGACCTGCAGGAAGGTCAAGGCCGAGCACCAGAGGCCACACGGCAAGATGCAGCCGTTGGATATCCCGCTGTGGAAACGGGAAGACATCACGATGGATTTTATCACCAAGCTTCCCAGGACCGCACAGGGAGTGGATTCTATATGGGTCATCGTGGATCGGTTGACCAAGAGCGCTCACTTCATACCGATCCAAGAGAGTATCTCGGCAGAGAAGTTGGCCAAAATCTACATCCGAGAGGTGGTGGCGCGGCACGGAGTGCCAGTCTCCGTGATTTCAGACAGAGATGTACGGTTTACTTCCAGGTTTTGGAAGAAGTTCCATGACGAGTTGGGTACTCGTCTACATTTTAGCACCGCTTTTCACCCGCAGACCGATGGTCAGAGTGAGCGGACCATCCAGACTTTGGAGGATATGTTGCGGGCGTGCGTACTAGACTTCGGTGGTAGCTGGGATACCTATCTTCCTCTAGCTGAGTTTTCGTACAACAACAGCTACCACGCGAGTATCGACCGACCTCCCTTCGAGATGTTGTACGGGAGGAGGTGCAGGACCCCGACATGCTGGGGTGAAGTTGGCCAGAGGGTCATGGGGAGCACCGAAGTAGTGCTCAAGATGACAGAGAAGATTCAGCAGGTCTGGAGCAGGCTTCAAACTGCTCAGAGTCGGCAGAAAAGTTATGCCGATAAGCATCGATCAGACCTGGAGTTCCAGGTCGGGGATAAGGTTCTCCTGAAAGTGTCGCATTGGAAGGGCGTCATCCGATTCAGGAAACGGGGCAAGTTGGGTCCCAGGTATATTGGACCGTTTAGGGTTGTAGCCCGGGTGGGCAAGGTGGCATACCAGCTGGATCTGCCAGCCGAACTCAGTCAGATCCACAACACTTTCCACGTCTCCCAGCTGCGGAAGTGCCTGGTGGATGACTCAGCAGTGGTACCCTTGGAGGACATTCAGGTTGACGACAGCCTGAATTATATCGAGCGGCCTGTAGCGATCCTCGACCGGAAGTCGAAGGATCTGAGGAACAAGAGGGTTGAGTTAGTAAAGGTGCAATGGCAGCACCGGAAGGGCTCGGAATGGACATGGGAGCCGATGGATGAGATGATGGAGCATTACCCAGAGCTGTTCCACGATCGAGCAGCAGACTTCGAGGACGAAGTCTAAAATAAGTGGGGGAGATTGTAACACCTGGTTCTTGGTACGTATTCTTTTATCAAATCTTTAAATGTTTAGCATTTTGGGTCTTGGACTCGGCGAGTTGAAGGACCAACTCGCCGAGTAGAAGCAGGATGGGACGCGGGGTTTAAGTGATGTACTCGGCGAGTCGGGTCCCCGGACTCGGCGAGTAGACCCTGTTTGGACAAAAACCCTAATTCAGGGGTGTGCACCCTATTTAAACACCTTAACTCGGCCTCCTTCGTCTCATTTACTCCCAGAAGACCCCCATAGCAAACCCTAGCCGTTATTGAAGAGTTTTAAGGCATTTAGAGTGATCTTGGTGATTTTGTGGTTCAAGGAAGAAGGAAAAGCTTGAAGGATCAAGAGGAGGCTAGAGGGATTCAGTTGTGAGCATCATTTGCAGTCTTCAGAAGGTATAAAGTCTATACCTTGCTCTTTCATTTGTTAGATCCCTCTTTGGGAAGATTTAGGGCTTTTATGAGCCATTTTGGTAGCCAACCATGTTTGCAAACGTGGTTGGGGGTTTGAGCTTCTGAATGACATCATTCAGAGAGTCACTAGGCAGATTTGGGTTGCTTTTGCACCCATGAAAGGTTCCATGTGCCATATGAGCTTGTTTTATGTCCTTTTGAGCTCAAAGTCTCATGCAAGCACGTAAAGGTTGTAACTTTACGTGTTAGATCGATTGTAGAAGCTTGGATCTATCTTTTGATCAAAGGATGTACATCAGAAAGCAAAGATTTAGGGTATGGACGTGACCAACTCGGCGAGTCCACTATTGAACTCGGCGAGTCTAAGGGTTTTGCCCTTTCTGTTGAGGGTCAAAAGAACCCAGTTGAGTGTGGAAAGGTTTTAAGGGGGTCCCAGGGAGTGACCCAACGTTCTGGACTAAGCCATTGTGCTGGAAGTTCATGGGACTCGGCGAGTGCATGAACGGACTCGACGAGTCCAAGGCAATCTCCTTAGAACTCGGCGAGTTGTTCATCAACTCGGCGAGTTGAGGACAGATCTGGTTCATCAGATAAAGGACAACTCGACGAGTTGTTCATCAACTCGGCGAGTCGGATGAGTTTTCATGGGGCGTTCGAATGAGAGAAGAACTCGTCGAGTTGACGGCCCAACTCGACGAGTAGGGTCACGGATGAGGACGAGTAGAGAGTGAGGGACTCGGCGAGTTGACGGCCCAACTCGGCGAGTCGGGTCAACTGGAAGTTGACTTTGACTTTGACTTTGACTTGACTTGGTTGGGGGTAAATGGTCATTTTACCCTAAGTATAGAGATCAGTTTCTAACTGAGTGTTTATGGGGTTTGTAGCCGGAGGATTTCCGGAGCAGCAGCGGACGGAGGTTTCCCGCACAGATTATCAGCAGCCACTTGTACGAGGTGAGTTACCTTCCAGTAGCGGTGGGTCTACGGCCATAATGCCGGCCCACCAGTAGGAGTTGCATGATAGATGATTGTCTCTGTGATATTCATCTAGGGTTGTTACTACCTGTGATATGTTATGTGCTAAAATGATATGACGCTATGTACTAGTGACGGTAGGGGGAGATAGTCCCCAGATTACCGGCCGATAGGGTCGAAGGGGCGGTCGTGCCCAGACATGCTAGATAGATTATGTGATAAATGTGTTATGTGGTAGTAGTAAGGGGGTGAAATAGTCCCCAGTACCCGGTCGAGAGGACCGAAGGGGAGACCAGCACCCAGATATGCTAGTCAGTACCCGGTTGAGAGGACCGAAGGGGAGACCAGCACCCATATATGCTAGTCAGTACCCGGTCGAGAGGACCGAAGGGGAGACCAACTCCCAGATATGCTAGACAGTATCCGGTCGAGAGGACCGAAGGGGTATGTCGGGCACCCAGATATGCCGGACAATATATGTATGTTATGTAACTGTATGGTATGTGGTACGATGAGGGAACTCACTAAGCCTTGTGCTTACAGTTTATAGTTTTGTTTTCAGGTACCTCTTCGTCGAAGAGGAAAGAGCTGGCGCGGTAGCGGCACATCATACACACACATTGATTTCCGCATCATGAGTTATTCTGGGATTTGTACTCTGACATTATTATGTTCTTATAAAATGGTTTCCGGACACACGACATTTTTATGAAATGATATGATCAGTGAATGTTTTATTTCTAATGTTTGCTAAGTATATGTTTCAAAAATGATTTTTTTTTTTGGCTTGTATTTTGGGATGTTACAATATATATATATATATATATATATATATATATATATATATATATATATATATATATATATATATTAAATCCAAAGGAGCTTAGGAATAATATTCTTTTAGCCTTTAGGATTTTGCCACATAAGTTTGCTGAACTTGACACTTTTAGTCCCTAAAGTCAAAATTTTTACATTTTTGCCTTTTGATTAAGTTTTTGTGCCTTAAGGTTTTTGCTACAAATCTCTAATGACTTTGACACTTTTAGTCCTTATATTCAAAGGTATTACATTTTGGTGTTTTTGCCACAATTCTTTAATAAATTTGACACTTTTTGTCTTTGTAGTCAAAAGTTTTACATTTTGACATAAAAAACACAAAAAAACCTCCTTTAAAATTTTGCCAACATATTTTCCCAATGTTAACAACTTTAATATTATTGCCACAACATTTTGGATTTTCTCCACCAGTGTTCCTTTTTTTTTGTTGTATACTTTTGATATCTAATTTTAGGAGTTGTCGACTTTTTTCCCTATTTATAGTGATTTACAATTTCAACACATATCTTTTAAAATTTACCGATTTTTTCCATATTATCCCAAAAGCAGCATAGCGGCGAAGTCTTTACTAGTTATAAACTTATAATGAAGTACAGAAGGATAGATTTAGATAGAAAACGATCAACGCTTGTAGATGCATGGTGGGTCACATGAAATTGTAATCCAACGGCGGCGAGCGTCGCAGACACGTCACACCCAACTCTCTCCTCTCAGATCAAACCCACCACTCTTCTCACTTTCCGACTCAGCTCGCCACGGCAGTGCACTCAGATCCCATTTATCAATTAAACCTTCGCCGGTGAATATGTTACCGCCGGAGCTCCAACCTCCTTCATATCGCCCCTACATCTCTCCTTCGATGAGTGCCCCCAGCTTCTCCACCACCTTCAATAATGGCCACTCTCCCGAGAGGAACCCTAGCCCTATTTACACCAACGGCAGCAGCAGTACTCGCAGATCGCTGAAGAACTCTCGCTTCGCTCCGTCTTCCTTCGTCCACAACGCTAGGATCGCTATCGCGCTTGTGCCATGCGCTGCCTTTCTTCTCGATCTCGGCGGCACTCCAGTCGTCGCCGCCCTAACCCTAGGCCTTATGATCGCTTACATTCTCGACTCGCTCAACTTCAAGTCTGGCTCCTTTTTCTCCGTGTGGTTTTCTCTCATAGCTGCACAGATCACTTTCTTCTTCAGTTCGTCTCTGTTCGTGACCTTCAATTCGATCCCTCTCGGCTTGCTTGCCTGTTTTGTATGCGCCCTGACTAATTTCCTAATTGGTGTTTGGGCGTCCCTTCAGTTTAAGTGGATTCAAATCGAGTACCCGACCATCGTCCTCGCTCTCGAACGCCTTCTCTTTGCCTGCATCCCTTTCATAGCTTCGGTTCTTTTCAGCTGGGCAACTGTCTCTGCTGTTGGTATGGTCAATGCTTCCTACTATCACATGGCCTTTAACTGCATTTTCTACTGGCTGTACTCAATTCCTCGCGTTTCATCCTTTAAATTGAAGCAAGAAGTGAGTTACCATGGTGGAGAAGTTCCTGATGATAATTTAATCCTTGGCCAGCTCGAGAGTTGCTTGCACACGTTAAACCTCCTATTCTTCCCTCTGATGTTTCACATTGCATCGCACTATTCGATTGTATTTTCCTCCGCCTCTACAGTCTGTGACTTGTTCCTTCTTTTTTTTATTCCCTTCTTGTTTCAACTATATGCATCCACCAGGGGGGCTCTCTGGTGGGTCACCAAGAGTGAACACCAACTGAGAAGTATTCGAGTAGTGAATGGCGCTGTTGCTTTGGTCATTGTTGTCATTTGCTTGGAGGTCAGGGTTGTTTTCCATTCCTTTGCTCGCTATATTCAAGTTCCTTGGCCATTGAATTATCTTCTGGTCACTGCAACTATGCTTGGAGGGGCTGCTGGTGCTGGTGCTTATGAAATGGGCATGATTGCTGATGCTTCCAGTTCATTGGCTTTCACTGGTTTGGCCGTCTTTGTGAGTGCTGCTGGAGCAATCGTTGTGGGATTTCCTGTATTGGTATGTCATTCTCAAGTAACTGCTATCTCTTTCATATCAAGGTTATATTTTATTCTTGTCATGCCTTTCTCATTCAACCGTCACTTTACCAATTTAAAGCTATGCTTTACCTTATAAATTTTGGTTGGTCATTAACCAGATTATCAAAAGTAGTTCAGCTTGTCTTTTTCTCCTCACCCAGTAATGGACATTGCTCTTTATATGAATTGAGCTGTCAATCCTCTCAATTTTCTTCCAAGTGGCTAGTTAATAAGTGTCCAACCATATTAAGTAATGATCAAGTGTGTTTAGACAAAATTAAGCCAGAATTAATCACGTGGACCAAACATCCTAAAGCAGCTACCTGCATTAACATTTACACAAACTTTTTCCTACCCTTTATAGGTAGTGATCCACCGATCTTGTACCACGTCCAAGCCAAACTAAAAATAAGCCAACCAATTTCCTTAGATTAGTTCCAAATCTGAATGCTTCCCCTCAAATCCTACTCAAACTAGGTTACCTTGGAAACTATGATATAATGATTTGTTAGTTAAAAATAGCAGCCAGTTCTTGGGTTCTTCACATGACTTATCTTATTACTGAAGTTAGTTTGTTCTATGTTGCATAACTGATTTGAGGCAGATTTTGGTGTTGCCAATGAGCCAATCCTTCGATCCACATTTATCAATATCTCAACTTTGACATGTTTACTTTTAGAGCATCTCCAAAGTCCACTGCAAGCTTTTTGAAAAGCTTTTTACCTTCTGAATAGTTCATTTAAAGAATAATGACCTCCTAGCAAAAAGCTTTTTATCCAATAAGTAAAGCTTTATACAAATTTATATGCGTTGGGGTAAAAGTTTTTTTAAAGCATTTTATCAATCTGTTAGTGGAAAATCTAGTTGTTAAATACAATAAGTCTTTATAAACACTTATGCATTTGTAAATTTGATTATTTTTTAACACAAGTGCTATTATTTTTTTATTATTATGTTGTAGTTCCTTCCACTCCCTGCAGTAGCTGGATTTTATCTAGCTCGTTTTTTCACAAAAAAGAGCCTCTCATCGTATTTCGCCTTTGTCATACTCGGGAGCTTAATGGTGACATGGTTTGTCTTGCATAATTTCTGGGACCTCAACATCTGGCTAGCAGGCATGTCATTAAAATCCTTCTGCAAGCTCATAGTTGCTGATGTCATATTAGCAATGGTGGTTCCTGGTTTAGCCCTTCTTCCCCAAAAGCTTCATTACCTAACAGAAGTCGGTTTGATCAGTCACGCATTACTCCTATGCTACATCGAGAATCGTTTTTACACATACTCAGGGATATATTACTACAGTTTTGATGATGAGGTGATGTACCCAAGTTACATGGTGTTTTTAACAACTTTTCTCGGATTAGCCCTCGTGAGAAGACTCTCTGTGGACCACCACATCGGATCAAAAGCCGTTTGGGTGTTAACCTGTTTGTATTCATCAAAACTCTCCATGTTGTTCATGACTTCAAAAACTGCTCTATGGGCATCCACCATTCTTTTATTAGCTGTCACTCCTCCATTGCTTCTATACAAGTAAGTAATCATGATTTGTAAACACACTTTTATACTTTTTGATTTACAAGTTTTTAACTTTATTTCAGGGATCGATCAAGAACAGCCTCGAAGATGAAACCATGGCAAGGCTACACTCATGCTGCAGTTTTTGGTTTATCGGTCTGGTTTTGTCGTGAAACAATCTTTGAAGCTTTACAATGGTGGAACGGGAGATCGCCATCTGGCGGTTTACTTTTGGGATTCTGTATACTCTTGACCGGATTAGCTTGCTTACCTATTGTTGCCCTTCACTTTTCTCATGTCATGGTAATAAGTAATAACAATCTACTTTCTTTTTTTCTTTTTCTTTTTATTAATAGTTTATTTTTCATGTGCGACTTAGTCTGCTAAAAGAAGCTTGGTGCTGGTGATAGCAACCGGACTCCTTTTCATAATCATGCAGCCGCCACTCCCAACATCATGGACATACCATTCGGAATTAATAAAAGCCGCCAGACAATCCACCGATGACATCTCAATCTACGGTTTCATCACATCAAAACCTACATGGCCATCATGGCTGCTGATGTCAGCAATCCTCCTCTCACTTGCAGCAGTCACCTCAATCATCCCTATAAAGTACATTGTGGAGTTACGTATGATATTCTCAATCGCCATGGGAATCGCCTTAGGTGTCTTCATATCAGCCGAATACTTCCTCCAAGCAACAATTCTACATCTCCTTATAGTTGTCACAATGGTGTGCACTTGTGTATTTGTAGTCTTCACACACCTCCCATCCGCTTCAAGCACAAAAGTCCTCCCATGGGTGTTCGCCTTACTCGTAGCCCTCTTCCCAGTCACCTATCTGTTAGAAGGCCAGGTCAGAATCAAAACCTTACTCGCGGAAACCGGGGTCGGTGACGTGGGCGAAGAAGACAGTAAGTTGACCGCCTTGCTCGCGGTGGAAGGGGCAAGAACGTCACTTCTCGGGTTATACGCCGCCATTTTCATGCTTATCGCGCTCGAGATCAAATTCGAGCTTGCCTCACTCATGCGTGAAAAGTTCAACGACCAGGGTGGCGGCGGTCTTAGACATAGTCAATCCGGTCAAAGCGCGAGTTTCCCACCAAAAATGCGGTTCATGAATCAACGTCGTGTGTTGACCGTTCCTGCTTTCACGATCAAGCGGATCGCGGTGGAGGGGGCATGGATGCCAGCTGTCGGGAATGTGGCGACGGTGATGTGTTTCGCGATATGTTTGATTTTGAATGTGAATCTGACGGGCGGGTCGAACCGGGCGATATTCTTTTTGGCTCCGATTCTGTTGCTTTTGAATCAGGATTCGGATTTTGTTGCGGGATTTGGGGATAAACAGAGGTATTTCCCGGTTACGGTTGTGATATCGGGTTACTTGATGTTGACTTCGGTTTACAGTATTTGGGAGGAGATATGGCAAGGGGATGTGGGTTGGGGGATGCAGATTGGTGGGCCCGATTGGATTTTTGCAGTTAAGAATTTGGCGCTTTTGATTTTGACGATTCCGAGTCATGTGATGTTTAATCGGTTTGTGTGGAGTTATACGAAGAGGAATGACTCGATGCCATTGCTTACGATTCCGCTTAATTTGCCTCCTTCGATTATAACAGATGTTGTCAAGATAAGGATTTTGGGGCTGTTGGGGATTATATATTCCTTAGCTCAGTATCTAATATCCAGACAGCAATATGTGTCGGGGTTGAAGTATATCTAGGGTTTTACTTTTAGAAACAAAAGCAAAAGTAGAAGAAATATTTTGTACAATTAAATGTCTTTTGATTTTGGATTCAGGAAAGTAAAAGTGGTGTTTCTTTTTGACATGATTTGATTTCAGTTTGCTAAACAAAATGAAAGTAGTAAAACAAAAGATTCAGGAAAGTAGAAGTGATGCTTCTTTTTTGACATGATTTCATTTCAGTTTGCTAAACAAAATGAAAGTAATAAAACAAAAGATCGGTGATGTTTCTTTTTAACATGATTTGATTTCAGTAACAAAATGAAAGTAGTAAAACAAACGATACATGCATGTTACGTTTTTTGTTTATGATTATTAAATGCTAGTACAATGTTGGAATGGTAGCTGCTACTTAGCCAGGACCAACTTTTGGGATGTCGTAGTGTTCGCTCATGTTTGCGAGATACTGGTTGAAGTCAGAAATCCTGTCACGATGTGATTTGTTTGATGTTTTTGCCATCTTTTGCATGTCTATTTTCTGTCTTTGATCCATATAACGCTTCTCAGCTGGAGTCAAATTATCTACATACGAACCAGAACCATCTTTTGATTTGCTCCCATCGTTTGTTGTCTCTTCCAATTCCATGCCTGCAACATATGTTAAATTTGAAAGGAAATGAATTAGAATTAACTGCTGCGAGTAATCTTGAATTAAGAATCGAGGTTATATGGTATTGATGAATGTAGAAAGCATTGTGAGGGATTATTACCTTCAGAAAACTCGTTCTCGATTGTTTGAGTGATTTCATTAGATAAAACTTTGTTCATCTTCTTCTTCTTCATCTTCTTGGTTCCACCAGCTTTGACGTCAAGGGCCTTACCCTTTAGTTTCAGCTTTCCTGTAACAACGTTCTCGTATGCCGACATTTGCACTGTAATGGAGGAAAAACATATAATAGCAGACTAAACAATCCTTGTCGATACGCAACAATATTATAGCAAAACCCTAATTATTAAATGAGGCAATCAATATTATAGCAAAGCCCTAATTACTAAGTAAAGCAATCGAATGGAGAAGAATATATTTATGAAAATTTCTAAAATCATACCAGTGGATTCGGTTTCGCCGTTGAGAAGGTTTTCGGAGAAGCACTGCCTGCGAATTGCGAGAGGTAAGCTCCGATGGTATTGGGGAAAAAATGGGAGAGGGCAATAGCGGGTTTTAAAGGAAATAGGAAGGGCAAAAGAGTCTTTTTATTATTTTCCACCAACAAATATGAAAAACCCGTCGGTATCTCCCAACTAAAAGAGTAATAAAAGTTGGTTGATTGTGGGGCGTGTTTTACTTTTTAGGAGACCATATACACATTTTCATTTTCTCTCTTCTTTCTTCTCTCGAAACTTCCTTCAGTAAAATACAAATTCCTGTAATCGTTACCAGTTTTCTTGGAATTCGCAGATTGTTGTAAGGCTGCCGCCCTGGACTGGCGCCATGATCCACAGGTAACTTAATCGGAAACCCTAACACCTTCGTCTTCTTTCTGATTCTGATTCAAATCTTTTTCCATCCGTCTCTCTTTTGGTTTCCATGGATCGTCGGCATGCATCTGATGTGCAATTCGAATCGAAAATGCCCTTTTTAACATGATGCTAAAATCATACGGGTAAACTTGAGTTTTAAAGATACTCACAGTGGCCTAAATCCAATAAAAGATTAGGGTAGTTTCAAGCTTCCTCCTAAACATTATATTGATCGTCTATTCATACCGAATTGTTGTTCAATTACAGGTTCAAGCTAGCCGATTGCATAACCAGGCTCTAAAAATCAATAATCAATCGATTGAGCTGCTTGAGCCCGGATCAGTAATCTTTGAAATGAATTCGATTTGTTGCTGTCAGTGTGGCGATGACCTGGAAGAATTTCCCACAAATGCTATATATAGACACTGCCTCTGCTTACGATTCTTTTTCCACCAATTATTTTCTGGAGTAGGCATAATTTCCTTCACATTCTCTTTCAATCTCTTCAACTTCATCTTCTCCAATTTATGAAATCCTCTTTTCTATTGTACAATATGCAGTATGGTGCATTGTTTCAGAGGATCGAAGGGCTACCAGTTTCATCTCCCATTCAAGGAACTGCATCATCTTCTGTTGGCTTCACACTTCCAACTTCTTTAAACGATGAAATCCACTCATCCACAAGACCTTTACCTTACGAATCAGACCATAGATTTTCACGTCTGCAACGTGGCCTGGTGTCAAGACGTGAGAAATCAATGACACATTTCCAAGAGGATTCACAAGCACTCAGAAGGAGCATGAGTAGTTCTGGTATGGAGTTTTTGGATTTTGGAAAGAGAAAATCTGGTATTGATTCTACAGATGATTCCAAATGTGGACTTCCAGAGTCTTTGGAGAAGGTGAAAGTTCCAGAAGGGGTACCCTACGAGCAATCTTCAGATAATGAAGATGTCTGCCCTACATGTCTTGAAGGTAAAAACTAAAAAGTTTTCATATATCATGCCTCCATAATGATTAATGGCCTAGGGTTGATAAAGTTATGAACTTACAGAATATACTTTGGAGAATCCTAAAATAGTGACACAGTGCACTCATCATTTTCACCTTGGTTGTATATATGAATGGATGGAAAGAAGTGACACTTGTCCAATGTGTGGCAAGGTTGGTTAATCTTTTTACAGGGTGGTATCTGTTTGTTAATCTTTCATTGTCTTATTTTTGTTATTTGTTTATTGTTTTTGTCAGGTGATGGAGTTCTGTGAAAGTCCATAGTTATTTTATGGAGTTTGAGAGGCTTTAAAGCATCTTGTATTGTTAATAATGGAAATTAAGTTTACTTATCGCTAACCAACACCAGGCTTATGTCATCTCCATTTTAAACTCCATGGGTTATTATTATATATGTAATGATTAATAGAATGTTTCCATTTTTGTCATTCTGTTTCATATATCCCCATATGTTTGTGATTTATTTTGATATTTATCTTTTTGAGTTAATAAGGAGCCAAAATTTTGATCATCAATCAATTGATTAAGTTATGTTCTTCGGTTTTATATTAAAAAAACTGAGAAACCATAAGGACCATATAAATTTTATCCATTGGAATGTTAACAAGACAATATCAAAAAAGAAAGTTGCAATTTTAAATCTGTGTTAAAATGGAGGATGGTGCAGTACAGGTAGACTGGAGCTAAAATCCAAAATAAAACAACCTGGAGCTACAAATACAAATGTGTGTGTGTGTTGCTCACGTGATACGAATCTTCTTAAATTACCAATTTACCACTAGGTCTCCATTTTTTAACCAATCTGTTTTCTTGAAATCTTTTGTGAGAAAGTTGCAAAATTTGGTGTTTAATATTTAACGAACAAGTGAGTCCTGTTACAGTGTGAAACTGGATCAAGATTCCACCTGTTTTCCTGTTTGGCCCATAGAAAATTCGGTTAGTAGAAGTATTTAAATACCAATTAACTCATAAGTCACAGCATTAGTGCCTCCCTCAACGCCCCTGGTCCATCGCCACTCACTCTCTCGTTATCAGGTTTGATTCAATCAATCTCTTTAAATTTCACGATTCACAATCTCTCATTTCAATCTTCATGTCCTCTGTTTTCATTTTCTGATCTTGGATTGTTCCTCCCTGATTGAAGGATGGAAGTCGACTCCAAATTACTCAATGTGGGTGCCCTCCTCATCGCCACTCTCGTCGCTGCCAAAATCATCGCCGCCTTCTTGATCCCCAGATCCCGTAAACGTCTTCCTCCCGTCGTCAAAGCATTTCCGGTCGTCGGAGGTTTGTTACGCTTCTTGAAAGGGCCAATCGTGATGCTCAGACAGGAATACCCTAAATTAGGAAGCGTCTTCACACTCAATCTCGTTAACAAAAACATCACGTTCTTGATCGGACCTGAAGTTTCAGCCCATTTCTTTAAAGCTTCTGAATCGGATCTCAGCCAACAGGAGGTTTACCAGTTCAATGTCCCGACTTTTGGCCCCGGCGTTGTGTTCGATGTGGATTATTCCGTCAGACAGGAACAGTTTAGGTTCTTCACTGAATCTCTGAGAGTTAATAAACTTAAAGGGTATGTAGATCACATGATCTTCGAAGCTGAGGTACTTTACTTTCCTACCTTCTTCTTCCCCAAAATTACATCAATCCGAGTTTATAATAATTCTCTGGTTTTGAAATTTTGCAGGAATTCTTTTCAAAATGGGGCGATAGTGGTGAAGTGGATCTGAAACTCGAACTAGAACACCTAATCATTCTTACGGCCAGTAGATGTCTATTGGGTGAAGAAGTTCGCAACAAGCTTTTCGATGACGTGTCTGCTCTTTTCCATGATCTTGATAATGGCATGCTACCCATCAGTGTCATATTCCCGTATCTCCCCATCCCAGCCCATCGCCGCCGTGACCAAGCACGGAAGAAACTTGCAGACATATTCGCAACCATCATTACTTCCCGGAAGCAAAGCGGGAAATGTGAAAACGACATGTTGCAGTGCTTCATCGATTCCAAGTACAAAAACGGCCGCCCTACATCTGATTCGGAGGTCACCGGACTTCTCATCGCTGCTCTTTTTGCAGGGCAGCACACGAGTTCTATCACCTCAACATGGACAGGAGCTTACCTCCTCTGCAACCAGAAACACATGGCGGCGGTGGTTGAAGAACAGAAGGATCTTATGAAAAAACACGGCGACAAGGTTGACCATGATATCTTGTCTGAGATGAATGTGTTATACAGATGCATAAAGGAAGCGTTGAGACTCCACCCTCCTCTAATCATGCTCTTGCGAAGCTCACACAGTGATTTCACCGTGACAACAAAAGAAGGCAAGGATTATGACATTCCAAAAGGCCACATAGTTGCCACGTCACCTGCCTTTGCAAATCGACTCCCACATATCTTCAAGGATCCGGACACTTATGACCCAGATAGATTTGGCCCGGAGAGAGAAGAGGACAAGGCTGCAGGGGCATTTTCGTATATATCTTTTGGTGGTGGAAGACATGGTTGTCTTGGAGAACCATTTGCTTATCTGCAGATTAAAGCGATATGGAGTCATTTGTTGAGAAACTTTGAGTTGGAATTGGTGTCTCCATTTCCAGAGATTGACTGGAATGCTATGGTGGTTGGTGTCAAAGGGAAGGTTATGGTTCGTTATAAGCGAAAAGTGTTGCAGTGATTATAATAGATTAAGGTTTCATCTTTTTGGTTTTCTGGTGTGTTAGTGGTATTCATGTCTTTGGATTATGTATCTTTCAGCTTTCTTCAATTGCTCTGGTCAAGCTTTTGTGTCTGTTTTTTTTTTCACCATTTCTTAACGTTAGAATTTGTTGTTAATGGGAGTGTTTAACATTGAGGTTTAATTAAGTTCAATTTCAGAAAAATGGATGTTGCTTATGTGGGTGACATTGATTTTTCACAAACCACTAAACCCTTGTCAATTCTTGAAACTATTCAAGTTAGGACTCATTGCAGCATATGTAACTATACATTCTTTAACACCACTTCACTGGTTTACAAAGTGCAACAATCATCTTAAGCCATACACTTTGAGCTTCATTAACAATGTACATGACGTAGCACGAGAATAGACAATAGGGAATCTGAAAATAACACAACATTTGTTTCTATGACTCTTTGTTCCAGAAAACGGAATACAACACTTGTATGAAAAAAGATGTTCCTCAGTTGGGTATGATGTTTACAAGCTCAATGTCAAACAGAAGGGTTTTATCAATCAATCCTTGGTTCCTCAGCACAAAATCCAATGCTCTTTGACCCTGTGGAACATACTTGATAGTCTTAGAAGAAGACCTTTTTTATGGAGTGTAATTACATATTAATTATTATTATTAACACAAAAAGCATCAAAGGTACCGAAAATGTTGTTGGTCTTGGACCACTCTTGTTATAATCATTCTCAGGGTATCCAAGATCTGGTGGCACAATGATCCTGAATATATAATATATAACAAACAAACTATCATCATTCGTAACACTTGAAATACATAATTGTGTCCATTGAAGTTGATACCTCACCTTCTGATTCCACCCAAAGACATGCCTGCAACAGCTTCCTCAAAAGCTGGTATTACCTCATGGGAACCTAATCGGAATCTGTAAAAGGACTTGTCATCACCCTGCAAAGTGAAATGTAATTAATAATCAAGAAAAGTCATTGATGTACTATTATGATGATATACCTCAAAAGAACCACCCTTGGTCTTGTTTCTAGCTTCAAATATGCGCCCATAGTATCCAATTGTGTAACCATCCCAATCAACCTAAAATCATTCATTACATTACAACTTTCTTTGGGTATTTTAAGCTTTTCTATTCTATCTTGTTTTCTTTCTTCATACCACTACAGTGTCTCCAATCTTTGGTGTTGCACCACTTCCTGCTCGTAAATCCTGTTTCCAATCAAAAAGAGATAAGAGTGGGAATGTGGGATAATCAGAAAAAAATAAAAACCACAAAATTACAAAATTATCCTCTTTACAGAGACCTTGTATTGGAGTCCGGAGCTTGTTTCAGCATAATCAGGATACTTCATCTTCGTTTTCCCATAATCCTTCCCCTTTAGAGCTGGCACTGCACCACCACCAGTAATAACCGTTGTTAAATTGTTCCTTCTCTACCAAGGAATCTTGAAAAAGTACGAGGGATAAGAAGGTTACTTTCAGCAAAATTTGACGCCATTGCAACTCCATTTCCTAAAGGATTTCCCAGTGATACTGCTAATAGCCCAACCGATGAGACCAACCATTTTCTTCGATCGATATTGGAAGATTTAGTATCATTGATTGGAGCACTGTCTTCTGCATCCAGCAATTATTATAGAAAACTGGTAATTTGACAAGTAAGATAGACGATAATAGGAATAAAGATTCCGACTTACGAACCAGATAAGGAAGAGGATGCGTAGATGGTATGTAGAATTGGGGATGGTTTGATTTCGGTGTGCATCCATTGCTGTAAAATCAGAAGAGACACCCAATTTTAGGTTTTGATAAAAGACTATACAGAAATCCCAATAAGTAAATGGTGAAGTTAAGGATACCGATGAAGGAGAAGGTTTAGGGGTAAAGAATGAGGAAAGAGATCCGGCAGCTGCAACTGTAATCCCCAACACCATTTATTAGTATGAATCCAAGATTCACCAGCTTCTACAACAAACCGATGAAGAATTTTCAATTTTCCACTAGTTTTATTAGGCAGGAGTACGTCAAGATTAAGAGGGAAAGATAACGGCCTCAGCTTCATTTCCCGAACAGACGAACAGTAGGCCTTTATTTGAATTTACCATCCTACCCATCTCCCCCACCATACATTTTGCCACGTGGCAAAGAAGAAAAAGGCCAGGCTTGAGTCTTGACCTTGGTATGGTTTATAAATTATAATAATATATAATATATGCTTTTTGATTGAATAAACCTTTAAATCCTCAAGGGTTCTACTTCTACATAGATCCGAGATTAATTATTTTGTGCAATCACCAAGAAAACAAGTACAACAATTCGTATAAATATTGATTAGAAAGTATTGTCTAACTTGTTTTAGAAGATGTCCATGTGGCTCTATCTCAATATTTCATACACCCATGATGAATATTTGTACCAACATGGCAAAACACGATACTTTAAATGGGTAAAAGTCGCAAAACCACAAACAATGTCGGATAATGTGTTTTCAGAGGTTGATAGTTGGCGAATATTTTAGATTTTTCTTAAGTATTTCCTCTAATTCAAGAAAAGGCTATAATAAGATGTTTTTAGTAGTAATTACAACTTCCTTTGGATTTCTCTTATCAACATTCAAAGCTTTATCACACAAATCAACAAAATATTTTTGATTAATATGATTATCTACACCCTCTAACTTTTTTTGAGTGATTCACTTGTGTGTTGGTGATCTTAATGTCACATGATCATTGATGGTGTATCTGAAATTAATTCATGAGTGCTAAAGTGGTTCAAACCGTGTAACATCCAGTTTGGAATGTTTCTAATTTCGGGATAGCGGGTTGTAGTATGATCACATAAAGGTTTTGGGCTTCACGAGGTTAAAGTTTAGACCTTATTGGACGTAGATATTATGGATTATGTAACGCCCCGATTCCCAGGTATTGATTTATGTATGAATCCATTTTGGTTTTTGGGTCTACTCGACGAGTTGGCCGCCCTACTCGTCGAGTAGTAGTGGGTTGGTCCACGTGTTTTAGTGATGTACTCGCTGAGTCCAAGAGCGGACTCGACGAGTAGGAGCTGGCAGATGAAACCCTAGATTTCGGGGCATTTCACCCTATTTAAAGGATCATTGGCCTTCCCCAGCCTCCCCTTTACTGCTTCTTGTCCCTCTCAAACCCTAAATCGAGTGTGTGTGTGTTCTTTTGGTGTGTTCAAGCTTTGAGGAGGAGTTTTGGAGGAGGAAACACTTGGGGAAAACAAGCAAGTAGAAGCAAGAACTCGTGGGATTCAAGATCTACATCAGTGAACACTCTCTTGAAGGTATTATACTGTTTTCCTTGGCTCAAGTTCATCAAAGATCTCTTTTGGATGGGTTTTATGAAAGGCTTCTTATGTTTGAGCTAAGATCTGAAGTTGTAACTTCAGATCTGGACTCCCTTTGGCCTCTAGACCCATAAAGTTATCAGCCTTGCCAAGAATAAGCCTTCCCTCAAGTGTGAGACTTCATTGCAAGCTTAGATTTGCCATTTAAGGGCCTTAAAGCTTTGCATGCACGTAAAGTTTGCAACTTTACGTGATAAGCAGGCCTTGGAAGGTTGGATCTGTAATCTGGAACCTTTGCATGGCTTAAAAAGCATCTGTAGGGATGAAGGATTGAAGGGACTCGACGAGCCGCAAAGTTGACTCGGTGAGTCATAAGGAGATGGTCCTGAACTCGACGAGTTGGATGAACAACTCGGCGAGTCCGATGAAGATTATCGTAGACTTGACGAGTCAGTAGAATGACTCGGCGAGTCGGTTAAGGTTCTTACCAGCCGTTGGGTGCGTGTGAACTTGTCGAGTTGCAAGGGAAAACTCGACGAGTGGTCAAGGAGTTTCGATCGCGAGCCTTAGGAACTCGACGAGTCACTCTGGTGACTCGGCAAGCGGATGGTTTATACCGGGAAATCGGTGAGTGGCTGGATACACTCGACGAGTTCAGCTCAACATGGACTGTTGACCCGGGCAGTTGACTTTGACTTTGACGTTGACCAAGGGTTGACCAGTTGACTTCTGGGGTATCTGGGAATTCATGAACTTATGACGTGTTTGGACATAGGTGGTGGAGTTCGTTGCGGTGATTTGAGAGTTGAGCTTTCTATTTCCAGTCGACAATTGCAAGGTGAGTTCTTCTTACTATATCGACAGGGTCTAAGGCACCAAGTGTTGGATAATGTGTCTAAGTCCATAACTATTTCTAGTATGTACTTGACCCGACCCGGCATGGTCCATTTAGGTTGCATGGCATCATGCATTTGGATAGACTAAATGAGGGAAATAACACTTGTGGTTTATTAATATATTATAAGTTCTAATATATTAATAGTATTATTTAATTAATATTGATCAATAATTAATTTGGAATTAATTAAGTGATCAAAAGATGACTACTTAAATATATGGGTAGATTATGTAAATCATCCATAACTGATATAGTGGGCTAAAAGGCTCCATGGATTATCAAGTTGGGTTAAACCCATTGGATGCTCCATGGAGGCTCCATGGGAGTTACAAACCCATGGGTCATGGAAATGAAGAGTCATGTCACATTAGGGTTTACATGGTGTAACCCTAAATGTGACACACTATATAAGGAACATGATACTCACCAAAATCGGTTACACTAAGAACTAGAGAGGGCAAGCCGATTTTACAAGTGTTATACATTCTCTAAAGTTATTCCAAAACATTTGGTGTTGTGTGAAACATTTGAGGCATCACACTTGGGGTGCTAGGCTCTCAAGGTTTTCAAGGAATCATAACAACTACAAGGTATGTAATTCTAGCCATCTTTTATGATTAAAGTTCCCCATGTATGCTAGATAGGATTATGAATCTTGGAAAAAGTATTTTGCATGTATTTTAGACAAACATAGATCCAAGGTTTTCTAGGGTTGCATGTACACTTAGGAGTGTTAGAATGCTCAAAACTCATCAGTGGTATCAGAGACTAGGCTTGTTTGTTGGTACTTGATGCAAAATAGTGAAAAAAAGTCGATTTTCTTGTTGTCTGCATGATGAACTCGCCGAGTCCATGGGGGGATTCGCCGAGTCCATGACTAAACTCATCCTACTCGTCGAGTAGGTTCGTGCACTCGACGAGTAGGAGCCTCAGAATGCAGATTTTCGACTTTTGCTGCTGGAAATGGACTAGAAACATTACCCTAAACTGTTTTGGTGTTATTAAACTTGTTTTAGATGGTGTAATGATTGTTCTAATCCATTTACAATGGCTAATATCAAAATTACATGATTATATGTGTTCATATATTCTTGAAATTTTGATATGATTATTCATGTTCTTATGAGTTCTTGATAGATCATAGGAATTACTTGATTAAATGTTGAATTCATGATCTTTATGTGCTTTAATGGAGTCCATAACTTGTCCTCAAGTTATGGATAACCAAAAGCCTCTTTGTATTAAAGCCATTAAAAGAACACATAAGTTACAAAAATGAAGAGTCTTCATTTTAATAACTCATAAGTTATGAATTGAAAGGTTTTGTAAAGTTACAAAACTTGCCCTCAAGTTTTGGAACATGTAAATCCATCTAATAAACTTTAGTTCCAACCCCTATAATTTTAAAAGTTAAAATTCAACCCTTATACTTTATAATATTATAAGTTTAATAATATATATATATATATATATATATATATATATATATATATATGTATAAGATCAAGTCGTTTTACCGTTAGTAGGCCTCATTCACGAAGCCGGTCTATAAGGGGGGTATAAGATGTTGCCTATAAAATGGCAGCTTAAAGGGATTTCCACTCTCACCCACCGCTTCCTTGACTGGTGGAGGGTTGTTAGCCGAACGGGTAGGACAATGACTTAAAATTCTCATTAAAAAGTATAATGATTATTATAAAGTAACTAAATGTTTTATAAACTCCCAATCTTAGTTACTTTAGGAAAATGTGAATAAGGTGCTAACCCATGAAATTACACTTTGCACTTTGATTAAGTCGTTAATGGAGCGTGTGTGGTTAACCGGCACACTAACTTCGACTTAACAAGGTAGGCAAAGGGTGACTTAAGGTTTTTCATAGGTCGGTGGAGCGTGTGTGGTTTACTGGCACATCGATTAAGTGAAAAACATTAAGGGTACCAAGTAATTTGCATGGTTACTTCACACCTTGTTTTGTGATCCTCGGTATCCCAGTCACAAAACTTGAAGGGCACACTCGAGATTGAAACATGCCATTGAAAACTTCAATGAATCTCAAAAGAATCTAGGAGTTTCTAAAAACCAAATAAAACCTAATAATTTATATATTTCGTTTTCATGGTGGAAATTGGTGAATCGTCATTCACCTATCTTTCAAATATGTTTTAGCTTAGATTACGGCATCCCTCTTCTAAGTTATAATATATTGTGATTGGATCCTAGACTTAATATTACATTTGTATGTTTTATTAAGGACTATCTTTATATCTAAACTAAACTTGTCTTTTCTTCTTTTCAAGATGTCTACCAACAATGCTGCTCCTGGCTCAAACCCTACCGGCTCCTTCTCTCTTATGAACCTTTGTGGGAGAGTCATCTTTGATGGATCCACCTTTACAGATTGGATCAGGAACATCAGGATGGTCACTCGGTATGAGAACAAAGAATATGTTTTCGACAAGGAGCTTAAGGTACCCGAGCCGACTGCTACTCTTGAGGAGTTTGCTGAATATGAGGCACATGAAAGAGATGCTACCAAAGTGGCATGCATCATGATGGCCACTATGACAGCCGGGCTCCAAAAGTCCTATGAGGACTACTATCCTTTTGAGATGCACCAGGATTTGATGGACCGCTACCATCAGAGTGCTCGTCAAGAGCGATATGAAATCATCTCCTCCATGATAACAACCCGAATGAAAGATGGTAAACCCATCACGAGCCACATGCATAAAATGTGGAGGTATGTGGACCCTTTGATTAAGCTGAATGTGAACTTCCCAGAGGAGTTAGCAATAGATTTTTTTTTGCACTCCTTACCATCGTGTTATGATCAATTCTGCATGACATACCACATGAGCAAGGAAGAAGTCACCCTCAGCAAACTTCAAGGACTCCTAAAGACTACAGAATCAGGTCTTAAAGGTAAGTCGGTTGTTACCACTCCTACTCCTACTCCAAACTCCGCACCTGTCCTGGCAATCGGGAAAGGTAGAGGGAAGAAGAGGAAGAACCCTTCGAAGGGTACCAAGGGTAAGACCCTTGATGGCTCCTCTTCAAGCGGAACCAAGAAAGGTTTCGTCACTCCTTGTTGACCCAAAAGAGGCTGAATGCTTCTATTGCCATGAAAAGGCACACTGGAAGCGGAACTGCCCGAAGTACCAGCAAGATTTGAAGGATGGGATAGTGAAACCCAACCATGCAGGTATTTACACTATATTATCTAATAACTCACCTTATTCTAACTCTTGGGTCCTTGATACCGGTTGTGGTATTCATATTTGTTCTTATTTGCATGGACTAAGAAGAAGTGAGAATGTGGAGCATGGAAATATAAACTTGATCATGGGGAATAGGAAAGTTTCACCTGTCAACAAGATTGGAGTTTATACTTTGTTGCTAAGTAGTGGGTTTACTTTAGATTTGAATAAATGTTGTTATTCGCCTGAAATGGCAAGAAATGTTATTTCCTTTCATGCTTTGTATAAACAAGGTTTTACCTTTTCTTTTGATAATGAAGTTGGTGGAATAAATGCTTTCTTTAATAATGTGTTTTATTTTAAAGCATTACCTTGTGATGGTGTGTATGAAGCTGTGTCTGTTGTAGATAATTTAGGAAATAATGTGTTGTGTATTGATTCTACTAATGATAATAACTTGGATAAAGCATCATTATGGCATTGTCATCTTGGACATGTAAGCATGAAACACATAGGCCAACTCCAAAAGGATGGAGTCTTGGAGTCATTTGACCTAAAGTCAGATGATAGTTGTGAATCATGTTTACTTGGAAAAATAACAAAGTCACCCTTCACAGGTTCGTGTGCTAGGGGTGAAGGTTTGTTGGATCTAGTGCACACGGATGTGTGTGGACCCTTCAAAACTGCCGCAAGGGATGCTAATCGTTATTATGTGACTTTTACAGATGATTATAGTAGATATGGATATGTCTACTTAATCAAGCATAAGTCAGAGACTTTCGAAAGGTTTAAAGAGTTTAAACAGGAAGTCGAGAATCAATTGGGAAGGAACATTAAGATGCTTCACTCCGATCGCGGTGGTGAATATCTTAGTACTGAGTTCCTCGACTATCTTAGGGAATGTGGGGTTGTCTCACAATTGACACCTCCCAGGACACCACAGTTGAATGGTGTAGCTGAGAGGCGTAATCGAACCTTGTTGGACATGGTTCGTTCCATGATGAGTCGAGCTTCGCCACCAATCTCATTCTGGGGGTATGCCTTAGAGACTGCCGCCCATATCCTTAATCTGGTCCCTACAAAGAAGGTTGCCAAAACACCTCATGAGATGTGGACTGGAAAAGTTCCTAGTCTAGCCCACATCAAGATTTGGGGTTGCGAAGCTTTCGTGAGACGCGAGACTCACGACAAGCTCGAACCTCGAAGTGAGAGGTGTATTTTCATCGGCTACCCACAAAAATCCTTTGGTTACCTCTTCTACAGACCTAGTGAGAATGTGGTCTTTGTAGCAAGGAGGGGTGTCTTTCGAGAGAGAGAGTTCATAAGCCAAGGAAACAGTGGGAGGCAAGTTGACCTTGAAGAAATTCAAGAGTCAAGTGGTGAAGGAACCTCAAACCCTAGCAGCCAACTTGAGGAGGAAACTCCTGTTGATCCAATTGACAAGTCTGTACCTCTGAGGCGTTCCACAAGGGTTAGGAATGCACCTGAGCACTACTGTGGTTTCCATATTACTGCGGAAGGTGAGACACTTATCAGTGATGAGACACTGGTAAGTCTGGATGAACCTAACAGCTATGCGGAAGCCATGGCAGGCCCCGAGTCTGCCAAATGGAAAGAGGCAATGGACACCGAGATACAGTCCATGTATGACAATCAAGTTTGGAACTTGGTTGACAATGTACCAGGTCGTAAGACAGTAGGGTGCAAATGGATCTTCAAGAAGAAGACCGACATGGATGGTAATATACACACTTATAAGGCGCGACTGGTTGCAAAGGGCTTTTCTCAAATTCCAGGAGTGCCAAGATTAAGTCTATTAGGGTATTGTTAGCCATTGCTGCATTTCATGACTATGAAATATGGAAAATGGATGTCAAAACCGCTTTCCTCAATGGAAAGTTGGCTGAGGATGTTTACATGAATCAGCCAGAGGGTTTTGTCAGCACAGAGTACCCGAATAAAGTATGTAAGCTTGAGAAATCCATTTATGGATTAAAGCAAGCACCTCGGAGATGGAATCTTTGCTTTGATGAGAAAGTCAAAGAGTTTGGCTTTTCGAGGAGTGAAGATGAATCTTGTGTATATGTCAAGGCTAGTGGGAGTATAGTTAGCTTTTTGGTATTGTATGTGGATGACATACTACTCATAGGAAATGAGATCCCAACCTTGCAGGAAGTGAAGTCCTGGCTGGGGAAGTGTTTCGCTATGAAGGACCTAGCAGAAGCTGCCTATATTCTAGGGATAAGGATTCTTAGAGACTGGAGTAAAAGACTAATTGGACTTAGTCAGAGTACATACTTGGATAAAGTGCTGAAGAGATTCAGCATGCAAGATTCCAAGAAAGGAGAGTTACCCATCCAGAGTAACGCTAGATTGAGTAAGACTCAGAGCCCGAGTACCGAGGTTGAGATAGCAGAAATGAGTCGAGTACCTTATGCTTCTGCAGTAGGCTCGATCATGTATGCTATGACCTGCACTCGTCCTGATGTAGCCTTTGCTTTGAGCATGGTTAGCAGGTATCAGGGGAACCCTGGTAAGGCTCACTGGACAGCGGTAAAGAACATTCTCAAGTACCTGAGGAGGACTAAGGACTGGATCCTTACCCTTGGTGGGAGTGATGACTTGAGAGTTGTAGGGTATAGTGATGCTAGTTTCCAGGCTGATAGGGATAATTTCCGCTCTCAGTCGGGCTGGGTCTTTACCTTAAACGGAGGAGCAATTTCTTGGAAAAATTCCAAGCAGGAGACAGTGGCTGATTCAACTTGCGAATCAGAGTATATAGCGGCAAGCGAGGCAGCAAAGGAGGCGATATGGCTAAAGAACCTCATTGGAGACCTTGGAGTTGTACCAGCTATAAAGGAGCCCATAGAAATTTTCTGTGATAGTGAAAGTGTTGTTGCCTTGGAAAAGGAACCAAGGGATCACGGGAGATCCAGACACATTGACAGAAAATATCATTTCATCAGACATCGAATAGAAGAAGGACTCCTCGTGGCAAAGAGGGTATCATCGGATGAGAACTCGGCAGATCCCCTCACGAAGGGACTGGGTAGGGTTAAGCATCTCCAGCATGCAAGGAGCATATGGCTGAAGGATGATATTAGTTTTAGTAGTTAGATAGTTTTGAAATTTGTAAAGTGTAATTGACATTTGATGATGAATAAAAGTTGTGTTTATTTATGAGTAAAGTGTTGCTATCTTTTGTCAATCGTTTACTATTATTTCTTTTGCATGTTTTGACTTCCAGAATATTTATGTTGTGCTTTACATATTATTCAAATTATCCACAATCGGGCATATGTTGGAAGTAGATATGAATTAAGACTGTCATGAGTTGGTTGTAGAGGTCTAAGATGTTGGACATGGCCTCAACACTCATGAGTGCTCATAAGTTCTGAGTATTGGATTCAACCCACGGTCGCTGGTATCACTTCATGGAATTTATCTCGAGTGATCGCGAGACGGTAATATCATATAAGTCTTCAAACCTAGAGATATGTCTTGTTGTCTTTGAGTTGGTTATACATTGATCGTGCGAAAACGCATTGGTAACTCGATGTTATAAAACGTGTGTTTGTGTATGATTTAACAAGTAGTAGAACAAGCATATGGGTCGAAGTTTATCTGTTCCTTCTTGGATTAAAAGCGATATCTGGGCCCCTCGATGATTTTGTTTTGACCTATGTACCGGGCCTGGTCAGAACTGAGTTGATATGTTCAATTAAGTTCTATGTCAAACAAATCGGAAATCGGGAAACAAACTGCTGGACAAAAGTAAGACATTGTTCCATGTATTTGTCCCACTGATATCTAGAACAGAGGATTATATGATCACTTATCTTAAATGGCGTATCATCATCTTCTCAGTTCCGAGAAACCTTGAAAAGAGCTACGATTGTTGATCGGTTCCTGAAGTCATACTTGCAGTTATAGTTATTAAACTTATCCAAGTGGGAGACTGTTGGATAAGGTGTCTAAGTCCATAACTATTTATGGTATGTACCTGACCCGACCCGGCATGGTCCATTTGGGTTGCATGGCATCATGCATTTGGATAGACTAAATGAGAGAAATAAAACTTGTGGTTTATTAATATATTATAAGTTCTAATATATTAATAGTATTATTTAATTAATATTGATCAAGAATTAATTTGGAATTAATTAAGTGATCAAAAGATGACTAATGAAATATATGGGTTGATTATGTAAATCATCCATAACTTGTATAGTGGGCTAAAAGGCTCCATGGATTATCAAGTTGGGTTAAACCCATTGGATGCTCCATGGAGGCTCCATGGGAGTTACAAACCCATGGGTCATGGAAATGAAGAGTCATGTCACATTAGGGTTTACATGGTGTAACCCTAGATGTGACACACTATATAAGGAACATGATACTCACCAAAATCGGTTACACTAAGAACTAGAGAGGGCAAGCCGATTTTACAAGTGTTATACATTCTCTAAAGTTATTCCAAAGCATTTGGTGTTGTGTGAAACATTTGAGGCATCACACTTGGGGTGCTAGGCTCTCAAGGTTTTCAAGGAATCATAACAACTACAAGGTATGTAATTCTAGCCATCTTTTATGATTAAAGTTCCCCATGTATGCTAGATAGGATTATGAACCTTGGAAAAAGTATTTTGCATGTATTTTAGACAAACATAGATCCAAAGTTTTATAGGGTTGCATGTACACTTAGGAGTGTTAGAATGCTCAAAACCCATCACCAAGGCCGACCCTTTTGGATTGTTATCCTAGTTATAGGATGTTGCTATGCTATGTGATCTGTTAGATCCGTATGATGATCTGTACATATGTTAGTGACCTGGTTAGGTCAGTATCTTGGGCATAGGATGATGCTATATTAGTGACTGGTTAGGTCGGTATCCTGGTTATAGGATGTTTCTATGCTATTTGATCTGTTAGATCGGTTGACTGTTATATATGCTAGCGTATGATATGTATGTGCACAGGTTTGTTTGATTGGGGGTTTGGGTTGAGGCGGTCCTGCTTTGTGCTGAAGGCCAACATACCCAGGGCGGTCCGGATAGACTACAGACCCAGGAGGGTATGATAGTCAGACCGAAGGCCCGACGAGCGGTCCGGATAGGCTGAAGGCCCTACGAGGCGGTCCAGACGTGTCGAAGGCTAGGAGAGCGGTCCAGATAGACTGAAGGCCTGTGAGGCGGTCCAGTTAGGCTGAAGGCTCATCATGCAAGTTGTTCTATGTTTGTTTATATGATATGATTATGGTCATGAGGTTGGTATTTTGGGGGTAACTCACTAAGCCTTGGGCTTACAGTTTCAGTTTATCGTTTCAGGTACATCAGGGGATCGCGGCAAGGCGAAGGCGTGATCGTACAACTCCTCATGTTTTATTTATGTTCCTGGGATGAACTCTGATATTAGACTATTTTGAAAACAAATTTGTAATAACTATTGGTTTTAAATGTTTTGAAAAGTTTTAAATTGGCTTGAATTTTATGGGTGTTACAAGTTGGTATCAGAGCCTTGGTTTGAGTGAATTGGAGGAACATTCATGTGAATCCAGTCTCAAATCAAGGAAAGATTTTCAAAATGTTTTTTTTAAATGGTTTTCAAAATAAGTAAAGGAGGATGCAGGTTGTACGATCAGCCGGAGCCAGTAAGTAGACCCCAAAATACCATACAGTTATTTGATTATGTGATATGTTAGAACAACATGCTAGTACTAGGCTAGGGATCTTTAGGAATTGCATGATAGAGTTGTCTGATTACATGATGCCTGCTATCCTAGGGTTTCCTTTATATGAGATTGACATCATTACTGTAGTTGCTTAGTGTGTGCATCACGGTTATACATAATTAAGATCTTATAGCCTGAGAATGTTTGATTTGGCCTTATGTTCTGTTCTTGTTTGAGTGGGAGCTTAGGGTAGGATTGGATATTCGAAAGTCTATAGGGTCCAGTGTTATGTATGGCTAGAATACACTAGTGCTGCAGGGTTGGTGGAAGTTTCATGGATGGGTGGGTTGTGTGAGGCCGGGAGGCCAGTTATGTGATATTTTGCATTCCTCTAGGAGTGATGATTGAGTGCTCGCTATGATTATATATATTATTAGGGCGTTGTGATGATACTTGAGACAAATATGGGTAGGTGTGGAAGGTAGTATGGGCCCGTACTACTGAAAGCACAGGACCCATACGCGTAGCAAGGAAGTCACAACCCCTAGGGTTTAGTTGGGAGTTGGTTCCCTGTCATTATGTGGGTATCTGATATCTTCTTGGTATGTTTCCAGAATGGTGGTCACGAGACGCTTTACGACTGGATCCGGGTCAGGATCAGGATCGGGAGACGGAGGCCAGGAGGGGCCGACAGCACCTGAGACTGTGGTGCAGATATGTACGGACGAGTTGGATGCCAGGATTCGAGAGATCCTGCATGATGAGGTTGCTGCTATGTTCCGGGCACAACTGTCGGAGATGTTTGGGTCGATTAAGACCGTCATAGTTGAGTACTTTGATGAGCGCTGCACAGCTCTTGCAGAGACAGCGTCCGCATCAGCTGCATCAGTTGTAACCGCGGCAGGGGGAGGAGTCAGTAGGGGCTTCCAGTACCGGGACTTCGATAACACGAAGCCCCCGACATTTGACGGTACCCAGGATCTTATTCGAGCTATGAGGTGGTTATCTGATGTGGAGGGTTGTTTCTTCACATGTTCATGTCCTACTGACCTGAAGGTCAGATGCGCCCTGAACATGTTGAGGCTCGGGGCCAAAGACTGGTGGAGGCTGACGACAGGGTGATACACTGATGAGCAGAGAGCTGCTGTAACACCAGTCAAATTTAGGTAAAAAATAAATTGATCAATAATCGTAATTGGGATGAACAAAGCGGTAGAGATTGTAACAAGGTTTCCAAAAATATAAAGAACACTGAAATCCGAGTTATAACGAAGAAGTTATGACCAATCGAAGATCCGCGACAAAACCGGCAAAACATTGTTCAGTGTAAAAAGTGAATTCTCAATAAAAGGCTTTTTAGCCTTAACAATCTAAATGAAAGTTGTAGAATATGTTAAACCGAGAACTTTCTTAAAAAGAACGTAAAAATCTGACTTCGTATGAGGAAGTTATGACTTTTCTAAGTTTCGGTTTAGCAGTAGACAGCTAAAAATTCGAAATAAAAATCGATCGATATTTATCCGACACAACTTAAACGAGAATCTAAGGTCTCGTCAAAAGTAGTACAACGGTAAAAAGACAGACGAAAACGGACGTCGGATAAAGAAGTTATGAATTTTTAACGGATTTCCTGTCCCGGTCTGTTAAAAATAATAATATTAAAAATAAATTCAAAATTAGCCGACGAAGTCTAAACGAAAGTGGTAGAGTATAATTTTACCAACGCGTGCATATAAAGAACGTCGAAAACGGAGCTCGTATGCGAAAGTTATGAATTTCGCAAGTTTTGGGCACAAAAATCGAAAAATATTGAAAACCGGGAAATTTCGCATGGTCACCATTCGGCCACGTCACCTCGCATGCAAGGCTTCCCCGTGTTCACTCGTGTCCGTCGCTGATTGGTCCAAAGCTGAGGTCCATTGGGCATCTGACGCGCCTCGCGTCCTAGGCGCCGTCTAAAACGGGTTGTAAGACGTCTCTGCGCGCCTGCCGCGTGTCTAGCCTCCCTTCGCACGTCCGACGCGTGGCTGCTAACTCTTTTCTTCGGCCGAACCCTCGCAACCCTATATAAAGGGTGCGAGATCTCTCGGGTTTTTCACATATTTCACCCAAATTTTCACCCTTCTTCACATTTTCTACCCCCACAAGCCTACTTACAACCCCCAAAGCCCCGGTATCATATCTAAAACCTGAAGCAAGCCCCGAAGCCCCGAAATTATCGAGAAGCTAACCACTTTCCAGTTGAAGTGCTGCCTGCATAAAGCCCGGTTTTTAATAAAAAAACTCATGGTTTCTTCAAGAAAGATCATTTATAGAAACGAAACGCTGCCCAAATCACCACTTATCAAGTGAGTTCATACCCCTATAATATACCTTTTTAAATGGTTTTAAATGCTTTTTAGGGGGGGGGGGGAATACAAGTTGAACACAATCTAAATTGTGTTAATAATTGTATGTGATAATAATCACACAAAGGGTTTCCTTACGCTTTTAAGGATTACCAAATACTTCCAAAATGACTTAAAGTCATGTTAAATCTTTAAAATCATGTAAACTCTTTTAATACTGTTCAATTCTTTGAAAAAGGTTTTATACACTATTTCAAATTATAATTATCAATATCATATTCATATATGTATAAGTATATAAATAAAACTTAAAGGGCTTAGGACTAAAGAGTTGCCTTATCTCGTTTTCCTTATTTGGATGTGGATTTGAGGTGAGGTTAATTGTCCGAAGGTCGTTTCCTTCTTAATTATATACGTTATACATATGGGAATATAAGAGGTTACTTCATTCGGTATCATTACCTTTGTATCATGCTGAGCAAAGGTGTTCATCCATGAGAAATCATGCTAATCAGATAGAACATATAAATTATAATAGGTATAATTTATGGGTCAATTCTCAATATCAATCATCTTAAACTTATATATGGAAAAGTTTCATCAGTACTGTTAAAAGGCTTTTTCCACTGTATTACTCGTAATTTCGTTGAAACAATAAATTTGTGAGACTCTTCATGGTGTACTTATTTAAGTACGACCTTAAGTCCTGACTTATTAACCAGAATCTCCTGGAGGGAGAGCGTGAATTTATGTATAGATCTATACGGGACTGACAATCCCGCACCTTCACTGTTCGCTACAGTTTGGCCGGCAGGCCTAGGGTGAGAAATGTCATATCGTTTCCGACGCCTGAAGAACGTCGCATCAGGCACATCAGTCATATTAGTATGGTTAATAGAACTCACATGGATAAAACTACGAGTAAATTACTTAGTAATATACTTCTCTTAAAACAGTAAGAAAAGATAATTACATCCTAACTATTTTACTGACCAAATATACCTTCTGTTAGTTTTTACTTATAGTTAAAAACTACGTATCATGAAATCAAGTATGACAAATATACTTGTATTTTTGGTTTCGGAACATAAAAACCACAAATCAGTATTATGGATAATATAATATTTTCCAGGATTAATATCAATGTTTTACTGTAGAACGGATATAACTAATAATACTTTTACAAATGAAACGGTTTATGGGATTAAACTACTTTTACAAATGGAACGGTTTTATGGGGATTTAAAACTACTATTCAGAAACGGTTTTATGGAGATTTAAAACTACTTATCAGATGGAACTTAGTCATTCACTCTCTTTAAACTAGTATAACATAAAGGACCTTTAGTGGCTAATTCTATAATTCCTTAGTTTATAAATCAGAATTATATATAAGTAATATCCGATTGACAGTGAAATGTGTGACTTCCGCCTTACTTCCTGTTCCTTGTTTGGTTGTGGGCTTAGGGCAGATACACCCATTTAACTGTCCATTCGATATTAGGTTATATATAACTATTATAAACTAAGTAATTGTAGAGGGAACTATTGAGGTTATCATTTTATCACATCAGGAAATATAGGATTTCCTGGGGGAACCAGCGAACTTTTCCAAAAGAACTTAGAGTATACTTTATAGAACTAAAATACTTATGAACTCACCAGCTCAAATGTTGATCTACTCTTTCAAAATAACTTGTATTCTCAGGAATCCACTAGACAGGTACACTCCCGAAGCTTTTGAGAAGACTACCTAGTACCGTACTGCGACTCTTGTCTTCTACTGTATCTACTTTGGTGTTTGAATATGTAATGTTTAAACACTTATGTAAAACTTATACTTATTAATGCAATGGTTGTTTGTACTTTGATTACTATATTGCATTTGTTGTGATACTTACATGAAGTCCTCCGCCCCCGAACGTTTCCGCCGTTCTGGTTTGGGGGTGCGACAGCTGCTGTTACTTGGGAGCAGTTCCGGGACATGTTCCGCGCCCGTTACATTCCGCGGGTTGAGCGGGAACATTTGGCACAGGAGTTTTTGAGTCTGAGACAGGATGAGGAGTCGGTGACGGAGATCACCCGTATGTTCACTGAGAGGGCGATGTTCTGCCCGGAGTTTGCGTCTAAGCAGGCCCAGATGACACGTTCTCTGAGCATGCTCAAGACTGACATTCGACAGTTTCTTGCCACACAACGATGTGATACTCTACTGGAGTTACAGGAGGCCGCTAGGCGGCGTGAGTTGGAGATTGAGCTGCAGTTGAGGGAGCATCGGCCGGCCTCGACACAGTCGCAGCTGGCGCCGAAGCGGCCTAAGACCGCTGATTCTAGGACCGGGGCTCAGCAGAGCCGCACTTATGGAAAGTGCGGCAAGGGTCATACTGGGGCTTGTCGGGCTAGTAGCGGGTGCCACAGGTGTGGCAAGGAGGGGCATTTTGCTAAGGACTGTCGTCAGTCCGCCCCTGCCTCGGATATGAGGATGTGCTATCATTGTCATCAGGTTGGTCACGTGAAGACCAACTGTCCACAGCTCGCGGCCAAGCCGGCGCAGGCTCCAGTGTCGGCTACATTGAGGATTAAAGATGGGAGGACAGTTAGGGTGGAGCCTCCGAAGGCTCAGGGACGTGCCTTTCAGCTTACGGCTGAGGAGGCCAAGGCGGCGCCAGATGTGGTTACTGGTATGTTTCTATTCGTTACCTCATTTATTATTTGTGTTATACTTATCTGTTGTACCTATGATTAGGTACGTTTTTAGTGAACTCCTTGCCTGCATTGGTTTTATTTGATTCTGGGGCTAGTTGGTCATTTGTATCACAGACGTATAGTAGGGAGTTCAGTATGCCAGTAGGAGAGCTAGAGTGTCCGTTGCGAGTCTCTATCACCAACGAACACGGGATTTCTAGTTCTTTGGTCTACCGACGTTGTGAGTTAGAGATCTTCGGGGTATCCTTCCTGATAGACTTGATTCCGATTCCCATGAGGGATGTATGCGTGATTGTGGGAATGGATTGGCTTAGTCAGTTCGGTGATGTGATAGATTGTGAGGGCCAGCGGGTGGTAGTTCGCACCCCAAGTGGGGGAGAACTGATTGTATATGGTGAAGGCACTAGAGTGGGATCAGGGTTCTGTTCAGCTGCCAGGGCTCGACAGTATATTCAGCACGGGTGTGCGGGTTATTTAGCATATGTGGTGGATACGCGGGTCAGGGATCAGACTTCAGTTTTAGAGGTTCCAGTGGTTAGAGAGTTTGATGATGTGTTCCCGGAGGAATTACCAGGAGTACCTCCGGAGAGGCAGGTCGAGTTCTGGATCGACTTGGTGTCGGGTGCGGCTCTTATCGCCAAGGCGTCGTACCGTTTGGCTCCACCCGATATGCAGGAGCTGTCATCACAGCTGCAGGAACTGTTGGGCAAGCAGTTCATTCGATCTAGCAGTTCTCCATGGGGAGCACCGATCCTCTTCGTCAGGAAGAAGGATGGATCGCACCGGATGTGCATTGACTATAGGGAGTTGAACAAGTTGACGGTGAAGAATCGTTATCCGCTCCCGAGGATAGATGACCTCTTTGATCAGTTACAGGGTGCATCTTGGTTCTCCAAGATTGATTTGAGGTCGGGATATCATCAGGTTCGAGTTAGAGAGGAGGACGTGGAAAAGACCGCGTTTCGGACTCGTTATGGTCACTACGAGTTCGTGGTGATGCCGTTTGGGCTCACCAACGCGCCAGCAGTATTCATGGACTTGATGAATCGGGTCTGCAGACCGATGCTTGATCGCTCGGTCATTGTGTTCATAGATGATATCTTGGTGTATTCCAAGACCCGAGAGCAGCACGAGGAGCACCTCAGGGAGTTGTTAGGAGTTCTGAGACGAGAACAGTTGTATGCCAAGTTCTCAAAGTGCGAGTTTTGGTTACGAGAGGTCCAGTTCCTCGGACATCTCATCAACTAGGAGGGGATTTTGGTCGACCCGGCCAAAATCGAGGCAGTCATGCAGTGGGAGGTGCTGAGGTCTCCCTCGGACATCAGGAGTTTTCTGGGACTGGCAGGGTACTATCGAAGATTCATTCTAGATTTCTCCAAAATTGCAGTACCCCTCACTCGTCTGACGAGGAAGGGGGTGGATTTCCGGTGGGGCCCTGAGCAGCAGAAGGCGTTTAAGACCCTCCGTCAGCGGTTATGCGAGGCCCCGGTTTTGACACTCCCAGAGGGAATGGAAGATTTTGTAGTATTCTGTGATGCATCCATCACAGGTTTGGGGCAGTCCTCATGTAGAGGGGACGGGTGATAGCCTACGCATCGTGGCAGTTGAAGCCGCATGAGACGAGATATCCTACTCATGATTTAGAGCTGGGAGCGGTGGTGTTTTCTCTCAAGATATGGAGACATTATCTATATGGGGTCCGATGTACCATATACACGGATCACAAGAGTTTGAGACACATTATGGACCAGCCGAACCTGAACATGAGGCAGCGCAGGTGGCTGGATGTAGTCAAGGACTACGACTGCGAGATCCTTTACCACCCTAGTAAAGCGAACGTGGTGGCGGATGCCTTGAGCTGCAAGGCAGCTGGGTCTTCCACCCCAGCAGTGTGTATGAGGATAGCGGTGGATTCCCCGCTTATGAGCTTGATCAGGGACGCTCAGGTCGAGGGCGTGCAACCATAGAATTGGAAGCTGGAGAGGATCAGGGGTGAGAACACCCGGTTTGTACAGGATAGCCGGGGATTATTAATCCGATGCGGTCAGGTATGGGTTCCGATGTCTGGTGGGGTCAGACAGACAGTCATGGAGGAGGCTCATAAGTCTCACTTCTCTATTCACCCGGGGGCCACCAAGATGTATCGGGATTTGAGTTTGAGCTACTGGTGGCCGTGCATGAAGCGAGAAATCGCTTGGTACGTCGAGAGGTGCTTGACTTGTAGGATGGTCAAGGTCGAGCATCAGAGGCCGCATGGCAAGCTGCAGCCACTGGAGATTCCCATGTGGAAATGGGAACAGATCACGATGGACTTTATTACTAAGCAGCCGAGGACGGTGAAGGGGTTAGATGTCGTATGGGTCATCGTGGATCGATTGACCAAGAGTGCCCATTTATTGGCCATACGGGAGAGTTCGTCGGCCGAGAAGTTGGCCGACGTGTACGTCCGCGAGATCGTGGCTCGCCATGGGGTTCCGGTCTCCATTGTCTCCGATCGGGATGTTAGGTTTACCTCTCGTTTCTGGCAGAAGTTCCACGAGGAGCTGGGCACGTGGTTGCACTTCAGCACAACATTCCATCCGTAGACTGACGGTCAGAGCGAGCGGACCATTCAGACCCTCGAGGATATGTTGAGGGCGTGTGTCATTGATTTCGGTGGGAGCTGGGATTCTGACCTACCGCTTGCAGAGTTCGCCTACAACAACAACTATCATTCCAGCATTGGCGCCCCGCCTTTCGAGCTGTTGTATGGGCGGAGATTTCGCACCCCGGTTTGTTGGGGTGAGGTCGGACACAGGGTGATGGGACGAACGTAAGTAGTCCTGCAGACTACCGAGAAGATTCAGCAGATTAGGAAGCGACTGCAGACCGCTCAGAGTCGGCAGAAGAGTTACGCCGACAAACACCGATCTGAGTTAGAGTTTCAGATGGGTGATATGGTACTCCCGAAGGTCTCACCCTGGAAGGGTGTGATCCGCTTCAGGAAAAGGGGAAAATTGGGTCCCCGTTTCATTGCTCCATTCAGGATCCTTGCCAGGGTTGGCAAGGTGGCATATAGGTTAGAGCTACTGGAGGAGCTTAGCCGAATTCATAGCACTTTCCACGTTTCGCAGTTGCGAAAGTGTGTTTTGGATCAGGAGGTAGTAGTGTCGTTGGATGATATTCAGGTCGATGAGCGCCTGAATTATGTGGAGAGGCATGTGACCATTCTGGAGAGGAAGATGAAAGTTCTGCGGAACAAGGAAATACCTTTGGTAAAGGTGCAGTGGGAGCATCGGAGGGGATCCGAATGGACGTCAGAGCCGGAGGCAGAGATGCGAGAGCATTACCCAACGTTGTTTACCCCAGCAGACTTCGAGGACAAAGTCTAATTCAAGTGGGGGGAATTGTAACCCCCCGATTCCCAGGTATTGATTTATGTATGAATCCTTTTTGGTTTTTGGGTCTACTCGACGAGTTGGCCACCCTACTCGTCGAGTAGTAGCGGGTTGGTCCACGTGTTTTAGTGATGTACTCGCCGAGTCCAAGAGCGGACTCGACGAGTAGGAGCTGGCAGATGAAACCCTAGATTTCGGGGCATTTCACCCTATTTAAAGGATCATTGGCCTTCCCCAGCCTCCCCTTTACTGCTTCTTGTCCCTCTCAAACCCTAAATCGAGTGTGTGTGTGTTCTTTTGGTGTGTTCAAGCTTTGAGGAGGAGTTTTGGAGGAGGAAACACTTGGGGAAAACAAGCAAGTAGAAGCAAGAACTCGTGGGATTCAAGATCTACATCAGTGAACACTCTCTTGAAGGTATTAGACTGTTTTCCTTGGCTCAAGTTCATCAAAGATCTCTTTTGGATGGGTTTTATGAAAGGCTTCTTATGTTTGAGCTAAGATCTGAAGTTGTAACTTCAGATCTGGACTCCCTTTGGCCTCTAGACCCATAAAGTTATCAACCTTTCCTAGAATAAGCCTTCCCTCAAGTGTGAGACTTCATTGCAAGCTTAGATTTGTCATTTACGGGCCTTAAAGCTTTGCATGCACGTAAAGTTTGCAACTTTGCGTGATAAGAAGGCCTTGGAAGGTTGGATCTGTAATCTGGAACCTTTGCATGGCTTAAAAAGCATCTGTAGGGATGAAGGATTGAAGGGACTCGGCGAGCCGCAAAGTCGACTCGACGAGTCATAAGGAGATGGTCCTGAACTCGACGAGTTGGATGAACAACTCGGCGAGTCCGATGAAGATTGTCGTAGACTCGGCGAGTTGGTTAAGGTTCTTACCAACCGTTGGGTGCGTGTGAACTTGTCGAGTTGCAAGGGAAAAACTCGACGAGTGGTCAAAGAGTTTCGATCGCGAGCCATAGGAACTCGACGAGTCACTCCGGTGACTCGGCGAGCGGATGGTTTATGCCGGGAACTCGGCGAGTGGCTGGATACACTCGACGAGTTTAGGTCAACATGGACTGTTGACCTGGGCAGTTGACTTTGACTTTGAAGTTGACCAAGGGTTGACCATTTGACTTCTGGGGTATCTGGGAATTCATGAACTTATGACGTGTTTGGATATAGGTGGTGGAGTTCGTGGCGGTGATTTGAGAGTTGAGCTTTCTATTTCCAGTCGACAGTTGCAAGGTGAGTTCTCCTCACTATATCGACAGGGTCTAAGGCACCAAGGTCGGCCCTTTTGGATTGTTATCCTAGTTATAGGATGTTGCTATGCTATGTGATCTGTTAGATCCGTAAGATGGTATGTACATATGTTAGTGACCTGGTTAGGTCAGTATCCTGGGCATGGGATGATGTTGTATTAGTGACTGGTTAGGTCGGTATCCTGGTTATAGGATGTTGCTATGCTATTTGATCTGTTAGATCAGTTGACTGTTATATATGCTAGCGTATGATATGTATGTGCACATGTTTGTTTGATTGGGGGTTTGGGTTGAGGCGATCCAGCTTTGTGCTGAAGGCCAACATACCCAGGGCGTTCCGGATAGACTACAGACCCAGGAGGGTATGATAGTCAGACCGAAGGCCCGGCGAGCGGTCCGGATAGGCTGAAGGCCCTACGAGGCGGTCCAGACGTGCCGAAGGCACGGAGAGCGGTCTAGATAGACTGAAGGCCTGTGAGGCGGTCCAGTCAGGCTGAAGGCTCATCATGCAAGCTGTTCTATGTTTGTTTATATGATATGATTATGGTCATGAGGTTGGTATTTTGGGGGTAACTCACTAAGCCTTGGGCTTACAGTTTCAGTTTATCGTTTCTGGTACATCAGGGGATCGCGGCAAGGCGAAGGCGTGATCGTACAACTCCTCATGTTTTATTTATGTTCCTGGGATGAACTCTGATATTAGACTATTTTGAAAACAAATTTGTAATAATTATTGGTTTTAAATGTTTTTAAAAGTTTTAAATTGGCTTGAATTTTATGGGTGTTACAGATTAAGTGATTTAAGCTCTTGAGTTGTGTTTTAGAGCTAAAGGGTAGAATGGGAAAGCGATATCTAGACTCTTCAGTTAAATTCGGTATTCCATAAGTCAAATGTAATTTGATAGAATTATGGGGCTTGTCAATACATTCGCGTGCATATAAAGATCATTGAAAACAGAGTTGAAACGAAGAAGTTATGGTCGTGTGAAGTAGAAATGGATTTGGGGAAAAACGACTTCTCCATGGCATGTAGCATTCTGCAACTCAATCCCATTAAATTAGGGTTTGACTTGTATTTAAGGGCTCTAGCTCCTTGTTTTAGGTCATTTTCCAGCCCCCATTGCACCAAGAAACCCTCTTTTAGCAAACCATAGTCTTCCTTCATCGATTAAACTCATATATCTCATTGGACCTCTTTTGGGAGCTTTTAGTGATAATTTGGTGAAGCTTGGAGATCAAGAAAGTTATTTTGGTTGCAAGGAATGTTGTTTCAAGTGTGGATCCATCAAAGACACTTCATTTCTGGACTACTGTGAGTATAAAGTTCCTATCTTTCTCTTTAGTTCTTTAGATATTGTCATTTGGGGTTTTTGTCACTTTTGGTCCATTTTATGGATGAACTTGGAGATGAGTGGACTCCAACATCTTTTGATCAAGTTTGGAATGATTCTTAGACCTCATGGACTAGGAAATCTTTTGTCTTTCCTTTAAGCTATGCAAATTATCTTGGTCTATTAGGTCATTTTGGTGTATTAAAGTTTAGATATTGAATGTTTGTGGCATTATTATGGATAAATTTGGAAACTTTATCCATTTAAATATCCTGGCGACTTAGATCTGAAAGTTGGAAACTTTTTGTCACTTTTGGTCCATTTTATGGATGAAGTTGGAGATGAGTGGACTCCAACATCTTTTGATCAAGTTTGGAATGATTTTTAGACCTCATGGACTAGGAAATCTTTTGCCTTTCCTTTAAGCCATGCAAATTATCTTGGTCTATTAGGTCATTTTGGTGTATTAAAGTTTAGATATTGAATGTTTGTGGCATTATTATGGATAAAGTTGGAAACTTTATCCATCTAAATATCATGGCGACTTAGATCTGAAGGTTGAAGACTTGGACTTAATGGATTAAGTTGAGAAAGGTCCATTTGAGACTTAAAGTCTAGATCTTGGTTGTTTGGACTATCCTAACGGATAAATTTGGAAACTTTATCCATTATGAAGCTATTAAGTACCAAATCTGATGTTATGAGCCTTGGTCTTTAGGGATTAAGCTCTTAATGAAGAAAAGGACATTCTGCAGAGACCACGACGTAGCCAAGGAAGGCCAACGACATGGTGGTGCTCTGTATCTCAATTGTTTTGTCTTGACTTGGCTACGGTGTGGCCAAGAGTTCACCATGGTGTGGCGGTCCACTGAGTTGACTTTGATTATTGACTTTTGACCAGTTTGACTTTTGGTCAAACTTAGATCAAATTCAATGTTTGGTTAAAGAATGGTCTCAGTTTGGCATTAGGTATCTTGGGTTAGCTATTCCATTGTTGAGGTAGCTGTTAAGCTTCTATTGAGTGGCTCAGGTGAGTTTTCCCACTATACTTGGAGGATGCTAGATTGTCTTCATGACTATTGCATGTATGTTGGGCGGGGCCGGTTATGTGGGCAGGGACCATTACGAGGGCGGAGCCTGTAATGAGGATGGGGCCCGTTAGTTATGTGGGCGAGATCCGGTGTTATGTATGGTGTGTGGTATCTTGGGAAACTTACTAAGCTTTGTGCTCACGATTTTATGTTTAAATGTTGCGGTTCTCTTATATTAAAGGAAGAATGCGACTTGATTGCATCACATCCATTGGAGATATCCGCACTTATGAACTCTTATGTCTATACTTTGATAAATATTGGATCAAATGGTTTTATTTAAATCTTTGAAGTTGTAGTTGGAACAAATGCTTTTAATTTTAAATGAAAATTTTGGTTTAATTTGGGACGTTACAAATGGTGTTATGGTACATAATGTACATTTATATAAGGTGCATTTGATCCTAATCACGATGAATAACATGGGTAAAAGCCCATGATTTTGTGTCTCTTATAAGATGCATGGAGGTGTTTGTGGCAATTTCAACAACTCTTATAAGATTTTAAACACCACAAACAAAGATTTTAAAGATATGCATAATATTTTGATTTATATAACAATAGAATACAAAATTGATGGTTTATAGATTTTTTCGAACAAACAATACAAGATTTTTTTTTTATTGTTGCCCTTGTTAGTTATATTAGGTTTTCAAGTTCTCCATGAAAAAAAAATTATATAAAAAGAAATAATAATAAAATAAGTTTACAAATCTTTTACTTTTTTTTTGTTTTATATATGTTATTTTTTCATATTATAAATACATATTCACGCACAAAAAACATATTTATACACGATAAATGTTTTAATTAAACATTGTATTTATCTTTTTTTTAATACTATTTATTTGTATATGGGTTTTTTTTGCCAATTTATACGATTAAAAACATAAATACGTATTTTTATATTTTTTACAAGTGTACATGTATAAATACATATTTAGAAGTTTGGATACATTTTTATAAGTATAAATATATATTTTTTTATATTTTTAGAAATACTAATATGTTTTTTTGAAATATAAATACATATTTTTATGTATTTAGGAATATTACTTTAAAAAAACATATTTATATTTCTAATATTGTATTTTACTTCTAAATAACATAAAAATACGTAGTTATATTTCTATAAATATAAACATTTGTATTTATACTTCTAAAAATGTATCCATGTTTCTAAATATGTAAAATAAGTATTTACATTTCTAAAAAAAATATAATATTTCTAAACATGTATTTATATTTCTAAAAACATAAAAATACGTACTAATGCTTCTAAAAAATCTATCTATACTTTTAAAAGCGTAAAAAATACATATTTATACTTTTAAAAATATAGCTAGACTTCTAAATACATAAAATATGTATTTATACTTTTTGACTTCTAAATATTAGAAAAATACATAGTATTTAAAAAACCCAACGACTTGTTTCAACGTAACAACATGTTTCAGCCCAACAACTTGTTTCAGACTAACGACTTGCTTGAGCCCAACAAAACATGCACACAAACAAGCAAGACCTTACTAGTCTATCAATGCATACAATCCTGACATAGTACTACTCAGGCATCCAACATATAGATGATCCATTCATTACATAAGTAATATAGTGAGAAGATTCACCTAAGTCAAAGAGCAGAAATACCAATGCTTAAAGTCTCACGGAATTAGCTACACGTACCGCCTAAACCAAACAAATGTCAAACCTCAATCTCCAACTCAAAACCTCTAAGTTTGACCAAAAGTCAAATTGGTCAAAAGTTAACGGTCAACTAGTCGCGATTAGCTATCGTGACCCGCGTCACGACCCCCAAGAAACCGCAGCGCGACTTACGTACTGATAGCTTAATCCATTAAGCTATTAATCTTGACGTCCAAAGTTCAAATCTTCATATCTGACTATACTGAAGGACTTAATGGATAAAGTTCATGACTTTATCTATTTCCTAACCAAGATAAGTCCATAATTCAAATCCTAACTCACAATGGGGTCCAAAATGACCAAAGAATCATGCATGGCTTAGAAAGGGGACAAGATATAAACTTTATAGTATAACAATGGCCCAAAAGGGGAATCATAACAACAACATCCCCCCTAGAGTTCCCAAACTCCAAGAAATCACAATTCAAGGGACCAAAAGACAACTTATACACCTTCCAGTCCTAGATATATGCATGGAAATCAATAAAGTAGAGATCTTTGATACTTACAAAGGTCCAAAACTGAGGAGAAGGATACACAACTTCTAGATCTTCACTTTATGATCTGATGAGTCAAACACATTACACATTGACCACTAGCCCTAACGCCAACGTCAACATCACCATCAACGTCAGCGCCTCAAGTTTTATCAACATCAGCGTATAGTTATATACTCTAATGTAATCTTTGTATGTTAAGTAATGATACAAATATGTATAGAATAGATAGCATGTCCAATATCTTTGTGATGAGATCGGTTCTTAGTAAACATTAGATAAAATCCATTGATTGAAGGGATATACTTGTATATATTAATATATATTCAACATTAGGGTGAAAACCTAATGTTAACATCTTGGTGACCGTCTTTGTGACAACCTGTTTTCTTGGTGAAAAACAATTTAGAGAATTCTTCATGTTCTTTACTTTTTCTGTTCTTTATTTGCTTAATTTAGTTTCTTCTTGTTTATCATACTTCAAGTGTATTCGATCGATACAAACCTTCATACAAAAACCAAACTCGCCAAAGCAAAACATCAATCATCCTATCCTACCGCCTGCCACGAAACCCTAACGATCAAATTGTAGAACTGGGAGAAAAGAGATGTAATAACTGGGACAATGGAAAATTGAAAAATCTTTGAAAATAAAAAGATAATAATAATAATAAATGAAAATGGGGTTCAAGTCCTTTATCTAAACTGATTACAGATCTTCAATCAGTCAAGCTTCAACTGGTAGTAAGTAATCGCACAATCAAGTCGACAGAGAAGCATGAAATCTAAACAACTGTGATCGTCATATGAAAATCAAACAAAAAAAGAAAAAAATTCTACCTCTATGCCTTTAATTTGTAAGAAATTACGAACCAAAACGACCTAATGTTTCCTCTTTGATTTCTTTCTTTGGCCCATTCTAGAAGCTTTGAAGGAAGACGAAAGGCAGCGCATGAAAATAAACATATGTGATCTTCCGGTGTCGAACATGGCGGTGGTCCATGATGGTAAGGTCGATGGTGGTAATTGGGGTGTGTCGCAGGCGATGCACTAGCAGTGGCTTGTTGGTAGCGGTATAGGCTGAAGACGATGAACACACCATCGAAGTGGAAGAAAAGGATTGGCGTTGGGAGCGGTGATGGGTGGAGACAAAATGGAAGAGAGAAGGTAGAGGGCTAGGTTTTTCTTGAAAGACTCGTTATTTATTACCATGAAGGAATAGTAAGGCGGTGGAAAGGTACACGTAGCTGAAACGTGTCGATTGGTCACTAAGGACGTGCCACATATATAAACAAAAATGGTGGGATCAGGGGGTGGGATTAGATGAGGAATTCCCACCAGACATAACTGACCAGCCATAGAGCACGTTGTAAAAATAATTTGACCAAGTATTAAATTCGACAAATCCCAGAAAGATAAAAAGTCCAGGGCTAAAGTAAAAATTGACCCCTTTACCTGTACACAAAGGGGTTCAAAATTTATACCTATATATAATCGGTAATTGTAACATCTTGGTATTGAGGTATTCCCATTTTTAACCCTAAGTATGAACATTTATTGCATTTTAGCCCTTATGTGTGAAGACTATTGCAAAATGGCCCATAGTGGCATTATAGTAATTTTGAGCGAGGGGAACGTACGCTGGGCCTACATAGTGTACGCATGGCGTATGTGAAAGGATCCCAAACCCTAATTTTTTTGGGTTTGGAACCTATTTAAACATCCTTATGTCTCAAGTCTCCTTCCTTTCATCAGCCTTCGGCCCCATTTCGATCCCCTAGCAAACCCTAATCCCTTTTGAGCCCATTTTGAGCTTGGTGTGTGTTTTGGTGAACTTGAAGGAGGAAGGAAGAAGCGGAGATCATCCTAGAAGTCTGAAGCATATTGGATCCAAAATCACATCATCTTTGGACACTCTTTGAAGGTAAAAAAGCTCTAAACTTGATGAATTTATGCTTAGATCTAGTTTGGCAATGAAGTTTATGTTCTTTTGGTCCTATTGGTTTGGTATTTTAAGTATGAGCTACTCCAATCCATTTAAGTTGTCCTTTCAGACGTTTTAGGGTGTTTAGATGCATAAAATGTGGTATTGGTCATTATTTCCCTTCCTTGCATGAGTTTGGATGTCTTAATAGGTTAAGAGGTTAGGGTTTTTGGTATTTAGCACTTAATGGCCATGCAAGACCATAAAGTTGGAAACTTTATGGTCAAGGACAACATTTGGGGCCTAAATCTGCAATTTTGACCTAAGGGCTTAAGCATTAAGCTCTTAATGAGATGGAAAAGGAGCCAGACGCGTACGTTGGGCGTACCAAGTGGTACGTTGCGCGTACACAGTGAAACCCCCGCGTACAGGCTGAGTATGCCCAACGTACTCAGTTGGGTTGTCTCGGTTCACTTTTGACTTTGACCAGGGTTTGACCAATTTTGACCTAAGGGTATTTTAGGTATTTTTTATTATAAGTTAAGATTGTTCATGTTCCAATGAATAGGTGATCGGTTGAGCTGATATTCGAAGTTGTGTCCTGTTCATCGATCTTTTCAGACTGAGATGTGAGGTTTCCTCATTGTACTTGTGGGTCGAAGGTACCAAGGTCGGCCCTCTAGATTTGATATTTTGGTATATTGATATATGTTAACGTGAGTATGCGGTAGATCCGTATGATTATCTGATGATTATTGATATGTGTTAGACTGGTAGATCTGTAGGACTAGCTGTATTTGTTGGATAATGATTGTTATGATATATATGTTGATATATTATGGTCGGTTGGGTTGAGGTGGTCCTTTTTTATGTTGAAGGCCAAGCTACCTAGGATGGTCCGGATAGACTGAAGGCCTGTGAGACGGTCCAGTCAGGCTGAAGGCCCGGAGAGCGGTCCAGATAGGTTGTAGGCCCGGCGCAGTGGTCCAGTCATGCTAAAGGCTCTGAGAGTGGTCCAGATAGGTTGTAGGCCCGACGTGGTGGTCCAGTCAGGCTGAAGGCTCATGTATGTGTGTTGTTATTTTTATGGTTGTGTGTGGTACTTTGGGGGAACTCACTAAGATTTGACGTACGGTTTAAGTTTATGTTTCAGGTACTTCAGATGATCGGAGCAAGGCGAAGGCATGATCATATACATCCTTTGGTGTTATGCTTTTAGAGATTTATGATACATTGATCTTGGGAATATTTGTATTCTGATACTTGATTTTGATATGGGGTTGCTTGAAAACAATGATTTCCTTTAAATTAAAAATGTAAAATTTTATCGTGGTTTTGGGATGTTTCAGTAATCCCTAATTTCTATAGTAATTTTTCTATTTATCTTTCTTCTTACAATCCAAGCTAGAAAAAATATTGTTGTAGAAGTCGACTTTCTTCTCTAAATCGGTTGTCATCACCTCTCCTCTCGTAGTCGTAATCTTCTTTTTGAAATTGGTACAATGTTTCCCAGGTATTACCGTATTTATCTTTTCGACTGTAGCATTATTAATTAGCTATTTGTTTATGTGAGTTGGTGTTCGACATTTGCTTTGGGGTCTCAACTGGTATTTTTCTGTTTGAAAGTTGTAGCTTTGTTATAATATTTATCTTTTTTGATTCAAGAGTTTTGTTGGAGGATTTTTTGGGTTTACTGGTTTGCTTTAGGACCTGGAGGTCCAAATCTCCAATCTATTAAATATTTAGGATAAAGATCTGTGGAACAATATTTGTTAGTGTTTTATCTTTATTGTTTTCAGCATATTCCAACTTTGAAGTCAAATGACAATTGAGTATTTCAATCTTACAATCTTTTATTTAATATCAAATAAATAATTTTTTTTATTCTTTAATATATCGTTGGTAGAAGTAGTGTTCATGGTTTATTATTTTGTACCAGACTTATTGTCGTATTGGGATTCATTGTTTATTGTTTGATGATATATTATAAATTATAAATTAGGACTTGTTTATGATATTATTGTAAAGTGGGGATTTTATTGCTTGGACATCCATTTACAAAATGGAGTTTGCAAAAATGTCCAATGTTTTCTTGCATATTAAATTTGGTTTACTGCTACATATTTACAATGTATAAAGACAGCAAGAGATGTTTAACGGTTTGATGTTCCTGACATCTCATATGGGGCTTATAATTTGTTGTTCTCCTTGGAGTTATTTGATGTTGTTTTTCTTGTATTTTCTTATTTTTTCTGTTATCTCTTTGTATTATCCAGCATCCTGCTGGCCATGGTTTTTATTTTAATATATTGTCGTTCTAAAAAACAAGATGTATTGATATGGTTCGAAGTGGATCAACGTTATAATAATAGGGCATTATTATTGCCATTTTCGCCATACAATCCCCATACAAACTTGGCCAAGACTTAGATGTCCAATCTTGAATTATCTTCCAAAAAATCTAGCTTTAACTCATTGATAGGGTTAAATAAAATAATAAATCTTAATAAAATTACTACACGACCCTTCAGTTATACAAAAATTTGATTATCAGTACACCGTATTTTCACCACCTTAATCCAATGCCGCTTGCTTAAGATAATAAACTCATCATACAAAGGTGACTCATTATAGCGGATGACTCTAGAATTTTTTTATTTTTTTATTTTTAAATGTTTTCTCTATTAGGCCAACAAATTTGACCTGGATGAGTTTTACCCTCATTATCCAAAAAAGAAAATGAAACAGCCATTTAGCGTATCACTCTAGATTAAAGTATGTTTTTGTCATTCCTTACATCTATTAATTGTGTTAATGTTTGAAAGAATTTATCCCACAATTTTTGTTTTTACAAACCTGAAAAGTGATTTACAACTCTCCCTCCAAGTTTGTCCTAATGCATTGGATAGAGATCCATCCAAACAAAGAATGGATAGAAACACATCTCCAAGAACAAGAACCACCACACAACCAGTGAAGTTAAAGATAAGGTAAAGCAATATAAAACCCAAAACCATTCATCATTTTCATTTCACTACTACACTCAAAACTCCCATTACACAACCAACCACCCCACAAACATGGTATTTTACAGAGCACCAAAACGGCCACTCTCTTTATTATTTTTGAGGTCTGTTGACACAAATCAAATACTGGAAAACACATATAGAAGTAAGTGTCTACAGGCTGACTAGTTTCAGAGAGTTGGCCTTTTCTTGAAGACTATCAAGCAAACTCACAAAGGCTTTCTTGAACGAATCCACTCCTTCAAGTTCCAATTGATTCCCAACAAAGCTCCAGTCTATTCCCAACTTCTCAAGTGCACTGTAAATCCCTTCAGCCTCTGATACATTCGCATCAATTGTCCTTCCAACAACACCATGGTCAATGAATGCTTGCAAAGCTTGATCAGGCATAGTTGACACCTAAAACACAACATATCAAATCATACCCATCAACAATCAAAAAGATGAAAGAAAAGATTCAAATGGCTTACAGTGTCGGGTCCCACAAGAGGTGCTACATAAAGGGTGTCAGGGTATGCTGGATTCTTGACACTGGTTGAAGCCCATAGCAATCTTTGCTTCTTAGCACCTTTCTTCACAAGTGCCTCCCATCTTGGACCAGAGAATTTCTTCTGGTAAAGCTGGAAAGCTAAAGCTGCTTGAGCATTTGCAGCCTGTAAAAAAGTCAACGCGGTCAAAGTCAAACAAAGATCTTTCTAAGGTATATTTCATTATTTTCAGATACCCACTTAAAAAGATTTGATCTTTTTACCTTTCCTCGAAGGTCAAGTGCCTCTGGTGTCCCAATTTTCTCAAGCATCTTGTCAACAAGTGTATCCACTCGACTAACAAAGAAAGATGCAACACTTGTAACCCTAGATAAGTCATCTAAGCCAGAAGCCTCTAACCCATCCAAATAAGCATCAATCACTGCCTCATATCTAGATAGTGAGAAAATAAGCTGTGACAAATCATAATAAAAAAGGGATTAGTAAGCAAGAAATACACGTTTAGATTAGAGAATATATAAAGGATGAACTTACAGTTACGTTGACACTAATTCCAAGGGCAATAACGTCTTTTATCGAAGGAACACATGCAGCTGTTGCGGGGATTTTGATGTATACATTTGGGCGATCAACCACTTTGTGCAACCATTTTGCAGCATCTACTGTCCCTTTGGTGTCATCAGCTAGTTGTGGTGAAACCTCAACTGATACATAACCATCACCTCCATCTGTTTCATCATAGATTGACTCAAATAGTCTGCAAGCATCTTGGATGTCTTTCACAACAAGTTCCCAATATGCACTTTCAATGTCTTTCCCTCCCTGTACTAGTTCCTTGAACTGATCATTGTAAGCATTTGAGGTTGATATCGCTTTTTGGAATATCTGCAATCATGTATCAAAACGACTCATTACAAATTTTGATTTATATAAAGGAATGTTTATACAGAAGTAATGGTGAAATTACCGCTGGGTTGCTTGTAACACCTCTAACACCACTTTCGATCAGGGGGAGAAGATCAGTAACAGGGCGGCATAGGTTGTCGTACCATGGACTCTGGCCTTGCTTTTGATAGAGATCGTGAAGAGTTGTTTGCTTCACAGGGGTTCCATTTCCACCAACTTGGCTACATTTCACACTTTATAAAAAAAAAAAAAAACAGAATTAGGTCGGGAAGAAGTATACGAAGCTTTCAATGAACGAGTAAGAGAAAGGATCGAAGTCAATCGTAATTGCAAGATATGGAGAAAGCCTAAAGAGACATGCATACAAGAAAAAACTTGCAAAACCATGAAAAGGATATGTGAAATTATGGAGAAACCCTAAAAGAATATGGGAAATCATTGGACCGCATAAAAGGTTGAATCTTTTAGGACATGGCTGAAATTTGAGTTGATTTGAAGGAAGATTGTTTAAATTCCAGATTACCAGATGGATGTTTGATGATCGAGAGTAATTACATATGCTAAGAACATAAATCCAGCAAAAAAACCTTGATCAAGAACAAGTTCAACATCACATCGCGTAAATTGAAAGTAAGAAGAGAGGGAGGCAAATCGCTAGTAAATTATCACAAACAGATTTTGTAGAGTGAAACTCGGATAGATTAGCAAATTGGGAAAGATGTAAACACGAATAAAGGTAAACAGAGAAAACTTACAGCAAGGAGGCGGCTAGAGGGGCGTTGGAGCGAAGAGACAACCTGGATGATGAAAGTGCAAGCTTTGAAGGAAACCCAATAGAGACGGAGACGGTGGGTGGTTTTGTAAGCAACGGGGAAGACTTTAGAGGGGTTGCCGGAGTAGAGAGGTTGGAGATGGAAGCCATGGATGAAAGTTGGTGTAAGGTTTTGATCTGAATGAGAGATCTAAGACTCTAAGAAAGAGGAGAGATATATGGGTGGGATTCCTATTTCACCAACCCCGTCAGCTGCGATGCAAACGAAGGCATGGGTGGGATTCCTATTTCACCAACCCCGTCAGCTGCGATGCAAACGAAGGCAAACGAGAGTTGTTATTTTAATCTTTGATTAAATTAATGAATTAGGGCTAAAATCAGCTCAATCGGATAATTAACTTCACACCTGTCATCTATGGCGGCTCACATTCGTTCGTCTATGCATCAAGTTTCATGAATCATGATTAAATTACGGCAGGCATAAATATGCTTTAAAGATGCGAATTTTTTTGGTCTTAACGAAGGAGAAAAGTAAGGTTATTTTTACACTCTTTAACAATAATTGATCATGTGCAGTGTCTTTAAAGAAAGATTCCAATTGACTAAACATTTAGTTCAAACGTAAAACAAAATAAAACAACAAAAAAAAAAGTTGATTTAAAAAAGAAAGCCTTTTGATTTTTACACTAGTAGAGATTTTGTATAGTCACAAGTTTCATTTGAAAAGAAGCCTTTTGGGGGGGTTGAAAGGGGCCAATTGATAGAGTGACGACGTTTAATCAAAAGGACGGGCCATACTACGTTCCCCAAAATCAAGACCATTTTCTTTATATTTTTTATATTTAATTTTGATCAACTGTTTTAAATCTAACATGTTAAGAAAGCAAAATATATTATGCATAGCCTAGGTTCGTTTATCAAGAATCTTTGCCTATGTTTCTTTATAATTCCTTATTAATTATTGTATTTTGTTATTCACTAAATAATCTTATGCATAAGTTGTGATCCTAATATAAGTGTTTATGTTAAGATTTAAAATCAGTGATTGATAATTAAAAAAAAAAAAAAAAACAATAAACATGATTTTGAGGGACATCATGGAAAGATGATGATTTGGGTGAAAAATAAACCAAGTGTTGATGTATTTTATGAATTTTATGAATCATTTAGCATGTCTATTTTATGTATTTTTATGGGTAAATTACATCATTCGTCCCTCGTACATGTGCCCAAAAACACGTTTAGTCCCTATTTTAAAAAATTAACTCGGACCATCCCTTATATCATAGAAAGGTGCATGCTTCATCCCTCGTTAGTTGAAATTTGCATGTTTCATCCCCTGTGAGACTTGAAATGACCAAAATGCCCTTTGCAATTTCTTTTTTATTTATTTTTAATAGTTTTGATTATTTTTAGTTATTAAAAAATATTTAAATTAAAGTTATGGGTCCACCTAACACTTTTACATGTTATTTCTCTTTTTTTGAAGAACACTAAACCACCACCCTCATCGAAAATCTGCAGCACCATCGAAAACTTGCACAACCACCACCAGAAACAGACAACCACCACCAAAAATCTGCTCTCAGCTCACCCCACCCCCTTCGAACACCACATATCACCGCTCAATCATCACTACCAGAAAACCCAAAAAATATAAAAAAAAACCAATTATTATGCAAACAATCCATAATTAGGGCAAAATCAAAATGGAGAAGACATCGTTCTTCTCCAACCAGACGTCGTCGTCCCCTCCAGCTCCGACTAGACTTCGCTAAACCACTCTGTCTCTTTCTTCATCTCTAAACCAGACGTCTCCTGCACCGCCACCTAGAAGAGTTCGAAGAGACGATCTCTAGCGTTCAGATCGGCGGAGTGCAGATCCACGAAGTGCAAATCCATGGATTACAACGTCAGTGGCTTGCGGGGGAAGACGGTGGTGGATTGGAGGCAACACATGGAGGATTTTATTTCAGTTCCGGAAAACCGATCTCCTTGATCTCCTCTTCCTCTCATCGATTTTGTTTCCATCACTTTCTTTCTCCCTCTGATCGGTGGGTTTAGAGGAGAAAGAGGGAGAATTTTTCTACTGGAAACCACCCTAAACACCACCATCTCTGTTGGATATGAAACTCCCATCTGAAACACTGATTTGAACCGCCACCAGCTTCTTTCTCTCTACTGTTGCTTTTGTTCTACATCATCCATTGAGGGTGGATGGTTTCATGATCTCGTCAGAGTATTTCAGGGGCGCCGATCATTAGAGAGGAAGATGAGTTCGAAAGGAAGATGAATAGGTGAGAGAGAAGGATAGAATCTGGGAAAGGGAAAGGAGGGATGGTGGGTTTGGACAGAGTATTTTTTTTATTTTTTATTTTTTGTATTAATTTAAACTGATAAATAAATTAAAATAAATTAAAAAACAAATTATTAAGGGCAAAATAGTCAATAGGGACTAAGCGTGCAAGAAAAAACAAAACCAGGGACGGTCCGAGTTAATTTTTAAAAATAAGGATTAAACGTGCTTTTGGGCACATGCACAAGGGGCTAATGGTGTAATTTACCCTATTTTTATTGAGTTGAGGTCTTAAATTTATACATTTTAATTTTTTATGGAACATTTTGTGGAATTTGGTGGAATCGGATTACTTGTGTGAATTTTGATGTGTTTTAAAGACATGGTGAGCTTGGAGTATGTTTGAGAATATGTTGGGAAACTTTTGTGTCAATTTTGGGAGAATTGGGTCGTGAAGACCGGAGACTACCCACGCCGTATGAAATTACGCATGAGTTTTCATACTGGCTGTGTATTTATGAAAAGAAGTAAAAAGAGGCAGTGAACTTTGAAGTTTTATACAGGTCGTGGGTTTTACATTGTATTTCACGTAGGCCCATGTCCACCCTCAACTCAAATTTTCATTTTTTTTTTTTTTTGCTTTTAAAATTAAAATATCCTTTGGGTGTTTATGATATATGTTAGTTTTTTCTAATTGGCTAGCATTTAATTAGTTATATATATATATATATATATATATATATATATATATATATATATATATATATATATATATATATATATATATATTAGGGATGTGCACCAAACCGCACAAACCGCCCACACCGCACCGCATAATGCGGTTTTCGACGTTTGCGGTGCGGTTTGTGGTTTGTAATTTTTTTAAACCGCACTATGCGGTGCGGTTTGTGGTTTACATTTACAAATTCGCGGTTCAAACCGCACCGCACGGCCGCACCGCAATGTGTGTTTGTGTGTGTGTGTGTGTGTGTATATATATATATATATATATATATATATATATATTAGGGCTGGCAAAATTGTACCATGAACAACCAACCAACATGTTACCAACCAAACCAAGAAAGTTGGTAGCCAATATAGTTGGTAGCCAACATGTTTGGTTGGTAGTACCGTACTAATTGAGCAATGTTGGTACGGTAATGGTACAAAAATTAGAATACCATGGTAATACCGTACCAACCAATTCATTTATTATATATATATATATATATATATATATATATATATATATATATATATAGATCCGGTAACAAAGGAAATTTTTGGTAGGAAGGTAAGAACTTTTTTTCTATATATTTTTTTGACGAACAAAATAAATGAATCACTAGATGATTCATTTGTAAGATGATTCACAAGAAAAAATCTCCAAAAAAACATCTTTATGATTCATTTTTAAGTAATTAAGAAAAAATTCACTTTTATGACACTTTTAGTGAATAACAACAAAATCATTGTACAAATGAATCATCGAGATGTTTTTTGAGAATTTTTTCTTGTGAATCATCTTACAAATGAATCATCTTGTTTGTTCGCGAAAAAAATATATAGAAAAAAAACTTCTTACCTTCCTACCAAAAATTTCTTTCTTATTTGATCTTGATATATATATATATATATATATATATATATATATATATATATATATATATATATATATATATATATATAAACGAACTCGTATATTTCAACTGCTAATTGTGTTTAATGTTTACATTTTCAAGAACATTATATAATTCATTTGGTCGCATTAGTCAATAGTTATTAGCACGTTAAAGCACAAAATGAAAATGATACTTTAGCGCTAGTTCAATAGAATTCTTTTGTAATATAAAAGAACTATGTAACTATTTTCTACATTAAATATCAAAGTTACTCAATGTCTTTGCTTATTTTTAAATCTTAGAATAGAAAATTAAAATTAGTTGGTATATACCATTACCAATTTGTACCAACCATACTTGTTGGTAGCCAACTATATTGGTACCAAGTATACTTGGTACGGTACCGGTAGCAATTTTTTGTTACCAATTATAGTTGGTACGGTACACGGTTTAAAGAAAAAATGAATTGGTATCGTACCAATTACACCCCTAATATATATATATATATATATATATATATATATATATATATATATATATATTGCATTGAAACTCAGACAAATCGAACCAAATTATATATATATATATATATATATATATATATATATATATATATATATATTGAATTGAAACTCAGACAAATCGAACCAAATTACGTATATATAATTATATATTATCGATCCAAATTACATATATATATTTCTAACTGCATTGTATAATTTGTTAAGGGTTGTAATATATTTGATGACCTGTAGAACGATAACTAATTATGCAATGTAATCCAAACCATATATGCACTCTAATATTCAACAACGCCTATTAAATATTTAATAAATAATTACATATATATATATATATACATATATATATATATATATTCTATTTGCAATGGTATCAAACCGCACCTAAACCGCATGCACCGTATCAAACCGCACCGCACCGCATAACGCGGTTTACAACCTTCGCGGTGCGGTTTGCGGTTTTGACTCTAAACCGCACCAAACCGCACCGCGCACACCCCTAATATATATATATATATATATATATATATATATATATATATATATATATATATATATATATATATATATATATATATATATATATATATGAGGAACACCTTGAAATTTTTTTTTTGCTTCGCCCATGTTCCCATGGACAGTACACGTTGATTTTGAGGGTACGGTGCGAAAAATAAAAATGGGTCCCTAAACATATATATATATATTACGATAACTCGATAAATGTTATAAAGACAATAAAAAAAATGATAATCCAATATGTAATCTTATATAGCTAAATGAATCGTGGGACTCTCGTAGCACTATTCAGTTATCTAGAATATGTTTGTTTGTGTGCTACATTCGTTAATCAATGACAACAATCATAATATAAAATAAGATGCTTTCAGATTTAGAAATTATGAATAGAAAAATACTTAGTTGTTTAATTCCAATTAACAATATAAAAGTAGAGCGAGAGTGCAATATAAATGAGAGGTGGAGTCTAGTGGAATCAGAAAGCTAAGAAACAAAAAATGTCATTTGAGCTTTGCAGTTGCTGTAAATTTGGAAGTTTGGAATTGGAACAAAACATAAGCTCTTGTTTACTGTAAATTTACATTAACATAAATGCAATTTTTAATTTTAAGCCCAATTTTTCAAAACGTGAGTTGTTGCAATTTTGAATTGTAGCGTTAGCTATTGGAATTGGAAAATACATGGATTTCTCTTTTTGATTATTGGATTGTCAATTGCTAGACTATGAACTTAATCATATGTAAAATTGGCCCCCTTCCACGACATGGGCCATGTGCGGTCGCCCACTTCGCACAACCTCAAAGACGCCCATGATGTTTAGGCCCGATGAAGAAAACAACAACGCATTTTGGATGGATTGTTAGAAAGGATAGTGTACTTATGGGTTTACGCGAGTCATGTAAACATCAATTTTTGGGTGATTATCAAATTTCAACAAAAAAAGGTGTTGGTTTCTTCTTTTTCACATATTCGACTAGAGAAAGAAGCAAAGGCAAATTTGATCATATTTTGGCTTTAGAAATCTCTTGGAATCGTTTCATCATTTGTAAGTTGGATTAACGCATTATATTAGGTCATCCGTTATACCCACCACTAACCACCATAGTGGTGGGTGTCACCTCATCACCACATTCAACCACTAAACCTATGGGATACCCACCACTATATTCCTCTTATTTTTTTATTTTTAAATTTATATATATATATATATATATATATATATATATATATATATATATATATATATATATATATATATATATATCTTTATTACTTATTATGCAAATTTAGTCAAAGGCTGAATTTTAAGAGGTACAAATCTTATTTCACTATCTAGAATAACTTTATGCATTGCAAATAAGATAGATCATATCCGGTCAATCTTAGAAAAAGTCAAGAAAGCTTGGTTTAATACCCAACCATGTGCAATTTTTTTGGAAAATATATCAGCTTTTGACTTGGATTTCTCATTTGAATTCATCAGTCGCCGCTACAAAAACCCTACACTATCACAATATTTCCATGTCTCCCACCCAAATTTGTTTCCTAAAATCCCAACCACCACTCTTGCGTTGTTTCTAAACCGACCTCCTTCTTCCACCGATCGTCTGGTAAACCCACTACCACCGACATGGCGTCATACCACCCATCACCACCGCCGGAGCACCATTGCACCGCCGCTTCTTCTCTCTTTGAAACCCCTAGATCCCTCACCACTCTCTGTATAGAACCATCATACGCACACAATTTCTTGGTAATAGATCGAGGGAGATGAAGCCATCTAAAAATGTCGATGTTTTGTTCCTTCAACCCAGTGACAGTGATGACCGTTGATTTAGGGCTTATTTGAGAAAGGTAATGATGTTTCAGTTCTGGGATTTTTATTGCTTATAATCAGACCTAATTTAACATGCTCATAGTGTTTCTCCTCTTGCTTCCTATTGCAAATATGTTGTCTGCAGGTCATATAGCGTTCTTGGGATGCTGGTAAAAATCATCTTCTTGAAACTCATTCTCTTTGTTTTTCTTTATCTCTATCATGATTATGTGGCGATTTATGCTTCCTTTTATTTTGTTTGATCGAAATTTTTAAGATGTCTTTTAATGTATTTTATCTTAGGAACCAGTCCTAGGGTTTCTACCATCCTAGAGCAATGACGAGCTCAGATCTTATATGTGATTCACGGGAGTGAATCTAACTACAGGTATCTCATCTCCTTCTTTTATATCTATACTATCTTATATGTGATTCACGGGAGTGAATCTAACTACAGGTATCTCATCTCCTTCTTTTATATCTATACTATATTATACAAATCTTTGGGTTTTTACTCATTTTACATGTCTATGTATGTGACTGTTTATGTATGTGTATTTGGATTTCCTAAGCAAAAGAGATGTTGCATCATCTTGAGAGTGTCTTGGCAATTGGAAAATGAACCTGTTGCTGTCAAAAGTGCTCAATATATTGTTGGAGCCAAACCCCATGTATATATATTTTTTTTCGATTTCATGGTCATATTTTCTATTGAAGTAATTTAAATTGTATTTTTACTCATTGTTAGTGTTTTGGCAAGGTGGTTTTTATTGATTTTATCTTTAAAAATTATTCTTTTAGCTTGCTTTTATGTTTTTTGGTGTTGCCCTTGCTGTCTAATACCGGGAAGGTTGGAATTAACTGAAAAGTATATCAAAAGTATTTGCATTGTTAGAAATAAGTTGTGATCCGCTTTAGATGCCCTTTTAAAGGTATCTATAATAAAAGTTTTAATTGACATATTCATATTTTAATCTTCAATTTATATACATCCTACTGGTTTGGTAAAAAGATTGTGTAAGAAGATGGAGTTCTTTATATCCCTACAGTTTGTTATGGGTGACATGTTGTTGATTGTGTTTTTAATGGACATGTTCATCCGTAAATACATTTAAACTTTAGTTAAAGTTATAAATTGTTTTTTTTTTTCTGTTTCTGCTCTTTGTTACTTCTATGTAGTGGTGGCTTAATGGATATAATAAAATACTTCTATATTCTCCTGTCAAATTAATTGCATATGGTATCCTCCTCATCAAATCTTTATTCTAAAGCAAGATGATCTTTTGCATACCGGCACAATGAATAAATTATAAAGTTCACTACTATAAAAACTTAAAAACAAAAAGTACACCGCTATAATTGGTAACACTTTGTGAAAAAGAAAAAAAAAACAGATTGAAAGTAATTTAGTCGGGTGTATAGAGGGATTAGAAGTCTACATAAAGGACTACAACCATGATATTATATAACGCAAAGGGTGATGTTTGGCAAATAAATACAAAGTAAAAAAAAGCTTTGATTTTAAGCCTTCAAATAAGAGTGTGAGGAGAGATTAGATTCGCTTTTCATTTTTTCATTTTTTTTGGCTCTATACATTTACATCTTGATGCATAGGTCAATATTTACATCTTGATGCACATGTCAATATTTATAAAACAAAACATCATACTTATAGTTTCAACCCAAAACAACTAACAAACTTTTAATTTTAACTAAATTGTTGCACCGTCTTCTGCACTTCCATACACATGCCTTCGCCGAAAAACAAACCAGCTGAAAAGAGCCGGCAGTAACCACTAGAATCACTATCGAGCATCATCACCGCCACATTCGCACCCGGCACTTGGCGCGGGTAAACGGCTAGTATATATATATATATATATATATATATATATATATATATATATATATATATATATATATATATATATATATATATATATATACATATTATTGTAGAGAGAGGTTAAGAAAGTTAGAGAGAGATAGAGTAAAAGAGAGAGAAACAATTGTATTGGGAGTTTGGAATCGTTGTCCGGAGCACGAAGGGCCACGACCACGAGCCACCGGGATGGTGTGCACGGTCGTGGTTCGTGGCCACCTAGACCACGGCCCACTTCGTGGCCACCATACCGGATGGTCTTAGTTTAATTGATGCCCTGCTATTCATGTACTGTTTTTAGTCCTGATTCGCCCAAAAACCCTAAGTTCTGGTTTCGTAGTTCGGTCAACCAATTCTCAAAATCTGGAACTGAAATTGAGACTTAAGTTAGAAGGTCCATATTTTCAATTTAAACTACAACACATAAAATAAGATACCCAAAAAGCCAATTTGGCGACCAAATGTCGAAAAGGAAGCAAAATAACGTTTACCCTACTCCCAAAAGAACATATAATGGAGATATCAGCCACTCAATGATGACCAACTTTTCAACTACTAGATAAGAGCCCTGGTCAAAAGCATCAAACCGGCCAACACCAATAAACCACAAAAGCAAAATGGGTATTTACTATTTAGAACTGAATGTGGTCAAAAAAAAATTTAAAAAAAAAAATGGAGTCAAAATTAAAGAATCACATATATATGTCACTTGGAAAAGGCAATTTAAACCCAGTATAGATTATTCCCAACAAATAAACAAAAAACCCACCTGATGCTGCCTTATTTAGAACTCTATAGCAGCACATTCAAAACTTCTGATACATGAACAAAAACAAAAATTATAACAAAAACAAAAACTTTCTTCGATTTCCGTAACAGTAAAACAGCATTTCATCCAATGAGCAACTTATCCTCAGCCAAGAAGCTATAAGTAGGCACCTCCAAATTATAAGGAGCAGGTCCCTTCCGGATTCTTCCGGATATATCATAATGTGATCCATGGCAAGGGCAAAACCACCCACCAAAATCACCAGCATTAGGCAAAGGGATGCAACCCAAATGAGTACACACCCCAACAACAATAAGCCACTCTGGATTCTGAACCCTAATCGCATCCTCCTGTGGGTCCCTAAGAGAGTTCACATCAACACTGTTGGCTAGTTTAATGTCATCATCTGTTCTACGCCTGATGAAAACTGGCTTCCCACGCCACTTAACAGTCACAGTGGTTCCTGGTTCAATGCTTGAGAGGTCTACTTCAATGGAAGCAAGGGCAAGAACGTCTTTACTTGCAGACATGCTAAGAACAAACTTGAGGACCAACAGACGGATTAATGATGCATAAACAAACCTGCCACCAGTTAGCACAAAGTATGCAAATGCACGCTTGCTGGGGTCACCGGGAGGGTAGCGTTCATGGTTGTGTTCATCGTATGTGATCTTGGATGTAGGGTTCTTGATGGCTGCAACTGTTGAAGGGACTTCAAACCCCAAATCATGTGTTGGAGCAATTGTACCAGTAGAAAGACCTGTAACAAGAATAATTAAAGGGTATATTCAAATTTGTGATTCAAGATATTGTGGTAGTAGCCTCATAACAAACGATTTACACATCTAAAATCAAACAGAGAAACAAACAGATGTTAATTGCACCCGATTACAAGCAACCAAATGTGCAAATGTCTAAAATGGATAAAAGCATCAGAGTGCGTGAAAAAAATTAAGAGAAGGGTCCCTCATTCCTCAAACAGAGGAAAAACATGAATGGATCATAATTCCAATCTACAACCGTGAGAAATTTGCAATACACCATCGGTCCACGATCTTGAACATGATGAAATTTAATATGGGATACGTGTCAATCATTAACTAAGGGATTGCATTAACTGATATCCATTCAAGGATGGGCACATGACGTACTTTGGTGCATGATGCATGGAAACGATATCTAAGATCTTAAGGTGCATCTATACAAATTCGTGAGCATCAAATCCGTGCACGTAGATTGAAATAAAAACGGAAACGAGGAATATAATATGATAATTAGCGTTAAAATCAAACCACTGACCTCTGATATGATGGAGAAATATGGAATTTGAAAATAAGGGATTCGGATGAGAAACGGATCTGGGGGCATCGGAGGTGGAATCAACGCCACAACCGTTGATTGGATTGCGAGAGATGATGGCGGAGGAGGCCGGAGTAGACGACCACCATGAAGAGAGAGAAGAGCATCTCCTCCCGGCTACTCGCAACATGTCGTTGGATGTCGTTGTTTCTCTACGATTCCGATTTAGGGTTTCTCCAAAAGGGGGAAGATGCGAACAATGAAGAAGATCGGAAGGGAAATTGTCTAGTTTTTGGCAATAAACGGGAGAAATAAATCGTACGGCTTTTATTTTTTATTTATAAATTTTTTCAAGCTAAATTTATGTGTCTATCTTGACTCACATGTAATGACCAGAATACCCTCCGCCATGAAGGAGTCGCTTTTGGGTACATTTTGACTTTTTTTTTTAAATCTAAAACTTCTTTATCTTTAAAACAAACTCATGCATTTCACCTGCTTTTCTTTTGGCTCATTCAATCAAACGTAAAAAGAAACTAGTTTGGCTCATTTTTGGCTCTTTAACATTTGGAATAACCTCATTCCCTTCTTCAAGAAACCATAGAAGAAAAAAGATAGTACATATTATAACGATGAAAACACTACATATTGTAACATAGATATAACTATAGTCGGAGAGGTGTGCACCACTTTTTTTTTTTAATTCTTGTCAGCTAGTAATTAGGGTTATTATAATCCGGGAATATTACTGGATATTACAAAACCAAAGTGGACGTTGGTCGGATGAGTTTATTTATTTGAAACTTATACATTTTTTATGATTATATATCATCTAATTTCTTGTATTTTTTTCTAAATCGCGCTTATTATTATTATTATTATTATTATTATTAAATCACATTCCGACTTATGAATAGTAATTTCATAAGCCGGCTAAAGTTCTTCCGTGTTGGCTCAAGATTGGAGTTGTTCATATTTGCTCCCCCTCCCGCCACTATTCCTTCCAATCACACTCTTTACCTCTTCTCCATCTCTCATTCTATCACTACTGCACCGTCATCGTTGAGGGTTTTTTTCTGCTTCTCTACCTGTCACTACCACCATCGCTCTATGCGATTCAGAGTTCAGGGATCAATTCCACTGCCTTCTTCCTTTGTAACCTTCGCATTGTTGCAATGGACCAAATATACAATCAACGACAATTGATTTCATTTAGAGAAATGTTCAACGAATAAGTCATTCTCTCAAGTCGATCAGTCTTATAACATCTCAAAAATCACAACCAATTTAAACTTTTCAAATCAACCCATTTACTAATAAAAGTGTTTAAAAAATCATTGTTTCCAAAATATAGTTCAAAATAGAGTTTCCCAAGATCAACAACATAAAATCAGGATGTATACGGTCACGCCTTCGCATTCCCACGATCCTCATAAATACCTGAAACCATAACCAAAAACTGTAAGTCAACGCTTAGTGAGTTTCCCCCAAAGTACCACCACACAAAATACGTAACATAAACGAACAAGCATGTTGGGTCCAATCAGTCATTGGACTGGAATACCCTTGGGTCCACAGTCATCGGTCTGGATTACCCCTAGCTCAATCATTCATCGTACTGGAATGCCAATATACAACAGGTTCACTCAGTCATCGGACTGGAATACCCTCAGACCATCAGTACGAGTCTGGCATGGATCTTGCTATGTGTATGCTTTAAAAATTGTATACAGTTAGGAGCTTATAGCCTTAGAATTCTTGATTTGGTCTTGTTTCTTGTTCCTTGTTTGGTTGTGGTCCTAGGGTAGAATCTCTTATTCGAAAGTCTATTTGATCATTTTATGTGTATAATTTGCATGCATAAAGGCAACATGTTATGATTGATGTGGGTAGAGCAAATCTTAGGATCGCCTAGGATTTGAGATATGCGGTAGTCTGTGGGATATGATTTATTTTGGGACGAATTTGAGTTATCAGGTAGAGCCTTGGGGAAGGTATGGGTAGGTGTGGAAGGTAGTGTTGGGTTCGTATTACTGAAAGCACAGGACCTGTACCTGAACCAATGTTAGACCTGGAAGCTCTAAGGAGGACCGGTGTGGGAGGATCTGTGACATCCCCAATTTCACGGCCAGAAAAGACCGATTTGTTTATGCTTTATTTGAAAATCAGAGTATATTTTTAAATAAATATATTGCGAAATTTGTTCCCAGAAAAACATGATAAATATATTATCAAAGCATTTCCGAAGAAATGTATTTTGTTCATATTAAAACTTTGGGATGTCATCGTCAATACTGAAACATAAGCATAAACAGACCTTACATTTATTTACACTAGTGATCTACATCTCCTTTAAATCTCTCAGTGTAAAATAGATTCGTATCGACACCTGTGATACAAATACACTAAGTGGGTCAGGTTGGGAAACCTGGTGAGTACATAGGGTTTTCAACCCACAATAATATAATTATTATGTTTAAACAACAAACAATCAACCCAATTATCCATCCTCATTATCTTCTTTAATCTTAAGGATCTACCCTAAGAATCATCTATCCTTCATTCCTAAGGATTGACCTAAGGAATAGGCACGAAGTTCATCGCTACCAGGGTTTATACATTAGGCACGAAGTCCATTGTCACCACGGTTTACACAACGGGCACTAAGTCTACATAGTCGCCAGGGTTTAGGCACCAAGTCTGCATGGTCGCCAGGGTTTAGGAACTAAGTCTGCACAGTCGCCAGGGTTTAGGCACTAAGTCTGCATAGTCGCCAGGGTTTATACAATAGGCATTAAGTCCATAGCTGCCAACATTTATCTAATAGGCACTAAGTCCATAGCTGCCAGGGTTCTTAAATTACAACTGGTGAACACATAATTCAAAACATCTGGTAAACACGCAGTTCAAATATACCTGGTAAACACATAGTTCAAAACATCTAGTGATCACACAGTTCAAAATTACTTAATGAACACCTAGTTCAAAAACACCTAGTGAACACTTAGTTCAAAAATACCTAATCCATACTTCTGGATCTAAAACTAACCTCTTTACCTGATCCATACTCCCGGATCTGGTATGTCTGATCCATACTCCCGGATCAATAACTGTGCCCATTCCATACTCTCGGACTAGGGACAATTAACTATGTCTTAATCCATACTCCCAGATTAATAACAAATAATTATGTCTATACTCTGCTAGATGACTAGATCATTTTAAACATCGAGACCTCTCATCAATTTTTATTTCATCACACATCATCTAATTCATTTACCCATGTTTTACCCAACATATTTGTTGTGACAACCCGAAATTTCTATCGTGTACACTTATTCAAATCAATAAAGGTCAGACTTGTTTTTGCTATCTTCTAGCATTGTTTAGAGTCAAATTGAGTGTTCAAAGCCTAGTATAACCAAGGTATGAGACTAGGGATGAGTGTATTTGAGTTCAACACCTTTCAATTGAGCCAAACATCCCTTTACGAGGTGTGTGCGGCCGCACACATGGGTGTACGGTTGTACACCCATCCCAACCGTACACTCTCATGTATAAATGAGAGTCTTAGTCTCCATTTACCTCTTTTCACACTCCTAAGCCAAGAAATCAACTTCTCTCTCAAGTATCATCCGATTTTTCTTCTAGATCTTCAAGTTGTAAGTGTTTCTTCCTTTAAAATTGATGATTCATTACACTAACTAGTAAGGATCTATCATTTCATCCATGAAATTACTCCTTTTGTTTAGATCTTCAAGTGTTCCCCAAGAACACCAAGAACACCTACTAAGTTTTTGGACCTCAAACACCCCTAAAGGCTTCTATATCGTAAGTACCACTCCTTGTGCATGTTACTTACTAGTTATACTCCTTAGAAAATGTCCAAACCATGATCATCAAGGAGTGTGCGGCCGCACACACCCCATGTGGCCGTACACCCCTTTGTTTAGTGCTTAATGGCCTCAAACTCAAGTTGTATGCTAGCACATGATCAAGGACACTTATGGGATGCAAGATAGAGACTTGGAATACACTTTTGACCACTTTCCTATGATCAACAAGGGTGTACGGCTGTACACTCCTTGTGTGGCCGTACACAACCTTTTTAAGGTCCAAAAATGGTAACAAACTTCCATTAAGGCTAAGCATTGGTCGAAACACACTTCCTAGATGCTTAATAAGACTTTAAATCACTCAATGGCATGTTTCACCATGAGTGTGCGGCCGCACACCCACTTGGGCCGTACACTCTGGTCGTACACACACATGAAACACACCATTCTAGCCGTACACTCCAAGGTGTGGCCATACACCCATTATATGCAACCCTTGGTACTTCTAGCACTTGAATCCAAGTGTTTTCTATGTCATAGGGTGTCTTTCCTTGCATAATTAGTTGTTTAAACACTAATTATATACATATATGTGTCATTATATGCTTATTAGGATTCGTTGTACTCAAGTCTTCACTTGGCACTTAGCATCCTACCAAAACGATCTTTCATTCGTATCACTCATTTCAGGTGAGTTCATACCCGTTAACTTATCTTTTAAATGATTTTAAATGCTTTTATGGGGGGTGAATACAAGTTGAACTATTATAGTTATTATATCAATCACATGTGATTAATAACTATCAAACAAATGGATTTCGTTACATTTCAAACTATGTTATCAAACAAACTGTTTCAAATCATTTTATAAACTCTTTTACATGTTAAATTCTTTCTATTAAACTCTTTTAAACTTATATTTTGTCAAAAGCATATCTATGTAGATATAGTTATATAGGTAGGAATGAAAGGACTTAGGACTGATAGCTCGCCTTATTTCTTGTTCCTTGTTTGGTTGTGGACTTACGGTATCGGTTGTTTGTCCGAAGGTCGTTTGAATCTTAGTTATATATTATGTGTATGTATATAGATATAAAAGTCATTCATTCAGTTTAATACCTTTGGGTAGCAAAGGTGTACAAACATGTTCATACATACAAACAACATTGCTAGTAAACTATAATAGGTATAGTTTAGGAAGTCACTAATACTATTACTAGAATAACGAAACATACTAAGAGTCGGTTCATACATGAGTCAGTACATACTATAACGAGAAATAATACTCACTATAAAGAGAAACAGATAGAGAATACTATAACGAGAATCAATACATACTACACATTATATACTAGAGAACATACTACATACTAGACAGAGAGAACATACACTACACTAGTACATACTATACAAATACAAGAATACTATAACATTAATGTGAGATACTACTTCATGGCTCGGCATATACTGCTGTGTCACGTTTTGTACCCAGAGTCTCTTGGAGGGAGAGCGTGAATTTGTGTATAGATCTATACGGGACTGACCCTCCTACACCTTGCTACTAGCTACAGTGGGACCTTCAGGTCTGCGGGTGACGAATGTCATATCATTTCGACGTCTAGAACGTCGTGTTTTACTGGTCAATCGAGTATGGTTACAATCATATCACATTTTACCTTAATTAACTAACAAGTTTAAAGGTAGTTAGTACATTAGTAGTTACCTAGATAAAACTACCGTACATCTTTATTTTCCCAATTCATTCACACTGTGATCTTCTCACATAAACGGTAATGAGAAACTATATTTTGGTAATGATAGTCATACTTTGGGAAAACTCACACTTTTACAAAAGAACAAACATAGAGATCAGTTGAGTCTTGGTAGAAGACTACTTTAGTAGAAAATATAGGATTTTCTAGGAAGTTTACAAACATTTACATCAAATACTTACAAACTTTTACATCAAACATTTACAAGTACATTCTTCAAACTTATACAAACAATGACACTAAAATACTTATGAACTCACCAGCTTTAATGCTGATCTACGCTTTCAAAATAACTTGTATTCTCAGGTCGCCAGTAGACAGGTACCGATGACCAGGTTTTTGAGAAGATGGAGCACATTCAAGACTCATCTTTTATTTTGATTTTACATTTTGGTGTCTTATAAACTTCAGAACACACTTGTATTAAAATTATTACTATTAATGCAATGGATGATGTTGTTGCTTGTTTACTATTATGCATTGTTGTGATACTGTACATGACGTCCTCCGCCCCTGAACGTTTCCGCCGTTCCGATTTTGGGGTGTGACATTTGTAGATATAAATACATATACAATTTAAATCAATTAAAATATGTATAAAATTGTTCATCCATCATAGATAGCAAGTATACAGATAATATGCACACATAGCACGTAATTTATATAAAATACTTCATATATATGTGTAAGATGAAAATAATATGCACTCACATTAGTAGTGTGAGTTGATAGAATCTAACTAGAAACAGTCGGCGGTTCGTGATCGGCGGGCTCAGGACGCGGAACGGCTTCAACAAACGAGAGAGAGGTAAGAAGATTTGGTGTAAGAATGGCTGAGGTCGAACTTGTTATTTATAGGCAGTTTTTGGCCTCTCACGTCGTGAGCTCGATCCTGCTCACCTCGTAGACCCACCATTTGGTCCCTAGCTTCGGATGGTGTCCCTTTGACTCCTCACGAAGTGAGAAATCCTTGCTCACGTCGTGAGCTTTTGACTTATCACTTCGTAGACTTTCCATGCGTCTTCTAGCTCCGAAATGTGGCGTTTTGACTCCTCAAGTCGTGAGAGTTAGTGCTCACGTCGCGAGTCCAGTCAGATTAGGGTTTCTGACACGTGTCATGCTCTCAGACAGTTGCATCTTCGGAAGGTCGTAACTTTTGCATACGAGCTCCGTTTTTGACGTTCTTTATATCCATGCGTAGGTGGAGACGTACTCTACAACTTTAATTTAGACCCCTAAGGCTAAAAACTACTTTATCATAAACTCACGTTTTACGTCATACAATGTCGTGCCGGTTCTGTCGCGAAACTTCGACAGGTCATAACTTCTTTGTTATAACTCGGATTTCGGCGTTCTTTATATATCTGGAATCCTTGTCACGACCACTACAACTTGTTTAAGATTATTTATTCTAAATAATCTTCTATCAAAAATTCATTTTCGACGCTTATCGTCTCTAAATTGACTAGCCCGGATCTACGTCCGTTACAGGATCCCCTTTATAGACATCCTCATTATTATGTTTTATGGTATTGCAGTACAGTATGGTGGTGATACGATACGGAGCCGGGGGATCAGGATCGGGATTTGGATCTGGGTCGGGCGATGGTACCGAGCCCATTGACGAGAGGTTGCGTGAGCTCATCGCAGCCGAGGTTACGAGGGGCATCCTTGACGCTACCCTAGTTATCTTTGGGACGATCAAGGAGGGTATGATGAAGATTATGGATGAGAGGCTCAGGGTATTCAGAGTCGAGATTGCTACGGGCCAGGTCGGGGGCCGAACTCCCTCGTTCCAGGAGTTCAAGGCGTGTGGGGCGCCGGAGTTTTTCGGGGTCAGGGACCCCATTTTTAGCCGACGTTGGATGGCGGACATAGAAAACGTCCAAAGCACGAGTTCATGCCCTGATGCGGCGAAGTTGGGGTTTGTTTCATGTATGCTGAGGGATCGGGCCCGAGATTGATGGGGAGAGGTAACTATCTAGGTGGGAGCAGTCGGTGTGGCTGAGATGACGTGGGTCGAGTTTGTTAGGCGATTTGATTTGGAGTTTGCACCACCTATTGAGGTGCAACGGCTGGTGAGGGAGTTTCATGAGTTTCAGCAGACCACCGAGACTGATATTGCCATATTTATACATATTTTTATGCAATAATTATTTACATTTTTACTAATAATTTGGTTATTTGCATAGAATAATGGTACTTATAAGTTAAACTTATATTTTGCAGCCAAATAGAAGCATTTTCAAAGATAGGGACTGAAATTGACAAAACATGGAACTTTGGAGGCTTGAAGGAAAGAAGAATGGAAAATTCAGCAATTGACGTACTCACGACGTGAATAGTTCATGACTCACGACGTGAGTGGAGAATTCTAGAAGATATGCATCCGGATGGAGGAATCCTTGTCGAACACGAAATTGTCATATTCACGACGTGAGACTTATTGGCTCACGATGTGAACTTGGCAAAATCAGAAAGTATATATATCCTTGTCCATTACGACTTGGTAGACTTTTTGGCTGATAGAAGGAAGACTTGGAGATGATTTTTAGAGGAGAAAAAGTTATGGAATAGAGTTCACACCAAAGGAAGAGAGAGTACATAATTCATTCGATTGTTTGGTACTTTGACATGTTTATTACTTTGAATATGACTTATACTTGTTTGATTGTTGCTATGAGTAGTTGAATCCAGTTACTCCTGTTTAGCTAGATGAAGCTTATGACATATGGTTTAGTTTAATTTATCATGGATTGTTAGTTGGGAATTTGCTTGTGTTCGATTTGTTACTACCTAGCATGTTAATAATTATTCTTTAGCTGCTTTAATTCATGTTCTGTGTAGTTATTGAACATTAAACTGCATGAACTTGTTAACCTAGTGATTTAGTGAACACTAAATTCCTAGAGCTAGGATCGACCAAAATCTTAGATAGTAATTAAAGTAAATAAATTTAGCTGTGCTAGAGAACATAAATTATGACCATAATTGTGTTTGCATAATAAATCTTACATAGCATACCCATAATCTATAACTGCATCTGTGTTTGATTGTGTGTGACCATGCATAGTTTTACATGAATTAGTCAAATATTAGTAAATTTGGACTTAAATTGCTAATAATATAATATTTGGTGACCAACTTGATAATCCATAATTGTTAACTAACCATAAGGAAGAAGTGGATTCGAACTAAACAAGAGTGTTTTTAGTAATTGATTGAATTTGAGAAAAGTTCGTCTGATCTTGTAAAATAAGATAAACCCTTTTAAGCTGTTAATAATTAGGTTAATTTAGTAGTAAGTAGATTAATTAGTTAACACCGTTCCCTGTGATCGACACCCGACTTACCCAACTATTCTATAATTCGACTGGGTACACTGCCTAGGTGCATTTTAGTTAGTTAAGTTAGTTAGGTTATAAATTATAAAATTAGTGGGTACTTTTGTGCACATCAAGTTTTTGGCGCCGTTGCCGGGGAACGGCTTATTAGATAGTTATTTATTTGCTCTAGATAAATCGATCCTTTTTGTGGGGTAAAACCTGCAAAAAGTTACTTTTTACAGCTTAGTTTTTTTTACAGTACTAGACTCACGACGTGAGCCTTAAGCTCACGACGTGAGCTCAGTATTTTCTCGTTTTTTTTCCGTCTTTCTTTTCTGTTTACCTTTCTGCGACAACGCGAGGTGGTAACCTTTACCACGTCGTGGTGGCCAGTCAGTAAGAAGTTTTTAATTAGATTTTGTTCAGTTTTACGTTTTTATTTTGTTTATTTTGTAGGAGTTCATGACCAGAGGCTCTAACACACCTTTGGTACCACCTCTTGAAGATCCAGAGTCTGCCCTTCACAAAAAGAAAGATAAGAACGTGAAAGAAGATCAAACACCAAAGAAGACACCCTTACAAGAACTCAAGTCAGTGTTCTCAAAGAAGTCGGGGAAGAAAACGGGAGAGTCGATTTCATCTTCAAGGAACAAGAGCAAGGTTGAAAACTTAGATTAAATACCTTTCCCAACCGAATCCGAGTACGACTCCGAGACTGAGTTTGGACTTTATACGAGTGAACCCGAGAACGAGCCAAGAAATGAGATGGCAAACATTGAAGAAATGTCAATGGGAGCTTACAAGAAGCGAATTCGTGAAGATGTTGGTACGAGTTTAGTACAACCAGCAATACCTGCCACTGCCACATTCGAGCTGAAGGGACATATCCTCACTGCACTAAAGGATATCCCATTTTATGGAAAGGATCATGAGGATGCATTTAAGCATCTAGATGAAGTCAACGACATTGCTGACTATTTCAATGTCCCGAATGTTAACAGAGACACCATCTTACTAAGGATGCTACCAGTCACTTTCAAGGGAGCAGCAAAAGATTGGTTGAAAGCACTTCCTCCTGGTACAATCACTACTTGGGCTCAAATGCGTGAGCAATTTCTATATCAGTTTTGCCCACCTTCCAAGATAGCTAAACTCAAGAAGGCAATAGCCAACTTTGAGCAACAGCCGGGGGAGTCACTATACGAAGCTTGGGAGCGCTACAAAGGGTTGTTAAGGAATTGTCCTCAACATGATCTCAATGTTCAACAAGAGATGTCTATTTTCTATGATGGGGTCAATGTAATGACAAGACAACTCCTTGATTCTCAAGGGCCATTGACAAAGAAAAATCCAAGGGAGGTCAAGGAGTTAGTTAAAGAATTCGCAAGACACTCTCGTGAGTACCACAACCCAAGACAAGATGGAGCAAAAGGCAGTGGGGGTGCACATTCTGATGAGATGGCTGCAATGATGGTGATGCTCAATACTATGGACCAGAGATTGACCCAAATGGACCAATCAATTCATGCAATAAGAGTTGGATGTGAGAAATGCAGTGGGCCACACTTGACTAAGATTTCCATTTGGATGACTATGGGAACAAGAAGGCTCAAGTTTGCTACTCAAGTGGGGACAAGTATGATGATGATTGGAGAAAGCCAAAGAAGGAGTGGCTGTCGTATGATGAGTACAAGAAACAGAAGGAGGAGAAATTCAGACAGATGGGCCGGGGTTTTACCAAAAAGAGCAACCACCAGCTGAGAAGAAAGTTGATTTGGAGTCTATGTTGGTTCGTTTCATGGAAGCTTCAGAGAAGAGACATGATGATACTGATGCAGCATTGAAGGATCAAACAAAAATGATGATGGAACAACAGACCTTGATGAAAAATCATCAAGCCATGATGGTTGACCAGCAAAACTCACTGAGAAATCAGCAAGCCTCCATCAATAACCTTGAAGCTCAACTTAGCCAACTTACAACTTTGGTAAATGAGAAGCTAATTCCTCAAATTCCTGAAAAGAAGACTCAATCCCATGTTATGGCAATTGATACTGAAGAAGAGGCAATCTCTGAGTTTTTAGAAGCCCTAGAAGTGGAGCCAAAGCCATCCGGACCAAAGCCAAATAAGACAAAGCTCGAAAATGAAGACATTGCTGAAACACCAGACTCACGTCGTGAGTCCTCCATGCTCACGTCGTGGGCCCGGTCTGAACAGAAAAAGTCAGAATTTGTTCCTACTTATCAACCGCCTTTGCCATTCCCATCCCGAGCTAATCTTAGTCCACTAGAAAGGGAACATCTGGAGTTTATTCAGCAAATAAAGGGTATTCCTATTAATAACCCGTTTATCGATTCGCTTTCAAAAATTCCAGAATACGCGCAGTTTCTACAAGATCTTGTAAACGCTCGTCAGCAACTAAAGAAAAATTCTAAGGTCGTTCTTAGTGAGCAAAGCTCAAGAGCTGTATTGGGAGAGATACCTAAGAAGATGGGAGATCCTGGACGCCTCACTCTTCCATGTGAGTTTGGTAACAATTTGAAGACTTATGCTTTAGCCGATTCCGGGGCTAGCATAAATTTGATGCCCTATTCATTCTATCAAAAGCTAAATATTCAGAAGATGACGGCTACAAAAATGACCATCCACATGGCCAATCGTTCGGTGACGCATCCAAGGGGAATTATAGAAGACATCCTTGTCAAAATTGGGAAGTTTGTTTTCCCAGTTGATTTTGTAATTATAGATATGAAGGAGGATGCAAATATCCCAATCATTCTTGGTCGCCCTTTGCTAAATACTGTTGGCGCTTTAGTTGATGTTCGTGAATCCAAGCTTACATTGCGGGTTGGTGATGATAAGGAAGATTTTGGAATACAAGATGGGTTTCAAGGAATTGATGTTCAAGATGAGGTCTTCAATATTGATGAAGATAATGAACTTGAAGAACTAGAAAAACTCATGGAGGAAGAAATCAAGACAATTAATCAAGTCAAACGCACTAAACCAAGAGCATCTGTTCCATTTTTCGTTGAAGTCATTGCCTACATAAAACCAACATCTTTGATAAGTGAGGAAAGTGATGAAATATCGAGTGATGATGACAAAGATGAGGTAACTTCCAAGGAGACAAGTCCAATGGTGAAGGAAGAAAAGATTCCTATGGAGTTGAAGAATAAAGAGAACTTGGAGAATAAAGGGACCAAAAGAAAGCTTGACATAGACGAGGCGAAAGCTAAAAAGGAAAACTCGAAGAAGGCGTACATTTGATGAGTTCAAGCTTATAAGAGGCGATGGAAGGAGCAGAAAATCCAGCTGGTGATGGACTCATCTGAAGATTCAACGTAGGAGACACGGAGTCCGGCTCACGACTCCATGTAAAAGAAGCGCTTCTCGGGAGGCAACCCGAGCTTGGTTTGCATTTTCTTTCTTTTAGTTTTTAGTTTTTTGTTTTTGAGTAATCTGTCGTATCATTTAATTCACTTTGTGCATAATGAAACATTTAGAGTGGGGTCAGTTTAATTAAGTGGTAATAATTAATTACAATTTTAATTTTTAAGAAACAGACGAACTCACGGCGTGAATCATTATGGTTCACGACGTGAGTCTAGTATGACTTACGGATTCCTTTTTAGGCCGATATATTACCCAATTCATTAGCCTGATAGTATTCCAGCCCACTTAATCTTTAATTTGAATGGCCCATTTGTATAGCCCAGATCGGCCTCACGACGTGAACAGGTAGCAATTCACGACGTGAATTTTGAACAGAACAGGACCACAGCTTAAAGACAGAACCCATTTGACCTAGTTCATTTCTTTATCTCCCACGAAGTGAACGTGTTCTCTCTGGTCCCCATCTTCGCAATTGCGGCCGACATTCCTCCCATTTTCTTCTTGTGCTTACGTGATTCACCATTCTAGGTAATTTGATCATCTTTACATTGTTTATTGTTAATTTGTTTACTAGATTTAGGGGTTAGGGTTTGCATTCCACTTGATTATAAAAATCGATACCCTAAATCTGTGAATTTCTTGCTGCATGTGTTTGTAATGAGTTTGAAATCGCCCTAGGAGTAAACCCCCTTTGACATTGTTGGCCCGATTTGATTTCTGCCTTGACGGATTCTACACTCTGCTTACGAATTCACGACGTGAATTCTTAGGGATTCACGACGTGAATCCTGGCCAATTACAGTTTCATTTTCTGTTTAATATTAATCTTTTGGGATGTTTTTGTTGGTCTTGTTTTCTGTTTATTTTTGCAGCAATGGCTCCCAGGAGAGAAATTCCAACAGGGGTGTCAAGTTTGCACCCATTCTACGTTTTCCCAACTACTTTGCCTCGTGATATTTTGACACGGTGCAAAAATCGTTTGGGGTGGCTACACAACCGCGAGTTTGCTGTTGCACCTACCATTAATTGGGCAAGGTTAAGGGAGGTTGGGCTTGTTGATCGAATGTCCCAGTATCTCACAAAAATATTTTTGGGAAATAGATTTTCATTTACATGTATAGGGTGGAATAATTTGTTCAGAATTCAAGAAAGGGTGTACAAAGAACTTTGTGTGGAGTTCTTTGCAACTGTGACATTTCATGAGAATGTCCAAGATCCTACCTATCAGCGAGCATTGGGTTTCCGTCTCTGGGGCGAATACCGAGAATGTAATTTGGTGGAGTTTTCTTGGAGAATGGGGTTATACACGGCCCAGGAAGCTATGACTCCAGAATTTGTTATGTTTTTGCGGGAGGCGGCTCGAGAATATGAAAATGGGGCATCGGGGCTTGAGTTTTGGAGCAATATTACATCCGGAATATTCAATTCCGGAGTGTCACCCGAGAGCAGCATAAGATCCCCCATTCACCGTTTGATACACCGATTCATCACTTTCTCCATCAATCATAGGCGGCATGGGGATAAGGTTACGAAGCAAAATTTGTTCTTTTTATGGTGCATATTACAGCCGGGAGTGTGTTGTAACATTCCATATTTTCTGGCTCGCTTCTTGGCTGATTCTGCTGCAAGTCCCCGCCCTGGAAGCCCTATCTGTGGTGGCCATTTCATTACTAGATTGGCCCGTTCTTATGTCTTAATCGTTCCCGACATTACCTGCTCGTTGACTTGCAAGGAGGAGAACGAGTTTACCATGGGATACTTGGAGACAATGCGGGTTGCTCAGAATTTTGGATCTCATTGGGGAATTATGCATACTGATGAGGAGGGTGATGGTGGTGAGCACCCTGGTGGACAGACTGAACAGCAACCACAACCGAGGCCTCGGAGGAGGAATGTGAGAGGTAGAGGAGAGAGAGGGCAGCCGGTGCATCAAAATGCACCCTTTGGAGGACCAAATTTTGGGGGTGTTATGGCTGGTTATTTTGATCAGCTGTCTTTGAGTACTAATTGGATTAGTGGTACAATGGAGAATATGGTCCGACATTTCCAGATTGAGCAACCACCACATTTGGGTCACTACCCCATCTGCCCAACGTGGAGCTCCTATCAACAGTCAAGGGGAGATGAAGCGGGCACAAGTGGAGCACATCACGATGAAGAAGATGATGATTGATTTCTTATTTAGTTTTTATTTTTAATTTCGTTTGGTTTGGATTTGTTTAGTTTTAAACTTGATTTGGTTTGTAAGACAATTTAAGTTATTATGTTACTTCTTTATTTTCTGTGGTGGGAATTTTCCAGATTTTCTTATGGAGTTTCGAGAGAGGTCGGTTTAGATGAGAGCGTATACGAGCATCGTTAGATTTTAGAGTCGCAAGTCAATACCCACAATTTTAAATAAGTGTGGGTTGAGTCAAGAGAGACGATAAGTGTATAGAAGAGTCATAAAATCATATACTAGCAACGTCTTAATCAATTAAGACATTTGTTTGAAGTTAAGAGGTGAAGACAGAACAGTTTTTTGTATGTCCAGTACTCACGTCGTGACTCCCTAAAATTTACGTCGTGAGTCAAGTTTTCATGGGTTTCTACTTTCCACATTTTCTCGATTTCACGTCGTCGTCCTTCTTACAATTCACGACGTGAATCATGTTGTTCCACAAAGATGAAGCCCATTGATGCATTTTACTACATGGGTCACCACTTTTCTTCTTGGGATTGTTATGAAGATTACTTTGGCTCGGTTTCTTTACCATTTAATGTGGCGTATGCTTTCCCACATTATTCTTCTTGCTTGGAGATTTACACCACCTTTGTTGAAGTTTGGAGTCTCGATTCCATATTTTATTGACGCTTATTATATCTCGCAATGATCAAGATTCAAGTTCATATTTCGAAGAAGTTCCACATTCGAGATGCACATTTTGTCCACACTTATGGAGTTCGATCACGCCTCTATCCCAGGGGAGTCTGTTCCTTTTTCTCCTTTTTATTACTTTTATTTAGTTTATGCATACAATGAGGGCATTGTATGTAATAAGTGTGGGGTAGGAGGTCGAAAAAGTAATTGCTTAGATTGCTTAAAGTAAATTGCTAGAATGTAGTAGAATTAAAAAAATTTGGATATAGATTTGAAATAATAATCTAAATAAAAATTCTAGTAATAATGATAATCTAAAAACTTAAGTTCCTAGTGTTGTGTGGGATGATCCGATGAGGGCTCAAATGTTTAGTTGAGCCAATATACGTTATAGTGCATTTGTGGCCTCCTTTATTCTAGTGAAATCATGGGACAAAAACACAACCTCGCTTAGTTTGAGGGATGCAATATGTTTAGCATCGTGTACTTGAAATGTATCCAGGAAAACTAATATCTTTAACCAATAAAGGTTGAAGTTAAGCGCCCATGCTTAAGCATGTAGGTTTTGAGTGGAAAAAGTGAGATATTTATAAAAAAAAGAGAGAAATTACTGAAAAGTTGAAGAATTTTTGGAGCTATAGAAGTATCATAGTTTGAAGATCAAAGATCAAAAATTCTGAAAAATTAAAAGTTGAAGATACCAAAAATCAGACAAAAAAGTGATGAATCCAAAGTACAAAATTGAAGATCAAATGTCAAAGGAAGAAGAATTCAAGAGCTCCATTGTGGTATCTTAAAGTTGTAATTCTCTAGTTTATGTATGCTTGGGTAGCTTTACAAAAATACCTTGAGGTTAAAAAGATTTTATGTGGATGGATTCGGAGGGATGCATAAAATGAGCATTGTTCAAAAGAAATGGGCGAGTGTTTATGAGGATTGTGAGAATTTAGAATTGAGGGGGGTTACTTAGGAAAAATTTTAGACACAAATGCACGCGTTGAGGTCTTGGCATAATGGATGAGTTTGAGTTGGATCGTTCTATGTGATGTTGGTGATTAAGGTTTGAATTAAAAAATTAGATTTGCTTGAGGGCAAGCAAAGCACAAGTGTGGGGTATTTTGATATTGCCATATTTATACATATTTTTAGGCAATAATTATTTACATTTTTACTAATAATTTGGTTATTTGCATAGAATAATGGTACTTATAAGTTAAACTTATATTTTGCAGCCAAATAGAAGCATTTTCGAAGATAGGGACTGAAATTGACAAAACATGGAACTGTGGAGGCTTGAAGGAAAGAAGAATGGAAAATTCAGCAATTGACGTACTCACGACGTGAATAGTTCATGACTCACGACGTGAGTGGAGAATTCTATAAGATATGCATCCGGATGGAGGAATCCTTGTCGAACACGAAATTGTCATATTCACGACGTGAGACTTATTGGGTCACGACGTGAACTCGGCAAAATCAGAAAGTATATATATCCTTGTCCATTACGACTTGGTAGACTTTTTGGCTGATAGAAGGAAGAATTGGAGACGATTTTTAGAGGAGAAAAAGTTCTGGAATAGAGTTCACACCAAAGGAAGAGATAGTACATAATTCATTCGATTGTTTGGTACTTTGACATGTTTATTACTTTGAATATGACTTATACTTGTTTGATTGCTGCTATGAGTAGCTGAATCCAGCTACTCCTGTTTAGCTAGATGAAGCTTATGACATATGGTTTAGTTTAATTTATCATGGATTGTTAGTTGGCAATTTGCTTGTGTTCGATTTGTTACTACCTAGCATGTTAATAATTGCTCTTTAGCTGCTTGAATTCATGTTCTGTGTAGTTAGTGAACATTAAACTGCATGAACTTGCTAACCTAGTGATTTAGTGAACACTAAGTTGCTAGAGCTAGGATCGACCAAAATCTTAGATAGTAATTAAAGTAAATAAATTTAGTTGTGCTAAAGAACATAAATTATGACCATAATTGTGTTTGCATAATAAATCTTACATAGCATACCCATAATCTATAACTGGTTATGTGTTTGATTGTGTGTGACCATGCATAGTTTTACATGAATTAGTCAAATATTAGTAAATTTGGACTTAAATTGCTAATAATATAATATTTTGTGACCAACTTGATAATCCATAATTGTTAACTAACCATAAGGAAGAAGTGGATTCGAACTAAACAGGAGTGTTTTTAGTAATTGATTGAATTTGAGAAAAGTTCGTCTGATCTTGTAAAATCAGATAAAACCCTTTTAAGCTGTTAATAATTAGGTTAATTTAGTAGTAAGTAGATTAATTAGTTAACACCGTTCCCTGTGATCGACACCCGACTTACCCAACTATTCTATAATTCGACTAGGTACACTGCCTAGGTGCATTTTAGTTAGTTAAGTTAGTTAGGTTATAAATTATAAAATTAGTGGGTACTTTTATGCACATCAGAGACTGTGGCGGAGATCACTGCCAAGTTTCGAGAACGGGCATTGTTGATGCCACAGTATGCTACCGATGAGGACATGAGGAGGACGAGGTATCATTCCATGCTGAGGGGTGATATCCGCGAGTTTGTGAGTTTTACATGGTGCAAAACCCTGAATGAGATGGTGGAGAAGGCCCGTGAGCGGGAGATGGAGTTGGATTTCCTCACAAAGCGGAAGCCGAAGCAGGCACAGACAGCAGTAGGTCAGGCTAAAAAGCCTAAGACCTCAGATTCTTCTAGTAGAGGCCAGAAGGGCCATAGCCGGTGTGCCAAGTGCGATAAACTGCACAATGAGGCTTGTCGGATAGCGGGCTCAAGATGTTATGCATGTGGCCAGCAGGGTCACTTTAGCAGAGATTGCCCCAAGAAGGGCTTGATTTGTTTTCACTGCAACCAGACCAGCCACAAATGGGCCGATTGTCCGAGGTTGCAGGGAGGGGGAGGAGCAGTGGCGACGCCTGCGCCCATCACAATGAGAATTACAGATGGCCGCCCTGCTTAGGCGGATGCTCGAGCGGTGAAGAGTCGTGCATTTCAGTTGACCACCGAAGAGGCTCGGGCAGCGCCGGACGTTGTGGCTGTTACGTATTTTGTCTTCCTATTCTATACTTATTGCATTGCTTATGTGTATATTGTGCTTATGTATAGGGACCTTTTTGGTCAATGGTATGTCTGCCCATGTTTTGTTAGATTCGGGAGCTACCCGATCGTTTGTATCTCTTGCACTTAGCAAGAAGTTTCGGGACGCGCCAGGGACTTTGGAATCCCCGCTTGAGGTGGAGATTGCGGACGACCGCATTGTGAGTGTTGCGAGGGTGTGTCGGGACTGTGTCCTGAATGTGCTTGGGGAGAGGTTCCGTGTCGATCTAGTTTCAATACTGTGACAACCCGAAATTTCTATTTTGTACTGTTATTCAAACCAATCAAAGTCAGACTCGATTCTGCTACCTTCTAGCATTGTTTTGAGTCGATATTAGTGTTCTAAACCTATTATCTTCAAGATAGAGTCTAGATTTGGGTTCCTCGAGTTCACCCCTACCCAAAAATGGCCAAACACTCCAATACGAGGAGTGTACGACCGTACACTTGGGTGTGCGGCTGCACACCCCTCCTCTGGCAGCACACTCACGACTATAAAGTTAAGACTTGGCCTTCATTCAACCCTTTTCACCATCCTAGACCAGAACTCGTTTTCTCTCAAGTAGCTCCCGATTTTTCAACTAGATCTTCAAGTGGTAAGTGTTTATTTCGTATGATTTGTTGATTCCTTACTACATCTAGTGTAAATCACTGATTTCATCCATGAAATCACTCCATTTTGGTAGATCTTCAAGTGTTCTTCAGTTTCACCAAGAACACCAAGAACACCTACTAAGTTCTTGGGATCCAAACACCCCTAAACGCTTCTACATCGTAACTACCCTCCTCATGAATGTTATTTGCTAGATTTGAGCCTTAGAAAACGTCCAGAACATGATCATCAAGGAGTGTGCGGCCGCACACACCCATGTGGCCGTACACCCCTTATTTTAGTGCTTAAGGGCCTCAAACTCAAGTTGTATGCTAGCACATGATCAAGGACACTTAGGGGATGCAAGATATGACCTTGAAATAATGTTTTTCACCATTTTTCCTAGGAGTGTGCGGCCGCACACTCCATGGACGCACACACCAGGCCGCACACCCAATGGGCAGCACACCTGGTGGCCGCACACGCCCCTGTGTGGCCATACACCCACTGTATGCAACCTTTAGTGCTTCCAACACTTCAATCTAAGTGTTTTCTAAGTCCTAGGGTGTTTTCCTTTCATTATTAGTTGTATAAAGACTAATTATATACATATATGCTTATTAGGATCCGTTGTGCTCAAGTCTTCACTTGGCACTTAGCATCCTACAAACCGAACTTTCATTCGTACCACTCACTGCAGGTGAGTTCATACCCCTACGCTTTTATGATTTTTAAACGTTTTCAGGGGGAATACAAGCCAAAGACAAATGCTTTCGTGAACTAATACAAAAGGGATTTTAACAAGTGTAAAACTCATGCAATTGAATCAGACAAACGAATTTCTTGTTGGTATAAAATAATTGGATATTTAATTACCTTTTGTACTTTGCCGAGCATAAGGGACGTTTTCAACTTACAACCAAAGATTGCATAGTTTTTCCGATTCAACATTCACATCATCTACATGCAAACTATAATAGGTATAGTTTGGGGTCTTCAAACATAACTTTTACGAATTCAGAGTTATTCACCACTAAACATATAAAATATGGCAGATTTAGTTTATGGTATCTATTGACATTGCACGATTATCTAAGTATAATTATCACTGTATACCGCATCTAATGGACTCTAATTCAAGAAAACACTCTAGAATTACATGTAAACTAGATTGTACAACATTGTGAGGCTCTACTTCAAAACTGTACCCTTATGTGTACTGAATTCAATCCTATCCTAGTATAACCAGAGTCTCCTGGAGGGAGAGCGTGAGATTTGTGAATAGATCTATTCGGGATTGACAATCCCACACCTGAACTGCTAGCTACAGTTAGGCGGACACGCGTGGGGTGACAAATGTCATTTAACCAACACCTGAAGAACGTTGTAAAGGTCTCTAGGTCATATCAAGCATGGTTATACGACTCACAATAAGTATAAACTAACATTGTTTACGGGATTTCATTCTTCATTAGTTTTATTTTTAATTAATAGAACTATTATACATTTCACTGGAGGATTCCAGGATTACAACAACTGGTTTTATATAATAAAACTACTATACATACTGGTGGTAGCTAGGGTTTTGAAACTGAACATTTCATACACAGAGGCTTTCATACAAAATTCATTATATCATACACATTAATAGTAACCAAACATACAAATTGATATGTTAGATACTACCAAGGATACGGTAACAAACTTTCATAAAAGGAACTGGTAACATCATGCTTTTACTAAAGAAAATATTGGATTTTCTTGGAAACTTACGAACATTTTACAAGATGCATCAATAGGTTTTCACTGCAAAAACATAGCTTATGAACTCACCAGCTTTATGCTGATATCCCTTTCAAAACTGCTTGTATTCTCAGGAAATCAGTAGACAGGTACCTTCTGGAGTTTTGAGAAGACGGAGTGCATAGAGTCACGTCTTACTATTTTTTATTATACTTTGATGTATACAAACTATGTTTCAAACCAATGTAAACTTTTTCATTAAATATGTATTCAATGTTTGGTTGTGTTTACTATGATTGCTATGATACAATTGTTGTGATACTACATATGACGTCATCCACCCCCGAACGTTTCCGCCGTCCTGGTTTGGGGGTGTGACATATTGGTATTAGTGCTCTTGTTTATAGTGAACTAAGTATACCGAACCTTACATGGTATACAACTATAAACACTAAGGGGCCGAATCGCTCTGAAAACTAAAAGTGTATTTCCAAATATAAAGTATTTTGTAAGAAGTATACAAGTATACATACGTACCAGAAACAGTAACATAAGTAGAACAAAACAAAAGTATTCGGATGTTGGACACTGCGGTTAAACCTAGGCAGCTATGTAATCATGTCTAGGGTCAATATAGCCTGATCAACTATATTCATTCGAGACATGACCAACATGTGCTTGGGAGTGACTGTGGTGTTGCAGCAAGCCTAAAATTTACCAAGTATATATACATCAGGTATCGATAGAATAAAACATACAATAGCTAGATCCAAATACAATATAGAGATTCATTCCAAGTGTTGCTACATATTTCTTCTTAGCGATAGTTTACTTGCATTAGTAACCCTCCTCTATTTTATCGCTTCGTAGAACACTTTATCTATGAGGCTGAGATATATTCTTGTGTTATATCTCTTGATTCTAAAATTCTAGAGGACTTATCATCCTCTTTTTCTTCATTCTTTTTATAACAAGATGCCTCCCAAAAAGAGACCCAAACAGGAAGAACAACGACCCTCCACCGCCACCACCTCCTCAGTTTGATCCAGCTATGTTCCAGGCAGCAGTTACGGCTGCTGTGGCTGCGGCGATGTCGCAGGTTAACCAGGGCAGCTCTGGTGGATCTGGAGGTGGGCCCGACACTCAAAGTCATGATGGAGGACAGGGACATCAAAAGGAGTGTTCCTATAAAGACTTCATCAATGCCAAACCCAATTCTTTCGATGGCAATGGTGGAGTCACTTCCTTAACTCGATGGTTCGAGAAGATTGGATCCATCTTCGAGATTTGTTCCTGTTCCGAAGCCAACAAGGTGAAATTCGCCGCTTGCACATTCACCGACCGAGCACTGACCTGGTGGAATGGTCGAGTCAAATTCCTAACTCTGCCGATCGCCAATGCCATGGGTTGGGAAAGCTTGAAAGAACTCATGTTGGCGGAGTACTGCCCATGGGGCGAGATGCAAAAGTTGGAACATAAGCTTTGGACCCTGAAGATGAAGGGTTCCTACATCGCTACCTACACCGCTAGATTCTGTGATCTGGCTCTCCTCTGTCCGGGAATGGTCACCCCGGAAAGCAAGAAAATTGAGAGGTGCATCTGGGGACTGACAACCCCAACCAAAGGAAATGTTTTGGCTGCTAGACCCACTACATTTGATAGCGCCAAGTGCCTGGCGCAGACCCTGATAGATCATGGGGTCGATCTTGATGAGGTGACAGCCGCTCCCAAACCACAACAGGAGAGTGGAGAGAAGAAGAAAAAGTTCTGGAACAAACGCAAGGGGCAGTCTTCGCAGGAGCCCTCCAAGAAACAACAATCAGTGACAGTTCATGCTGCTACTACTCCAACTGCTGTTCCAACCACTCAAGCTCCTACTGGTGGTTATGCTGGGAACCCACCTCTGTGTAACAAGTCTAACTTTCATCACCACGGACCCTGCCGTGAATTGAAATGCAACAGCTGTGGAAAAGAAAGGACACGCGGCACGATACTGCAAGACACCCGTTCAACCAACCAATCAGGCTCCTAGAGTAGGTGTTAGTCAATCCTGTTATGGATGTGGAGAGGTTGGGCATTTCAAAAGAAACTGTCCCAAGGCAGCAACAACTGGCAACACAGGGAGGGTACTGGCTATGGGTCAGGAGGAAGCGGTCGCTGATCCTACCATTGTTACGGGTACGTTCCTCCTTGAAAACTCTTATGCATGCATGCTTTTCGATTCTGGTGCGGATAGGAGTTTTGTTAGTCATGCATTCAAACATCTACTCAAACGTAAATCCCAACCTTTAACTGAAACGTTAACCGTCGAGATGGATATCAGAAAGAAAGAGAGCACTAACGACATATTCATAGGCTGTACTCTTACCCTAGACAATTATTCCTTTCCCATCGATCTTATGCCAGTATCCATAAAAAGCTTTCATGTCATCATTGGCATGGATTGGTTGAGCCCCAATCGTGCTGATATCCTTTGCTACGAGAAAGCCATCCATCTCAATCTTCCCTCTGGCGAAGCCCTCATGGTTTACGGTGATAAACTTGTTGGATTAGTGTCTAAGTCCATAACTATTTTGGTATGTACTTGACCCGATTGTGAGCATGGTCCTTTTGGGTTGCCTTCACACGGGTGACTAGACAGGATGACAGTTGAGGAGAGAGGTTGATTGGGGCATAAATATGATTTATTTATTATATTATATGATTAATATAATAATTTGGAATCATATTATTAATTAGTATTTAATCAGAAATTAATTAGGAATTAATTTCGGGATTAAAGGAATTAATTAAAAGTACAGGCGCTGTTTTGTAATTATTTGATAGTTGAGACTTTGGGCTATTGGATCACCTTTATTAAGGCTTGAACGAAAATCCTAGAAGGATCTAGGAGTTTTCGTCCAAGGGCTTAAGGAAAGGAGTCCATGGACTTGCTTAATCCCTAAGCTAAGGGATTAGGGTTTCCACCTTGAAACCCTAGCTAGCCTCAAGTATAAATAGCACCCTAAGGCACTAGAATTCGACCACTCCTTGGGAAAACCCTACTAGGGACGAATTTTGGAGCTTAGTACTTTTCCTCCTCTCTCTCATATTCATCCTCTCACCCAAAGTGTGTTTGTGAGCCATTAGAGGTACTACACTTGTGGTACTTGCTTTCAAGAGCTAAGGAAACTCAAGGAATTAGTTGTTATTACTATATAACAACAAAAGGTATGTATTCTTTTCTCCTATGTGAATTTCGAAATTACTTGGAGCATGTTAGGTTTCCTTATGTGTTCATAATGTTGTATAACTAATAGTGATAACATAGATCCAACTCTAGGGTTGCATGCACACATAGGATTGTTTGTATAAAACTCAACAAAACTCAGTTCAAACTTTCGTATCATTTCATGCATCAAGGCTCAGAAGTATCTGCGGAAGGAATGTCATGCATTCCTAGCTCATGTTGTTGATGAAACGCAAAAAGTTAAAGACCTCGAGAGCATCCCCGAAGTCTGCAACTTTCCTGATGTCTTCCCAGAAGACCTTCCCGGAATTCCTTCCGAGCGTCAAGTCGAGTTTCGTATCGAATTAATCCCCGGAGCTACTCCTGTAGCTAAATCCCCTACCGCCTAGCGCCGACAGAAATGCAAGAGCTATCCAGCCAGCTCAATGAGCTAATCAGCAAAGGATTCATAAGACCGAGTTCCTCACCCTGGGGAGCCCCGATTTTATTCGTAAAGAAGAAAGATGGATCATTCCGGATGTGCATTGACTACCGAGAGCTGAACAAGCTTACCATCAAGAACCGTTATCCCCTACCCAGCATCGACGACCTGTTCGATCAACTTCAGGGAGCTAGTTACTTTTCGAAGAAAGATCTAAGATCAGGGTATCATCAGTTGCGGGTTCACGAGAATGATGTGCCCAAGACAGCATCCCGAACTTGCTATGGATACTACGAGTTTGTAGTAATGCCCTTTGGTCTAACCAACGCACCGACGGTATTCATGGATCTGATGAATCGGGTGTGCCGCCCTTTCCTAGACAAGTTCGTGATCGTGTTCATTGACGACATACTTGTCTATTCGCGGAGCGAAGATGATCATAAACAGCACTTGAGACTAGTGCTAGAAACATTAAGGGTGGAGAAACTATATGCAAAGTTCTCAAAGTGTGAGTTCTGGATCAGGAAGGTAACTTTCCTTGGACACGTGGTTAGCGAGGAAGGCATACACGTGGACCCTTCCAAAATCAAAGCGATTGAGAATTGGTCAGCACCAAAGACACACACAAAAATCCGTCAATTCTTAGGTCTCGCGGGCTATTATCGCAGGTTTATCCAACACTTCTCAAAAATCGCTAAGCCTTTAACCACCTTGACCCAGAAGGGTGTAACCTTTAGTTGGGGAGAAAAGCAAGACACTGCGTTTCAAACATTAAAGCAGGACCTATGCAGCGCACCTATTTTGTCCCTGCCCGAAGGGACGGAAGATTTCGTTGTCTACTGTGATGCATCCAATCAGGGCTTAGGCTGTGTGCTCATGCAGCGAGGAAAGGTTATCGCCTATGCCTCGAGGTAGCCGAAGATACATGAAGTCAATTACACAACTCACGATCTAGAGTTGGGAGCAGTGGTCTTCGCGTTAAAGATTTGGAGACATTATCTCTACGGAACCAAGTGCACTGTCTTCACCGACCATAAGAGCCTACAACATATCTTCGATCAGAAAGAGTTGAACATGATACAACGACGATGGGTAGAGCTACTCAGTGATTACGAGTGCGAAATACGCTACCATCCCGGCAAGGCCAATGTGGTAGCAGATGCTCTCAGTCGAAAGGAGTATTCAGGTCGTAGGGTAAATGCACTGACCATGACCATCCATTCCCAATTATCCGCACAGATCAGAGAGGCCCAGCTGGAAGCCTTGAAACCAGAGAACATGTCGGAAGAAGCCTTGCGGGGAATGGATAAGAACTTAGAGGTCAAGGGAGACAGAGTTTACTATTTCATGTACCGGATCTGGACCCCAAAGTACGACGGGCACAGGGAGGTTGTCATGAATGAAGCTCACAAGACTAGATACTCCGTTCACCCAGGTTTAGATAAGATGTATCTGGATCTCAAACAACTCTATTGGTGGCCGAACATGAAAGCAGAAATTGCTACCTTCGTGGGCAAGTGTTTGACTTGCGCCAAGGTGAAGGTAGAATACCAAAAGCCCTCAGGTTTACTTCAGCAGCCAGAAATACCTGAGTGGAAGTGGGAAAGGATTACAATGGATTTTATCACTAAATTACCCAGATCTCCGAGTGGGCACGACGCCATCTGGGTAATTGTCGATCGACTGACTAAATCCGCCCATTTCCTGCCGATCAAAGAAAACTTCAAGATGGAGAGACTCACACGGATATACCTTCGAGAAATAGTTCGCCTTCATGGGGTACCTGTATCCATCATCTCCGATCGAGATAGCAGGTTTACCTCAAGATCGAGATAGCAGGTTTACCTCAAGACAGACGGACAGAGTGAGAGAACAATCCAGACATTGGAAGATATGTTGAGAGCCCGCGTCATCGATTTCGGCACGTCGTGGGACACTCATCTACCATTGGACGAATTTTCTTACAACAACAACTACCATACCAGCATTAAGGTTGCGCCGTTTGAAGCTCTCTATGGCCGTAAGTGTAGATCCCCACTGTGCTGGGCTGAAGTGGGTGACACGCAGCTAGTCAAGGGTCAAGTCCCCGACAACACTCTCACAGGTCCTGAAATCATCCAAGAGACAACTGAAAAGATCGTACAAATCCGAGAACGACTGAAAGCATCAAGAGACAGACAAAAGAGCTACGCCGACAAGAGACGTAAACCCTTGGAATTCCAGGCTGGTGACCGTGTCCTTTTGAAGGTCTCACCCTGGAAAGGCATGATACGCTTCGGAAAGCATGGAAAGCTAAATCTAAGATATATTGGACCGTTCGAGATCCTTGCTAGGATCGGTCCTGTGGCATACAAACTTCAGTTACCTCAAGAACTTAGAAACGTACATCCCGTCTTCCACATATCGAACTTAAAGAAGTGTCTATCTGACGAGACCCTTGTTATCCCACTCGACGAGATCGAGATCAACGAGAGCCTCAACTTCATGGAAGAACTGGTAGAGATCATGGACCGAGAGGTCAAGCGAACAAAACAAAGTCGTATCCCGATAGTGAAGGTTCGCTGGAACGACAAGCGAGGACCTGAATTCACTTGGGAGCGCGAGGATCAGTTTAAACTGAAATATCCTCATCTTTTCGCTTAGTTATTTGTAATAGCTTATTTATTAAACTCTAATTTCGGGACGAAATTCTCTCTAACGGGGGAATGATGTGACAACCTGAAATTTCTATCTTGTACTATTATTCAAACCAATCAAAGTCAGACTCGTTTCTGCTACCTTCTAGCATTGTTTTGAGTCGATTTGGGTGTTCTAAACCTTTTATCTTCAAGATAGAGTCTATATTTGGGTTCCACGAGTTCACCCCGACCCAAAAATGGCCAAACACTCCAATATGAGGAGTGTACGGCCGTACACTTGGGTGTGCGGCCGTACACCCCTCCTCTGGCAGAACACTCACGACTATAAAGTTAAGACTTGGCCTTCATTCAACCCTTTTCACCCTCCTAGACGAGAACTCATTTTCTCTCAAGTAGCTCCCAATTTTTCAGCTAGATCTTCAAGTGGTAAGTGTTTCTTTCCTATGATTTATTGATTTCTTACTCCATCTAGTGTAAATCACTGATTTCATCCATGAAATCACTCCATTTTGGTAGATCTTCAAGTGTTCTTCAGTTTCACGAAGAACACCTACTAAGTTCTTGGGCTCCGAACACCCCTAAACGCTTCTACATCGTAAGTATCCTCCTCCTGCATGTTATTTGCTAGATTTTAGCCTTAGAAAACGTCCAGAACATGATCATCAAGGAGTGTGCGGCCGCACACACCCATGTGGTCATACACCCCTTATTTTAGTGCTTAAGGGCCTCAAACTCAAGTTGTATGCTAGCACATGATCAAGGACACTTAGGGGATGCAAGATATGACCTTCAAATAACGTTTTTGACCATTTTTCCTAGGAGTGTGCGGCCGCACACACCAGGCCGCACACCCAATGGGCAACACACCTGGTGGCCGTACACGCCCCTGTTTGGCCATACACCCACTGTATGCAACCTTTAGTGCTTCTAACACTTCAATCTAAGTGTTTTCTAAGTCCTAGGGTGTTTTCCTTTCATTATTAGTTGTATAAAGACTAATTATATACATATATGCTTATTAGGATCCGTTGTGCTCAAGTCTTCACTTGGCACTTAGCATCCTACAAACCGAACTTTCATTCGTACCACTCACTGCAGGTGAGTTCATACCCCTACGCTTTTATGATTTTTAAACGTTTTCAGGGGGAATACAAGCCAAAGACAAATGCTTTCGTGAACTAATACAAAAGGGATTTTAACAAGTGTAAAACTCATGCAATTGAATCAGACAAACGAATTTCTTGTTGGCATAAAATAATTGGATATTTTATTCCCTTTTGTACTTTGCCGAGCATAAGGGACGTTTTCAACTTACAACCAAAGATTGCATAGTTTTTCCGATTCAACATTCACATCATCTACATGCAAACTATAATAGGTATAGTTTGGGGTCTTCAAACATAACTTTTACGAATTCAGAGTTATTCATCACTAAACATATAAAATATGGCAGATTTAGTTTATGGTATCTATTGACATTGCACTATTATCTAAGTATAATTATCACTGTATACCGCATCTAATGGACTCTAATTCAAGAAAACACTCTAGAATTACATGTAAACTAGATTGTACAACATTGTGAGGCTCTACTTCAAAACTGTACCCTTAGGTGTACTGAATTAAATCCTATCCTAGTATAACCAGAGTCTCCTGGAGGGAGAGCGTGAGATTTGTGAATAGATCTATTCGGGATTGACAATCCCACACCTGAACTGCTAGCTACAGTTAGGCGGGCACGCGTGGGGTGACAAATGTCATTTAACCAACACCTGAAGAACGTTGTAAAGGTCTCTAGGTCATATCAAGCATGGTTATACGACTCACAATAAGTATAAACTAACATTGTTTACGGGATTTCATTCTTCATTAATTTTATTTTTAATTAATAGAACTATTATACATTTCACTGGAGGATTCCAGGAATACAACAACTGGTTTTATATAATAAAACTACTATACATACTGGTGGTAGCCAGGGTTTTGAAACTGAACATTTCATACACAGAGGCTTTCATACAAAATTCATTATATCATACACATTAATAGTAACCAAACATACAAATTGATATGTTAGATACTACCAAGGATACGGTAACAAACTTTCATAAAAGGAACTGGTAACATCATGCTTTTACTAAAGAAAATATTGGATTTTCTTGGAAACTTACGAACATTTTACAAGATGCATCAATAGGTTTTCACTGCAAAAACATAGCTTATGAACTCACCAGCTTTATGCTGATATCCCTTTCAAAACTGCTTGTATTCTCAGGAAATCAGTAGACAGGTACCTTCTGGAGTTTTGAGAAGACGGAGTGCATAGAGTCACGTCTTACTATTTTTTATTATACTTTGATGTATACAAACTATGTTTCAAACCAATGTAAACTTTTTCATTAAATATGTATTCAATGTTTGGTTGTGTTTACTATGATTGCTATGATACAATTGTTGTGATACTACATATGACGTCATCCACCCCCGAACGTTTCCTCCGACCTGGTTTGGGGGTGTGACAAATACCGTTGCGAGGACTGAAGGTGATTGTCGGGATAGATTGGTTGGGGGCCAATGGGGTCATGATAGATTGTGAGCGCCAGTTAGTGAGGGTTCGAACCCCAAGTGGAGGAGAACTGGTTATTCATGGAGAGGGGGCCTCGCAAGGGCCAACCTTTTGTTCAGCTGCGAGGGGTCGGAGATTTCTGCAGCAGGGATGTATAGGATTTTTGGCATATATCTCGGATACGAGAGTTGAGACCCCGAGGGATTTGGACAGTGTACCGGGTGTACAGGAGTTTCGGGATATCTTTCCCATGAGTTACCGGGAGTGCCTCCGAAGATGCAAGTGGAGTTTCACATTGATTTGGTGTCGGGTGTTGCTCCGATAGCCAAGGCACCGTACCAGCTAGCTCCGCCCGAGATGCAGGAGCTATCTACGTAGCTTCAGGATCTGCCAGACCGAGGGTTTATCCATCCGAGCAGTTCCCCGTGGGGAGCTCCGATCCTGTTTGTGAAAAAGAAGGACGGGTCACACAGAATGTGTATTGATTATCGAGAGCTGAACAAACTAACGGTGAAAAACCGTTATCCGCTACCGAGGATCGATGATTTGTTCAATCAGTTACAGGGTGCATCTTGGTTTTCCAAGATTGATCTCCGGTCGGGGTACCATCAGATGAGGATTCGAGATGAGGATATACTGAAGACGGCTTTCAAGAATTGTTATGGGCACTATTAGTTCGTGGTGATGCCATTCGGGCTCACCAATGCTCCGGAGGCGTTCATAGATCTCATGAACAGGGTGTGTAGACAGATGCTGGATCGGTTGGTGATCGTTTTTATCGATGATATCCTGGTCTATTCTAAGACCAAGGAGCAGCATGAGCAACATCTGAGGGAGGTATTGGGGACATGGAGAGCGGAAAGGCTTTATGCTAAGTTCTCAAAGTGTGATTTCTGGCTGCGATAGGTGCAATTTTTTGGGCACATCATCAACCAGGATGGGTATTTCGGTGGATCCAGCCAAGGTTGAGGCAGTGATGAAGTGGGAAGTACCGAAGAATGCATCCGAGATCCGTAGCTTCTTGGGTTTAGCAGGCTATTACCGGAGATTCATCAAGGATTTCTCCAAGATCGTCGTGCCTTTGACCCGCTTGACCAAGAAGAATGTGACATTTTGATGGGGCACGGATCAACAGCTGGCTTTTGAGACCCTAAGACAGAGGTTATGTGAGGCTCCGATTCTAGTACTACCTGAGGGGTTGGATGATTTGGTAGTGTACTGTGATGCATCGATCTCAGGGTTAGGCGCGGTACTGATGCAGAGAGGGCATGTGATCGCGTACGCTTCGAGGCATTTGAAGTCGCACGAGTCGAACTACCCCACTCACGACCTGGAGTTAGGGTCAGTAGTGTTTGACCTCAAGCTTTGGAGGCACTACTTGTTGGATTAGGTGTCTATGCCCATAACTATTATTGGTATGTACTTGAACCGAGAGTAGCATGGTCCATTTGGGTTGCATGGCACCGGAACAATCTGAAGGATGGGTAATTGAGAAGAGGTTATTTATGATTTATTAATATATTATAAGTTCTAATATATTAATATGAAATCATATTATTTAATTAGTATTGATCAAGAATTAATTTGGAATTAATTTTGTGATCAAAAGAGACTAATTAAATATATGGGGATTGATTATGTAAATCATTCATTCTTATAATGTGGGCTTATGATCCATAGTTCTTCATGTTGGGCTAAACCCATGTGGTGACCCATGGATACTCCATGGAGATTTTAACCCATGGAGCATGAGGGATATGGAAAGTCATTAGGGTTTACATGGTGTAACCCTAGTTTGCCACACTATATAAGAAACCCTAAGGCTATGAAATCGGGACCTAGACCTAAGAGAGTGAAAACACAAGAGGGCAAGCCGATTTTATGAGTGCAAGTGACATCTTCTCAAGTTCCTGCATTTATTGGTGGTGTTGTGTGATTCCAGTTGAGGTGCAACACTTGGGGCACTAAGTTCTTAAAGGTCCAAGGTTTCAACTACACTAAAAGGTATGTCATCTAACTTGTATTTCATGTTGTTTATACTCCATTGTATGCTAGTTAGGATTATGCTTTGGAATATTGAATGTATGCATGTATAATAGAGAAAACATAAATCCAAAGCATGTAGGGTTGCATGTACACCATAGGAGTGTTAGAATGCTCAAAACCCATCACTACTTGTATGGAGTACGGTGCACTATTTATACTAATCAAAAGAGTTTAAAGTATTTGATGGATCAGCAGAACCTCAACATGCGGCATAGGAGGTGGTTGGACGTGCTGAAAGATTATGATTGTGAGATCTTATACCACCCAGGGAAGGCCAACGTGGTGGCCGATGCTTTGAGCCGCAAGGCGGCAGGTTCCCCGATTGGGAATGTTTGCTTGAGGATGACGATGATCTCTCAATTATTGGATATGATCAAGGAGGCTCCGGTCGAGGGTGTAATAGCTTACGCCTCTAGGAAGTTGAAGCCTCATGAGGCAAATTAACCAACTCACGACCTGAAATTAGGGGCAGTGGTGTTTTCCCTCAAGATTTGGAGGCACTACTTGTATGGAGTACGGTGCACTATTTATACTGATCATAAGAGCCTGAAGTACTTAATGTATCAGCAGAACCTAAACATGCGGCAGAGGAGGTAGTTGGATGTGTTGAAGGACTATAATTGTGAGATCATATACCATCCAGGGAAGGCCAACGTGGTGGCCGATGCTTTGAGCTGCAAGACGGCGGGTTCCCCGATTGGGAATGTTTGTTTGAGGATGACGGTGATCTCTCCATTTTTGGATATGATCAAAGAGGCTCAGGTCGAGGGTGTAAAGAAAGAGAACTGGAAGATAGAGCGAATTCGGGGTCATTATCCCTTGTTTGTCCGGGATAGCCGAGGTCTTCTGACACAGTGTGGCCGGGTGTGGGTACCGGTGACTGGAGGAGTGAGACAGAAGATATTGGAGGAGGCACACAAGTCCAAGTTCTCTATATATCTAGGGGATACAAAAATGTATAGAGACTTGAGACTGAGTTACTGGCGGCCCTGCATGAAGCGGGAGATCGCTTGGTTTGTGGAGCGGTGCTTGACCTGCCGGAAGGTCAAGGCTGAACATCAGCGGCCGCATGGCAAGGTTCAGCCGCTACCCATTCCCATGTGGAAGTGGGAAGAGATCACTATGGACTTCATCACGAAGTTACCGAGGACAGCGAGGGGTATGGATGCCATATGGGTGATTGTGGACAGGTTGACGGAGAGTGCCCACTTTATTCCGATCTCTGAGAGTATATCCGCTGAGAAGTTGGCGGATATTTATGTGCGAGAGGTGGTGGCCAGACATGGGGTTCGAGTGTTGATAGTCTCTGACAGATATGTTCAATTTACATCTAGATTATGGAAGAAGTTCCACGAGGAACTGGGCACTTAGTTGCAATTTAGCACGACGTACCACCCCCAGACAGATGGGCAAAGTGAGAGGATGATCCAAACACTCGAGGATATGCTTCGGACATGCGTGTTGGATTTTGGAGGTAGTTGGAATACATACCTCCCATTGGCAGAGTTTTCATACAATAACAGTTATCATGCCAGTATCGACCGACCTCCGTTTGAGATGTTGTATGGTCGGAGGTGTAGGACCCCGGTTTGTTGGGGTGAGTGTGACACCGTAGATTTTAAAACAAATTTTTCATTTTAAATCATAACACATTTCACAAAAATCCCAATTATTTAATTTACAAAACACAACTCCATAATTGTTTGATTAATAATCTAGGATCCTCAAAGCATAACTCTTTCTCTTGTGTGTACAATCAAGCCGGCGCCTTTCCGTGATCCTGAGAAGAACCTGAAACACATATCACATAACACGGTAAGCACGAAGCTTAGTGAGTTCCCCAAAATATCACACATATCTCATTAGCCTCTCATGGCTGTACTCAGATAAGACCCTCCGGTCAATGTGTCTCAATGGGACCCTCCGGTCCCACAACTCGGGTGGACCCTCAAGTCCAAACCCCGTAAGCTCAGAATAATACACATCATAAATCACAAAGACATAATGCATGATATCACAATACTCAATATAAGCACACAAGACCCTCCGGTCACACATAGATTACCACTCAAGGTAATTAAAGTGAGAAGACTCACCTCGGATGATGAACAGCTCCTATAGATGCTGCTGCTGCACCAGCCTCTAACACTGGACCAAAATCCACAATTACCCAATTAAGATCTAAGTCCAAATCCTCACTCTTTAGGTCTAAAGGTAGTTCACTAACTAGCCTATCAATGGCCTAAAACTCATTGGGCCCACCAAGGCCCAATAATGAATGGGCTATCCCGAGGCCCAACTCGCATGTCCAAGTGACAAGCCCAACACAAGGCCCAAGGCACATATATAACATTTCTCTATTCAAAATCTCTAGTACACAAGCCCAAAAATACAAGCCCAACCCTTAAGGCCCAATATAAGATTTAACCCAAAAATCCCACAGCGAGGTTACGCGGGGCGTACCTCCCTTGGTACGCTCAACGTATACACACGCGCACGAAATCTAATCGGGGACACCAACCTAGTACGCGGGGCGTACTAGGATTACGCTCGGCGTACGTCCAATATGGCTTTCTCACTTTCTTGGTCTTAAGTTGTTAAGACCTTAGCTCATATCACATATCTGGACTCCCTGGAGGCTCTTACTCCATAAAGTCTGTGACTTTAAGCCTTTGCATGGCTGGTAAAGTCACAAACACCCAAAACTCTCATTTTCTCATCTCAAAATGCACATATCTCATGCATGGGTTGATTTAAACGTCCAAGTCTTGATTTTTATGACTCTACACCACTTAATATACTCAAAGGAGCTGATAATAAACTATGGAGCTCAATATCTCATAAAGCCTCCAACTTTGGGACTAAAACCCTAAAATACACTAAAATGATGCACAAATCAAAAGAGTGAGAAAGCTTTGAGCTTTATACCTCAACATGAAGCTTCTAACTCAGATCCAAAGCCTGGAATCCCACTCATTCTTCCTCAAGGCTCCTTCTTCACTCCAAATAAACACAAGATCACTCAATAGCTCATAAATGGACACACAAGCTCAATGGACGGGTATTTAGGGTTTGAGAGGGTTGATTGTCTGAGGATGGTGGCCAGGAATGAGGCCATCTTATTCTTTATATAGGGAAACCCCCTCATTTAGGGTTTTCACTTTGTGCCTAGTACGCCCAGCGTACTAGGTGGCTCCGCTTAAAAGTCACGCACATGAGTACCCTAAGCGTACACACACGTATGCCCAACGTACTCAGGTGCCACCTTTCTCAAATAAGGGACCTATTTTGTCAAAACTTCAAACTTCCATAGTTTCCTCGATATAACTTCGTTTCCAATGAACTTCATATCCACGGAAGGGTGACGAGATGCCCTACGCTTCTAGCAACTCGTCGCAGCCCTGAGGCTTCCTCATGCCCGGGTTGCAGCCCACAATCCCTAATCACAGACGATCTGAAACAGGATGTTACAGTGAGGTTGGACACCGAGTCATGGGGAGCACCGAGGTAGTGCTCAAGACTATCGGGTTGATTCAGTAGGTGCGCGACCGGCTGCGAGTCGTGCAGAGCCGTCAGAAAAGTTATGTTGACCGGCGTAGTCGGATCTTGAGTTCCAGGTAGGGGACTTCGTGTTACTAAAGGTGTCCTCATGCAAGGGAGTCATCAGGTTTCGGAAGAGATGCAAGTTTGGGCCCCGATATATTGGACCGTTCAGGATTACGACCTAGGTGGCCAAGGTGGCCTATCGTTTGGAGCTGTCGAATGAGCTTAGCTAGATTCACAACACCTTCCATGTGTCACAGCTTCGGAAGTGTGTCACCGACAAGGCTGTGGTCGTTCCTCTAGACGACATTTAGGTGGACGAGAGCTTGAACTACATTGAGAGGCCCGTTGCGATTTTGGTTAGGAAGACCAAGGTTCTTCGGAACAATGAAGCGATGCTAGGAAAGGTGCAATGGCAGCACCGAAGGGGCTCCGAATGGATATGGGAGCCGGAGGATGAGATGCGGGAGCATTACCCCGATCTGTTTGCATCTACGGACTTCGAGGACGAAGTTTAGTTCAAAGGGGGAGAGTTGTAACACTCCAAATCAGGTATTATCTTTGAAGCCCTTGAAATTTTAAATATTGCATAATAAGTCCCTTAAGTACACTGGGCGTACTTCATGGGTACGCTTAGAGTACCATGCATGAATGATCGCGTAGGGCTAGCACGTACGTTGGGCGTACCTAAGGGGTACGTTGGGCGTACGTGACGGATGTTCAAACCCTAATTTCCGGACTTGAGACCTATATAAGCATCCTTATCTCATTTGAGCTTCACCCTAACCAACCTCCTTCACCTTCAAACGTCCCTGAAAACCCTAAAATAATTAGAGAGTGTTTTCTTGAGCTTTTGAGTGTTTAAACACCATCCTTTTTGTGTGTTAGCTACAAAGAAGAAGTGAAAACAAGCTTAAACGAATAGGAGCTTCTGTATCTTACATTTTGACCAGTCTAGGAAACTTGAGGAGGTAAAAAGCTTTCACCTTGGTTATCACTTCTATTTCTAGAGCTAGGGGTTTCTCCTTAGTCCCTTTTTGTGTTCTTGAACCACCTATTGAGAGTTTGAGCAACTCCAGAGCTTAGAGAGGATAGATCTGAAGTCCTTTGGTCCATTCATAGCATAAAAATGGAGTCTTGATGGGTGTTTTGACCTAATGCATGGATTAAGACTCTTGGAAAGGTCTTAATGGGTTGTTGGGAACATATGGGACACGTAAAGGCATAAAGTTGCCCACTTTATGCCTTAGGACGTCTTAATGAAATCAGATCTAAAGTTTGGACGTTAGAACATCGAGTATTAAGCACTTAATGGGAAATGTGCTTAATCTGTTTGTACGATGGGCGTAACTTAGAGTACGCAGCGCATACGACTCAGGGACTCAGTACGTTGCGCGTACCAGGGTGGTACGCAAGGCGTAAGCACATCAGGTGGACTCGGACTTGTTTTGGGCTTGTAAGCTTTTGGGCCTTAATTAGTCATTGGGCCTGGTCACGTTTTGGAGTTAGTGGGCCAACTTATCTGTTTTGGGACATGGTCCCTATGGTTGGGCTTTATTGGTCCACGAGGCCCATTAATGATTTGATCATGAACTTTGGGCCCATTAGCAAAGGAAGACTTTTGGGCCATTGTAAAAGGACTTGGGGTTTGGGTCCTTCAATTTGGATTATTTCCGACCTTAACTTGGGTTAATGGTATTATTGTTCAGCACGGGTGGTCACAGACTGTTAGGAGAGCAGCTTTCAGATTCAGCAGACAGAGGTGAGTCTCCTCACCATACCAATGGGTCTAAGGCACCAAGGTCGGCCCATTTTGTGATATGTGGTATGTAACACCCAAAATTCAAGCCAAATTTAAACTTTCAAAACATGTCGAATTTATCAAAACATTACAACTTTGTTTTCAAAATACATTTATATCAGAGTTTTCCCAGAAACATAACATAATAGGAGGAGCTGTACGATCATGCCTTCGCCTTGCCGCGATCCCCTGATGTACCTGAAACAATAAACTGAAACAGTAAGCCCGAAAGCTTAGTGAGTTACCCCCAAAATACCGATACACATACAGTCCACATAACCATGTCACACCATGACATATCATAACAAACTGAGCAGAACAGCACATAACGGGTCCACAGCTTTACAGACTGGAATACCCCTGGGCCCATAGTGTGAGTCTGGAATGCCTACCGGGCCCTCAGCTCACATCTGGATTGCCACCGAGCCCTCAGTACGAGTCTGGAATGCCTACCGGGCCCTCAGCTCGTATCTGGAATGCTCCCAAGTCCTCAGTATGAGTCTGGAATGCCTATCGGGCCCTCAGCTCATATCTGGAATACTCTAGGGTTTGTTGGCTACCGCACGGAGCAGTACAACCTCAACCCATCCCACATAACATATCAACATGTAACAGATAATGCACATACAGACAATCAATCAGTATCACAGGTAGTCCTACAGACCTACCCTCTAGCGTATCAAACTAGCATGCATAACTAACTCGTACTCAACATAATACAACTACTAGGATATCATATCCAATGGGCCGGCCTTGGTGCCTTAGACCCCTTAGTATAGTGAGGATAACTCACCTCGTAACTGTCGTCGGAAATAAGAAGGCTCAACTCCTGGGTCCAACACGAACTCCACCACCTATAGGTACCATACAAACCTTTTTCATAAATCTCCCAATTACAAGAAACCATCAGAAGTCAACTGGTCAACCCTTGGTCCAAGTCAAAGTCCACAGTCAAAGTCAACAGTCTATGTTGACTCGACTCGTCGAGTGCAGATCACCGACTCGTCGAGTCCTTCCTGAACTCGAGAAGTCGTGAAATCCTTGATTGGCTCGTCGAGTTCCCTTTTTAACTCGTCGAGTTCATACGTGGCCAAGATTTGGAAGAAACCCTAGCCAACTCGCCGAGTCTTCTAACAACTCGCCGAGTTCAAGGCAATCTTCAACTAACTCGCCGAGTTGCTCAACCAACTCGTCGAGTTCACGGCTATGTTCATAGGACTCGCCGAGTCCAACGTTCTACTCGCCGAGTTCATTCAGTCCTTTTTCCATACAGACCTGGTTTGAGCCATGCAGCGGCTCCAAACCACAGATCTAGGCTTCTAGGGCATGCTTATCACGTAAAGTTGCAAACTTTACATGCATGCATAGCTTTAAGGGCTCCAAATGTCAAAACTAAGCTCTTAATGGGGTTCTAAGCTCAAGAGGGACCTCAATCACGAACATAACTGAGACTTTACAACTCTAGAAGGTAATGAAGGTCCAAATCTGAAGTATAGCCCAACCATAAGGTTTCTCTACCAAGGATTTGGGGTTTTAGGGCTTAAAAGCAACAATTTAGGGGCAAACAAGATCTAATAGATCAATAATCAAGATGGAAACTTTATTACTAGAATGGGTGACCACAAATGAATGTGTTCTGGATCTAAGTCCCCTTCCTTGAGCTCTTCAACCCCTTCCTTCTTCCACTTGCTCCAATGTGCACCAAAAGTCCCTTCACAAGGCAACAATCACTCAAACTCACCAATGGAGACTAGGGTTTCGATAAGGAATGCTCTGAGGGTGATGGAGGCTGAGATGGGGCTATAAGGACGTTTAAATAGGGTGCAAACCCTAAGGATTAGGGTTTCCTCCTGACTGGCCTACTCGCCGAGTAGATCACTTAAAGCCCGCGTCCAATTCGACATCTACTCGGCGAGTTAGGGCTACAACTCGCCGAGTAGCTCTTACAAAAAGAAACATTTAATCAAATTAAATACGTACCAGGAACGGGGCGTTACAATTCTCCCCCACTTGTCTCAGACTTCGTCCTCGAAGTCTGCTGCTGCTGCATCTGAAAACAACTCCGGGTAATGCCCCCGCATCTCCTCTTCGGACTCCCACGTCCACTCTGAACCCTTCCGGTGCTGCCACTGCACCTTCACTAACTGAACCACCTTGTTCCTCAAGGTCTTCGCCTTTCGATCTAAGATCGCAACTGGTCTCTCGATATAATTCAGGCTGCTATCAACCTGAATATCCTCCATGGGTACTACTGCTGACTCGTCCACCAAACACTTCCTCAACTGAGAAACATGGAAAGTGTTGTGGATCTGGATAAGCTCTGCCGGGAGATCCAATCGATAGGCGACCCGACCCACCCGGGCCAAAACCTTAAAAGGACCAATGAACCTGGGGACCAGCTTGCCCCTCTTTCGGAATCTGATGACACCCTTCCAGGGTGATACCTTCAGGAGGACCATGTCACCCACCTGAAACTCCAACTCGGATCGGCGTTTGTCAGCATAACTCTTCTGCCGACTCTGAGCGGTCTGCAAACGCTGTCTAACCTGCTGGATCTTTTCGGTAGTCTGCAAGACTACCTTCGTACTACCCATCACCCTGTACCCAACTTCGCCCCAACAAACCGGGGTGCGACATCTCCGCCCGTACAACATCTCGAATGGCGGGGCGCCAAGGCTAGAATGATAGATGTTGTTGTAGGCGAACTCCGCAAGCGGTAGGTGAGAATCCCAGCTCCCACCGAAATCAATGACACATGCCCGCAACATGTCCTCGAGGGTCTGAATAGTCCGCTCGCTCTGGCCGTCTGTCTGCGGGTGGAATGCTGTGCTGAAGTGCAATCGCGTGCCCAGCTCCTCGTGAAACTTTTGCCAGAAGCGGGAGGTAAACCTGACATCCCGATCAGAGACAATGGAGACAGGAACCCCATGGCGAGACACGATCTCCCGAACGTACAATTCGGCCAATTTCTCGGCCGATGAGCCCTCTCGTATAGCCAAGAAATGGGCGCTCTTGGTCAATCGATCCACGATGACCCATATAGCATCAAACCCCTTTGCCGTCTTCGGTAATTTGGTAATAAAATCCATCGTGATCTGTTCCCATTTCCACATGGGAATCTCTAGGGGCTGCAGCTTTCCATGCGGCCACTGATGCTCGGCCTTGACCATCCTACAGGTCAAGCACCTCTCAACGTACCAAGCGATTTCCCGCTTCATGCACGGCCACCAATAGCTCAAAATCAAATCCCGATACATCTTGGTAGCCCCCGGGTGAATAGAGAAATGAGACTTATGAGCCTCCTCCATAACCGTCTGCCTAACCCCACCCGTCATTGGAACCCAAACCCGACCGCATCGGGCTAATAGTCCCCGACTATCCTGCACAAACCGGGTGTTCTCGCCCTTGATCCTCTCCAGCTTCCAATTTTCCGGGCGGATGCCCTCAACCTGGGCATCTCTGATCAAACTCACCAGCGGAGAATCCACCGCTATCCTCATACATACCGCTGGGGTGGAAGACCCCACTGACTTGCGGCTCAAAGCGTCCGCCACTACATTCGCTTTACCAGGATGGTAAAGGATCTCGCAATCGTAGTCCTTGACTACGTCCAGCCACATGCGTTGCCTCATGTTCAGGTTCGGCTGATCCATGATATGTCTCAAGCTCTTGTGATCCGTGTAAATGGTACAACGGACCCCATAGAGGTAGTGTCTCCATATCATGAGGGCGAACACCACCGCCCCCAGTTCTAAGTCATGCGTAGGGTATCTCGTCTCATGCGGCTTCAGCTGCCGCGATGCGTAGGCTATCACTCGTCCTCTCTGCATGAGGACCGCCCCTAAACCTGTGATGGATGCATCACAGAACACCACAAAATCCTCGACTCCCTCCGGGAGTGTCAATACTGGAGCCTCGCACAAATGCTGACGGAGGGTCTCAAACGCCCTCTGCTGCTCGGGACCCCATCGGAAATCCACTCCCTTCCTTGTTAGACGAGTGAGGGGCACTGCAATCTTGAAGAAGTCCCGTATGAACCTCCGGTAGTACCCTGCCAACCCCAGAAAGCTCCTAATATCTGAGGGAGATTTCGGAACCTCCCACTGCATAACCGCCTTGATTTTGGCCGGATCGACCAAAATCCCCTCCTGGTTAACGAGATGTCCGAGGAACTGGACCTCCCGTAACCAAAACTCACACTTCGAGAACTTGGCGTACAGCCGTTCCCGTCTCAGAACTCCCAACAGCTCTCGCAGATGTTCCTCATGCTGCTCTCGGGTCTTGGAATACACCAAGATATCATCTATAAACACTATGACCGAGCGATCAAGCATCGGTCTACAGACCCGATTCATCAGGTCCATGAACACCGGTGGCGCGTTGGTGAGCCCAAACGGCATCACCACGAACTCGTAATGTCCATAACGAGTTCAGAACGCGGTCTTCTCCACGTCCTCCTCTCTGACCCTGACCTGATGATACCCAGACCTCAAGTCTATCTTGGAAAACCAAGATGCACCCTGTAACTGGTCGAAGAGATCGTCTATCCTCGGGAGTGGATAACGGTTCTTCACCGTCAACTTATTCAACTCCCGGTAATCGATACACATCCGGTGCGAACCGTCCTTCTTCCGAACGAAAAGTATCGGTGCTCCCCATGGAGAACTGCTAGGTCGAATGAACTGCTTGCCCAGCAGTTCCTGCAGCTGCGATGACAGCTCCTGCATCTCTGGCGGTGCCAATCGGTACGGCGCCTTAGCAATAGGGGCCGCTCCTCGCACCACGTCGATCCTGAACTCGACCTGCCTCTCCGGAGGTATCCCTGGTAACTCCTCCGGGAATACGTCTGCGAACTCCCTGACCACCGGTACGTCGGAAACCGAAATCTGATCTCTGGCTCGCGTATCTACCACATACGCTAGATAACCTGCACACCCGTGCTGAATGTACTGTCGTGCCCTGGCAGCTGAACAAAACCCTGATCCCACTCTTGTGCCCTCGCCATATACAATCAGTTCTCCCCCACTTGGGGTTCGAACTACTACTCGCTGCCCCTCACAGTCGATCATGGCACCGAATCGACTGAGCCAATCCATGCCTACAATCACGCATACCTCCCCCATGGGAATCGGAATAAAATCTATCGGAAATGACACTCCGAAAATCTCCAAGTCACACCCTCGATAAAATGAAGAAGCAGAAACCCCGTGTCCGTTGGCGATAGACACTCGCAACGGACACTCTAACTCGCCCACTGGCGCACTGAACTCCCTACTAAATGTCTGAGATACGAAGGACCGACTCGCCCCCGAATCAAATAAGACCAAAGCAGGCAAGGAGTTCACTAAAAACGTACCTAACCACAGGTGCAACAGATAAGCATACAACATATATAGGAAAACGAGATAAGGATAGAAACATACCAGCAACCACATCTGGTGCTGCTCTGGCCTCCTCCGCTGTAAGCTGGAAGGCACGACCCTGAGCCTTTGGAGGCTCTGCCCTGACTGGTCTCCCATCCGTGATCCTCAAAGTAGCCGGCGCTGGAGCCTGCGCCGGTTTGGCGGCGAGTAACGGGCAGTTGGCCTTCAAATGGCCAACCTGATCACAATGGTAACATAACCTCATACTCTGAACTGGAGCGGCCTGGCAACAGTCTTTCGCGTAATGCCCCTCCTTGCCACACTTATGGCATCCACTACCAGCTCGAAACACATCAGAATGACCCTTGCCACACTTCCCACATGTGCGGCTCTGCTGACCCCCGGTCCTAGTATCAGCGGTCTTAGACCGCTTCGGCGCCGGCTGAGAATGTGTCGGGGCCTGCCGCTGCTCTCTCAACTGCTGCTCAATCTCCAACTCACGCCGTCTGGCGGCCTCCTGCAACTCTAGAAGAGTATCACATCGCTGGGTAGACACAAACTGACGGATATCCGTCTTGAGCATGCTCAGATAACGGGTCATCTGGGCCTGCTCTGAAGCAAACTCCGGGCAAAACATCGCCCTCTCAGTGAACATCCGGGTGATCTCCGTCACCGACTCCCCATCCTGTCTCAAACTCAAAAACTCATGTGCCAATCGCTCCCGCTCAACCCGTGGAATGTAACGGGCGCGGAACATATCCCTGAACTGCTCCCAAGTAACAGCAGCTCTCTGATCATCAGAGTACGACCCAGTCGCAAGTCTCCACCAGTCCTTAGCCCCAGACCTAAGCAGGTTCAGAGAACACCTGACCTTCTGGTCAGCAGGACACGAGCAGGTGAAGAAACACCCCTCCACATCTGAAATCCACCTCATAGCCTTGATGGGATCCTGCGTCCCATCAAAAGTAGGGGGCTTCGTGTTATCGAAGTCCCTGTACTGAAAACCTCTACCAACTCCTCCTCCCGTCGCTGATACAGCTGATGCAGCTGCTGCGGCGGCTGTCTCTGCAAGGGCTGCATAACGCTCATCAAAATACTCCACCATGGCGGTCTTGATCGACCCGAACATCTCCGGTAACTGAGCCCGGAATGCAGCAGCAACCTCATCATGCAGGATCTCTCGAATCCTGGCATCCAACTCCCCTGTACCCATCTGCACCACTGGCTCAGGTGTTGTCGACCCTCCTGGCCTCTGTTCCCTGATCCTGATCCCGAACCGGATCCAGCCACGAAGCGCCTCGTCATCACCATTCTGAAACATATCACCAGTTATCAGATAATTCATATAAATCACTGGGAGCCAACTCCCTACTAACCCTAGGGATTACGACTTACTTGACACGCGTATAGGTCCTGTGCTTTCAGTAGCATGGGCCCCTACTACCTTCCACACCTACCCATATTTGCCCCAAGTATCACCACAACACCCTAACAATATGCACAACATGGCGAGCGCTCAATCCTCACTCCTAGAGGAATGCTAAATATCTTATAACTGACCTCCCGGTCTCACTCAATCCCTCCTATCCATGAAACTTCCACCAACCCTGCAGCACTAATGTATGCTAGCCATGCATAACGCTCGACCCTATATACTTTCGAATATCCAATCCTACCCCAAGCCCCCAATCAAACAAGAACAGAACATAAGGCCAAATCAAACATTCTCAGGCTATAAGATCTTAATTATGTACAATTGGGATGCATACATTAGACAACTACAGTAATGATGTCAATCTCACATAAAGGAAACCCTAGGCTAGCAGGCATCATGTATTCAGGCAATTCTATCATGCAATTCCTGAAGATCCCTAGCCTAGCACTAACATGCTGTTCTATCCTATCGTATAATCAAATAACTTATATGGTATTTTGGGGTCTACTTACTGGCTCCGGCTGATTGTACGCCCTGCATCCTCCTTTATTTATTTTGAAAACCTTTTTGAAAAATCATTTTGAAAATCCTTTCCTTGATTTGAGACTGGAGTCACACGAGTGTTTCTCCAATTCACTCAAACCAAGGCTCTGATACCAACTTGTAACACCCAAAATTCAAGCCAAATTTAAACTTTCAAAACATGTCGAATTTATCAAAACATTACAACTTTGTTTTCAAAATACATTTATATCAGAGTTTTCCCACAAACATAACATAATAGGAGGAGCTGTACGATCATGCCTTCGCCTTACCGCGATCCCCTGATGTACCTGAAACAATAAACTGAAACTGTAAGCCCGAAAGCTTAGTGAGTTACCCCCAAAATACCGATACACATACAGTCCACATAACCATGTCACACCATGACATATCATAACAAACTGAGCAGAACAGCACATAACGGGTCCACAGCTTTACAGACTGGAATACCCCTGGGCCCACAGTGTGAGTCTGGAATGCCTACCGGGCCCTCAGCTCACATCTGGATTGCCACCGAGCCCTCAGTACGAGTCTGGAATGCCTACTGGGCCCTCAGCTCGTATCTGGAATGCTCCCAAGTCCTCAGTATGAGTCTGGAATGCCTATCGGGCCCTCAGCTCATATCTGGAATACTCTAGGGTTTGTTGGCTACCGCACGGATCAGTACAACCTCAACCCATCCCACATAACATATCAACATGTAACAGATAATGCACATACAGACAATCAATCAGTATCACAGGTAGTCCTACAGACCTACCCTCTAGCGTATCAAACTAGCATGCATAACTAACTTGTACTCAACATAATACAACTACTAGGATATCATATCCAATGGGCCGGCCTTGGTGCCTTAGACCCCTTAGTATAGTGAGGATAACTCACCTCGCAACTGTCGTCGGAAATAAGAAGGCTCAACTCCTGGGTCCAACACGAACTCCACCACCTATAGGTACCATACAAACCTTTTTCATAAATCTCCCAATTACCAGAAACCATCAGAAGTCAACTGGTCAACCCTTGGTCCAAGTCAAAGTCCACAGTCAAAGTCAACAGTCTATGTTGACTCGACTCGTCGAGTGCAGATCACCGACTCGTCGAGTCCTTCCTGAACTCGAGAAGTCGTGAAATCCTTGATTGGCTCGTCGAGTTCCCTTTTTAACTCGTCGAGTTCATACATGGCCAAGATTTGGAAGAAACCCTAGCCAACTCGCTGAGTCTTCTAACAACTCGTCGAGTTCAAGGCAATCTTCAACTAACTCGCCGAGTTGCTCAACCAACTCGTCGAGTTCACGGCTATGTTCATAGGACTCGCCGAGTCCAGCGTTCTACTCGCCGAGTACATTCAGTCCTTTTTCCATACAGACCTGGTTTGAGCCATGCAGCGGCTCCAAACCACAGATCTAGGCTTCTAGGGCATGCTTATCACGTAAAGTTGCAAACTTTACATGCATGCATAGCTTTAAGGGCTCCAAATGTCAAAACTAAGCTCTTAATGGGGTTCTAAGCTCAAGAGGGACCTCAATCACGAACATAACTGAGACTTTACAACTCTAGAAGGTAATGAAGGTCCAAATCTGAAGTATAGCCCAACCATAAGGTTTCTCTACCAAGGATTTGGGGTTTTAGGGCTTAAAAGCAACAATTTAGGGACAAACAAGATCTAATAGATCAATAATCAAGATGGAAACTTTATTACCAGAATGGGTGACCACAAATGAATGTGTTCTGGATCTAAGTCCCCTTCCTTGAGCTCTTCAACCCCTTCCTTCTTCCACTTGCTCCAATGTGCACCAAAAGTCCCTTCACAAGGCAACAATCACTCAAACTCACCAATGGAGACTAGGGTTTCGATAAGGAATGCTCTGAGGGTGATGGAGGCTGAGATGGGGCTATAAGGACGTTTAAATAGGGTGCAAACCCTAAGGATTAGGGTTTCCTCCTGACTGGCCTACTCGCCGAGTCCAGGCGTGGACTCGCCGAGTAGATCACTTAAAGCCCGCGTCCAATTCGACATCTACTCGGCGAGTTAGGGCTACAACTCGCCGAGTAGCTCTTACAAAAAGAAACATTTAATCAAATTAAATACGTACCAGGAACGGGGCGTTACATGGTACACTCGTTGTTGTAGAGATATGTGGTATGATAGTTAGTTATGCTCAGTGTTATGCTATCTGTATATGTGATACTTACAGGGAAGACCATGGGAGGAGCCCATGGCACTTGGATGTAAGACCATGTGGGGGAGCCCATGGCTTTTCAAGTAAATACCATGGGAGGAGCCCATGACACTTGGATATAAGACCATGTGGGGGAGCCCATGGCTTTCTAGCTAAAGACCATGGGGGAGCCCATGACACTTAGGTGTAAGACCATGTGAGGAAGCCCATGGCATCCTGGAGTAAGTCCTTGGGAGGAGCTCACGACATCCTTATATGTTTGTATGCATGGCTTATGTTGTATATGTAGCTTTTATAGCTAATATGATATGTGTTTATGTGGATTGTGTGTGGGGTATGCTTTGGGGAACTCACTAAGCATTAGCTTACAGTTTGTTGATTTGTTTTAGGTACATCTGAGCATAAGGGCAAGGGCAAGGCTTGATGGCGCAGCGTGCACTCTTGGGCAAGAAAAACAATATCGCTCGACAAATAATTAGTCGCAATAAATATTAGACTAAAATCTAGTGATAATGATACTAGGTTTCGTCGAAGGAAAATAAAATTGCTAGAAGCGAAGCGTTGCTGGAATTTGGATTCATCGTTTTAACAAGTGCGTGCATAGTCCCTTTCATGAACATGATTTTAATACAAGTATTAAATATATGTTTATGTGTGAAATATTTGATGTTGCCTGAAATACATGTTAAGAGCATATCTGACAATATATGATGATTTAGGATACAGAGTAAACCTAAATTAATTAAGAGGAATATTAGGTAGTATCTTCTTATCAGTACGAGTGAGATATACACGAAGGGCAGAACTTTAAAAATTGTAATTAATTCGGGAGATCATTTGTCCCTAGTCCGAGAGTATGTAGTGGACATATATATTTGTCATTGATCCGAGAGCATGGATTAGACATACCTGATCCGGGAGTATAGATTAGGTAAAGTTGTTAGTTTTAGATCCGAGAGTATGGATCGTGTCGTTGTGAGGATCGACGGGGTGGGGGTAGAATTGCTTATATGAGGTGAAATTGTATATATTGTGAATTCATATACATATATATATATATATATATATATATATATATATATATATATATATGTTATAACACTGTGGGATTGAAATCCCTATGTACTCACCAGGTTTCCCAACCCGACCTACTCAGTCTATTTGTATCACAAGTGTCAATATGAAGCTACATTACGCTGAGAGATTAAATGAGATGTAGATCGCTAGTGTAAATAAAAGTAAGGTCTGTTTATGCTTATGTATTTGTATTGATGATGACATTCCAAAGTTTTTATACAATCAAAATGCATTTCTTCAAAAATGTTTTGATAATATATTTATCATGTTTTTCTGGGAACAAATTCCGCAATATTTTTCTTTAAAATGAATACTCTAATTTTTCGAATAAGCATAAATAAAATTTTTAAAATGACCGTGAATTTGAGGATGTCACACATACATCCCCCATGGGGATAATGACCAAATCTATCGGATAAGGCACCTTGAATATCTCAAATACACAACCCTGATATACTCTGGATGCAGAAAACTCGTGTTCGTTGGCGATAGAAATCCGCAACGGAGACTCTAACTCCCCAATAGGCATATCAAACTCCTTACTTACGTCTGGGATACAAAAGACCGACTCGCATCCGAGTCAAAAAGTACAAGAATAGGCAAAGAGTTCACTAAGAAGGTACCTAACATAATAAAAAAACATAAACATCCCATAAAATAATTGACATAAAAGTCCTTAAGTTTCACAACTTTTGTCGGTTTAGTCCCTCCAACGATTTTTGGTGCATCAATGCCTAACACTTTCGTAATATTTTTTTCATTTTTGCCGTTTAACCGGTTTCTCGGTCCTCAGCAGGTCATTTTTGTCTTTTTTCGTCTTAGTTGACACTGACAAGGCACACTTTATTGATGCGGGGCTGGCGTTTTGTCCTAATTAAAAAATTCCATACAGCTTGGGGAAATGCTATTAGCGAGAATCGAACCTTCGTCTCCTCGTTATCAGTGCGACGAACAAACCATCAAGTCAGACTGATTTTTGTGTTACTTTATGTGAAAGCGTATATATAACTACTTGAATAATAATAATAATAACAACAACAACTATAATAATGATAAAAATAATTATAATTATAATTATTACTATTCTTATTTTTATTTGTATATAAAATGTATTTATTATAATTAAACGTATAAAAAACATATTCTTTTAACTTACAAAAGTGACAATTTTTTTAACGTATAAAATTTCGTATTCTTATTATATATATATATATATATATATATATATATATATATATATATATATATATATATAAACAGTAAATAGTGTGAGAACGTAATAAACTACTTTTATGTTACTATTCTGCAATAAATTTTGTATCCACAGTTTTATGTCAGTATTCAACAATGAATAAATGAATAATCACAGATTAAAACTAAAATTAGAATTTACCACAAAAATACACATATATAAATTTATAATAGAATAATAACATCATAATGAATATATGAATAATGAAACGTTAATATTCATATTAAAATTACTTCAACAATACACATATACAACATTCATTACAACGTTATCACACTATTTACTGTTTTTATTTGAACTTATCATATATATATATATATATATATATATATATATATATATATATATATATAAAGAGTTTAAACACATTTAAATATATTTAACATATAAACATGTATATATCATGTATAAATGCGTATGTATATCTTCAAAATACGAATTCTATATAAATGAATTTATATATATATATATATATATATATATATATATATATATATATATATATATATATATATATATATATATTTCATATAAAAATAATAATAATAATTGATAATAATAATAAAATAATATATATATATATATATATATATATATATATATATATATATATATATATGTAGCAGTATAATACGTTATATATAGGATTTCAACTTTAATAAAACGAAAAACAGTTTGGCGTGGTGGCATTTGCGCTGCATTGATTGTAGACGAGGGTTCGAAAATCGTCAAGCATAATGTTTTCGATTTCTTCGGATTTTTTAATTAAGTAAGAACACACACGTCAGCCCCGCGTCAAGAAAAAGCACAGTCAGCGCCACCTAAACCGAAAGTTACCTGCAGTGGATAGGGAAACTGACTAAACGACATAAATGAAAAAAAGTTTGAAAATATTAGGCATTAATACATAAAAAATCGTTGGATGGACTAAACCGACAAAAATTGCGAAACTTAAGGACTCTTTTGTTAAAAGGCCAAAAACAAAACAACACCTTAATATATTTTACAAACAAGCAAGTTAAAAAATTCATAACTATTTTTTATTTTCACACTAACATTGTGAAAACTTAAACAAAACGCTACGAATTGTCATTAAATTCATTGATTACAAACTTAATTTTCGGATATTTTACTATTTCGCATATGACGTCGTCAATTCATCAGCAAAATAGTCAAATAACACTATAGACATTTCTTGTGTGGATGACGTTATTTTTTTACAAATATTATAAGCGAAATTGATATTTATTTGTGATAATTGACAAATTTTTTATTGTTTATTAAAATTTAATTAAAACTCACCGTATCTTTTTTTTTCTTCTAATAATATATTATATTGCATGTTAGATTATTTGAACAAGTCAAAATAAGCAATTCAATAAATGAGAAGTACCTTTATAATAAAACTAGAGTTTGATAAAAAAAAATTAAAAAGTGAAAAATATAATAAATAAATAATATTTATTAGGTTGGCAATTATTGATATAATCTGATATACGAAACGAACAGTGATACTAAAATAAATGAGTTAAAATAAATGAGTTTGTATTGAGTTTTTCTAATCCGTCATATATGTGGGTTTGCAAATAATTTTATGAGTTGATCCATTAACCAATTTATTTTATTAGATTAAAAAATATATTTATTAAATGGAACATCTACTTATAAATTGTTGTAATGTTGTTCTTTTCACAAACAAAACATTATTTAATTTATGCATTGATTGCTTAGTTATTGTTGTTGTTAAATAATTTTATATTATAGATAAAATATATTTTAGATATTATTATTGATATTTTGATATTTAAAAATATATATAATATTTAAGAAATATATATGATATTTTGTTATTTAAGAAGTATATATATGATTTTTTATTTTTGAAAATTATAAATAGATATTTTAAAATTTTATAAAGATTAGATATGATAATTAAAAGTTAAAGAAAGATATAATATTGTAACGTTTGGAGAAAGTTATCCCATAGTTATTACGACTTTAAATCACAATATCTAACCGACATCACACGTCTTGGATCCATTCACTTCGAAAGTCACGGTCAAACACCCCTAAATCGATTGTGTGTTTAAGCATAGAAATGGAAGCAAAAAAACGGGAGGTTGGGAGCTAAAAACAGAGTTTGACGATGATATTCATAGTATTATGATATCATATGCCATTTTTGGAATCAGAAACAAGAAGAGGGAAAATTCAAATCCGATTCCCACTTTCAGTTGTAATTTCAGCAATTTTCGGTTTCTTAATCTCCAAATTTCAATTCAACACCTACCGGTTGCAGATGATGATTATTATAAAATAAATTTTCCACCATCGTCATCGTCATCATAAATCATCATCAAGTATAATACCTACTACTAAGACTGAGTTCTCCTGTATCACTCAATCTCTCTCACTTCCTTTATCCTTCACCCTTACTACTTCTTCCATGGCGCATGATAGTGACCTCCCTTGCGACGGAGATGGTCGGTGCATGATCTGCAAAATCAGTCCACCGTTGGAAGAGACGCTTACTTGCAAGACCTGTGTTACGCCTTGGCACCTCAACTGTCTATCTGCTCGTCCACAAACCCTAGCCGATGCTGCCCAATGGGAGTGTCCAGACTGTTCAATTCTCATCTCATCTCACCCGCCTCCGTCCACAGTTACATCGGGTTCTGAACCTTCCGCTGCGTTGATTGCGGCTATTCGCGCCATCGAATCTGATGTCTCGCTCTCTGAACAAGACAAGGCCAAGAGACGTCAGCAATTGCTGAGTGGAGGAGGATCCGATGATGGTGGTAAAGCAACCAATGCCAATAATGAGATCGGCGTCGGCGGTGATAGTGATGTTCTGAAGCTTCTCAGCGGCAGCTTGAACTGTTCTTTTTGCATGCAGCTCCCGGAGAGACCCGTCACGGTATCATTTATTGAAACCAACACAAAAGCAATATCTTAACAATTGAAGTACACATATTTCTGAGATCTAGCTCCATGTACACACTAAGAATTGTGTTATATTTACTCTAAACCCTAAATCCTTCTCAGATGACCGTCAATTATTCAAACCAGTTAAACACGCTGCAAGTCTCGCAGTCCCTATTGAACACACTCACTCACTGGCATTAGTTTCATGGTGATTTTTATGCCCATAGATAGTACAATTACTGTTTCAACAAGTACTTGTTCCATATATGCACTAACAGCCAACACAAAAAGTCCTCATGAAATATTCATTAATCCCGATCCTTGTTTCTTTTTGCTGGAAATGGCTTAAAATAGAATATCTCAAATTCTGGTAGAATAGTGGTCCATCTTGTTGAAGAATATCACTAAAAATTATCCAAATGATGCGTTCATAGTCGCACTTGGGTACTTTATTGTACTATTTTGTTGGATTTTTTTGGCATCTCTCTGTTTTTATGCTCATAGTTGAAGTTGCAACAAAACTTGTTTCTTTATTGGTTCTTGTTGCAAGCAAAAGAGGCACTGATCTGTGCCTTATAATTCATATCACAACCTTAACTTGCCCTTTTGTTACAGACACCCTGTGGTCACAACTTTTGCTTGAAGTGCTTTGAGAAATGGGTAGGACAGGGGAAAAGAACTTGTGCCATATGTCGAACTTCAATTCCTCCTAAAATGGCAAGTCAGCCTCGAATCAACTCATCACTTGTAATAGCAATCAGAATGGCGAAGTTGACCAAGTCAAATGCTGCTTCAGGGCCACCTAAACCCTACTATTCTGTTCTAAACCAAAACAGACCAGACAAAGCTTACACCACTGATCGAGCAAAGAAGTCAGGGAAGGCTAATGCATGCAGTGGAAAGATATTTGTGACAGTTCCACCTGATCATTTTGGACCCATTCTTGCAGAAAATGATCCTGAAAGAGGAACAGGTGTTCTTGTTGGTGAAACTTGGGAGGATCGTATGGAATGTAGACAATGGGGGGCTCATCTTCCTCATGTTGCTGGGATTTCTGGTCAATCTCATTATGGTGCACAATCTGTGGCACTATCTGGAGGATATGAAGATGATGAAGATCATGGAGAGTGGTTTTTATACACTGGAAGGTATGTGATAATGTGATGTTCCAACCATGATAATGTCACTAATTTGTGGATATTTTCTTCTTTACATTTTATCTGTTATCTACAGTGGTGGGAGAGACTTGAGTGGAAATAAAAGGACAAACAAGACACAATCTTTTGATCAGAAGTTTGAGAAATATAATGAAGCTTTACGAGTTAGTTGTAGAAAAGGGTATCCAGTACGCGTTGTGAGGTCACACAAAGAAAAAAGATCTGCATATGCACCTGAAAAAGGCGTAAGGTATGATGGCATTTACAGGATTGAAAAATGCTGGAGGAAACCTGGAATCCAAGTAAGATAATATTATTCCTCTATTGGCTGATGTTACATTGACATAAATGATACATGATTGATGATACTATTCTTCCCAAACAAAAATGACTGTTGTGCCCCTGATAGGGTTATAAAGTATGCCGGTATCTCTTTGTTCGTTGTGATAATGATCCTGCTCCATGGACAAGGTTTGTTATTGTAATTTCTGTTGCATCATTTGAATCTATAATGAATTTAAGTTATTTACTTTTGATTACGATTTTGTAGTGATGAAAATGGGGATCTCCCAAGGGCTTTGCCTTTCATCAAAGAGCTTAAAAATGCAACGGATGTAACAGAGAGAAAGAACACTCCATCTTGGGATTATGATGTGAGATGATTAAATGTCTTTTTTTTTCTTGAAGGGTTTGGATTTCTTTTAGTAAAATTTTAATTATTTTGTCCAGGTGGAAAAAGCTTGTTGGCTATGGAAAATAGCTGCACCAGAAAGTAGAAAGCATATAGATAATGGAGATGTTGAAGATGGAAATAGTACAAGGAAAGTTCGGCGTAAGACACAAACAATGTCTGTAAGTGAACGGCTTCTGAAAGGTCAGAAGAAACAAGTTGTACTGTGTTTGACATGTATTGGATTGTATTGGACTGAGACTGATACTGATACTGATATTGATATTGATATGTACTTTTAATTGTGCAGAGTTTTGCTGTTTTATCTGTCACAAAGTGATGAGTCTCCCGCTTACTACTCCCTGTGCACACAATTTCTGCAAGTCATGTTTGCAGGAAACTTTTGCTGGCCAAACTTTTATGAAAGAGAGGACATGTGAAGGGAGACGAACACTTAGGGCACAAAAGAACATCATGAAATGTCCATCATGCTCTAATGACATTTCTGAATTCCTCCAGAATCCACAGGTATATATGTATATATACATGGACACAAAATGAGACCATTTTTTTTTTAATGTATTATTCTGTTTTTTTTTTTTTTTTTTGATAGGTTAATAGGGAATTGATGAGTGTGATAGAATCGCTTCAGAGGCAGATGAAAGAGACTGAGAAAAGTGATGATATTATTATAGCTTTAGAGGGAGTCAAGGATACTAATGAGAGAGCTGATGATGATAAAAAGGTATTAATTGCAAAAACTTCACATAAAAGCAAACCTCTTAAAACAAATAAAGTAACTGTTGAGACTGGTGATGAGGTTACCAAGGGTTCAACTTCAGGAGGATGATTTTATTTTATTTTTCATTGTTAAATGTTGAGTTGAGAGGTTGCAGAGTATATGTATGTATGTCTGATTTCTGCATGTTTTATTATTGCATTTGAAAGAATTTTTTATGTTTGTGTACAGAGCAAAGTTTATTAGGTTTTAGTAATAAGTTGGTATTTAGTTAGTTGAAGAGATGCTGATGCTTGAGAGAGACATCAAACTGCTACTTGTGACTACTTCTTCGCCTGAAAAATCAAGAGAATAAAGGGGATATGAAAATCTAAAGATCCATGAAGGGATGTCTACATCTTAATTCGATAACAACTTAGGTGGATGTGTCATACTAAAATATGTATGCTAGATGTTTGAAAAATATTTGCGAATTTATGTAATAATATGTAAATTTGTTTTAAAAATATTCGATCTACAATTTCATCTTGCCAAACTTATATTATCATATTTACATGATGTTGAGAAACTTATGTTATCATTTGAGACCAATGCATAATGATCCGTTTCTGGCCACATATTTTCCCGCCTAAAAAGAATTGCATTAACTTTCGTTACTTTTAACATCTAAAACAAAAGAAAAAATTATTAACTTAGAAAACACAAGTTTTATTTAGACTGGAATTTATGGCTCTAAAATCTCATTTTAAATACCTTGTTGTAATTGTTTTTTTTTTTGCTCTAGCTTATTGCAAGAGACTCGTGTTCTTTTTTAATATTCAGCCGTTCTAAATAAAAAAAAAAAAAAAAAAAAAAACAAATCATGGTAGTTGTGATATATTCTAACAAAATATTATTCATTGTTAATATTTTAAAATTTTACATATAATAATATTATTTTTAATGTTTGATATAAATGATGTTAAAGATTTTAAAACTATGCAAATTGATAAAATATTAAACATATTATATTTTTATTAACAATACTGTCATAATATTTCACAATAATAGTGATTTTTTTTGTTTTTTTGTTAAAAACGACGAAAATTAACGCCATTTTTTTTTTCTTTTTTCATTCTTGGGCCCCCGAAATGTGTGGTCCAAGTCTCATATCTCAAAAATAATCCATCTCATTCCATGGTTAAATTTGTACGTGGTGTTTGGGAAAAGAAAATCCTCCAACAATGTTGAGAAAGAAAATGTTCCAAAGTTATAATTTATAATTTGGGTTGGTTCACTATTAACGACGAAAAAGTTTGCAAGGCATAAAAATAATGTTTCAGACGTTTTAACTTTGAAGTATTTTGCTAATTAAATGTATTCCGTGAAATCATTTTGTTTCTGTAACAACTACTTCTCTAATTAGCGATATATATTTTTGCTAATATTATGGTCGTTATTTGAAAGGCATAACATCCATTTTGTGATATATGACTTCCATTTTTAGTCATATTAGTCATTATCTCTACTTTTTATATCTAGAAGTCTATGCCTTTGAATTTGATCAAGTGCTTCTTCAAACCATAAACATTTATTAATATAAATAATGTAAAAGGTCCACTGTGGTCGGGTTTGGGAGGTCCATTGCAGGATTTCAGGGTGGGGGTGGGGTCTTGATGGGGTCTATATGATTATAATAGGTATACTCAAAATTAATTACTTATTTAATATGACTTATCAACAAATACACATGTGATATTCATGTCAATAAACCAACTACGAATAAGGCACTACCTTTCGACGTTCAGTGTTCACGTTTTTGAGGTTTTATAGGAGTAACATTATATATTTCGATGTTTTAACAAATCGTGAAATGGTGAGTCATCTCTTCTATCCTCACAAAGTGGGAAAAACGACTCCATTCAAGATTCTTTCATTTATTTGGAGAGCTAAGCAAGGAAGAATTCCTTCAGTGGTGACACTTTGCCAACGCGGGATTACCATTTCATCTACGATGTGTGGTGCTTGCAATCAAGGAGAGGAGACGAGCGATCACATAAAAAATATCTTTACTTGAATAAATAAAAGCACATAAAAAATAAGAACATTTTGTTAAAAGAAAAGGCAAGTATTAGAGGTTTTTTTAACAAAATTAACTCATTTTCAATATGATAAGGATGGACGGTATCCAAGGAGTTTAACTTGAGCCTCCTTCACACCTCCAAAGCATTCCAACAACTAGAAGCTCACCCCACCCCTCAACGATTAGTTTTTTTTTTTAATCAAAAAATTATAAATAACAATTTAATCTTCCTTTTATTTAACACAGGAAAATAATCTATTCTTTCTCAGTTTTACCATCAAACAACGGATTCATCAAGTTCAAATTTTGTATCTAACAAATATGTGTAACACTTGCGTTTTATCTCCATTATCAAGTTCAAACATAGTCTCTTCGTCTAATACCTATAACACTCGCGTTTGAGAACACTTGCTCAAGTTGCGCTACTTCTTCTTCAACATATTAGTTCTAGGCTCCATTTCTGAATCGAATAACCTACAAAAAACGTTAGTAATAAATGTAGTAGCTGAGGCTTGACTTGGACTCGATTCCATTAAACATAGTCGACGTGTGTTTCCAAGATACAACAACCAAAGTAGTGTGTACTATCAGATATGGCTACTTGCCTGAAAGATTCGTCAAAAATAGTTGCGGAGAAAAAAGAGGAAGAAGACGAGTATTGTAACATCCATGAAATTCATGAAAAAATTAAACTTTTAAAATCAATCCACAAATCGTCATTTTTTACAATGTAGTTTTCAAAACATGTTTAATATCAAAGTTTTATTAAAATCATAAATCAAAACAATAGGAGGTGCACGATCACGTCTTCGTCTTCCCGCGATCATCTGAGGTACCTGAAACATAACCCAAAACTGTAAGCCCAAAGCTTAGTGAGTTCCCCCAAAGTACCAACACACAATCAAATAACACATATACAATAACAACATACTGTGGGTTCAATCAACCATTGGGTTGGAATACCTCAGGGCCCTCAACCATTGGGTTGGAATGCCGACATATTATGGGTCCAATCAACCATCGGGTTGGAATTGTTGGATTAGTGTCTAAGCCCGTAACTATATTTGGTATGTACTTGACCCGGTTGTGCATGATCCTTTTGGGTTGCCTTCACCAAAACAACTTGACAGGATGATTTATAGAGAGAGAGAGAGATGTTATTATGGTTTATTAATATATTATATGAATAATATATTAAATGAGAAATCATATAGGTTAATTAATATTAGTCAAGAATTAATTATGTGGCTGAAAGAGATTAATTAAATAAAGGGGACTGGAATTGTCAATTGTGTGATAGTTGGTTTTGGGCTGTGAACTCTCTTAGACATAAGGGGGACGAAATTAGGAGTGTAAGCACACTCTAATTTCGTTCAAGGAGGCTTGTTCCAGAAGGTTCTCAAGCTGCTTAGGGCCTAAGTCATCAAATTAGGGTTTTGTGTAACACCCTGTTTATTTAATAAATAAATAAACGAATAAAATAAATAATAATGGCCATAAAACCCCGAGATGTATTTTATATTATTTTAATTTAGCTTTAAAGTGATAGTAAGTTGATAGGAGTGGTTGTTATTGGGACTCTAATGTATTAAAATATGGAAATGGAGGTTAAAATGTAACTTCCGGACCAATTATGAATAGAATTATGATGCTAGGGGCTGTTTGGCCATTTCTTTGGACTTGTGTTGAAAGAAAATTTTAGAGTCAGGGGGATGGAGTGTAAATTTTGGCCTTGCTTTGAAGGAAAATGTGAAGGGAGGGACTATTTGTGGCATTATGAAAAAATGCCTAAAGGCGTCGGGTATATAGGGAAGAAACCCTAACCCTATCGACCATTTTATGCAGTCGTCACCCTCCAACCTTATACCTCCCTCCAGCCGCCACCATTCACCTCTTCAATCTCCGGCGCTGCTGCTACCTCCGCTCCTCTCCTCTTCATCCTCCAGCCGTCACCCTCGCTATGAACCACCTCCGGCGGCCACCTAGTCGGGTCCGAGCTCTGTTGTGACCGCCGAAGCCTAACCGCCGCCACTCCTAAACCGTCGAGGTCAAAGACCGAAGCTGTTACCGTTGTTGCGTCGCCGTTTTGTCATCGAATCACCACATCATTACGTCGCCTGACGTCGTGTGTAGCCGAACACCACCGGGTGTCGTTGTCACCGCTTTTGTTGGAAAGGATAGTGTATCCGTTGCTATTGTTCCGCCGGCGACGGCAACCAAATGAAGTCGCCACCCTTCTATTTCTCCTTCTTCAGCCGGCAGCGACGAGGAGTTTCATGTCGAGACTAAGTCAGTGGGCCGTCGTGATAGATTAGCATGGTTGCCGCCTGGCCATGAGTGCCGCCATCATTGTGTTGCTGCCGGAGTCGCTGTGGGCAGCAAGTGATCGTCGGAGGCCGGTGAACGGATTTGTTGCTGCTGCGTGGTCGTGAGCAACCGGAAACCTTCAGGAGCAGGAAGGAAATTCATCGCAGCCACCTGTTGCCGCCATGCGCCACTGTCGGCCACCACAAGGTGGTTGTGTGTGTATGTGTTTAGCCTAGTGTATGTGTGTGTGTGCGGTTTGGTTATTTCGTTGTAATTTTGTATTAATCGGAATAGTGAAGAAAATCCGTCACCACCACCGTTAGGTGGTGGCTGCCGCCACCGGCCGTCGTGTCGGGTGGCAGTGTGCTTGCTGATGGGTTTTGAGCATTCTAACACTTCCTAAGTGTACATGCAACCCTAATAACCTTGGATCTATGTTTGTCTAATAATCATGCAAAGTTGAATTCCAAGGTTATATTCCTATCTAGCATACATGGGGAACATTTTTAACTTGAATGAAAGATAGAATAACTTACCTTGTTGTTGATTATGATCCTTGAAACCTTGTGAGCCTAGCAACCCAAGTGTGATGCCTCAAATGTTTCACACAACACCAAATGCAAAGGAGTAAACTTTGAGAGAATCTTACACTTGCAAAATCGGCTCTAGCCCTCTTGTTTCTTATGTGTAGCCTATTTTGGTGGAGAATGGGTTTCTTATATAGTGTTGACACATCTAGGGTTACACCATGTAAACCCTAATGTGTCATGACTCTTCATTTCCATGACCCATGGGTTTGTAACTCCCATGGAGCATCCTATGGGTGGAACCCAACTTGATAATCCATGGAGCCTCTTAGCCCACTATATAAGATATGGAAGATTTACATAATCTACCCATATATTTAATTAGTTATTTTTTGATCACTTAATTAATTGTAAATTAATTCTTGATCAAACTAATTAAATAATATTATTAATATATTAGAACTTATAGTATATTAATAAACCATAAGTGTTATTTCTCTCGTTTTAGTTTATCCAATTGCATGGTGCCATGCAACCCAAATGGACCATGCCGGGTCGGGTCAAGTACATACCAGAAATAGTTATGGACTTAGACACCTTATCCAACAGTCTCTCACTTGGATAAGTCTAATAACTATAACTGCAATACTTCAGGAACCGATCGGCAATCGTAGCTCTTTCAAGGTCTCTCGGAACTGAGAAGATGATGATACGCCATTTAAGATAAATGATCATATAATCCTCTGTTCTAGATATCAGCCGGACAAATACATGGAACAGTGTCTTACTTTGTGTCCAGCAGTTTGTTTCCCGATTTCCGATTTGTTTGACAAAGAACTTAATTGAACACATCAACTTAGTTCTGACCGGGCCCGGTACATAGGTCAAAACAAAATCATCGAGGGGCCCAGATATCAGCTTCTAATCCAAGAAGGAACAGATAAACTTCGACTCATATGTTTGTTCTACCACTCATTGAATTATACACAAAAGCACGTTTTATAACATCGAGTTACCAATGCGTTAACGTACAATCAATGCATAACCAACTCATAAGTAACAAATCATATCTCTAGGTTTGAAGACTTATATGATATTACCGTCTCACGATCACTCGAGATAAATTCCATGAAGTGATTCCAGTGAGCGTGGGTTGAGTCCAATGCTCAGAACTTATGAGCACTCATGAGTGTTGTAGCCATGTCCAACAACTTAGACCTCTGCAACCAATCATGACAGTCTTGATTCATACCTACTTCCGACATATGACCGACTGTGGAGGTTCGAATAATATGATATACCAAACATAATTATTCTGGAAGTCAAAACATGCAAAAGAAATATAGTAAACGATCGACAAGAGATAGCAACACTTTACTCATAAATAAAACACCTTTTATTCATCATCTAATGTCAATTACACTTTACAAATTTCAAGGTTATCTAACTACTAAATCTAATATCATCCTTCAGCCCTATGCTCGGAGCATGCTGGATATGCTTAACCCGAGTCAGTCCCTTCGTGAGGGGATCTGCTGGATTCTCATCCGATGATACCCTCTTTGCCACGAGGAGTCCTTCTTCTATTCGATGTCTGATGAAATGGTATTTTCTGTCGATGTGTCTGGATCTCCCGTGATCCCTTGGTTCCTTGGCTAAGGCAACTGCACTTTCACTATCACAGAAAATTTCCATTAGCTCTTTAATAGCTGGTACAACTCCAAGGTCTCCAATGAAGTTCTTCAGCTATATCGCCTCCTTTGCTGCCTCGCTAGCTGCTATATACTCTGATTCGCAAGTTGAATCAGCCACTGTCTCTTGCTTGGAACTATTCCAATAAATTGCTCCTCCATTTAAGGTAAAGACCCAGCCTGACTGAGAGCGGAAATTATCCCTATCAGTCTGAAAGCTAGCATCACTATACCCTACAACTCTCAAGTCTTCACTCCCACCGAGGGTAAGGACCCAGTCCTTAGTCCTCCGTAGGTACTTGAGGATATTCTTTACCGCAGTCCAGTGTGCCTTGCCAGGGTTCCCCTGATACCTGCTAACCATGCTCAAAGAAAAGGCTACATCAGGTCGAGTACACGTCATAGCATACATGATCGATCCTACAGCCGAAGCATAAGGTATTCGACTCATTTCTGCTATCTCAGCCTCAGTACTAGGGCTTTGTGTCTTACTCAATCTGGCGTTACTCTGGATGGGTAACTCTCCTTTCTTGGAGTCCTGCATGCCGAATCTCTTCAGCACCTTATCCAAGTAGGTACTCTGACTAAGTCCAATTAGTCTTTTACTCCGGTCTCTCAAGATCCTTATCCCTAGAATATAGGCAGCTTCTCCTAGGTCCTTCATAGAGAAACACTTCCCAAGCCAGGACTTAACTTCTTGCAGAGTTGGGATGTCATTTCCTATGAGTAGTATGTCATCCACATACAATACCAAAAAACTAACTATACTCCCACTATCCTTGACATATACACAAGATTCATCTTCACTCCTAGAAAAGACAAATTCCTTGACTTTCTCATCAAAGCAAAGATTCCATGTGCGAGGTGCTTGCTTTAACCCATAAATGGATTTCTCAAGCTTACACACTCTATTAGGGTACTCTGTATTGACAAAACCCTCTGGCTGACTCATGTAAACATCCTCAACCAACTTTCCATTAAGGAAAGCGGTTTTGACATCCATTTGCCATATTTCATAGTCATGAAATGCGGCTATGGCTAACAGAACCCTAATAGACTTAATCTTGGCCACTGGAGAAAAGGTCTCATCATAATCAACTCCCGGAGTTTGTGAGAAACCCTTTGCAACCAGTCGTGCCTTATAAGTATGTACCTTACCATCCATGTCGGTCTTCTTCTTGAAGATCCATTTGCACCCTACAGTCTTACGACCTGGTACATTCTCAACCAAGTTCCAAACTTGATTGTCATACATGGACTGTATCTCGCTGTCCATTGCCTCTTTCCACTTGGCTGACTCAGGGCCTGCCATGGCTTCCGCGTAACTGTTAGGTTCATCCAGACCTATCAGTGTCTCATCACTGATAAGTGTATCACCTTCCGCAGTAATATGGAATCCATAGTAATGCTCAGGTGCATTCCTAACCCTTGTGGAACGCCTCAGAGGTACAGACTTGTCAATTGGCTCAACATGAGTTTCCTCCTCAAGTTGAGTGCTAGGGTTTGAAGTTCTTTCACCACTTGACTCTTGATTTTCTTCAAGGTCAACTTGCCTCCCACTGTCTCCTTGGCTTATGAACTCTCTCTCTCGAAAGAAAGCCCTCCTAGCTACAAAGACCACATTCTCACTAGGTCTGTAGAAGAGGTAACCAAAGGATTTCTGTGGGTAGCCGATGAAAATACACCTCTCACTTCGAGGTTCGAGCTTATCATGAGTCTCGCGTCTCACGAAGGCCTCGCAACCCCAAATCTTAATGTGGTATAGTTTGGGTACTTTAACAGTCCACATCTCATGAGGAGTTTTGGCAACTTTCTTTGTAGGGACTAGATTAAAGATATGGGCGGCAGTCTCTAAGGCATACCCCCAAAATGAGATTGGTAGCGAAGCTCGACTCATCATGGAACGAACCATATCCAACAAGGTTCGATTACGCCTCTCAGCTACACCGTTCAACTGCGGTGTCCTGGGAGGTGTCAATTGTGAGACAATCCCACATTCCCTAAGATAGTCGAGGAACTCTGAACTAAGATACTCACCACCTCGATCGGATCGAAGCATCTTAATGTTCCTGTCCAATTGATTCTCGACTTCCTGTTTAAACTCTTTAAACCTCTCAAAAGTCTCTGACTTATGCTTGATTAAGTAGACATATCCATATCTACTGTAATCATCAGTAAAAGTCAAATAATAACGATTAGCATCCCTTGTGGCATGTTTGAAGGGCCCACACACATCCGTGTGTATAAGATCCAACAAACCTTCACCCCTCTCACAAGAACCTGTGAAGGGTGACTTTGTCATTTTTCCAAGTAAGCATGATTCGCAACTATCATTTGACTTTAGGTCAAATGACTCCAATACTCCATCCTTTTGGAGTTGGCCTATGCGTTTCTTGCTTATATGTCCAAGACGACAATGCCATAATGATGTTTTATCCAAGTTATTATCATTAACAGAATCAATACACAATACATTATTTCCTAAGTTATCAACCACATATACAGTTTCATACACACCATCACAAGGTAATGCTTTAAAATAAAGAACATTATTAAAGAAAGCATTAATCGAACCAACTTCATTATCAAATGAAAATGTGAAACCTTGTTTATAAAATGCATGAAAGGAAATAATATTTCTTGCCATTTCTGGCGAATAACAACACTTATTCAAATCTAAACTAAACCCACTACTTAGCGATAAAGTATAAACTCCAATCTTGGTGACAGGTAAAGCTTTCCTATTCCCCATGATTAAGTTTATTCTTCCATGCTCCACATTCTCACTTCTTCTTAGTCCCTGCAAATCAGAACATATATGAATACCACAACCGGTATCAAGGACCCAAGAGTTTGAATGGGATGAGTTATTAGATAAGATAGTGTAAATACCTGCATGGTTGGGTTTAACTTTCCCATCCTTCACATCTTGCTGGTACTTTGGGCAGTTCCGCTTCCAATGTGATTTTTCATGGAAATAGAAGCATTCAGCCTCTTTTGGGTCAGAAGAAGGAGTGACGAAACCTTTCTTGGTTCCACTTGAAGAAGAGCCATCAAGGGTCCTAGCCTTGGTACCCTTCGAAGAGCCCTTCCTCTTCTTCCCTCGACTTTTCCCGATTGCCAAAACCGGGGCGGAGTTTGGAGGAGGAGTGTTAACAACCGACTTACCCTTAAGAACTGTTTCTGCGGTCTTGAGGAGTCCCTGAAGTTTGCTGAGTGTGACCTCTTCCTTATTCATGTGATATGTCATGCGGAATTGATCATAACACGATGGTAAGGAGTGCAAAATGATATCTATTGCAAGCTCCTCAGGGAAGTTCACATTAAGCTTCAACAACCGATCCACATACCTTTGCATTTTCTGCATGTGGCTCGTGACGGATTCCCCGTCCTTCATCATGGTTGTTATGATAGAGCATATGATTTCATACCTCTCTTGTCGTGCACTTTGATGGTATCTTTCCATCAGATCTTGGTGCATTTCAAAAGGGTAGAAGTCCTCATAGGACTTTTGGAGTTCCGCTGTCATGGTGGCCAACATGATGCATGGCACTTTTGTAGCATCCCTTTCATGTGCCCGGAAGTCAGCGATCTCCTGGGGAGTTGCAGTGGTCTCATCAATCTCCTTAAGCTCCTTGTCAAGGACATATTCTTTGTCCTCGTAGCGGGTAATCATCCTGATGTTTCTGATCCATTCATTGAAGTTGGATCCATCAAAAGTGACTTTCCCACACAAGTTCATAAGGGTAAAGGAGCCATTAGGATTAGAGCCAGAAGCAGCATTGTTTGAAGACATCTGAAAGAAGAGAACAAGATTAGTTTAGATATTAAGAGAGTCCTTAATAAAACACCCAAATGTAATATTAAGGCTAGGATCCAATCACAATATATTATAACTTAGAAGAGGTATGCCGTAATCCAAGCTATAACATATTTGAAAGGTAGGTGAATGACGATTCACCAATTTCCACCATGAAAAACGAAATATAAATATTAGGTTTTTAATTGGTTCTTAGAAATTCCTAGATTCTTTTGAGATTCAATGAACTTTTCAAAGGCATGTTTCAATCTCGAGTGTGCCCTCCAAGTTTTGTGACTGGGATACCGAGGATCACAAAACGAGGTGTGAAGTAACCATGCAAATCACTTGGTACCCTCAAGGTTTATCACTCAATCGATGTGCCGGTAAACCACACACGCTCCACCGATGCTATGGTAAACCTTAAGTCACCCTTTACCTACCTTGTTAAGTCCAAGTTAGTGTGCCGGTTAACCACACACGCTCCACCAACGACTTAAACAAAGTGTAAAGTGTAATTTCATGGATTAGCACCTTATTCACATTTTCCTAAAGTAACTAAGATTGGGAATTTAATAAAAGCATTTAGTTACTTTATAATATTCATCATACTTTTAATGAGAATTTATAAGTCCTTGTCTTACCCGTTCGGCTAACGACCCTCCACCGATCAAGGAAGCGGTGGGTGAGAGTGGACACCCATTAAGTTGTCATTTTATAGGCAACAACCTTATACCCCCCTTATAGACCGGCTTCGTGAATGAGGCGTACTAGCGGTAAGACGACTTGTTGTTATACATATATATATTAGTAACTTATAATATTATAAAGTATAAGGGTTGAATTTTAACTTTTAAAATTCTAAGGGTTGGAACTAAAGTTTTAATCAAGACTTTACATGTTCCAAAACTTGAGGGCAAGTTTTGTAAACTTCCAAAACTTTTCATTTCTTATAACTTATGAATTAATTGAGTAATAAGAATGAAGACTCTTCATTTTTATAACTCTTGTGTTCTTTTAATGGCTTTAATAAAAGTGAGACTTTTGGTTTTCCATAACTTGAGGACAAGTTATGGACTCCATTAAAACACATTATGATCATGAATTAAACTACCATGAAGGTTACAAACAATTCATATGATCATCTAATCTTCATAAGTTCAAGAACATGAATATGAACATCTTTTAAGAATCAAAAATTACACTTAAAAAAAAAACTTGTAATTTTAATAATTGCCATTGTAAATGGATTAGCATAAACATTACACCATCTAAAACAAGCTTTAAAACATCAAAACAGTTTAGGGTAATGTTTCTAGTCCATTTCCAGCAACAAAAGTGCAAACTTTCATACGAGCAGAAAACAGAAAAACGATTTTTTTTTCAAGCTGTTTGCACACAAAAAAAAAACAAACAAACCTAGGCTCTGATACCACTGATGGGTTTTGAGCATTCTAACACTTCCTAAGTGTACATGCAACCCTAATAACCTTGGATCTATGTTTGTCTAATAATCATGCAAAGTTGAATTCCAAGGTTATATTCCTATCTAGCATACATGGGGAACATTTTTAACTTGAATGAAAGATAGAATAACTTACCTTGTTGTTGATTATGATCCTTGAAACCTTGTGAGCTAAGCACCCCAAGTGTGATGCCTCAAATGCTTCACACAACACCAAATGCAAAGGAGTAAACTTTGAGAGAATCTTACACTTGCAAAGTCGGCTCTAGCCCTCTTGTTTCTTATGTGTAGCCTATTTTGGTGGAGAATGGGTTTCTTATATAGTGTTGACACATCTAGGGTTACACCATGTAAACCCTAATGTGTCATGACTCTTCATTTCCATGACCCATGGGTTTGTAAGTCCCATGGAGCATCCATGGAGCATCCTATGGGTGGAACCCAACTTGATAATCCATGGAGCCTCTTAGCCCACTATATAATATATGGAAGATTTACATAATCTACCCATATATTTAATTAGTTATCTTTTGATCACTTAATTAATTCTAAATTAATTCTTGATCAAACTAATTAAATAATATTATTAATATATTAGAACTTATAATATATTAATAAACCATAAGTGTTATTTCTCTCATTTTAGTTTATCCAATTGCATGGTGCCATGCAACCCAAATGGACCATGCCGGGTCGGGTCAAGTACATACCAGAAATAGTTATGGACTTAGACACCTTATCCAACACTTGCCTCGTTGAGTTTGATTCATTTGGGGTGCTTGAAACCCTAATGGGCCTTGTAATCCCTAATGGGCCCAATAAAGCCTAATGGGCTTAATGAAAACCCTAATGGACTTAATGATGTTCTAGTGGGCCTAATAGGCCCAATAAAGCCCTAATTGACCTAAAAGCCCAACAAATTGATAAATGGGCTAGTATTTGGGTTGGAAACCCTAATTAGGGTTCGGAAGACCCTATTGCCAATAAAACCCTAATTTTGAGAATTTATCGGGACACACACAAGAATTATTTAATAACTTGAAATATTAAATAATAATCATTGGAAAAAATATTAATCTAAGCAATATTGGACTTAATGGATTAAGTCCTTGGTGGGTTAAGTCTTTAATGGGTTAAGTAGGAAACTTAACCCTAATCATCATTTTATATGAAACCCTAATTTCACTTGGGCCTTAAGCTGGGCCTTTCTTTTGGGCTTTGATGATTGGGATAATAATGGGCCAACCAAGAACAAGCAAATGAGCTAAAATAATTTAATGAGCCTAGGGTAAGGCCCATGTAAGGGGTTTGGGCCCAATTTGGAAAGTTGGGCCATCGATGGCCCATAGTTTGGGCCTTAATGATCATATGATATTAGGCCATTAGAATGTCAAATATCGGACTGGAATAAATGGTTGGGCCTTATGGTAAGCCCTTGTAAAGGTTTGGGCCCAATTTGGAAAAATGGGCCATATGTTGGGCCTTGAGCCATAGTTGGACTTTTGGGCCTTTGGTTTGGGCCTTAGGCTTGAATCAAGCCAAGTTAGGGGTAGAGTAGTCTTTTACCCCCAAGCAAGGAATTATGGTTATGTATTGGAACCCAATTATTAATAGGGTGTTATTTTGACGTTGACAATTCTGGAACCTGTCATCCAACAGCTGGGGTTGTGTCTACGGGACTTCAGCAGTGTGAAGTGAGTTACCTTCCAGTAGAAGTGGGTCTAAGGTCACAATGTCGGCCCACTAGTAGGAGTTGTATGATAGATGATTGTCTTTGTGATAATCATCTAGGTTTGCTACTACCTGATATGTTTTATGTGTTAGCATGATATGATGTTATGTGATAGTGGTAGTAGAGGGAATATGTAACAAACCGTTATTTCAAACCTATGTAATAATGTAGGTCAATTTGTATTTCTTTTTAAAACAATAAAGAGAAATTTTAGCATACTGTGTATATAAGAGGTGCGAGACCCTCCGGATTTTTCACACCAATTTTCACACACTTTCACCCCTTTCACTTCCATAAGCTCACATACAACCCCTAAAGCCCCGGTATCAAGTCTAAAACCCTAATCAAGCCTCGAAGCCCCGAGATTCCCGAGAAGTTAACCTCTCTCCAGTCGAAACTCTGCCCGATTTGAGCCAGTTTTTCGTCAAATAAACTCCTTTCCGGGAAACGAAACGCTGCCCAAATCCCCATCTAACAAGTGAGTTCATACCCCCGTATTTTCATAATTTCTACTGTTTTAAGGGGGGGGGGGGGGAATACAAGCATAACACAAGAACTTTGTGTTATAAAATCATGATTTCAAATCATGATAAAACGACATTAAATCATCAAAAATACTCAAAACATTAAACTCTTTTATAATCTTATATTTTTCCCCAAAATTCATATTTGTGTGTGTGTGTGTGTATATATATATATATATGTATATATAAATAAGATTTAAAAGGCTTAGGACTGATAACTCATTCTGGGTCCTTTTCCTTGTTTGGATGTGGGCTTATAGTTCCGGTTATTTGTCCGAGTGTCGTTTAAATTTTACTTATATATAAAATTGTGTATGTATATAAATATAAAAGTTATTTCATCAGTTCAAATACCTTTGTAACATGTTGAGCAAGGGGTTACATGCTAAAAACAGTTAAATACCGATTCAGAAAGTACATATAAATTATAATAGGTATAATTTATGATACATAGAATAATAATTCATGAATCAAGCATACTAGAATACACTGTTTTACAAGAAACAAGGGTTTTGATTAAGAACAAATCAAGGGTTTACACCTATCAAATACATGTTCGGAATACTAATTCAAGAATATACTGTCAATCATTTATTTCAGAATGATTGGGTTTTCATAACTAATATACATGTAACGTTTATATGCTTTTTATGAGACATTCAATCTAGGTTGTTTAATTCATTTTAGACAACCAAGGTAAAGTCCTGACATTATAACCAGAATCTCCAGCCCGGGGATCGAAACAAGTTGTCTGTAGATCTATATCGGGATTGACAACCCCGCACTCAGGCTGCTAGCTACAGTCAGGCATACACGCCAATGAGTGGCAATTGTTATCAACAGTTTAAATGTCCACGGAGCGTTTGTTTCAGGCCATCCGTCATAGTATGATTATAATAACTCATTAAAAAGATACTAACAATACGTTAATGTATAATCAACTAAACGTAAGTACACCTTCAAAGTACCAGTTTACAGAATACAAACTACAATGGTTCAATACTGTTTTCAATAACAGCTAGTGGAGCCAGGCACACTCTCAGTTACAAGTTTTTCATAAAGGAATACAAATACAAAACATTGATACAAAGAGAACGGTTTTATGGGAATAAAACTACTTTTCATATACAACAGAAAATATAGGATTTTCTGGAACAGTTTACATATACAAGATACATAGATACTCTTTTAAACATAAACACTTATGCACTCACTCAACTTTATGTTGATACTCTATTTTCAAATTACTTGTATTCTCAGGGAAATAATACACAGGTACTCCCCGAACTTTTTGAGAAGATGGAGCTATGTTGAGTCATATATTCTTTTGTATAACTATTTTGGTTCAATATACAATGATTGAACACATGTAAATACTTATACTTTTTAAATACGATGGTTGTTTGTACTTTGATTACTATGATGCATGTGTTGTGATACTACAATTGAAGTCCTCCACCCCCGGACGTTTCCGCCTTCTGGTTTGGGGGTGTGACAGAATAGTCATCGGTTACCGGTCGATAGGGCCGCAGGGGTAGTTTAGTACCCAACTATGCTAGACAGATTATGATACATGTGATATAATATTATGTGGTAGTAGTAGGGGTGAAATAGTCTCGGGATACCGGTTGAAAGATACCGAAGGGGTAGGTCGGACACCCAGATATGCCTGACAATATATTCATGTATGTTATGTTATGTTATTATGTGTTAGTGGTAGGGGTGAAATAGTCCCCGGTTACCGGTTAAAAGATACCGAAGGGGAGGTTAGCTCCCGGTTACCGGTTGAAAGAGACCGAAGGGGAGGCGAGCACCCAGATATGCTAGGCGGTTACCGGTTGAAAGAGACCGAAGGGGAGGCCAGCACCCAGATATGCTAGGCGGTTACCGGTTGAAGGATACCGAAGGGGTAGGTCGGGAACCCAGATATGCCTGACAGTATGTTAGTAGTATGGTATGTGGTATGATGGGGGAACTCACTAAGCTTCGTGCTTACGGTTTACAGTTTTGGTTTCAGGTACTCGTTTTCAAAGGAAAGGAGCCGGCTCCATCGCAGCGCATCACACTATGGTTTTCCGCACATGAGATCTTTGGGATTACACTCTGATATTGTTTTATGATAACATGTTTTGATTATTTCTACTTTGGTTTTGACATGACATTATATTATGGATGTTTTCTTATACTGTTGGTTTTATAATAACTTATCTAAAAATGAAATTTTTGGCCTTAAATTTTGGGATGTTCCAAGTTGGTATCAGAGCCTTGGTTTGAGGGATTCGGGCACACTCTCGGGTGTGTCTGGACTCAAGCTAAGGACTTGGTATGAAAATTTTCAAAAAAAAAATCATTTATTAAAAAGGAGTTTGAAAAGAATTTGAAAAGAGGAAAGAACTTTGAAAAGAACAAGGTGTGTGATGCGTGCAATCAGCCGAGCTCAAGTAAGTTTTCCCCAAGATACCCATACATGTTATGATATGATTATGAGAACTGCATGCTAGATTAGGGCTAAGGATCTAGGAAGGATGCCTTATATTCCTATTGTATGTGCTTGTAGACTTGCATGCTAGTACTGATCAGTCAGTGATAGGATAGCCTGTTTAGGTTATGCCTGATTGTATGAGCCTTTGAATTGCATGTACAGATTCCTGATTAGAGGATATAATGGTTTGATTGGAATATGATGGTTAGACTTTCCATTGTCTGGATGCTGCTTGCTTTGTGCTTTGTGGGACTTTTAGTAATGTGAGCTAACTATTTCATGAATATGCTAAGTCACATGTGGAACAGGCTGGATAATCTCAAAGTGATAGATTTGAACCTATTGCGCAACTCTTGTTTGAGTCCAACAGTTATAAGGATGGGTATTTTACTCGAAGGATTATCTGATCTCTGTTGCATGTGGCTATTGTAACATCCCAATTTTCAAGGCTAAAAATTTCATTTTTAATTAAGTAATCGTGTGAAATCATTTATCAAACATTGCTAATATTATATCAATTCATAAACCATTTCGTCGTGTCTTAAAAACATATCATCGGATAATAGTAATAATCAAAGTACAATCCCAAAAAACTCAATGCGGAAAGCATGTGTGAGTGTGATGTGCCGCTACCGCGCCGACTCCTTCCCCTTGGCTGAAGAGGTACATGAAACAAAACTGGAAACTGTAAGCACGAAGCTTAGTGAGTTCCCCCATCATACCACATACCATACAAACACATAACATACATACTTCCAGGCATATCTGGGTGCCTGACCTACCCCTTCGGTCCTCTCGATCGGTGACCTTGCCTAGCATATCTGGGTGTTGGCCTACCCCTTCGGTCCTCTTGACCGGTGACCTTGCCCAGCATATCTGGGTGTTGGCTTACCCCTTCGGCCCTCTCGACCGGTCTATTACATACAGTCACGTAATCATAATCTAACATACCTGGGTACTAAACTACCCCTTCGACCCTATCGACCGGTAACTTGGGGACTATCTCCCCTACTACTATCATCATCACGTAACATCGTATGATGCTAGCACATAAAACATAACAGGTAGTAGCAAACCTAGATGAATATCACAAAGACAATCATCTAACATACAACTCCTACTGATGGGCCAGCATTGTGGCCGTAGACCCCCCCGCCACTGGAAGGTAACTCACCTCGATGTCGCGTAGTGTATGCACTGATATCGATGTGGAAATCGACTCTCCCTGACTCCTCAATCCCTACACGACAACTCTTCCAAGTTATCAACTCATACTCATACTCGCAACCCTTACAAGGGTCAACCCAAACCCAATCAATGTCCAAGTCAAATCCATGGTCAAAGTCAACTTTGGTCAAAGTCAACATCTGGTTGACTCGACTCGCCGAGTTGGCCCACCAACTCGTCGAGTCCCCATAACCACAAAATGTCATGAACCCGCTCTTACCCGTCGAGTCTAGCAAGAGCTCAACGAGTTCGCCTTCAACAACACATCAGACAATCTTCAAACGACTCGCCGAGTTCGTTCTTGAACTCGCCGAGTTCATCTTCATTCATAAGAAGATGTTTAGTCTATGACTCGCCGAGTTCCTCCTGAACTCGCCGAGTCTGTCTTCATAAGTTGGGATATTGCCTTGGACTCGCTGAGTCTGTTCATACACTCGTCGAGTCCCATGAGTTCCAGGTCCAAAAAAAACCGCTATCAGGCTGAGTGTTCCTTCCACTCAACCAAAACCATTTCCAGGAGACACTTTGGGGCAAAAAGCGTCCCGACTCGCCGAGTCACCTAAGTGACTCGCTGAGTCCCTTTTGTCCAAAACTGAACAGTCGATTTCAGTGGGACTTAATACATCCCAATCATATATCTGACCTCCTAGGGTCCCTTTTATACGTAAAGCTACGAACTTGATGTCAATGTATAGGGGTTTTGGCTCAAAAGGCTATAAAATGGGGTTTATATGATGCATGGGTCTCCCATGGCCATAAAGTTGGCACCTTTATTCCATGGGAACCCTCAATGGTTCCTGATCTGAAGCATCGCCCACATATACAAGCAAAACTGAACATAGCTTCTCAAAAGCTTAGAAAAGGTGGAGAAATAGCCCCAAAACAATATCTAGGATATAGATGGTCAAGGTTCAAGCTTTTTACCTTGAATGGACTGATAATGAAGCAAAACCTTAGGATCTACTAGCTTCCTCTCGATACCCTAAGCTCTATTCTTCTCCTTCAACTTCAAACACACACAAAAAGGCACCAAAAGAGCTCAAATCACTCAAAAATGGTTTAGGGTTTCAATCTAGGGTTTCTCTGAGTTGGGAGGGTGATGGAGGCTGGGTTGGGACAATATAAAGTGTTTAAATAGGGTGCAAACCCTAAATATTAGGGTTTTGTCCAGACAGCTCCTACTCATCGAGTCGATCTTCCGACTCGTAGAGTAGGTCACTTAAACCCCCGATCCAACAGTCGAGTCTACTCGACGAGTTGGGCCTCCAACTCGTCGAGTCCCAGAGTAAATTGTAACATTTCAATTAAATTAAATACGTACCAGGAATCGGGTGCTACAACTATATTCATGAGGTAGCTATTTGATATTACTGGGAATCTTTCAACAGCTGAGGACTGGGTGAGTTCGAGAACCTAGGAAAGCCTAGGATATGTTTCAGTGGGTTAGTAGTGAGGTTTAGTGAGACTTGGGTGCACCAGTTTGAGGAAGTGACTTGGAGGATTCAGGAGGATTGCTGAGGAAAGTATAGATAGGTGTGGAAGGTAGTATTGGGCCCGTACTACTGAAAGCACATGATCCATACTCGAATCAGTGAGAGTCTTGGAGAATCTGAGAAGCTTCGGGGAGAAGTTTGTGACCCGGTTTGGGGACAGAGGATGTTCCAGAGTTGCAGCTTGGCCATTGGCAAGTGAGCTAGCGAGCGTGACAGGGTGTCAGACCCTGAAGGATATGATTTCCAAGAAGTTGCAAATGCGAGATCGATTTGGAGCACCCTGGAAGGAGAGGTTCGTGCCAGGTGCGTATAGTAAAGGGTCCCGGGAAGAGACCCATGACTTCTGATCATCGGGTGAAAGGCCAGCAGGGCCGGAGTCAGTGCAGCACATGCGGGGAAGTGCACAAGGGAGTTTGTCGCTCCAAGGGTTTAGGCTGCTACAGGGTAGCGGGGTTGGTCATGTCAGTAGAAGGTGATCAGGATTCCTCCAGGTGTTGCAGGTAGGAAATCTTCTACTGCTACTAGATGGATGTTGGGAATATGTATCGCTTTGGAATTGTGAGTGAGTTGGGATAAGTTAGATCTCGGGTCGGTTCTCTGTTATTGTCTGGTTATCAAGGGTAGTCATATGCTAATTTGCATGCCGAAAAGTCCTTGATGAACCCACAGAGGGACGCATCTTGCGGAGTGGGTTCCGCGTGTACCGTTATCATTCCGGATATTCGTCGGGATCTGTGCGGGGTATTATTCAGAGAGTATTGGGTCAGGATTAGAGCGATAGTTCTCCAGTGAAGTCAGAGTTCAGTGGCTCTATCATTGTTTGGGTATGGTCGTTAACTGTCTATGGAAGAACTTTGGAGTTCAAGGCACTACCGTTATTAGGGAAGGACTGGTAGCATGAAGATAGTGAATTCAGTTGCGAGTGTTAGACGCATGGGTGTTCGGTCATTGGATGTTCAAGAGAATTGTATTTTCGCATGGGCTGTGTTCGGTTAGAAGTTCAGTGGTACTGCAAGATTGGAAGTGGGAACGAGGATTCGTCAGCCAGAGTGAAGATTGAGGCCTTCAATTGACAGCATGGGAGATGGATTGAGGTGCCAGACTGGACCAGATTTCCAGAGTACTCATCAAGATTTCCGAGGATGGACGATCTCAAGGTTTAACCGGTGATTAATTGCTAGCATTGGTAAGCACAGGTTGTCATCAGTGGGATATTAGAAAGCGAGAAGGATTGGGAATCCTTCAATTCTCGCGTGCCGTGAAGACTTAGTTGAATCTAAGTGGGGGAGTGACTTTTTGTAAAGTTCTCCAAAAGTGAGTTCTGGTTGCGCGAGGTGCAATCTCTTGGGCACCTTGTCAACTAGAAGGGTATTCTAGTCAATCCGGCCAAGATAGAGGCTGTGATGCAGTGGGAGATTCCGAGGTCTCCATCTGAGATTCAGAGTTTCCTGGGTCTAGCAGGTGATTACCAGAGATTTATACGGGACTTCTCCGAGATTGCGGTTCCTTTGACCCGACTGACCAAGAAGTCGATGGCCTTTCGATGGGGGCCTGAGCAGCAGACAACCTTCGAGACTCTCAGACAGTAGGTTTCGGGAACCAAGTTAGAGCTCCAATTAGGACTCAAGTTTAGTTGTGTGTTAGGTCGAGTGCGTGTTCGACCAGTTTGGAAAGTGTTGTAAGACTGCGGGGGTAGCCGTAGCATTCACTAGCGATCAGATAGTATGGAAAGTGTTGTAAGACTACGGGGGTAGCCGTAGCATTCACTAGCGATCAGATAGCATATAAAGTGTTGTAAGACTGTGGGGGTAGCCGTAACATTCACGAGGTTGACAAATAGTGTTAGCATGTTGTAAGTCTGTGGGTGTAGCTGTAGCATTCACAAGCTTATCAGATAGTGCTAGAGTGATGTAAGTCTGTGGGTGTAGCTGCAACATTCACCAGGTTGGTAGATAGTATGAGCGCATTGTTAGGACCCGGAAGGAACAATAGAACCCACCAGTCGGGTGCAGCAGTGATATGGAAATCCACGGATTGGATTTCGGAATTACCCAGATGGATTAGACCTGGTTGAGCTAGTGATAATACTATAGGAGCGCCACCACAGTTATGGGATCAGGGAAGCAATGGATCGTATAAGATTGCTTGCGATATAAGGCTACCATTGGTCAGGTAGCAATCACTTTTAGCCTTGGATTTGATGATGACAGGATTCGAAGCATGGACCCGATCGGTTAGATCAGAAGGTTGTTAGAGCCACAATGGCATGATAACTAGTGGCAACTAGTTCCAGAGAAGGATTTTATTCAGAAGTCATGTAGAGTGACTGTGTATGAGTCTTTTGGCCCCGTAGTCGGTTTGCAACCCAAAATTTCAGATGATTGCCGAACGAATTGAGACCAGGAAGGCCTCGGTAGATTTTAGAAAGCAGTCATGTAGTAGTATACCGCTTCAGGCAGATCAATGTTCAAGCAGTTTCAACATTTGGACAGTGTGTTTTATGTTGCCTATGCGCACGGAATAACTGGTTTATTGGGGAGTGACAAGTCACCCACAGCGGGATTAGCTGAGCCTTGGCCATGTGTAAGTGATTTGCAGGGATAATTGGGTCTGTGAACCTGTTTTATGGTGGGAACCTCGAGCTATCAGAAGTAGAGTAGCTTGTTGAGGGATGAACGGACTGGATTCAATGACAATGATTCAGTATGATTGGTCTGTTAGGAAGTAGACCATCCCAAGACAGCAGATTTCAGGCAGAGTATATGTGAACTTGTTGCGAGGAATTCGTTCACCTGCGGATTTTAGGGCCTTGCGAAGATTGGACACAACTACCATGAGAAGGCTAGGGTGTGCCCAGGATGGTGACCATGTTACTAGAGTGGTTAGGTGTGTAAGGAAGCATAAGGATTGATTTTCGAGGACGAAATCTAATTTAAGTGGGGGAGAGTTGTAACACCCTGTTTATTTAATAAATAAATAAACGAATAAAATAAATAATAATGACCATAAAACCCCGAGATGTATTTTATATTATTTTAATTTAGCTTTAAAGTGATAGTAAGTTGATAAGAGTGGTTGTTATCGGGACTCGAATGTATTAAAATCTGGAAATAGGGGTTAAAATGTAACTTCTGGACCAATTATGAATATAATTCTGATGTTAGGGGCTGTTTGGCAATTTCTTTGGACTTGTGTTGAAATAAATTTTAGAGTCAGGGGGCTGGAGTGTAAATTTTGGCCTTGCTTTGAAGGAAAATGTGAAGTGAGGGACTATTTGTGGCATTATAGAAAAATGCCTAAAGGCGTCGGGTATATAGGGAAGAAACCCTAACCCTATCGACCATTTTATGCAGTCGTCACCCTCAAACCTTATACCTCCCTCCAGCCGCCACCATTCACCTCTTCAATCTTCGGCGCTGCTGCTACCTCCGCTCCTCTTCTCTTCATCCTCCAGCCATCACCCTCGCTATGAACCACCTCCGGCGGCCACCTAGTCGGGTCCGAGCTCTGTTGTGACCGCCGAAGCCCAACCGCCGCCACTCCTAAACCGTCGAGGTCGATGATGGGAGCTGTTGCCGTTGTTGCGTCGCCATTTTGTCATCGAATCACCACATCATTACGTCGCCTGACGTCGTGTGTAGCCGAACACCACCGGGTGTCGTTGTCACCGCTTTTGTTGGAGAGGATGGTGCCTCTGCTGCTGTTGTTCCGCCGGCGACGGTGACCAAATGAAGCTGCCACCCTTCTCTTTCTCCTTCTTCAGCCGACAACGACAAGGATTTTCATGTCGAGACTAAGTCAGTAGGCCGCCGTGATAGATTAGCATGTCTGCCGCCTGGCCATCAGCGCCACCGTCATTGTGCTGCAGTCGGAGTTGCTGTGGACAGCAAGTGATCACCGGAGGCCGGTGAACGGATTTGTTGCTGCTGCGTGGTCGTGAGCAACTGGAAACCTTCGGGACCGGGAAGGAAATTCATCGCAGCCACTTGCTGCCGCCATACGCCACCGTCGGCCACCACAAGGTGGTTGTGTGTGTATGTGTTTAGCCTAGTGTATGTGTGTGTGCGGTTTGGTTATTTCGTTGTAATTTTGTATTAATCAGAATAGTGAAGAAAATCCGTCACCACCACCGTTAGGTGGTCGCTGCCGCCACCGGCCGCCGTGTCGGGTGGCGGTGTGCTTGCCTCGTTGAGTTTGATTCGTTTGGGGTGCTTGAAACCCTAATGGGCCCAAAGAAGCCTAATGGGCTTACTGAAAACCCTAATGGACTTAATGATATTCTAGTGGGTCTAATAGGCCCAATAAAGCCCTAATTGACCTAAAAGCCCAACAAATTGATAAATGGGCTAGTATTTGGGTTGGGAACCCTAATTAGGGTTCAGAAGACCCTAATGCCAATAAAACCCTAATTTTGAAAAATTATCGGGACACACACGAGAATTATTTAATAACTCGAAATATTAAATAATAATCATTGACAAAAAATTAATCTAAGCAATATTGGACTTAATGGATTAAGTCCTTAGTGGATTAAGTCCTTAATGGGTTAAATCCTTAATGGGTTAAGTAGGAAACTTAACCCTAATCATCATTTTATGTGAAACCCTAATTTCACTTGGGCCTTAAGTTGGGCCTTTCTATTGGGCTTTGATGATTGGGATAATAATGGGCCAACCAAGAACAAGTAAATGGGCTAAATAATTTAATGGGCCTAGGGTAAGGCCCATGTAAGGGGTTTGGGCCCAATTTGGAAAGTCGGGTCATCGATGGGCCATAGTTTGGGCCTTAATGATCATATGATATTAGGCCATTAGAATGTCAAATGTCAGACTGGAATAAATGGTTGGGCCTTATGGTAAGCCCTTGTAAAGGTTTGGGTCCAATTTGGAAAATTGGGCCATATGTTGGGCCTTGAGCCATAGTTGGACTTTTGGGCCTTTGGTTTGGGCCTTGGGCTTTAATCAAGCCAAGTTAGGGGTAGAGTAGTCTTTTACCCCCAAGCATGGAATTATGGTTATGTATTGGAACTAAATTATTAATAGGGTGTTATTTTGACGTTGACAGTTCGGGAACCTGTCATCCAGCAGCTGGGGTTGTGTCTACGGGACTTCAACAGTGTGAGGTGAGTTACCTTCCAGTAGAAGTGGGTTTAAGGCCACAATGCCGGCCCACTAGTAGGAGTTGTATGATAGATGATTGTCTTTGTGATAATCATCTAGGTTTGCTACTACCTGATATGTTTTATGTGTTAGCATGATATGATGTTATGTGATAGTGGTAGTAGGGGGAATAGTCCCCGGTTACCGGTCAATAGGGTCGAAGGGGTAGTTTAGTACCCAACTATGCTAGACAGATTATGATACATGTGATATGATATTATGTGGTAGTAGTAGGGGTGAAATAGTCTCCGGATACCGGTTGAAAGATACCGAAGGGGTAGGTCGGGCACCCAGATATGCCTGACAATATATTCATGTATGTTATGATATGTTATTATGTGTTAGTGGTAGGGGTGAAATAGTCCCCGGTTACCGGTTGAAAGATACCGAAGGGGAGGTTAGCTCCCGATTACCGGTTGAAAGATATCGAAGGGGAGGTTAGCTCCCGATTACCGGTTGAAAGATACCGAAGGGAGAGGCCAGCACCCAGATATGCTAGGCGGTTACCGGTTGAAAGATACCGAAGGGGTAGGTCGGGCACCCAGATATGCCTGAAAGTATGTTAGTAGTATGGTATGTGATATGATGGGGGAACTCACTAAGCTTCGTGCTTACAGTTTACAGTTTTGGTTTCAGGTACTCGTTTTCAAAGGAAAGGAGCCGGCTCGATCGCATCGCATCATACTATGGTTTTCCGTACATGAGATCTTTGGGATTACACTCTGATATTGTTTTATGATAACATGTTTTGATTATTTCTACTTTGGTTTTGACATGACATGATATTATGGATTTTTTCTTATACTGTTGGTTTTATAATAACTTATCTAAAAATGAAATTTTTGGTCTTAAATTTTGGGATGTTACATTTTGACTGGAACCATAGAAACTCAGCTATTTAAGGGACCCCATGGCTTCAGTTTCGGCTACACCAAGAAACCCTAAGGTTACTATAGCTGAAATTCAGCCTCTCTCCTTCTCTCTTCTAGATCATCCTCTTGCTTGTGGTGTTTGTGAGCCATTAGAGGTGTTATACTTGTGACACTAACTTTTTGAAGATCGAAGATTCTTGCAACTATTGAAAGGTATCATCTAAACTTGTTTTGTTATAGATCTCGATTTCAATGTATGCTAGATTAGGGTATTCAAGTATTTGATGAATTGCATGTACAATAGAGAACCCCAGATCCAAGCTTTAGGGTTTTGCATGAGCACATATGATTGTTCTTTTGTATAAAACCCATCAGTGGTATCAGAGCCTTGATTGATTTCTGTTGCATTTGATGTTTTGTATGTCATTCATGCTTGAAAAATCATTTTTTTGGTGTTCTGCCTGGCAGACACTTCGAGTCCCAAAGTGGGCTCGCCGAGTCAGATGAACTCGACGAGTCCATAAGGGGACTCGGCGAGTCGGGCTGTCAGACAGAGGGATTTTCGGGATTTTATGCCTATTTTGTTGTGGGATAATTACCAAAACGTTTTTAGTTGATAAAATACGAATTTTATTGATATTGTGTGATTATCCTTACCAAAATATAAGATAATTTCAAAATAATTAAACAATTATTTCCTTATATGATAAATGTTAATTGTTTGAATTATTTGATCAATTATCTTGCATGAAATTGGATTAGGTCAAAATTAGATAATCACCAAAATTAATTGTTTAATTATTTATTTGAATTTTGATCTAGTTAGTTTTGAAATGATTCAGAACTTTCTCTCAAGTTTTGGAATTTAATTTTTGGATTAAAAGTTTAATTTTGAAATAATTAAATTCCAAACCCTAGAATTTTAGAAGTTTAAAATTCACCCTATACTATTATAATATTATAAGAATAAATATTATATATGTATAACATAAATGTTAGTCTTACCGTTAGTAGGCCTCATTCACGAAGCCGCTCTATAAGGGGGGTATAAGGTTATGACCTATAAAATGGCCGTTTAATGGGTGTCCACTCTCACTCACCGCTTCCTTGATTGGTGGATGGTCGTTAGCCGAACGGGTAGGATAGGGCAACCATTTCCTCATTAAAAGTATAATGATTTATAAAGTAACTAAATGTTTTTACAAAATTCCCAATTTTGGTTACTTTAGGCAAAATGTGAATTTAATGCTATTCCATGAAATTACACTTTGTACCCTTGCTAAGACGTTAGTGGAGCGTGTGTGGTTAACCGTCACACTAATTTGGCTCTAAGCAAATGTGGCAAAGGGTGACTCGATGTTTGTCATAGATCGATGGAGCGTGTATGGTTAACCGACACATCGATTAGGTGACTGTAACATTGGGGGCATCATGTATATTTGCATGGTTATTTACACCCTGTTTGTGATCCTCAGTATCCCAGTCACAAACTTGAGGGGCATATTGCGATTTAAACATGCCATTGAAAAGTTCAATGAATCTCAAAAGATCTAGGAGTTTTCAATACATTTAAAACTTAACTCTCTTTTGTTTTTCATGGTGGAAATTAGTGAATCGTCATTCACTTACCTTCAAATTATTTGTTGTTTAGATTACGACATCCCTCTTCTAAATAGCAAATAATGTTGTTGGATCCTAGCACTAATTTCTCATTTGGGTGTTTAATTGGGGATTCTTATCTAATCAAACTCTGTCTCTTTTCTTTTTCAGATGTCGAACTCAAACAACAACGCTTCAAGCTCAAACGCCTCCAACTCATTCTCACTCATTAATTTGTGTGGGAGGGTGATCTTCGATGGAAACAATTTTAACGATTGGATCCGCAACATAAGGATGGTCACCCGCTACGAGGACAAGGAGTATGTCCTCGACAAGGAGCTGAAAGAGGTGGACATGAACACTGCTACTTCCGAGGAGATCGCTGCCTTCGAGGCCTATGAGCGTGATGCCACAAAAGTCCATTGCATCATGCTAGCGACCATGATTGTTGAACTCCAAAAGTCCTACGATGACTTTTATCCCTACGAAATGCATCAGGACTTGGTTGAAAGGTATCACCAAAGTGCAAGGCAGGAGAGGTATGAGATCATCACTTCGATGATCACGACCAAATTGTCAGCAAAGGGGATTGTGAGGTGTTTTTGTGTTGGTTCCTAGAAGCGTTGATCACCAGGAAATCGATTTCCTATAGAAGGTAAAACCACCGGTCCATAGGCTATGAGTTATAGAAAACGACTAGTGATTTTTTTTGGGTACAATGACAAAGATAATTTGAACATCATGTTTGTAATATGACCTACAAACACATAATTTATTTGGTTTATGTATTTATTAGTTGTTTGTTGATTTTAATTGTATTTTATATTTTATAAAACAAAAAGTTATACATTTTATGAAAACAAAACTTATACATTATATTTTTTTATTTATAAAACCAAAACTAAACGAAAAGCCATATGTTACACGCAAAAAAAAAAGTCAAATGTATTCCAGAATTCCGAAAACCTCTCCGGAACAACGTGTTCCGAAAAATGTGGTTACTTTACAAAAAAAAAAAATTGGTCATTTTTGTCAAAAAAAACCATTTATAATGGTTAGATTACTCAATTTTTTTTATCCACACTCTTAATTAGATGTATTACTCCTAATTTTATATTATTTAAGTCATCCCTAACCAGGTGTTTCTCGCGATCGCTCACCAAAAAATAAAAAAAAAGAAAAATTAATGCATTATGGTGATTTAGGCCGTATGTCATTAAAAAACAAATTTAATAAAATATAAAAATCGAAAACTTATTTTCTCTAAATAATTTAATCTTATTTGTCTGTAACCCTTTTTGATTTCCTTGTTTTTTGGTATCCAAATTCCGGTTTTAATGTTTCTAATATTTTCCAACATAATAGAAATTAACACTCTGAATCTGAACGATCAAGAACTAACTTCTTAATGGGATCATTAAGAGGACAAACAAACATCCCCGTCTAACTGCCCCTGCTAAATCATGATTGAATGTCTCATTTTCCTCTTTCTTCTTTCTCGTATTTGACACCATTCGTCTGATCATGGCTAAGACTCACTAACATTCTCTTTGCCAGCAGGCTCACACTTGCTTGTTTCGGGCTTGCTGGCTTATAATCCAGATTGATCTATTCAGATTGAGGAAACACCGAGTTCAGGTATTCCAAATGGAGAAACTCTGAGATTTCTCACTATTCGTATGAAAATGGGGAAACAATATTTCTAAGACTCAAATCCTTATTTTTTATGCAACGGACTCCCCGAATGGACTTATAACAACAATACCAACCAGAACTTCTGATGAGACCTATCAATCGTACTATCACTCTCTGCTATTAGAGAGACTTTTCACCCACATGCGGCTCATCCTTCTCTAATACGTGCTATAGACAAGCTAAAATAAGGGTCCACCGGTGGTATGAATTTTTTAACAAAAAAATTTGTAGGATAAGAGAAAAATTAATTTTTTAATATAAAAATTAGATTAGATTGGGTTAAGTATCAAAGCTAAAATGGAGAACATGAATACTTGATGCCATGTACATGGAGTTTGAAAATACGTGACATTTTTTGAGAGAAAGTTGTGAACGTGGAAAAATGGTTTCAATCCAAGATTTGTGAGGCCATAAAATATTTCCCATTTTTGGAATCGCAAAGACGAGGGAAAATTCAAATCCAAACTTTTTCAATATTTTCAATTTCCCCAATTCCAAAAATTTCAAATGCACTGTTCATCGCACCAAAAGTTGCCGGGTATTAATATAATATATTCTCCATCATCGTCTTCGACATTATCATCATCATCATCATCAAGCATATACCTACTGATCTTACTCCCATATACCTAATCAATCTCCCTCCCTCCTTCCCTCCCTCTATCCCACCCATGGCGCATGATAGCGACCTTCCCTGCGACGGAGACGGCCGCTGCATGATCTGCAAAATCAACCCACCGGAAGAAGAGAAGATTACCTGCAAGACCTGCGTCACTCCCTGGCATCTTGATTGTCTTTCTGCTCGTCCCCAAACCCTAGCCGATGCTGCACAATGGGAGTGTCCCGACTGTTCAAATCTCATTACTTCTCCGCCTCCCTCTAACGTCACATCGGGATCTGAACCGTCCGGTGCGCTTGTTGCGGCCATTCGAGCCATTGAGTCTGATGTTTCACTCTCCGACCAAGAGAAGGCCAAAAGACGCCAGCAACTGTTGAGTGGAGGAGGTTCCGACGATGGCGATAAACCGGCCGATGACAAAATAGAGGCCGCCGGCGCCGGTGGTACCGATGTTCTAAAGATTCTCAGCAGTAGCTTTAACTGCTCCTTTTGCATGCAGCTGCCGGAGCGACCAGTCACGGTAATGTTTCTTAGAGCTATTTGTTTAAAAGTGATTAACATAGGTTTAGATCCATTGCTCTGTTCTTTTAATCGTTTATAAACTTTGTTGATTAAACCACCAAAAGAAGTTTCAATGGTTTCGTTATGGAAAATATCTTAACAAGTTAATTTCATTGAGTAGCACTATTTAAAGTTTATCTGTTCATGTTACAGACACCCTGTGGTCACAACTTTTGTTTGAAGTGCTTCGAGAAATGGGTTGGCCAGGGGAAACGAACATGTGTCGTTTGTAGAACTTCGATTCCTCCTAAAATGGCGAGTCAGCCTCGAATCAACTCATCCCTTGTTATAGCAATCAGGATGGCGAGGATGACAAAGTCAAATGCTGCTTCAGGTCCACCTAAAGCCTACTTTTCTGTTCTGAATCAGAACAAACCAGACAAAGCGTACACCACTGAGAGGGCGAAGAAGACAGGGAAGGCTAATGCATGCAGTGGAAAGATATTCGTGACAGTTCCTCCAGATCATTTTGGACCCATTACTGCTGCGAATGACCCAGAGAGAGGAATGGGCGTTCTTGTTGGTGAAACTTGGGAGGATCGTATGGAATGTAGACAATGGGGGGCTCATCTTCCTCATGTTGCTGGGATTTGTGGTCAGTCTGAATATGGTGCACAATCGGTGGCACTATCTGGAGGATATGAAGATGATGAAGATCATGGAGAGTGGTTCCTATACACAGGAAGGTATGCAATGTTTTGTGTGGCTTTTTTTGTTTCTTGATGTGATTTTTGTTGGCAGTAAATGGGCTTTGATACCAAAACCAGTATCATCTTTTTGGAAGTTTTGACTTCATGTTGCATAATTCTATTGCACCAATGAGTAGCATTGTGTGTTTGATGGTGACAAATTCTAATCTATCTTTCCTTGTTTCTTATGGACAGTGGTGGAAGAGACTTGAGTGGGAACAAAAGGACAAACAAGACTCAATCATTTGATCAGAAGTTTGATAAATCAAATGAAGCCTTACGAGTTAGCTGCAAAAAGGGCTACCCTGTACGTGTTGTAAGGTATGTTCTTATCTAACTATGAATCTTGCTACCGTATTCCTATCTGTGTAGATTCAAAATATTATCAGTGTCTTACTATAATGTTTATTAAATGAACAGGTCACACAAGGAAAAACGTTCTTCTTATGCACCTGAGAAAGGGGTGAGATATGATGGAGTATACAGGATTGAAAAATGCTGGAGGAAACCTGGAATTCAAGTAAGATTTTGAACACCTCACAATTGTTTGATATTATATGTTCTTTCTTTTTCTAAAATGGTGTTTAACATTTACTTTATAACAGGGATACAAGGTATGCAGGTATCTTTTTGTTCGCTGTGATAATGATCCTGCTCCATGGACAAGGTTTGTGATTGATCTCATGATTTCAATGGTTATATGAAGTTTCTAAATGGGTTTTATTAAAGTTATTTACTTTTGATTATAAATTTGCAGTGATGAAATTGGTGATCGTCCAAGGCCTTTACCTGTCATCAAGGAGCTCAAGGAAGCAACAGATATAACAGATAGGAAGGGTTCTCCTTCCTGGGATTATGATGTGAGATAATCTTGTTCTTATGTCTTTTATAGCGATGATCTTATTACAATTCAAAGATTTTGATAAACCCTGATATTTGCAGGAGGAAAAAGCTTCTTGGCTATGGAAAATTCCTCCACCTGGAAGCAGAAAGCATGCTGACACTGGTGATATGGAGGTTGGCAAAGTTCCAAGAACTGTCAGGCGTAAAACACATATGATGTCTGTGAGTGAAAGACTCCTGAAAGGTCAGTTTTTAACTATTTGATACTTTTATAAAAAGTAAAAACCATTTTTGTTTATCTGATGAGCTAAGTATATCTTGTACTACAGAGTTTTGCTGTCTTATTTGTCACAACGTGATGAATTTTCCTCTTACAACACCATGTGCACATAATTTCTGTAAGTCATGTTTGGAGAATGCTTTTTCTGGTCAAACTTTTATAAAGGAGAGGACATGTGAAGGAAGGCGAACACTTAGGGCACAGAAGAATGTCATGAAATGCCCATCTTGCACTAATGACATCTCTGAATACCTCCAGAATCCACAGGTATTATTATTTTTCCCCATACAAAGTAGTAATGGTTATAATCTGTGATGAATCTAAATAAGCATGTTCATTTATTGTTTTGACAGGTGAATAGAGAATTGATGAGTGTGATTGAATCACTTCAGAGGCAGACGAAAGAAGCAGAGGAAAGTGCAGGTTCTGGAGAAGAAAATGAGAAGTGTGATGTTATGGAAGAAGATAAAGATAAGGAAGTAAAGGATATGAATCTTGAGGTTGATGAGAAAGTTGAAGAGTCAAAGGCTGATGTGAAAGATGAGGTGATGGAGGCAGGTGATGTAGGGAAAATTGTATCTGATGATTCAGATGTTAAGGAAAATGATAATAAGGAAGCCATTGAAAAGGCTTCACCAAAAGGTAAAGCTAAGGAAGCCATTGAAAAAGCTTCACCTAAAAGTAAAGCTAACAAGAAAAGGAAAGCAGCAGGTGTTACTGATAACACACCTAAGAAGAAGCTACATGAGGAGGAGTCTGCAAGTGTGAAGCCAGAGTTGACTGAAACAAAAGATCCAAAGGTTGATGAAGAAGGAAAGGGAGGCAACAAGACTCCAAAGAAGAAGAAAAATGGTGGTGGAAAATTTGCAGCATCACCATCACCTTCAAGTCCAGGAGCCAATACCAGAAGCAAGAAGGCAGTGGCTTAGCAGGAGGAATAGGAGGGTAATAATGTCTTTTTCATGGTTCATTTAGCATGTCTGATTCTTTTTTATTTTAACAAGATTGTGGATTGATATGGGCAATTTTTGGAAAGTAATGCCATTTTCAAGTCTGGTACTGGTAGTAGTCTTATTTTGGTAACAGTCATGAAACTTATATGACTATATATTGGTTTATATAATCTACCTACTATTTTGGTGTCATATTTACTGGTTTATGAACTTCTTCTATCTATAGCTCAAAATTTGTTACAGGATTATGTTTATTATTACAGTATATTTGTAATGAATGTGAGGATGGATGTACATTGATGATTCTTAGGACTTCTGTTGTTGCTCAAGTTTCTTTACCAAAGCTGCCTTTTCTTCCTCAGGCAGAGCATCGAACAAAAACACAGATTTGTCTCCAATGTCATCCTGGAAATACATATAAGGGTTAATCAGAAATATGTGTGTTTTTAGTTACAAATTTTCAATTCGACAGAATGTGAAATGAAATCTACCTTAATAGGCTGAGTGAACTTTCTTGCTGCAAATATAACAAAAAGTGCCATCCAAACGCCAAGGAGACTGACCTTAACACCATCATCCATTAAACCACTCTGATCCAGAAAAAAACAAAGAAAGACGATGATAAATGGAGTGAAAGTGAAGTAATAATCATCAATGAAAATGGTTTCAGAAGAATTGTACCAGGTGTCCGAGAAGAACCGAGGGAATGATGAATGTTAGAATACCAGCTTCCAATTTCCCATAGCAAAGTCCTGTTTTTGATTGTTTAATCAGTCGAATAAGAATTCAAACAATCTGTTTTGTTTTCACTTTTCATAAAAAAAGATTGATCACCTTCTTTAAATACAAGACCAGTTAGGGCTGCAAATAGTGGACCAACGAACCAGACTGCAGAAGGGTTGTCGATGACATATCGTATCAAACTTCCATCTGCAGGTTGAGCGAGGCATATTTTTGCTGCAAATGATCCGACAACACCAAGAGCCCATAGCGCTTGAAGAGTTCTCTTAATCTCAGTTACATAAATATGAATCAAAACCAGTGATAACCCTAATCCAGTAGCTCCGATTGCGTACAGAATATCGATATTTTGCTTCAAGAAATCAGTGACGAAGAAATCGTCAGGCAGGAAAGCAGTTGATGATGCAAGAACAAAGGATGTTGCAGCTGTAACTAATCCGGACCTGTATGAAATGACCTGCAACACCAACACCATACAGCAACTGAATGAATGAAAATGATGATATGCATATGGTAGTATTAAGATTGAATGTGTGAATAAGTCACCTCACGGATATCGGAGGAATCAACGGACCAGGGGCCGTAAATTCCTTGATAGACTCTTGGAGTTGGAGGTTCCAATAAACCGTCGTCTCCGGCAGCTTGGCACTTGACCTCTCTGTGTCTATGGAGTTGGAGTTGTGTTGAAACCCTAAAAAGATGGGTGGTGGTGGTGGTGGTGGTGTTGGTGTGAGTAGAAGTGAGTTTCATGTAGCCATAAGAGGAGGGGAGTTTGGTATCGGAGAAAAGAAGAGCAGGAGGTGATGAAGTTGCAGTAACCATAGCCATAGCCACAAGGATGCTCATTGCTGGTTGTTGGTTTATTAGGTTGGGAGGTCACGGTTATCGACACCTGCACACCTACAAAACCGTATCAAATTATGCCAAAACTATATCTTTCTTGCAAGTCTTTGCTTGGTTTGTATAAGTTATTATTATTATTATTATTTTGGGTAAATGGCACAAAAAAACATTTTCTTTACACAGAAATTCGATTTTGATACCGTGTTTTTTTTTTGTGTCAATTTTAACATTGTGTTTTCAAATTTATTACATTTCTGACTACTTGACCGGTTAACCAGGTTACATGCTGACGTGGCATGATGACTTGTCAGTTTTGATGACGTGACATGCTAACATGATATGCTGACGTGTCAAAATTGATTTTTTTTTTCCACAAAAAACACTAAGTTTTCACTTTTTTTCGATTTTGACACTAAGTTTAATTTTTTATTTCAATTTTGACACTATGTTTTTTTGTTCCAATCGAACACCATTTATCAAATTTTGTTCAATTTTGTCTATTTTTACATTTGAAACCGTATAAATATATTTTTTTATTACATTTTAAACCGTATAAACATATTTTTTTCGTTTAAAAACCACATTTTAAAGTTGCATATTTAATATAAAATACAATTTTTATATAACTAATACATATTTATACATACAAATAAGGTTTGAGTGTAAAAAAAATGTATTTATACAAAACTATGGTTTTTAAATGAAAAAAAAACATATTTATACCGTTTAAATGTATTAAAAAAAATATTTATACGGTTTCAAATAAAAAATTGTCAACATTGAACAAAATTGGAAAAAATGATGTTCGATTTGGAACAAAAAAACATAGTGTCAAAGTTGAATGAAAAAATTAAACTTAGTGTCAAAATCGAAAAAAAATAAAAACTTAGTGTTTTTTGTGAGAAAAAAAATTCAATTTTGACACGTCAGCATGTCATGTCATCATGCCACGTCATCAAAACTGACACGTCATCATGCAACCTGATTAACCGGTCAAGTGGTCAGAATTATAACAAATTGAAAAACACAGTGTCAAAATTGACAAAAAAAACACGGTGTCAAAATCGAATTTCTGTGTAAAAAGAGTGTTTTTTGTGCCATTTACCCTATTATTTTTTAATTTTATTGCATTTTAGTATTTTATGAGACTATAAAAATAATTTATCCTAACTTATTAATTAGCTAAGGTTATCTTTGGTATATAAAAAATAGTTTATTGTTAGATTGTAAACTAACTTTTTGATACTATTTGATTTATCAATAAGCTAATTTATAAATAAAAAAATTATATTAAGCTCGGTCAACACAATCACTAGTTTTCGATAAACTAGTTGAACCAACTTTATTCATAACCTAATTTATAAGCTAAAAACTAGCGCCAAACACAATTTTAAAAATCTTTTTGCAGCCATATTAGAATCACCAAAGTGGAAATTAAGTATAATTTATTTTGCTAACACTGATTTTGTAAAATTATATTAACTGATCTCCTTATGGTTTACCACAATTATGAATTAATTCAATATCCTTATAGTATAGCATTCTTCGTCCTTGTGGTTTGTTTTTTGGTTTACGTATCCACATATGCTCTCTTTATGAGGCTCGGTCATTCAATGTTAATCTGTTTACTAATATTATCTACAACTACAAACTTGCTTCAAAAATTATTTAGCCGGAAGTTTCATTATTATTTTCTAAGAAAGGGTCCCTGGATGTGTTAGGTAGGTCAAGCCAAGAATCCAAATATGTTTTACACAACAGTCGACCTCATCATTATGGTGGATCTAAAAATGTTTACGCATTTTATGGTCAAATAAGTTTCAATATGTAATATATTAGTTGATGCTGTAAAAAGACAAACTTAGTTAACTTTTTTGATAATTTCACTGAAAAAGGTCTTATACTCTAATTTTAAATACACTTTTTCAAAGTATACGTGTTGTTTTAAAAAAAAATATATATATAATAATGTAAAGATGCACAACACAAACTGATTTTTTGAGAACCGGAACCGGTTTTGTTTTCAAAACATAACCGGTTAGAACCGAGCCACCGGTTTGGAACCGGTTTTTATAAAAATCGAGAACCGGTTATTTTCCTGGTTTTCTAAAAAAACCGAACCAAATTTATTTTTAACAAAATTCTACATCCGAAAAAACAGAACCGATTATAACCGAAATTTAAATTGATGTTTGTGCACTTCTATAGTCAAGAAATAAATTATTTCTTAAAAGGTCGTATACAATATTTTTTAGCCATTCAGTACAATTTATGTATTAGATGGTTATACTATACAATTATATAAACATAGATTGTTGTGTATGGTTAAAAAGTAACATTTTCCTTTTACCAACTGATTTTAGGCTTTCTTGAAATCATTCAAATAGCCGGTTTAGAATTTTACGATTTTTACCACTGATTCCTTTAACGTATCATTCAAACCGAACCCGTTTCAATATCGGTCCAAAAAGAAGGAAAAATCCGGTTTACCAAACTCATGGCCGTGGGTCTTATATATGGCCCAATAGTGGCGTAGCTTGAACATGGGCCTTAGTTTAACATACAGAAGCCTAAAGTAAAACCCATTCTCAGTTTCTTAAATTAAAATGATGTCCTGACCTAAAACCCTAATCTTCTTCCCGTTGTTTCTCCTTTCATATTACGCCGATTCAGAAATACGCCGAGGTACGCGTCTTCTCCAATATAGAATTTACATCTTACACTGATTCTGTATTTTATTTTATGATCATATTGAATTCTTAACGCCCGTTAAACTTTGCACATTATGAGTTGACATACGCCTGTGCATCTGATCTGATGCATTTGATGATTTGATTTTGATAATTAACTGATGATTCGAAGTGTTATAATCTGTGTTTTTCCTTAGATTCTGATGTATAGACAATTACTTACCCTAATTGATCATGTCGGTTTCAATGCTGAACTAACTTTAAAAAAGGGTATTTTGTTATTTATTTATTTTTTTATCAATGCATTCGATAGAATGCTCATGAGAGGAGTTATTAGCAAAAATTCTTAACGCGGATTTGATAGAAAGATGATGATTCAATGCATTTGAAGATGTTCGTTTTTTGTGACAAAATCCTAACTATTTAATCGATGTGAAACTAACACATTTGATGCAGTGTAGGTGATGGCTCCAAAACAGCCAAACACAGGCCTGTTTGTTGGGTTGAACAAAGGTCATATTGTCACCAAGAAGGAGTTGGCTTCTCGCCCATCTGATAGGAAAGGCGTAAGTACAACTTTCGTTTTTGAGATTTTCTCAAATATTGGCAGTATAGTTTGAGTCTTTGATTATGTATGGATCACATGTTCATGATGATTGAAAAAAATGGTATTTTTGTGTAGAAAACAAGCAAAAGGTCTCATTTTGTGAGGAATTTAATCCGTGAAGTAGCTGGATTTGCACCATATGAGAAGAGGATTACGGAGTTGTTGAAAGTTGGAAAAGACAAACGTGCCCTTAAGGTGGCCAAGAGAAAGTTGGGTACCCACAAGAGAGCAAAGAAGAAGAGAGAGGAGATGTCTAGTGTGCTTCGCAAGATGAGGTATTCTTTTCTTTTCTTTTTATAATTTCTGTTTAATTTGTACTAGTTTTAATTATTTGATGTTATCAACTTGTTCTTATTTTAAAAAAAAAAAATTAATTGTAGGTCTGGTGGAGGTGCGGAGAAGAAGAAGTGAGATTTAATTTTTTAGCATAATTTTGTTAACTATTTTTATTAATTAAAGTAAAACTTCAACTTAAGCTGAGATTGGGTGCCTTTGTACTATTTCTTTTGATAAGATATGTCTTCTCTATTATACGATTTTGTTCCATTTTATGTAGTTCAAATTGTTAATGTGGGTGGAATGGTTACTAATTTTTTTTCAAAAATTCACGATTTAAAAAAAAACATCTATCAGAATTTTTTTGTGGTGGAGATTTCAAAGGCTATTTTCATACAAAAAAGCTTTATATTGCGTAAAAGAAGTCTTGAATCGAGCCACCAACTTTCCACACAACACCATCTTTGACCTCACCCACCCGGTTGCTTGATAATTCTTTTAGTTGAGAGATATAAAAAGGAGCATCTTTTCAATAACTTTATCGATCTGGTTCTGTACCTTTACATCTTGTTTCATTATTGTCTAGTTTTTAATCAACAAATATACTTTACTTCTAAATCCATATATGGGACATGAACCCTTGAATTTAAGAGCGAGAACAATAACAGATACAGCTGAGTTAGAAGACTATTGGTTTTTCTATTTAAAACTATTTTTGAGCATTGACCCTTTTGGACTCATTAGGCTGGAGGGAGTGGTGCCACCGAAACCGCACTCCCTTCATTGACACATAAGCGTCACATTATTTTTTATCATAAGAGTGCGGTTCCTTGCCACACCCAAGGAGTAGTGCCACACTTTATTTTAACAAAAAATTAATTTAAATAAAAACTTTAATTTCCTCCCCAACCAATCATAAATCAGTCAAATTCTCCCCACCAATCACAAACCGCGGCCATTTTTTACCACACTGCGGTCTAAACCTTACCCAAACCGCACCCGGGGGCAGTGTTCACTGCTTAGGTGGCGAAACCGCACTCCCAAACCGTACCCACTCCCTCTAGCCTTACGAACAATTACATTGATGCCTTATTTTTTCCATTGGGCTTTAGCATCTTCTGCGACTTTTACTTTTACTTTTGCCTCTGCCCAAGATCTTCATAAAAAGCATTTAAAAGAATCATGTCTTATCAATTAGATAAAAGTTATTCTTCTACGACCATCTATATCAATAGTCTTTTAATTATGCCAAATCATGGTTTGCAATAAAAACTTACATCAATGCAATTTGAAGTCTTTTTCAAATTGTGGATCAAACAAAATATAACAAGTAAATTAATTATTGACGTTTGTTTGTTTTAAAGAATGGTCGCGGTATAATTAGGTTGGATTGTTGGATTTCAGAAGTGTTATAATGCTAAAGCGGTCCTGCCATCCGGTGTTTCATGTCTGACCCCTATCTGTCCATAATGGTTGAAAAGTATTGATTATGCTCTTATATAAAAATTATACTAAGACTAATAATTAGTTGCGATAAATATTAGGCTAAAATCTAGTGGTAACAATACTAGGTTTCGTCGAAGGAAAATACAATTGTTAGAAGCGAAGCGTTGTCCGAGTTTCGAGTCATCACTTTAACAAGTGAGTACATGGTTACTTTCTTCTTACACATATATATATGAAATATTTAATATAAATTATATACAATGCGTGCATATTATCTGTGTTCTTGATATCTATGTTGGATGAACAAAATATACATGTTTTACTTGATTCAAACTGTATATGTATTTTTATACTTATAAATACGTATTGGGTAGCGATGGGTGATGAGAGATAAGTGATGATAGAAAGGTGATGATAGATAGGTGATGATAAATAGGAGATGTGAGATGTGAGGAGATGTCATAACCTTGACCCGCGATGCGGCGATGTAGTCATCTACCAGAGTATAGATGACGACCACAAACTATTTTAGACAGTCATGTGGAAACACCAGCAAGCTCATAACCTGTAGGTGATGAATTACGAGTTCAGGCGATGTTGTAACTACATGGTGATGCGGTGATACTTTAACCCTTACTTTGAATTACGAGTTCATGCGATGTTGTAACTATGTATTCATGTGAAGATACTCTAACCCTTATTGGATACGTATTGGGGGAGTAATCCCCGAATCAGTATTGTCTATGCGATGAAAGCGATAATCCTTAGGAATAAACATATAAGGAAATGCGATGAGAGGTAAATACAATATAGGAGATGACCCTTAGGGTAAATCTTTAGAGAAGATTAAATGAAGAAAACAGGTATGAGTAACCGGGTTAATTGTTTGACATGAATTATGTGAACAAACAAATTAACTATATTATTGTGGGTTGAAACCCCTATGTACTCACCAGGTTTTCCAATCTGACCCACTCAGTTTATGTGTATCACAGATGTCGATACAAAGCTACATTTCACTGAGAAATTAAAGGAGATGTAAATCACTAGTGTAAATGAATGTAAGGTCTGTTTATGCTTATGTTTCTGTATTGACAATGACATCCCAAAGTTTTAATATAAACAAAATACATTTCTTCGGAAATGCTTTGATAATATATTTATCATGTTTTTATGGGAACAAAATCTGCAATATTATTCTTCAAAAAGGATACTCTGATCTTCAAATAAGTATAAATAAAATTTTTAAAATGACCGTGAATTTGGGAATGCCACAAAGTTGGCTGGTGGTTTGGATGTGACCAATCCCTACAGCCTTAGGCTCTCAAGTATGGGACATGAACACGCATAAGAGCTGAGGTGGCAATGCACCCTAAGCGTGAACACCGCCCCAAGTGTCCGTAGGTGCCTTGTGGCGTGGCTCCAGCTACGGGCGAAAACGAGAGACTTGATAGGTTGATTCCTTTTTGACCGTTTTTCCTTCCTTGAACGTTACAATCAACATTAATAAAAAAATCAAATTTAAAACTTTACCTATATATATATATATATATATATATATATATATATATATATATATATAGAGAGAGAGAGAGAGAGAGAGAGAGAGAGAGAAAACTGAAAGATTGGTCCCTATGATATTCAAAAAACTTTGGATAGGGTCTAAAAAGTTTCCAACTTGCATGAAAGGTCCAAAATCAAAGTTTTTCTGTGTTTTTGGTCCATCACACACTTGAAAAGTTGTTTTTACCTTTTTCATTTCTTTTTTCTATTTTCTTTATTTTTTTTGTATTTAAATAATTAAAAATAAAAAATAAAAAATAAAATCTCACCCAACTCTCTCTCTCTCTCTCTCACACTCTCTCTCTCTCTCTCTCTCTCTCTCTCTCTCTCTCTCTCTCCTATACGATGCCATGAGCAAACTACATCCATAAGGAAAAGAGGAAAGAACACATTCTAACTCCAAACACAATTACTAAATCAATATTAAAATAAAAAATCCAAACCAAATTGTGATATAGTCTTAATTTAAGTTGGAAAAAATCGAAATCTTCGAAGTTAAAATCAAAGATGGAAATTTGGATATTGACGAAGATGGAGGTTGAGGATGACCATGAACATAAAAAGAAGATGAAACAAATCTATGTACCCCCCCCCCCCCCAATCTTCAAAGCTTTATCCAAAAAAAATGTGGGTCATTTTTGTATTCTCAACCCACTGACACAGAATTCATTTTTCGTGTTCATCTTTATCAACATACATGTACACAGACAATGATAGACACGAACACTTACAAATCAAAACTGTGAAAGAGAGCTATGAACTTGTTGCAGGAAACTCAACTTTGAACCTGTGAACTTGTTACATTCCCTTTAATCCAATCAGTTAATGAAATTTCAAGACACAACAGAAAACAAAGAATTAAACCCAACTTTTGAACTAATATAAGCTTTGATTGTTTGTTCAATGATGCTTTCAAGAGCCTTAAAACCCAGAAAACGTAAAACCTATAAAAAAACAAAAACGAAGTTTTCAAGCACCTCCAAATCATTGATACATGTGAATTAGATTTCAAGATCAACACCAAACACTGCCACACCTTATGTGATTTATATTTCAAGATCATTCCGTCTGTTCTTCAAGAATCAATATAAACCCGTACACGACTGGTCTCAAACGATTCAAAGATAAAGGGATGAAGAGAATATGATCAGTGTATGATGTACCTTTTTTCTCTCGGTTGTTGGGATTACATAAAGAAAAGATGGGGCTTCAGATACGTTTATGAGAGCTAAAGATATGGGGTAGATGACAACAGTGGAAGAAGAAAAACGGGGGTGGGATGTGGATGTTTTTTCTCTGTTGTGTAAAGAGAGAGAGAGAGAGAGAGAGAGAGAGAGAGAGAGAGAGAGAGAAAGAGAGAGAGAGAGAGGTGCCGATGGAGAGGGTTGGGTGAGATTTTTTTTATTTTTAATTTTTAATTATTCAAATACCAAAATAAGTAAATAAAATAGAAAAAGAAATGAAAAGGGAAAAATTGACTTTTCAAGAGTATGAGGGACCAAAAACACAGAAAAACATTAATTTCGGATCTTCCACGCAAGTTGGAAACTTTTTGGACCCTATCCAAAGTTTTTTGAATACCACAGGGACCAATCTTAAAGTTTTGTCAAAATTACATGAAATGTCCTCCTGCCGTTAAATCTAACTTTTTAGCTATTAGTTTTAATGAAAAAACTATTTTATCCTTATACCAAATTTGCAATATACTACAAACCTCAAGGACCATATGCGTAATTTTGTAAATTTGAAATATTATATATATATATATATATATATATATATATATATATATATATATATATATATATATATATATATCGAAGAACAATGAATTGCATGGTCTAGCCTGTGAACACGCAAGTGAAGGCCAACTAGTCGGAGCCAGCTCAAAGATCTTGTTGTGATCAAAGTATTAGAGATAAAACTTAACTATAGATAAGATTTATCTCTTCTCATTTAAACGTGTATAGTTTGTTATTAATTTGTATTCCTCATATCATTATCATTATATACTTATAAATGAAACATTTTTCCTTTCACCACATTCATTTGAAACTCCCATGACTTTTCAATTTCTTTCTAATAATGATTATAAGTTGGTTAATAAGATTAAATAAATATCAAACCTAAAGTGTAATCATATATAAACTAAATTTCAATATTAAAAGAATATCTTTACTTCTACATATAAAGTTATGTTTTTTAACATTTAACATATTATACTTAGTTTATTAGTTTTAATATATTGTTGGATGTAAACCATTATCATTTTAAAGCTAAAACTTTTGAATAATTTTTATAAAATACTTAAATTATAAATTTAAATATAACATTATAGGATCAACTTAGATATAAATTTTGGTTTAACTTAAACAACCCAAAGAATATTATGTAAATAGTTAAAAGTGATAAATTGTAGTGTCTTTCTAATAATGATTATAAGTTGGTTAATAAGGTTAAATAAATATCAAACCTAAAGTGTAATTATAAATAAAGTAAATTTCAATATTAAAATAATATATTTACTTCTACTTACAAAGTTATGTCTTTAACTTTTAACATATTATACTTAATTTATTAGATTTAATATGTTGTTGTATGTAAACCATTATCAATTTAAAGCTACAACTTTTGAACAGTTTGGAAAAATACTTAAATTGTTGATTTAAATATAACATTACAGTGTCAACTTAAAAATAAATTTAAGTTCCACTTAAAAAACTCAATGAATATTTTGTGAATAGTTAATAGTGATAAATTATAGTGCTAAATGCAAAAACTAAATTATAATCTCAATTTAACTAAAATCTTTCCTAAAGATATTTGTATAATCGTTAAAAGTTGCCAAATAAGTAGCTTAAAATAACTTACAATAAAAATAGTTAAAAATAACTTTATATAAATTATTATATTGTTATCTTTAAAATCAAAAAACAATGTTTAATGTTTTAAATAATTATAATGATAGAAATTAAAACGTTAAGCTAATAAATTTTAAAAAATTAATTAACAATAACAACAACTATAAATAACATTAAACCATATATTATATTTAATTTTTTTCATGAGTAACTCGCGGGTAGAAGTCATTCAAATTGTTGAGATTATGTAGTTATAATAGATGTATATATTATCATATAATTCAAGATAATCAATATATTGTATCAATTTAGTATACAAATTATTATAACAAATTTAACAACAACGTTATTGTTATATTTAATAAAAACATATATTTATAAAGATTTCAACTATATATGTGTTTCTGCGCAACGCGCGGGCATTCGCCTAGTATTATATATAATAATGAAATACACAGAATCAATTCAAGTTGAATATTAATTTCGTATATGGTATCAGACTAGGTTTTCCCCTCTTCTCTTCTCATCATGGCTAGCGGCTCATCATCCTTTGATTCTTCTCTTTCCCTAAACACAATCCTTCACATGATTTATGTTAAACTCTCCCCTACTAATTATCTACTCTGGCGCAATCAATTGATCACTCGGCTCGCCTATCAAAAGTTATCGGGCCATATAGATGGCACACTCGCTGCACCCTCTAAAACTTTAGCCCCTGACGCTAATGGTATCTCTGCTCCCAATCCCGAATACTCTTCCTGGCTTGAAGTAGATCAGAAGACTTTTCTAATTATTCAAGCCTCTTTAACTGAAGTTGCTATGGTTGAGACACTCGGCCTCACCAGCGCTCAACAAGTATGGAATTCTCTTTAACGCGCCTATCAACAAGATTCTCAGGAACGCATCCATGTCTTAAAAGACAATCTTTGTCTCCTTCAAAAGGGTTCTACTATTGTTTCTAAATTTGGTGCCAAATTTAAAAGTTTGTGTGATCAGCTTTCAGCCATAGGTCATCCCGTGGATGAAACTGATAAGAACCACTGGTTTCTATGTGGTCTTGGTTCATCATTTGAAAATTTCTCCACTACTTATCGGGCACGCAAACCTCCTCCATCTTTTCGTGACTTAGTATCACATGCAGAATCTCATGAATTGTTTCTAAAGTCGATCCATGGTTCCACAGTTCCTGCTGTTGCCTTCACTGTAAATCGATCCGGATTTGGTTCAGCTTCCCGTGGTGGTTCCTCTGTTGGTCGATCCTCAGGTTGTGGTTGCGGTTCTCAAAATGGAGGCCGAGGTAGAGGCCGTCGTCCACCTCACTGCCAACTGTGTAGGAAAAATGGACACTATGCCAATTCATGTCCAGATTTACACTCTTTTGCTCGCCAAGGTTCCCCTGCAAATGCAACCTTGCCCCAGGCATTTCAAGCTCAGTGTCATGTTACAAATGATTCTCCTGATTGGTATGTAGACTCAGGTGCAACCACCCATATGACATCTTGTTCAACTCATCTGGACTTAACTACATGTTACAATGATCTTGATCATGTGATGTTTGGTAATGGTAATTCTTCTCATATCTCACACATTGGTACTATAAGTCTCTCTCTAACGACATCAAATTATCAGATGTTCTTGTAGTTTCTAACATCACCAAAAATCTGCTTTCAATTAGCAAATTGACAAGTGACTCTCCATTTAATGTTTTGTTTTCTAATCCGTTCTTTTCCATTCAGAATCGGGAAACAAAGGAAATCATAGTAAGGGGCAAATGTAAGAATGAATTATACGTACTCAAGCAAGGCCATCAAGTTTTTCTTTCAAGTTTGAAGTCATCTAAGTTGCAAGCATCTAATGAATTATGGCATAATAGACTAGGACATGTTTCATTTGACATTATTTCTTTGTTACATAAATTGGGTGTCTTATCTGTTACTTCTTTATTACTGAAACCACATGTGAGTCTATCGTGTCGATTATCTAAAAGCAAGTTATTACCTTTTCAACTTAATAATAAAAGGTATTTATAAGTTCTTGACTTGGTTCATTGTGATCTTTGGGGTCCAACACCCATAACTTCTACAGATGGATATAGATATTGTTGCATCTTTATTGATGATTTTTCAAGATTCACGTGGTTTTACCCAATGAAGCACAAATATGATTTTATTACCATTCTCACTGCCTTTTTAGCATTTGTTCAGACCCAATTTTCTTGCAAGATGAAAGTTTTTCAAAGTGATGGTGGAGGTGAGTTTGTAGATCATCGTGTGAGCACTCTTTTCACCAACAATGACACACATCATCGTCTCTCATGTGCTTACACACAACAACAGAATGGTCAAGCCGAACAAAAACATCGACATGTTACTGAGACTGGTCTTGCCATGATGTTTAAAGCTCATGCTCCAACCACCCTATGGGTTGATGCATTCAATTCTGCAACTTATATTATCTACGTCTTCCTCAAAGCTTCTTGACTATAAAAGTCCTTTTGAGTTGCTTTATCACTAATCTCCTAATTATAATATTTTTAAAGCTTTCGGGTGCACTGTTTTTCCAAACTTACGCAACAATTCGGTACATAAACTGGAACCACGGAGTGCTTCATGTATTTTTATTGGGTATAGTTCCCAATATAAGGGTTACCGGTGCTTAGATCTAACAACCGGGTGCATATATACTACTAGACATGCTGTTTTCGATGAACATCACTTTCCGTTTAGCGGTATTACATCTTCATCTGATCAAGCTCGAATGGTTTTTTCTGAATTTGATGATGTCTCTTCTCTCTCATTTCCGTCCCAACCAAGTGAAGACCGATCTTCTTCCTCAGTTTCCGAGCTAATAGTGCCTTGCACCTTATGTCCCACAACAACCAACTCTTCTCCCACTACTCCTATTTTTTATGAAGGACCTACTCAGCCGACGCCACCACCATCACCTCAAACGACTGCCTCTCCACCTTCGTCTCCGCCTTCGCCTCCATCTTATGATCTTCCTCCACCTGCAGCGCCGACTTCTTCTATTCATCCAATGGTTACCCGATCAAAAGACAGAATTTTCAAACCAAAGCATATTGTTGACCTTGCCTATCTTCAATAGTCTTCACTCCATAAAGCTCTTTTTTCCTTTAAAGAACCACGTGGTTTCAAATCAGCTGCAAAGAATCCACGTTGGTTATCAGCTATGGAAGATGAAATGACTACTTTACGGGCCAATAATACTTGGGACTTGGTGCCTCGTCCAACTACCTCCAATGTAGTTGGATCTAAGTGGGTGTATCGAATTAAATATAACTTTGATGGCACAGTTCAACGCTTCAAATCCCGATTAGTTGCACAAGGCTTCAGTCAAATTTCGGGCCTCAATTACACATACACCTTTAGTCCCGTTGTAAAAGCTGCTACGGTTCGGATTTTTCTTGCTTTGGCTGTCATGCACAAATGGCTATTACATCAGTTGGATGTAAATAATGTCTTTCTAAATGGTAGTCTCACTGACACTGTTTTTATGGAGCAACCCACGGGGTTTATTGATTCTCGCTTTCCCAATCATGTTTTCCGACTAAAGAAAGCTCTTTATGGCCTTAAACAAGCACCTCGTGAATGGATTCAACGCCTAAGTTCCTTTCTTGTTAGTCTTGGGTTTATTAACAGTAGGGTTGATACTTCTCTTTTTGTTTTCAAACGTGATGCACATATCTTGTACCTACTAGTATATGTGGATGACATTATTTTGAGAGGAAATCACTCTTTGTTGATCCGCAAATTCATCAATAAACTTCATTCATAATTTGTTGTCAAAGATCTTGGGAACTTAAGCTATTTTTTGGGACTCGAGGTGTCATATACTGATGATGGTTTGTTTCTTACTCGAGCAAAATATGCACATGATCTCCTTATATGTGCAGGTCTTCTCGAGTCCAAACTTGTATCTACTTCTCCTACTACCTCGGAGTCTCTTGTCTCTACTAGCTCTCCGTGCTCTGACTCTACTGTATATAGATCCTTAGTATGTGCTTTATAATATCTCACCATCACTCGTCCTGACTTGTCATATGCTGTCAACCAAGTCAATCAATTCCTTTATTATCCTACCGTTGATCATTTTCAAGTAGCTAAACGAATTCTCAGATATGTGAAGGGCACTTTATCTTATGGCTTACACTTTACTCGTCCCCAATCTTCTTCGCTCATTGGTTATTCTGATGCGGATTGGGCTCGTTGCATTGAGATCCGGCGGTCCACATATGGCTACTCGATTTTTATTGGTGGAAACTTGGTCTCTTGGAGTGCTAAAAAGCATCCTACTGTTTCACGGTCTAGCTGTGAATCCGAATACCGAGCCATGGTGAATACAACTGCTGAGATTGTTTGGATCACACATCTCTTACGAGAACTCTTTGCTCTACCACCAGATCGTGCAACCTTGCTATGTGACAAGTGACAACAAGAGTGCATTATTCTTAAGTCAAAATCCTATTTCTCATAAAAGAGCAAACATATCGACATTGACTACCATTTTGTTCGTGAGTTAGTTGCTTCGGGACGGTTATACACACGGTTTGTTCCTACTTCTCTACAGATAACTGACATTTTCACTAAAAGTCTTCCTAGACCTTTGTTTGAGCAGTTTCGTGCCAAGCTTCGTGTTAGTCCACCACCTCTGCGCTGGAAGGGGGGTATTAGAGATAAAACTTAACTATAGATAAGATTTATCTCTTCTCATTTAAACGTGTATAGTTTGTTATTAATTTGTATTCCTCATATATTATATATAGTAATGAAAGACACAGAATCAATTCAAGTTGAATATTAATTTCGTATACAAAGTACTATTGGTGTTAATTTGCTAAAATACAAAGGAATAGTAGATGTTTAGTTCCATAAGTTCGATTATAGGGTTTTGTGAATATATAGGGTTTCTTGTAAAAAGTTTTTGTGGTGGCGACCGATGAGGGGAGAAAGACGATAGACCCATACTTCTTTAGGGTGTGTTTGGGATTGCTTATTTAATTTAATAAGTATTTTTTAATGAAAATGCTTATTATCTTTTTAGTGATGAAGCTAATTTCTAAAAATAGTTTTGATTAATTTATTAGTTACAAAAGGCTATAAGTTGATAATATTTTTTTTCTATATATTTTCATTAACTTATATATGTAAAATCATGGACAGTTCTATATGATGTCCCATAGTAGCACCGAAAACCCCTGACTTCCATATACGTAGTACAAAAAGTATTGATTTTTTTCTACTATCATGTCGTTACTTAAATTTCTCGTGCTATCCAGTGCCACCTCTACCATAAAATCCTGCGTCCACCCTTGTGTAAAATGTCAAAAAAATACATACTTACATATGTGGTGGCAAGAAGGGAGGATGAAAGCGGGTATGTTAAATTTGATGGGTATATTATAGTCATTTTAGGTGAAGAAGTCAAAGTTATTTTTCAAAAGTCAACAATTTATGTGTTTTTTAAAAAGTCTGTTTTTGAAAATAGTAAAATGTTTTTTAAAAACATCTTTTTATTTCAAACACTTTATAAACTCATTTATATTTTAAAAATCTATATTTATGGCTGTTTGTTTAGCTCTTAATGCCCTTTAAAAAGAGACATATCCGAATCAAACCTTTCTTTACCTCTTATTTTTACATAAATAGCCTTTTAGGGGCTGTTTGGCAGGATCTGAATTTTTAAAATCTGAATTTTTAAGAGGTCTGAATTTCTAAGAGGGTTTGAAATTTTAAGAGCTGAATGTTTAACATGCTGTTTGGTTGGGACCTCTGAATTGCTGTGCTGAATTATTAAAATGACCATTTTACCCTTCTGTTTTATTTTTTATTGAATTCAAGTGTTTGTTTAGAAAATAACATAATAAATTTCTTAAATACGTATTAAAAAATATAAACACCATATAAAATCCAAATTTAGAATAAATCAAAATTAAACACAAATCCAAATCAAACATAAATATTTTTAAATCCACATAATCATACTAAAATCCAAATAAAATCCTACAAATTTAATTTGACCCCAATTGATTTGCAATCTGGTCTAGCAAATTATCCATGTATTCATTGCCTTGTAAACCCTATTCCATATTGTGTACGTTTTGGCCATCATTCTCTCCCCCTTGTGCTTGACCATTGTTCTCCTCGAACGCCATAAATACCCCATCATGAATATCACATTTCCTTATGAAATTGTGGACTGCAAAACAAGAGACGACTATATCTCTTTGCACTGAAAAAGGAAAAGGAGCCATTCGCTTTAGGATTTGGAATCTCGCCTTCAAAACACTATATGCACGTTCAATAACATTTCTGAGTTGCGCATGTGCATGATTGAATTTTTCTTCCTTAGTTAACGCATGCCGTTGTCGATTATCGGATAACCAATATCTCGTGTTCCACAAATATCTTAGCAACTGTTGCAATATCTTCCCCGATTTCAAGCAATCTTGAATTCGATGCATCTTTACCCTTATCTTTACTTTTATTTTGACTCTTTGCCGAATCTGTAGTCTTTTGTTTTTTTTGATTGAGCGGAGGACTCCTCACTGAGACCTACAATTTTTTGTTGAGTGCAATCAATGTCGTCAAAGTCATGCAAACTATAGTGGCTTGATTCTTGAGTAGGACGGGGAAGGGTAGAAGTTGGCCCCCAACTATGAATGTCTGTCGCAGTCGCGCCTTCAAACAACTGTATGCAAAGGTCGGGGTACGGTAGTGGCGTGCGTCTCAAAGAATCCACATGTTTGTTTGACTGTTTGGAAAAAATATTTTATTATTTAAACATGATAATATATTTTTTATAACTAAACAAAATACCTTCGATTCTAGTCCCCATTTTTCTTTGGAAAGATTGAAGGTGTTGGTTGTTGGATTGTACACATTGCCGGTTTTGTTTTTTAACTTCAAAAAAGCATCAAACTTTGACTTTAGGAGTAGATTAGATTTGCCCAGTTAAGCACCGAAGGGCTTGTAGCCCAACGGTATCCGGTGTTGCCCTCCCTCCTTGAGGTTGAGGGTTCAAGTCCTGTTGTGGACATATGTGGATTTAAGGAGTAGTTTAGGAGTAGATTAGATTTGTCGTTTAAAAAAAAACATTAGTTACCAAAAGGCTTAACTATTAATTGTGATCAAGGGGCTCAACAAATCTTTTACAAAACATTACACACCGAAAATCCCACTTAATTTAAATAATTATCAACTTTATAGAAACTAATAAAAAAGAAGACCATAAGGCTACCGAGAATAGAGGGCAGTCTCTGCGAACGCTGCTCCGACAGTGTGCGAGGTCGGCTTCCTTTCGCCAGCGGTGTGCAACGTCCGATAGGGATGCCGATGGGAGACGTCGAAGAGGGCATAAGCAAGAAGAGGGAGGAGTTGTGTTCAGTGTCGAGAGAAGAGAAAGAACATATGCGTGTCTTTTTTTTCTTTTCAGATGTGCCCAAGCCTCTCACTAAATAAGGCCCTGTTTGTTTACCTCTTAATTTTTCAGATACGGAACAAAGTCTGAATTCAAAAAAAAAACGTGTTTCTTGTTTTTCCCTAAACCACACGATCGAACATAACCCACCTCCTCTTCTCCTGTTCCGTGCGTCTTCTTCCTGCGTCTTCTTCCCCCTTCGCGTCTGCTTCCCTTCGCCGCTGCCGCCGCCCACCCCATCGTCGACGTCGCATCACCCTTGCAACGTCGACGCTCTTCTTCTGTGCCCTAAACTCGAAAATCAAAAATCGAAAACAGATTTGTTCTCTTCTTCTGAAAATCGATTGCTCTTCTTCTGTTTCTTCATTCCCCCCCCCCCCCAAACTCGAAAATCAAAAATCGAAATCAATTCTTATGTTATGCTAATCGGTTTCTGATTTGTTCAATTCTAATCTATTTGATGTTATGCTCGATTTTGATGTTATATGCTTGATTTTGATGGTATACGATCGAGTTTGAATGTGTTCAATGGATATGATGAAATGTTGATGTTGAATTTTTGATGTTATTGTTGATTTTTTATACTCAATTTTTTATGTTCAATGTTTTTCTGTTCGATTATTATGCTGAAATGTTTTTGCTGAAATTATCTTTGTGTTTGATGTTATAGTGAAATCATATATGTTCTTGCTGTTATCATGAAATATGCATTGGTTTTTCTAATTATGCATTTGTTTTGTTGAAGTAGTTGTGGAAAATATGCCTTTGTTTTGTTGAAGTAGTCGTTGAAAATGTGCATTTGTTTGCGTAAATTGTTGTTGAAAATGTGTATTTGCAATGCTTAACTTGTTGCTAAAACATGCATTTTTTTGTTGAATTGACCAAAGAAATGGGAGAAAAGAAGGACATGATTAGTTGGAAGGTCGAAGGTGTAGAGAAAACGTTTCTAGAAGCTTGTTTACGTGAAGTTACGGTCAATGGACGGGAAATGAGTAGTTTGAAAACACTATCTTGGAGGAATGTAGCTGAAACATTAAAAATTGAACATAACTTTATTGCCGATGAAAAACAAATGAAGAACCGCTATGACTACCTAAAGTCAAAAGACTTAGGGTAACTAATGTTTTTAGTTTATGAAATATGCATAACTGATAGAAGGTCTAGTATTGGGGTGTACCTGCAATTAACAAAGACTTAGGGTGATTTATATATTTAAAATCAAACATTGAGGGCCGTTTATGTCATATGTCGGGAAAATGACTCTTGAGGGTAATTAACTTTTGCGTTTGTACTCATTTGGTCCCTTTCCTTTTTTTTTGTATTCAATATACCATCGAACTTGTTGTTTGTGTTCACCATAACCCTTTTGATCGGCTATTGACCTGTGATAGCCGGTCAAAGGGTTATGGTGAACACAAACAACAAGTTCGATGGTATATTGAGTACAAAAAAAAAGGAAAGGGACCAAATGAGAACAAATGCAACAGTTGGTTACCCTCCTGATTCATTTTCCCTTTACTCATATACAACAAATCCCACGTCATCTCCTACTGATATTAATGACTTTATGAGATTCATTCTTGCTTCTCTTCAAAACATAACCCACGAAAGAACATTATTCATACATGTACAACTTTGTAATGCAATTGAATATTTATTAGGGGAATCTTGACTAAGCAGGCGCATTTCAAGACTACATTTACATTTTCCAATCAAATAATTTATCGTATCATGGATTCTACACAAGTCTACAAACGAGTGGAATCACAAGTGCTGTGATTTTTGAGTTTACTTAGCTTTAAGATCAAATTCATGGGATAAGATACAACATCAAAATATGTACAATATCATGCTGCTTTTGTAGACACATCACCATAATATACCTTGAGGTAAACGTTTATGCTGATAAATATACCTCTCATACATAGTCATATCCTTTTGCAGAGATGTGTTGACAGCTAACTACAGTAAGCATAACATAGACCATGTTTTAACGAGGTTACCCCTTTGAAACGCTCTTCACATTCATTATAGCCAAAGAAGGTTGTAGTCTTTGATAATTTTGCAACTTTAATTTCATTTAACTTTTCGGGGAAAATGACTCAGGAGGGTAACCAACTGTTGAGTTCGTTCTCATTTGGTCCCTTTCCTTTTTTTGTACTCAATATACCATCGAACTTGTTGTTTGTGTTCACCATAACCCTTTGACCGGCTATCACATGTCAAAAGCCGGTCAAAAGGGTTATGGTGAACGCAAACAACAAGTTCGATGGTATATTGAATACAAAAAAAAGGAAAGGGACCAAATGAGTACAAACGTAAAAGTTAATTACCCTCAAGAGTCATTTTCCCGTCATATGTCTATTCAAGAAGAAAATGTCTTGGTGTACATTGTTTTGAATTATATATAATATATCGTACGAATATATAGATAGTCGACAATCGACATTGAAAAATGGCACACGATAGATTTGCACCTAAAACCTACGAGGCGATTTATGTAAACCTTATTTTAATTTTCAAATTTGGTTTGTTAATAACTGGAACGAATCTTGATTTTTCCGGTAGCCTCGCAAAGCAGCCAATCGTGACTTCTTTTTAGTGTCTCCCAATTGCCGCCGTTCGCATCTCCCGGCGGCAACCTTCCATTTCAATCCACTTTTCAATACAATCAATGTCGGTGGCCCTGCTCTTCCTTCTCAGGTATTCCTCACTTCGTATTGATTTCAACTTCATAGTTTCGTTGTTGTATCCTTTCGTATTATTATATATCGCTTCGGGTTCTCTACCGAAATTCAAGTTTCTATTGTTTTAAGAAGTAATTATTTCCAATTTCATCTTAATTTATCTACCGTCCGGTCCGTTTCCCGTTTCGTTTACAAAACATTGCGTATTGATAACGCTCTTCATCTGAATCGGTTTTATGCTTTTTACGATTACCCTAATAATTTTCGATTGAGGGCTGAATCTTGTATCGATATTAATTGACTGCAATGTGTGCTTATTTTATGTTTGCCAATTTTATATTCAGGTTTTAGCATAAGGTGTGCTGGAATTTGGGGAGATGGAAGAGCCGGGGCAACTTAAAAGGGCGTTTATTGATGCGACGGCCGGTTCTATCTCAGGAGCTATATCACGGACAGTCACTTCGCCACTAGATGTTATTAAAATCCGGTTTCAGGTGAACTTTTCATTTCTTTTTGCAGAACCCTACTTGTAAACCCCCTTGCTGTATTAGCTAAAAGAACAAGTAGAAACATCAATAAGGGGTATGTATAAAAGAACAATAATTTATAACTGTTCATATTATTCTTGTAATAGGAACATGAATCTTCTTGCTAATCTAGAGTACTTTCAGAAACTTTCCACTTTTAGGGGAATCTATCATCATGGATGGAATAAAGGATTACAGTCTGTCATCTTTTGTGAATCTGCAATAATTTTTCTTTACCATTATGCCTTTTGCCATTGTTAAAAAAAAATTGATTAAATTGTGATTGCAGTTTGGCAGGCTTAGTAATAATAATGAGACTTGGGATGATGATTAAGGCATGTTACAGGGTTCCAATAGTTTCAATGACAAATCTGGTCATGCAAGTGTCCCTTTATTTTGTTACATTAAGTTCAGAAGCACTGGAGATTGTACTGGTTGCTTAAATCATATACTTTTCACAATATCCATTTGAAATTTTGGAAAATAACTATTCAAGTTCTTTTAGGTAATAGATTTGGGGCTTACACTGTATCACAGTTCCCAATGATCTTATCATACTTGAATTGAGAAATTTATGCATTTTGATTTATGGCTTCTTCTTATGACATCAAGTTAAACTGAGAACATAAGATCTTATTGGTTACATTTGCAGGTTCAACTGGAACCGACTTCTTCTTTTGCATTGCTTAGCAAAAATGTATATGGGGCCTCGAAATATACTGGAATGATTCAAGCATCCAAAGACATCTTTAGAGAGGAAGGCTTTTCAGTATGGGCTCTTCTACTAGTACTCTGAATACTTTCTTTACTTTCAGTTTGAGTTATATATATGTATATTATAGTTTATTCTTTTCAGGGCTTTTGGCGTGGTAATGTCCCAGCTCTTCTCATGGTCATGCCATACACTGCTATACAGTTCATGGTTCTGCATAAAGTGAAAACTTTTGCTTCTGGGTCCTCCAAGTCAGGTCAGTGTCAAAATTTAATCTCTGAAATAGTGACTCTAAATATATATATATTTTTAGTTTCTGTAATAGTGACTCAATTCGATTCTCAAGGGTATACTGTCATTTAAACTTTTAAAAGCGTTAATCTTTCAAGTGTAGAGGGGGTATTATGGTTCGAATGACACAGTGAAAACCTGAACATTTGAAAATAAGCAATCTCATACCAAGTGTAAAATTGACAAAACACTTCCACAGTGCCAAATAGTATTGCAACTGCAGGTAAATACCCCAACATAGGACACAAACGAACTGTAAAGATTACACAGATGCCTTAAACAAACTGTAAAGATCACAATCAAGGGACAAAAGCCTTAAAGGGTTTAATGGTATAAAGGGATGTAAAAGTGATAAATCTTTACTTATAGCAATGTACTTTTAGTATTGCTTAATCATGTTTTTTGCATTTGGCAGATCATTTTGAAATTTTCTGATTGTTTTTTTTGTGAATTTGAATTTGGGGTGATGAATTTGAATTCCAGGTGGCAGTGGTGATAGAATCTAAAGATCAAGCTACATTAAAACAGAAAATGATGAATTTATAACATGCAACCACTTTTCTCACACCATACACGTTTTCTAAATCAAAAGAACAACTTGTGTTAGCCCAACACAGGGGCAGTTTGGTCACAAATTACCTACTGTGCCCTTTTACTGCACTGTGGCATATTCGAGTGCAGGGGCGTATTGGTCTTTTAGGAAAATTGAAATAGGAACCAAAAAAAAAACTGTACATAGGGGTATTTTAGTCACAAACTGTTAACAGTAAAAAAATAAAAACTGTCCATCAAAAGTAGGCAGACCCTCTTCTGAGTTCTTTTAAATAATTTTGTGCTTATATACATTATAAAACGACTCTGATATACTGCAATTTCACAATTAATTCAATTAAGTCAAGATTTCATCTAGTTAGAGTTAACTGATTTATCCTGTAATCTGTTATGTACATGGGGGTATTTTAGTCACAAACTTTTAATGATAAAAAAATGTGTTTTTTTACTGTTAAAATCTGTTAATTTTAACCAAAAAAACTTTGCTTTCAATTTGAACATAAAAAACTGCATACACTGTCCCATTTTTTTATTCAGAAACTGAAATATGAACAAAAAACTTTGCATTCAAAATCAGTCAATTTTAAGTAAAAGCAGGAGTTGTATTCAAAATCAGTCAATTTTAAGTAAAAGCAGGAGTTATATACAGACCAAAAAAATATGTATTTTATTTACTGTTAAAATCAGTCACAGATTTAGGCATTATATTTGACTTTCTTGGTCATATATATATATATATATATATTTTTTTTCTCACACCTCTGAAATACATAATGCATGCAGAAGATCACATTCATTTAAGTCCATATCTGTCGTTCATGAGTGGGGCCCTAGCCGGGTGTGCTGCTACAGTTGGTTCATATCCATTTGATCTGCTAAGAACCATTTTAGCCTCACAGGGTGAGCCAAAGGTATATCTATCTATCTATCTATCTATCTATATCTATATAAGTTATCATCGCCTTTTAAAAAAAATAAATGGTGTATTATTTATATGTATATATAGATATATCCGAATATGAGGGCTGCATTTGTTGACATTATGAACACACGTGGTTTTCGTGGGCTGTATGCTGGATTATCACCTACACTAGTGGAGATCATTCCTTATGCCGGGTTGCAGTTTGGTACTTATGACACCTTCAAACGTTGGACCATGGTAATAAATAATTTTAAATAATACACTATGTATCATCCATCTTAACTTATTATAAGATATTGTTTGATTAGGCATGGAACATACGCGGGCTATCGGATCCAACACATGCTGAAGAGTCCCTGTCAAGCTTTCAGCTTTTTCTCTGCGGGCTTGCTGCAGGGTCATGTGCCAAGGCTGTTTGCCATCCACTTGATGTTGTGAAGAAGCGGTTTCAGGTAAAAAAAATTGCTCAAGGGTTGAATATGATAAAATGGAATTCTTGGAGGGTTGAATCTGATAGAATGAAATTGTTGGTTGGTTACAAATTATAATAATACAGATTGAAGGATTGCAAAGGCATCCGAGATATGGGGCGCGTGTTGAGGCAAAGGCGTATAGGAACATGTACGATGCGCTTTCACGGATCATGCGGACAGAGGGATGGGCTGGGCTTTACAAAGGGATTGTGCCATCCATTGTGAAAGCTGCACCTGCTGGTGCTGTTACTTTTGTTGCTTATGAGTATACCTCGGATTGGGTGGAGTCTGTTTTGAGTTGATATCTATCTACCTATTTATATATTATTATAAATTATAAATTATAATTCTTTTTTTGTAGAAGCCGAAAGTCAAGGGATTCTGATGGGATTTATAGCCTCAATAAACTATAGTTTCATTCATCCCATCCCATCCCATCCGAGAGAGCTTTGTAATTTCAGGAAACGAATATATGCTTCATTTTCTTAACATAATACAAATCAATCTCTTATGTTATCAAGATCTACATAATAATAATAACATCAGATGGATAGGAATTTAAAATATATAAGGTTTATATAAACTATGATGATCTAAGACTAGTTATCCATACTTGGCTTAACACAATATATGTCACTAAACAAGTAAACAACATTTTTTTTTAATTATAGCAAGCCGATATTGAGACAAGACTTAGACTAAGAAATCGTAAAAAAGGGGCACATAATGCAATTCCACACTCTATATTATATTGAAAATATGTTTGTTAAGTTCGGATTATGACGTATCATTGTATCGTTTGTGACCATATTCAGTAGATTATTATGTTTTATACTAAATTAAAAACAAAAGAGCCCGAATGGTCCTTTAACTATATAGTTTTTTGGAAAATAATTTTTTTAACGAAATTAATGTCATATTATTTTTGTTTAATTCCGTTTAATATGACATTAATTCTATTTAATTCATTTTTTATAAATATATAAAATACTTTTATTTTTATTAAATAAAGTGAATTAAACGAAATTAATGTCATATTGTTCATATGGTTAACTATCTTAGCATTTGTAGCAATATAGTTAAGTATTAACTAACATATGTTTTCTTTTTATTTTGCGTCGAAAAGTTTATGTCTTATTACGGAATATATTCAAAGTTTGATAAAACTAAATAATTTTTTAAAATTAAATATCAAAATTTTATATCAAAGCAATATAAAATTTATTTTACTTATATTAAGAAATCAAAACCGAAATATATTTTTATCTTTAACTCAAACCACATACTTATATTTTTAAAATAAAATAGCAACATACTATTATTTCTATAATAACGTATTTTTATAATAACACATGAATTTTTTTTTTCATAAAAATAAATATATTTGTATAAGATAAATGAAGATAAATCTTAACAATTACATCATATAAAAATTAAAAAACAATAAAATGATGTTTTTACGCTTCAAATATTTTTAGATAAAAAATAGAAAAAGAAAATATTTAATTATGTATTGTAATTTATATGTTTTATATAAAATCTAGACAACAAAAATTATTTATATATATAAAAAATATATAATAACAAAGTTGTGAAAACTAAGGGCCGAAAATGTAAAAAGAAAAAGTAAGAGGCTAAAATTGTAATATTTTAAATGGCCATTGTGTAAAATTTCACAAATGGTCCTTAAACAAGTTTCACAAGTTGACAGAAATAGCCCTTATCCAATTTTTTTTCAACTTAATGGATTAATCTAACAGACATCCACGGTAAGGACCATTTGTGTGCAAAGTTTGCTCCGTATGGACCATCTCAAGGAAAAAAGTTTCGTAAGGACCATTTCAGGGAAAAACTGTAAAAACTGAAGGACTATTCGTGTAATTTACTCAAAACAAAAAAGATAAAATCCAATCCAAACAAACCAATCACATATCTCAAAACTCAAAACTTTGTGAATATTAATCTAAATCTATTGTGAACGACGCTAACATGTATTGGTCGGGACTCGAGATTGATTGGACTAGGTTGAGTTACCAGAAAATCAACAAACTTTTATTAATAACTAGTGGGTAGTCCGTGCACTGCGCTAAATTTATTAATCTTATATTTTCATACAATTTTCTAGTGTTCTCTTTCTGTAATTTTGTGAAAAGCATGAAACATTTCTATAATTTTCATACATGGACCATTTATGTATATTTGATAATAGGCAGAGTGACCATATCTATAATTTTTTGAAACATAGAAGCCATTTCTATAAATTTGTTAATTAAGAAGGGACTATTTATGTAATTTTTTTAAACATAGAGCCATTCCGGTAAAAATAATTCTGCATATGGACCTATTTTATAAACAGTAAAGGCTTTTTTTTTTTTTTTTTTTTTTTTTTTTTTTGTAATTTGCTTATATGCAGGGACAATTTCCGTACTAATCTATTAAAACAATGACCTTTTTGTACTCTGGAGGTACCATTTTTGTAGAGAATTTTTTTTGGAACGGACAGTTTGGATAAATATCTCAACAACCGTAAGGAGTTATAGAATTCGGTGTATCAACTATAACGGTGTGTTTGGCTTCTTGGAATGTAATGGAATTCGAAGTGACAAGGAATCTAATTACACTACATTCCAGTGTTTGGTTCAAACTTTGTATGATGAAATTGGAATTCTAAATGAAAACATGGAATTCTAAATGAAAACAGTTTCCATTAAATAGGTGAAAACACTTTCCTTCAAGAAGATGATGATATTAATTTACTACTATGACCTCTACCATCATCACCCACCACCACCGCCATCACCACCCACCCCCACCCCCACCTCCATCGCCACCACCACCCGTCACCAATTTCATCACCACCACCACCACCTACCACCGCCACCATCATCACCACCTACCGTCACCGTCACCGCCACCACTACCTACTACCACCACCATCGCCACCACCACTACCCACTACCATCACCACTACCTACCACCACTACCATCTACCCCCGTCACTGCCACCACCACCACCACCCACCTGCCACCACTACCACCAACACCTACCACCACCACCATCTATCACCGCTACCACCACCGTCACCACTACCCACCTACCACTACTGTTATCGCCACCATCACCACCACCTACCGTCACCGTCACCGCCACCACTACCTACCTACCACCACCACCACCACCGTCACCATCACCCACCACTACCATTACCACCCACCATTACTGCCACTACCACCCACTACCTCCACCACCTACCACCTACCACCACCACCGACACCTAGCACCGCCACCGACATGAATGCTCAATTAATAAAATGAAAATTTACTAGTTTTATAGTTTATATAATATATATTTACATGTAAGATAGAAAACAAAGCAGAATTAAACAAAATAGACAAAAAGGGGGTAATTCTATCATTTTACATGGATTATAATTTCATTTCCTGCCAACCAAACATAATCTGGATTAATTCCAATTCCATTTCCTGCCAAGCAAAAAAATATGGAATTGGATTCAAATTCCTGACAGATTCTTTTTTTCAATTCCGATTCTAATTCATTTAAAAACATTTTTCGAACCAAACAACACCTAAGTATCATTACAAAGACTATCATTTTAAGCAAAACATTTTTCTTTTCCTTTTTCCAAATAGCTGAATTATATAAAAAAAGGTAGTAAGACGCTAACAAGGGAGAATTACAAAGAATAACCAAAATAAGGTTCGAAAGCCACGACAACCAACTAATACAAATCATTTTTTTTGAACAATTGGTTAGTGGTTATAAATTAGTATTATCAAGTTAGTAGAAATCGTCAACATCCGGATTAGAACTCAGGACCTCCAATCTACGGGAAGACGGAATCGTATGTGGTTTCAGTAATGGGATGGAGCGGTACTAGGGGTACTGCTGGGAAACCATACCTTGAACAACAGGTTAAGTGGGTTCTCTCATTTTTTTTTATTCCAACGGCTTTGTGAACCTGCTATTTAATTATTTGATTTAATGTTCTGTCTCTATAACCGTAAAAGAAAAATATTCTCTTATTTTTGTTTTGGCATTCAATGTGAATATGCTTTATTTATTTATTTATTTACTTTTTGTTTTTCTTTTTGTTTTTGTATAATTTGGAACATATGTTCAATTCTATCTAATATTTTGGAACTTTACAAAAAAAATTCTTCTCTAGGATGTAAGTGTTTTAATTTTTTTTTTTGGAACTTCATAAAATCAATTCTTCAAAAAATGTTATGTTTTATTTTATTTTATATTTTCCAATTTAATTAAATAAAAAATAGTGATGTGACAAGCAGATTAAGTGAGTTGGGAAAAATAAGATTTCCTTGTGTTGTGGGTTGAGAGAGTTGGAAAAGAGATAAGGGAGAAAAACTGATGTGACAGTTGGTTGGGTGAGTTGCAAGGATACTTCTTTAAACATTATTAAATTAGGATTGCATAAATCAAGTTCAATTTTATTTATTTGGTCCTATTACAAATCAAAAAAAGAAAATGTATTTGAGATATATCTTATATTTTCCAAAGATCGAGATATTTCATTTTTTGCGACAAGTCGACAACTAATTCTCAACTTGTTTTAATAGGTAATTGAAAAACCCCCTGACCTAATACGTGGGCAACTGAGCAATATATATATTAAAGAAATTTACAATTTGCTATACAAAGAAATAAAGAATTGCAACAAAGGACAAACAATAATAAATGAAAAATAATCAATTTATATTAACATCCCCCCTCAAGCGAGGCGGTGGTGGACCGAGACGTAGTTTGGAGCGAAAGAACTCAAATTGTGATCGAGGAAGACCCTTAGTGAAGATATCTGCCACCTGCAGCTCGGTTGGAATAAACTTAGTGCGGAGATGCCCAGACGCAACCAATTCCCGAATGAAATGGTAGTCCAAATCTATATGCTTTACCCGTTTGTGAGCGACAGGATTCTGAGTGAGAAAGAGCGCGCTGCGATTGTCACAAAGTAATTTAGGCCGATCCGGTGGTAAAGCATGCAATTCACGTAAGAGGTGAGTAATCCAAATGATCTCTGCAGCAGTGTTCGCCATAGCCTGATATTCAGACTCACAGCTGGAACGAGCAATAGTAGGTTGTTTCTTGGCACTCCAAGAGACCAAGTTTCCTCCAAGAAAGATGGAATATCCATACGTGGAACGACGAGATTCCAAACACCGAGCCTAATCCGCATCCGAGTAGCCCAAAACTGATGTATGAGTAGGACGAGAAAAGGTAAGACCAAAGGCCAAAGTGCCTTTCACATATCGAAGGATCCGTTTAACAAGCTTCATATGATGGACTGTAGGAGCCTGCAGGAACTGACTGGCTTGATTTACAACATATGAGATATCAGGACGAGTGATGGTCAAATACTGAAGTGCCCCCACGAGAGACCGGTACTTACTAATGTCCTGGCATGGTTCACCAAGAGAGGTGAAAGTCTCATTCGCTGCTAAAGGTGTATGGACGGGTTTGAAGTCTAAAAGATCAGCTCGTTTAAGAATATCTGTTGCATATTTGGATTGAGAGAGGAACAGTTCATCGACCGATCGAGTAACTTGAAGGCCGAGAAAGTAATTTAGATCTCCTAAATCCTTGATGGAAAATTCAGAATGTAAACGAGAGATGAAGGAACGCAGCACAGAGTCACGATTCCCAGTGGGGATGAGATCATCAACGTACACAAGTAGATACATGAGGCAATCATCTTGTAAGAAGACAAATAAGGAGGGATCAGAACGACTACACTGAAACCCATTTTGTAGGAGAAAATTGCTAAGACGTTGGAACCAAGCACGGGGAGACTGTTTGAGCCCATAGAGAGCTTTATTTAACCGACATACATGATTAGGAAAGCGAGAATCCACAAATCCCGGTGGTTGTTCCATGTATACAAGCTCACTTAACTGGCCATGGAGAAAGGCATTATTAACATCAAGTTGATGCAACTTCCAACCATGAATGACAGTCATAGAAAGAACTATGCGAACAGTAGCGACTTTGACCACATGACTAAACGTGTGAGAGTAATCAAGCCCATATGTTTGACTGAACCCTCGAGCAACGAGACGTGCTTTGTGCCGGTCAATTGATCCATCAGATAAATACTTTGTACGGTACAACCATTTGGAACCAACGACATTGTGAATGGCAGGGCGAGGGACGAGTGTCCAAGTGTTATTATTATGAAGAGCATTAATCTCTTGTTGCATTGCCTGTATCCAATGAACGTATTTAGCAGCCGTCTTGAAACCTTTAGGATCAGAGGCCGCAACCAACGCCGTATAGAGAGGGGTGATATTAGTAAAAGCCAAATCAACCCTATGTTTGGGCTTGAAGATACCGGCTTTTGCACGTGTAGTCATTGGGTGAGATGGAGCAAGGGGTGGAACACGAGCAGCCATGGGGATTGGGGAAGATGGCTCATCAGAAGGTGACGAAGTGCTTTGTGAGGTCGGTGAAGTGGGTTCACTAGTGGGCATAGGTGTTGGCGAAGTTGGTTCATTAGGTGGAGGCATAGCATCATCACAGTAGCCGCATCCAAGGGAAGGTGAAGGGGGTGCTGATTTCGAGACAACTGGGGGAGTCGTGCTGGGTGAAATCAATGGGAAATCAGTCATGAAGGAGCCCAAAGGTAAGTTGTTGAAATCAGTTGTGGAGTTTGTGCCGGCAAAAGGATACGTGGACCCGTCAAAACGAGCATGACAGGTAATATATATACGAGACGTAGTCGGATCTAGACACTGATAGCCTTTATATTGTGATGAGTATCCCATAAAGACACACGGTAGGCTACGAGGAGTGAGTTTGTCGGTGGCATAGTCCCGAAGATATGGAAATACACGACATGCAAAGGTACGAAAATTTCCATACGTAGGTTGTCTAGAAAAAAGAACTTCAAAAGGAGATTTGCCATCTAATACCGGAGTGGGAAGCCGGTTAATAATATAAATAGCCGAGCTAAAAGCATATACCCAATAAGCTGGCGGAACATGACCATTAAAAAGCATAGCCAATCCTGTTTCAACAACATGTCGATGCTTCCGCTCAACCCGACCGTTTTGTTGAGGGGTGTATAGACATGATAAGCGGTGGAGCGTGCCATTTTCTTCAAGTAGGTGACGAACATTATGATTGACAAACTCGGTGCCCCCGTCACTTTGAAAAATTTTGATTTTTTGGAGAATTATGTTTGTACAAATTTCATGAATTTTGAGAAGATAACATGGAATTCAATTTCGCTTTTAATGGATATAACCAACCAAAACGGGAATAATCATCCATAAACAAAGCATAATATCGATAGCCATCAACAGACAAAACCGGGGATGACCCCCATAAATCACAATGAACCAAGTCAAGTGGGTATAAAGCCCGTTTTTCATTAACCTCAAAAGATAATCGTTGTGCCTTAGACATTTGACAAGGCGAACACAAAAGAGGTTTAGGTAGTAAAGAAGTGACAGATAACCTCCCCATTTTATTTAAAAGCAAAATAGTATCAAAAGCCACATGAACCAACCGTAAATGCCATAACTCAAATGAAGCCTTTACGGATGAAGCAGCAACAAGGGCTTGAGGACAGGAATGGAGCACATATAACCAGCTTTCACATCTGCCTTGGGCTAGGACTTGTCTCGTGGAGCGGTCCTGAATATAGAAATTGGGATGAGAAAATAACACATCCAAATGATTATCAGCGGTCAATTTACTAACAGAAAGTAAGTTTTTGGTAAGGCGTGGGACAACCAACACATCATTCAAACGAAACTGATTGTGAACCATAGTATGACCAATATGGGAAACAGGAAGCGAATTTATAACACCCAAAAATTTCATGCCAATTTAAAACTTTTTCAAAACATTTAAAAACCAATCATCATTACAAAGTTTGTTTTCAAAATATCTAATATCAGAATTTTCCCAGAAACATAAAAAAATCATGAGGAGCTATACGATCATGCCTTCGCCTTGCCGCGATCCCCTGATGTACCTGAAACAATAAACTGAAACTGTAAGCCCGAAAGCTTAGTGAGCTCCCCCAAAATACCAACTCCATTCCAAAATAACCACAACAAATAACAATTACAGATTAGCATGCATAATGAGCCTTCAGCCTGACTGGACCGCCTCACATGGCCTACAACCTATCTGGACCGCTCCCGAGCCTTCGGCATGATTGGACCGCCTCGCAGGGACTTCAGCCTATCCGGAACGCTCCCCGGGTATGTTGGCCTACAACACAAAGCAGGACCGCCTCAACCCAACCCCCAATCAATAAACATGTGCACATAAATACCATACACTAGCTCATATCATATAACAGTCAAACCGATCTAACAGATCACTAATCATAGCAACATCCCAATAATCGGGATACAGACCTAACCGGTCACTAACATAGCATTATCCTATAACCAGGACGCTGACCTAACCAGGTCACTAAGCATAAGCATACCATCATCCTAACTACCAGGATGTCATCAATAAACATATCATGCCATAATCCCGATACAATATATAAAAGGCCGGCCTTGGTGCCTTAGACCCTGTTGATATAGTGAGGATAACTCACCTTGCAAGTGGATCGAAGATACAGTATCGAACTCTTCCAAACCACGCTCCCGAACACCAACACCTATTCCACCAATAATTCCCATCATAAATTCCAATTTACTCAAACTGCCCTCTCAAGGTACTGGTCCTTCCTTTGGTCAAAGTCAACGGTCAACCGTCTCTGTTGATCTGACTCGTCGAGTGTAGCTTTCAACTCGTCGAGTCCAGTGCGTCTATCCAATTGGGAAAACCCCCAGAAGACTCGCCGAGTCATCTCCCAGACTCGCCGAGTTCAATCGTAAACCCTGTCCTGAAAACCCTACATTGACTCGTCGAGTCGGATTATCCGACTCGCCGAGTTCATGCAATCTATACCCATAATCAACCGATTCCGAGCTAACCCATCGTTCCAAACAGTAGATATGAGTTCCTAGGGTGTGTTTTCAACGTAAAGTTGCCACCTTTACGTGCTTTCATGGCTTTAAAGGCTCAAAAGGCACTATTCAAGCTTGAAATGGGGTTTAATTCCTAAGGAAGGGCTCATACATTGCAATGCTCAGAACTTTATGAACTTGGAACCCAAGAAGGGTCTAGATCTGAAGTTTCAACTTCAGATCTAGCTCATGTACCCAATATAGCTCCATAATCAAGGAAAAAGCCCTAACTTCACCCAAAGAGATGTAGAAGGAAATAAAGCTAAGATCACGAATTGATACCTCAAAATGAAACTAGAGGAGGCAGGTTTTGTAGATCCACACAATTTCTTGCTGCTAGCTTCTTAATCTTCCAACTCCCTTCACAAAATTCACCTTTCAAAAGCTCAAACACACTCAAACAAAGCTCACACACGAAATAGGGTTTTTCTGGGCTCTCAGGGGCTGTAGGGGACTGAGGGAGGCGCTAATGGTCCATTAAATAGGATGCAAAACCCCGAAAATTAGGGTTTCCTCTGTCAGCTCCTACTCGTTGAGTCACTTTTCCGACTCGACGAGTAGGTCACTTAATGACGTGGCCCAAACCCGCTGCTACTCGACGAGTAGGACATCTAACTCGTCGAGTAGACCTTAAAACTTGAAGGTCTAAAACTGTAATATTAATACCTGACAATCGGGGCGTTACAGAATTACCATTCCCAAAAGTGACATTGGCAGGAGACGGTTGTGTAGTACCCGGAGTGACCGTATCCGAGGATGATGTCATATGGTCAGTAGCCCCGGAATCAACATACCAATCCGGATGTGAAGGAGCAATAGTGCATTTAGCATGAAAAGCATTTGCAATATCGATACCGGGTGTAGTAGTTTTAGCAGAAAAACTTGAAAGTTGAGGGCAAACATTGACATAGTGACCATCAGTACGATATTGTTGACAGTGGGGAGGTCGCCTACCACGTCCCCAACCACCATTGGAACCTCCACGTGAAGGCCGGAAGCTGGTGCGAGATTTATTTAAGGGGGTAGTGGAGGGGCGAATCGCAGAGAAAGCAGCAACGGAATGGGTGGAACCATGCAGTGATTTCAAGAACAACTCGTGACTCTCGGCTTGAGCCAAGAGGTCACGAAAGGAAGGCGTCGACCGATTGGTTCTCACAGCAGTTGAAAAAGTTTCAAACGAGGGCCCTAACCCGCACAGGAACCAATGTAACTTGTCCGAGTCATCAACGGGATGTCCTATGGCCGCCAATTGATCACAAAAACCCTTAAATTTACGGGCAAATTCAGCAATAATAGACACACCTTTCACTGATTGACGAAGTTGGTCATGCAAGTTCTGGATCCTTTCAACAGAAGAGTTGCTATAGGCAGTCTCAAGCGCCAGCCATATGAGGCGAGCAGATGGAAGGCTAACAATCTCAGCAACTGACTCCTCAGAGAGGGAGGCATGAAGGATAATGACGGCTCGTTGATCATCTATTTTCCAAGTAGTATAGAGAGGATTAGGGTTGGACTTATCATCAGTTAGAACTTCAGGAGAAGGAGCGACTGCAGAACCGTCAATGTGAGGAAGAAGGTTCTGATAAGCAAGCAGGGATAACATCTGATTTTTCCACAGAAGGTAGTTTGAAGGAGATAACTTGATGGTGATCATATGAAGGAGTGTATTCATTGGGAGGGTATGATCTACGGAGGATGAAGACATAGTCACCGGAAAAGAAAAGAGAAGAAGAAAGAGATTTAGGGGAAAGAGGAAGTGAAATAGGTGGAAAAAGAAAGGTCCCAGGGACTGTCTGATACCATGTGTTAATAGGTAATTGAAAAACCCCCTGACCCAATACGTGGGCAACGGAGCAATATATATATTAAAGAAATTTACAATTTGCTATACAAAGAAATAAAGAATTGCAACAAAGGACAAACAATAATAAATGAAAAATAATCAATTTATATTAACACAACTTTTATCATTCATATCAAATGGACACCTCTTTAAACTTTTATAATTAAGATTTCTTAGTTGAAGTGGATTGTGATTCGTAAATGTAGCGGAATAATGATATAGGGCGTGTTCGGCAAAACTAGCTAGTAGCGAGTAACTTGTAGCGGATAGCGGGTAGCTTGTAGCTTGTAGCGTTTTGTTAAACGCTACATGAAGTAGCGTTTGGATTTTGAGCGTTTTGTTTAAACTAAACGTTAGAAGCTTGTAGTGCCGAACGAGGCTTTTTGTTCAAAACGGAGCGTTTTGTCAAACGCTAGAAGCTAGAAGCTAGAAGCTCTCAAACGCTCACAAACGCTCCGTGTCGAACACGCCCATAGTAATGCAAGGATACCTGATCATTACATATCCCAAGGAAGATTTCATTGGATCCAAAAGGAAACAACACAATCCAGTGAACACTTTCTATGTAATGGTATTTCCATGTAAAAATGAAAAAGGAAATTATGCCAATAAATTATATTATTTTTATATTGTATTTTAATCTTGACCCCTATATATTTTTACTATTAAGAAACATTTTGTCTAAACAAAACAATTTATGCACTATCACCGTTTTCATGATTGGATAATCTTTTTATTTATTTATTTATTATTATTATTTTTATTATTTATAAGAATGTCCATATTATATAGAAGTACCTCTGAGAAGTTATGAAAACATTACAAGGTAATCATCAAAATCAGATTTGCCAATCGATCGTTGCATTTGACTTTATGTCTAGGAAACCGGAAAACAAACAAATTGTATGAATTAGTAACAATGCTATCAAAAATGTAATCCTTTCTCCTGTTCTTTGCCCCAAAACGACATCGTTACGATAATTCCATACCATCCACCACATCTTCATGAGAGCGACTTCAATAGCTCTCTTTTTCACCTGGGTAAGCGACAAGTCAATATGCTGGATAACCTCGATGACATTGGATCCACCGTACAATTGCACATTGCACCACTCAGACACAATGCCATAAGGAACGCCAAAGTTGTTACCGATGATCTTCAACCTTGTAGGCAACCAATCCAATATGAGTACATGACATGCCACAAATAGATATTTACCTTTCTCGACATATACTTACACCAACGGGTAACCTTTTTAGAACAACACTAATTTTATTAAGCTAGCGAGAAGCTAGACTAAGAAAAACTAGTGTTATATCCGTCTGTTCGACAATTTGATCGACAAATAAACAATTGATTGTTCTATGTTATTTTATAGCCTCAAACATAGATAATATGTTGTTTTTATTCGGAAAAGACGATAAACATGTTGCTATTATAGAATGAAAAGAATATTGCTATTATTTAATGAAAAAAATAAAATTTTGCTAGTACTTGCTTGGTGAAAATTTGAAGAATGGCCTCGGTAAGAAAAATTAGTGTTATAGTAGGTTATTTTCCCATGAAAACTAGACACAATGCCTTTACCTATATTAAATACACAAAAGATCAAAAGGGCTTACCAGAGATAAATGACTATCATCGGACTAGCCTAATATATACAATTGGGGTGCCTAAACAAATTATGTAATAAAGATACAAATACAATGCATGCCATATACGAGTTTATGAATACCGAGTTTAGCATGAGTGGTCATGGAGTGGGTGCAAAGAGGATTCGAAGCCGAAGGCCGAGTGGCAGCCGACGTGGTGGCATGAGACCGAGAGTGTGACAACACAAATAATACGTCACCAACCACTGTTAATATTTAACGATAGGACGTAAAAATATAATAAGGACATCCTTGTAATCACACGATATATTTTAAAATATTTGAATTTTCCGTTCCTAATTACGTTAACCGTTAGACTAAAAAATAAGTGTGCAAAAAGTCGCGTTACTTTGAGAGCATGTTAACATATTTAGACTCTATAGGTCACCGCGATTCCAGCAATATAAATTTCGTAAGAATCTGACACAGTATGGGTGAGATATGACATTTATGGTAAATAAATATCTACCGTACTTAAAAAGTTACAACGACGAAAACTACAAGGAGATTGGTCGATTTTTGGAAAAAGTCACCAACTAGGCAATCATATTACTACTTAAAGTAGGAATAATGAGACAAAGAACGCCTAAAACGGACGTCATATGAGAGAGTTATGATTTTTATAAAATCATAACGGTAATAAAAACACGTCGAAAAACGAAAGTCAAAACCGGACAAAACGACCAAAGAAAAGTTGTAGAGAATGACGAGACCTACATGGATATATAAGAGTCGTTGATAATGGAGTTCGTAAACTTCAAAGTTTAATTTTTACCGTCGGGCGCACTCGCGCACACTAACACCCGATACATCAAGATACGGGATGACGTGGCACGTTGAGATGAGGACACGTGGCAACAATGTACTGTTCACGTGCAATTGCGCGACGCACACTCCAAAACTTGCTATAAATAGCAGGTTTCGGTAGCTCATTTTACATCCCTCTCTTCAGTTGTTTCTTGATATCGTTCCGTGTGCCACCGCCCCGAGCATCTCTCGAAGTGCGAAGTTGTGATTTCTACCCTACCGCAGCGTTTTCATAACTCACAGGTGAGTTCACGACCCCATTTTCCAAAACCTTTTCGGAGGGAATACATGTCTAAAATGTAACTTTACATAATTATTACTATTTGTAGTTAGATAATTTTGTTCATAACATTAGGATGATATTATTCCCGGTAGTTACTCTGTCCAAACTCTTTAGCTAATATTATGCCTAGTTATTATGCTAAACCAATATGATAGATAAGATTATACCTAGTTGTCACGCTGGCCAGTTGCCAGGAAACGCTGAAACTTGTTATTTTAGCCACCATTTGGATAAACTTAGTACCTAGTGTTACTCTGCTCAAATACTCGGCTACACAAAACACACTAATTATATATTTACATATCGGACGAATTATATATATATATATATATATATATATATATATATATATATATAAGTAAAACCGTATAAATACAACACGAATAACAACACGACCGACCAGGGGAGACACACACAACAAGAGTTAGATGAGAAACGATTCATCAACACGCTGATAGGTTTTCAGCTAGCTCCCGGCCTATAATCGTTAAATCTTAAGTGAGCGGGAAATGTATGTATAGATCTATACAAGATTGACACCCCTACTTGTGGTTGCTAGCTACAACCCGACGACATGTTGAAGCAGACATAACTTTCTAAACACAACGACGTCCGATGAAGCGTCGTGGATTTTCGGGATCAACAGTCATAGCTCGGTTATAAGAATTCATCGTAACTTTGTTAAACTAAAACTAGCTATCATAGACTACTACTAGGAACCAACCTAAGAAAGTAGTGATAGTACATACAAACTTGAGAAAGCAAGTTTAGGATAAACAAGATAACCTAAAACACCCACACTTTAAAAATCATAAACCTGTGGACTCACCAACATTATGTTGACCTCTCAGTACCAGCTTAGATAGAACGCATTCTAAATAACCAGATCTAAACTAATTGCATGATTAGGAAAGTCGCAGCAGAACTGAAATTGTTTTTATTATTGATTTTCGTTTAATTTAATATCACTGTATTTTTAGTTTTAATCAAAATTCCCCTTTTTAATAATTTCTGTTTTGACTAGAATGTTCCTGATGCAAAAAGGCCTTGACTTTTAGGCTGTGTCCCTGAGGATTCGACCCTACTTCCCTGTGCTATCCTTTAGTGCAACCAACAGTGATAAATTTTATTTGTTTAAATCGGGTGCGACAATCGGTCTAACAAATTGGCGCCGTTGCCGGGGACGCGATGCTTTCTAATAGTTTTATGCCCAAATTTTTTTCGTCCAGGTACACCTCTAGCTTTTGATCCAGAAATCAAAAGAACTGCAAGGAAACTGAAGAGAGAAGTAGCAAGAAAGAAATAATTAGCTGGTTCATCATCATCTTCAGTACCTCCAGAAATCATCACACCACAAGGCACTCCCTTGTGGAACGAATCAGATCCGTTTTTTCCGAAAGTACCCCCATCTTCACCTTCTGATAGCCCTTATAAAACGTATTCCCCACCCTCTTCCATTAAATCTGAAACCACAAATTCTTTAGAATCTGAATATGAAGAATCATCCATGAGTGGAGACGAAACAGAAAAGACTCTCAGAGAATGGGCCACTCAAGAAGTCAATCAGCAGTCCCTCTGCATCACTTTTTGGGAAGCCCAAAACTTCGAACTTTAATATGGTCTGATTCATCTTCTTCCCACATTCCAGGGTCCGGAAAACGAAGACCCACATAAATTCCTCAAGGAATTTCATGTGGTTTGTTCAGGAATGAAGCCTCATGCTATTACTGAAGACCAGATAAAGTTAAGGGCATTCCCCTTTTTAGTTCAAGATTCAGCAATGGAATGGCTGCTTGAACTCCCATCTGGTTCCATCACCACTTGGACAGAACTTGCGAAACTGCTTTTACAAAAGTATTTTCCAGAAATGCGAGTCTCCAGTCTCAGAAGAGAAATCATTGGGATCAAAAAAGGAAAAAGAGAAACTTTACATACTTACTGGGAAAGGTTCAATAAGCTTTTGGTTCGGTGTCCACAACATGGGATTAGCGATTATTAGGGGTGTTAATGGGGCGGTTCGGTTCAGATAGTAATAAAATTGTGAACAATCACCACAGGGCGGGTACCCCATGTGCACTAACCGAAACCAAACCGAATTGAAAAAAAACCCGAACTGAATCGAACCGTATAAAGGCGGGTAACCACGGTTCGGTTCACGGGTACCCTCTAAATATAAAAAATAAAATATAATCAAATTACAAACTCCATTCCAACGATTTCTTTTTAAAAATTAGTAAGTCCAAGAGTTATAAAAACATAATAAATTTCAAATAACATACATTATAATTGGTATAATAAATATAAAAATAAAAATACAAGAAAACATAACGTAGAAGTGTAAAACTGGAATTGTCAATCATGACTTTTGTTTGGGATGTGATGAACAGTTCAATGGAAATGAATTATATATATCTTATTATATTATTATACAAACCTTATTATTTTTAAAAATAGATTTAAGACGTAAAAACCATTAGCAGTAAGTACAAATACTTAATACCCAAACCTTATCTTTTGATTCTTATCTTTCCATAATCAATTAACTATCCCCTTTTATATCTTATCAGTTGTTATTTTGACCTGGTTCCTTCCCTTATCTTGGTATTTACCACTTATTTGTATTCTCTTTTCCTATAAACCGGAAGACTCATTCCCCCTCATCTCATTTATCTTCATCAGTCTCTCAAGAAATCTCAGCACATCATGTTTAAAAAACTTAGGTCGTTGGCCTCCTACTACATCGCTGGCGACTCCTTGCTGACTCCTTGCTTCGCACATCGGTTTTCCTTGCTCCGCTCAACCACCACCACTGTTCACCACCCACAAATGTTCTCTTCTATCCTTTCTCCCCCACGACGAACACTATTGTCTTTCCCTTACAACATCGCCGACCATCATCTTCTCTATTAACTCATCCATGTACAAAACCCTCAAATCGATGGTTTACCAGGTGTGCACATCTTCAATGCTTTACTTATAGAGTGCCTAGTTCGACCTTCCTCCTCAATTACCCTAAAATCGATGGTCTCTCGATCTCTTTTTCTCTGTAAATATGTGTGTGTCGATTTCTTGTGTGTTAACCGATTTTGTCTGCTAAATTATGCAGGAAGACTCAAAAATCAGAAAGGAAGAAGCCAAAGCGTGATTTTTTTGAAGCTTCATATTTCTAGGTTTGTGTAAATGATGAAAGAAACGGATTTATGTTTAATTATTTTTACAATGACTAACATTTTGTGATTTCTTTACCCACCTGGATTCAAAATTGTTTTATCAAGGTACTTGCTTTTTTGTGTACTATTTAATAAAGGCCAACATGTTTTCTGGTGTTTCCATGGATTAAAATTTGTGTACACCTTACACCATTGAGATACAATTTTTTGCTTTTCTTTCTTATCTATCTTTTTATGTGCTTACTACTAAAAAATGCCCAACATTTGTGAAAATAGTTGATGGTATGCCTATTTTACACTCTTTTTTCTCGGGAATGATAGCGAAAGCGTAAAAATCACGAGGGTATTATGGTCTTTTATGATAATTCAGGGGCTATGATTGTAAGGCTGGTGTTGGTTTATAAATCGTTAGAGTTGGTCTAAGAAGGTTGTGACCTGTGCTTGTTGGTTCCATGGTCATGGCTAGAATATAATTCTTATTTTCAACTGATGGTTATCTCAACATTAATTTCAAATTAGAAAGTTTAGAATCATGTTTATGGTTTGTATTGACTATTCTACCCTTTTATGCAGAAAATTGTCTAACAAAAACATGTCTGGAAGTATCCTTTCTACAGTTGGCTGAGCTGAGTAGCTTAGAAGAGTTGTAAGTTTCATTTAATTATGTATTGTAGCATCCAACTTTGGTTTTTTCCCTAATACTACAATGCACTTTGAAATTGCAATTTAAATCAATTTAAACCGCAAAACCAATTCAATTGCGTGTTGTTTGGGTTGGGTTTGCAAACTAAAGAAGCAATACCGAAAGGGTAATTATGGCTTTTATGTTTTCCAGTCTAATCACATATGCATTATACGATTTTATAGCATGTGAAATTCAGTTTTTCAAATGTTTTCAAGTTGTTTTTGTTTATTTATGTTCTCTAGTTCAACTTATTTGTTTTCAAGTTATCTCTTATATATATACAGTCGCTGATACAATGCCATGGAATGGGTTGGTTAGTACAAAGACTATGACGATGCTTCCTTCCTCTTTATTGTTCTTAGTTATTCTAACATGACACAAGGTAATAATTTTTTTTACTTTAAACTTATCTTTATGTGGATTCAATTTATTCATTTTCATTTCCCAAACATTCACTAAGCTATAATTGTTGAAGGATCTATTTACTTTAAAATCATTTAGGTCTAAATATCCTTTCAAAGTTCTAATTTTTTTTTTCTCTTGTAGATTTACTCTTGGAGTGTTTTTTAGCAGTTTGAATAGTTTGAATGGCTTGGAGAATGTTGTGTATAATTTAGCTAAATGCCGGAAAAGGAGTTGGATTTAAAGTATGCTTCTGGTCAATAATTTTGCTAATTATCGGCTTTGTTTCAAGATCTCGGAAGGGTATTAATTTCTAAACACTAACTTATTATTTTTTTATTTATTTCTTGTTAACTTTTGTTTCATGCATTAGTTAGCGATGCACTGATGACTAAGCTATACCAGTATGACAACACTAGACCTTGGTCTGATTCTCTTCTTTTTTCATATCATTTTATTTTTTCCTTTATTATCAAACATAATCATTTTAGTGATTTAGATGAATATTTGGAAAAAGAAATTTAAGGCAGTGGGTCGAAGCACAATGTTTTTGTGTGATTTTTGGTTCTATGGATGAATTTTACAGTTGCTTAAACTTTAGGAATGGGTCAGGAAAACTCAAAGCAAAACTAAATCCTATCTTGCCTATATTGTCCCCCCCCATCTCGCTGACATCAGGACACATAAACATTGATGATTTTGTAGTGTAAAGACCATGCAAAATATCCAAATAACAATCTAAATACGACATCAGGTTTGATTTTTTTTTCCTATATTTGTTATTTTTCTATTACGCCATTTAGAATAGGTTACATTACAAAAAAATGGTGTAGGTACCGATACAGCAAAGACCCATCATAGGATGTGACGGCCACAATCCACTAAAAAATCACCATTCGTTTCAATTGGTATCAATGTGCATGTAACTGTATTTGTGTGTGGTTGTGGTAGGTGAGGGGCATATTGGTCATAAATTATAAATCAAAATTCAGGGGAGTGTGAGCCATCCACCATAAACACAAATGAAAAATACAAATTGTATGCTAGGAGTGGTAGGTAAATACAACCTAAGAGATAGAGATGAAGAATTCTGTAAAGCAAAGATTTACCAAAATAATTTTAACCTTTTCCAATCCAATTTCCCATGTGGATTAACCTCTATGTTTTTTTAGAATTTATGCCTTTGATCCAAATAAAGTTGATTTTCTTTTATTATTTTGGCTAATACATTTAAATAGTGAAGAGTCATTAGAGTTGTATTTATTTTTTAAACTTGTGTTTACCTTCTTTTTATTGATTTGGTTATGTTTCTGAGTTACAAGCCCATTCAGTTGATTGATAGGAAAATTTTGTTTGAAAATATGCTTAAAAACATTACTTATGCTTGAAGTTGATCATTGATCTTTCTATTTAGAAACCTTTAGTATACCTCTTCAAGATGGATCAGGATATTAAGCTTAAAAAAGCCAAACTTACTATTATCAATTGAATGTATTCACCATAGTTCCACCATTTTCACATCAAAAAATGAACGTATAATTGGACCCTTTTTTTTTTTTTTTTTATTTTACTAAATTAACAACAAAAAATTACCATTTTTACAACAGAAAGTGACATTTTTGACAGCAAAAAATGATCCTTTTAACAACCAAAACTAATCAGTTTGACAGCAAAAACTAAACATTTAACTGGAACATTTTATGTCTAATCTAACTAAAAAAAAGGTACCATTTATTAGACCACGAGAGCCAAAATTGTCCATATTGGACCACTTTTAAGTCAAAAAATTATCCATTTCAATGAAAGTAGATTAATATGACAAACCAAATTTAAGTATATTGCTAAAGTAAACAACTCAAATTAAAGTAGGTTGCTATAATAAACAACTTAAATTATCTTATGTATTTTTATTGTTTTTTCACCGAAAGTGAAGACTACTTAAGATTAACCAAAATCTATTTAATTTTCTTAAAATCTAAACTATTTTTTAACAATGAAAATTTAATATGGCATTATGTAGGATAACGCCTATATTTATTTTGAATTAAAATATTCAACGACCCTTAATAATTGATAATTTGATTCACTGTATCCTAACTATATCCACTATTCATGATAAAACAAAATTTGAAAACAATAAGTTAGAAAAAGTATAATTACTATCTAAAAGGATAAACGATAATTGAAAATGATGCATGCTAAATAGAATATGTAATTTATAATAAATAATAACATAACAAATATTTGGGTTTTATAATAAATAACAGTTTATAATAAGTAATAATTTAAATGGAATAGGTAGTCTATAATAAATAATATCTGAACAAATATTTCGGTTTTCAGTTAACTATTCGGTTTTCAATTAACTATGTTTAAGGAAAAAATTTGACTTATAGCCTAATTAAAAAGCCAAAGAGTTTAGGCTGATGAGTATGAGCCGGAAACAGAGTTGAGGAGAGACGACACAAGGCAACACATAAGAAAACCAATGGGAACGGTCGAATATGAAAATTGAGTAACAAATATCTCAACCCAATAACAACATACAATTACCAATCTGAAACACGTTTGAGTGAACATTTGATCAATTTTTGAATCTGGTTCGACTTTGTCAAATCCAATCGGATTTAGCAAAATTATAGTCTAGATACCGAAAGATAGATAAGTGAAACATTTTACTATGAACCAGTAAAAAACTAGATAAACTATTAAAATTTCCATACAAAATGACATAATTACCATTTCTAAAAACTAAAATAACCATTTGAATATACGTATAAGACGTCCCATTTACAACCACACCACTAACAACTATCTGAATAATATTGGTCACACCCTAAACCCCAAATCCCAAACTTCTAAAACATAAACCTTAAACCTTAAATACTAAACTATAAATGAAAATATTTTTCAAAATGTCATACAATTATTTACTTACATTAACGATATATTTAAATCATGAATGATATTTCGCCGCCCGTCGCATTGCGCGGGTGACGGCTAGTATATATATATATATATATATATATATATATATATATATATATATATATATATATATATATATATATATATATATATATCACGCGGTTCGGTTCGATATCCGCGGATACCTAAGTATCCAATCCAAAACCGACCCGTTGATATCCGATTTTTTCGGTTTTGGTTTTTTTCTGTTTCGGTTTTTTAGGTTCAGATCGGCCGGTTCGGCTCGGTTTTTCGGTTTTTTTGCACACCCCTAGCGATTATCAACTCTACAATTGCTTTTGTGAAGGTATGACACCCATTGAGAGGCGCATGATAAATGCTTCCAGTGGTGGTTCCTTGGGTGATATGACACCAACTGAAATCAGAGAGCTGATCGAAAAGCTGGCGATAGAGTCAAAACATTCCGGAAACGAAGACGAGCGGTATCCAGATCAACCGAGGGGTGTCAAGGAAGTCAGCAATGCTCATCTGGAGTCTCAAATATCTGAACTTACGAAGTCTGTTTTTACTCCTTACGAAAGAGAAAATTGCTGCAAAGAAACCATGTGGTATATGCTTGAAGACGGAACATCCAACTGATATGTGTCCGATTTTGCAAGAGGATGTTGCTCAAGTCAAAGCTGTCAGAGGATATCAGCAACATAAAAACTTTAATCAGCCAACAAATTTTTATCAGAATAATTATCAGCAAAGACAGAAATTCCAGCCACCACCGGGTTTTCAGCAGACAAACTTTCAGCAGAATTTTCAGAATCAACAAAGCTTCCAGAACCCGAATTACCAGAATCAGAACTTGCATCATCAACCCATTAGTTCCAATGTGGCCTTATAAGATATAGTGAAGAGTCTTGCTACGAGCACCCAAGCATTCCAGACGGAAATCAGAGCTAGTATCAAGAATCTGGAACAACAAGTGTCTCAACTTTCCACTTCTGTGGGTTGTATGGAATCTCAAGGAAAGTTGCCGGGGCATACAGAAAACAATCCGAAGCACAATGTTAGTGCTATTTCCTTGAGAAGTGGGAAAAGTTATGGAGGCCCAAGCGTATCTGAATCAGACGAAGCTGATAACGAATACAGAGAAGTTCTGGTTGAAGAAGAAGATATAAAAGACCCTAAAAACGAAGTTGAGGAATATAAAGAGGTGTTCGTTGAAGAAGAATCTGAAAATCTGGAAGAAAAAGGAACTCCAACACCAGTCCAGCCATATCTGAAGGAGTATAAACCCATACCTCCATTCCTATAAAGACTGAAGAATACGAAACGCGAAAGAGAGGATGAAGACATTATGGAAATTTTTCGTAAGGTTGAGGTGAATCTTCCTCTTTTAGATGTTATAAAACACATCCCTCGATATGCTAAGTTTCTGAAAAATTTATGTGTTTCAAAGAAAAAAAATGAGATTTAGTGAAACTATAAAAGCTGGCAAAAATATTTCTGCCATTTTGCAAAAGGGCTTACCCCCAAAGTGCAAAGATCCAAGGATTTTCTCAGTTCCTTGTAAATTGGGAAACCTTAAATTACCAAATGCCATGCTTTACCTTGGAGCTTCAGTCAATGTCCTTCCCTATTCTGTTTTTGAAAAATTAAAAATGGGAACTTTACAAAAGACCGGGATAATTATCCAATTGGCTTACCATTCGATAGTACACCCAAAAGGTGTACTGGAGGATGTTCTTGTCCAAGTGGATAATCTGATCTTTCTCGCTGATTTTTACATTTTGGACATGAGAAATTTGGACGCTTCAGAAGCAAACTCTATTATTTTGGGAATGCCATTTATGAAAACTACAAAAACAAAAATAGATGTTTTTAATGGCATGATTTCAATGGAGTTTGATGAGGAAGTGGTTAAATTTAAAATTAATGATGATAATTTTTTTCTGATAATAGTTCTGTCAATTATCTGGGTACCAGCAGTCCTCTGTCTGAAGGCTGCTGTGAGATTTCTAATGTTTCTGTGCAAGATCTATTTTAGACAAGAAATCAGATGATGATACATTAATGGAGCTGAATAGAAATAAGCTTGGGGAGACGGAAGATATAGTTTCTAATGAAGGAGCTGATAAGAAGTTAACAGAACAAAATAAGCTTGGGGAGGTGAAGGAGAAGCTGATTTCTGCCGAGGAAGAATCAGAAAAGAAATTGAAAGGAAAAAAAGTTTTGGAAGAAGAAGAGGAAAAAATGATGATTTCTGTTGAGAAAATTTCTGATACGAATCAGAAAAGAAGGAAATCCGAAGAAACTTTAGAAAATAACTCTGGAAAGAAAAGAAGAAGATTAGAAAGAGAAAGAAGTTTGAAAATCATCTGAAAGACTTATCTGAAGAAAATATAAAGTCTTTTCAGTTTGCTGAACAAGTTCCAGATCCACCCATCTTGCCATATTTGAAGGGATTTGGAGTCACAAGAAAAAGAGTTGAGCTTCAAAAAAGTCCCAACCACACCATTTGTAACGCTCGGTTCCCGGTACGTATTTTAAATTTAAAGATTTTATGTTTTTACACTGGGACTCGGCGAGTTGGAGGCCCAACTCATCGAGTATACAAGACTTTGGACACGGGTTTTAAGTAACCTGCTCGACGGGCCGGGAGTCCGACTCGGCGAGTAGGACTGTCTGGATGAAACCCTAATATTTAGGGTTTGCACCCTATTAAACAACTTATCTTGTCTCAACCCAGCCTCCATCGTCCCTCCCAACTCAGAGAAACCCTAAATCGAAACCCTAACCTTGTTTGAGTGTTCTTGAGCCATTTTTGTGTGCTTGTGGTGATTGTGAAGCTTGAGGAGGAAGAAGGAGCTTGGAAGTTTGAGTGGAAGCTAGTAGATTAAGAGGTTGTGCCCCATTTCTAGCTCACTTGAGGTATAAAACTGAAACATTGACCATCTATCTCTTAGATCTCTAGTTAGGGTTCATTTCTTCAGTTTCTAATCCTTAGAGGTGCTATACTCGGAATTTTATGGTTCATTGAGGGTATAGCTTCAGATCTGGAACCATTGGGGGTTCTTATGGCATAAAGGTGCCAACTTTATTGCCATAAGCACCCCATGCATCTTGTAGGCTTCATTCTAGAGCCATTTGGGCCAAATACCTCATGCATGTATGTCAAGATTGGAACTTTACGTATAATATGGACCCTAGGAGGTCAGATCTATGGTTTGGATGCATTAAGACTGATTAAAATGGACTGTATAGTTTTGGACAAAGAGGGACTTGGCGAGTTGCTTAGGTGACTCAGCGAGTCGGGTCGCAGTTTCCCCCAAACGTCTTCTGGAAATGGTCTTTGGTCGAGTTGAAGGAAAACTCAACCTGTTGGGGTTTGTTATGGACTTGAAGATCGAAGGACTCGACGAGTTCAAGGAGGAAATCGACGAGTTCAAGGCAATGTCCCAACCACATGAAGACATACTCGACGAGTTCAAGGATGAACTCGGCGACTCAGTTGAAGAAGGTCCCGATGTTTTGTTGAAGGCGAACTCGTTGAGCTCTTGCTAGACTCAACGAGTAGGGATGGGGTTGTAGCATTTCGTGGATGTGGGGACTCGACGAGTTGATGGACCAACTCGGCGAGTCTAGTCAACCAGATGTTGACTTTGACCAGGGTTTTGACCTTGGCTTTGACTTGGACTTAACTTGACCCTTGGAAGGGTTATGAGTATGAAATGGTAATTTAGAAAGGTTTATGTGTAGGGATTGAGGAGTTAAGAAGTGTTGATTTCCATACCGAGGACAATGCAGACACTACACAACATCGAGGTGAGTTACCTTCCAGTAGAAGTGGGTCTAAGGCCACAATGCCGGCCCACTGGTAGGAGTTGTTGTTAGATAATTGTCTTTGTGATAGTTATCTATGTTTGCTACTGTCTGATATGTTTTACATGCTAGTATAGTATGATATGTGATAGTAGTAGTGAGGGGAATAGTTCCCGGTTATCGGTCGATAGGGCCGAAAGGGTAGTATAGTACCCAACCATGCTAGACAGTATGATTATGTTTGATATCATGTGGTAGTAGTAGGGGGTGAAATAGTCCCCGTAACCGGTTGAGATAAACCGGAGGGGTGGGTCGGACACCCCGGTATGTCTGACAGGGGTAGGTTAGGCACCCCGGTATGCCTAGCAGGGTAGGTCGGGCACCAAGATATGCCTGACAACATGTTTATTGTATGGTATGTGGTATGATGGGGGAACTCACTAAGCTTCATGCTTACAGTTTTCAGTTTTGTTTCAGGTACCTCTTCAACGAAGGGGAAGGAGTCGGCACGGTAGCAGCGCATCGCACACATATGATTTCTGCATTTTGAGATCCATGGGATTGTACTCTGACATTATTGCTATTGTATGTTATGGTTTTGAGACATGTGACTGGGGGTTTATGAAATGATATGAATCGTTGATGTTTTCCAGTAAACTGTTTTATAAGTTACTTAATTAAAAACAAAATTTTTGGTCTTGAAATTTGGGACGTTACAAATTGGTATCAAAGCCTTGGTTTGAGGGATTCGGCCACACCTTCGGGGGTGTCTGGACTCAAATCGCGGGTTTGAAAGATTTTTATAACGAAATAATTTTTCTACGATTTAAAATAAGAAGTTTTGAGAAAGAACAAGGTGTGTGATGCGTGCGACCGGCCGAGCTCAAGTAAGTTTTCCCCAAGATACCCATACATGTTATGATATGATGTGATATGATTATGAGAATCACATGCTAGATTAGGGCTAAGGATCTTGGAATGATGCCTTATATGTTTGTTGCCCTTGTATGAGAACTGCAAGCTAGATTAGGGCTAAGGATCTAGGAAGATGCCTTATGTTCCTGCTATATGTGCCTATTGAATTATATGCTAGAGCTGATTAATTAGTAATATGATGGCATGAATAGGATATGCTTAATATGGTTACTCAATGCTCGAATGCTGCTTGATTTGTGCTTTTAGGAGTTCTAGTTATCTTTAGCTAAATAGTAAACGAATACGTTAAGTTACATATTGCGCGGACGAAATAGTTTCAGAAGGTTAGGTCTAGCACTATTGCGCAGCTCTTGTTTGAGTCCAACCATTATAGGGTAGGACCTCTCATTCGAAGAATTATCTGGTCTTAGTAATATCTATTGGTATTCGCAAGCTAGTTAGGTAAAGGAGGCATGAATTCCTTATGCAGCTGATAGCGGAGAGTAGGTCGGAGAGTTACCCTAGGGTAAGCCTAAGATGAGATTAGTGCAGAGAGAAGTAGTAGTAGTAGAAGGGACTTGGTAAAGTCAAGGCAATCCTTGAGGAAAGTACAAATAGATGTGGAAGGTAGTATGGGCCCATACTACTGAAAGTAGAGGATCCGTACTCGAGTCAAGGAGGGCCGAGATGGAATCAGGGAACTTGTAGTGTGTGAGATTCCTCATGGTTATGTATGACCCTGACAATTATATGTTTTGTTTCAGAATGGTGATGATTACGCGACATGGAGGAGGAGGAGGTGCAGGGTCAGGATCAGGCTCAGGATCAGGTTCGGGATCAGGTGCCGAGCCAGTCGATGAGGGACTACGTGAGTTTATTGCTTCTGAGATCACTAGAGGCATCCTTGAGTCGACCCCAATGATTTTCGGGTCTATCAAGGAAGGGATTATTGAGCTAATGGAGGATCGCCTCAGGGCGTTTAGGAGAAACTGGGCGGCTAGCCAGGGGCGCGCACACTGTCCTTTAAGGACTTCAGGGGATGTGGTGCGCCAGACTTCCACGGGGTGAAGGACCCCATTGTTGCCAGGAGATGGATTGCGGACATGGAGTCTGCTCAGTTGACTAGCTTCTGCCCTGAGGGGTCGAAGGTTCGGTATGCTGCTGGATGTTTGAGGGACAGGGCTAGAGATTGGTGGGAGTCAGTTGGTGATTCTTTGGGAGCCTCAGCTGTTGAGGCGATGACCTGGTCGGACTTTGTGACCAGGTTTAGGGCTGAGTTTGTACGTGTGGTGGAGCTTCAGCAGCTGGCCAGGGAATTTCTTGATATGAGATAGACTACTTAGACGGTGGCGGAGATTACCGCCAAGTTTCGGGAGAGGGCCTTATTGGTTCCTCGGTATGCAGGAGATGAGGAGATGCGGAGGACCCGCTATCATGATATGTTGAGAGCTGATATCCGGGAGCATGTCAGCTACTCGACATGCCCGACCCTGGATTCTATGATTTCCAGGGAAAGGGAGAGGGAGATCGACTTGGAGCACATCAGGAAGAGGAAGGCAGAGGAGGGACAGGTGACTGGGGTTTCGGGGAAGAAACCCAAGGGATTCGACTTTAAGTGGAAGGGCCACCAGGGCAGGAGCCGCTGCGGGAAGTGTGGCAAGCCACATGAGGGGGCATGTAGACTAGGGACATTGGGCTGCTATAAGTGCGGCAAGACGGGGCACTTCAGCAAGGATTGTACAACCCCTACCCCCATCATTCCGGCATCAGAGTTGTTGTGTTTTCATTGCAACCAACGAGGCCATAAAAAGGCCAACTGCCCGAGATTGACAGTAGCAGCAGCGCCAGTGGCGGTGCCAGCTCCAGCGACCCTGCGGATCACTGATGGCCGATAGGGCAAGTCGTAGGCTCCAGTGGTGAGGAGCCGAGCCTTCCAGTTGACTACCGAGGAGGCACGCGCCGCACCCGATGTGGTGACGGGTATGATTTCTTCTCCCTAGCTTTTATTATATGTTGTTTATGATATTTATGTGCTATGTTATGTGTTTTGTTTAGTATCGTTCCATGTGAACGGTATTCCAGTTCAGGTGTTGTTCGATTCGGGTGCTACCCGATCATTTGTTTCTCTTGCACTTAGCAAGAGGTTCCCTGAGTCTTCAGGCATGTTGGATTGCCCACTAGAGGTCGAGATTTCTGATGACTGATCAGTTCGAGCATCAGAGGTTTTCAGAGATTGTGTTTTGAGGTTGTTCGAGGAGCGCTATCTGGTAGACTTGGTTCCCATACCATTGCGTGGGAACAAGGTCATCAGCGGTATAGACTGGTTGAGCCCTAATGGGGCTGTGATTGATTGCGCGCAGCAGTTGGTACGCGTCAGGACCCCAAGTGGGGGAGAGCTGGTGATTCAGGGTGAGAGGCCACAACGTGGACCAACCCTATGCTCAGCAGCGAGGGCTAGGCGCTACCTTCAGCAGAAGTGCGTCGGATATGTCGCCTACGTCATGGTTACCCGGGAGGAGGGTAAGGCGACTGTGAGTGATATGCCGGTGGTGCGAGAGTATCCGGATGTATTTCCAGAGGAGTTGCCTGGAATACCTCCGGAGAGAGGTGGATTTTAGGATCGACCTAGTCCTTGGTGCGGCTCCGATAGCCAAGGAACCGTATCGGTTGGCTCCTCCCGAGATGCAGGAGTTGTCTGTGCAGCTGCAGGAGCTGTTAGACAAGGGATTCATCAGACCGAGCAGTTCACCCTGGGGAGCCCCGATCCTGTTCGTGAAAAAGAAGGACGGGTCGCATCGGATGTGTATAGATTACCGGGATCTGAACAAGGTAACAGTGAAGAACCGTTACCCACTCCCAAGGATTGATGATCTTTTTGACCAGCTACAGGGGGCATCTTGGTTTTCCAAGATTGATTTACGTTCAGGCTACCATCAGATGAGGGTCAGAGACGAGGATGTACAGAATACTGCGTTCCGGACTCGCTATGGCCACTATGAGTTCGTGGTGATGCCCTTCGGGCTCACCAATGCTCCTGCCGTGTTCATGGACCTCATGAACCGCGTATGCAGACCGATGCTGGATCGGTCAGTGATAGTTTTCATCGATGACATCTTGGTTTACTCCAAGACACATGAGCAGCACGAGGAGCACTTGCGAGAGGTGTTGGATACCTTGAGGAGGCAGATCTTGTACGCCAAGTTCTCCAAGTGTGAGTTCTGGTTGCGCGACGTGCATTTTCTTGGGCACCTTGTCAACTAGAACGATATTTTGGTTGACCCGACCAAAGAAGAGGCCGTTATGAGATGGGAGGTTTCGAAGTCTCCATCTGAGATTTGGAGTTTCCTGGGATTGGCACGCTATTACCGGAGATTCATTCAGGATTTCTCCAAGATAGCCATACCCCTGACCCGACTGACGAAGAAAGCCGTCGTTTTTCGCTGGGGGCCTGAGCAGTAGGCAGCATTTGAGACATTGAGACAGAGACTATGCGAGACATTGATTCTCGCCCTGCCAGAGGGCGTGGAGGATTTTGTGGTATATTGTGATGCGTCCATCTCAGGGTTGGGCGCGGTATTGATGTAGAGAGGTCATGTTATCTCTTACGCTTCGAGACAACTGAAGCCTCACGAGGGGAATACCCGACACATGATTTGGAGTTGGGGGCGGTCGTATTCGCCATCAAGATTTGGCAACACTACCTCTACGGGGTCCGTTGTACCATTCACACGGATCACAAGAGTCTAAGGTACCTCATGGATTACCCGAATCTGAACATGAGGCAGCGTCGGTGGCTAGATGTGGTGAAGGATTAGGATTGTGAGATCCTATACCACCCGAGGAAGTCAAATGTGGTGGCTGAAGCTCTTAGCCGCAAGGCTGCCCCGATCAGATACGTTTGCTTGCGGATGACAGTGGTGACTCCACTTCTGGAACAGATCCGAGAGGCACATCAGGAGGCTATGAAGGAGGAACATCGGAAGAGCGAGCGTATTGTGGGACAAGTTTCCTCCTTCGACTACAATAGCCGTGGGTTGTTGACACTACATCGTAGGGTGTGGGTTCCCTATCATGGGGGTGTGCGCCAGGTTCTGATGGAGGAGGCGCACAAATCCAGGTTTTCTATTTATCCCGGGGCGACGAAGATGTATAGAGATCTTCGCCCTGATTACTGGTGGCTCCTCCGCAGGTACTTGAGAATATTCTTTACCGCAGTCCAGTGAGCCTTGCCAGGGTTCCCATGATATCTACTGACCATGCTCAAAGCGAAGGCCACATCAGGGCGGGTACAAGTCATATCATACATGATCGAGCCAACAACGAAAGCATATGGTAATTGACTCATCTCAGCTATCTCAGCCTCTGTACTCGGGCTCTGAGCCTTGCTCAGTTTGGCATTGCTTTGGATCGGTAATTCTCCTTTCTTGGAATTCTTCATGTTGAACCTTTTCAACACCTTGTCCAAGTAGGTACTCTGACTAAGTCCAATTAGTCTTTTACTCCTATCTCTTAATATCCTTATCCCTAGGATATAGGCAGCCTCTCCTAGATCCTTCATAGCAAAACACTTCCCAATCCAGGACTTCACCTCCTACAAGGTTGGGATGTCATTTCCTATGAGCAGTATGTCATCCACATACAGCACCAAGAAGCTAACTATACTCCCACTAGCTCTGACATATACGCATGACTCATCTTCACTTTTCGAAAAGCCAAACTCTTTGACTTTCTCATCGAAACAAAGATTTCATCTGCGAGGTGCTTGTTTCAATCCATAGATGGATTTCTCAAGCTTACACACTCTATTCGGGTACTCTGTACTGACAAAACCCTCTGGCTGATTCATGTAAACATCCTCAGCCAACTTTCCATTAAGGAAAGCGGTTTTGACATCCATTTGCCATATTTCATAGTCATGAAATGCAGCAATGGCTAACATAACCCTAATAGACTTAATCTTCGCTACTGACAAAACCCTCTGTACTGACCCCCCATGGACTCGGCGAGTCCACTGTCCAGACAGCTCAATTTTTCGATTTTTCAACAATTTGCATCAAGTATTCAAGAAAACAATCCTAGGCTCTGATACCACTGTTGGGTTTTGAGCATTCTAACACTCCTATGATGTGCATGCAACCCTAGAAACCTTGGATCTATGTTTTACTAAAATACATGCAAATTTGTTTTTCCAAGGTTCATAACCTATCTGGCATGGCATGGGGAACTTTAAACATAAAAGCTAGAAGAATTACATACCTTTTAATAGTGAGTTGATTCCTTGGAGTTTGAGAGCCAAGCACCAATAATGTGGATGCCTCAAATGGAAGTCACAAATCACCACAAACTTTGGAAAAACTATGAGAGAGTATGTTTAGCTTGTAGAAATCCGCCACTTTTCTTACACACACACATTTAGTGCCATTTCAAGCATCATAAGCTCCTTTATATAGTGTGGAGGATTAGAGTTACATCCATGTAAACCCTAATACCCATGACTCTTCCTTTCCAAGGATCCATGGGTTAAAAGCTCCATGGACTATCCATGGACTCCCATGCATGCCAAGCCCATTCCAAATGAGTATTAGCCCACACTTATATAAATACAAGAGCCCATATTTAATTAGTCACCTTTTTGATCATCAAATTAATTCTAAATTAACTTATGATCAATACTAATTAAATAATATGATTTCTCATTAATATATTATAACTTATAATATATTAATAAATCATAAACATACAATTCTCAAAGAATTAACCATACAAATAGTTCGGGTGAAGTGCAACCCAAATGGACCATGCCGGGTCGGGTCAAGTATATACCAAATAAAGTTATGGACTTAGACACCTTATCCAACAAAATTTTTATCAAAGCATTTCTTAAAGAAATGTATTTTCATTATATAACAAAATCTCGGGATGTCATGTTCCGATACAGACCAAAAGCATAAACGACAAATTATAAGCCTTACAACAGTTATTTACAACTACTGGCCTATAATACAAAATATCTTGATAAGTCATCCAACTTACGCTCTGTTGCCACTACCTGTAATACAAAGAAAAAGTGAGTGGGTCAGGCTTGGGAGCCTGGTGAGCATATAGGGTTTTCAACCCACAAATAATAAATTTATTAATTTTCATCAACCAACAATAAATTATTATATTAATTTCATTAATCAACAATAATCCGATTACCCATTCCCGTTATCCTCACTTTACGACCCTAAAACAACTGTCACCATGGACCTAGCTTCGGGTGTCGGGATGATACCGGGGCTTCGGGGGTGCTTCAAGAGGGCTAGAGAGGGTGTAGAGAGTGAGATAATGAAGGAATTAGCAACCATGGCCGGCTGCCCTTCGGTTTCTATTTATAGGGCCATTTTTCCGGATTCACGTCGTGAATCTCAAATATTCACGTCGTGAGTTTAGTCATCATCAGGTGCGCCATCGCAACATGGGTTTGTCAGGCTTCGGGAGACGTCATTACTGAGTTCACGTCGTGAACCCTATATTCACGTCGTGAACTCTAACACAGTGTCGGGGTCTGTGCCCCGAACTTCAAAAATTCATATCTTTCGCATACGAGCTCCGTTTTCGACGTTCTTTATATCCACGCGTAGGTGAGATTATGCTATACAACTCTCGTTTAGACTCCGTGGGCTAATTTTAACTTTATTTTTTTATTATATTATTTTTAGTAGACCGGGACAGGAAAACTCTGTTAGAAATTCATAACTTCTTCATCTGACGTCCGTTTTCGTCTGTCTTTTTACCGTTGCATTACTATCGACGAGATCTTCGATTCTCGTTTAGATTGTTTCGGCTAGAAACCATTTGATCTTATATTCGAACTTTGGGCTGCATACCGCTAAGTTGAAACTTCGAAAAATCATAACTTCCTCATACGAAGTCAGATTTAGACGTTCTTTTTATGCACGCTCTCGGTTGAACGTATTCTACGACTTTCGTTTAGATCACTAAGACTAAATATCGCTCTATCGTAAATTCACTATTTACGTCACAAAATGTCGTACCGGTTCTGTCGCGAAACTTCGACAGGTCATAACTTCTTCGTTATAACTCGGATTTCGGCATTCTTTATATATCCGTAATCCTTGTCACGACCACTACAACTTCCTTCATAGATATCGGCTTATCTAATATTTATTTTCGACGCTTCTTTTTATCCTTAATCATAATAATTAAGTTTAAAGCACATAATTCATTCTTATTTCTTCAAAACGAGTTCCAATGGTTGACCTAGACTATTATATTATCATTAATGCTTAGTCCCGAAACACGGGCGTTACAATTCTCTCTCTTCCTTAGAATGATTCCGTCCCCGGAATCATACATCAGCAAACAAATGCGGATAACGACTCATCATGTCATTCTCCGTTTTTCCCCAGGCGAGATTTGACCCATTCGTGTGGTTCCATTGCACAAGCATTAAATCGACCATCTTGCGTCGCAAATTCTTAGTCTTACGGTCAACGATTGTCTCTGGTTCTTCAATTAATCTTTTGTTCTCATCAATTCTTAACTCAGAAATTGGAATTGTGCTGGGAACTCCTCCCGTGAACTTCCTTAAATAACACATGTGGAAAGTGCTATGAATATCATCTAGTTCTTCTGGTAGTCCTAGCTTGTAAGCTTGGTTCCCAATTCTCTAAAGAACTTTAAACGGTCCAATAAACCTTGGACTCCACTTTCCCCGAACCACGTAACATACTCATCTTAATCGGACTCGATTTGAGGTGACCTCTAGGGTCGGAATATCCGTTATCTTCTTAGTCATTACCGAAACGATGGTAACGACATACATGAACAAAACGGAATCAATTACTAGATTCTTGGTAACCTTGTGACTTTCCCTGATCCAAGCGTGAGTCCTGTGCTTCCGGTAGTATAGGCCTCTACTACCATTCACACCTACTCATACCCGTCCCAAGTATTGTTTCGCAGTTTAACCAAGTCACCATACAAAAATCACACAATCATTCAACACATCAGATAACAAATCCAGGGTTTATATTATTTCTTGAAACGATTACACAAAGGTTCAAGTTCACCCTATACTATGCCTTTTTTATTAGGCTACATTATACGAAACTATTCACATTGCTACTTCATAACTCGATCTTTGGATATAAAATCCTTATTCCTGATCCCTGGCATCGTCACCTACTTCATTAAGGATCATTGGGAATGCTCTTGCCTTTGGCTTTGGGGGCGCATTTTTCTTTGTAGCTCCTTTCCTCTTTAGGCAGTCTTGCTTGAAGTGCCCTTCCTCACTACATTCGTAACATACCCTTTTGTTGAATGTACATTCATTGGTGTAATACCCATGCTTTCCACACTTGAAACATGTAACCTCCTCGCCACATTTTCCCAAGTGTTTCTTCTTGCACTTATCACACCATCTTGCTTCATCTCCTCCTCCTTCTCCAAACTTTGAAAATTTCCTTTCCTTATTGGAACCTGAAGTTCCTTCAAACTTCCTTTTCTAGCCAACTTCAACCTTGCTGGCGGCTCTTCCCTTGATCATATCTTCGACAGACTTGGCAGCCCAGATAGCTGCCTCTAGAGTAAGTGCCCGACGCACTGGCACTGCATACTCCCATGGAAGTCCCTTTGCGTATCTGTCGATTTTTGTCAACTCATCTGGGACAATACGCAAAGCAAACTCCATTTTATCTGTGAAGTTATTGGTGTATTCATCAATGGACATGCTTCCCTTTTTCAATGTCAGAAATTGGTTCTCTAGCTCAAGTAGATTTTAGGCCGAGCAGTACTTGTGCTTGAAATGCACCAAGAACTCTGCCTAAGTCAGTTGCAGTGACTCATTAGGGCTTAGAGTCTTCCCCAAAGTGTTCCACCAGCGAACGACGCCACCTCTGAACTGACGCACTGCAAATATGGTTTGTAACTTGCCTTGACAACCACATGTCATGAAAGCCAATTCCATTTCCGAGATCCAATCCATTACTCCGACGGGATCTTCTTTTCCAATGAAAGTTGATGGCTTGCAAGTCATAAAGTCTTTATACTTGCATCTATTTCTCTCCACTCCATCCTCATGGTTATTCCTCCTAACCACAAGCGGTTCAGTTTTTGACCAACAGATCTACTGTAATTTCCTTCCTCAGACTGATCATCATTGGGTTCAGGTTGTTCAACAGGCATTGAAGGTTCACTCCTGTTATTCAGCAATAGCTACCTCATTTCTTCCCTTTGTTCAGCCATCATTGCCTGAATCATGGCTTGTACTCCAGCCATGGTGATGGGTTCTGGTGCAGCTGTTACAACAGGTGCTTGCTCAATTACAGGTGGTTGATTCCTGTTTTCGTTTGCGTTTCCAACCCCACTTCTAGTTCTTGTCATTCTTGATCTATACACCGAATAAGGTGAATTTAGACCCTTATTCACGATAGATATTTAAATCATCCCTATCACTCCGAAACGTTTACATGTTAGTTCTAATATCGTAGTCATACGCTTAGAATCCTAAACACATAAGGTTTCCAGATCCGGTTGGCAACAGACCATAGATCCGAACAAACAATATCATATATGGCAAACATATAACATTTAGCACATAAAAGCATTTTAGGCATCTTTCCTAAAATATACTAGTGCTCGTGTCTAAAATATGGTAGACACTCATCTCACAATCATCGCTTAGCATTCTAAGTTTAAGTCTAGAAATCTTACAAATTCCTAGTTCGCTTAAACTAATGCTCTGATACCAACTGTGACATCCCCAATTTCTCGGCCAAAAAAGACCGATTTAATTTATGCTTTTAAAATAAAATCAGAGTAATCATTTGATTAAAAGAGTTGCGGAATTTGTTCCCAAAACAAAATATGATAAAATTTTATCAAAGCATTTCTTAAAGAAATGTATTTTCATTATATAACAAAATCTCGGGATGTCATGTTCCGATACAGACCAAAAGCATAAACGGCAGATTATAAGCCTTACAAAAGTTATTTACAACTACTGGCCTATAATCCAAAATATCTTGATATGTCATCCAACTTACGCTCTGGTGCCACTACCTGTAATACACAGAAAATCTGAGTGGGTCAGGCTTGGGAGCGTGGTGTGCATATAGGGTTTTCAACCCATAAATAATAAATTTATTAATTTTCATCAACCAACAATAAATTATTATATTAATTTCATTAATCAACAATAATCCGATTACCCATTCCCGTTATCCTCACTTTACGACCCTAAAACAACTGTCACCAGGGACCTAGCTTAAAGATCATCATCGGGTTAACAACACTGCTTAAGGGTTCTGCAGTCTCTTATGGTTCTTCCCTAAGAATCCTCTATCATTCACTCATTCATTCCAAAGGATTGTCCTAAGGTATAGGCACAAAGTCCATCGTTGCCAATAGCACAACTGCCAACGTTCTCTATTAGGCACATCTATCAATATTATCCTTCAGGCGCACCTGCCAGGATTGTGTTGTTCTCAACCAGGCGCAGCTGCCAATATCATCTATTAGGCGCAGCTGCCAATATTATCCTTTAGGCGCAACTGCCAAGATTATGTTGTATCTATTAGGTACAACTGCCAATATTATCCATTAGGCGCAGCTGCCGGGATATTTAGATTACAACTGGTGAACACGTAAATCAAAAACACCTAAGGGTTATGGCGCAGCTGCCAATATTCATCTATAGTATATTTCATCCCTCATTATTTATCTACCCATGTTCTTCCCAACATATTCGTATCGAGCATACGCATTTCATACCTTGCCTGGCGTGCTCTAAGTTCCCTAACTTCAGTTTGAGTTGCAGTTAGCTCTCTCTGCCAGGCCTCATTTTGATTTACGATTCTTTCATGAGCTAATCCTAACTGTCGGATGCGAACTGTATTGACTCCAGTGTTCGCATCATTCTCCTCAGTTCGATGGATGGTTGTCCTTCCTTGTTCATCAATGCGAGAAATCCGGCGAACCAATATAGGAAGGACTCTGTCTGCTGAGCCTCACTCGCTCAGATTGTAGAAGCTTCGGTCTCCATTGTATGGAAGGGGTTGACCCTGTTCACGACTCCACTTATTCAGGTTGGTTGCCCATAGAGGTGTCGAGCCATGAAATTCCGGTCGAGGATTAGGATTTTGGATCAAAGCCACTAAAGGTAGGTTATTGTCTTCGGGATCTGAGTCGGAGTCTTCGTGCATTTCTTCCTTGCCTTCTTCTTCCGGATCACTCTCTATCCTTCCTCCACTGTCTCGGTTCAGGTAGTAGGGGTCTCCGGGTAGATGGAAACCAGCCATTGTGTCTATACGAGAATAGGGTTAAGAATTTACTATAAACTAAAGCACATACTGAAGTCTCAAAGTTTAAACTTATTGCATTTACCAAATACTCCTATAGTATTCTAGATTTTATGTTTGATTCAAAAAGGTTATGCTTTTGGTAAGTTTTTAGACTTGTTGTCCACTGCAGCTACTCCCTGGCATACGTTAGTCGGCTCTCGGAAAAATATAGTTGATCAGGCTATATTCATCCTAATTCCGATTACATGTTCCAAGGCATACTTGCACTGCACAACTCATCTGTAATACTTCTATATTGTTTTCAATATGATACTGGCCCTATTATGCAATGTATGCATGTATACTTTATAAAGATTTCATTTTAAAAGTATAACTCTCAGTCAGAGTGTTTTTGCCCAGTTGTGTTTATAGTTGCATATAAAAAATAAATGGTTTTGATATACTTAGTTCACTATAAACAATGCTCTGATACCAATCTGTCACACCCCCAAACCTGAACGGCGGAAACGTTCGAGGGCGGAGGACGTCATGTACAATATCATAACAATTGAATAGTAAAGAAAGTACACACCACCATAATATAAATATATTTGAAAAGTTTACATGATTGTATGTGTTACATGTTTAAATATCAAATACAATATGGTGATCCAAAATATGTTACTAACGCCAGCGCGTTAGTCTTCAAAAGTAGTTGCTACCTGATTTAGCGTTTTCCTGAGAATACAAGTTATTTCAAAGAAAAAGTGTCAACAATAAAGTTGGTGAGTTCATAAGTAGTGTTTTGATAAAATGTATGCCATTCGAAAGTTCGTGTATGTTTTCCAGAAAATCCGATATTTTCTTACGAGTGTACGAAAAGAGTATGAGTGTTTGTTGCATAAATTGTATGTATTTGAACCAGGAAAATCCTATATTTTCCTAAATGTGAAATGCAGTCTCAAATGTCCAAGACCGTAACTTGTAAGCAAATATGACATGCTCAAAAGATGATGTATAGTCTTATTATAAAACAAAACTATAAGAAGATTAAGTTTTATTATATTTTCCTATATTTTGAGCCACGTGACTGGGGTTTTATGAAATGATATGAATCGTTGATGTTTTCCAGTAAACTGTTTTATAAGTTACTTAATTAAAAACAAAATTTTTGGTCTTGAAATTTGGGACGTTACACCAGTTAGTTAATCTGGTTGGACAAAGTCGAGTGAACGACTTTACAGATGAGCGGATTTCTGGGAGGCAACCCGATGATTAAGTTTTAGTTTTTTACACTTTCAATAAAGATATGGTCGCAGTTCCCAGCAAGCTTGGGGAAATCAGAGGATCAACAGAGTTGCTGAAATTTAGATTTTTCGTCAACATTCATCGTCAAAATCAGATTTCTACAAACTTATCAGGTATATTCTTTTGTAGCTGCACTTTTTTTTTATTTTTATATGCCTTATTGAGTTGTTCATTCCTCTATGAGCATTGAGGACAATGTATCATTTTAAGCTTGGGGATGAGGTTAGTGTAAAATTTTGCAGTTTTTGTTAAAATTTTAAATTTTTTAGTTTTTTAGTTAAAATTTTCAAATTTTATTTTATTTTTCTTTTTGCATATTATTTTCTGCATTGCATTTGCATATAAAAATTTTGAAAATTCAAAAAATATTTTATTTTCTGTTTTTATTTTTCTGCACTCATAAAAAAGAACTCCAAAAAGATTTTATTTATAGTTATTTTTATTTTTATTTTTTGCATGAAAAATAAATAAAAAATATAATTTACATGAGATGAGAATATTATTTACATTCGATAGCTCTGTCAAGATGAAGTGTGATAGTTACCAAAAATAACAGTCTCATTACAATCAATTTTAAGAATTATATTTTCAAGTGCTTTAAATGTTCTCAATATGAACCAACATACGAGTTGGATAATTTTTACAATGGAAGTGTGTGATGGAAAAACGAAGAGTGTTTTGAAATAATTTCCTTGAATGCCTTAAAAAGAACCTAGATTGGATAACCCTTATCATTCCTTGAAGTACTGAACCCTATAGTTTCTGCGACTTTTGAGGTTGGGAGGGAACTCTTGTTATACCCACAAAATAGTTATCATTTTTAAAGTATTGAAGACAAGGTGGGCCTCAAAGTAAAATCCGAGCCCGATATATATATATATATATATATATATATATATATATATATATATATATATATATATATATATATATATATATATATAAATGGTACATCAAGCAACTTGAATAAATCTGAAACTCAAAGTTAAATCCAAGTCAAGTTCAAGTCGAAATCAAGAACCAAACAAAGTTAAATATGAAGAATTGATCAAGACAAAGAAGATGTGTGGTATAATGAGATAGATCTGTCGATAGTGGAATCATAGGGGTAAGCTTGGATTTTCTGCCCATAATGGAGCTTACCGCGTTTACTGGACGAGTTCGGAAAAAAAGGAGGGGTTAGTCAAGCTATGTTTTTATAAATGAATTTTTGTGAAATTATTTTTAAAAATACGCTATTTTCACAAATTTAATTCAACGTAAAAATTATTTGCTCAAGCTTGGTTTGACTTCTTTAATATGAATCCTGAATCTGCAAAAAAAAATATTGAGACTGTTGTCTAGGTAGTGATTTCATTGGAGCTTCCCTCGGTGTGAAATCTGATCATGTGAAAAAAAAGAGTGAATTATTTTTAATTCTAGTTTTTAAGTTTTCTTTTATTTATTTAAGTTTTTATTCTAAGTTTTTTTTAGGTCATCTACATATAGGGATGAGCATTTGGACCAGGGAACCGGAACCCGATGGAACCGGTCGGGCCGGGACCGGGACGATATTCTTGTGGATTTTTGGAACCAGGAACCGGTAGAACTGGACCCCATAGAACAGGAAAAAACCGGTAGAACCGGTAAAAACCGGAACCGTATGTTGCTATTTCTTGATGACCGGTTCCAACATTGAAGACACGGCAAGAACCGGTAGGAACCGGTAGAACCGGCGGTCCGGTTCGGTTCTTAATTTCGGCTTACTTTGGTTCCCGGGCCGGGTCCGGTTCGGGCCGGTTCCAGCCGGGTCGGTTCCTTTGCTCATCCCTATCTACATATTTCCATTTGTTTATAATGTTTAATCTTTTTCTTACTTGATGGCAAGTAAGGTTCAAGCTTGGGGAGATTTGATAGATGTCGTTTTATGCATCTTTTAGGGTAATTTTTATTAGCATTTTGCATCATTTTCTATGCTTTTTCATGAGAATTAATTTAAATAATGTTCAACTCATGTATTTCGTAATAGTTCCCTTATTGCTCATGTTTTGGTGTTTATTTTCAGGTAATTTGAAGTGGACCAGGAGTTTGAAAGTCTTTGGAGCACATCTGGAGCCAAAACGCTAAAAAAAGGACCAAATACAGACTATATCTCACCAAAAACGAGTTGTTCTTCACTTACGAAACATAACCGGAGGATTTCTGATTTTTTTAGGGCATTTTAAAATTTCGGCCCTGAAGCACGGGTCGTGCCTACCTCATGATGCCCTTATTTTGGATATTTTAATCTGCGAAGCCCAAGCACGGGCCGTGCCACCCAATCACGAACCGTACTTCCCCAGATTTTGAATTTTTCTGATTTATATTGGATAATCAAGTTGCGATGAGCTTGCATGGGCATGCCCCCCCTAAGCACGGGCCGTGTTTACTGTCAGAACCCTTATTTGCTGCCCGGACTGCTATATAAATACCAGATTCCCTCTAATTCGATTCTAGAGACGATTCCAGACGACGAAAGACCCTTCTGAAGACGATTTTCTGCACTTTTCATCACTTTCTGGAGATCTGAAGGCTGTGGATCATCTCCCATGTTTAGCTTAGTAATATTTAGCCATTTAATGTTTCTTTTTATTGTTCTAGATCAGATTTTAGCCATGTTTGGCTAAAACCCTAGTTTTCAGTTCTGCATTAGACTAGTACTTTTCATGTAATTAAATATCAGATCTGGTTTTCTTTTTGTGTTTCTATCTAGATTTTCCAGTTTTGAGCTTAATGAATGTTTGGTTTTAAATTCTTGTTAGTCTGATCATATAGTTAGGGTTTTATCATTCCAGTTAATCAGTTAATATAATCCATAATTGTTCTTGTCAACTGGTAAAAAGTAAAAAGTATCAGATTGGTTCCTTATTGGGATTTATCTATGGTATAAACTGTAAAAATCATATCTTTACGCTTCCAAGCTTGTGAGAAGTATTGGGTATTGCTGGGAATTTTACACATAACTTAATGCAACTTTTCTGATTTAATTAAGATCTTGTTTAATTGAACAGTAAAAAGTTAGGGTTAATTCAAAGAGCTTGTTTTGGTTAACTAATTAAGATAAAATAGATTATACTAGAGCCTGTTAGTTTTTCTCAGTACCAGCTTAGATAGAACGCATTCTGAATAATCAGTTCTGAACTAATTGCATGATTAGGAAAGTCGCAACACAACTGAAATCGTTTTTATTATTGATTTTCGTTTAATTTAATATCACTGCATTTTTAGTTTTTAGTTTTTAGTTTTAATAAAAATCCCCCTTCTTAATAATTTATTTTTTGAGTAGAATGTGCTGGATGCAAAAAGGCATTGACTTTTAGGCTGTGTCCCTAAGGATTCGACCCTGCTTCCCTGTGCTATCCCTTAGTGTAACGAGCAGTGATACATTTTATTTGTTTAAATCGGGTGCGAAAATTGGTCTAACACCTATGCTATGGATACCCGGGAGAAGGGTAAGGCGGTGGTTGATGATGTGCCGATTGTGCGGGAGTACCCGAATGTGTTTCCGGAGGATTTACGTGGGGTGCCTCTGGAGAGGCAGGTGGAGTTCCGGATTGAAATGGTTCCCGGTGCGGCCCCGATAGCCAAAGCACCATATCTGTTAGCTCCACCAGAGATGCAGGAGTTGTCTATACAACTGCAAGAGTTGTTGTCACGACTAGCATTTTTAGCTAAGAGATTCTATTTTCATGTAAACATCAGCCATTTCAAGACTTGTACTCTAAGTGAATATCATGCTATATGCTAAAATGAAATCATCCATTTGAATCCAAACTCCCGAGTGAAGTTCAAAACCTAATACAATACATTCCATAAATGTTTAACTATGGGTTGAAAACCCTAAAAATCTCGGATCAAGCTTATTATGGACTAGGATCCTCTTATTGGGCCTAATGGACAAGTAAACTTTCAATTTGGCTATTTTGGGCCAAATTTGGGCTCTAATTGGACCCACATCCATGAAACTAAAGTATTTTGGGTCATGTGGGCCAAGAATAATTCATTTTATTCCTAATGGGCCATGATGGACCGTGAATGGTTTCATAAGCCCTAATGGGCCGTAAACTATATTTATGGGCTTCATTGGGCCGTGAACCCTCATAAGAGCCCAATGGGTCGAAAATATTCATCTTGGGCGTCATAAATTTGAACTAAATCAAGAAAGGGCCCAAACTCATTCATCCTCTCTCTTCTTTTCCATTATACTCGGCCCAACAACAAAAAAAGGAAAAACAAATAGGAGGGAAATGGGGGTGACACCCCATCAATACTTGGTGGATATCAATGGAAGAGTGCATGTATCCATGCAACTCTCACATCATCCTCTTCAAAAGTCAAACTTTCTCCTCTCTCTTATCTCTCTCTAACCCTCGGCCTCACTCACTCTCCAACCTCACCCACCATTTCAAACTCAACACAATTTCTCTCAACTTTCAACACTCTTCCACTCTTATTCTCTCAAGAAAATCGTGAGTATTAGGTGGGTTTCCAAGAAGATCACTTCAAGTTTCACATTGGGGTAAGATCTTACAAACTCAAGTTGATATACTTCCTCTTAAACTCAATCACTCCTCTTACACACATGTTTTTCATGAATCATGTTTCCTAGAACCTCCTAAGTTCGAAAAACCTTCTTAAGAAGCTTGCTAGGGCCAATATCTTCTCATTTCCTCACCAAAAACCGAAAACTTCAAAGCAAAGTGAGTTTATACCCCCTATTTTCGATTTTTACTTTGTTTTGGGGGAGAATACAAGTTGTTTTGTGTAGATCTATGTGTGTATGCATGATTTGGTGTGTTTTCTAGTTATATATATATGTGTTTATGTGTTAAAAACTTCATGAAATTAAAGATCTACTAAAAGATGATTATATTGGTATGACATAACACTTATTTCAACTCATCTTACAAGAAAAAGGTATTAAATACATCTAGATTACTTGAAGTTAAGAAAAACTTTATGAAAGGGGCTAAAATCGACAAAATGACAAAAATATGAGTTATTTATGTAACTCACGGCTAGTAAGGGGTTCAAAAGGAAAATTTTGCTAAACAAAGGCTAATCTCGACATTTGAGACCTTTCAAGGACTAAAAATGTAAACATTTTCATAAATGGGCTTTATTTGGGCTTCTCACGGTTTTGGGCCCAAAAATTACAATTTTTGATCTTTTGTGGGCTTAAATGTCATTTTCAGGAAAGTTGTGCCAAAAATGTAAATTTTTGACAATAAGGGTTAAAGTTGCGAAAATGTAGTAATTTGGGCCAAAAAGATAAAATTTTCTATAATGGGCCGGATATGTATATTTTTTTTTTATAAAAATCAAGCCAAAAATGATATTTTTGACAAAAGTGAGTTAAAAATGTTATTTTTACAAAAACTAGCCTTAAATACAAGTTTTGTCCAAAAAGGGGCCAAAAATGTAATTTTTACTAAAACTGGGCATTAATTGTAAATTTTTGGCTTAATGGGCCAAGAATGTCATTTTTACAAAAAGTGGGCCTTTTATGCCATTTTGGTGAATAATTGAACTAATACTAGCAATAAAATAACAAACAGACTAATTTTTGCCATTCTCATATTATTGGGCCTTAGTGGCCCATTAATATGCTTGATAGGTCCTGAATACTATTTATATGTTTATTGGGCCTCATTGACCCATTATCATGCGCGACAGACCTTGGATACTATTTGCGTGCTTTTCGGGCCTGTAAATACCTTACATGTGAAATGGGCATTAGTTGTCCTTTTACATATATTTTGGGCCCATGTTATATAACCTCATTCCTTTCGGGCCTAAAAATGACTTACATGCTTAGTGAGCCTTAGTTACTCACTTACATGGTTCATTGGCCCTGGAATGAGTTTTATATGTTTCTCTTCGCGTAAATTCGATTAAGGATCTAGTGAGACTTGTCGGTTGACACCTATTGAGTGTACGATCGTAGCCTGTAGTTATAACCAGAGTCTCTTGGAGGGAGAACGGAGGTTTGTGTATAGATCTATACGGGGATGACACCCCCCACCTGAGCTGTTCGCTACAATTAGACTACACCGGTCTAGGGTGACGAAAACCTTATTTTATTTTCTGTCGGCGTCCATAAACGCCAAGACAGGCGAAATTGTCATTATCTAGTATGGTTATAACGACTCACTTAGAGGAATTAACATTATGAAATTTACGGGAGACCATTCTCTTTTCTCTTTGGATTACTCGGGAAAATACTCGCGCCGATACTCAACGTTGGGTGTTGATATACCAACATTCTCTTTTTCAGGCAACATAGTGTTGTCTGGGGGCATTCTCTTTACATTCTCTTCATTCACCTTTGACATTCTATTAAATATTAACACACATGCATTAATACAAGATCGGACACAAACATACTAAACTAATTTAAGAAAATACAAGATTTTCTTGTGATTACAAAGTTATACAAATCATTTTTGTCAAACATGCTTATGAACTCACCAACATTTTTATGTTGACCTTTTTAAACTAACTTGTATTCTCAGAAAACCGTTGAAGCAGTTTGGGCTGAACAATCTAATGGATGTGTTGTTATATTTTGTTTCATCATACTTATATTATTTTGGCATGTAATATTTAAACACAATACTCGATGTAAACAATGTATGTTGTTATATTACATGTGTGACGATGATGATGTTATGTTTCAATTATATACTATGTGATGATACTACAAGGATGAAGTCACGCACAAGCCCCTGGACGTTTCCGCCGTCTGGTTCGGGGGTGTGACAGATTGGTAAGATGTACCTGCACATCAAGCAACATTATTGGTGGCCAAATATGAAGGCAGAGATCGCCACTTACGTGGGCAAGTGTATCACTTACGCCAAGGTGAAAGTGGAATACCAAAAGCCCTCGGGACTATTACAACAGCCAGTAATACCCGAGTGGAAATGGGAAAGTATTACTATGGACTTCGTAACTAAATTACCTAAGACGACAGACGGATTGGATGCTATTTGGGTAATTGTCGATAGATTAACTAAATCCGCTCATTTCCTGCCAATAAAAGAATCGTACAAGATGGAAAGATTAACATTAATATATATCAAAGAGATCATGAGACTCCACAGAGTTCCGGTATCTATAATCTCGGATCGGGATAGTAGATTTACCTCACGATTTTGGCAGTCACTCCAAAAGGCTATGGGAACACAGCTAGACATGAGCACGGCTTACCACCCTCAAACCGATGGCCAAAGCGAACGAACCATCCAAACACTCGAAGACATGCTCCGGGCCTGTGTGATTGATTTCGGCAAGTCATAGGACACCCACTTGCCCTTGATTGAATTCTCGTACAACAACAACTATCATACAAGCATAAGGGTTGCTCCTTTTGAGGCCTTATATGCTCGCAAATGCAGATCGCCTCTCTGCTGGGCTGAGGTGGGTGACACCCAACGGGAAAAAGGGCAATCACCGGACATCACCCTTACAGGACCAGAAATCATCCGAGAGACTACAGAGAAGATAATCAAAATCAAAGCCCGACTCCAAGCGTCACGTGACCGACAAAAGAGTTACGCTCACAAACGACGAAAACCTATGGAATTCCAAATCGGAGATCGAGTGCTATTAAAGGTATCTCCCTGGAAAGGGAATTTTGGGAAACGAGGAAAACTAAACCCACGATACATTGAACCGTTCGAGATTCTTGCCCGAATTGGTCCAGTAGCATATAAGCTGCAGCTACCTTCGGAGCTCAGCAACGTACACCCTGTGTTCCACGTCTCGAATTTGAAGAAGTGCTTATCAGATGAAACTCTTGTCATTCCTCTAGAAGAGATCGAAATAAACAAGAATCTCCTGTTCATTGAAGAACCAATCGAGATAATGGATAGGGAAGTGAAGCGTACAAAACAGAGCCGCATTCCGATTGTGAAGGTTCGATGGAACGCCAAGCGTGGACCAGAATTCACATGGGAACGCGAAGACCAGATGAAGCAAAAGTACCCTCACTTATTCTCTCATTCATAATCCTACCATTCGAAAGAATTTCGGGAACGAAATTCCCTCTAACGGGGGGATGACGTCACAACTAGCATTTTTAGCTAGGAGATTCTATTTTCATGTAAACATCAGTCATTTCAAGACTTGTACTCTAAGTGAATACCATGCTATATGCTAAAATGAAATCATCCATTTGAATCTAAACTCCTGAGTGAAGTTCAAAACCTAATACAATTCATTCCATATATGTTCAACTATGGGTTGAAAACCCTAAAAATCCCGGTTCAAGCTTATTATGGACTAGGATCCTCTTATTGGGCCTAATGGACCAGTACACTTTCAATTTGGCTATTTTGGGCCAAGAAACCCAATTTGGGCTCTAATTGGACCCACATCAATGAAACTAAAGTATTTTGGGTCATGTGGCCTATAATAATTCATTTTATCCCTAATGGGCCACGATGGGCCGTGAATGGTTTCATAAGCCCTAATGGGCCGTAAACTATATTCATGGGCTTCATTGGGCCGTGAACCCTCATAAGGGCCCAATGGGCCGAAAATCTTCATCTTGGGCCTCATAATTTTGAACTAACTCAAGAAAGGGTCCAAACTTATTCATCATCTCTCTTTTTTTCCATTATACTTAGCCCAACAACAAAAAAAGGAAAAACAAATGGGAGGGAAATGGGGTGACACCTCATCAATACTTGGTGGATATCCATGCAAGAGTGCATGTATCCATGCAACTCTCACATCATCCTCTTCAAAAGTCAACCTTTCTCCCCTCTCTTATCTCTCTCTAACCCTCGGCCTCACTCACTCTCCAACCTCACCCACCATTTCAAACTCAACATAATTTCTCTCAACTTTCAACACTCTTCCACTCTTCTTCTCTCAAGAAAATCGTGAGTATTAGGTGGGTTTCCAAGAAGATCACTTCAAGTTTCACATTGTGGTAAGATCTTACAAACTCAAGTTGATATACTTCCTCTTAAACTCAATCACTCCTCTTACACACATGTTTTTCGTGAATCATGTTTCCTAGAACCTCCTAAGTTCGAAAACCTTCTTAAGAAGGTTGCTAGGGCCGAGATCTTCTCATTTCCTCACCAAAAACCAAAAACTTCAAAGCAAGGTGAGTTCATACCCCCTATTTTCGATTTTTACTTTGTTTTGGGGGAGAATACAAGTTGTTTTGTGTAGAGCTATGTGTGTATGCATGATTTGGTGTGTTTTTCTAGTTATATATATATATATATATATATATATATATATATATATATATATATATATATATATCTGTTTATGTGTTAAAAACTTCATGAACTTAAAGATCTACTAAAAGATGATGATATTGGTATGACATAACACTTATTTCAACTTATCTTACAAGAAAAAGGTTTTAAATACATCTAGATTACTTGAAGTTAAGAAAAACTTTATAAAAGGGGCTAAAATCGACAAAATGACAAAAATATGAGTTATTTATGTAACTCACGGCTAGTAAGGGGTTCAAAAGGAAAATTTTGCTAAACAAAGGCTAATCTCGACATTTGAGACCTTTCAAGGACTAAAAATGTAAACATTTTCATAAATGGGCTTTATTTGGGCTTCTCACGGTTTTGGGCCCAAAAATTACAATTTTTGATCTTTTGTGGGCTTAAATGTCATTTTCAAGAAAGTTGTGCCAAAAATGTAAATTTTTGACAATAAGGGTTAAAGTTGCGAAAATGTAGTAATTTGGGCCAAAAAGATAAAATTTTCTATAATGGGCCGAATATGTATATTTTTTTTATAAAAATCAAGCCAAAAATGATATTTTTTGACAAAAGTGAGTTAAAAATGTTATTTTTACAAAAACTAGCCTTAAATACAAGTTTTGTCCAAAAAGGGGCCAAAAATGTAATTTTTACTAAAATTGGGCATTAATTGTAAATTTTTGGCTTAATGGGCAAAGAATGTCATTTTTACAAAAAGTGGGCCTTTTATGCCATTTTGGTGAATAATTGAACTAATACTAGCAATAAAATAACAAACAGACTAATTTTTGCCATTCTCATATTATTGGGCCTTAGTGGCCCATTAATATGCTTGATAGGTCCTGAATACTATTTATATGTTTATTGGGCCTCATTGACCCATTATCATGCGCGACAGACCTTGGATACTATTTGCGTGCTTTTCGGGCTTGTAAATACCTTACATGTGAAATGGGCATTAGTTGTCCTTTTACATATATTTTGGGCCCATGTTATATAACCTCATTCCTTTCGGGCCTAAAAATGACTTACATGCTTAGTGAGCCTTAGTTGCTCACTTACATGGTTCATTGGCCCTGGAATGAGTTTTATATGTTTCTCTTCGCGTAAATTCGATTAAGGATCTAGTGAGACTTGTCGGTTGACACCTATTGAGTGTACGATCGTAGCCTGTAGTTATAACCAGAGTCTCTTGGAGGGAGAGCGGGGGTTTGTGTATAGATCTATATGGGGATGACACCCCCCACCTGAGCTGTTCGCTACAATTAGACTACACCAGTCTAGGGTGACGAAAACCTAATTTTATTTTCTGTCGGCGTCCATAAACGCCAAGACAGGCGAAATTGTCATTATCTAGTATGTTTATAACGACTCACTTAGAGGAATTAACATTATGAAATTTACGGGAGACCATTCTCTTTTCTCTTTGGATTACTCGGGAAAATACTCGCGCCGGTACTCAACCTTGGGGGTTGATATACCAGCATTCTCTTTTTCAGGCAACATAGGGTTGTCTGGGGGCATTCTCTTTACATTCTCTTCATTCACCTTTGAAATTCTATTAAACATTAACACACATGCATTAATACAAGATCGGACACAAACATACTAAACTATTTTAAGAAAATACAGGATTTTCTTGTGATTACAAAGTTATACAAATCATTTTCTCAAACATGCTTATGAAATCACCAACATTTTTATGTTGACCTTTTTAAATTAACTTGTATTCTCAGGAAACCGTTGAAGCAGTTTGGGCTGAACAATCTAATGGATGTGTTGTTATATTTTGTTTCATCATACTTATATTATTATGGCATGTAATATTTAAACACAATACTCGATGTAAAGAATGTATGTTGTTATATTACATGTGTGATGATGATGATGTTATGTTTCAATTATATACTATGTGATGATACTACAAGGATGAAGTCACGCACAAGCCCCCGGACGTTTCCGCCGTCTGGTTCGGGGGTGTGACAAGGTATTCATCCGACCGAGTAGTTCGACTTGGGGTACGCCGATCCTGTTTGTGAAGAAGAAGGACCGGGAGTTGAATAAGCTAACAGTGAAGAACCGTTACCCACTCCCGAGGATTGATGACTTGTCTGAACAATTTCAGGGAGCGTATTGGTTTTCCAAGTTTGATCTATGTTCGGGTTATCATCAGATGAGGGTCAAAGAGAACGATGTGGAGAAGACGACCTTCCGGACTCGCTATAGTCATTATGAGTTCGTGGTGATGCCCTTCGGGCTTACCAATGCTCCAACCGCGTTCATGGACCTCATGAACTGCGTGTGTCGACCGATGTTTTATCGGTCCGTGATTATATTAATCGATGAAATCCTAGTCTATTTCAAGACCCACGAACAACATGAGGAGCACTTACGAGAGGTTTTGGAGACTCTGAGGAGGGAGAGGTTGTATGCGAAGTTCTCCAAGTGTGAGTTCTAGTTGTGCGAGGTGCAGTTTCTTGGGCACCTTGTCAACCAGAATGGTATTCTGGTAGATCCGACCAAGGTGGAGGCCGTGATGAGGTGGGAAGTTCCGAGGTCTCCATCCGAGATTCATACTTTCCTTGGGTTGGTTGGATATTACTGGAGATTTATTCATGATTTCTCCAAGGCAGGGGTTCTCCTGACCCGACTGACAAAGAAGACTGCCATTTTTCGCTGGGGGCCTGAGTAGTAGGAAACGTTTGAGACCCTGAGACAGAGATTATGTGAGGCGCCTTTTTTAACCCTGCCAGAGGGTGATGAGGATTTTGTGGTTTAATGTGACGCGTCTATCACAGGATTGGGCGTGGTCTTGATGTAGAGGGGTCGTGTTAATGCTTACGCCTCGAGGCAACTAAAGCCTCAAGAGGCAAACTATCCGACACACGATTTGGAGCTCGGGGATGTGGTTTTTGCCCTCAAGATTTGGCGACATTACCTCTATGGGGTCCACTGTACTATTTACATGGATCACAAGAGCCTAAGGTACTTGATGGATCAGTCAAATCTGAATATGAGGCAGCATCGGTGGTTGGATGTGGTGAAGGATTTGTTTGATTAGTGTCTAAGTCCATAACTATTTTGGTATGTACTTGACCTGATTATGAGCATGGTCCTTTTGGGTTGCCTTCACCATAGCAATATGTAGGATGAATTAAGGAGAAAAAAGTTTAATTATGATTTATTAATATATTATGAGAATAATATATTAAAGGAGAAATCATATTGTTTAATTAATATTAGTCAAGAATTAATAAAGAATTAATTTTGTGACTAAAAGAGATTAATTAAACTTAAGGGACTTATTGTGTAATTATAAGATAATTACATAATTGGGCTATGGATCACCTTGGAATAATAGGTTGGACGAATTCTAAGGGGAAGCCCATTAGAAATCGTCCAAGGCATGTTCTAGAAGGGGTCCATGGGCTGCTTAGGGCTTAAGCAGTCAGATTAGGGTTTCCTAGCTGTAAACCCTAATAGCCAGCATATATAAGGAACCCTTATGGCCCCAAAAACGTGGTGAACACTTCCTTTAGGGTTTCCAGCCGTTTTTGGTGCCTCCCCTCTCCTCCCTCTTCATCCAAGTTGCTTAGTGGTGTTTGTGACTCCTTTAGAGGTGCAACACTTGAGGCACTAAGCTTTCTGAAGCCAAGCATTGATTGTTATTGCTATATAACAATCAAAGGTAAGATCTAAACCCTAATTTCAGTTATAGTTTATTAGATCTAGGGTTTATGGCTTTGGATTATCAATTGCATGTTCATTAGACAAACTAGATCCAAAGCTATTAGGGTTTGCATGTACACCATAGGATTGATGTAGTGCTCAAAAACCCATCAGTGGTATCAGAGCCTAGGGCTGTTTGTTTGATGTATTTGATGCTATAGTTGATTATTCATGCTTAAAATCGAAAATTTTTGGTTTCTGGGGGCTGGACTCGCCGAGTCCATGGCTGAACTCGCCGAGTCCATTGTGAACTCGACGAGTCCAGTGCTGACTCGACGAGTCTGAGACGCAAAATGCTGTTTTTGCGGGATTTTGACCTGTTTTGGCTGTGGATAATTACCTAAAACGTTTTTTGTCAATAAAATCCGAATTTTATCCATATTGGGTGATTATCCTTGCCAAAATAGAAGATAATTGTCAAAATTTAGATAATCTTTTGTTTTATTAGATAAAGATTGGTTATTTGTAATTTAGATTTGAATTATCTTGTGGAAAAGTTTCAATTTTCCCCTTTAGGTTTTATAGTTTAATTTTGAACTTAAAAGTTTTGTTTTTGAAATTTAAATAGTTAAACCCTAGTGTTTTGAAAAGTTTCAAAATATGTCCTCAAGTTTTGGAATTAAATTTTTTTTGATTAAAAGTTTTTTTTTGAAAGATTTAAATTCTAAACCCTAATGTTTTGAAAAGTTCAAAACTTGCCCTCAAGTTTTGGAATTTAAAATTTTGATTAATAGTTTAATTATGTAATATTTAAATTCTAAAACCCTAGTATTTTTGAAAAAGTTCAAATTACACCCTTATGGTTTTATTAATTAATTAAGGTGTATAATTAAAAGAGATTTAATAAACCCATAAAGTTTTGGTTTACATTTAATTAAATTAAAAGTATAATTTATTAAATTAGACCACCTAGTATTTTAAAAGTGTAAAATACACCATATACTATATATAACATTAAAAGTCTAATATTATATATATGTATGAGTAAACAGTTAGTCTTACCGTTAGTAGGCCTCATTCACGAAGCTAGTCTATAAGGGGTGTTTAAGGAAATTGCCTATAAAATGGCGATTGAATGGGTATCCACTCTTACCCACCACACTCTTGACTGGTGGAGGGTCGTTAGCCGAACGGGTAGGATAGGACGAAACCTTCCATTATAAGTATAATGAAGTACAAAGTAACTAAATGCTTTCACAAATTCCCAAATCATAGTTACTTTAGGCAAAATGTGAATTTGTATGCTAATCCATGGAATTACACTTCACACCCTTGCCAAACGTTAGTGGAGCGTGCGTGGTTAACCAGCACACTAATTTGGGGTTGACATTGGTAGTGAAGGGTGGCTCGATGTTTATCATAGATCAATGGAGCGTGTGTGGTTAACCGGCACATTGATTAGGTGATAGTATCATTGAGTGCATCACGTAGATTTGTATGGTTATTCACACATTGTTTGTGATCCTTGGCATCCCAGTCGCAAATTTGAAGGGCATAATCGAGATTAAACATGCCATTGAAAAGTTCAATGAATCTCAAAAGACCTAGGAGTTTCAATTCATTTAAAACTTAAACTTCATTTTTGTTTTTCATGGTGGGAATTGGTAAATCGTAATTTACCTATCTTCAAATATTCTGCAACTAGATTACGGCATCCCTCTTCTAGGTTGTAGAATATTGTGTTGGATCCTAGCCTTGATGTTCCATTTGGGTGTTACATCAAGGATTCTTATCAACTAACTTGAATTTTCTCCCGTTTTGTAGATGTCTAAATCTTACAATGGTCTTCCCAAGTCCCTTGGAACAAGCTTTCCAAATGAAGATGACGTTCCACGATACGATCAAGGAAATGAGAGTCATACTTCACTTCCTCCACCTCCTCCAATTATTCTCCCTAACCCACAAGTTCAAAGGCTTGAAAAGTTCAAGCTCACTCAAGCCCTATTGGCAAGTAAACACGAAGATGGGAAACCTATATGTGCACACGTCTTGGAGATAAAGTCACACATTGACAGGTTAAGGATGTTGGGTGTCGAGATTTCAGGTGAGTTGGCTGTTGACTGGGTTCTTCAGTCACTTCCTGAATCATATAGTGAGTTCGTAAGAGAGTACTATATGATGGAACACGACGTGACCCTCATTGATCTCACATATTTGCTTATAGCTGCTGAATTAGCAATGATTTGGCGTGCTGGTCAAGCAAATTTGTCTGGTGAATCAAACTCCCAAACTTCAATGGACACTGGCAACATTGGAAGTCCAGAAAGGACTAAGCATGAGATTATCCCATGTGCTGTGCCAAAGGAGTCCATTTGCTTTTATTGCCTAGAGAAGGGGCATTGGAGACGAAGCTGCCTAAACTACCTGAGAGATCTAAGAGATGGGAGAGTCAAGGAATATGGCTCTACTTCAGGTAAAATCCATTATCTAACTATGTAAGTTCCTATTCTTTGATTCTTGATACATGATGTGATAAGATTACATTTTGATGTTTTTGCAGGATCGAAGAAAAGAGAGGAAGCTTAAGGAAGAAGCGTGCTGAATCTGATCATGAAGAAATGGATTTCGATCGCATGGATTCGAAGATCAGATTTTTTGAGCTGCTACTCTAGAGTTAGGATAGAATGATAAGAAATATGAAATAGCATAGTTTTCAGTTGAATTGCATTGTAAGGACAAATTTTTCCGCAATAAAATAAATTTTGATTTTGTCTTATTTATTTATCCTTGCAATGGTGTGTATGAAAAATTAATGTTTAATTGTTTCTATTATTAGCAATAATGGATTTGATTCTTAATTATGTTATTTGTGGAAATGTCGAGAATTTGCCAAATAAGGGAAGATTCTCATTGCCCAAGTTTCAATTTGACAGAAACTTGGAATCATACAACTAGGTTGCGTGATGAATGAGAAACTTCATATTTGGAAATTAGACTATTTTTGACAAAGTGTCAAGAGAAGGACTAGGAGATCAAGTACACTAGGTTGTGCGTTGATCAAGTCCATCACAATAGTGATAAAGATATTCGTCATGATTTACTAAAAGTTTAGTAAATATGGTTATACTTATAAGATTAAGTATAATTCTGAGTTGATCGAAAGAGTTTCAATCAATAGCAGAACGAATAAGAAGAATTAAGTAGGCAGAAAGATAAAAGTTTCTCTATTCTAAGAAGAAGGGAGAGCACCTTTTATTGTGTTTTATGATAGGTCTTAATGATTAACAACTATTTCTCGATTGGTCCTCTAAGTGAATATTAGTGCATTTGCATGTCTAAGAAGAGGAATCGAGAATTATGGAAATAGTTAAATCAATAAGTCAATCATACTTCGTTCCAATATCAAGTCTTAAGAGTCATACTCCAAGATTGTGACTTGAGTGACACGTCTTTAGTAGGTTTATAACACTCAACAAATGTGGAATTGGAAAAAGTCTTCTTATTCCTGCACATTTGAGATTGGTAAGTTGTGATGTCTTGGATAAGACAAAGACCAACTAGAACCAATTATGTGAAGTGATAGTCTTGATAAAAACTACACTAACTCTTGAATATTTGTTTTGTCAAGGAATGTTTCTTGACAAGAGAATCTTATATGTCAAGGAGTCAGTGGGAGTCTTAATGGTCTTGAAAGGTTTCAAGAACAAATCAAGAGTTAAACCTAGTTGATCATCACTAGCACACGACTTGAGGTTTAAAGCCTATCGTGGATGACATACTCTTTTTCTGTGCCATTCCAATTGAGTTAATTATGGATGTGAGTTCTATGAGTTCTCATTTGAATGCATAAAGATAAAGCACCTTGATCAATGGAAAGTACATTGATAAGTAAGGATGAGTTGCTAAACCACTTGGAAGACATGGTGGGCACTCGTGTTACCATGAGGCAAGAAATCGAGATTGAGCACGTTCGGTCCATATGAGTTTGGATTTGTCGCAAACTTTGGTTTTTGGCAAATTCACATGGATAGGAACACATACACTTTAAAATCTAAGTGTCATGAGGTTTCCCTCCTTCATGAAAATGATTGTGAGGAAATGCTTTCGCTAAGAGAGATTTTAAGAAGATAGCAATTGTGATAATTGTATTCTCAAATTCGATTATGATTACGACATCCCTTTTCATAGCTTGAATTGTGAGATTTGGCAATTGGTCTGAACATTTGGGACTTAGTAACATAAATTCTGAATTGTTTAGACACACATGTGAGCTATCTAAGGCAAAGGTGTATGAGCTTAAAAAGCTTAGATAAAGGCTTATCAAAGCATTAGGTATTAGAAATATGAACTCAAGGAATTCAATAAGCATTGTTTTCTGGAAGTTCAATTGTTTTCTGAATACATGTCAAAGCTAATGGGAGCATAAGTGTTATGCTGGTAAGAAAATAATCATCATGTTAGTGGGAGCATGATTATTATGGTAAGTATTGCGAGTTAGCAATATTAATTATAGAAAACAAAGATTAACTTTGCAAAGTTGTAGGGGTTGAAAGTTGTTTTGCTATAATTAAGGGAGAGAATATTATACGTCGTTTCAAAATTCTAAAGCTTAGATCGAGAAATGTTAATAAATTTAGTCAAGGATACATAGTGCATTCTCAAAATTCGATTATGATTACGGCATCCCTCTTCATAGTTCGAATTGTGGGAACATGGCACATAAAATATTATGGCAGAAGGATGATAAAGTATCACGTCTTTATGTGAGACATTATGCATCGTGTCCAATACGCTTCGAGTATAGGATAGATTGCATATGCTATAATATTTGACCATTCTAAAATTTTCCAAATGCCTAGGGCATTAAGAGGGAAAAAGGGACTAGAATCGGTTTTGACTAAAATAATTAAACAACTATCAAAGGACGGTCTGAGGTTCACTGAGGATTTGTCGCTTGTGAGTAGTTGGAAGTATAGTACTGGATGGACTATATTGACATGATTATGAATAGATAAGATTCTATTAAGAATGAGTTGTCATATAGCAAACATGGAAATGTTTCCATAATTGGGAGTTGGAAATTAAGAATTTATGTCTAGATTATGCAAAAAGGATGTTCAAAGGAATGTATTTTGAGTGAGAGACATCACATCTATATAATTGTTTTGTAACAATTTCTGATAGAGTACCTTGTGATTTCATTGGCCGTGTCTTTATGACTTTTGTGCTATGACATTACGAAAGAATCATTGCATAAAATGTTAGAATCTGACATATTCTAGAAGTGGCAAGAATTTGGTATTCTTATACTAATAATAAGGATTGGGGATTGTGAAATGAGTTTCATTGGAAAAGTTTTTCAATTGATCTATTTCACAAAGTATGGACCATAGGAAACCAAAGTGTACATGCTTGGAGCATGGGACAATTGTGGTTATAATTCGAGTAATAAGTTGATTTTCTGAAACAGTAAACAATGAATAATGAGTAATCAATATGGTGTTTAAATAAAAGTGTTTTTATTTACGCTCAAAAGTTTTGGGGCCATATAGGATTAATATTATTATTGTGTTTCACTTTGCATGTTTTGACTTCCAGAATAACTGGGTTATTCGAACCTCCACAGTCGGTCATACGTTGGAAGTAAGTATGAAGGAAGACTGTCATGAATATGTCTGTAGATTGTCTAGAGTGTTTAGACATAACACAAGTTTGCTGCAGAGTTCATGAGTGCTTTGATAAGATTAGAGTATTGGATTAAACCCACGCTCACGTGAATCACTTCATGGATTATATCGCGAGTGATTGTGAGTTGATAATATTGTATATTCTTGAAACCGAGACGTGTGAGTTGTTATTTGCTGGGCGGTTGCACATTGATGATAAGTAAACACACCAGTAACTTGGTGTTATAAAACTTATTATTGTGTGTGATTCGATCAGTAGGTGCAAGCGAGCATTTGAGTCAAAGTTTATCCATTCCTTTTACCCAAAGTGGGATAAAAGCGATATCTGTGGGCCCCTCGATGATTTAGTGATGACACCCTAAGCGCTTGGCCAAGCCGGGACTAAGTTGATGTGTTCAATTGTAGTCTGTTGTCACTCGTCATAAATCAGATGTCGGGAAACAATACATAGCCAGAGAGAATGATTTAAATCCATGTCTCATGTCTATACGATATCTTGTAGAATGGAGGAATATATAATCCCTTATCTAAAGGACACGCATATCTGATAAGATCAGAGTTGACAGCGGTTTTTGAAAGCTACGATTGCTGATCAGGTTCTGAAGTTATGCAAAATAGTTATTAGACTTATCCAAGTGGGAGACTATTGGATTAGTGTCTAAGTCCATAACTATTTTGGTATGTACTTGACCTGATTATGAGCATGGTCCTTTTGGGTTGCCTTCACCATAGCAATATGTAGGATGAATTAAGGAGAGAAAGGTTTAATTATGATTTATTAATATATTATGAGAATAATATATTAAAGGAGAAATCATATTGTTTAATTAATATTAGTCAAGAATTAATAAAGAATTAATTTTGTGACTAAAAGAGATTAATTAAACTTAAGGGACTTATTGTGTAATTATAAGATAATTACATAATTAGGTTATAGATCACCTTGGAATAATAGGTTGGACGAATTCTATGGGGAATCCCATTTGAAATCGTCCAAGGCATGTTCCAGAAGGGGTCCATGGGCTGCTTAGGGCTTAAGCAGTCAGATTAGGGTTTCCTAGCTGTAAACCCTAATAGCCAACATATATAAGGAACCCTTATGGCCCCAAAAACGTGGTGAACACTTCCTTTAGGGTTTCTAACCGTTTTTGGTGCCTCCCCTCTCCTCCCTCTTCATCCAAGTTGCTTAGTGGTGTTTGTGACTCCATTAGAGGTGCAACACTTGAGGCACTAAGCTTTCTGAAGCCAAGCATTGATTGTTATTGCTATATAACAATCAAAGGTAAGATCTAAACCCTAATTTCAGTTATAGTTTATTAGATCTAAGGTTTATGGCTTTGGATTATCAATTGCATGTTCATTAGACAAACTAGATCCAAAGCTATTAGGGTTTGCATGTACACCATAAAATTGATGTAGTGCTCAAAACCCATCAGGATTATGATTGTGAGATCCTGTACTATCCGGGGAAGGCCAATGTGGTAGCCGATGCTCTTAGCCGCAAAGCAGTTGTGGCTCCGATCAGGGATATATGTCTGAGGATGACGGTGATTACTCTGCTTCTGGAGCGGATTCGAGAGTCACAAATCGAGGCTATAAAGGAGGAACACCGAAAGAGTGAGCGCATTGTGGTTCAGGTGGCTTCCTTCGACTATGATAGTCAGGGTTTATTGCCTCTCCATTAGAGAGTATAGGTTCCATATCAGGGTGGTGCGCGTCAGGTCATGATGGATAAGGCGCATAGATCGAGATTCTCCATTCATCCTGGGGAGACGAAGATGTATAGGGATCTTCGTCCAGACTATTGGTTGCCTTACATGAAGCTGGATGTAGCTTGGTACGCGGGGAGGTGCTTAACTTGCAGGAAAGTCAACGTCGAGCATCAGCGACCTCACGGAAAGATGCAGCCGTTGGATATTCCCGTTTGGAAATGGGAGGAGATTACCATGGATTTCATTAGGAAGTTGCCTCAGACTGCGCGTGGTGTGGATTTGATTTGGGTTTTCGTGGATCGATTGAACAAGAGTGCACATTTTATCTCGATCCAGGAGAGTATCTCTGCGGAGAAGTTGGCTGAGGTATACATTAGGGAGGTCGTGGAACGGCATGGGTGCCAGTTTCTGATAGGGACGTCCGGTTTACTTCCAGATTTTGGCAGAGATTCCATGATGATTTGGGTACTCGTATGCATTTCAGCACGACCTTTCACCCGTAGATGGATGGTTAGAGTGAGCGAACCATCCAGAAATCAGAGGATATGTTGCGGGCGTGTGTTCTGGACTTTAGTGGTAGCTGGGATACGTATTTTCCATTAGCGGAATTTTCATATAAAAATAGCTACCATGCCAGCATCGATCGACCTCCTTTTCAGATGCTCTATGGGAGGAAATACAGGAACCCAATATGCTGGGGCGAGGTCGGTCAACGAGTCATGGGGAATACCGAGGTGGTACTCAAGACGTCCGAGTTGATTCAGCAGGTTCGTAGCAGACTTCAGACAGCTCAGAGTCGGCAAAATATTTATGCCGACAAGCTCTGATCAGACTTGGAGTTTCATGTTTGGGATATGGTTATCCTGAAGGTGTCACCTTGGAAAGGTGTCATTCGATTCAAGAAGCGGGGAAAGATGGGAACCAGGTTTATCGGTCCTTTCAGGTTTATAGTCCGGATGGACAGGGTAGTGTATCGATTGGATATTCCGGAGGAACTCAGTCAGATATACAATACTTTTCATGTCTCGCAGCTGCAGAAATGTTTGGCTGATGATTCTGTAGTGGTTCCATTGGAGGACATTCAGGTGGATGACCTCTTGAACTACATTGAGATACCTGTAGAGATCCTCAACAAGAAGATGAAAACATTGCGGAACAAGGTTGTGGAGTTAGTTAAGGTGCAGTGGCAGCACCGCAAGGGCTCAGAATGGACGTGGGAGTCGGAGGACGAGATGAGAGAGCATTACCCAGAGTTATTTCTGGCATCAGACTTCGAGGATGAAGTCTAATTCAAGTGGGGGAGAATTGTAGCACCCGGGTCGCCAGGTATGAAGTTTCTAACTTAGTCCATTTTTCAATTCAAGTTAAGGTGGTGTAAGAATGGTGAGTATGCTGGGCATACATTATGTACGCATGGCGTACTCGCTGCATGCACGCCATCGGGGGATCCTCAGCGTACGGTGGGCGTATCCATACGTATGCTGGGCGTAACCAAGCCCGGGGAAAACCCTAATTTTTAGGGTTTGCACCCTATTGAAGGACCTTAAGTCCCTCAAGTCCCTTACCTTTTCATCCTTCATTGCTGTTGAAGTGAAAATCTTGAACCCTAAGCCACCTTGAGTGCATTTGTGAGCTTTCTTGTGTGTTTGTGGTGTTCTTTAGTGACCTTGAAGGAGAAGGAAGCTTGGGAAGAAGTAAGGACGAGGAAGGAGCTTGTATATCCAGAATTTTGGCACCATTTCTATCCCATTGAAGGTATAAAGTTTAAACCTTGATCATTACAAGCTTAGATCCAGGTTTAGGGTAGAAAATGATATCTTTTGGTCCCATAGTTTGGATTCTTGGAGTATGAGCAACTTCAGACCATATGAGCTATCCTTTTGGACTCTTGGAAGTGTTTTGAGTCATAAAAACCAGATCTTCATGGTTAAGCCTCAACCATGCAAGTGTTAGTAACCATCCAAGTGTGCTTATGGACTTAATTCATGATTTGAGCCCCATCCTTGCATGCAAAAGCATACAGTTTGCAACTTTATGGCCTAAGACGTTATTTGGGACTTGGATCTTAGTTTTAGACATTAGGTCTTAATGGATTAAGACATGGAAGTGGATTTGGGTTGGCAGACCAGTACGCCATTCGTACTCCAGTGTACGCTGCGCATACTGGGTCAACACCAGCGTACGTTGGGCGTACAAGCCAAGTACGCTGCGCGTACACGGTCAATGGGCTTAGAATATTTTGGTCTCGTTTGGTGTTGGACTTTGGACTTGTTTGAGCTGGGCCTCGGGCCCACCTGATTGTAGCTGGCCATTTTTGGGCCTTAAGCCTAGTTAGGTGTTCTTGGGCCATATTGGGGCTTAGAGGCCCTATAGTGGGCTTGGATGCCGTTTTTGGGTTTTTCGTGGATTTGGGTCTTGGAGGAAAGGAGGCCTAATAAGGCAAAGGTAAAGGAGCCCTTTTTCCTTAAGTCAAGAATTAGGGTTTTGGACTTTTGGGTTAGAATGTGACCTAATTTCTAATTAGGGTTTTATGCTTGTGCGATAGGGAGAGGAGTTTGCGAGTCATCCACTGAGTGCGATTTGATACCCACAGTCTGAGGTGAGTCTTCCTTCGCAGTATCTGTGGGTCGAAGGCACCAAGGCCGGCCCACTAGTTTATGTTGTAGTGTGATGATTGTCTTTGTAATAATTGTCAGTTATGCCTGTATTTGATTGATGACTCTGTGATTTCTGTTATGATATTATGTGGTAATAGTAGGGGTGAAATAGACTCGATATCAGGTTGAAATAGACCGAAGGGGATTACAAGCACCCAGATATGCTTGATAGTATCTAGTTGAAGTAGACCGAAGGGGTAGTCAAGCACCCAAATATGCTTGGTAGTATCCGGTTGAAATAGACCGAAGGGGTAGGCAAGCACCCATATATGTAGTATGTTGTTTAGTATGTGGTATTTTGGGGGAACTCGCAAAGCTTTATGCTTATCGTTTTCAGTTTATATTTCAGGTACTTCCAGTTCGAAGGGGAAGGGCCTGACCTGATCGCACCGCATCACTCTATGTTTTTCCGCACTTAGTGATTTTGGGAATTTGTACTCTGATAACATGTTACAGTTATACTCTTTCGAGTATTTTGATATCAATTTTTTTTATGAATTGAATGAATTTAAAAACAAAATTTTATCTATATTTTTGGGATGTTTCATATTGGTATCGTAGCCTTGGTTTGAGGGATTCAGGCATACTCTCGGGTGTGCCTAGACTAAAATCGAGGGTTTGGTGGGTTTTTCACAAAAAGAAACATTTAATCTAAGGAATTTTAATAAAAGACAAGGGGTGTGATGCGTGCAATCAGCCGAGCTCAAGTAAGTCTTCCCAAAATACCCATACAAGTTATATGTTTTATGCTATGATAGGAGAATTGTTGTATAAGGTGTCTAAGTCCATAACTATATTTGGTATGTACTTGAACCAGCTTGGCATGTTCCATTTGGGTTGCATGACATCGTAACAATTGGATAGACAAAATGAGAAAATGACACTTATGATTTATTAATATATTATAAGTTCTAATATATTAATATGAAATCATATTATTTAATTAGTATTGATCAAGAATTAATTTGGAATTAATTTTGTGATCAAAAGAGACTAGTTAAATATATGGGGATTGATTATGTAAATCATTCATTCTTATATAGTGGGCTTATGATCCATGACTCACTAGATTGGGCTAAGTCTCATTGGGTGCTCCATGGAGGTTAAAACCCATGGGTCATGGAGGAAATAAAAAGCCATGCACATTAGGGTTTACATGGTGTAACCCTACATGTGGCACACTATGTAAAGAGCCCCATGCCAAGCAAAAATCTGACACTAAGACAAAAGAAGGAGGGCTAGCCGATTTTGTGCTCAAGTGTACTTCTCTCAAGTTATTCCAAGAGTTGTGGTGTTGTGTGAAGCATTTGAGGCATCACATTTGGGGTGCTAGGCTCATAAGGTCTTAAGGAACTCAAGCAATAAAAAGGTATGTCATTCTACTAGTTTTTTATATTACATGTACCCCAATCACATGCTAGTTAGGATGAGAACCTTGGAAAATCAAATTTGCATGTATACTAGAGAAAACATAGATCCAAGGTTTTTAGGGTTGCATGTACACCATAGGAGTGTTAGAATGCTCAAAACCCATCAAGAATTTCATGCTAGAATAGGGGTTAAGGATCTGCTCAAAACTGCATGATAGAATGCTAGGAGAGATGCCTTTATGTGCCTATCTGTATGAGCTTTTAGATTTTCATGCTAGTATCAGATCAGTTACTTGTTAGGATGGCCTGTATAGGTTATGTTTTGAGTTGAATTGTCTGATGCTTGAATGCTGCATGCTTTGTGCTTTAGGAAATTATGTTGGTACTAACTAACTAGTGGATGAATGTGTTGGGTTACATGCAACCCTATTGCGCAACTCTTGTTTGAGTCCAACCGTTGTAGTGTGGGACCTGTCATTCGAAGAATTATCTAGGAAATTGAACTGGCAGAGCTTCTACTTTCTAGCTACTACTTTTTTAGGGATCGCAGGTCTTTTATGAAGGCTAAAACGAAGGGAAATAGGCTAAAATCGAGAGAATTTCGAGAAAGAGGAGGATAAGGAGTGAGGAAGAAAATAAGCATCCAAAATCTATTTATAGCACAACTGCGCGCCGCGCCTAGTGTGCGCACCACACACACGTGAGACGTCACTCCTCCCATTTTCTGCCACGTGCTGCAAATATGGTGGTACATGCCCCACCTTCTAGAAGGTGTGCACCGTGCAACCCACCTGCATGTGGCTCTTCTCGGAAAACTTCATAAAATCATATCTTCTTCATACGAGCTCTATTTTCGACGTTCTTTATATCCCCAGAAAGCCCTCGACGAGGTCTACAACTTTCGTCTAGACTCCGTCAGCTAAATTTGACTTTATTTCAAAGCTATATTTTTAACAGGCTTAGACTATTAAAGTCCATTAGAAATTCATAACTTCCTCATATGATATCTGTTCTCGACTGTCTTTATATCGACGGAACCATATGGACGAGATCTTCAACCCTCGTTTAGATTGCTTTTCCTAACAATCAACAAATTTCTACTTCGGTTTCTGAGCTGTATATTGCTACGTTGAAACTTATAAAAATCCTAACTTCCTCTCACGAAGTCAGATTGGGATGTTCTCTATATATACGCTCTCGGTTTAATGACTACTACGACTTTCGTTTAGATTATTTACCCTAAATAATCTTTTTTTATAATAACTAATTATCATTGCGACTAATAATTATCTCATTTATTCTTTAATCATCTAGCCCTATCTTACGGGCGTTACACAAGGTCAAATTCAAATTCAAAAAGTCACCACTCTGTGGCCAACCAATGACCACGCCGTGACAGCTACATGACAAAACAGTCGCGAAAACCTACCACCACGTCGTGACGAGCACCATGCCACGTCGTGGTATCTGGACCAAGACAACTTAATCAAATAAGCTCTAAATCCATTAATTCCTTTGCCCAGACTTTCCAGAATGCTTCCTTACGTTCCAAAGAACCATAAAAATCCTGACTTTATGGACATGCATGTCCAATGAATGACAAGGTTGATAAAGTTACAAACTTTATCTGAAGTTCATCCATAAACTCCAACTAAGATCATAACAAAGTGACTCAAAGTGCCATAAATGCAAGATCTATGAAGTTAGGAACATCAAGAAAAGAACATGGACACTTACAAAGGTCCAACAGATGCACACAAGGTTGATTTGATGCTTTCTTACTGCTCACTATCTCCACAATTCCTTCTTTCTTCCTTACAAGAGTCAAAAACACCAAATGGAGATCAAATATGAAGATGTATGGATTAGGGTTTGGTTATAAGGACTTGGAGGTGATGGAGGGTGAGGATGGATGAAACCATTGCCATTATTTCCTTTAAATAGGGCGTAAGGCCCAAAATATAGGGTTTTGAGCCTTGGACGTCACCACATCGTTGCAATACATGACCACATCGTGGTCACTTAAAATGATCGCGACTCTAAAAGGTGTTGCCATGTTGTGGCCACAAAAATTTCACAATATTAAAGCATAAAACTCATACCTGAACAATGGGTGTTACACCATAGGAAATCTAAGTAGGTTTACTAGCAATCCTAGTACTCATAACTGGCAAGTAGTAAGGCGGTTGTTGAAATATTTGAAGAAAACCATAGATTATGGTTTGAGTTTTGTAGGGTTTCATCCTGTGATAGAAGGGTATGCTGATGCTAGTTAGATTACAAACATTGAGGACCAATCTTCTACAAGTGGCTGAGTGTTTCTTCTTGGAGATGGTGCAATCTCCTGCACATATAAGAAATAGACATGTATCACAAATTTAACCATGGAATCAGAATTTGTAGCCCTTGTAGCTACTGGAAAAGAAGCAAAATGGTTAATGACTTTGATCTATGAAATTCCTTTGTGGAAAAAGCCAATTTCACCCATGTCTATACACTGTGATAGTTCTGCCACTTTGGGAAAGGCATATAGTTAAGTGTATAATGTTAATTCGCGATATTTGGGTGTAAGACACAATATGGTACATGGGCGTATAACTCATTGTAACATCCATAAAAATTCAAGCCAATTTAAAACGTTTTCAACTATTCAAAATCATTAATTATTACAAAGTGTTTTCAAAATAGTTTAGACATCAGATTATCCTTGAAATCCAAATCATAAAATGTGAAGAAGTGTATGGTCACGCCTTCGCCTTCCCGCGATCATCTAAAATACCTGAAACAAAATAAAAAACTGTAAGCCCGAAGCTTAGTGAGTTCCCCAAAAATACCAACGCCATACAAACCATAACAATATCACACAAACAACATGCATACTGAACCATCAGCCTGACTGGACTGCCTCACAGGGTCTACAGCCTATCTGGACCGCTCCCGAGCCTTCGGCACGTCTGGACCGCCTTGTAGGGCCTACAGCCTATCCGGACCGCTCGTCAGGCCTTCGGCCTGACTGGACCGCCTCACAGGGCCTTCAATCTATCCGGGCTGCCCTGGGTCTATTGGACTTCAGCACAAATGTAACGCCCGTGTTTCTGGGCTAGGCATTAATGTTGTTGTAGTAGTCTAGGTTAATGTTTGTAAACTCATTTTGAAATAATAAGAATGTGTTATTTGAGTATTATGTGTTTTATGCTTAATTATGTGGCTTAATTGAATTAAGAATAAATATAAGCGTAAAAATAAAATGTTAGATAAGCCCGATATCTCTACATGAAGTTGTAGTGGTCGTGGTAAGGTTTTTGTAAATATAAAGAATGCTGAAATCTGAGTTATAATGAAGAAGTTATGACCTGTTGAAGTTTCGCGACGGAACCGGCACGACGCTGAATGACGTAAAATATGAATTTAAGATAGAGCGATATCTAGCCTTAGTAATCTAAACGGAAGTTGTAGAATACGTTGAACCGAGAGCGTGCATAAAAAGAACGTCTAAATCTGACTTCGTATGAGGAAGTTATGATTTTTCTAAGATCCGACTTAGCAGTATGCAGCCCGAAATCTCGGAATTGAGATCGAGTGATAATTGGCCGAAACAATCTAAACGAGAATCGAAGATCTCGTTGTTAGTAGTCCAACGGTAAAAAGACAGACGAAAACGGACGTCAGATGAAGAAGTTATGATTTTATAACGAAGTTTTCCTATCCCGGCCTACTAAAAATAATATAATAAAAATAAATTCAAAATTAGCCGACAGAGTCTAAATGAAAGTTGTAGAGCATAATCTCATCTACGCGTGGATATAAAGAACGTCGAAAACGAAGCTCGTATGCGAAAGTTATGAATTTTTGAAGATCGTGGCATGCATACCAAGGCTTATCCGAAGGGTACGCCCCATGTAACCTTTGAGTACGTCCAGCGTACCCCGGTGCATGAACCGCCTCGGACTCAAGTGCTCCGATGACGCAAGCGATGACGAATTCGAGCTACGCCCCGCGTACCGAAGCATTAAGCCCAACGTAATGCGAGGGTTCAGGCCTATAAAAGGGTGCGAGGGGCAGCCGGCCTTTTTGCTCCTTTTCTCTTCTCTCTCTCCTGTTTTGCATCGTTTTTTGTGCAAGAACTATCCCGAAGCCCTGGAATTATTCCCGAGACCCGAGGCAAGTTCCGAAGCCCTGAGGATCCTGAGAAGTGAAGTTTCCGAGCCGAAACTCTGCCCGCGAGAAGCCCGATTTTTAAGAAAAACGTCCCGGATTTATCGGAAAAGTTTATTTTAAGAGACGAGGTGCTGTCTGATCATTTTCTTATCAAGTGAGTGTATATTCATTTTCTTCTAACACATAGATATGAAGTATTCTTTATAAAATACGTGCTATGTGTTTATATATTATTTGTTTATTTGAACTAGTTGTTGAATGGATGTTTTGTACAGGTTTTAAGCTGTATATAAATGTATATATTTTATCTACTAATATGTTGGGTAGAACATGGGTAGACAGTTGGTGTGTGATGAAACAAAATGATGAGAGGCCTCGATGTTGTTGTTGATCTAGTCATCTAGCGGAGTATGGATAACGACCACAGACTCATTCTAGACAGTCCAGTGGAACACTAGGAGGCTCATAACCTGTAGGTGTTGTGAACGATGTGTTCACCGGTGTACTCTATCCCCCTCATGGTTGCCTTTAGGACATCTATTGCTAAGGAAGCCCCTTTGCAGTAATGTCCGTCCCGATGAAAATCCTAGATTAGGTCCCTTGAAATAGTTGTTGTTTTAGGGACATAAAGTGAGGATAACGGGAATGGGTAATCGGGTTATTGTTGGTTGGTGAAATTAAATATAATTATTTATTGTGGGTTGAAAACCCTATATGCTCACCAGGCCCCCAAGCCTGACCCACTCAGTTTCTTTGTATTACAAGTAGTGGCGCAAGGGCATAAGTTGGATGACTTTGTCAAGATATTTTTGGATATAGACCTGTTGTTATATGTAATCGTTGCAAGGTCTATTTTGTATTGTTTATGCTTTTGGTCTGTATCGGAACATGACATCCCGAGATTTTGTTATATAATGAAAAATACATTTCTTTATGAAATGCTTTGATAAATTCTTATCATTTTTTGTTTTGGGAACAAATTCCGCAACTCTTTTAATCAAAGGATTACTCTGATTTTATTTAAAAGCATAAATGAAACCAGTCTTTTCTGGCCGTGATTGTGGAGATGTCACAGTTGGTATCAGAGCATTAGTTTAAGCGAACTAGGAATTTGTAGGATTTCTAGACTTAAACTTAGAATGCTAAGTGAAGATTGTGAGATGAGTGTCTGTTATATTTAAGACACGAGCACTAGTTTATTTTAGGAAAATTAATGCTTTTATGTGCTAAATATTATATGTTTGCCATATATGATATTATTTGTTCGGATCTATGGTCTGTTGCCGACCGGATCTGGAAACCTTATGTGTTTAGGATTCTAAGCGTGCGACTACGGAATTAGAACTAGCATGTAAACGTTTCAGAGTGATTTGGATAATTATCTATCGTGAAGGAGGATCTAAATTCACCTTGTTCGGTGTATAGATCAACGATGGCATGAATAAGAAGTGGCGCTGAAAACGCAAACAAAAACAGGAATCAACCACCTGTAATCGAGCAAATACTTGTTGTAGGAGCAGCACCTGAGCCGGTGACAATGGCTGGTGTACAATTGATGATTCAGACGATGTTGGATCGTCATATGGAAGAAACTAGACGTCTGCTTCAACAAAATCGTGAAGAACTTTCAATCCAAGTTGAAGAGCCCGAAGTGAATGGAGGGCCGTCGGAAGGTGGAAACTTCAGTGGTACCATTGGTCAAGCCAACCCACCAATTGTTAGACAAGATAATCGCGATGGAGGAAATGATGGAATAGGATGTAAATACAAGGATTTTATGGCATCTAAGCCACCGTGTCTATCCGGAAGCCCGACGCCGGTGCAAATTATGGATTGGATCTCCGAAATGGAGACAATGTTTGAAAGTTGCTAATGCAGCAACAGGCAGAAGACCGCTCTTGCGATCCCTTTGTTAAAATCTGGCGTGTTGAGTTGGTGGAAGCTGTTAGCTGACTCTATGCCCAAGGGAGAAGCGAGCAAAATGTCTTGGGAAGACTTTGTCGAACAACTGAAACTGCAATACTGCTCCGAGCAGGACCTTCTGGAAATCAATAATGAGTTTCAGAATCTGAAAAAGGGAAAAATGAGCGTTACTGAATACACTGCAAGTTTCACAGAAAAGATGAAGCTTATCCCATACCTAGTTCTAACAGAACTCTCAAAGGTCAATAAGTTTACCCTCGGACTACCAGCGGACTATGGTCCAATGGTTAAGCAAGCAACCACATTGAAAGCCGCCATCTGGGCTGCTAAGAATGTTGAGACTCAGATCAGGGAAAAGGGTCTGGAGAGATCAGAGGTTGGTGAGAAGAGGAAGTTGGATGGGCCTTCAGGGTCCAACAAGAAAAAGAAATTCTCGAAGTCTAGTTCGAGAGGAGGAGGAGGCGAAGCAAAGTGGTGCGACAAATGAAAAAAGAAGCATCATGGGAAATGTGATGGGGAAGTAACATGCTTCAAATGTGGAAAGCCAGGGCACTATGCCAACGAATGCACCCTCACCAAGAAAGTCTGATACGGGTGTGGTGAGGAGGGGCACATCTCGAGGGATTGTCCGAAAAAGAAGGAGGCAGCAAAACCCAACAATCCCCCAAAGCCAAAAGCGAGAGCCTTTCAGATGACACTGGAAGCTGCTAAAGAAGAAGCCGATGTCGCTTCAGGTACCTTTCTCGTAAACAAATTGCCTGCCCAAATTTTATTTGATTCTGGAGCCAACTACTCCTTTATTTCGCATGAATTTGGTAGAAAACTAGCTTTGCCTGTCGATAGACTAGATAATGCCTTATTAGTCGAAGTTGCTAGTGGCAAGTTTGTACCTGTTAGCCATCGTATGAAAAACATCTTAATCGACCTGAATGGGAATAAGTTCCACGAGGAATTATTGCCTATCGAACTAAATGGTTTCGACATCGTGCTGGGAATGGATTGGCTTAGCGCCAATGACGCTGAGATATTGTGCCGAAAGAAGATAGTAAAAGTAAACCTGCCAGGGAAGGAGTCATTTATGGTGTACGGGGACAAACGCAGGGTAAGTTCTGGAATCATTTTGCTAATGAAAGCCAGAAAGTGTTTGGCTAAAGGATGTACATCATATTTGGCATTCGTAATCGATGCTAAGAAGGAGAAAAAGGAGATGTAGAGCATTCCTGTCATGTGTGATTATCCGGAAGTATTTCCCGAAGATCTTCCTGGATTACCGCCTGATAGACAAGTGGAGTTCAGAATAGACTTGTTACCAAGAATGACACCAATAGCAAAAGCACCTTACCGACTAGCGCCAACAGAGATGAAAGAGCTTATGACACAACTTCAGGAGTTATTGGACAAAGGTTTTATCCGACCTAGTTCATCACCCTGGGGAGCCCCGATGTTATTTGTAAAGAAAAAGGGCGAGAGTATGAGAATGTGCATTGACTACAGAGAGCTGAATAAGGCAACGATAAAGAATAGATATCCATTTCCGAGGATTGATGACCTGTTCGATCAACTACAAGGTTCAAGTTATTTTTCAAAGATCGACCTAAGGTCAGGATATCATCAGCTGAAGGTGAGAGAGCAGGATATCGAGAAGACTGCATTCAGAACGCGATATGGACACTACGAGTTTTTGGTTATGTCGTTTGGACTAACTAATGCTCCAGCAACATTCATGGATTTAATGAACAGAGTTTCTAATCTATTCCTTGATAAATCTGTGATAGTGTTCATAGATGACATTCTGGTTTATTCGAAAAGCCAAGAGGAGCATCGCAGACACTTGCGCGAAGTGCTAGAAGTCTTGAAGAAGGAGAAGCTGTATGCAAAGTTCTCCAAATGTGATTTTTGGATCCGAGAAGCCCAATTCTTGGGTCACGTGGTCAACCAAGAAGGAATAATGGCTGATCCAGCAAAGATCGAAGCTGTGATGAAGTGGGAACAACCAAAAAGTCCCACGGAGGTCCGAAGCTTTTTGGGATTAGCCGGATATTACAGAAGGTTTATCCAAGGCTTTTCTTCGATCGCTACTCCATTAACAGCTTTGACTCACAAAGGAGCTACTTATGCTTGGAGTGATAAACACAAAGAAGCATTCGAGTTGCTGAAGAAGAAGCTATGTGAAGCACCGATTCTTTCTTTACCCGATGGAGTTGAAGACTTCGTTGTCTATAGCGATGCGTCTGGTGTTGGGTTGGGTTGTGTTTTGACCCAAAGAGAAAAGGTGATAGCATATGCGTCTCGACAGCTAAAAGAGCATGAAAAGAACTACCCCACTCATGATTTGGAGTTGGCAGCGGTAGTGTTTGCTCTGAAAATATGGAGGCATTACCTCTATGGCTCGAAGTGCAAACTTTTCACTGATCATAAGAGTCTCCAATATCTCTTTAATCAGAAAGAGTTGAATATGAGGCAAAGACGCTGGCTAGAGTTACTTAAGGACTACGACTGTGAGATACTTTACTACCCCGGTAAAGCCAATGTTGTTGCTGATGCTCTCAGTCGGAAAGTCAATCTTGAAAGAAAAAGGCCAAGAGCGTTGAGAATAGAAGTTGTCTCAACAATTGTGGAGAGTATAAAGAAGGCTCAAGAAGAAGCTTCTGAAAAGAATGACCGAAAGGATGAACGTTTGGGCAAAACGGTAGTGTTCGGTTCAAACGGTCATGGACTGAAGGTATTCCAAGATCGTATTTGGGTACCTAAGTCAGGAGGAATAAGAGATCTTCTGATGGAAGAAGCTCACAAAACCATGTACTCAATTCATCCTGGCAGCACTAAAATGTATAGGGACCTGAAACCCTATTACTGGTAGCCGACGATGAAGCTCGACATTGCGAAGTATGTGGCGGAGTGTGTGACCTGTGCGAGAGTCAAGGCACAACATCAGAAACCATACGGGAGTTTAGAACCTTTACCTGTGCCTATGGGTAAGTGGGAAGACATCACTATGGATTTTGTCACTAAATTGCCCAGAACAAAGAAAGGCCACGACATGATTTGGGTGGTCGTTGATCGCTTCACTAAGAGTGCGCACTTCATAGCAGCCAATGAAAAATGGTCTATGGATAAGCTTGTGAATTCTTACGTGAAGGAAATTGTGAGGCTTCACGGTGTTCCGTTAACGATTGTATTAGATCGTGATAGCCGTTTCACCTCAAGATTTTGGAGAAGTCTACAAGAGGAGTTGGGTACCAAGTTGTGTTTGAGTACAACTTACCATCCAAAGACTGATGGTCAGAGCGAAAGAACGATACAAACACTTGAAGATATGCTGAGAGCATGTATCCTGGAATTCCAAGGTAACTGGGATGAATATTTACCTTTGGTAGAATTTTCCTACAATAATAGTTTCCACTCGAGCATAAAGATGGCACCTTATCAAGCGTTGTACGGACAAAAGTGTCGTACGCCGTCTTGTTGGCTTGAGGCTGGGGAAAAGCAGTTTATGGGACCGGAGATAGTCCATCAAACTGCTGAAAAGTTGAAAATAATTAAGGAGAGAATGTTAGCAGCTCAGGATCGTCAAAAGAGCTATGCTGACAAGAAAAGAAGACCGATGACCTTTGAAGTTGGAGATTCGGTTTTGCTTAAAGTCTCGTCGTGGAAGGGACTTATAAGGTTTGGAAAAAGGGGAAAGTTAAGTCCAAGGTTTATTGGACCGTTTAAAGTTCTTCATAGGATTGGGAACCAAGCTTACAAGCTCGAACTACCAGAAGAACTGAGTGGAATTCATAACACCTTCCATGTGAGTTATTTGAGGAAGTTCACGGGAGAAGTTCCCGATATAATTCCAATTTCCGGATTAAGGATTGATGAGAACAAAAGGTTAATTGAGGAACCGGAGGCAATCGTTGACCGAAAGACTAAGAAGTTACGACGCAAGATGGTCGAATTAGTGCTTGTCCGATGGAAACATGCGAATGAGACAAATCTCACCTGGGAAACGGAGAGTGACATGATGAGTCGTTATCCGCATTTGTTTGTTGATGTGTGATTCCGGGGACGGAATATTCTAAGGTGGGGAGAGTTGTAACACCCGTGTTTCTGGGCTAGGCATTAATGTTGTTGTAGTAGTCTAGGTTAACGTTTGTAAACTCATTTTGAAATAATAAGAATGTGTTATTTGAGTATTATGTGTTTTATGCTTAATTATGTGGCTTAATTGAATTAAGAATAAAAATAAGCGTAAAAATAAAATATTAGATAAGCCCGATATCTCTACATGAAGTTGTAGTGGTTGTGGCAAGGTTTCCGAAAATATAAAGAATGCTGAAATCCGAGTTATAACGAAGAAGTTATGACATGTCGAAGTTTCGCGACGTTACCGGCACGCCGCTGAATGACGTAAAATATGAATTTAAGATAGAGCGATATCTAGCCTTAGTAATCTAAACGGAAGTTGTAGAATACGTTGAACCGAGAGCGTGCATAAAAAGAACGTCTAAATCTGACTTCGTTTGAGGAATTTATGATTTTTCTAAGATTCGACTTGGCAGTATGCAGCCCGAAATCTCGGAATTGAGATCGAGTGATAATTGGCCGAAACCATCTAAACGAGAATCGAATATCTCATCGTTAGTAGTCCAACGGTAAAAAGACAGACGGGAACGGACGTCGGATGAAGAAGTTATGATTTTATAACGAATTTTCCTGTCCCGACCTACTAAAAATAATATAATAAAAATAAATTCAAAATTAGCCGACAAAGTCTAAATGAAAGTTGTAGAGCATAATCTCACCTATGCGTGGATATAAATAACGTCGAAAACGGAGCTCGTATGCGAAAGTTATGAATTTTTGAAGATCATGGCACGCATACCAAGGCTTATCCGAAGGGTACGCCCCGCGTAACCTTTTATTACGCCCAACGTACCCCGGTGCATGAACCGCCTCGGACTCAAGTGCTCCGATGATGCAAGCAATGACACATTCGAGCTACGCCCCGCGTACCGAAGCATTACGCCCAGCGTAATGCGAGGGTTCAGGCCCTATAAAAGGGTGCGAGGACAGTCGGCCTTTTTGCTCCTTTTCTCTTCTCTCTCTCCCGTTTTGCATCGTTTTTCGTGCAAGAACTATCCCGAAGCCCCGGTATTATTCCCGAGACCCGAGGCAAGTTCCGAAGCCCCGAGGATCCCGAGAAGTGAAGTTTCTGAGCCGAAACTCTGCCCGCGAGAAGCCCGATTTTCAAGAAAAACGTCCCGGTTTTATCGGAAAAGTTTATTTTAAGAGACGAGGTGCTGTCCGATCATTTTCTTATCAAGTGAGTGTATATTCGTTTTCTTCTAACACATAGATATGAAGTAGTCTTTATAAAATACGTGCTATGTGTTTATATATTATTTGTTTATTTGAACTAGTTGTTGAATGGATGTTTTGTACAGGTTTTAAGCTGTATATAAATGTATATATTTTATCTACTAATATGTTGGGTAGAACATGGGTAGACAGTTGGTGTGTGATGAAATAAAATGATGAGAGGACTCGATGTCGTTGTTGATCTAGTCATCTAGCGGAGTATGGATAACGACCACGGACTCATTCTAGACAGTCCAGTGGAACACTAGGAGGCTCATAACCTGTAGGTGTTGTGAACGATGTGTTCACCGGTGTACTCTATCCCCCTCATTGTTGCCTTTAGGACATCTATTGCTAAGGAAGCCCCTTTGCAGTAATATCCGTCCCGATGAAAATCCTAGTTTAGGTCCCTTGAAATAGTTGTTGTTTTAGGGACATAAAGTGAGGATAACGGGAATGGGTAATCGGGTTATTGTTGGTTGGTGAAATTAAATATAATTATTTATTGTGGGTTGAAAACCCTATATGCTCACCAGGCCCCCAAGCCTGACCCAATCAGTTTCTTTGTATTACAGGTAGTGGCGCAAAGGCATAAGTTGGATGACTTTGTCAAGATATTTTTGGATTATAGACCTGTTGTTATATGTAATCGTTGCAAGGTCTATTTTGTATTGTTTATGCTTTTGGTCTGTATCGGAACATGACATCCCGAGATTTTGTTATATAATGAAAAATATATTTCTTTATGAAATGCTTTGATAAATTCTTATCATATGTTGTTTTGGGAACAAATTCCGCAACTCTTTTAATCAAATGATTACTCTGATTTTATTTAAAAGCATAAATGTAACCGGTCTTTTCTGGCCGTGATTTTGGGGATGTCACAACAAAGCAGGACCGCGTCAACCCAACCACACACACATATGTGACAAGCCGAAATTTCTATCTTGTAAGTCAATTCAATCAATCAAAAGTCAGACTTGTTTCTATTACCTTTATGCTGTTTTAAGAGTTTCTAAGCCTAGTACACTCAAGGATTGTGTGTTAGGAAGTGTTAGCTTGAAATCATTGAGTTTCAATCGAGCCGGAAACACCCTCACAAGTATTTCATGTCCGTGAACCCATCTTGGGCCGTGAACTCATGCTATATACATGAGTTTTATCCAATTTTGATTCATTTCTCACCTCTTGGCCGTGAACCTCTCAAGTCTCTCTCAAGTATCATCCAAAAGAACTTCAATCCTTCACTCTTTTTCATCCCGTTTCGTTACCATATTCTTGGAAGACATCAAAGAGCCTTCAAACCCTCACCAAACAACAAGATCTTCTAGTGTTATTCACCATATGTGGGCCGTGAACATCAAGTGGGCCGTGAACCACTCATCGTTTGGGCCGTGAACCACTCATCATTTGGTCCGTGAACATCAAGCGGGTCGTGAACCACTCATCATTTGGGCCGTGAACATCTCAAGCCCAGCCGTGAACACCCTTTCAGCCTCCTAACTTGCTTCTAGCACTCTTTTAGTGAGTTATTCTTGCATCCTAGTTTTTTTCCTAATCGCCTTTGTAGTTAGATTCACTAATTACATGCCTATATGTATCATTATATGTCATTTAGGACTCGTTTGTGTCTCGGGAATTCATTCGTGGAACTTATCATCCTTATTCGAATCTTCAATTGAATCACCCACATAAAGTGGGTTTATACCCCTATAATCTATCTTTTAAATGGTTTTAAATGCTTTTAGGGGGGGGGGGGGAATACAAGTTGAACACAATTTAATGGTGTTAATATTTACCTGTGGTAACCATCACATTAAAGAATTTCTTATGCTTTAGTAAGTGATTAAATCAATTCAAAAACTCTTTTAAAAGATGTTACATTGTTGTTTATAAAACTCCGTTTTTAAAGTACATGCATAACTCAGTAGATAATTGAGTCTTTTCTACAAATCAGGGACAGTTCAAAACAAACATACTAGTAAACTATAATAGGTATAGTTTAGGGATTCAGTTCATACTATAACTAGAACAGAAAGGAACATACATACTATAAAAAGAACAGAAAGGAACATACATACTATAACAAGAACATGATAACAATAATGTGAAACTACTACTTCACGGCATAGCAATATACTTGTTATGTCGCGTTTTGTAACCAGAGTCTCCTGGAGGGAGAGCGGGCATTGTGGGTATAGATCTATACGGGATTGACAATCCCACATCCTAATTGTTAGCTACAGTCCGACAGACAAGCCAAAGGGGCGACAAATGTCACATTAGTTTCGACGCCAGCACGTCGTATTAAATACTAGTCAATCAGCATGGTTATAACCACATCACATTTTAACCTTAATTAAACAAATTGGTTTTAAAGGTAGTTAGTACTTCAGTAATTATTTTATACAACTCTACTGTACATCTTCATCTTTCCATTACATTCTTATATTGATATTCTCACATCAAGAAATGCAAACTATTTTCTAGTAAAGATAGTCATAAACTTGGGAAAACATACTTTCTTACGAGAGAACAAACAAACAAAATAGTCGGATCTTGGTACATTCGGTTATAAAGGGGGCCTATAATGCTAACTTTATGATTCCTCGGTAGATACATTAGGGATATATATTAATCGGATCCGACAGGCAGTAGGATGTGTGCTTTCCGCTTCATTTCCTGTTCCTTGTTTGGTTGTGGGCTTAGAGCAGATTCACATAGTCTACTATCTATTCGATCTTAGCTATATATATATATATATATATATATATATATATATATATATATATATATATATATATATATCCTCTATACACCAAATAATCATAGGGAGTAACAGGTATGGGTCAGGTCATAACATAGAAATTCAGTATACCGCTTTCTAGTACAAAAACGTACTTTTCGGATAGAACATTAAGTAGGTGAAACTAGAAACTTATCTGTAAAAGGTTTGATACACATTATTAAACCAGTATAACTTAAAGGACTTTAAATGGATAATTCTATAATACCTTAGATTTACACATCATGGTTATATATAATTAATATCCGCTAGGCAGTGGAATGTGTGCTTTCCGCCTTACTTCCTGTTCCTTGTTTGGTTGTGGGCTTAGGGCAGATTCACACATTTAACTGTCCGTTCGATATTGGATTATATATAGCTAGTATAAATTAAGTGATTATAGAAGGAACTATTGTCGTTACCATTTTACTAAAGGAAACATATGATTTTCTTAAGGAATGTTTTCTTCAAATATGAAAGAACTATTACGGTTAACTCCGTAAGTACCAAATGAATACGCCAGGGTTATATACAATGAAGATCTAACAAATAATGGGATGTGTGACTTACGCCTCATTTCCTGTTCCTTGTTTGGTTGTGGGCTTAGGGAAGATTCACACAATCGATTGTCTGTTTACTCTAAATTATATATAACTTGTATCCATTTAGTACTCATAGAAGGAATTGTAGAGTCATTTTTACTTATCATGTCATCACATCAGAAAATATAGGATTTTCTGGAGGAACAGGCGAGCTTTTCTAAAGAACTTATAGTTTACTTTTCATAACTAAAATACTTATGAACTCACCAACTTAAATGCTGATATACTCTTTCAAAATAACTTGTATTCTCAGGAAACTAGTAGACAGGTACGCGCTCAGGGATTCAGAAGACGGAGCATAGTAGCTTCATGTCTTGTTTTGTTATTTACTGTCACACCCAAAACCGGAACGGCGGAAACGTTCGGGGGCGGAGGACGTCATGTTTAGTATCACAAGACATGCATCATAGTAATCAAAGTAATAAACAACCATTTCATTAGAAAGACAGTGTTTACAAAGTATGTGGTTCACATAACATAGACTACAAAGTAAATAACAAAAAAAAGACATGAAGCTATTATGCTCCATCTTCTGAATCCCAGAGCGCGTACCTGTCTACTGGTCTCCTGAGAATACAAGTTATTTTGAAAGAGTAGATCAGCATTTAAGCTGGTGAGTTCATAAGATTTTAGTGATGTAATGTAAGTTGTAAGTTCTTTTAGAAAAGTTCGCCTGTTCCTCCAGAAAATCCTATATTTCCTGCTTTGATGAAAGATACGTAAAAATGACTCTACAATCCTTTCTATGAGTACTAAATGGATACAAGTTATATAAAACCCAGAGTAAACAAATAATCGGTTGTGTGTATCTGCCCTAAGCCCACAACCAAATAAGGAACATGAAATGAGGCGGAAGGCACACATCCTATTGTTTGTTAGATCGTCGTTGGATATAACTCTGGCGTATTCACTTGGTACTCACGGAGTTAACTGTAATAGTTCCTTTATAATTGATGAAAACATTCTTTAAGAAAACCCTTATTTCTTTTAGTAAAAATGGTAACCACAATAGTTCCTTCTATAATCACTTAGTTTATACTAGCTATATATAATCTAATATCGAACAGATAGTTAGTTGTGTGAATCTGCCCTAAGCCCACAACCAAACAAGGAACAGGAAGTAAGGCGGAAAGCACACATCCAACTACCTATCGGATATTAATTATATATAACCCTGATGTATAAACTAAGGTATTATAGAATTAACCACCTAAGTTCCTTTAAGTTATAATGGTTTAAATAAATAGATTAAACCTTTACTGGTAAGTTTCTAGTTTTGTCTACCAAATGTTCTATTTGAAAAGTATGTTTTGTACTAGAAAATGGTGTATTGAATTAGTATACTATGACCTGGCCCATACATGGTACTCCTTATGATTACTTGGTGTATACAGAATATATATATAACTAAGATCGGATAGATAGTAGGTTGGGTGAATCTGCTCTAAGCCCACAACCAAACAAGGAACAGGAAATGAAGCGGAAAGCACACATCCTACTACCTGTCGGATCCTATTAATATATATCCCTGATGTATAAACTAAGGAATCATAAAGTTAGCATTATAGGCCCCTTCCTACTGAATGTACTAGACTCGACTGTTCTGTTTGTCGCTTGTAAAGATGTAAGTTTTCCCTAGTTTATAACTATCTTAACTCGAAAATAGTTTGCATTAACTTTCAAGTGGAAATGTCACAATATGAAAGTAATGGGAAAAATGAAAGTATATAGTTGTCTTTTAAATTGACATACTGAAGTACTTGTTCATGTTACTTGTATGTTATGCAATGTTGTTCTATTGTTTAGACAATTACTAGGAGTAATGAATCCTATACTTTTAACGCTTTTATCAATACTGTTGTGAGTTTTGTATATATTTAAGTGTTTTATTTATTAATGTCCGGAACTTTGTAGATGTACCCGTTTATAAATAACTCCGGTACTTTGTAGATGTACACCATATATAACGTCGGTACTTTGTAGATGTACCCCATATATATAACTCCGGTACTTTGTAGATGTACCCCATATATATATATATATAAATCATGGCATATTGTAGATGCACCACATATATATATATATATATATATATATATATATATATATATATATATACTACTTTTATTATCACCTTTTGTTTAGAACAATGACTTAGTGATACGTTCCCTTCCTAGGTTACTGGGAATCATTAGTATAATTATGTTCATCATGATTTGTTCTTCTATTATAGTATATAGTATGTTCTTTCTGTTATCGTGTATTGTATCTTCCTCCCTGTTTCTCTTTATAGTATGTTCTCTATGTTATCGTGTATTGTATCTACCTCCCTGTTTTCTCTTTATAGTATGTTCTCTATATTATCATGTATTGTATCTACCTCCATGTTTCTCTTTATAGTATGTTCTCTATGTTCCAGTGTAAACCGAAACCCTAAAGTATACCTACCATAGTTTACTAGTATGTTTACTTTGAACTGTTATTGACTTGAAGAAAAGACTCATTTATCTACTAAGTTATGATTGTACTTTAAAAACGGAGTTTTATAAACTATAAAGTAACATAACTTAAAAAGAGTTTTTGAAATGTTTTGATCACTTATAAATACATAAGCAATCTGTTAAAAGATGTTTATAGAAAAACATTTACACAATTATCATTGTGTTCAGCTTCTATTCCCCCCCCCTAGAAGCATTTAAAACAATTTTAAAGATTGATTATAGGGGTATGAACTCACCTTATGTGGGTGATTCAAACGAATAAGCGCGTAAGGATGAGAAGTTCCACGAATGAAGTCCCGAGACACAAATGAATCCTAAATGACATATAATGGCATATATTGGCATGAATATAGTGTTTAGAAGCAACTACATGCAAGGAAACACCCTTAGGGACTAGGAAACACTTGGACTAAGTGTTAGAATCACATGTGATTCATCAAAGAGGTGTATATGGCCACAATATGGTGTGTAAGGCCATGGGTGTACGGACATGGAGTGTACGGCCGTACACTCATGGTAAAATATGCACAAGAGGGTGATTCATCAATGGGGAAACTAGTGGGTCTCATGCTCAACAAGAATATGAACTAAGTTGGGATTTTGGAGGCCCTTTTGGGGTGTTTTGAGGGGTGTACGGCCACGCAAGGGTGTACGGCCGTACACTCCTTTTGTTCCAGCCAAATGGTCGATTCTTGGGTGCTTAACAAGAGATCCTAACGTGTACTAAGCATAGGGAAAGGATACTTTGAATTTGGAGGCTCAAAAGGGTGTTCACAGCCACCAAGAACAAGTGTGTGTTCTTGGTGAAAGATGAAGATCTAACATAAAAAGATGTTTTCATGGATGAATCAAGAGATGTTTACAACACCAAGGAAGATATCAAGAAGGGTAGAAGAATCGCTTACGATTTTGGAGGATTTGGATGAAGAACTTGATGATAGTTGAGAGAGAAATCCGATTTCTAGACTTGGAAGTGTGAGAAATGACTGAAAAATGAAGGGATCCTCTACATATGGGGGAGAGTGTACGGTCACCATGGGTGTACGGTCGTACACTCATGTATACAGCCATACACTCATGTGTACGGCCGTACACTCATGTGTACGGTCGTACACTCCCTTGGATGGAGTGTTCGACTCGATTTCAACGCGAAGAACTTTAGCTGACACTTCCCTAAACCCATAGCTTGATTGTACTGAGCTTAGAACCCTTAAACAACCTCTAAACAATGCTAACTGATAGCAGAAATGGGTCTGACACTCGGTTGAATTGAATGGCTGGACTTTACAAGGCAAAAATTTTCGGGTTGTCACTTCATCCCCCCGTTATATGGAATTTTGTCCTGAATTTAGCTTTCTTAGATGTACTACTAGGGTTGTGCTCCTCTGATTGGTAGAATACCCACTCGTAGACCTAGGCAACTTTGCCCTAGTGTCCATGATAGGATTCATACCTGGTCCATCTATCATTAACTCATGTATACAAGTCGTATGTAATTAAGATTAGTAAGACGGTCGGATGTGCGACTCTGCCCCAGGTCCACAACCAAACAAGGAACAAGAGATAGGGCGGAAGCACACATACTAAATCCGCGTAATCATAATTATATACCACCATCGTGTATACACTTAATAGTGGTAGGTGGGCTGTATTCGTCCTTAGCCTCTGTGCTTGAACTTGGTCTGCTGAACGAGTGGTATTTCAGGAAGGTTTGCTGAACGTACGGCGACAAGGTTTTGGAGGTCAAAGTACTCTTCGCACGAGTACTTCGGGGTTTAGAATACGAGGTAGACGATTCTGAGGTCTGGTTCGGACTGTCGTTACGAATGACGAAGGTTTCTTGAATTTGACGGTCAAGACGATGGAAACATATGAACTTAGTATGGTGAGGACCACTCCAATTCATGACGAATGATAACAAAAGACTCTTTACTGAAAAAAGTTTGGCCGATTTGAAAGAAACGTCTGTTATACTATGATGTATCCCTAGTGTGCTCGAAAATGTACTATGTGTATACTTTCTAGTGCTTTATGTTTTCCCCTGGATGTTAACACTTCTACGTATCGTACCGCGATGAGTGAGTACATACTGTGAAAGTGCTTTGATAACTAGTGTCGATACTTTATACTACGATCCTCCTCGGTACCAGTATGATCGCCTGGAATATACAAGTTATTAAGATGAATAGGACCATCGATTGAGTAACTCTGCCCCAAATCCACAACCAAACAAGGAACAGGAGATAGGGCGGAATCACTCACTCTAAGTCTGCAAAATCTTAGCTATGCACAACCCTGATGTACATACTAAGCCATTATAGCTTCTCTGAACGGATCTTTTAGTTTTCTTGAATACTGTGACTTGTTTCGATAAATGAATTATTATAATTACTTTTAAGTGTTTTCCCCAAGTCTTAATCTTATATAAATATAAATTAATTTTTAAAGTAATTATTATTTCGAAGACGTACCGCTGCTCGCTGGCGACTCCGGGGTTGATTCTCCTGCGGTGATCATCAGAATTTGTACATCCGCTCCTGAGTTCGTTGTTATCGGGCAGTCCCTCCTATAGTGTCCATTCTCACCACAGCCATAGCAGGCTTAGTTTTCTTCAACTTTGGGGACTTGGGAGATCGGTTGAGCCAGTGCCCTGCTGAAACGACTGTGTGTCCCTTTCTGTGGCAGTTCAGTCACTGCATTTCCCGACATACTCCGGTGTGGTGATAGTTGCACTTTCCACACTTCGGGAGAGTTCCAGCATATCGACTGGCAGGTGCTGGAGTAGCAGGTGTTGTGGCGGGATATATAGTCCCCGTTTGTTGCTCCTACGGGGTTTCCTGTGTTGTTCACTTCTTCTTCCTCTTGTTCCCCGACTTCCATTTATAGTCCTCTCCCCTTGATGGCTCGGGAACGGGGACTACCACGCCATTGCGGACTCCATGGTCAATGAGTCGCTGGGCCAGGCGTTTGGAACTATCGAATGTGGTTGGGTTAGAAGACAGTACATCTCCTTGAATCAGGGCAGATAAACCCCAGATGTACCTTTCTATCTTCTTGCTCTCCGAGGTAACCATCCCGGGGTATAGTGCTGCCAGGTCGCTAAACCTGTCAGTGTAGGCCACTATGTCTGAGCCGACCATAGTGTGCTCCCATAGTTCTTGTTCCAGCTTTTGAACTTCACCCCTCGGCCAGTATTCTTCCAACATCATCCCTTTCAGGTTCTCCCAACCTATTGAGTTAGCCACTGATAGGGTCAGTAACTTAACATGGCTATTCCACCATGTCAGGGCTCTGTCGGAGAAGGTGCAGACAACAAACTTTACTTTGCTCCCTTCTGGGCACGAACAAATTGCGAAGACCGGATCTGTTTTCTCGAACCATCGCATCAGAGCGATGAATCCACCATTTCCATTAAAGGATTTGGGTTTGTGTTGGGTCTAGAGTGTTGCGTCATATGGGCTTAATGTTGATATTTTGATTGCCCGTTTTGGGCCTGTCCAACCGTGGTTTAAGCATTAGGGTTAGCTTATATATTTTGCATGCATGTATTGCTTTGGAGAGGTTCTCATTAATAGCTTTTGCATTGTAACCCTAAACACACCTCTACAGTCGAAGTTCTTCATCGAGCTCTTCTGAGGTGTGAGATATTAATCATTCGACATCTTTTGATCCATCCTTGTGTTCTTTGATTGCTTCATTCTTGTTTATCTGTTTTGAATCTATTGATCTAATAGCGCAATAATCTCATCAATTGGTATCAGAGCAGGAGACTGTGTTATATATACACATCTTTTCTGTTTGAAGAATCCATTAGGGTTTCCGCTTTTATCGAATATATAGAAGCCGTCTTCTTCTTGTCGACGGTGTATCTGGTGTTCGATAAAACCCTAGTTTCAACTTTACAAGTCTGACTCAAGTCAATCCAATCAACATCTCCAATAGTATAGGATCCACTACGAGGGTTCCCATTCTCTATACTCAAGATTATGAAGTATGGGCGCATCACTTTGAAGACTATGTCGTTGGATCTGAAGACAATGGCTATCTTATCTGGGAAGCAATAACATTGGGTCCGTTTGTTCACTCTGGAACGAACAGAACGATCAAGACTCAAAAAGAGTATAACCAACTCTTGGTGGACGTAGAGAAGATCCCTCAAGACAAAAAATACAAGGTGTTATGCAATGTTAAAGCCATGAGAATGATCATATTCGCTTTGCAAGCCAATACTTTCCATTTAGTAAGTTCATGCACTACAGCTAAAGAAATATGGGATAGGTTGAAAGAATTATAGTCGACTGATGAGGATCTAGAGCACTCGATCCAAACCCTATTGCTCTCTGAGTTCGGTGCTTTCGAACAAAAACCTGAAGAGAACCTCATTCAAACATTCGATCGTTTCAACCATCTGCTTAGCAAAATGATGAAGTATGGTATTGAAAGGAAGGTGATCGAACAAAAGGTCACGTTCATGAATGGCTTAAGACCCGAATGGATGGCAGTGGTCTCAACTGTGAAGGCACTTGAGCAATTTAAGTCCTACTCGCTGGCGAAACTAATAGGTATACTTAAATCTCATGAAAGCATGGTGTCTAAGGAAGCGAAAGTAGTTTCGGGTGTGGTTTCTCTGGCCCTTGTTTCTAAGAGCAAGAGTGTGGCAGATAAAGAGGAAGAAGCTGATATGTCAGAGTGCGATCTGACTAATGAAGAATATGCAATGATGGTAACGAACCCAAAGAAGTTTGCTCGTAAAAAGTTCCCTGTCAGCAAGAACCGAAACTGGCAAGGAAGCTATAGCTCTGAAAAGACGACAGAGGAGAGCAAGAACACTACTCAGAAGGACGATGAGAAGAAGGAGAGCAAGCTTGTGGGAGATTCAGGATATGACTACAACTACTGTCACGGCAAGAACCACTTTGCTAAGGATTGCATGCTAAGAAAGATGTCTGAAAAAAAGGATGATGAAGATGACGAAGCTTACCACATGCGAAAGTTGGAGGAGATATAGAAGAAGAAAGCAACTAACGTTTCTATGAATGCTTTAATTGTGCAGGAACATGTTATTGATGATGAGTTTGGTGGAGTAGAAGTCTGGTCTACAGACTCTGAAGATGAAGAGGTACGCAGACCCTCACATGGAAGAGCTTATGTGGCGAGAGAAGGAGTTACTGAGTCGGCTGGGAGATGCTTAATGGTAACAACCGAAGGTAAGCATGAGGACGCGAAGCTTAAGGAAGACAAATGTTTCGCTACCAAGCCTGTGAGTGAAAAGATCAGCGATTGCGATCAGTTGATCAAGAAGGTACAATCTATCCTAGAATCACTTAAAATACTAGTAACAAACTATGAAAAAGAATTAAATGAATTAAAATTCAAGTTTTCTAACTTAAGTGGCAGTCTTATGCAAACTCGCTTAGCAAATTCTAACCTAACTGACCAACTCAGCAGGGAGTCTTCCAAGAGTGAGGAGAGAAGGATGTGTATACAGCTGGAGGAGTCAGAGTTAGTTAGGGCTAGGGATGAACTTATTTATGTGCAACGAGACAATTTGAAGTTTTTAAAACAAAGAAATGTTTTCTGTTTGATTGCTAAACGCTTATATACTAATATCACCCAGTTACATTTAGATTGTGAGATAGGTAAAAAGATTCATAAAATGATTTTGCCTTTCCTTGAATTTAAGGAGGACGAAGTCATTGCTGAATGTGAATCTATAATGTCCTCAGATGAGCTTTCAGTGACATACAAATATGGACTGGACAAAATTGAGGCTTTTATTGAGTCCAAAGAACATAAATGTATGTTAAAGAATTTGTTGGACGAAAATGATAAATTAAAAATCAAAACCGAGACCATACAGAAGTTTGACTCATCCAATGCCAAATTAAGTTCAGAGAATAAAATGAAGTTAGAAACCACTTCTGAATTTGATGAAGAAAGTGAAATGAGCGAAATTTCAGTAGAGGACGAGATTGACTGTTCAGAATTTCTCAAGAGCGAATCCAAAACAGCAAAATCGCTTGTATCTGAAAATTCCGTTGAGTTCGCTCGCATTTCCAAGGATAAGTCCAAGGTCCTCAAACAAAAGGCGGTAGTTTATCAAAAGGTGCAAACAGTGCCGAACCAAGTATATGTTGTTGAAGGAATAACTAAGAAACAAACGGCAGAGTTGAACTCCTTGGTTGATAAAGATAACGTTGAAGGTTGTGACAACTACTTCTGGTCTGCACCCATAGACAATGCAGACAAAACGGTTGGCCTGTCAGAGCGAACCTCATGGAGAGTCAAGGGTAGATACGTGGCTGAACCCATCAACAAACCTTCAAGTTTTGATAAGCCAAGTTCAAGCGGCACGAAAGAGATACCATACGAACCAATGAAAGCATCAAGAATATCTTCAACAACAACCGAAGAACATGAGGAGAAACCGAAACCAAGAGCGAATATTCATAAATCTCAAGAGAAACTTGCTGAACAGAAACGCCAGAGGAACAAAAGATACATGAAGAACCTCAATGAGAAAAAACAGTTTTGGCAATCCCAAAACCCTAATTATGTTCACTCTAAAAGGGCGTCCAATCCCAAAGCAAATGACAAATAAAGGGACAAATCTCCTTCAAGCAATCATTGCCACACAAGTAGTCAGACAAACCGAAAAGGAAGTTTCGGTCCCAACTCTTACTACGCCAAGAACCGAAAATGAAGTTTCGGTCCCAACTCTTACTACGCCAAGAACCGAAAGTCAAGTTTCCGTCCTAAATCTCATTCTCCTCACTCGCAAACAAAACCAAACTCGGTGGAGGATATCAAAGGAAAGGGAAAGCTCGTCTTTAATAATGAAGCACAAGTTAAGAAAAAGTCAGCTAACCTTAGGACTCCAAAGAAAAACTCAACTGAAAAACCAACTAACAATAACACACCCCAATTGAAGCAAGATAAAAATAAAATCAAAGTTTACACCATCAAACGAAAAGATGAAACCACATTAATAAAAAGAACATATTTGGTTGATCTTTCTGTTGCAATTCCCTATTTTGTAAAAGACTCACCAGGGCCCAAGAGACTTTGGGTTCCTAAATCTGCTTAATTTTGCAGGTTATCAGTGACGAGCAGTTTGCCGACGAATGGTATATTGACAGTGGCTGCTCTCGTCACATGACAGGAAGGAGGGAAGAGCTTAAGGAGTTTCGGTCCCTTAAGGATGGTGGATGTGTAAAATATGGAAACAACTCATATGGCACGATCAAAGGATATAGGATGATTACAAATGGCGAATTTTCGATTCGTAAAGTAGCTTATGTGGAAGGATTGAAGCATAATCTAATCATCGTCTCTCAACTGGTTGTGGGAACTGGATTAAAGGTTTCGTTCGATGACGAGGGTTCGGAGATCATCGAGAAGAAAACTAAGAAAGTCCTGTTGAAATCCATGCACAAAGGCGAGATGTATCCTCTGAATCTCAACCCAATAAGAGGAAAGCCAGTTTATGCCTGATGACAAAGGCGAACTCAGATGAAAGTTGGTTGTGGCACTGAAGACTCTCGCACCTGAACTTCAAAGATATTAATAAGCTGGTGCTTGGGGATCACGTGCGTGGACTTCCTGTTCTCAAATTTGACAAGGAACATCTGTGCGCAGCATGCGAGATGGGCAAGCAAAGCCGAAAGAGTCACCCTTCTCGTATCAATACAAAGATCATCGAACCTCTTGAACTACTGCACATCGACCTATGTGGCCCTTCGGCTATCGAAAGTATCGGTGGTAGTAAGTTTATACTTGTAATTGTAGATGATTTTTCACGCTTCACCTGGGTTTTCTTTCTTAAACAGAAATCAGAGGCGACTCCCAAGCTGAAGGTTTTTATCAAGCAAGTGGAATTGCAGCTGCGAAAGGTGGTAAGAAACATAAGAAGCGATAATGGTCTAGAGTTCAAAAATAAGGACTTTGAAAAGTTTCTGGCTGAAAAGGGAGTAACTCACAACTTCTCTACTCCATATACTCCACAACATAATGGGATCGTTGAAAGGAGAAACCGTTCATTGTGTGAAGCCGCCCGAACCATGCTGAGTTTCGCTTCTCTTCCATTATACCTCTGGACAGATGCTATAGCTGCTGCTTGTTACACACAGAACCAGTCCTTCCTCAACAAGCGATTTTCCATCACTCCATACAAGATTTTGAATAATCGCAAGCCCAATGTAAAGTTTTTCCATGTGTTCGGTTCAAGATGCTTTATTTTCAACTCCAAAGAAAACCGAAACAAGTTTGATGTAAAGGCAGATGAAGGGATCTTTCTTGGCTATTCGCTTACTTCAAAAGCATATAGGGTTCTGAATAAACGCTGAAGGAAATTTGAAGAAACCTACTATGTAACTTTTGATGATAATTACATGAAGAAGATTCAAGCAAGCGAAGGTTCAACGGAAGAAATCTTTCCGGAATCAGGTAAAGTCTCAATTCACATTTCCAACCTGTTTGAAGAGTACATGTTGCTCTTTGATGAACCAGAGAAGGCGATCCACTCAGAAGCGAAAGCAGCAGATAACAATATCGATACCTTGAAGAAAATAATCGATGAAGCTACTAAAGACATGGAAAGCGAACCTGAACAACCAACCGAGAAGCAGACTCAAAGCGAACCTACTGCAACAGGTGATCATCCAGCTACCAATGACCATCCAAGAGAAAGCTCTATACTCCAGGGGGAGGGTTCGTCTACACCAAAAACAACCGAATTGCCTTATCAGGGGGTGAATCCATCACAAGGCCCAACCCATGAAGGTCCATTCGAGGGTGAGAATCCAGATTCTGACATGGGATACGCTTCGCCATTTGAGGGGGAGAATGAAGATGAATCAGAACTTGAAGGAGAAGTAAATTCTGAGTTGGATCCTGCCTATGATCCAAATTACCCTCGTCTCATAAAATGGACAAAGGATCATCCTAAAACTCAAATCATTGGTGAATCGTCTGAGGGAGTTCTCACATGCTCTCAACTGAAGGCGAAGCAAGCTGCTTTATTCTCTCAAGTAGAATTCTGCATGTTTAATTCGTTTGTCTCCAAAATTGAACCGAAAATGGTAAATGCTGCTCTTGATCACTCTGATTGGGTGCAAGCTATGCATGACGAACTCCATGAGTTTGAACAAAATCGTGTTTGGAGGCTGATTCCCACACCAAAGGATGTATATGTAGTCGGTTTAAAATGGGTTTTTAGAAATAAGTTAGATAAACAAGGCAACGTAATTCGCAACAAAGAAGGAATAGATTATGACGAGACCTTCGCTCCTGTAGCAAGGTTAGAATCAGTGAGAATCTTTCTGGCATATGCTGCACATAAAAACTTCGAAGTTTTCCAAATGGATGTAAAATGTGCTTTCTTGAATGGAGAACTAGAAGAAACGGTATATGTTGAACAACCACCCGGATTTGTGAACGAGAAGTATCCTGATCACTTCTACATACTGGATAAAGCAGTCTATGGTTTGAAGCAAGCCCCGAGAGCCTGGTATGAAACTCTAACACGTTTTCTCAAAATGTCAAAATTCAAACAAGGTTCGGTTGACCCAACCTTCTTTCGCAAGAAAGAGGGCGAACGCTTAATGATAGTTCAGATTTATGTCGATGACATCATCTTCGGCTCCACGAATCCTAGCTTAACAGCTGAATTCAGGAAGTTGATGGAGACTAAATTTGAGATGAGCGCAATGGGTCCGATTAACTTTTTCCTTGGATTGAATATAAGACAGGGACCGGAAGGCATCTTCATTAATCAGGAAGCGTACACGAAGACTCTGTTGGCGAAGTTCGGCATGACGGGAGATTCCAAAGTAAAGGTTCCAATGGCATTTGACACGAAACTGACTCCATCCCTTGAGAAACCGGCTGTTGATGTGACTCTCTATCGTCAAATGATAGGGTCACTTATGTATCTAACGGCTAGTAGACCGGATATAATGTTTTCAGTCTGCTATTGTGCAAGGTTTCAAGCAAATCCAAGAGAACCTCATATGGTTGAAATGAAAAACATCTTTCGTTATTTGAAGCAAGCCTCGTCTCTCGGTCTTTGGTATCCTGCAAAATGTGGCTTCTTTGTTCAAGCCTTCTCGGACGCTGATCTTGGTGGGTGTGGATTGGACCAAAAGAGCACAACTGGTGGGTGCGAGTTTCTCGATGGTAAACTAGTCAGCAGGCAATCAAAGAAACAAACTTGTGTGTCTCTTTCCACAGTCGAAGCTGAGTACATCGCTGCAGCATCCTGTACATCACAAGTCATACGGATACAAAGCCAACTTAGAGACTATGGCTTATGCATGAAGAAGATTCCTCTCTACTGTGACTCAGAAAGTGCGATTTGAATATGTCACAATCCAGTGCAACACTCGAAGACTAAACATATTGCACTAAGATACCACTTCATAAAGGACCATATGGAAGATGGTAACGTTGAAGTTCACTTCGTTCGGTCCTTAGATCAACTGGCTGACATCTTCACTAAGGCCCTACCAGAAGCAAGCTTTAATAAGATTCTACAAGGCTTGGGAATGATGGAAGCTGAGTCGGTACCGAAACCTCTTCCGTTTCACAAAAAAATTGGAGAAGCGAAATAGAGCGAACACTCGGTCTATTTCGGTTCCAGAATTTTCGGGAACCGAAATGAACCGAACGGTCGGCCCATTTCACTTCATCTTTATGAAGTTTGATTTCGGTTGTATGTTTTGTATATCTTGTCTATCTTTTCGCTTACTTTTTATTTCTTTTTTTTTTCATTCCAAAAACTCCAAAAATATTTTTATTTTCTGTTTTTATTCTCTTTCAGAAATATTCAAAACTCCAAAAATATTTTTATTTTCTGTTTTTATTCTTTTTCAGAAATATTCAAAATGCCAAAAATATTTTTATTTTATGTTTTTATTCTTTTTCAGAAATATTCAAAACTTCAAAAATATTTTTTTGTTTCGTTTCGTTTTTTTTGTTGTTTGACGATCACGGATGCTATCTCAATTACAATTGAAGCTGGGGCAGGTATAACACTCTTATATTTGTACTAGTTAAGTGTCCCTAGAAGCATGCTGCTGCATGTAGACCGAAGCCTCCTAGACTCTGAGTGAAGCCTTAATGATTCGATCGACACCTATCGTTTCTTCCTAATTAGGCTGCTAAATTCACTCCAGTCATGAGCTACCTTACTCTTCTCACAGTGAGTTAAGCGTTTTCTGCTTTGTCATTCTTAATTCGCAGAGGTACTTTCGGCTCTTTAACCACCTCATTTTTCTCCATCACGTTTCGCTCCACAATCGTAACCCTTGAGACTCTCAGCAATTATCACTGAGTTTTATGGTTACACAACATCTGTGTTGATGATCTTAGACACGTTCACCACGTGCTGAGTGAGACCCAAAATCCAACACCTTGAATGAATTGACGGTGAACGCTAAAATGTTCAAGCTATAACTTGTACCTCAAGAAATCTCCTTTTTAATTTTTGTGTGATCTTTATGTTATTGTCTATCACCAAGACGTTTCTTCCCATAAGATCCAGTTTCAGATTTGTTTTTGAGATTTCTTATTATTATCCAGTTACAAAATAAATTCTCCAACCTACTTGTTTAACAGACCACATCGGTCTCACAAGTACTTCATCCTTCTTTCGGTCTTATTGTAAGTATCGAAGTTCGGTTGAAGCTAAACCACCCACTAAAGCCTATACTTGAAAAGATGCCTTTCAATGTTTCTTAACAAACATTTGATCGTATTTCACGGGAAACTACACAGACACTTCTCAGTCTCTCTTGACTTTGAAGGAAGAGATTCGTGCCCGGGATCATTCGTTTCATGTCTTCAAAGACATCACTTATATCCCATACACATCTTGCTTTATTTCTTTTTCTTTGGCACACTCTTGCACGAAGATCTTTATGATTTTCCAAACTCTTGTTTGTGGTACTAATGGCACTTTTCAGATTTGTGCTTTCGGTTCTAACAAATATGGTGGTTCCCTTTCTTATGCAGGAGTGAAGGTTGCTTAACATGAAGCGAACGAATGAGTCTCGTTTGTAGCTGCTTGTACTTAACTTTGAAGCATTTTCAAAATTGAAGAGATGGTAATTGGATAAGAATTCCACATGACTCATAGGATAAGAATTTGGATTGGGCGTGTGAATTTAAAACGGTTCCTACACCCACGCCTGCTGATGTATATCTATGGAAACCAAGCTGTCAAATCGCGCTTTTTCTGGCGACGTTTCAGAGATCGTATCATTATCACATCGGATATTTTCTCTCTCCTGGAAACGGTATAAAAGGGGGTTCTCACACCTACTGTACCTCCTTACCTTCTTCAACCATTCTCTTGAATACAACAGGCGATATACAACTGTTCATCTTCTTCTTCACTACAACAATGGCAGAATCATCCTCTATTCAAGATCAAATAGCTTCATCATCTTTGCTTACGATAAAACCCAATCAGAATCTCATCATTCAACTGGATCCTTTCCTTTATGATTCATACATGCTTCACGTTGTAGAGTGTCTCAAGTATTCTCCATTGGTGATTGCTCTCACACAAGTCGAATCAGTTCCCATGTCCCTTCTATCACAGGTCTATTTCACTGCGTCCTACGAAAAACACAAAGAATGGATCTTCTTCGATATCTCTAGTCACAAGACATCTGTATCCAAAGCATGCTTTTGTTCACTGCTAGGGCTTGCTGCAGATGCTTCTGTCATCTCACCGAATTTCATCACAACAACTCAGTTGTTTTCGATGTTCTATGACATGGGATACACGGACGTTCTAACTACGGTGACGAAATTCAAGAAGTCATGTTTACCACCTCAACGGAATGGTCTGCTCACACTTATCTACAAGGGGTTAGCAAAAAGGGTTGCAGGGTCAGATGGGGCGAGTAAAGGTTTCATGACCATTCTTTATGGTCTCTACAATGGAATCAATTTGGATTATGGTTCACTAATCTGGTTACAACTGGTGCAGAGCCTCAACTCCTCATCCAAAAATTCTGAGATTTCATGTGGTCGTTTCTGGACATTAGTCACTCGCAGAGCCATTGAGACTTTTCAGATTCCTGTCATGGCAGATGCTCTGTTGTCTTCTATTGCTACTTTTCACACGATCAAAATTATTGTAACTGACCCTACAAAGTTCATACACATCGGTTCTATTCCTGAATCAATGAGCCGATGTGTCTCTAGTGAAAGTAGAGTCATGGCTGATTACAGGAAATTGACTCCTTCGGGTCCACGCCAACTCACTCCTGAGATGCAGAGTGCTTTGGAGGTTGCTGACAAACCTGCCAAGAGGGGGAAGAAACCGGAGTCTAAGAAAGCCAAGACCAAAGGTCCCTCATCTCCTAAAAAGCGTAAGGCTGATAAAGCTGCACCTTCGGCTCCCAAAAAGAAAAAGGTCAAGAAGATGGCTAAGCGACAGAAGGCACCGACGCCTTCTGCTTCCAATGAAGAGGAGCAACCAGCCAATGAAGAAGAGGAAGTTCAACACGAAGGCTCACCAAGGGGAAATACTCCTCCCTGATCTCCAACTCCTGAGGTACAGATTCACGTTCCTACTCCTCCTCCTTCCCCAAAACAAACCACAATACCAATCTCGGTTGCTCCCGTTCCACCACCTGTCACTTCTCAACCTACTACTACTGCTCCACTACCACCACCAATCTTCTCTCAAGCTACAACAACCACAACAACTGGACCTTCGGTGAGTGTCAACGTATCTGATACGGGGGCATATACCGTTCGCATTGACATCCCTGTTACCACCAAACCTCTCTCACCATCACCTTCAACAGACTCTAAGCCTACTCTGGGAGGTGAAAATTTTGATTTTGACTCCACTTATTATAGTCCTTATCGACTTCCAAGTGAAGATGATGATGATGCTCTGGTGAAAAAGCTCCATTTAAAATATCTTCATGATAAGCTTGACAAATTGCTTGGTTCCTCAGCAACTTATTCAGATGTTGTTTTAAAATCTTTTCTTGACACTTCTCTTCAGCAATATACAGCCTCAATTGACAAATCTACAAAGGCTGTGGATGCCTCCACATCTACCTGCAAGAAAGCAACAACCGAAGTAACATATCCTTTTCATGATTCAAAGATCTTTTTGGAATCACTCAAAGGCCATGCAGATTCCAATGCTACAAAGGTTAATACTTCTGTTGATTCTCTCAAAGTCCCTTCAAGAAGAGAAAGCAAAATTTGATTATGTTCGAACTGCGTTCCAAGCTGATCACACTTCTCTTCTCACTTCGGTCAACTCTCGCCTTGATAAACTTCAGGCTCACCTGGCCATGGAAAACAAGATTATGGACGAACTTGATCTAAAGACTACACAAATTGAAGTCCAGTCTGCTCATCTTGCTCAAGTCCAGAAGGAAATTGCATCACTCCAGATTGAACGGGCAGTTCTTAAAAGCAGTGATGGGGATGTTCTCTCGATTCTCAGTAATCTTGTCAATGCTCATGATCCTGTTCTCACCCTTACTATCCGGAATCACTTGACAACTAAACTTCTTCCTGCTATTCAGATATTGAGTCAGATTCAGGGTGTTACGGAGCCCATGGTCACTCTACAACAAGGGGGAGAAGCTGATCAAAATCCTCCAATTCCACCCAAAGTCATTATCGAAACCGAACCAAAGGTTAATGTAGCTTCCTGTTCTGGTGGACAGGAAACACCGAAGGGTGTTGTGGAAGATAATGATGATGAAGAAGAAGAAACGATTGTTGAGGCTTTAAAGAGGAAGAAAAGGGATAATGAAATTGATGAAAATTTGAGATTAGCCAAAGATGAAGAAGAGAAAGAGCGAAAGCAGAAAGCAGATCAAGATGCTCTGGTTTGCAAGCAGGCTCTCTTTCCCACTTGGACCCGGGAAAGATTAATCAAAGAAGCGATTGAGTCTCCCAAGACTCACTGGTTGGAACCTGTTGCCTCGTTTGAATGTGAAATCACGAGGGATTCTCAATTTGACATGCCAGTCACCTGTAGGGCATTCGTGTTCCATTGTTTTGATTCAACGGTTGAAGTCCCTTCTCCTCGCCCACAGGTTGATCAAGATCTAATCGATTATTATCTTGAATTTGCTCAACCCCAATACTTGACATGGAGTGCTCAGAAAATTACCTCTGTCAAGGTATTGAAACCGAATGCTGCTGGGAAATTTATTAACGTGAAGTTCAGGGTGACCCGAGGTTCTGATAACTCGGTTCATATGATTTCATTCGCTGATCTTCCAAACCTGAACCCACACGATTGGATTCTGTTGTTCAATATTCTGCTTACTAATCAAGAGCAGTATGGGCCGATCCTCGATCACATTAAGAGAATGTTGGCTTCCTACATCCATGAAGTTGCTAAGATGGATCAGGAGATTGCAAACGTTTTGAGAAAGAAGCCGATTGTGAAGAATATCGGGAAGACGAGTGATCTAAATAAGATGAAATTGGGCAAGATAGATCCAGTTCATCACACTGTTATGTCCACTAGAAGCGAAGGTGAAAAATTCCTTTTCGCTCTTGTTGACAAACACCTGTTCTCCACTTCCTGCTTGGAGCACGTACTTGATATATCTCACAGGTGGAAATAGAACAGTGATTCGGATAAGAAGAACTTCTCTGACATGCTTCGGTGGTATATAACTTTTCGTCACACTCTTTTGGCCATTATACCGAAGGTGTCCAAGACAGTGAAGAAATTGGCTCTTTCTCAACCGAACTAATCTCTAGCCTCTATTGACGCAAAGGGGGAGATTGTTGGGTCTAGAGTGTTGCGTCATATGGGCTTAATGTTGATATTTTGATTACCCGGTTTGGGCCTGTCCAACCATGGTTTAAGCATTAGGGTTAGCTTATATATTTTGCATGCATGTATTGCTTTGGAGAGGTTCTCATTAATAGCTTTTGCATTGTAACCCTAAACACACCTCTACAGTCGAAGTTCTTCATCGAGCTCTTCTGAGGTGTGAGATATTAATCATTAGACATCTTTTGATCGATCCTTGTGTTCTTTGATTGCTTCATTCTTGTTTATCTGTTTTGAATCTATTGATCTAATAGCGCAATAATATCATCAGTTTGCAGTTCATGAAGTCCTTGTACGAACACTCCCTTGGGTGTCCGTGAGTAACTCCGGGGCTGGTTAAGTTGGTACCGCTACCAGATCCGAAGGTACCACTTTCGCCGATGTGAGCTAGAGCAGCTACCACTGCGGCTGATATTGCTGCTTGGAGAGCAGCAGGATCGAATTGTGGAGGAGGTAGTGGTGGTTGAGTTGGAGTTATCGGAGTAGTACGCCTGTTTGATCTGCAAGGAAGCATCTTTGCTAAAAGAATACAAAGATGAGACCGAATAAGTCTATAGTAGTGGTTTATAAGCCAAAATCTGAAAGACAAGGTTATCCTAGTTCTGAGTGTATCCGGTTCTGACGTTCATAGGGTTCTAGAAACAATTCATAAAAGAGTCTATGCAAAATAAACTTTATGAATTAGAAATGGCTATCCTCGAATGAATATCTGTGACCTGAATAACTGTTACCAGTTGCACGAAAGAAAATAATCCTAACACATAATGTGAGCAGTGTCTCCACTAGCTCATTAAGTTAAAGAATATTATTATTTATTAGTGTGACGCATTAGACGTGTTGGTTACTTCGCCTGATCCTTGTTTGAAAACTTCTCATGAACCTGCTCTTGTTCCTCTTTGACTCTTCTTGACTGCTATGAGGAAGTGGTTACATCTATCTGGGTTTGTCATGCGAGAATGGAAGTGACTAAAGAATCTATGAGATTTAAGTGAAACATTATGGGGTGATCCTTACAGAGTCCTCCTATAATTGCACAATGTATACAAGTTGTATATAATTTAAGATTAAATAGACCTTCGAATAAGTGATCCTACTCCAAAACCACAACCAAACAAGGAACAGGTAGTGAAGCATAGATCACAAATTCTAAATCTATAAAATCTCAATTATATAAAACCTTGGAAGCATACACTCCAAAATTATAGACCTATCCGTAAGGGTCTTTTAGATTATCACATAAGTTATTTATATAGTGCCTAAAATACTCCTATAGTATTTTAATGTAATGTACTTGGTATGTTTTAAACTTGTTGTTTGTTATAGTATCATAAAATACTCCCATAGTATTCTAACTTTTATGTACTGATCTAGAAATCCCTTGAATAAAGTTTGGTAAGTTTTAAGACTGTTGCAACACTACATCACTCCCAAACACATGTCGGTCACATATCGAATGAATATAGTTGATCAGACTATATTGATCCTAGCTATGATTACATAACTGTCCAGGTTTGACCGCAGTGTTCAACCTTTAAATACTTCTGTTCTGTTGTTCTTGTGATACTTGTTCTAGTATGTATATATGTATAAGCATGTATGTATACTTTTATAGGGTATCGTTATATATTTAAAATATATTATTATCCAGAGCACTTCGGCCCCATTGTATTTATAGTTGTATATCTTTTATCGGTTGATATACTTAGTTCATTATAAACAATGCTCTGATATCAATCTGTCACACCCCAAAACCGGAACGGCGGAAACGTTCGGGGGCGGAGGACGTCATGTTTAGTATCACAAGACATGCATCATAGTAATCAAAGTAATAAACAACCATTTCATTAGAAAGAAAGTGTTTACAAAGTATGTGGTTCACATAACATAGACTACAAAGTAAATAACAAAAAAAAAGACATGAAGCTATTATGCTCCATCTTCTGAATCCCAGAGCGCGTACCTGTCTACTGGTCTCCTGAGAATACAAGTTATTTTGAAAGAGTAGATCAGCATTTAAGCTGGTGAGTTCATAAGATTTTAGTGATGTAATGTAAGTTGTAAGTTCTTTTAGAAAAGTTCGCCTGTTCCTCCAGAAAATCCTATATTTCCTGCTTTGATGAAAGATAAGTAAAAATGACTCTACAATCCTTTCTATGAGTACTAAATGGATACAAGTTATATAAAACCCAGAGTAAACAAATAATCGGTTGTGTGTATCTGCCCTAAGCCCACAACCAAACAAGGAACAGGAAATGAGGCGGAAGGCACACATCCTATTGTTTGTTAGATCGTCGGTGTATATAACTCTGGCGTATTCACTTGGTACTCACGGAGTTAACTGTAATAGTTCCTTTATAATTGATGAAAACATTCTTTAAGAAAACCCTTATTTCTTTTTGTAAAAATAGTAACCACAATAGTTCCTTCTATAATCGCTTAGTTTATACTAGCTATATATAATCTAATATCGAACAGATAGTTAGTTGTGTGAATCTGCCCTAAGCCCACAACCAAACAAGGAACAGGAAGTAAGGCGGAAAGCACACATCCAACTACATATCGGATATTAATTATATATAACCCTGATGTATAAACTAAGGTATTATAGAATTAACCACCTAAGGTCCTTTAAGTTATAATGGTTTAAATAAATGGATTAAACCTTTACTGGTAAGTTTCTAGTTTTGTCTACCAAATGTTCTATTTGAAAAGTATGTTTTGTACTAGAAAACGGTGTATTGAATTAGTATACTATGACCTGGCCCATACCTGGTACTCCTTATGATTACTTGGTGTATACAGAAAATATATATTACTAAGATCGGATAGATAGTAGGTTGGGTGAATCTGCTCTAAGCCCACAACCAAACAAGGAACGGGAAATGAAGCGGAAAGCACACATCCTACTAGCTGTCGGATCCTATTAATATATATCCCTGATGTATAAACTAAGGAATCATAAAGTTAGCATTATAGGCCTCTTCCTACTGAATGTACTAGACTCGACTGTTCTGTTTGTCGCTTGTAAAGATGTAAGTTTTCCCTAGTTTATAACTATCTTAACTCGAAAATAGTTTGCATTAACTTTCAAGTGGAAATGTCACAATATGAAAGTAATGGGAAAAATGAAAGTATATAGTTGTCTTTTAAATTGACATACTGAAGTACTTGTTCATGTTACTTGTATGTTATGCAGCGTTGTTCTATTGTTTAGACAATTACTTGGAGTAATGAATCCTATACTTTTAACGCTTTTATCAATACTGTTGTGAGTTTTGTATATATTTAAGTGTTTTATTTATTAATGTCCGGTACTTTGTAGATGTACCCCATATATAACGCCTGTACTTTGTAGATGTACCCCATATATATATATATATATATATATATATATATATATATATATATATATATATATATATATATAAATCATGGCATATTGTAGATGCACCATATATATATATATATATATATATATATATATATATATATATCCTTTATACTACTTTTATTATCACCTTTTGTTTAGAACAATGAGTTAGTGATACGTTCCCTTCCTAGGTTACTGGGAATCATTAGTATAATTATGTTAATCATGATTTGTTCTTCTGTTATAGTATATAGTATGTTCTTTCTGTTATCGTGTATTGTATCTTCCTCCCTGTTTCTCTTTATAGTATGTTCTCTATGTTATCGTGTTATGTATCTACCTCCCTATTTCTCTTTATAGTATGTTCTCTATGTTATCGTGTATTGTATCTACCTCCCTGTTTCTCTTTATAGTATGTTCTCTATGTTCTTGTGTAAACCGAAACCCTAAACTATACCTACCATAGTTTACTAGTATGTTTACTTTGAACTGTTATTGACTTGAAGAAAAGACTCATTTATCTACTAAGTTATGATTGTACTTTAAAAACGGAGTTTTATAAACTATAAAGTAACATAACTTAAAAAGAGTATTTTTGAAATGTTTTGATCACTTATAAATACATAAGCAATCTGTTAGAAGATGTTTATAGCAAAACATTTACACAATTATCATTGTGTTGAACTTGTATTCCCCCCCCCCCCTTAAAAGCATTTAAAACAGTTTAAAAGATTGATTATAGGGGTATGAACTCACCTTATGTGGGTGATTCAAACGAATAAGCGCGTAAGGATGAGAAGAGGTGTATACGGCCACAATATGGTGTGTACGGCCATGGGTGTACGGCCATGGAGTGTACGGCCATACACTCATGGTAAAATACACACAAGAGGGTGATTCAACAATGGGGAAACTAGTGGGTCTCATGCTCAATAAGAATATGAACTAAGTTGGTATTTTGGAGGCCCTTTTGGGGTGTTTTGAGGGGTGTACGGACATGTAAGGGTGTACGACCGTACACTCCTTTTGTTCCAGCGAAATGGTCGATTCTTGGGTGCTTAACAAGAGATCCTAACGTGTACTAAGCATAGGGAAAGGATACTTACAATTTGGAGGCTCAAAAGGGTGTTCACAGCCACCAAGAACAAGTGTGTGTTCTTGGTGAAAGATGAAGATCTAACATAAAAAGATGTTTTCATGGATGAATCAAGAGAGTTTTACAACACCAAGGAAGATATCAAGAAGGGTAGAAGAATCACTTACGATTTTGGAGGATTTGGATGAAGAACTTGATGATAGTTGAGAGAGAAATCCGATTTCTAGACTTGGAAGTGTGAGAAATAACCGAAAAATGAAGGGATCCTATACATATGGGGGAGAGTGTACGGTCAACATGGGTGTATGGCCGTACACTCATGTGTACGGCCGTATACTCCATTGGATGGAGTGTTCAACTCGATTTCAACGCGAAGAACGTTAGCTGACACTTCCCTAAACCCATAGCTTGATTGTACTGAGCTTAGTACCCTTAAACAGACTCTAAACAATGCTAACTGATAGTAGAAACGGGTCTGACACTCGGTTGAATTGAATGGCTGGACTTTACAAGGAAAAAAATTTCGGGTTGTCACATTTACTTTGGAGTCAATCTTTTGTTAATCTAATACATTGTAAACACTTTATTATTAATGCAATGGTTGCTTGTTACTTTGATTACTATGATGCATGTGTTGTGATACTAAACATGACGTCCTCCGCCCCCGAACGTTTCCGCCGTTCCAGTTTGGGGGTGTGACAACATATGTCACACATAACAATCAACATACACTCACAGATCATACAGATCACTAAGCATAGCATCATCCTATCTACCAGGATACCGATCTAATAGATCATAATAACATAACTACATCCGATCTACCAGGATACCGATCTACCAGATCATAACTGCATACAAGCATACTATAACCAGGATAACAATCCAAAAAGGGACGGCCTTGGTGCCTTAGACCCTGTTGATATAGTGAGAAGAACTCACCTCACAAGTAGTGCTGAACTGGACTGAAAGTCTCCGACCACTGTCTCACCGAAAATCCCGAACTATCCAAAATAATTAATAGTAAGTCAACAGTTAGGATATCAATCTTGACCAAGGGTCCCACATAGGGTAATTGTCCATTATTGCCCTTTCTCTAATTTGGGCTAAGGCCCAATACCAAATCTATGATCCAAAAGTCCACATATCCAAGGCCCATCATTGGCCCAATTTTCCCAATTGGGCCCAACTCCCTAATTGGGCCTCATTTTAAGATCCATTACCAAAACAGGCCCAAAACACACCTATTCAGAAAGTCAAGCAAGGCCCATGTCAAACTGGCCCAAAAGTGGCCCAACCCCAAAGCCCAAATCGTCAAAAGCCCAACAGAGGGCGTACGCGAGGCGTACTCAGCCTTGCGTTGACCACCATCGGGTTGGTTTAACCAGTACGCTGGGCGTACAGACTTTACGCGGGGCGTACGCAAGTTTCACCAAAACTCCAATAAGTGCTTAATGGCTTAAGCAGTTAAGCCCAAATTCCAGATCCGTCGACCAAATGTGTCTTAGAACCATAAAGTCTTGAACTTTAAGAATTTGGACGTCCAGAAAGTTCTTAATACATGGTATTAACCCATTAAGACCTTTCTACTACATGCATGGGACACTTTTTGCCATTGGGGCATCATTTTTATCACTTATGACCCTTTCTAGGGTCTGAAAGGACAACTTATTACATTCAAAACATAACATGCACCAACTTGGGACTTTTGGGACACTTCTAAATTTGTGCAACCCTTTCTAGGGTCTGAAATGACAGCTTTTTGCCATTAGGCTTGTAATCCAAATCAAATTTCTTGGATTATCACACTTCTGAATTTGTGCAACCCCAGGCTATAAGAGACGAATTACAGATTTCGAAAAGTGATATAATCACAATCCAAGTAATATCAAATATTATTGTTATTTAGAAATCCTTATATCTAGCACGCACCATGCAAAGATTTGATACACTTAACTCATACTTTGTTAGTGTTATTAATATGAAATATCCATCTCCATTTAACCAACAACACGTGGTTAAAAAATCCTTTAAACTTCCATATAGTTCCTCTAATTTCTTTGGAAGCTAAAACAATGTCCCACTTGTGACTTGCCATAATATATATATATATATATATATATATATATATATATATATATATATATATATATATATATATATATCTTCACCGCTAGAAAATTCGAGCACATAATGCTCATAGGTTTTTATTAATGTTCTTCAACATTTTGAAAAGAGACATGTAATAGACTTCGAGAGTACTAAGAACCAAATTTTTTAAAGTGGATCTACCACCAATGAAATGTATTTTGATTTTCCACTTTGATATTTTTCAAAACTGATCAACAACTTTTTCCCAACCAATCATACGAGTCATGTGAAAGGCAAAGCGCCGACAAATCGACAATACAACCTGTCAACAACATAAAGGTCGAGACATCCTCTTGGGTGATCCCAATGCTATATAAGAACGACTTATGAATATTTATCTTTATCCCCGAAAATGGATAGAAACATCTCAATAGATAAACTAAATATCTATTCACGACACCATCTACCCAAAATCAAAGTGTCTTTTGCATAAAATAAATGTAAAAAAAAAATGAAAATTCACCGTCACTAATGTTTTCCATGTTAATTAAATCAGCTACATACACATCTGCAATCGCCACTTGAAGGCTTTCCGTAACAAGAATAAAGAAAAGAAATGATAACAAATCACCTTGTTGTAATCCTCTATGTAGACAGAATTCTTAATTCTTAATTCAAGCTTCCATTAACTAACACCGAAGCTCTGGCCGAAATTTAGCACATATTAATCCATTTTGTCCGATTTTGACCAAGCTTAATGAAGCCAAATAATCCCACGAAACAATGTCATAAGTCTTTCTCAAAATCTATATTGAAAGTGATTAATTTTTCTTTTCATTTTAATAAAACTAGATGATTTCATTCACACATGGCCATCAAGAATTTGTCTATCCTCATTAAACAATGTTTCTTCCACATACTCACCACACTCCCACACACCTTAGCTAATCTATTTACCAGTAACTTCACAATCTCCATACTTAATAAAATAGTACTTTTGTACACGTGACATCTTTTTAGCCAAAAAATTTCGAAGTAAACTGACGAATATGCCCTTGAGGCAATTTGTTCATCCAATGCTTTTCTTTTCGCTTTTTCAATCTCCGTTATCATAGATAGTATGCCACATAATCAGCAAACAAACAATCCTCCATTCCACAAAATCAACAATTATTCACCCAAGTTTTTTGATGTTTGAATTGTTGATCAGCAAGATCGGAACCACTTTCATGGCAATCCTCTCATTCCACCTTCTCTTTTTTTATAAAAAATCAGCCGCTTCATTCCAAAAATGGTTTAAGGTTTTGGATGCTATTCATCGTTGCCACCAGTTTCATATTCCGTTACCGGCGACATAGCTCCCATCGATCAACAAAACCTTTTCACCAATTTCAGCCACTCTGTCATCGCCTGGTCTGCTAGCTGGTGAGCATCTCTCTCTCTCTCTCTCTCTCTCTCTCTCTCTCTCTTCGATAACATTAGAAATTCTCTTAAAATCTATGCAAAGTTAGATATTTCTATAACTCTTGGAAGCTTCAGGGGGTATATGAGAGCAAAAATGGTGAAACGCATGTGTCGATCTTCATCATTTCAAGTTTGGGTAAACTATTTTAGACTAGGGTTTGTTTACCTTGATGAGTTCCTGTTATCTTTTTCTAATTTGTTAAAGATTTAATGAGGGCGGAGGTTAAAGAGGCTCACTAATAAGGATGGAAGAGTAATTATACTTTTAAGGGAATCTATGACTCTCATGTTGAAGGTGGTGAGTTAAGAGACTATTTCATGATAACATTTTTTTTTTTGAGAAATTAAATATCCTCCTACTTTTTGTTCCTATAAATCTTCCTACCCAATTAAATGATGACTTGTGTAACATTTAATGATCATTTAATGAAATTTAATGAGATCTTAGTATACTAATATGACACATGTCATCATTTAAATGGGTAAGAGGTTTGGTAGGAACAAAAACTAGGAGAATATTTAATTTCTCTTTTTTTTATTGGATGCTTGCTGATGAGTATTTTTTTTGAGCTTGCATATCTGATTAAACTATATTTATTACTGTATGTAACGCCCCGATTCCCAAGTATCAATTTGGGGTTATAAATCCTCATGATTTCAAGGTCTACTCGACGAGTTGGTGGCTTGACTCGCCGAGTAGCAGCGGGGTAGTCCGCGAGTTTAAGTGACCTACTCGCCGAGTCCAAGAAGGGACTCGACGAGTAGGAGCTGGAAGGTAAAACCCTAATTTCCGGGGTTTGGCACCCTATTTAAAGAATCATAAGCCACCTTCAGCCTCTTTACAGTCCCTTGAGAGCATACCAAACCCTAATACGTATGTGTGTGCTCTATTTGGGTGTTTCAAGTCTTGGAAGAAGATTCTTAGAGATAGGAGCTTGAAGAACAATTAGCTAGCAGTAAGGAGCTTGTGTGGATCTGAAGTCTACCTCAGTTTAGCATCATTTGAAGGTGTTGGAGTTGGAGCTACATCTGGAGGAGTTTGATACTACCTTCCGAGCTACTTACGAGGTGAGTTATCCTCACTATATCAACAGGGTCTACGGCACCAAGGCCGACCCTTTATCGGATTTGTATCCGGGTAATTGCATGATATGTTTATTGATCTGTTAGATCTGCGTCCTGGTAGTTAGGACGGTATTGTGTTTAGTGACCTGGTTTAGGTCGGTATCTTGGTATATAGGATGATGATATGTTAGTGACCGGTCAGGTCAGTATCCTGGTTATAGGATGTTGCTATGCTATATGATCTGTTAGATCGGTTTGTTTGTCTATAGACTGTTATGTGCTTATCTGTTATATGTGCACATGGTTGTTTGATTGGGGGTTGGGTTGAGGCGGGTCCTGCTTTATGCTGTAGGCCAACATACCCAGGGCGGATCGGATAGACTGCAGACCCGGGAAGGGCACACAGTCAGGCCGAAGGCTCGGCGAGCGGTCCAGATAGGCTGAAGGCCCCGAGAGGGCTGTCCAGACGTGCCGAGGCTCGGAGAGTGGGCCAGATAGACTGAAGGCCCGGTGCGGGCGGACCAGTCATACTGTAGACTCGGATAGTGGACCAGGTGGGACTGAAGGCCCGGTGCGGGCGGACCAGTCACACTGCAGACTCGACATGCATGGTTGTTCTGTATTTGTTGATATGATATGATTATGGTTATATGAGGTTGGTATTTTGGGGGTAACTCACTAAGCCTTCGAGCTTACATTTATCGATTATTGTTTCTGGTACAGCGGCTGACCGCGGGAAGGCGAAGGCGTGACCGTACACTTCCTCGATTTATGATTATGATTTCTGGGAACTCTGATATTAAAATATTTTGGAAAACCTTTTTGTAATAACTATTGGTATTTTGAATGATTTAAAAGTTTAAATTTGGCTTGAAATTTATGGGTGTTACAAGTTGGTATCAGAGCCTTGGTTTGAGTGAATTTGAGTAACATTCGTGTGAATCCAGTCTCAAATTAAGGAAAGCATTTTAAAACAATTTTTTTAATGGTTTTCAAAATAAGTAAAGGAGGATGTAAAGTGTACGATCAGCCGGAGCCAGTAAGTAGACCCCAAAATACCATACAAGTTATTTGATATTATATGATATGTAGAACAACATGCTAGTAATAAGATAGGGATCCTCATGACTCGTATGATATAATTGCCTGATCTTTGATGCTTTATCTTATGTAGAGTACCTCAATTGATTGTTTGTGACTCTTTCGCGTGTGAACTAACTATTAGGTGAATACTCTAAGTCACATGCTACATGGGTTAAATGGTCTTAGGGTAAGGGATTTGGTCCTGCTGCACAGCTCTTGTCTGAGTCCAACCGTTGTGGGGTTAAATCTTTTAGTCTAAGATTGTTTAAGTCGTGTGGTATGTGATTGTATTCATGCAATAGTTAACTGGCACCAATGGAGGGTCGTGTGGCAGTTAGTGGATGGGTGGGTAGTGAGAGGCCAGGAGGCCAGTTATGAGATATTTAGCATTCCTCTAAGAGTGAGGATTTATCGCTCGCTATGTATATGTATATTGTAGGGTGTTGTGGTGATACTTGAGACAAATATGAGTAGGTGTGGAAGGTAGTATGGGCCCGTACTACTGAAAGCACAGGACCCATACGCGTATCAAGGAAGTCACAACCCCTAGGGTTTGGTTGGGAGTAGGTTCCCCGTCGTGTATGCGGATTATCTGATATCTTCCTGGTATATGTTTAGTATGGTGATGGCGAATCGATTTGAGGCGGGATCCGGATCAGGATCGGGAGCGAGTGGCCAGGGTAGGCCGGTATTGTCCGTCGATCAGATACACGAGATGATTTCCATGGAGGTTTCTCAGATTTTGCGAGAAGAATTGTTCGGTTTCGTGGACCGGGTCACCGCCAGGGTGATCGCCAAGTTCGAGGAGCAAGTTGCAGCGTTGCAATCTGTGAGAGATGTTGCTACCGGGAGGGCTACTGGGGGAGTGCCGGTGGTGGGGTCACAACTAGGAAAGAGGAGGAGGAACTTTTCAGCAAAGGACGAAGAGTTGGAGACAGCTAACCTAAGTACTGGAAGTCAGGAGGATCAGGAGGTGTGTGGCAAGTGTGGGGGAACCCACGGATTTGCTTGTCACAAATTCAGGTGCTACAAGTGCGGGGAGAGAGGGCATGTGCAACGGGATTGCAAGAAGGATCAGATATGCTTTCATTGTCACCAGCCAGGTCATTTCAGGTCCAGCTGTCCTGCGTTGAGGACGAAAGGAATTCAGATTTCAGCGGTCATCGTTCCTCAGGAGGTCAAGGTCGAGCCGCAAGAAGTCTCTGGTATGTAATTGGAAAACCCCCCATTCTGTAATAATATTGTGGTCAATCGTCCATGATTGATTGTGCGGTCTATTGCACTTTTGGGACTGTAGACTCTGTTTTGGGAGTGGTTTGTAGCCCGGTTTAGGGCAAAGGTTGTTTCGGCTGCTGCAGTTCAGATGTGGACGTTTGAGCGGGTAAGTGAGTTAGGGTGCGAACCCTGAATAGAATGATTCTGGAGCCCGAGAGCGGGAAACTTGTTTGGAGCACCTTCAGGTAAAAGGGGTATTAGGTGTGAAGTCTGCGGATAGGGTCCCACAGAAGGGTTATCCATCATCGCCAGGATTTAGTGGTTTCAGCAACCGTTAGTGATTTACGAATGAAAGCGCCAGGGGAATGGTTCTGCGGAGACTCTTCGTTTCAGGATTCATCGTTCTATAGGAAGTATGGAAATGCTGGTTTGGACGGTTAAGTAGAGTTACGATTTCGCCACTAGTAGGTAGTGGTTAGTGTCCCAAGTGGGGGAGAATTAGAAATTCTCAAAGGGAGCATCGATCATTGAGGGTTCGGTTAGCTGCCAAGGTCGGACAGTACTTCAGCATGCGTATGCAGGATTTCAGCGTATCTGGAAGATACGCAGGTCAGGGATCAGATCACGGTTTCCGAGAGTGTGGACGATCGGCTTGTGGCCTAGGGTTAGGCTGGGGTTGTAGTCCCCGGAGTAGATCAGGGGTTCGAAGCCCCAAATGGGTTAAAACAGGATGATGGGAGAGAGCATCTGGAGGGGTGGGCCAGGGAAAATGCCCAACAGTTTAGAGCGGTCCGGATAAACTGAAGGCCAGTGGGGCGTACCAGTAAGACCGAAGGCTTGGGGAACGGTCCAGACAGGCTGAAGGCCCAGGGAGGCGGTCCAGACATGCTGAAGGTTCTGAGAGTGGTCCAGATGGGCTGAAGGCCTGGTAAGGCGGTCCAATCATGCTGAAGACTCTGTATATGTTTGTAGATCTATGATCGGGTACTGAGTAGGCTGCTACGCCATAGCAATCGATAGGTCTGTTCCCAGTATTGAACATTCTGTTGGAGTCGGCTGTGGACTCCGATGTAATTGGGTTGAACCGAAATTGAGATTAGAGATCGGTTGGAGTGCAGAGGATTTTGGTGGTCTCATCAGTTCGGAGTGTCTCTAGGATTAATCTTCTCGGATCGGGTAATACTCCAGTTGGGGACTGAGAGTGGATCCGAATGAGTATTCGTTAGTTTTGGAAGGGTTTGGGATTAGGACATTCTGTCATTCAGGTTCTGGGAACCGGGTTAGATTTTCTTGATCGTTTTGGCATTTGGAGGGGGTTGAGGTGGTCCTACGCTATGCAGTAGGCTAAGATACCCGGTGCGGGCCGACTGTAAGTCGTAGGCACGGAGGCTCGAAGGGAGCAGTAGGGTTGAGGCGGTAGGCCAACAAACCCTGAGAATTTTCAACTCGATAGTTGAATTGATTAGACATGTTGGTATGCTAACCCGAAGGGGGTGATATGGGTTAGATATGAGAGCCGTCCTGGTTGGCCGGTAGTGGTAAGTATGATGTTGTTGGTTAGAGCCATTGTGAATCATGTGTGGTAGTGGTTTTCGCATCGTATGATGTGAGTTGATGAAAGGAGCGTCGATTAGGCCCTTCGAGTGGCGGGGGAAAGTGGATCTCTGTAGGGTCGAAGTGTTGGGAAACTGAAGTGATGACAGTAGTGTCGATCGGTCATCAGGAGCATTCCAGTCATGAGCTGAGGGCCGGGGAGGGCATACCAGACTCATGATGTGGGCTCAGAAGCAATCCAGACTTATGCTGATGACCACGTAAGGGTATTCCAGCCATAAGTCGTGGGCGTAGAAATCGTGATAGTTATATTCCCTGCTGTAGCGGGTTTGAGGTAGACGTATTGTTGAGATTGGGTAAGTTGTACTCGGTTGTGTCGAATCAGAGGAGTTTGAAGGAGATGCAAGGATAGATCCTTGGATCCAAAGTATGGTTAGACATGGGATATGTATGTTGTGGTATTCCAATCTAGGGTATTCCATCATGAGGATGACCGGACCCTATGATTGATTGGACTTGATATGTTTGGTAATCCAGCCCGAGGCTGATTGGGCCAGGCATGAGTGTTCGCATTTATTAGTGGACTGAGCATGTATGATATTTTGAGAGCGGGAGGATGCATTACCCTGTCAGCTCAGAGGGTTCGCTTAAAGGAGAGGGAAGTTGGGATTCAGATGCGTTGGATCATCAGGATTTTGTCAGTTGGCAAAGTGGATGGTAGGTTAGACCTTTCTAACAGGTTCGGTTGGGTTTTGCATCATCTTTCACGTTTCGCCGATGCGAAAGTGTGTCATGGATCAGGAGGCGGTAGTATCGTTGGATGACATTCAGGTCGGTAAGCGCCTGGATTAGGTGGAGAGGCTTGTGGCCATACTGGGAAGAAGGGTGAAGGTTCTGCGGAACAAAGAGGTACCCTTGGTAACGGTATGGTGGGAGCACCAAAGAGAGTCTGAGTAGACGTGGGAGCCGGAGGCAGCGATGTGGGAGCACTATCCGAGGTTGATCACCGCAGCAGACTTCGAGGACGAAGTCTAATTTAAGTGGGGGAGAATTGTAATGCCCCGATTCCCGAGTATCAATTTGGGGTTATAAATCCTCATGATTTTACGGTCTACTCGACGAGTTGGTGGCCTGACTCGCCGAGTAGCAGCGGGGTAGTCCGCGAGTTTAAGTGACCTACTCGCCGAGTCCAAGAAGGGACTCGACGAGTAGGAGCTGGAAGGTAAAACCCTAATTTTCGGGGTTTGGCACCCTATTTAAAGAATCATAAGCCACCTTCAGCCTCTTTATAGTCCCTTGAGAGCTTACCAAACCCTAATACGTGTGTGTGTGCTCCATTTGGGTGTTTCAAGTCTTGGAAGAAGATTCTTAGAGATAGGAGCTTGAAGAACAATTAGCTAGCAGTAAGGAGCTTGTGTGGATCTGAAGTCTACCTCAGTTTAGCATCATTTGAACGTGTTGGAGTTGGAGCTACATCTGGAGGAGTTTGACACTACCTTCCGAGCTACTTACGAGGTGAGTTATCCTCACTATATCAACAGGGTCTACGGCACCAAGGCCGACCCTTTATCGGATTTGTATCCGAGTAATTGCATGATATGTTTATTGATCTGTTAGATCTGCGTCCTGGTAGTTAGGACGGTATTGTGTTTAGTGACCTGGTTTAGGTCGGTATCTTGGTATATAGGATGATGATATGTTAGTGACCGGTCAGGTCAGTATCCTGGTTATAGGATGTTGCTATGCTATATGATCGGTTAGATCGGTTTGTTTGTCTATAGACTGTTATGTGATTATCTGTTATACGTGCACATGGTTGTTTGATTGGGGGTTGGGTTGAGGCGGGTCCTGCTTTGTGCTGTAGGCCAACATACCCAGGGCGGACCGGATAGACTGTAGACCCTGGAAGGGCACATAGTCAGGCCGAAGGCTCGGCGAGCGGTCCGGATAGGCTGAAGGCCCCGAGAGGGCGGTCCAGACATGCCGAGGCTCGGAGAGTGGGCCAGATAGACTGAAGGCCCGGTGCGGGCGGACCAGTCATACTGTAGACTCGGATAGTGGACCAGGTGGGACTGAAGGCCCAGTGCGGGCGGACCAGTCACACTGCAGACTCGACATGCATGGTTGTTCTGTATTTGTTGATATGATATGATTATGGTTATACGAGATTGGTATTTTGGGGGTAAGTCACTAAGCCTTCGAGCTTACATTTATCGATTATTGCTTCAGGTACAGCGGCTGACCGCGGGAAGGCAAAGGCGTGACCGTACACTTCCTCGATTTATGATTATGATTTCTGGGAACTCTGATATTAAAATATTTTGGAAAACCTTTTTGTAATAACTATTGGTATTTTGAATGATTTAAAAGTTTAAATTTGGCTTCAAATTTATGGGTGTTACACTGTAGGTGAAGAGCATCTTTCCGTTGAAGACTGTAGACTGACCTTTTATTGAGAAAATCATTTTCAAAATTACTTTGTTGATCTGCTGAAGAAAGTAAGTTGTTCTTAATTTTAATTTTGGTGAAATATGTAGTTATATTAGATTATTAATTCAGTTTCGATGTCTATAAAAACTGGTTTTGTTCTTCTGCTGCAACTTCACAGTAGCACATTAAGGAATATATGTTATGTTTCCTTTTTTTCCTTCGTTTCTTACCCTTATAATGCATTGGTTGAATTAGGATTGACCAATTTTTTTTATGTAAGATTTGATCTTGATCATTTGAAGGGATTTGCTTCATCCTAACCACATAGATTATGCTACATTTTTTTTCATTCTTTTAATATATTCAGCTTAAGTTATAATAATATTAGAAACATGTTTCACACAGACTTATATGTATTTTGATCATGATTGTTTTAAATAATTTTATTTACTAATTTATAGTAAATAACTTCATTTCCATCTTTTATATATAGTTAAAGTTTTTTTTTCTCTTTTATATACTTTTCTATTAGAGGTAAAAATTAAAAGATGATTAGAAAAGGGCTAACCATGATGCCATTTTTCTCATTTTTTTTTCTACTTTTATATTCCTATTTAGTATTTTTATTAACGAACCGTGTGATACACAAGTGGAATAGGAGGTCATTGTTATAAACCAAGAATGTCATGTTATAAATCTGGAAAAACAACTAAAGTTCTAAGAAATTAGGAGGTCGTTGTTGTTACTAGTTAACCAAGGTAATCTGTTTGTGTATATTAGAGACGATATAGCTATGTATTTTCATTTTTTTGTGGATGATTGTTTTAGTGTATAAATTTGATTATGAAGTAATGATAGAGTATTTTGGTTTTCTTTTAGGTAAAAAAGGTAGTTGAAAGTCGGTTGCAACATAGGCTTTTGATGTAGTAACTTGGCCAAAAGATACAAAGATGATAAGATTTGATCTTTCAATTTCGAAAATTGAACTCTTTGAATGATTTTTCATATGTAGTATGGGACAAAGAAGAGAAATGGAGTAGAAGATAAGGGGTTCAATTTGGAAACCATAATCTCAGATGCATCATATTTGCAGTTAGCCATGTATTGTGGCTAATTGATGTTTTGGGAGATGGCCAACCATGTGCATGTAGTATTGATGGGTTTTCAGCATTCTAACACTCCTATGGTGTACATGCAACCCTAGATGCTTTGGATCTATGTTTTCTCTAATATACATGCAAACTTTGATTTTCCAAAGCATCATCCTAACTAGCATACAATGGAGTATCTTTACTATAAAATTCTAGTTAGATGACATACCTTTTGTTGTAGCTGGAACCCTTGGAACTTTAATAACTTAGCACCAATAATATGAATGACTTAAATGGAATCACAACACACCTTGGACAAAAGGTGACTTTTGAGAGAGAATTCCTTGCTCTAAAAAACGCCTCATATGAACTCCAAGAACATCGGTCACGATTTTAGCTATGGAGCAACATATATATATATATATATATATATATATATATATATATATATATTGTAGGATTCCAAGGGTCATGGGTAAACCCTAATCCATACCCATGGGTTTATGATCCATGGTTCATGTGGCCCAACTCTTTATGTATCCATACATAAACTTAGTCCAACATGGATCATAAGCCCAATATATATATATATATATATATATATATATATATATATATATATATATATATATATATATATATATATATATATAATTTACACAATTAGTCCCTATTAGTTTAATTAGTCTCTTTTGATCACTAAATTAGTTCCAAATTAATTCTTGATCAATACTAATTAAATCATATGATTTCATATTATATTAGAACTTATAATATATTAATGAGTAAATTACATGAATGGTCCCTATGGTTTAGGATAATTTGTATGCTTGGTCCCTAACTTATTTTTTTAACTCGGAAGATCTCTACTGTTTTTTTATTACACGCTTGGTCCCTACAGTTTGTTTTTGTTACACGTTTGGTCCCTGTCTTACCTAAAAAGACTATTATTTAAATAGGGAAAAATAGTGGGGTAGGTAATTAAGGTAAGGTAAGTGGGTGGAGTTGGGGTGTGTTTATTTAAATAAATTAAAAAATCAAGGGAAAATAGTCTTTTTAGGTAAGACAGGGACCAAGCGCGTAACAAAAACAAACAATAGGGACCTTCCGAGTTAAAAAAATAAGTTAGGGACCAAACGCGCAAATTATCTTAAATCATAGGGACCATTCGTATAATTTACTCTATATTAATAAATCATAAATAACCTCTTCTCAAAAGTCTATCCTATCAAATTGTCCTTATGATATGCAACCCAAATGAACCATGCTACTCTCGGGTCAAGTACATACCAATTATAGTTATGGGCTTAGACACCTAATCCAACAAGTATGTGATGGGACAATTTTTTTGAGGCTATTTGAAGTGTATTACCCTTCTGGGTAAGCACTGATGGCTAATCAGATATCACTACTGTTATTAAATCAGATACATATAAAATAAACAAGGTTTGTATTGTATGATACTAAAGAAATCTTTATAATAAAAGGATATATGAATTAAAGTGTTATCTTATGTGAGACATATCTTAATATTATTGTTAATAATTCTCGTTTATTTCACAGATTATCCGTTGAATCAGTATTATTAGAATTTAATTATGGATTTTTTTCCTTAAATATGTTGAGAGAAGAACTTTGGTAAACACTTGAACAAACGTTAGTACAAGATTATAGTTGCGGAATAAGTTAATCTCAAATGATCATGAAACTCAACAATAATAAGTTAGATTTATTAGATTGTTAGTTGCGGAAATGTAAAGTGCTGAAATGTAAAGGAAATATAAATGACAAGTTATATCAAGTAAACACCACACTGATTCGTAACATGGTTTGCACTCAAACACGAGCTAGTATGTGATATCAATTTAAAGTGAAGAGGATCTTCGATGATGATCAGTAAGATAGAGATATGAGAAAGAGATCTTAATATTTCAGAGAGAAAGATTAAAAGATCGTGATAAAGAAGTGGTAAGAGGTGTTTGAAACAGAACATGAGCACTCTATTTATAGAGCCTCGAAATGTTACATCCATAATAAACAAATGATAAAACTACTGACTAATATGGCCATGCAAGGTCCATTGGAGAAACAAAGGTTATCATACTAAATCAGTTGGACGTAAGTAAGTCTTCACTGGAAGAGTGATTGCGGTTGACTCCTTGAAATTGCGGTAGACACTTCATTGCGGTAGGGAGAGAGTTAATTGCGGTAGTAGAAAGATAGGTGCAGTAGACAGAAAGTAATTTCAGATTGCTAAGTTTAAGAGGGTCACTTCTTAGTTCTAACATTTTCCCCCTAAGTGACCTCTTCAACTTCTCCTTTACTTATTGAGCTTCAGAAATTTGATAAGGAGCCACCAAAACTTCCTCACTTCTCCTAGCCAAGTGATTCTTCTCGTAATCTCATACTTCACTTCTTCAGTTGTATGCTTAGTCCTCTGTACCGAAGCCAAGGTGACTTCAAGTTGTTTGCGAGTCATTCGATGCAATACAGTGATTGGGATGAAGTACTTGATATCATTGTTGGCTCTTTTATACACAACTCCAAGTTAAGGGAAGTTGGTTGCTCTTAAGGACCATTCTTGATAACCTTCAGTGAATACTGGTGTAGGTTCAAGAGCTGGGAGATTGAACTTTTAGGCAAGTGCAGGATGAATGTCCACATCAATCTTAGCAAAGTCACACACTGTTGATTTGAGATATTCGCAAGCTTTCTCATACACAATCTTCATCTTCGGATGCTTCTCGGGCTTGATTTGAAATACCCTTGCAATCAGAAATCATTTCTCACGATTCATGCTAGGAAAATCCGCTTGAGTCCTGATGTAGTCATCGCCTCTTCTTATAAGCGTATACTGAATGAAGTCCGTCTTCATGAACTTCCTTATCTTGTAGCTTTTCACTGTTGATGGTCTATCATTAGACCAAATGCTCTCAAATTTAGATCCATGCGTGGCATGGAACCGGTTCACACGTTCAAACTCGAGAGGTAGCCTTTGATCACCAGGAAGGCTGTGGTCAAAAGGTTCAAATACAGGGAAGAATTTGGAGTTGGGAGAAATTGGAACATCCCAGTATCCATCCGAAGGTGGTTCAGCATAAGTTAGAACTGGCCTATAATCATCATCAAGTAATCTTCGAGTAGGATTAACCTAAGAATTGATCAGGGTTTCATCCATGGTTGTGTCGAAGCCATGTTCTTTCCAAATTTGTTCAGCGAATTTTGTTGCCTTCCAGTCTTTCTTCCTTTGAAGAGTTGCAGGAGAGTCATTGGAGTGCTCCGAAGACATTGTTGGTTCCAGATTCTTGAATTGAGGAGGAGTTTCTTGATGAGGGGATTGATGTTGTTCTTGTTGTGGAGAATCTTGTTGCGGTGGAGGAGATTGATGAGATTGCACCAGAGTTGATGTTTTAGGAGATTATTGCGGTGAAGATTGAGGAGTTGGAGTCTTGTTTTGATCCGCAGTTGGTGAAGTTCTCGGAGGAGTTTGATGATGTGAAGGATCAGGTTGTTGATTTAACAGAATGCAATCATTTCCCCCTTTTGAGGAATCAGATACTTGTTGATCCTCAAACCACTGCTTCAGTCCGTAGATTTTGGAGAAGGTATCAGTGAACTGTTGTTTGATCAACTCGGATACTTGGAGATTATTGGGGATTTCTTTGTTGAACAGGAGTTGATGGATTTCCTTTGTAAGCTTGAGAATTTCATTAACATGAGATGGAGCTGAGACAGAGCGTCAGATATTAATGATGGTGGATTGGAGTACCGCAATGGATGACTTGTAAGCATTTTGAGTCTCTTATACCATGTTCTTTGACTGAGCAATTTGACTTTCAAGGGTAGACTTGATTTCTTCTTTGAGTGCGGTCACCTCTTTGATGAGGTTTTCAGCAATGGACAGAAACTGTTTATGATCCGCAGTGCGACTGTTATCAAGGGATCTAATACCCATTTCCACTTTTAAGGATATTCTCTCTGCAACCAATCGTTCTCTGGTTTCCAACCGTTCTACTCTGTCAGCCAGAGACTGCGGTCCAACTACATCAGGTTGTTGCGGTTGATGGATAGTGACTGCAGCCAAAATTTGGTTGACTTTGGATTGTAAAGAAAGAAATTCTTTTCTTGTCACTGTCGACTTCTTTTTCTTCTTCTTTTCCTTAGGCTTTGAAGTGGAGTGTTGGGGTCCACTTGATTCTTCTTCGTCAAAAATCATCATGAGCTCATCTGAATGCGCATGTTGATCAATTTCATTAACATCCAGATCATCAAGACCAAACATCGGTCCTAAGCCGATCTCTATTGCGGTGCCATCAACGTTTGAGTCGTGAAGTTCAGTATTCGGGGGAGGTTGAGATGGACCAGCACCATCTTGAAGATTCTGAGCTTTTTGCAACGTGGCTTCCATTTGTGACATCCATTCTTGAATCTTCAAGATATCATAAACAGTTTTCGCGTTGTTGTTTGTATCAGCCCAGTACTTAGCTACGATTTGAATCTATTTTTCCGGTTGCTGAAGTTGTTGAGTTTTCTGAGCCTTGCGTGCCTGTAAAGCCCTGCGAAAAGATTCATATTTCCTGATTCTGGATTCAGTACTAGGTTGGTATTGAGTCCAACAATCATCAGAACGAGATCCGTCAAATCCTTTGGTTCGCACCGGGGTGTCCCTTGGGTTCGTGGATCGTGACACTATGGTGCTCACCACGCCTAAACCACTTGTATGTAATGGTGGTGGAGTAGGTTTTCCCAAGCTTCCTTAGTCTCCTTGACCTGTAGTCAAGTTTGGCCTCAGCTCGGTTCTAGAAGGGTTGAAGAAGTGACTTGCAGTGGGTCATGTGTTTGTAGTGTTTGTGTTACAGAAAGATGGATGGAGTGCAACTCCTCAGGCTCAAAGACGTGTAAATGTGCTGCCCTGGAGACCTTAGGGCGTGTTGTACCAATTGGACCCTCTTAGGATCGAACTGGGGGTGTGTCTCCATGTTCTGATGAAACAGATACACTTTTTGTATCTGAGTAGGTAGATAGGGTAGAAGCGAATAAGCCTGCGGGGGCTCTAAGGACTACCGGAGTCTGTCGAGAGACTGCGGTATGAGTCCGGTCATGCATTTGGCTATGACTGGGGGTAATTTTGAGCTTTTTGCGTCTGAAAAGATCACTGGAGTCATGATCAAAGTCTTCGTCAATATTGCCTGGTATGTCATGAGTTTCGGAGGGGGGGGGGGAGGAGCTTCATCTGAAGATTCAATAGTCCTAGACTTGCGTTTCTTTGAGGACTTTTCTCTCTTTCGGACAATGTTACAGGGAGCTTTCTTGGAGGAAATAATTTGCTTGGTGCGCTTGGGTTTGGGAAGGCTAGACTGTTCTTCGGTACGAGGTACTGAAGTGGAGATATGAGTTGCGGTACTAGAAGGACCTTGGCTTGTGGTAGGGACTAGGTTAGACTGACTAGGATGAGGCAGGGAAGAATGATATGGGTCAATACCATCCGTAGCCTCAATATGATCTGTGACTTCACGAGAATTGAGTCCAATAGACTCCAAAATGTGTCCAGGTAATCTCCTAAGAGATCCAAAAATAGATTGATCTTTAGAAGGGGTGTACCTTTTCAAGACGCGGGTGATAAAGAGTGTAGAATCATCACCCATGTCTAGCTTTTCCTCCTTGTGAAGATCCAAAACGCAGAGAAACCAAAAACGAGAAAAGTTAAGCTCATTTGCATCTTGTCGAGGAGACTCCTTTGGATTGTATTGTAGGAAGTCATTCCACAAGATTTGAACAAAACTGACTGCATTGTTGTTGAATATGCTCCATACAAGCTCGAGAAGATTGATCCCCATGTTGTCCGTGCCACCGGTTCTGCCGGACAAACTTCTAACGATAAAGTGTCAGACAAACTGCCACACCGCCGGTAACTGATTCTTCTTAAATTTTCTGATCCCCTTCAGCTTCTTTTGGTACCCCATCTGGTACAGAGTGGTGATGATGTCTGGTGTGCTCGGTGAAAAGAACTTGGTGGTGGAAGGAACCCTAAGGTTGATAGCTTCCAAAAACTTGGTCTTGGTGAGAACGACCAATGATTCGTCGATCAAGTGCATGTGCACTTCCTGAGGATTGTGGAGTGGACGATAGACTGAGAAGGCACATTTGAACAAAGTAGAGAGTGGAACAACGTCTGTGAATGAGTCGAATGCACCAAATAGTAGATGTGATGGAATGAACTTTATCATCAATCATATCGCTTCATTGTAGTGGGGATGATGTTCAAATACAGCCCTAAAATTGCTTGAAGCAATGGATGGGGACTGATCCTTGATTATTGTTTCAGAACCAGTTGGTTTAGCAGACCCTGAGGCCTTGGATTGTTTCTTGGAAATGCTGGATTTCACCATTTTTGAAAAAAAAAAGGTTTTGAAGAACTTGCGAGAAAACTGTTTTGAGCAAGAGGGAAGAAGATGAAGTTCGTCGATTAGGGATTCAGAAAGCGCAAAGCGTTCTTTGGAGAAAAGAAAGGGTTTTTATACCACCGGATTTCAAATTTCATTAGAATTAACTTATTTACAACTGTTAATGGTAAAAACCCTTGGGTTTTAACCATTATCAGCCACAAGAAAATTAAATAAAAAATTAAAGATTTTTCTAGAAAAGCGGGGCATTTAATGAAATGTCAGACCCATGATGACACGTCTAGAAGTCGTGTGGTGAGAGTTATTATCCGTTGAGAAAAGGTAGGGAGTTGAAACGGATTAGACATTTAACGGCAGGGTGATAAGACTTGTTAAGGAAAAAGATTTCATTAAAGATTGCATTTTATGGGAAAACACATTATTTGTTTATTAGCCTAAAATAGGCCTGACTAAAAGAAAAGATTTGAAAGGAGTCTGAAACGTTGTATGCTACTGAAAAGAATGTTATTTTTATTAATGAGAATTAAGTAGCACACAAATTTCTTTTTCTTTATGAAGTAAATGCCAGATCATTTAATGTAGCTACGGTGGAATGATGATGACTGCGGTTGAGATCAAATAACCGCAGTTTAGTATGGTATGGCTGCGACCGTAAGAGCTGAGGAAGCACTTGATCAAACAGTTAGAAATAAAAGGAATTAAGGACCCGAAGAATATATAAATCATATGTGATTGCGGTATACGAGAGATACCAAAAGGACATATGATGAATATATTGTTCTAGAACCGCAGTGAAGAGAATGCTTTTAGAATTTTGATTTTGAAAAGAAAAGAAGCAAGTTCTTCACAGGAAAATGACTGCGGTAGCTATCAATTCAAAGAGAATTGCGGGTCAGGATTCATCATTCCTAACATTTCTAGAAAGCTATTCAATTTAGTGGCATCAAGTGCTTTTGTGAAAACATCAGCTATATCCTCATGTGTGGGAACAAAAATCAGTTCGGTGTTACCTTTCAGTATGTGGTCTTTGATAAAGTGATACCGCAATTCAATGTGCTTCGTCTTTGAGTGGTGACTTGGACTGTGAGAAATCGCAATGGCACTCTTTGAGTCATAATAAATCGGTACCCGCAACATTATGTACCCGTAGTCCATCATTTGAGTCTTCATCCAAAGAACTCGAGAACAGCAACTGGCTACGGCCACATATTCTGCCTCTGCGGTAGACAACAAGACACAATTTTGCTTCCTTGAAGACCAACTAACTAATCTTCCTCCTAGAAATTGGCAGCCACCGGAAGTACTCTTTCGATCTAATCTACAACCGGCATGATCCGCATCGGTGAAGGCTTGTAGGCTGAAGTTGTTTCCTGCTGGGTACCAGAGGCCTAGAGCTTTGCTTCCCTTAAGGTATCTGAAGATTTGCTTGACTGCGGTCAGATGTGATACTTTAGGGTCGTCTTGGTATTGAGCACATAAGCCTGTGGCAAAGACAATGTCTGGTCTACTTGCGGTTAGGTACATTAATGACCCAATCATTCCTCGATAAGTTTTGTGATCAACTGACTCTCCGGTAGGATAAGCAGAGATCTTGTATCCAAAGGCTATTGGGACTTTGGTTGAGGAACAATTGTCCATTGAGTATTTCTTCAGCAACTTAGAGGTGTATTTTTCCTAATGGATGAATATCCCTTGAGGGATTTGTTTTACTTGAAGACCTAGAAAGAAATTGATCTCTCTATTCATGCTCATTTGAAATTTGCTTGTCATGAGCTTTACAAAATCATCCACCATATTCTAGTCTGTTGAACCAAATATGATATCATCCACATATATTTGGACGAGCATTAAGTGGTTACCATTTGCCCTTCTAAATAAAATGGGATCACTCACACCTCTTTTGTATCCAAACATGACGAGAAACTCTGAAAGAGTCTCATACCATGCCCTTGGAGCTTGTTTGAGACCGTAAACCGCTTTTTCAAGCTTGTAGCAGTAGTTTGGAAAATCTTGACTTTCAAAGCCTGGAGGTTGTTGCAAGTAAACCTCCTCCTTCAGTTCACCATTGAGAAAGACACTTTTTACATCCATTTGGTGAACCTTGATGTTCTTATGTGCCACATACGCCAATAAGATGTGTATGGCTTCCATTCGGGCTACAGGGGCATAAGTTTCATCGTAGTCAACACCTTCCAGTTGACTGTATCCCTTAGCAACAAGTCTTGCTTTGTTTCTTATCACTACACTGGATTCGTCAAGCTTGTTCTTGTAAACCCATCTAATACCGACGATTGAGTGGCCTTTTGGCTTCGGTACCAGCTTCCACACCTTGTTCCTTTCAAACTCAGCAAGTTCTTCTTGCATTGGGGTGATCCAGACGGGCTCCATGAGTGCTTCTTTTATGGTTCGAGGCTCGACTGCGGACATGAAGGCTGCGTAATGGCAGTGGTCCGTTAGATCACTAGAAGATCGAGTTTGTATGCCTGCGGATGGGTTACCAATGATTTGACCCGGTGGGTGATCCTTTATCCAAATATGAAGGCGAGATTGTTGGTGATCAGCAGCTGTGGTAGAGGGAATATCTTCAACATCAGAGAATTCTGTGGTTAGAGAATGTAGTTCCCCCTCGACTTGAGAGCAGCCCACAGAAGTATCTTGGACTGTAGGAGCTTGAACTGCAGCTGTGGAAGGAGGTTCCCCCAGAACTATGGATGGGAGTTCCCCTGGACTGAAGATGGTTCCCCCTGGAAAGATGAATGAGTGATAACCATTGAATCTGATCTTGTGTCAATGTTTTCAATTTCGTCATCCTTAGAGTTTGAAGGAGCATTTGGTTGGATTGGGACACTGTGAGTAGACACCGGAGCTGCATCTTTTAGTACTGGAACCTCGATGGTTGTCATTTGAACCGTAGTTGAACTTTCCCCCTCAACCAGCAAGGTGGAAGTGTTGAGTGACAATTCTTCAGAGAGAGATGGACCAGATACTTCAACATGTTGTTGTTGAGCTACCGGAGACACAAGGATTTCAGAAAGATGTGCCATTTCAACGGTATCAAATAGATCATCATAGTTAACTTCAACTATGTTTAGGGGACCCGAAGAAGCTGAGATATCACTTTCCAGGATAAATTTGGTTTCAGCTGAAGGAGTAGTGTTGCGGACATAATAGTCATCGAATTTAACATCGAAGCTTTCGACTATCAGTCTTGCTCGTCTGATGAGAACCCGATAGGCCACTTTGTTGGTAGAGTAGCCAATAAAAACGCCTTCATCTGATTTTGGTACAAATTTGTTAAGATGATCCTTGTTGTTGATCACAAAACATCTGCAACCAAAAATGTGAATGAATCTGACATTTGGTTTGCGGTTGTTTAGGCCCTCATATGGAGTTTTGTTTAGATGCTTGTAAATGATGCTTCGGTTTTGAACAAAGCATGTAGTTGCCACTGCTTCGGCCTAGAAGTATAGAGGAAGGTTGGCAAAATTTAACATTGATCTAGCTGCTTCAACAAATGTATGATTTCTTCGCTCTACAACTCCATTTTGCTGCGGTGTGTAGGGAGCTGAAAAGTTGTGACTGATGACTTTGGAAACCAAGAAATTATTCAAGAGATGATTAGTGAACTCGGTTCCATTGTCACTTCTGATTCTTCGGACTGGTAACTTGATTTGGAGCTCGATCTCTTTGATGAAGTTAATCAGGACCTGCGGTGTATCTGATTTGAGTCTCAAGAAGAAGACCCAAGTGAAACGAGTTTAGTCATCAACTATAACCAGTATGTATTTCTTATGATGAAGACTGGCTACGGTAGATAGACTGCAGAGATCAATATGAAGCAGATCTAATGGTTCAGAAATTAAAGAATCACTAATCAGTGGATGGCTTCCCTTTGTTTGCTTTCCACACTCACAAGCTGGGCAAAGTGAATCATTATTGTACTTTAGAATGGGGAGACCACAGACAAGTTCTTTGGTGACCAGGTTGTTGATATACCGGAAGTTAAGATGAGCTAGTTTGCGGTGCCATAACCAGCTAACTTCGGATACTGCTTTAGACAGGAAGCACAACTGCGGTTTGCAATGATCAATGAGACATCCAAAGGATACATTGTTCCTTTGGACTTGGATTTGATCAAGAAGGTGCTTCTATCACTTGTCATGATGTAGCAGTAATCATTATCAAATTTAACCCTATGACCGGCTTTGCATAGTTGGCCTACACTGATGAGATTATGCTTGAGACCTTCTACGTAAGAAACCCTTTCAATTGAGAAATTTCTGGTTGTTAACACACCATAGCCCCTGATGATTCCATTCACATTGTTGCCGAAAGTGACATGTCCACCGTTACATATAGGCCTGAAGTCTCGGAGGTATTTTAACCTTCCGGTCATGTGCAAGGAGCAGGCACTATCAATTCACCACTCCTCTTCTTATTCCTCCTTGCACGTTGCCTACAAGATTAATGGGTTAGTTTGGGCACCCAAACGAGTTTGGATCTCGGGGACAAATGAGAACCTTTTTGACTAGATGCATGTACATATGTCTTAGGGACAAGTTTTGTGTCTGGGTTTAGACCTAGTCCTGGGTGATTGGTAACTTTTGGGATGATACGAGGTTGGATTGGACGGGACGTTTTCAAAAGATAAAGTCTAGAAGAAAGAGGCTTTACCCAGACACCGAAATTGGTTAATGGTCTGGAGTGTGTAGTCTGAGTCTTTTGTCCGGTCCAAGAATGACTTTTGGCTGCAGAAACCTTCAGACTTGGAAAAGTGTTTACACGTGAATTTCTCCTAGGTTTTGACTTGAGAAGTGTCTGAGATGACTTTGCCGATTTAGGAGTTGGCAAAAGACCTTTCCATTTTGGATCTTTTAAGAAATAATTTTGAAAAATATACCTTTGAAAAGATGTAACTCTCTTTTGGGATTTTGCAGGAGAGTGAAAAGTTTTTGTTACTGTACACTCCTTTTTGTCTGATTCTTTGACTGCAGTGATTTTCGAAAGATTTTTGTCATTGATGGGTTTTTCTAAATTATTTTGTTTTAAAACCTTGGGATGTTTGAAATTTTTTTGTATTTATCATCCCGCCTTTTATTTCGAGACTTGAGATGTTCTTTGAAAGCCAATTTTGCATGAGTTTTTGGAGAACCGCGGTCAGAAATGTTCAACTGCGGTTTTTTGGAAGATTTCGACTGTTTTGAAAAACGAGGACTAGAATCATCTGAACTAGAGAGTTCAGAATTTTGTGAACATTGACCATACTCAAAATTTTCAATTGGTTATTCATGATGGATGGGTTGAATGGTCAATGTGCTTTTGACTGCGGTCTGCGGTAAGGATGTTTGGACTACCGCAGAGTATGTCAAGGATGGATTTTTGTCGGGACACTCTATGGAAGGTAAAGATGTACAATCATCGGCTAAGTGTGGTCCTTCCAAAACAATTTCTTCATCTACATCATAGGATGACTGAGAGTTGGGACAATTTGTGTCAGTGATTGGTATTGGATCTGAGGATTTGGGGAGAATTTCCTCAATAACACAATTGTTACTCAGTTCATGAAGTCTACATAAGTGACATCTTTTGTCTTTGGGGAATGTTTCGTCATTAATAGGGAAATGAAACTCTCGATCCGGAGGGACATATGGACGATCTTTGTTAAATCGAGGTGATAAGTCCTTTGCGGTTGAAAACCCATTTGACCAACCCCAATTGTATGTGTTATCTATAGTCCCATTATTCACAAGATTTTCAATAGCCTTACTTTCATTAAACAACTTTTCGATTAAAAGATTTAAGCGTACATTTTCTTTTTGGGCTAGATCCCTTTGATTCAAAGCTATTCCTAACTGAGTTTCACACAACATTCTAGCATCTTTTTCTAACACTAAGTCATTCTCTAACATGGCAACTTTAAGTCTCTTATCTTCTAGTCGTCCTCTCACATGAAACATTTCTTGGGACGCTATGTTCTTCTCATTTAAGGCCTTGTTATAGTCTGAAAGGACGTCAGCACAAGTGTCATTAAGTTTTTCCAAGAAAGGTTGACAATCATGCATGCTGTAATTATTAGATTGGATCATGAGTTTTACCTGTTCGATGATGCTGAGAGTTCCATCTTTCGCCATGAAGCATAGTTTTTCTCCAACTTTTTTGATCCGTCCTCATCAGCAGTTGCCACCATGCAGATTTTTCCTTTGCCCTTGATATTGTTAAGATCTTCATCTTCATCTCCGGACGACCACACCTGATGATCCCTTTTTACTTGGGCCACGTATGCCCTTGCATTTTTTTTTCTCTTCCATCTCCTAAGCTATTCTAAGGTAGAATGCTTTATCTTTTACCACATTTTCTTTGCAATCTTTAGCAAAGTGGTTTTCTTTGTTGCACTTGTGACAGATGATAACATCATTTTTGTCCTCAGTTGAGGTACCGGAGTCAGTTGACTTGATGGACTGTGGAGCTTCTTTGGGTTGATGAATGTTTTGAGGTTGCGGAGATTGGTGAGGATTTATGGGATATCGGGAATGATTGTTCTGCAGATTGAAGTTTCGGTTGAAGGGTGATTTGATAAACTGCTGATTTTTACGAAATGAGGTTGGTGGTAGCCAATTGAATTGTTGACTAACCAGGGCAATGACATTTTGAAATTCTTCTTCATCGTCATATTCTGTATCAGCTTCATAGGACTGCGGTGGATTGTCATATGAAAGAGGGTAAGGTTCGTATGATTGGGTGGTTTTGCTTTGTGGGGTTTGAGCTATGAGGGCAAGTGGACCTCCGAAGTCTGCACAATCTTTTAGCACGGTTGATTCTTGTGCCTGAAGTTCACCATACAACTTGAAGAGAGATAGTGTGTGAATCTTCCTACTCCTTGGACTATTATCTTTTCCGTAATCCAATGCTTACCCAAACCATTGAGAAACTGAAGGTTTGTTTCATGATTGCTTCGGACGGTGCCAACGTTTGATAACTTTGTGATGATAAGATTGAATCTTTTGAATGAGTCTTTAAGACTCTCACCTGGATGAGCTTTGAAGTTTTTAAACTCGTTGAGTGTGGTGGTGAGTTTCTTGTCTTGATCTTGCTCGGAACCTTCATACAAGTTTTTTAGAACATCCAAGATTTCTTTGGCTGATTTGCAGTTGATGACGATGTCAATGTTGTTTGGGGCCACTCCGCATGAGATTTCATAGAAAGCGACAACATCACTTTCCATCTTATCCAGATCATCTTTAGTGGGACGATTCATTACAACTTGACCTCCACCTAGTCTAGCTTGAGGACCATCAGCTTGAACATGAGTAAGGATGGGAACATGGGGTCCCTCTTCCATAGATCTCCATACATCTCTACCAAGTATTTTCAGGTACCTCTCCATTCTTGAGACTAGTGGTGATATTCGCTTGCAACAAGTATTGGGGCTTGGTTAGAACCACCAACACTGTTGGAAACGTTAAGTGATAAAGCTTGTGCCATTTCCTTTGTTTTTTTGTTTTTAAGAAAGATGAGCTTCAGTGGTATAAAAGGCTTTTCAAAATCAGAGTTTTGTTTAAAAAGCAACCACTTTGGCTCTGATACCAATTGTTGAGAGAAGAACTTTGGGAAATACTTGAACAAACGTTAGTACAATATTATAGTTGCAGAATAAGTTAATCTCAAAGGATCATGAAAGCTCAACAATAATAAGTTAGATTTGTTAGATTGTTAGGTGCGGAAATGTAAAGTGCTGAAATGTAAAGGAAATATAAATGACAAGTTATATCAAGTAAACACCAGACTGATTCGTAACACGATTTGCACTCAAACACGAGTTAGTATGTGAGATCAGTTTAAAGTGAAGAGGATCTTCGATGATGATCAGTAAGATAGAGATATGAGAAAGAGATCTTAATATTTCAGAGAGAAAGATCAAAAGATCATTGATAAAGAAGTGGTAAGATGTGTTTGAAACAGAACATGAGCACTCTATTTATAGAGCCTCGAAAAGTTACATCCAGAATAAACAAATGATAAAATTATTGACTAATATGGCCATGCAATGTCCATTGGATAAACAAATGTTATCATACTAAATCAGTTGGACGTAAGTAAGTCTTCACTGGAAGAGTGATTGAGGTTGACTCCTTGAAACTGCGGTAGACACTTTGTGCGGTAGGGAGAGAGTTGATTGCGGTAGTAGAAAGATATGTGCGGTAGACAGAAAGTAATTGCGGATTGCTAAGTTTAAGAGGGACACTTCTTTGTTCTAACAAAATCTAACTGTGAAAAAAAAATCTAATTATACAAATGGAAAAACAATTCAACTAAAAATTAATAAATATAACATTCGCAATAAAACAGCAGTAAAGCCCAAGATATTCAATAAAACAGCATTAAAGCCCAAGATATTTCAAGTTATAGAATCTCCTATTAAACAACATCACATACTTACGTGGCTTTCCTAAAAAATACAACTTTTGACATAATATATGTTTACCCAATAAATTCATAAATTTTAATCCATGGTTACTAAGTAAAACTAAAACATAAAGCACACTGATTCTTTGTTTTTATTCAAGTAAACACTTATATCGTTTATAAGTGGCCAAATTTTATCATGAGTTATTTTATTTATCATGTGTTAAAAGAGCCTATTTGGATACTATAATGTTTTATTTATTTATTTATTTTTAAATTAGATCGATTTCAAACAAACCATACTTTGAACTGTAATTTGTCATTTTTTATTGTACATATACATTTTAATTTTTAATACTACTATGATAACCATAAAAACTTAAAAATCACTAAATGTTACTACTACTTTAGGCTTCCTTGAATACAATTTGCAAGTTTATTAAAATTACCAATTTAAATTTCAGGTTATTCTTATTTATCAACAATAACATGTATTGTAATTTTCAAATAATATCATTATATACTTATCGGTAAAACTTTTATTTTTGTAAATAAATAACTTTTTGCAAAAAAATTTACTATTAGTTATCACGTTTTGAAATTATTAATAATGTTTTTTTTCCTTTTTCAACGGTATGTTCCATGGATATTAATAAAATTTATAAATCTTTAATTTATTATTATTATTTATATTTATGAATAATCTTTTTATTTTTTAACCGTGGTTTCCACGAGTATTAACCTAGTAATTTTATATTGAACTCTAATAAGACTTATCCGTCTCAAATCTTTCACATTAATTAAGTCATCAATAAAGGACGAATTACATCAATATGAGAATAACCCAAAAAAGCAAAGTTGTTAACAAAGTTGATGATGTCGACTTGAAGAAGATCCCAATATATATATTTTTTTCAAAAACAAACGTAAACTTATGTGGACCAGGAGCCTTATCTCGACCATAATCTCAAATAACTTCTTTGATTTCATCAACGGTAAATATCAAATATAGCTTTTTTCGTTGGTCAGCTGAGAGCTCTTTAAAGTGTGAGGCTGTGAGTTTCAGCTTACCACTCTAGCCCCATTAATTTTCGAAATAAAAATAGAAAAATTCCCACTCGAGGCTACTAGGTTCGGTTATCCATTCCTCTTGCTCATAATACCGCGAACGGCCAAACGCCGACGGGTTTTTTTTTAAAATCTTTTTTTTTCTTTTGAGAATCCCGTGGAAAAAGTTCAATTTTTGTCATTCCAAGCCCTATTTAACTTTTAACTTTTGACAAATATCCATTTTATTTTATTTCGATATCATGAAGGCCATTTAATAAATTATTCCGATCAAAGGCAATTTGATCAATACCATCACCACTTATGATAATATTGTCTAAAATTTGGAGCTTGTCAATAATATTCTTTTTATTAACAAGCATGTCACCTCTTTGACTTTTATTCCATATTCTGAGCTTACCTTTAAGATTCTTCAACTTGTTATTCACGATCACAATAACATTTTCTACACCATAGGAATTTCATGGACCCAACTTTCTATGATTATATTTATACCATCAAGAGCAAACCAAGAAGTGAATAATTTAAAAAGGGAATAGGCCCATATTTAGGCCCTCATTTTTAAGAAGTATATGGGCCATATGGCGATGCGGCGACAAAATCCCTTAAAGCGCTGCTAAAAGTCCGGAAATTTTAACGTCCCTTCGGTGACTAGGAAACAATCATTTTTTTATTTTTTACCCACAAATTTAATTTACTCCTAAACTAACACCTAATTTCATCTATGTCCACAACAGAACTTGAACCCTCGACATCAAAAAAAAAGAAAAAAAGAGACACCACTTAATACCGCAAAAAACAAACCAAGAAGTGAATAATTTACAAAGGAATATGCCCATATTTTGGTCCTCATTTTTAAGAAGTATATGGCGATGATGCGACAAAATCCCATCAAGTGCTGCTAAATATACGAAAATTTTAACGTCCCTTCGGTGACTAGGAATCGATATGATTTGGTCATTTTGGTGCCATGATTATGTATCCATGTCAATACACACCATCGAATACAAATATCAATAAGGGAGGAGGGAGTCGTCGTGGTTTGGATGGTGGGTACCGACGGTACCGCCTGGATGCGGTACCGTTGTCGACGGGAGCAGCGGGTTGGAAGAAACCGGGCTTGCAACGGGTTGGTGAAACTCTCTCTCTCTCTCTCTGTATATATATATATATATATATATATATATATATATATATATATATATATATATATATATATATATATATATATATATAGAGTCAAGATCAAATAAGAAGGAAATTTTTGGTAGGAAGGTAAGAAGTTTTTTTCTTCATATTTTTTTCGCGAACAAACAAAATGAATCATTAGATGATTCATTTGTAAGATGATATATATATATATATATATATATATATATATATATATATATATATATATATATATATATATATATATATATATAAAACAAAATTCTTGTTTTTTTGATGAAGAAGAAAGCAAAAAGAGAGTTACCGGAGATGGTTATGGAGAGGAAGATGGAGGCGACACATTTTAGTAAATTAGTTTAGGGTAAAGTTGAAAAAGTTATATAATTTATATGTAAATTCCATTTTAGTCTCCCACTGTCCTCTTGACATATAAGACTATCTTGTCAAATATTCAAGAGATAGTGCGAATTCTCTATCAAGACAAATATTTCACACAATTGGCCTAAGTTGGTCTTTGTTTTATCCAAAACATCACAACTTACCAATTTCAAATGTACAAGAGTAGGACACTTTTACTCTTACATTTGACAAGTGTTTTAAACCTTTCTTTAAGATATGTCACTCAAGTTACAATCTTGGGGTATGACTCTAAGAATTGTTTTTGGAACGAGGTATGAATAATCTTCTTGATTTGATCACTTCAACAATTCATAGCTCCTCTTCTTAGCTATTAGAATGCACTTAGAGGATGAATTGTGATAAGGTCTCTTAATCATTAAGATGATCATATAACATGATACTAAAGTACTCTCCCATCTTTTCAGATTTGAGAAACTTTTATCCTTCTGCCTAATTTGATTCTTCTCATTCGTTCTGCCATACATCGAAAAATTTCCAATGTATCAGAAATACACTTAAACTTGTAAGTGTAACCATATTTACTAAACTTTAGTAAATCATGACGAATAGTCTTATATCTTTTGTGGTGAACTTGATCAGTGTACAAGAATGTGTACTTGATCCCTTAGTCCTTCACTTGACTCACATATACATGTGAACAAGGAACTAGTCTTAATTTTCAAAAGCTGAAAGTTCTCATTCATCATACTGTACAACTTGTATGATTCCAAGTTTCTATCCAACTGAAAACTTGGATGATGAGAAGCTTTCCTTATTTGGTAAATTTAGACACTACCACAAATGAAAGAGTCAAATTCATATTTTTCAATATTGCTAGAAACATACAAACATCAAGTTTTCATAAACGCCATTGCAAGGAGATATAAAATAAAGTAAAACAAAGTTTTATTTATTTATAAAATGCGGAAAAAACTTTTCCTTACAATGCAACTTTAAATGAAAACTATGTTATTACATGTTTCCTAGCAATCTATCATAACTCCTAAGAGTAGCTCAAGAATCCAATCTTCAATTAAGCGATAGAAATCCATCTTCGCAGTCAGATTCAACATACTCTTTCTTTAAGTTTCCTTCACTTTTCCTTTGATTCTTAAAACATCAACATGTGACCCAGTCACATCATGTAATAAGAATCTCAGAATAGAAACTTAATCGAGTTAGATAGTGGACTTTACCTGAAGTAGAGTCAAACTGATGCAGCGAACAAATGACCAAAGATCAAAACTGTTGATTCTAGAAGAATACCCAGGATAATCTTGCCCAAACCACGTTGATTCTATGAATACCGTGGGATTGGCTTCAAAATTCGGTAAACACACACGAAATTTTGAGAGAAAAATGAAAGTTCTTTAAACTGATCAATGACCATCCATATTACATCAAAAATACTTAAATAAGAAGAAGAATTTTAAAAGAAACCCTAAAGAGACATGGGCCGAACACAAACCCAAAAACAAAGTCCAAAAATTATGAAAAAAACACAAAAATGTCCAAAAGTCCAATTTAGAAAGCGATTTCTAGACTCAAGAATGGGTAAGTCCCCTTTGGGGACTTATCAAGACGTGCTCCTTGCTTCAAGCTTCGATTTGACTGGTCGTAGGCCCAAAATGGAGATCCGTAGCCAAAGTTATGGCCGTTTCCGTGAAGCCCCTTTAGTCACACGATCGTGGGCCTCTAGGAACGCAAGTGCCCGATCCTCCACACTAGGGCCCACATCACAAACTTATTGACTTTACCAGCCTTATGATCTTTCATGTATATTTGGCAGCTTCGCAACCAATGCCCTTTCCTTTTGGCAATAGAACCATATGGACCCTTTGGGAATGGTACATGGGACAATCTCAGACTTAGCCTTTCTCTTTACCATTTGGTCAACCTAGTTGACTATGGCCAATCCCTTTCCATTGGGAAGAGAAAGCTTTTACTGGGTATCCAATGCAACCATTGTCAATGTCCATTGAAGGTTTGGAAAGTTGATCTTCTAATCAAATTTGCTTTTCTAGTTCTCAAATCATTTCTGATTCAGCAGCACCAAGAAAATAGATAAGATCATTAAGGGTTATTTCATAGTCTATATCATAGTAGTCCCAAAGGAACTCACTATGTGACTTAGAAAGTGATTAAACATCCAAATTTCTTAAGACTTTGACACCCAACTCTCCCGGCTTGTCAATATGTGACTTCATCTCCAAGATGCGATCACACATAGACCTTGCTTGCCAATAGGGCTTGAGTGACCTTGAACTTGTGGGTAAGGGAGAATAATTGGAAGAGGTGGAGGAAGTGAAGTTCCAAGAGATTTGGGAAGATCATAGATGTCTGAACTAGACATCTTTTGGGAGATATTCAAGATAGTTGATTTAAAGTCCTTAATATAACACCCAATATGAAATATTAAGGCTAGGACCCAACACAATATTTTATAACTTGGAAGAGGGATGCCGTAATCCAAGCTATAGAATATTTGAAGGTAAGCGAATGACGATTCACCAATTTCCACCATGAAAACGAAATAATTTAATTAGGTTTTACTTGGATTTGAAACTCCTAGATCTTTTGAGATTCATTGAACTGTTCAATAGCATGTTTCAATCTCAAGTGTGCCCTTCAGGTTTTGTGACTGGGATGCCGAGGATCACAAAACAAGGAGTGAAGTAACCATGCAAATTACTAGGTACCCTTAATATTTACACCTTAATCGATGTGCTGGTTAACCACACGTGCTCCACCGATACTATGATAAACATTAAGTTACCCTTTGCCTACCTTGTTAAATCAAGCTAGTGTGCCGGTTAACCACACACGCTCCACTAACCGACTTAAGCAAAGTGCAAAGTGTAATTTCATGGATTAGCACCTTATTCACATTTTTCCTAAAGTAACTAAGATTGGGAATTATAAAAACATTTAGTTACTTTATATTTATCATTAATACTTTTAATGAAGGGAGAATTATAGTCCTTGTCCTACCTGTTCGGCTAACGACCCTCCACCAGTCAAGGAAGCGGTGGGTGAGAGTGGACACCCATTAAACTGCCATTTTATAGGCAGTAACCTTATACCCCCCTTATAGACCGGCTTCGTGAATGAGGCCTACTAATGGTAAGACGACTTGCTCTTATACATATATATAAATATTATTAACTTATAATATTATAAAGTATAAGGGTTGAATTTTAACTTTTAAAATTCTAAGGGCTTAACTTGGAATTAAAGTAGTCATAAGGGAAAACTTTTCAAATTCCAAAACTTGAGGGCAAGTTTTGAAACTATTCAAAACTATTCAATTTCCATAAATTATGTGTTTAAAGTAGTTTTAATCCAAAAACTCTTCAAGTTCCATAACTTGAGGACAAGTTATGGAAGAATTTAAACTATTAAAAGAATGTGACTCTTCCTTATTCATAACTTATGGAAATCTTTATGAGTTTTATGGATCTTAATTGTGACTTTTCATATATCTTGAGGAAAAGTTACAAAAACACATTTTAGAACCAACTCTTAGATTAATTTGGATTGAAAACAACAATTTCACATAACTTTTCTATTAATCTAAGCAACTCATAAGAACAAGATAATTCAAATCAAACTTTTTCATGTAATTAGCCTAATCCTTAAACTAATACAAAACATGAATCTATTGACAATTATCTTTGAAATTGGATTAGCATGAACATTACCACATCAAAAATAGGTTTACAAGTTCAAAAACAGCTTAGGGTAATGTTCCTAGTCCAATTCCAGCCAAAAACATCAACCAGCAAGCTCTCAGCACCCAAAACTCGTCGAGTTCCTTGAGGAACTCGTCGAGTTCATGCCCAAAATGATGAACTCGTCGAGTTTTTTGCATAAACTCGTCGAGTTTTATGGTCTGGACAGTTTCAGCTTTGACAAAACAAGTTTGCATCAAGTATAAGAGAAAACAAGCCTAGGCTCTGATACCACTGTTGGGTTATGACCATTCTAACACTCCTAAGTGTACATGTAACCCTAAATACCTTGGATCTATGTTTTCTCTATTATACATGCAAATATGAATATTCCAAGGTATTACCCTAACTAGCATACACTCTTTTGTTACTTGGGTAATAAAATGGATAGAATACATACCTTGTTGATGTAGCTTGACTCCATGAAGCTTGAGATCCTAGTGCCCCAAATGTGACACCTCAAATGGTTCACACAACATCACCAACACATGGAATAACCATAAGGAGAAGACACTCCATGCTCAAAACGGCTAGCCCTCACATATGTATCACTAGTGCCAATTTCTTGAGCCAAAGGGGTCCTTATATAGTGTGCACATTAGGGTTACACCTTGTAACCCATGACTTATGCTCCATGGGTTTTAACCTCCATTGAGTATCCATGGGTCACCACATGGGTTAAACCCAACATAAGGAATCTTGGATCATAAGCCCACATATATAAGAATGAATGATTTACACAATCAATCCCCATATATTTAGTTAGTCTCTTTTGATCACTAAATTACGTCCAAATTAATTCTTAGTCAATACTAATTAAATAACATGATTTCATATTAATATATTAGAACCTATAATATATTAATATGTCACAAATGTCCTCTTCTCACAAACGATCTATCCAAATGTTCCGATGCCATGCAACCCAAATGGACCATGCCGAGTCGGGTCAAGTACATACCAATTATAGTTATGGACTTAGACACTAATCCAACAAACCTAAGGTATAAGTAGGGGAAACTTATACTTAACATTAATACTTGTATACGACAAAGTATAATGCTTCTTACAATTTGCTACCATGAGCCTGTAACCGCTGCTATGACATAATACCTCTGATAAAACACACTCATGATTTACCATGAGAAACAAACACACTCATGATTTACCATGAGAAACAACACCGTACACTTCATCGACGCCGGAAAAATAACAAATAAAAGGATAGTTCATCATTCGCTTTTGGTTGACTGTAGCTAACAGTCACAAGTGGGGTGGTCAACCCGTATACTAATTATACACGACTTCCTCGCTCAGACAGGATTAACGGTTACATTTCAGAGGAATTCCGCTAAGATCCCCAATCTTAGTTGATGAATACAATTACTCATGTAGACTTCGACGGCTTCCTATAGCCCTAACAACAAAATCATTTTCATGTCTAAAACCCTAAGTTGCTAGACTATGGTTTTAAACATTACTCCTAACTTCATAACATTTAGGCAGTATAACAGCTATATCTTGAAGTAAAACCAGGTTTTATCTTGACATAAAACCAATAATAACAACATATAACGTTCCTAGTTTTATCTTGACATAAAACTATCAATAACAATATATAACATACTAAGTTTTATCTTGACATAAAACTAACAATAACAACATATAACATACCAAATTTTATCTTGACATAAAACCAATAATAGCAACATACTTTATAACTTAACATATAGAACTTCCGAATATAACTTCGGAACTATATCGCACACAACATATATATAGGATCCTAAGTATAACTCAAGATCTACATTAGTAAATTAACATGCTGACAAGTTGATAATAGTTGTATATATTCAAAATATTATATTTAGAACAACTATACCCCGGCTATTATAACTATATATTATCATATAGACATAATAATAACGTATATATAATATTTAGCATGCATTTTCCCCCAAAATATTAGAAAGTGGGGCCGTGAAACTCACCCTAGTAGCGTGATTTTATGTAATCTAAGCAGAAACGGTCAGCGTACAAGGTCGTCGGGGCTCGGGATGCAAGATGGTCTCAGCAAAGGAGAGAGGAGAAGGAAGTTTAGGTGTAAGAATGGTTGAAGTCGGACCTGCTATTTATAGTAAGGATTTTCGACCCTCACGTCGTGAGTTTTATAAGGCTCACGTCGTGAGTTTGGATCTTATCCCCGTAGACTTGCCATTTGCGTCCCTAGCTTCAGAAGGTGGCCATGCGACTCATCACGTCGTGAGATATCCTTGCTCACGTCGTTAGTTCGGACCTTATCCCCTCGCAGCCTCGTCACACACCTTCTAGATTCCGAGATGTGGATAAATGACTCCTCACGTCGTGAGTTCTGTGCTCACGCCGTGAGCTCAGTCAGATTAGGGGTTTTGACAGCTGAATCTTCGGAAGGTCGTAACTTTCACATACGAACTCCGTTTTGACGTTCTTTATATGCACGCGTAGGTATTTATAAGTACTACAACTCTCTTTTAGACTCCAATAGCTAATTCTAAGTCTATTTTAAATTCCTTTTATTATAGAGATTTATAGTGTTCGGTTTATCATAACTTCTTCATGCGAAGTCAGATTCAGACATTCTCTATAATTTTGGAATCGTATGGACGTATACTTTGAGTTGTATCATAAAGAAAATTCATATTTGTATTAGAATTTATCATGAACTACATAGTACTCTTATCACATTACTAGTTTAAAAAATCACATTACATGATTGGCATAATCACATGTGATTGTCTATTGACCTATTTTGACTAGTGTTACAAGAAGGCCCGTGAGTGGGAGATGGAGTTGGACTTCCGCACCAAGCGGAAGCTGGAGAAGGCACAAACAGTAGTAGGTCAGGCTAAAAAGCCTAAGACCTCAGATTCTTCCAGTAGGGGCCAGCAGGGCCGTGGCCAGTGTGCCAAGTACGGTAAACTACACAGTGAGGTTTGTCAGATATCGGGCTCAGGATGTTACGCATGTGGCCAGTCGAGCCACTTGAGCAGGGATTGCCCCAAGAAGGGCCTGATTTGTTTCCACTGCAACCAGACTGGCCATAAAAAGGCCGATTATCCAAGCTTGCAGGGGTGAGGAGGAGCAGTGGCGGCGCCTGCGCCCGCCACAATGAGGATTACTGATGGCCGCCTTGGTAAGGCGGATGCTCCAGCGGTGAAGTGTCGTGCATTTCAGTTGACTACCGAGGAGGCTCAGGCAACGCTAGACGTTTTGGCTAGTATGTATTTTATCTCCCTGCTTTAGATTTATTACATTGCTTATGTGTATATTGTGCTTATGTATAGGGACCTTTTTGGTCAATGGTATGTCTGCTCATGTTTTGTTCGATTTGGGAGCTACCCGATCATTTGTATCTCTTGCTCTTAGCAAGAAGTTTTGGGATGCGTCGGGGACTTTGGATTCCCCGCTTGAGGTAGAGATTGTGGACGACCGCACTGTGAGTGCTGTGAGGGTGTATCGGGGCTGTGTCCTGAATGTGCTTGGAGAGAGGTTTCGTGTTGATCTAGTCCCGATACCGCTGCGAGGGCTGAAGGTGATTGTCGGGATGGACTGGTGGGGGACCAACGGGGCCATGACAGATTGCGAGCGCCAGTTGGTGAGGCTTCGAACCCCCAGTGGGGAGAACTGGTTATTCATGGAGAGAGGGCCTCGCAGGGGCCAACCCTCTGTTCAGTTGCGAGGGCTAGAAGATTTCTACAGCAGGGTTGTACGGGGTTTCTGGCATATATTTCGGATACGAGGGTTGAGACCCCAATGGATTTGGGCAGTGTGTCGGTTGTACAGGAGTTTCCGGATGTCTTTCCCGAGGAGTTACCAAGAGTGCCTTCGGAGAGGCAAGTGGAGTTTCACATTGATTTGGTGCTGGGTGCCGCTCCGATAGCCAAGGCACCATACTGGTTAACTCCACCCGAGATGCAGGAGCTATCTACGCAACTTCAGGAGCTGCTAGACCGAGGATTCATCCATCCGAGCAGTTCCCTATGGGGAGCTCCGATCCTATTCGTGAAAAAGAAGGACGGGTCCCACAGGATGTGCATTGATTACCGAAAGCTGAACATACTAACGGTAAAAAACCTTTATCTACTACCGAGGATCGATGATTTGTTCGATTAGCTGCAAGGTGCGTCTTGGTTTTCCAAGATTGATCTTCGGTCGGGGTACCATCAGATGAGGATTCGGGATGAGGATATACCAAAGACAACTTTCAGGACTCGGTATGGGCACTATGAGTTTGTGGTGATGCCATTTGGGCTCACCAATGCCCCAACATCGTTCATGGATCTCATGAACAGAGTGTGTAGACTGATGTTGGATCGGTCGGTGATCATTTTTAATGATGATATCCTGGTCTATTCGAAGACCAAGGAGCAGCATGAGCAGTATCTGAGGGAGGCATTGGAGACATTGAGAACAGAAAGGCTGTATGCCAAGTTCTCAAAGTGTGATTTATGGCTGCGTGAGGTGCAGTTTTTGGGGCACATCATCAACCAGGATGGCATTTCGGTTGATCCAGCCAAGGTTGAGGCAGTGATGCGGTGGGAAGTACCGAAGAACGCATCCGAGATCCGTAGCTTCTTGGGTTTAGCGAGCTATTATCGGAGATTCATCCAGGATTTCTCCAAGATTGTTGTGCCTTTGACCCGCTTGACCAAGAAGAATGTGACATTTCGATGGGGCACGGATCAACATTTGGCTTTCGAGACACTGAGACAGAGGTTATGTGAGGCTCCGATTCTAGTACTACCTAAGGGGCTGGATGACTTGGTAGTGTATTGTGATGCATCGATCTCAGGGTTAGGCGCGTTACTGATGCACAGGGGACATGTGATTGCTTACGCCTCGATGCAGTTGAAGCCTCATGAGGCGAATTACCCTACCCACGACCTGGAATTAGGTGCAGTGGTGTCTGCCCTCTAGATTTGGAGGCACTACTTGTATGGAGTACGATGCACTATTTATAATGATCATAAGAGTTTGAAGTATTTGATGGATCAGCAGAACCTCAACATGCAGCGGAGGAGGTGGTTGGACATGCTGAAAGATTATGATTGTGAGATCTTATACCATCCAGGGAAGACCAACGTGGTGGCCGATGGTTTGAGCCGCAAGACGGCAGGTTTCCCGATTGGGGACGTTTGTTTGAGGATGACAGTGATCTCTCCATTGTTGGATATGATCAAGGAGGCTCAGGTCGAGGGCCTGAAGAAAGAGAATTGGAAGATAGAGCAGATTCGGAGTCAGTATCCCTTGTTCGTTCGGGATAGCTGAGGTCTTCTGACATAGTGTGGCCGAGTGTGGGTACCGGTGACTGGAGGAGTGAGACAGAAGATATTGTAGGAGGCACACAAGTCCAAGTTCTCTATATATCCGGGGGCTACGAAATGTATAGAGATTTGAGACTGAGCTATTGGTGGCCCTGCATGAAGCGGGAGATCGCTTGGTTCATCGAGCGGTGCTTGACCTGCAGGAAGGTCAAGGCCGAACATCAGCGGCCACATGGAAAGGTTCAACCGCTACCCATTCCGATGTGGAAGTGGGAATAGATCACTATGGACTTCATCACGAAGTTACCGAGGACAGCGAGGGGTGTGGATGCCATATGGGTGATTGTGGAAAGGTTGACGAAGAGTGCCCACTTTATTCCGATCTCTGAGAGTATATCCGCTAAGAAATTGGCGAATATTTATGTGCGAGAGGTGGTGGCTAGACACGGGGTTCTAGTGTCGATAGTATCTGACAGAGATGTTCGATTTACATCTAGATTCCGGAAGAAGTTCCACGAGGAACTGGACACTCAGTTGCATTTTACCATGGCGTACCACCCCCATGCAGATGGCCAGAGTGAGAGGATGATCCAAACACTTGAGGATATGCTTTGGGCATGCGTGCTGGATTTTGGAGGGAGTTGGGATACATACCTCCCGCTAGCAGAGTTTTCATACTATAATAGTTATCATGCTAGTATTGACCGACCACCGTTTGAGATGTTGTATGGTCGGAGGTGTAGGATCCCTATTTGTTGGGGCGAGGTAGGAAACCGAGTCATGGGGAGCACCGAGGTGGTGCTCAAGACGACCGAGTTGATTCAGCAGGTGCATGACAGGCTACGAGTCGCGCAGAGCCGTCAGAAAAGCTATGCTGACCGGCGGCGATCAGATATTGAGTTCCAGGTGGGGGACTTTGTGTTACTAAAGGTGTCGCCATGGAAGGGAGTCATCAGGTTTCAGAAGAGAGGCAAGTTTGGGCTCCGATATATTGGATTGTTCAGGATTACGGCCCGGGTGGGCAAGGTGGCCTATCGCCTGGACCTGCCGGATGAGCTTAGCCATATTCACAACACCTTCCATGTGTCACAGCTTCGGAAGCATGTCACCGACGAGGCCGCAGTTGTTTCTCTGGACGACATTCAGGTAGACGAGAGACTGAACTACATTGAGAGGCCTGTTGTGATTCTAGATAGGAAGAACAAGGTGTTGGATTAGGTGTCTAAGTTCACAACTATTTCTGGGATGTACTTGACCCAGTTGGCATGATCCATTTGGGTTGCATGGCATCATGCATTTGGATAGACTAAAATGAGAGAAATAACACTTAAGGTTTATTAATATATTATAAGTTCTAATATATTAATATTATTATTTAATTAGTATTGATCAAGAATTAATTTGGAATTAATTAAGTGATCAAAAGAAGACTAATTAAATATATGGGTTGATTGTGTAAATCACTCATACTTGTATAGTGGACTCATGCTCCATGGATTATCAAGTTGGGCTAAAACCCATAGGATGCTCCATGGATGCTCCATGGGTCATGAAAATGAAAGGTCATGACAATTACGGTTTACATGGTGTAACCCTAATTGTAACACACTATATAAGGATCCTTATGTTCACCAAAATCGGACTTAAGCAAGAAAGAAGAGGGCTAGCCGATTTCAAGTAGTGTGACATTTCTCTCAAAGTTTATTCCAAGTGCATTTGGTGTTGTGTGAGACATTTGAGGCATCACACTTGGGGTGCTAGACTCTCAAGGTTTTCAAGGAATCCAAACTACTACAAGGTATGTTTTCTAGCTTACTTTTATGTTTAAAGTTCCCCATGTATGCTAGATAGGATTATGAACCTTGGAAAAACCAATTTTGCATGTATCTTAGTCAAACATAGATCCAAGGTTTCTAGGGTTGCATGTACACCTTAGGAGTGTTAGAATGCTCAAAACCCAACAGTGGTATCAGAGCCTAGGCTTGTTTGTTTGATACTTGATGCAAAATAGCTGAAAAAGTCGAAATTCTTGCTGTCTGCACAGAGGACTCGCCGAGTCCATGGGGGGAATCGACAAGTCTAAGCGTATCTTCAACCAACTCGGCGAGTCAGTTCTTGCACTCGACGAGTTGGCCAGGCAGAGTGCAGATTTTCGACTTTTGCTGCTGGAAATGGACTAGAAACATTACCCTAAACTGTTTTGGTCTAATAAAACTTGTTTTAGATGGTGTAATGGTCATGCTAATACATTTTCAATAGCTATTATCAAAATTTCAAGTTTTATATGGTTAATTTTATGATTCTTGAAATAGATGAATATGCATGTTCATGAACTTATGAGTTTAGAAGATCATAGGAATTATTTGTAACTTGCTTGTTAGTTTAATTCTTGATCATTATGTGTTTTAGTGGAATCCATAATTTGTCCTCAAGTTATGGATTACCAAAAGTCATTCTTTTAAAGTCCATTAAAGAAACACATAGGTTACATAATATGAAAAGTCTCTCATTTTAATAAACCATTTAACTCATAAGTTATGAAAGATGAAAAGTTTTGAAAGTTACAAAACTTGCCCTCAAGTTTTGGAACATGTAAAGTCACTTTAAAAACTTTAGTTCCAATCCCTAGAATTTTAAAACTTAAAATTCAACCCTTATACTTTATAATATTATAAGTTAAGATATATATATATATATATATATATATATATATATATATATATATATATATATATATATATATATATATATATATATGTGTATAAGAGCAAGTCAGTCTTACCGTTAGTAGGCCTCATTCACGAAGCCAGTCTATAAGGGGGGTATAAGGCTGCTGCCTATAAAATGGCAGCTTAATGGGTGTCCACTCTCACCCACCGCTTCCTTGATCGGTGGAGGGTCGTTAGCCGAACGGGTAGGACAAGGACTAGAATTCTCCCCTCGTTAAAAGTAATAATGATGAATATAAAGTAACTAAATGTTTTATAATTCCCAATCTTAGTTACTTTAGGAAAAAGTGAATAAGGTGCTAACCCATGAAATTACACTTTGTACTTTACTTAAGTCGGTTAGTGAAGCGCGTGTGGTTAACCGGCACACTAGCTGGGCTTAACTAGGTAGGCAAATGGTAACTTAATGTTTATCATAGTATCGATGGAGCGCATATGGTTAACCGGAACATCGATTGAGGGGTAATACATTAAGGGTACCAAGTAATTTGCATGGTTACTTCACACCTTGTTTTGTGATCCTCGGCATCCCAGTCACAAAACCTGAAGGGCACACTAGATATTGAAACATGCCATTGAAAGTTCAATGAATCTCAAAAGATCTAGGAGTTTCAAATCCAATTAAAACCTAATAATTTATTTCGTTTTTCATGGTGGAAATTGGTAAATCGTCATTCACATACCTTCAAATATTTTATAGCTTGGATTACGGCATCCCTCTTCCAAGTTATAAAATATTGTGTTGGGTCCTAGCCTTAATATTTCATATTTTTGTGTTATATTAAGGACTTAAAATCAACTAACTTGAATATCTCCCATTGCAGATGTCTGGTTTAGACAACTGTGATCTTCCCAAATGTCATGGAAATCATATTTCTCTACCTCCACCTCCTCCATTTATTCTCCCTGACCCACAAGCTCGAAGACTTGAAAAATTCAAGGTCACTTAAGCCCTACTAGCAATGAAACATAAAGATGGAAGACATGTGTGTTCTCATGTCTTAGGAATGAAGTCACACTTTGACAGGTGGAGAATGTTGGGTGTCATTGTCCCAAGGAAGTTGGTTATTGACTGGGTTCTTCAGTCACTTCCTGAGTCTTACAGTGAGTTCGTTAAGAACTACTATGTGACAGATCACGACATGACCCTAATAGATCTATCTTATTTGCTTGTTGCTGCTGAGTCAGAAATGATGTGGCGCAATGGTCAAAAAAATATGGGTGGAAGGTCTATTTCTCAAAAATTCCATGGACATTGACAATGGTAACATTGGAAGTCTAGAAAAGCTTTCTCTTCCCAATGGAAAGGGATTGGCCTTGGTCAACCCGGTTGACCAAAAGGTAAAGGGAAAAACTAAGTCTGTGATAGTCCTGTGTACCATTCCCAAAGAGTCTATATGTTTTCATTGTTAAGAGAAGGGGCATTGGTTGCGAAACTACCCCTAACTACCTGAAAGATCTAAGAGAGAAGAAAAAATCAAAAGGATTTGACTCTGCTTCAGGTAAGCCCACTATCTAACTCTGTTAAGTTCCTTATTGATGATTCTCGATATAAAATGTGACTCGATTACATTTTGGTGTTTGGCAGGATCAAGCAAAGGGAAGGAAACTTAAAGAAAGTGTATGCTGAATCTGATCGCGAAGATGGATCTCAATCGCATGGTTCGAAGATCGGATTCTTGAGCTACTACTTAGAGAGTTATGATAGATTGCTAGGAAATATGTAATAGCATAGTTTTCATTTAAAGCTGCATTGTAAGGAAAAAGTTTTTCCGCATTTTATAAATAAATAAAAATTTGATTTTATTTTAGTTTATATCTTCTTGCAATGGCTTTTATTGAAAATTGATGTTTATATGTTTCTAGCAATAATGGAAATATGAATTTGATTCTTTCATTTGTGGTAGTGTCTAAATTTACCAAATAAGGAAAGATTCTCATCAACCAAGTTTCAATTGGACCGAAACTTTGAATCATGCAAGTTGTATAATATGATGAATGAGAACTTTCAGCTTTGGAAAATTAAGACTAATTCCTTGTTCACATGTATATGTGAGTCAAGTGAGGAACTAAGGGATCGAGTACACATTATTGTGCACTGGTCAAGTCCACCACAAGAGATTGATAAGACTATTCGTCATGATTTACTAAGGTTTAGTAAATATGGTTATACTTACCAGTTTAAGTATAATTCTGAAACATTGAAAATTTTTTCAATGTTTTGCAGGACGAATGAGAAGAATCAAATTAGGCAGAAGGATAAAAGTTTCTCAAATATGAAAATATGGGAGAGTACTTTAGTATCATGTTTTGTGATCATCTTAATGATTAAGAAACCATGTCACAATCGGTCCTCTAAGGACATCTTAGTGCATTCATATGGCTAAGAAGAGGAATCAAGAATTGCTGAAATGGTTAAATCAAGAAGATGAGCCATACTTCGTTCCAAAACAATTCTTAGAGTCATACTCCAAGATTGTAACTTGTGTGACACATCTTAAAGAAGGTTTATAACACTTGTCAAATGTAAGAGTAAAATGTTTTCTACTCTTGTATATTTGAAATTGGTAAATTGTGATGTTTTGGATAAAACAAAGACCAACTTAGGCCAATTGTGTGAAGTGTTTGTCTTGATAAAGAATCCACACCATCTCTTGATTATTTGGCAAGATAGTCTTATATGTCAAGAGGACAGTAGGAGTCTTAAAGATCCCAAAAGAATTTCAAGATCTAATCAAGAACAAAAACCTGTAGCTTGACACTAGCACACGACGTGAGGTTTATAACCTATCGTGTTGACATATTTCTATTTCTGTGCCCATTCCAGTTAAAGTTGGCTTTGCATATGAGTTCCGAGAGTTCTCAATTGGTTGCATAACAACTTGGAAGCAATGGCAGGCCCTTGTGCTGCCAGGCGGCAAGAAATTAAGATTGAGTTCAGTCCATATGAGTTTGGATTTGTCATTATGCTTGTCTTGTGATTATGGTTTTGACAAATTCACATGGATAAGAACACATACACCATAAAATCTATGTGTCATAAGGTTTCTCTCCGATTGATGAAAATGATGGTGAGGAAACACTTTCACTAAGTAGATTTTAAGTAGATAACAGTTGTGATATTTGTATTCTCAAAGTCGTTAGTGGAGCGTGTGTGGTTAACCGACACACTAACATAGACTTGTGAGAAATGGAAAAGGTCTAAACAATTGAGACTATGATTACGGCATCCCTTTTTCATAGTTCTGAAATTGTTTAGACACACATGTGAGCTATCTAAGAAAAGGTGTATGATTTTGATAAAGTTTTGTCAAAGCAATCTCGTATCAGAAATCTGAACTTTGGTAAGAAGGTCAATAAAGTATTGATCTCTAGAAGTCCAGCTGATTTCTGAGTACATGTTAAAGCTAGTGGGAGCATAAGTATTATGCTAATAATCATCATGCAAGTGGGAGCATGATAATTATGATAAGTGTCGCAAGTTAGCAATGTTAATTATAGAAAACAAAAAGGTTTCAATTGGGAAAAAGTTGTTTTGCTATAATTAAGGGAGATGAAATTATACTTCACTTCAATTCTAAAAGCTTATATTGAGGTTTTAATCATATTTAGTCAAGGATATATATATGAATTTAATGTTGGAATGGCTCAACATAAGGAAATTCTATATATGGGTCCATTATTTGCGTTCTAAAATTCGATTATGATTACGGCATCCCTCTTCATAATCTGAATTGTGAGAACTTGGCAAATAGAAATAGAAATATTATAGCAAAAGACTGGTCTAGAATCATGTCTTTATGAATCGTGTCCCATATGCTTCAGATATAGGATCAATTGCATGTATTATAATATTCATATGTTCTATTTTTTTTCCAAAATGCCTAGAGCATTAAGAGGGGAAAGTAGTAGAACTGGATATGACTAATTTGATTAAGCAATTGTCGAGGACAATCTAAGGTTTACCAAAGATTGGTTGCTCAGGGACAGTTGGAAGTATAGTGTTAATTTTGGAAGGACCATATTGACATATTCTGAAAAGAGGCAACTCTTGTGCAGAAGTGATAGTCAAAATGAGAATATGGAAATATTTCCATAGGTGGAAGTTATTCATTAAATCTGTTTAAGATTAGGAAACTTAATGCAAGAAGAATGTTCAAAGCAATGAACTTTGAATATGAGACTTCGTTTCCATGGAGTTGGTCTCTATTGGAGTACTTGTAATGTCTGTTGACAAGCCTTTGTGACTTTGTGCATAATCATTACAAGAGGACCAATGCATATAAGTTTAGTGTTACACCCCCAGCCATCGGCGGAAACACCGGGTGGTGTAACGTCATTCTTCGTATCACAGTTATATAACATACATTGAACAGTACTAAAGAAAATACATACCTTTATTGATAACTGAAAGTTACATAACTGTTTTTCTAGGACCTATTACATAATATCCGACTATGGCATATTTCTTAATGAACAGAAAGGTAATAGTAAAACTTCTTCTGTTCGAATACATACCAACTTTTCAAGTTCCTGAAAACACATGCATTTTAAAATACGTCAACATAAAGTTGGTGAGTCCACAGGTTTTGACTCCATAAAATAATACATTTTTCCACGTTCAAAAGTATAGTTTTGAAAGTATTATTTTGACTCTCCAACATTTAGTATGTATATTAGGTATAATAGTTTACTTATCAATTAAGTGTTATACCTAAACATTTCTTAAACCTAAGGTATAAGTAGGGGGAAACTTATACTTAACATTAATACTTGTATACAACAAAGTATATTGTTTCTAACAATTTGCTACCATGAGCCTGTAACCGCTGCTGTGACATAATACCTCTGATAAAACACACTCATGATTTACCATGAGAAACAAACACACTCATGATTTACCATGAGAAACAACACCGTACGCTTCATCAACGCCGGAAAAATAACAAATAAAAGGATAGTTCATCATTCGCTTTTGGTTGACTGTAGCTAACAGTCACAAGTGGGGTGGTCAACCCGTATACTAATTATACACGACTTCCTCGCTCAGACATGATTAACGGTTACAGTCCAGAGGATTTCCGCTAAGATCCCCAATCTTAGTTGATGAATACAATTACTCATGTAGACTTCGACGGCTTCCTATAGCTCTAACAACAAAATCATTTTCATGTCTAAAACCCTAAGTTACTAGACTATGGTTTTAAACAGTACTCCTAACTTCATAACATTTAGGCAGTATAACAGCTATATCTTGAAGTAAAACCAGGTTTTATCTTGACATATAACCAATAATAACAACATATAACGTTCCCAGTTTTATCTTGACATAAAACTATCAATAACAATATATAACATACTAAGTTTTATCTTGACATAAAACTAACAATAACAACATATAACATACCAAGTTTTATCTTGACATAAAACCAATAATAGCAACATACTTTATAACTTAACATATAGAACTTCCGAATATAACTTCAGAACTATATCGCACACAACATATATATAGAATCCTAAGTATAACTCAAGATCTACATTAGTAAAATAACATGCTGACAAGTTGATAATAGTTGTATATATTCAAAATATTATATTTAGAACAAGTATACCCCGACTATTATAACTATATACTATCATATAGACATAATAATAACGTATATATAATATTTAGCATGCGTTTTCCCCCGAAATATTAGAAAGTGGGGCCGTGAAACTCACCCTAGTAGCGTGATTTTATGTAATCTAAGCAGAAATGGTCAGCGTACGAGGTCGTCGGGGCTCGGGATGCAAGATTGCTTCAGCAAAGGAGAGAGGAGAAAAACGTTTTGGTGTAAGAATGGCTGAAGTCGGACCTGTTATTTATAGTAAGGATTTTGGATCCCCACGTCGTGGGTTTTATAAGGTCCATGTCGTGAGTTTGGATCTTATCCCCGTAGACTTTTCATTTGCGTCCCTAGCTTCGGAAGGTGGCCATGTGACTCATCACGTCGTGAGATATCCTTGCTCACGTCGTGAGTTTGGATCTTATCCCCTCGCAGCCTCGTCACACACCTTTTAGATTCCGAGATGTGGATAAATGACTCCTCACGTCGTGAGTTCTGTGCTCACGTCGTGAGCTCAGTCAGATTAGGGTTTTTGACAGCTGAATCTTCGGAAGGTCGTAACTTTCACATACGAACTCCATTTTTGACATTCTTTATATGCACGTGTAGGTATTTATAAGTACTACAACTCTCTTTTAGACTCCAATAGGTAATTCTAAGTCTATTTTAAATTCCTATTATTATAGAGATTTATAGTGTTCAGTTTATCATAACTTCTTCATGCGAAGTCAGATTCAGACATTCTCTATATTTTTGGAATCGTATGGACGTATACTTTGAGTTGTATCATAAAGAAAGTTCATATTTGTATTAGAATTTATCATGAACTACATAGCACTCTTATCACATTACTAGTTTAACAAAATCACATTACATGATTGGCATAATCACATGTGATTGTCTATTGACCTATTTTGACTAGTGTTACATTCTCCCCCCGTTAGAATAATTTCGTCCCGAAATTTATCTTATGGATGGGGTTTTGTCAAACAGTTGGGGGTATTTTTCCTTCATCTGATCTTCACGTTCCCAAGTAAATTCAGGTCCTCGTAAAGAGTTCCATCGAACTTTCACTATGGGAATACGACTTTGCTTTAATCGTTTGACTTCTCGATCCATGATCTCAACAGGTTCTTCTACAAAGTTGAGTTTCGTATTGACTTGTATCTCTTCGAGAGGTATAACAAGAGTGTCATCGGAAAGACATCTTTTGATATTTGATACGTGAAAAACATCGTGCACATTACTTAGCACTTGAGGCAACTTGAGTTGGTATACGACAGAACCAATTCTTGCAAGAATTTTAAAAGGTCCTATATACCGTGGGTTTAGTTTGCCTCGTTTTCCGAATCGAATTACGCCTTTCCAAGGAGATACCTTCAACATTACTTTATCTCCAACTTGGAATTCTAAAGGCTTACGTCTTACGTCAGCATAGCTCTTTTGACGATCACGTGCAGCCTTTAATCGATCCTTAATTAGCACGATATTTTCAGTTGTTTCGTGGATTATTTCTGGTCCAGTACGTAAGGTATCGCCTGTACGTTCTCTGGCCATCTGTGTATCTCCAACTTCTGCCCAACATATTGGGGAACGACATTTTCGTCCATAAAGAGCCTCAAACGGTGCAACCTTGATGCTGGTGTGATGACTATTGTTGTAGGAAAACTCAATTAGCGGTAAATGAGTATCCCATGCATTTCCAAAGTCTATTACACAGGCTCGGAGCATATCTTCTAAAGTCTGAATGGTTCTCTCACTCTGACCATCAGTCTGTGGATGGTAAGTTGTACTCATATCTAGACGTGTTCCTAAGGATTTTTGTAGAGATTGCCAAAACCGTGAAGTGAATCTACTATCTCGGTCAGAAATAATAGAATTTGGAACTCCATGCAATCTGACAATTTCCTTAAGATAAATTCTAGTTAGCTTCTCCATCTTGTCATTCTCCTTAATTGGTAAGAAATGGGCGGACTTAGTCCATCTATCGACTATTACCCAAATAGTGTCGAACCCACTAGGAGTTTTAGGTAACTTAGTGATGAAGTCCATTGATATCTGCTCCCATTTACATTCAGGTATTTCCGGTTGTTGAAGTAAACCTGAAGGCTTTTAATGTTCTGCCTTTACTCTAGAACAAGTCAAACATTTCCTCACATAAGTAGCAATTTCTGCCTTCATGTTTGGCCACCACTAATGTACTTTTAAATCTAAGTACATTTTGTCAGAGCCTGGATGCACGAAATATCTGGACTTGTGGGCTTCTTCTAAGACCAAGTCCCTGACTCCACCGAACTTAGGCGTCCAAATTCGGTTCATAAAGTGTCGCGTTCCGTCATCTCTTTGTATAAGTTGCTTTTCCATTCCTCGCAAAGTTTCGTTCTTGATGTTTTCTTCTTTTAAAGCCTCAAGTTGAGCTTCTCTAATTTGTGCGGTAAAGTTAGAATGGATAGTTATAGTTAATGCTCGTACCCGACGGGGTTTAATATATTCTTTCGGGCTCAAGGCATCTGCTACCACGTTTGCCTTTCCGGGATGATAACGAATCTCACATTCGTAATCATTTAACAATTCGACCCATCTTCGTTGTCTCATATTAAGATCTTTTTGGTTGAAGATGTGTTGGAGACTCTTGTGGTCGGTAAAAATAGTACACGTAGAACCGTATAAGTAATGTCTCCAAATTTTTAGTGCAAAAACTATAGCTCCCAATTCAAGATCATGGGTAGTGTAATTATTCTCATGCACCTTAAGTTGTCATGATGCATAGGCGATAACTTTTCCTCTTTGCATCAACACACATCCTAATCCTTGATTTGATGCGTCGCAGTATACGACGAAATCTTCTATCCCATCTGGAGGGGATAGGATTGGTGCACTACACAAAATTTGCTTCAGTTTCTAAAAAGCAGCTTCTTGTTTGTCTTTCCAGTTGAACTTCGTATCCTTCTGGGTTAGTGTTGTAAGCGGCTTGGCTATTTTGGAGAAATTCTTTATGAATCTACGGTAATAGCCAGCTAGTCCTAGGAATTGACGCACCTCTGTTGGCGTCTTTGGTGCTTCCCAATTCCTGATTGCTTCAACTTTGGATGGGTCAACATGAATTCCTTCGTGGCTAACTACATGACCTAAAAATTGTACTTCTCTAATCCAAAACTTACATTTGGAGAATTTGGCGTACAACTTTTCTTTTCTTAGTAGTTCCAAGATTATTTACAGGTGTTGACCATGTTCTTTCTTGGTTCGTGAATATATATCAATATATCATCGATAAATACGATCACGAATTCATCCAAGTATGGTTTGCAAACACGATTCATGAGATCCATAAACACTGTTGGGGCATTGGTCAATCCAAAAGACATAACTAAGAACTCATAATGACCATAACGAGTTCTAAATGCTGTTTTTGGAATGTCGTCTTCTTGTACTCTGAGTTGATGGTATCCTGATCTAAGATCTATCTTTGAGAAGTAGCTGGATCCTTGCAGTTGATCGAATAGATCATCAATTCTTGGAAGCGGATAACGATTCTTGATCGTTAGCTTGTTCAGCTCCCAATAATCAATACACATTCGAAAGGATCCGTCCTTCTTCTTGACAAACAAGATTGGTGCTCCCCAAGGTGAAAAACTTGGTCGGATAAAGCCTTTGTCAAGAAGTTCTTGTAGTTGGCTAGATAATTCTTTCATTTCAGATGGAGCCAACCAATAAGGAGATTTCGCTACTGGTGCTGCTCCTGGAATTAAGTCGATTCGAAACTCGACTTGTCGGACGGGAGGTATTCCAGGTAGATCTTCAGGAAACACGTCAGGGAAATCACATACTTTAGGTATGTCCTTGATTTCTTTTGTCTTTCTCTTCCTATCTACAATGTGGGCTAAGAATGCGCTACATTTCTTATGTAGATATTTCTGGGTCTTAGTACAAGAGATGACTTTGAGGTTCTTCCCAGATTTATCACCATAGATAATCAGGGCTTCGCCGTTTGGTAAGGGTAGTCGTATGGCTTTCTCATGACATAGAATTTCAGCGTGGTGTGAAGATAACCAATCCATGCCAATTATGACATCAAAACTACCGATAGGCATTGGCATGAGGTTGACGTGAAAAAGGTAGTTATTAAGAGTTAACAGACAGTTTTCTAGGATTTCATGTGTTTTCTCAGTTTGACCGTTAGCAAGTTCTACTTCATAGTTTTCTTTTAATTTACTAGACTCATGACTGAACAATTTTCTAAATGTCGGAGTTATAAAACTTCGATCTGCTCCAGAGTCGAAGAGTATGGTAGCATATAAATTATCTATGAGAAAAGTACCAGATACGACCGAAGGGTCCTGGATAGCTTCTCTGCTTCCTATCACGAACGCCCTGCCACGCCCTATGCCTCCTTGACTCCTTAACTTTGGACATTCTTTCTTGATATGTCCAACCTCTCCACACTCATAACACTTTCTTCCTTCACCATGGCCTGCTCCAGTATTTGTTCGCTGGTTCACTGTTGCATGTGTCGTGCTCCTGCAGTAACTAGCAGTATGCCCCTTTTTCTTGCACTTCATGCAGACAAAACAGTCACCTGGATGATGACGGTTGCACTGATTGCACCATGAAGATTTTGGTTGCGTAGGTACTGCTGTCGTGGCTGCATAATTGGTTGCCACTTCTTGTCTTTTCTCAGATGATTGCTTGGGATTCTTCCTATTAAACTTGCGCTTGTTTGTCCCAGATTTGGGAGACTCAGCCTTTGAGACCACTTCTGTTCCTTGGATCTCTGTGAGGGTTAGCTGATGAGCTATTCTCTTGGTGCTGTCATAGGTCGTAGGCTTTGATGCGATCACCATGCCTTTGATTTGCGATGCTAAACCCCAGATATATCTCTCAATCTGTTGGGTTATGAGGATTCTAACACTCCTAAGTGTACATGCAACCCTAAATACCTTGGATCTATGTTTTCTCTATTATACATGCAAATATGAATATTCCAAGGTATTACCCTAACTAGCAAACAATCTTTTGATACTTGGGTAATAAAATGGATAGAATACATACCTTGTTGATGTAGCTTGACTCCATGAAGCTTGAGAGCCTAGTGCCCCAAATGTGACACCTCAAATGGTTCACACAACATCACCAACACATGGAATAACCATGAGGAGAAGACACTCCATGCTCAAATCGGCTAGCCCTCACATATGTATCACTAGTGCCAATTTCTTGAGCCAAAGGGGTCCTTATATAGTGTGCACATTAGGGTTACACCATGTAACCCATGACTTTACCCATTCCTTATGCTCCATGGGCCCTAACCTTGATGGAGTATCCATGGGTCACCACATGGGTTAAACCCAACATAAGGAATCTTGGATCATAAGCCCACATATATAAGAATGAATGATTTACACAATCAAACCCCATATATTTAATTAGTCTCTTTTGATCACTAAATTAAGTCCAAATTAATTCTTGATCAATACTAATTAAATAACATGATTTCATATTAATATATTAGAACTTATAATATATTAATATGTGACAAATGTCCTCTTCTCACAAACGGTCTATCCAAATGTTCCGATGCCATGCAACCCAAATGGACCATGCCAATCGGGTTAAGTACATACCAAATATAGTTATAGACTTAGACACTAATCCAACAGTCTCCCACTTGGATAAGTCTAAAACTATTATTGAGTATGACTTCAAGAACCGACTGGCAATCGTAACTCTTTAAGCCGCTGTCGAACTCTGACGTTGTAACTGAACTCTGATCTCGTCAATGACTTGTCCTTTAGATAAGGGATCATATATTCCTCCATTCTAGATATCCTATAGACTGATACATGGATTATAAATCATTCTCTCTGTCTATTTGTTGTTTTCCGATTTCCGATTCATGATGACTGACTGATTGAACAAACCAAATCAGTCCTGGCTTGGCCAAGCACTCACATGTGTCATCGCTAAATCATCGAGGGGCCCACAAATATCGCTTTTATCCCGAAGGTAAAAGCAATGGATAAACTTCGACTCATATGGCTTGTTCTACTACTTGTTGAATCATACACAAAGGCACGTTTTATAACATCGAGTTACCAATGCGTTTTCGTGCAATCAATATATAATCAACTCATAGTAACAACTCATATCTCTAGGTTTGAAGAATATAAGATATTATCGTTTCATGATCACTCGTGATAAAATCCATGAAGTGAGTCAAATGAGCGTGGGTTGAATCCAATACTCAGAACTTATGAGCACTCATGAGTGTTGTAGCACCACTTTGTCCAACATATTAGACCTCTACAAGCCAACCCACGACAATCTTGATTCATATCTACTTCCAACATATGACCGACTGTGGATGGTTTGAATAACTTGGTCATTCAGGAAGAACGACCTAGTTATTCTGGAAGTCAAAACATGCAAATTGAAACACAAGAATAATCGAATCCAATATGGTCTCAGAACTTATGAATATAAATAAAACACCTTTTATTTATCACCATATTGATTACCCATTATTCATTATATACCGTTTCAACTATCAACGTTATACTTGACTTAAAACAATAGTTGTCCCATGCTCCAAGATGTACACTATGTTTTCTAAACACTAGTCATGCCATACACCAAGTATACACACTATGTTTGTCTAAACATTAGTTATGCCATATATCAAGTATGCACACTAAGTTTGTCTATGATCTTTACTCTGTGAAATAGATCGATTGAACACAATTCCAATGATTCTCATTTCACAATCCCAATTCCTTACCGCAAATGCAAGAATTCCAAATCCTGCCATTTACCTAAATCTGTTAGATTCAAAACTTATATGCATTGATCCTCTTGTAATGATTATGCACAAAGTCATAAAGACTTGTCAACAGACATTACAGAGTATTCCAATGGAGATCAACTCCATGTAAATATCCTTCTTGCATTAAGTTTTTCTAATCTTACACAGATTGAATCCACCTATGGAGACAACTCCATATTCCCATTTTGACTATCACTTCTGAACAAGAGTTGCCTCTTTTCAGAATATGTCAATATGGTCCTTCCAAAATTAACACTATACTTCCAACTGTCCCTGAGCAACCAATCTTTGGTAAACTTTAGATTGTCCTCGACAATTGCTTAATCATTTTAGTCGTATCCAATTCTAGACCTTTTCCCCTTCTTAATGCCTCAGGCATTTGGAAAATCTAGAAAGGATAAATATTATAGCACATGTAATCGATCCTGTACCCAAAGCAAATGGGACACGATTCATGATGTCTCACATACAGACATGATTCTAGGTCAGTCTTTTTGCTATAATATCTCTAATTCTATTTGCCAAGTTCTCATAATTCAGATTATGAAAAGGGATGCTGTAATCAATCTTTGGTAAACCTTAGATTGTCCTCGACAATTGCTTAATCATTTTAGTCGTATCCAATTCTAGACCTTTTCCCCTTCTTAATGCCTCAGGCATTTGGAAAATCTAGAAAGGATAAATATTATAGCACATGTAATCGATCCTGTACCCAAAGCAAATGGGACACGATTCATGATGTCTCACATACAGACATGATTCTAGGTCAGTCTTTTTGCTATAATATCTCTAATTCTATTTGCCAAGTTCTCGTAATTCAGATTATGAAAAGGGATGCTGTAATCATAATCGAATTTTAGAATGCAAATAATGGATCTATATATAGAATTTCCTTATGTTGAGCCATTCCAACAAAAAAATCATATATACCCTTGACTAAAGATGATTAAAACCTCAATCTAAGCTTTTAGAATTGAAATGAAGTATAATTTCCTCTTCCTTAATTATAGCAAAACAACTTTTGAACCCCTACAACTTCCGAAATTGAAACTTTTGTTTTCCATAATTAACATTGCTAACTTGCAATACTAATCATAATTATCACCCTCCCACTAACATGATGATTATTAGCATATCACTTATGCTCCCACTAGCTTTGACATGTATCAAGAAATTAGCTGGACTTCTAGAAATCAATACTGTATTGACTTTCTTACCAAAGTTCAAGTTTCTGATACGAGATGCTTTCATAAAACTTTATCAAGATCATACACCTTTCTTTAGATAGCACACATGTGTGTCTAAACAATTTCAGAACTATGAAAAGGGATGCCTTAATCATAGTCTTAATTGTTCAGATCTTTGCCATTCCTGACAAGTCCATGTTAGTGTGCCGGTTAACCACACATGCTCCACTAACGACTTTGAGAATGCAAATATCACAACTGTTATCTACTTAAAATCTACTTAGTGAAAGTATTTCCTCACCATCATTTTATGAATCGGAGAGAAACCTTATGACACTTAAATTTTATGGTGTATGTGTTCCTATCCATGTGAATTTGTCAAAACCATAATCACAAGACAAGGTTAGTGACAAATCCAAACTCATATGGATTGAACTTGTGCAGTCTTAACTTCTTGCCACCTGACAGCACAAGGGCCTGCCATTGCTTCCAAGTTGTTATGCAACCAATTGAGAACTCTCAGAGCTCATATGCATAGACAACTTTAACTGGAATGGGCACAGAAATAGAGATATGTCAACACGATAGGTTATAAACCTCACGTCGTGTGCTAGTGATGAACTACAGGTTTTTATTCTTGATTAGATCTTGAAGCTTTTCCTAGATCTCTAAGACTCCCACTGTCCTCTTGACATATAAGATTCACTTGTCAAATATTCAAGAGATAGTGCGGATTCTTTATCAAGACAAACACTTTACACAATTGGCCTAAGTTGGTCTTTGTTTTATCCAAAAAATCACAACTTAAAAATTTCAAATGTACAAGAGTAGGACACTTTTACTCTTACATTTGACAAGTGTTATAAACCTTTCTTTAAGATATGTCACTCATCTTACAGTCTTGGAGTATGACTCTAAGACTTGTTTTGGAACGAAGTATAACTCATCTTCTTGATTTAACCATTCCAACAATTCAAGATTCCTCTATTTAGCCATAAGAATGCACTAAGATTTCCTTAGAGGACTAATTGTGATATGATTTCTAAATCATTAAGATGATCACAAAACATGATACTAAAGTACTCTCCCATCTTTTCAGATTTGAGAGACTTTTATCCTTCTGCCTGATTTGATTCTTCTCATTCGTTCTGCCATACATTGAAAATTTTCCAATGTTTCAGAATTATACTTAAACTGGTAAGTATAACCATATTTACTAAACTTTAGTAAATCATGACGAATAGTCTTATCGATCTTTTGTGGTGGACTTGATCAGTGCACCAGAATGTGTACTCGATCCCTTAGTCCTTCACTTGACTCACATATACATGTGAACAAGGAATTAATCTTAATTTTCCAAAGATGAAAATTCTCGTCCATCATACTATACAACTTGCATGATTTCCAAGTTTCTAACCAACTGAAACCTTGGGTGATGAGAATCTTTCCGTATTTGGTCAATTATAACACTACCACACACGAAAGAATCAAGTCCATTTTTCCAATATTGCTATCAATGGAATCATATAAACAACCATTTTTCACAAATGCCACTGTAAGGATATTTAAAATAAATATAAAATTAAAACCTTTTTATTTTATTTTAAAACTTTGCGGAAAAACTTATCCTTACAGTGCTTGTTGTTATCTATTCCTAAGCAATATATCATAACTCCTAAGCAACATCTCAAAAATTCTGATCACCGAACAATGCGATCGAAATCCATCTTCGCGATCAGAATCAACATATACTTCTTTTAAGTTTCTTCACTTTTCTTTGATTCTTAAAACAACAATATGTGACCCATTCACAGCATGTAATGAGAATCTCAGAATAGAAACTTAACAGAGTTAGATAGTGGACTTCACCTGAAGTAGAATCAAACATCTTGACTTGATCAACCCTATGATCCTTCAGGTAAATAGGCAGATTTGTAACCAATGCCTCTTCTTTTGGCAATATAAACATATGGACTCTATGGAAATGGTACACGGGACTATCACAGACTTAGACTTTCTCTTTACCATTTGGTCAACCGAGTTGACTATGGCCGATCCCTTTCCATTGGGAAGCGAAAGCCTTTTCTAGATATCCAATGTTACCATTTTCAAAGTCCATGAAAGTTTGGGAAGTTGATCTTCTAATCAAATTTGCTCTACCAGTGCTCCAAATCATTGCTGATTCAGCAGCACAAAGCAAATAGATAGGATCATTAAGGGTCATGTCATAGTCTTTTACATAGTAGTCTATAAAGAACTCACTATGTGACTTAGAGAGTGAGTGAACATCCAACTTTCTTAAGACTTTGACACCCAACTCTCCCGGCTTGTCAATATGTGACTTCATCTACAAAATGCGATCACACATAGACCTTGCTTGCCAATAGGGCTTGAGTGACCTTGAACTCGTGGGTTAGGGAGAATAATTGGAGGAGGAGGAGGAAGTGAAGTTCCAAGAGATTTGGGAAGATCATAGATGTCTGAACTAGACATCTTTTGGGAGATATTCAAGATAGTTGATTTAAAGTCCTTAATATAACACCTAATATGAATTATTAAGGCTAGGACCCAACACAATATTTTATAACTTGGAAGAGGGATGCCGTAATCCAGGCTATAAAATATTTGAAGGTAGGCGAATGACGATTCACCAATTTCCACCATGAAAAACGAAATAATTTATTAGGTTTTAATTGGTTTTGAAACTCCTAGATTATTTTGAGATTCATTGAACTGTTCAATGGCATGTTTCAATCTCGATTGTACCCTTAAGGTTTTGTGACTGGGATGCCGAGGATCACAAAACAAGGTATGAATAACCATGCAAATATATTTGGTACCCTTAATATTTATCACTTAATCGATGTGCCGGTTAACCACACACGCTCCACCGATCCTATGATAAAAATTAAGTTACCCTTCGCCTACCTTGTTAAATCCAGGTTAGTGTGCCGGTTAACCACACACGCTCCACTAACCGAATTAAGCAAAGTGCAAAGTGTAATTTCATGGGTTAGCACCAAATTCACATTTTCCTAAGTAACTAAGATTGGGAATTTATAAAAGTTTAGTTACTTAGTATTTATCATTAATACTTTTAACGAAGGGAGAATTATAGTCCTTGTCCTACCCGTTCGGCTAACGACCCTCCACCAGTCAAGGAAGCAGTGGGTGAGAGTGGACACCCATTAAGCTGCCATTTTATAGGCAGCAACCTTATACCCCCTTATAGTCCGGCTTCGTGAATGAGGCATACTAACGGTAAAACTGACTTGCTCTTATATATATATATATATATATATATATATATATATATATATATATATATATATATATATATATATATATATTATTAACTTATAATACTATAAAGTATAAGTATTGAATTTTAACTTTTAAAATTCTAAGGGCTTAACTTGGAATTAAAGTATTCATAAGGGAAAACTTTTTAAATTCCAAAACTTGAGGGCAAGTTTTGAACTATTCAAAACATTTTCAATTCCATAACTTATGAGTTTAAAGTAGTTTTAATTAAAAAACTCTTCAAGTTCCATAGCTTGAGGACAAGTTATGGAAGACTTTAAACTATTAAAAGAATATGACTCTTCCTTATTCATAACTTATGGAAATCTTTATGAGTTTTATGAATCTTAAATGTGACTTTTCATATAACTTGAGGACAAGTTACAAAAACACATTTTATGATCAACTCTTAGATTAATTTGGATTGAAAACACATTATCACATGCCATGCAACCCAAATGGACCATGCCGGGTCGGGTCAAGTACATACCAGAAATAGTTATGGACTTAGACACCTTATCCCACAGTCTCCCACTTGGATAAGTCTAATAACTATAACTGCAAGTATGACTTCAGGAACCGATCAGCAATCGTAGCTCTTTTCAAGGTCTCTCGAAACTGAGAAGATGATGATACACCATTTCAGATAAGTGATCATATAATCCTCTGTTCTAGATATCAGCCAGACAAATACATGGAACAATGTCTTACTTTTGTCCAGCAGTTTGTTTCCCGATTTCCGATTTGTTTGACATAGAACTTAATTGAACACATCAACTTAGTTCTGACCGGGCCCGGTACATAGGTAAAAAAAAAATCATCGAGAGGCCCAGATATCGCTTCTAATCCAAGAAGGAACAGATAAACTTCGACTCATATGCTTGTTCTACTACTTGTTAAATCACACACAAATGCACGTTTTATAACATCGAGTTACCAATGCGTTTTCGCACGATCAATGTATGACCAACTCATAGACAACAAGTCATATCTCTAGGTTTGAAGACTTATATGATATTACTGTCTCGCGATCACTCGAGATAAATTCCATGAAGTGATACCAGTGAGCGTGGGTTGAATCCAATACTTAGAACTTATGAGCACTCATGAGTGTTGAGGCCATTTCCAACATCTTAGACCTCTACAACCAACTCATGGCAGTCTTAATTCATATCTACTTCCAACATATGATTGACTGTGGATGATTTGAATAATATGTAAAACACAACATAAATATTCTGGAAGTCAAAACATGCAAACGAAATAATAGTAAATGATTGACACAAGATAGCAACACTTTACTCATAAATAAAACAGACCTTTTATTCATCATCAAATGTCAATTACACTTTACAAATTTCAAAATTTTTCCTAACTACTAAAACTAATATCATCCTTCAGCCCTATGCTCCTTGCATGCTGGAGATGCTTAACCCTACCCAGTCCCTTCGTAAGGGGATCTGCCGGGTTCTCATACGATGATAACCTCTTTGCCACGAGGAGTCCTTCTTCTATCCGATGTCTGATGAAATGATATTTTCTATCAATGTGTCTGGATCTCCCGTGATCCCTTGGTTCCTTTGCTAAGGCAACAACACTTTAACTATCACAGAAAATCTCTATGGGCTCCTTTGTAGCTGGTACAACTCCAAGGTCTCCAATGAAGTTTTTTAGCCATATCGCCTCCTTTGCTGCCTCGCTTGCCGCTATATACCCTGATTCGCAAGTTGAATCAGCCACTGTCTCCTGCTTGGAACTTTTCCAAGAAATTGATCCTCCGTTTAAGGTAAAGACCTAGCCCGACTGAGAGCGAAAATTATCCCTATCAGTCTGGAAACTAGCATCACTATACCCTACAAATCTCAAGTCATCACTCCCACCAAGGGTAAGGACCCAATCCTTAGTCCTCTGCAGGTACTTGAGAATGTTCTTTACCGCCGTCCAGTGAGCCTTAGCAGGGTTCCCCTGATACCTGCTAACCATGCTCAAATCAAAGGCTACATCAGGACGAGTGCAGGTCATAACATACATGATCGAGCCTACTGCAGAAGCATAAGGTACTCGACTCATTTATGCTATCTCAACCTCGGTACTCGGGCTCTGAGTCTTACTCAATCTAGCGTTACTCTGGATGGGTAACTCTCCTTTCTCGGAATCTTGCATGCTGAACCTCTTCAGCACCTTATCCAAGTAGGTAATCTGACTAAGTCCAATTAGTCTTTTACTCCGGTCTCTCAGAATCCTTATCCCTAGAATATAGGTAGCTTCTCCTAGGTCTTTCATAGCGAAACACTTCCCAAGCCAGGACTTCACTTCCTGCAAGGTTGGGATGTCATTTCCTATGAGTAGTATGTCATCCACATACAATACCAAAAAGCTAACTATACTCCCACTAGCCTTGACATATACACAAGATTCATCTTCACTCCTAGAAAAGCCAAACTCTTTGACTTTCTCATCGAAGCAAAGATTCCATCTGCGAGGTGCTTGTTTGAATCCATAGATGGATTTCTCAAGCTTACACACTCTGTCAGGGTTCTCTGTACTGACAAAACCCTCTGGCTGATTCATGTAAACATCCTCAGCCAACTTTCCATTGAGGAAAGCGGTTTTGACATCCATTTGCCATATTTCATAGTCATGAAATGCAGCAATGGCTAACAACACCCTAATAGACTTAATCTTGGCTACTGGTGAAAAGGTCTCATCATAATCAACTCCTGGAGTTTGAGAAAAGCCCTATGCAACCAGTCGCGCCTTATAAGTGTGTATATTACCATCCATGTCGGTCTTCTTCTTGAAGATCCATTTGCACCCAACTGTCTTACGACCTGGTACATTGTCAACCAAGTTCCAAACTTGATTGTCATACATGGACTGTATCTCGCTGTCCATTGCCTCTTTCCATTTAGCAGACTCGGGGCCTGCCATGTCTTCCGCATAGCTGTTAGGTTCATCCAGACTTACCAGTGTCTCATTACTGATAAGTGTCTCACCTTCCGCAGTAATATGGAAACCATAGTAATGCTCAGGTGCATTCCTAACCCTTGTGGAACGCCTCAGAGGTACAGACTTGTCAATTGGATCAACAGGAGCCTCCTCTTCAAGTTGACTGCTAGGGTTTGAGGTTCCTTCACCACTTGACTCTTGAAGTTATTCAAGGTCAATTTGCCTCCCACTGTTTCCTTGGCTTATGAACTCTCTCTCTCTCGAAAGACACCCCTCCTTGCTACAAAGACCACATTCTCACTAGGTCTATAGAAGAGGTAACCAAAGGATTTATGTGGGTAGTCGATGAAAATACATCTCTCACTTTGAGGTTCGAGCTTGTCGTGAGTCTCGCGTCTCACGAAAGCTTCGCAACCCCAAATCTTGATGTGGGCTAGACTAGGAACTTTTCCAGTCCACATCTCGTGAGGTGTTTTGGCAACCTTCTTTGTAGGGACCAGATTAAGGATATGGGCGGCAGTCTCTAAGGCATACCCTAGAATGAAATTGGTAGCGAAGCTCGACTCATCATGGAACGAACCATGTCAAACAAGGTTCGATTACACATCTCAGCTACACCATTCAACTGTGGTGTCCTGGGAGGTGTCAATTGTGAGACAACCCCACATTCCCTAAGATAGTCGAGGAACTCTGTACTAAGATACTCACCACCACGATCGGATCGAAGCATCTTAATGTTCCTGCCCAATTGATTCTCTACTTCCTGTTTAAACTCTTTAAACCTATCGAAAGTCTCTGACTTATGCTTGATTAAGTAGACATATCCATATCTACTATAATCATCTGTAAAAGTCACATAATAACGATTAGCATCCCTTGTGGCAGTTTTGAAGGGTCCACACACATCTATGTGCACTAGATCCAACAAACCTTCACCCCTAGTACAAGAACCTGTGAAGGGTGACTTTGTCATTTTTCCAAGTAAGCATGATTCACAACTATCATCTGACTTAAGGTCAAATGACTCCAAGACTTCATCCTTTTGGAGTTGGCCTATGCGTTTCTTGCTTACATGTCCAAGACGACAATGCCATAATGATGCTTTATCCAAGTTATTACCATTAGTAGAATCAATACACAACACAATATTTCCTAAATTATCTACAACAAGCACAACTTCATACACACCATCACAAGGTAATGCTTTAAAATAAAACACATTATTAAAGAAAGCATTTATTCCACCAACTTCATTATCAAAAGAAAAGGTAAAACCTTGTTTGTACAAAGCATGAAAGGAACTAACATTTCTTGCCATTTCAGGCGAATAACAACATTTATTCAAATCTAAAGTAAACCCACTACTTAGCAACAAAGTATAAACTCCAATCTTGGGGACAGGTGAAACTTTCCTATTCCCCATGATCAGGTTTATCTTTCCATGCTCCACATTCTAACTTCTTCTTAGTCCCTGCAAATCAGAACAAATATGAATACCACAACCGGTATCAAGGACCCAAGAGTTAGAATAAGGTGAGTTATTAGATAATATAGTGTAAATACCTGCATGGTTGGGTTTTACTTTCCCATCCTTCAAATCTTGCTGGTACTTCGGGCAGTTCCGCTTCCAGTGTGCCTTTTCATGGCAATAGAAGCATTCAACCTCTTTTGGGTCAGTAGAAGGAGTGACGAAACCTTTCTTGGTTCCGCTTGAAGAGGATCCATCAAGGGTCTTACCCTTGGTACCCTTCGAAGGGTTCTTCCTCTTCTTCCCTCTACCTTTCCCGATTTCCAGGACATGTGCGGAGTTTGGAGTAGGAGTAGGAGTGGTAACAACCGACTTACCTTTAAGCCCTGATTCTGCGGTCTTTAGGAGTCCTTGAAGTTTGCTGAGGGTGACTTCTTCCTTATTCATGTGGCATGTCATGCAGAATTGATCATAGTACGATGGTAAGGAGTGCAAAATGATATCTATTGCTAACTCCTCTGGGAAGTTCACATTCAGCTTCATCAAACGGTCCACATACCTTTGCATTTTCTATATGTGGCCCGTGATGGGTTCACCATCTTTCATTCGGGTTGTTATCATGGAGGAGATGATTTCATATCGCTCTTGACGAGCACTATGATGGTAGCGGTCCATCAAATCCTGGTGCATCTCAAAAGGATAGTAGTCCTCATAGGACTTTTGGAGCTCGCCTGTCATAGTGGCCATCATGATGCATGCCACTTTGGTAGCATCTCTTTCATGTGCCTCATATTCAGCAAACTCATCAGGAGTAGCAGTTGGCTCAGGTACCTTAAGCTCCTTGTCGAGAACATATTCTTTGTTCTCATACCGAGTGACCATCCTGATGTTTCTGATCCAATCTGTAAAGTTGGATCCATCAAAGATGACTCTCCCACAAAGGTTCATGATAGTGAAGGAGCCAGTAGGGTTTGAGCCAGGAGCAACATTGTTGGTAGACATCTGAAAAGAAGAAAATACAAGTTTAGTTTAGATATAAAGATAGTCCTTAATAAAAACACCCAAATGTAATATTAAGGCTAGGATCCAATCACAATATGTTATAACTTAGAAGAGGGCTGCCGTAATCTAAGCTAAAGCATATTTGAAAGGTAGGTTAATGACGATTCACCAATTTCCACCATGAAAATGAAATATATAATTTATTAGGTTTTATTTTGTTTTTTTAGAAACTCCTAGATTCTTTTGAGATTCATTGAACTTTTCAATGGCATGTTTCAATCTCGAGTGTGCCCTTCATGTTTTGTGACTGGGATACCGAGGATCACAAAACAAGGTGTGAAGTAACCATGCAAATTACTTGGTACCCTTAATGTTTTTCACTTAATCGATGTGCCGGTAAACCACACACGCTCCACCAACGACTTAATCAAAGTGTAAAGTGTAATTTCATGGGATAGCACCTTATTCACATTTTCCTAAAGTAACTAAGATTGAGAATTTATAAAACATTTAGTTACTTTATAATAATCATTATACTTTTAATGAGAGTTTTTAAGTCCTTGTCCTACCCGTTCGGCTAACGACCCTCCACCAGTCAAGGAAGCGGTGGGTGAGAGTGGACACCCATTAAGCTGCCATTTTATAGGCAACAACCTTATACCCCCCTTATAGATCGGCTTCGTGAATGAGGCCTACTAACGGTAAAACGACTTATATATATATATATATATATATATATATATATATATATATATATATTATTAAACTTAAATTCTAGGGGTTGGAACTAAAGTTTATTAAGATGACTTTACATGTTCCAAAAATTGAGGACAAGTTTTATAACTATACAAAACCTTTAAATTCATAACTTATGAGTTAAATGGTTCATTAAAATGAGTGACTTTTCATTTTATGTAACCTATGTTTTTAATAATGGACTTTAAAAGAAAAACTTTTGGTAATCCACAACTTGAGGACAAATTATGGATCCCATTAAACTCATAAGAACATGAACATTCATATCAAGAATTAAACTAACAAGCAAGTTACAAACAATTCCTATGATCTTCTAAACTCATAAGAACATGAACATTCATATCAACAATTTCAAGAATCATAAATCAACTATATAAAACTTGAAATTTTGATAATTGCCATTGAAAATGGATTAGCACAACCATTACACCATCTAAAACAAGTTTTAAGACACCAAAACAGTTTAGGGTAATGTCCTAGTCCATTTCCAGCAGCAAAAGTCGAGAATCTGCAAACTGTATGACAAACTCGTCGAGTTCTCTAAGGAACTCGTCGAGTTCATGTATTAACTCATGAACTCGGTGAGTTTTTGGCCAGAACTCGTCGAGTTTTGTAGTCTGGGCAGATTCTTGGTTTTGAAAAACAAGTTTGCATGTCGAGTTTTGTAGTCTGGGCAGATTCTTGGTTTTGAAAAACAAGTTTGCATCAAGTATCAAATAAACAAGCCTAGGCTCTGATACCACTGATGGGTTTTGAGCATTCTAACACTCCTATGGTGTACATGCAACCCTAGAAACCTTGGATCTATGTTTACTAAGATACATGCAAATAATTATTTTTCCAAGGTTCATAATCCTATCTAGCATACATGGGAACTTTAATCATAAAAGATGGCTAGAATTACATACCTTGTAGTTGTTATGATTCCTTGAAAACCTTGAGAGCCTAGCACCCCAAGCGTGATGCCTCAAATGTTTCACACAACACCAAATGCTTTGGAATAACTTTACAGAATGTATAACACTTGAAAAATCGGCTTGCCCTCTTGTCTCACTAGTCTAGTCAATTTTGGTGAGTATCATGTTCCTTATATAGTGTGTCACATCTACGATTACACTATGTAAACCCTAATGTGACATGAGTCTTCATTTCCATGACCCATGGGTTTGTAACTCCCATGGAGCCTCCATGGAGCATCCAATGGGATTAACCCAACTTGATAATCCATGGAGCCTTTTAGCCCACTATACAAGTTATGAATGATTTACATAATCAACCCATATATTTAATTAGTCATCTTTTGATCACTGAATTAATTCCAAATTAATTCTTGATCAATACTAATTAAATAATACTATTAATATATTAGAACTTATAATATATTAATAAACCACAAGTGTTATTTCTCTTATTTAGTCTATCCAAATGCATGATGCCATGCAACCCAAATGGACCATGCCGGGTTGGGTCAAGTACATACCAGAAATAGTTATGGACTTAGACACCTTATCCATGTCTCAGTCTACATGATATCTAGAATGGAGGAATATATGATCCTTTATCTAATGGACAAGTCATTGACGAGATCAGAGTTCAGTTACAACGTCAGAGTTCGACAACAGCTTAAAGAGCTACGATTGCCAGTCGGTTCTTGAAGTCATACTCAATAATAGTTTTAGACTTATCCAAGTGGGAGACTGTTGGATTAGTGTCTAAGTCCATAACTATATTTGGTATGTACTTGACCCGATTGGCATGGTCCATTTGGGTTGCATGGCATCGGAACATTTGGATAGACCATTTGTGAGAAGAGGACCTTTGTGACATATTAATATATTATAAGTTCTAATATATTAATATGAAATCATGTTATTTAATTAGTATTGATCAAGAATTAATTTGGACTTAATTTAGTGATCAAAAGAGACTAATTAAATATATGGGGATTGATTTTGTAAATCATTCATTCTTATATATGTGGGCTTATGATCCAAGATTCCTTATGTTGGGTTTAACCCATGTGGTGACCCATGGATACTCCATGGAGGTTAAAACCCATCGAGCATAAGGAATGGGTAAAGTCATGGGTTACATGGTGTAACCCTAATGTACACACTATATAAGGACCCCTTTGGCTCAAGAAATTGGCACTAGTGATACATATGTGAGGGCTAGCCGATTTGAGCATGGAGTGTCTTCTCCTCATCGTTATTACATGTGTTGGTGATGTTGTGTGAACCATTTGAGGTGTCACATTTGGGGCACTAGGCTCTCAAGCTTCATGGAGTCGAGCTACATCAACAAGGTATGTATTCTATCCATTTTATTACCCAAGTATCAAAAGATTGTATGCTAGTAAGGGTAATACCTTGGAATATTCATATTTGCATGTATAATGGAGAAACATAGATCCGAGGTATTTAGGGTTGCATGTATACTTAGGAGTGTTAGAATGCTCATAACCCAACACAATCTTCTTATATTCAGGGGTTACAAGTGCTGGGCACATTACTGCAAGATCATTAAATCTAGTGGTATAAGCTTTTATCTCTAAACCCTTCATGGTTAGGGTCCACAATTCTTGTTCCAGTTTATGTATCTCCTCCCTAGGACAATACTCTTCTACTAGCATCATTTTTAGCTCCTCCCATTTCATGGAATTTGCAGTATCAATTCCCATTGTATTCACATGGCTGTTCCACCATGTGAGTGCTGCATCAGCGAAAGTACATGCTGCAAATCGTACTTTACAATCATCTGGACAGAAGCTTATTTGAAAGACGGACTCTGTCTTTTCTATCCATCTAGTCAAATTAACTACCCCTTCATTTCCATGAAAGCTTTTTGGCCTGCAATTCATAAAATCTTTGTAGGTAGACGTTCTAGCGGTCCCTACATGGCCTTCATTTATAATTCCATCTCTTGTGACATTAGATAGAGACGCAACAATTCTTTGAGCTATGATTTCTTCCAGTTGTGCTGTACCTATTGGGGGGTTTGGTTCTAGTCGTTGTTGTTGTGGTTCTGATGGTCGGTTAGGGTTTAGCCGAGCACTACTTCTTTTAGGCATTTTGTTTTAGTTCCTATTATAAATAATAAGAATTTTATAAGTTTTATGAAGAATTAGTCATTTACTACATGAGTACTAAATACTTCCATTATTTTTCAATGTGTAAAACATAATGGACAACACAATGATTACTGTAATATATGCTTCATATTTTTACCAGCGGTTACATCAGTTTATTTAGGTTTATAAGAGAAAAGTTTCTATAAACATTGCAAAATTTGCAAGGTTTTCTACATCCTTGCTATAAACTTTCCTCTTTTCGCCTTAACTAGTCTGATTTTCTGTTTACACAACCACTAGTTTTAGCTTATCTACCAGAAACCAAAATAATGACCTAGCACGTAAGTGACATTAACCACTTGCTCCTCAAGTGCTTGAGTTCTCTGCTCAAGACTTCCCGTGCGTTATTCATTTCTTAAGGTTTGATTGTAGAGCTCTAACTCTGCAATCCTTGCATCGTGAGTAATCATGTCGCTATAAGCGAAATTTATACGATGATGGACATCCATCACCGATTCCTGATCTCGCGTCCTTTGTCCTTCTAGCCTACGTACTCTTCCGGAGAGATGAGTAGCCCTTCCTTCGACAATTTCCATCATATCTTCAATTTTCACACTTTTCTCAAACAATTGAGATAAAGTGTTATCTTCAGAAGAATGTGGGAGATGTGGTCGAGATGATTGACCAGTCTTACACATCTTAGAAGCTCTTTCTTCCGCCACCCACCTATCAACGGTTTGTGCGATCCGTGCAGGTTCATCTTGAACTCTATGACTTCCTGAAGATGTCACCTTCTGATTCTTCTTAATCTTTTGCCATATCGGTATGGATTTACATGCCGTGCGTTTCATTTTTACTCCTCCTGGAACTTTACGGTAAAGAGTGTTCAGTGGTGGTAAAGATGATGCCACCGATTCTGTCTCCTCCATTGGTTCACTCTCTTCCATTGGTTCACTCTCTTCCCATTCGTTGGAGGGTAAAGGTGCTCCATTGTCAGAAGGTATTGGATGAAAGGTGGTTGGATTTATAGGGTAGTAAGGATCGCCTACCATCATAGGGAATGAAACTTCCTCTTCTTCATCTGTATCCTCGATGATTATCCATTCTCGTGAATATGCCATGTCGAATTCCTATACGTTTTGGATCACCAAGAGTTTGACTCTATCAAATATTACTCCCAAATTAAATAGTTCATATAATCTGATCATAATAAAATGTAGTTGCGCACCTATACCTAATTGTGATAGGACATACGCACATATAAACTTTAGTTGGAATAGTTGATCTAAATCATTGAGATCAAAAGCATTTCGGGTATTAAGGTGTATTCTCATCGCGGGTCTGAGTCTTTATATATGACTCTATATTCTTATTTATTGTATTCACGCTTTAACTATTGTTTGTTACTTCAGGTCTATCTGATAAGGCTCCGGCCAGTCAGGACAATCGAAAGGGAAGGATCATTTTAGCATATAGCCGTTCTAGAATCCAGCAACCCAAATCGACATGTCTATCCTTGTCACCGCTCCCGTAAGTATTCCTTCAGTAGAACAATTAATAATACTTTTTATTGTAGGCTAAGGGATATACCTAAACCTAATAGAGTAAGCCCTAAACTATAGACGTGTTTTCCTAAGAAAGTACTAGTTCACTATAGTTAATAGCTCTGATACCAATTTCTGTCACACCCCCAGCCATCGGCGGAAACACCGGGTGGTGTAACGTCATTCTTCGTATCACAGTTATATAACATACATTGAACAATACTAAAGAAAATACATACCTTTATTGATAACTGAAAGTTACATAACTGTTTTTCTAGGACCTATTACATAATATCCGACTATGGCATATTTCTTAATGAACAGAAAGGTAATAGTAAAACTTCTTCTGTTCGAATACATACCAGTTTTTCAAGTTCCTAAAAACACATGCATTTTAAAATACGTCAACATAAAGTTGGCGAGTCCACAGGTTTTGACTCCATAAAATAATACATTTTTCCACGTTCAAAAGTGTAGTTTTGAAAGTATTATTTTGACTCTCCAACATTTAGTATGTATATTAGGTATAATAGTTTACTTATCAATTAAGTGTTATACCTAAACATTCCTTAAACCTAAGGTATAAGTAGGGGGAAACTTATACTTAACATTAATACTTGTATACGACAAAGTATAATGTTTCTAACAATTTCCTACCATGAGCCTATAACCGCTGCTGTGACATAATACCTCTGATAAAACACACTCATGATTTACCATGAGAAACAAACACACTCATGCTTTACCATTAGAAACAACACCGTATGCTTCATCGACGCCGGAACAATAACAAATAAAAGGATAGTTCATCACTCGCTTTTGGTTGACTGTAGCTGACAGTCACAAGTGGGGTGGTCAACCGTATACTAATTATACACGACTTCCTCGCTCACACGGGATTAACGGTTACAGTTCAGAGGATTTCCGCTAAGATCCCCAATCTTAGTTGATGAATACAATTACTCATTTAGACTTCGACGGATTCCTATAGCTCTAACAACAAAAGCCTTTTCATGTCTAAAACCCTAAGTTACTAGACTATGCTTTTAAACAGTACTCCTAACTTCATAACATTTAGGCAGTATAACAGTTATATCTTGAAGTAAAACCAGGTTTTATCTTGACATATAACCAATAATAACAACATATAACGTTCCCAGTTTTATCTTGACATAAAACTATCAATAACAATATATAACATACTAAGTTTTATCTTGACATAAAACTAACAATAACAACATATAACCTACCAAGTTTTATCTTGACATAAAACCAATAATAGCAACATACTTTATAACTTAACATATAGAACTTCCGAATATAACTTCGGAACTATATCACACACAACATATATATAGAATCCTAAGTATAACTCAAGATCTACATTAGTAAAATAACATGCTGACAAGTTGATAATAGTTGTATATATTCAAAATATTATATTTAGAACAACTATACCCCGACTATTATAACTATATACTATCATATAGACATAATAATAACGTATATATAATATTTAGCATGCGTTTTCCACCGAAATATTAGAAAGTGGGGACGTGAAACTCACCCTAGTAGCATGATTTTATGTAATCTAAGCAGAAACGGTCAGCGTACGAGGTCATCGGGGCTCGGGATGCAAGATGGCTTCAACAAAGGAGAGAGTAGAAAGAAGTTTTGGTGTAAGAATGGCTGAAGTCGGACCTGCTATTTATAATAAGGATTTTGGATCCCCACGTCGTGGGTTTTATAAGGCCCACGTCGTGAGTTTGGATCTTATCCCCGTAGACTTGCCATTTGCATCCCTAGCTTCAGAAGGTGGCCATGTGACTCATCACGTCGTGAGATATCCTTGCTCACGTCGTGAGTTTGGATCTTATCCCCGTAGACTTGCCATTTGCATCCCTAGCTTCGGAAGGTGGCCATGTGACTCATCACGTCGTGAGATATCCTTGCTCACGTCGTGAGTTTGGATCTTATCCCCTCGCAGCCTCGTCACACACCTTCTAGATTCAATATGTGGATAAATGACTCCTCACATCGTGAGTTCTGTGCTCACGTCGTGAGCTCAGTTAGATTAGGGTTTCTGACAGCTGAATCTTCGGAAGGTCGTAACTTTCACATACGATCTCCATTTTTGATGTTCTTTATATGCACGCGTAGGTATTTAGAAGTACTACAACTCTCTTTTAGACTACAATAGCTAATTCTAAGTCTATTTTAAATTCCTCTTATTATAGAGATTTATAGTGTTCGGTTTATCATAACTTCTTCATGCGAAGTCAGATTCAGACATTCTCTATATTTTTGGAATCGTATAGACGTATACTTTGAGTTGTGTCATAAAGAAAGTTCATATTTGTATTAGAATTTATCATGAACTACATAGCACTCTTATCACATTACCAGTTTAACAAAATCACATTACATGATTGGCATAATCACATGTGATTGTCTATTGACCTATTTTGACTAGTGTTACATTTAGAATCTAACAGATTTAAGTAAATGGCAGGAATCTGAAAACCCCAAGTCATAAAATAGCATCATGTCAGAGTACAATCCCAGAATATCTCAAGTGCAGAAAATCAATGCGAGTGTGTATGATGTGCTGCTACCGCGCCAGCTCCTTCCCCTTCGCTGAAGAGGTACCTGAAACCAAAACTATAAACTGTAAGCACGAAGCTTAGTGAGTTTCCCCCATCGTACCACATACCATAAAATCATATAGCATACATACTGCCGGGCAATTCTGGGGTGCCCGACCTACCCGGTACGACCATTCTGGGGTGCCGACCTACCCGTAGGGCCATTCTGGGGTGCCGACCTACCCGTGTCAAGCCATTCTGGGGTGCTGACCTACCCATCGGTCCTAACAACCGAACCTCGGGGACTATTCCGCCCCTTATTGCTACTATCACATATATCATAACACAAACATACTATCAGACATATCTGGGATGTCCGCACTACCCTTCGGTCCTAACAACCGAACTTGGGGACTATTCCCTTCCTACTACCACTATCACATATAACATATCATGCCAGCATATCAACATATCATCACATACTGTCAGACATATCTGGGGTGCCTAACCTACCCTTTGGTCCTAACAACCGAACTCTACTACTATCACATATAACATATCATGCTAGCATATAACATATCAGGTAGTAGCAAACCTGGATGATATCACGAAGACAATCATCCAACATACAACTCCTACTGGTGGGCCGACATTGTGGCCGTAGACCCACCGCTACTGGAAGGTAATTCACCTCAAACGAGTAGCTGCTGATAATCTGTGCGTGAAGTCTCCGTCTGCTGCTGCTCCGGAAATCCTCCGGCTATAATCCCCACAAAACACTCAGTCAGAATCTGATATCTACTCTTAGGGTAAAATAACTATTTTACCCCTAACCAAGACCAAGTCAAAGTCAAAGTCAAAGTCAAAGTCAACTTCCAGTTGACCTGACTCGCCGAGTTGGTCCGCCAACTCATCGAGTCCCTATCCTTTTAACTGTCCTCATCCATGTCACTACTCGTCGAGTTCAGAAATGACTCGACGAGTTCTCCTTCGATACGAGCATCGAATGAACCTTCATCCGACTTGTCGAGTTATATGAACAACTCGTCGAGTTCATCCTCATCCTAAAAACCAGTCCTGTCCTCGACTCGCCGAGTTGTATGAACAACTCGTCGAGTTCATCTTCAAGAGTTGGGAGATTGCCTTGGACTCGCCGAGTCTGTTCTAGCACTCGTCGAGTCCTATGAACTCCAGGTCTCCCAACACGTCTAAACAGCTATGTGACTCCCTCTTCTAACAACTGACCATCGCAGAAGGGTTTAAGATGGCTGAAAGCGCACCGACTCGCCGAGTCCCAAGAACGACTCGCCGAGTCCAACCTTGACCATTTCTATACAGTCGATCTAAATGGGATTTAACACACTAAAACCATAGATCTGGCCTCCTAATGTCCATTTTATACGTAAAGTTCCAAACTTGATGCACATGCATGGGGTTTTTAGCTCAAAAGTCCATAGAAGGTGCTCTACAATGTGCATGGGGCTCTCATGGCCATAAAGTTGGCTCCTTTATGCCATGAAACCCCTCCAATGACTCAGATCTGGAAGTAGAACCCCATGAATCACCTTACAAATCCGAAAATGGCTTAAGAAGCCCTAAATGCACCATGACTCTAGGCCCTAAAGATGAACAATCAAAAAGGAAGACCAAAACAGGAGGCATTTACCTTGCTTGAGCTAAAGATGAAGTAATATCTCTGGATCTACAAGTCCCAACTCGAAATCCCAAGCTTCCTCTTTCCTTCCAAGCTTCACAAACCAACCAAGAACACCAAAATGGCCTTAACACACACACAAACGGCTAGGGTTTCGATATCCAGCTCTAAGAGAGTGTTAGGGACAAGGGAGGCTGAGTTAAGGTGTTTATATAGGGTGCAAACCCTCAGATCTAGGGTTTTACTCGCACAGCGCCTACTCGCCGAGTCCGACTTCCGACTCGTCGAGTAGGTCACTTAAGATGTCTGTGGATCTCGACTCTACTCGACGAGTGGGTCCTCCGACTCATCGAGTCCCAGGGAAAAACATAAAAATGCTTGAATTAAATGCGTACCAGAAATTGGGTGCTACAAATCTCCCCCACTTACTCTAGACTTTGTCCTCGAAGTCTGCTGCTCGTTCCTGGAAAAGCTCTGGGTAATGCTCCATCATCTCATCCACCGGCTCCCAAGTCCATTCCGAGCCCTTCCGGTGCTGCCATTGCACCTTCACCAGCTCGACCCTCTTGTTCCTCAGATCCTTCGACTTCCGGTCGAGGATTGCTACAGGTCGCTCAATGTAATTCAGGTTGTCATCGACCTGAATATCCTCTAAGGGTACCACTGCTGAGTCGTCCACCAGGCACTTTCGCAGCTGGGAGACGTGGAATGTGCTATGGATCTGACTGAGCTCGGCTGGCAGGTCCAGCCTATACACTACTTTGCCCACCCAGGCTCTAACCTGAAGGGTCCAATATACATGGGGCCTAACTTGGCCCGCTTCCTGAATCGGATGACGCCCTTCCATGGCGACACCTTCAGGAGAACCATATCCCCGACCTGAAACTGCAGGTCTGATCGGCGCTTGTCGGCATAACTTTTCTGCCGACTCTGAGCAGTCTAAAGCCTACTCCGAACCTGCTGAATCCTCTCTGTTGTCTTGAGCACCACTTCAGTGCTCCCCATGACTCTCTGGCCAACCTCACCCCAACATATCGGGGTCCTGTACTTCCTCCCGTATAACATCTCGAAGGGAGGACGGTCAATACTCACGTGGTAGCTGTTGTTGTACGAGAACTCAGCCAATGGGAGGTAAGTATCCCAACTACCACCGAAGTCCAACACGCATGCCCGCAGCATATCCTCAAGTGTCTGGATGATCCGCTCGCTCTGCCCATCCGTCTGCGGGTAAAAAGCGGTGCTAAAGTGTAGTCGAGTACCCAACTCGTCGTGGAATTTCTTCCAAAATCTGGAAGTAAACCTCACATCCCTGTCAGAAATCACGGAGACTGGCATTCCATGCCGAGCCACCACCTCCCGAATGTAGATGTCGGCCAGCTTCTCGGCCGATATACTCTCCTGGATCGGTATAAAATGGGCACTCTTGGTCAACCGATCCACGATGACCCATATGGAATCCACTCCCCGCGCGGTCCTGGGAAGTTTGGTGATGAAGTCCATAGTGATATCTTCCCACTTCCACAGGGGAATATCCAACGGCTGCATCTTGCCGTGTGGCCTCTAGTGCTCGGCCTTGACCTTCCTGCAGGTCAAGCACCGCTCCACATACCATGCTACATCCTGCTACATGCAGGGCCACTAATAGTCAAGACGAAGGTCTCTATACATCTTCGTCGCCCCGGGATGAATGGAGAATCGGGATTTGTGCGCCTCCTCCATCAGAACCTGGCGCACACCCCCGTGGTATGGAACCCACACCCTGCGGTGTAGTGTCAATAACCCTCGGCTATCATAGTCGAAGGAGGAAACCTGACCTACTATACGCTCGCTCTTCCGATGTTCCTCCTTCATAGCCTCATGTTGGGCCTCTCGGATCTACTCCAGCAGCGGAGTCACCACGGTCATCCGCATGCAGATATCCCGGATCAGCGCCGCCTTGTGGCTAAGCGCGTCTGCCACCACATTGGCCTTCCCCGGGTGGTAAAGGATCTCGCAATCATAATCCTTCAGCACGTCCAACCACTGACGCTGCCTCATGTTCAGATTCGGCTGATCTATGAGGTACCTCAAACTCTTGTGGTCCGTGTAAATGGTACAACGGACCCCATATAGGTAATGACGCCAAATCTTGAGGGCGCACAAAAAAGCCCCTAACTCCAAATCATGCGTTGGATAATTCGCCTCGTGAGGCTTCAGCTGCCTCGAAGCATAGGCGATGACATGCCCCCTCTGCATCAATACCGCGCCCAAACCCGAAAAAGACGCGTCGCAGTACACAACAAAATCCTCTACGCCCTCTGGCAGGGCTAAGATTGGTGCCTAGCACAACCTCTATCTCAGTGTCTCGAACGCCGCCTGCTGCTCAGGCCCCCAACGGAAAACTACGGCTTTCTTCATTAACCGCGTCAAAGGTACGACTATCTTGGAGAAGTCCTGGATGAATCTCCGATAATAGCCGGCTAATCCCAGGAAACTCCGAATCTCGGATGGAGACTTCGGAACCTCCCATCTCATCACGGCCTCTACCTTGGACGGGTCGACCAAAATACCGTTCTGGTTGACAAGGTGCCCAAGGAACTGCACCTCGCGCAACCCGAACTTGCACTTGGAGAACTTGGCGTACAAGCTCTCCCTCCGTAGAGTCTCCAACACCTCTCGCAGATGCTCCTCATGCTCCTCCTGCGTCTTGGAGAACCAAGATGCTCCCTGTAGCTGATCAAAGAGGTCATCAATCCTCGGGAGTGGGTAACGGTTCTTCACCGTTACCTTATTCAGCTCCCTATAATCTATACACATCCGATGCGACCCGTCCTTCTTTTTCACGAATAGAATCGGGGCTCCCCAGGGTGAACTGCTCGGTCTAATGAATCCCTTGTCTAACAGCTCCTGCAGCTGTGTAGACAACTCCAGCATCTCGGGAGGAGCCAACCGATACGGCGCCCTGGCTATCGGAGCCGCACCAGGGACAAGGTCGATCCTGAACTCCACCTGCCGCTCCGGGGGTATCCCAGGAAGCTCCTCTGGGAACACATCTGCGTAGTCTCGCACCACTGGAACAGCGCCCACCGTCACCTTACCCGCCTCCCAGGTATCCATGACATAGGCGACATACCCAGCACAACCCTGCTGAAGGTAGCGCCTAGCCCTTGCTGCTGAACACACGGTGGGTCCACGCTGCGGTCACTCGCCGTGGATCACCAAATCTCCCCCACCTGGGGTCCTGACCGACACTAACTGTTGTGCACAATCTATCACCGCCCGTTTAGGGCTCAACCAGTCCATGCCTATAATTACCTTGTTCCCACGCAACGGAATGGGAATCAAGTCTACCAGGTATCGCTCCTCGAATAACCTCAGCACACAATCTCGGAAAAGTGCTGATGCTCGCACCGATCGATCGTCGGAAATATCTACCTCTAAAGGGTAATCCAACCTGCCCGAAGACTCAGAAAACCTCTTGCTGAGCGCAAGAGAAACAAAAGATCGAGTGGCACCTGAATCAAACAACACCTGTACAGGAATACCGTTCACATGGAACGATCCTAACATGTACATACAGAGCATATATCAATATCATAAACATCATATAAATAGATCAGAGGGAAAGAATCATACCCGTCACCACATCGGATGCGGCGCGTGCCTCCTCGGTAGTCAACTGGAAAGCCCGGCTCCTCACCACTGGAGCCTCTGCCTTGCCCTGCCGGCCATTAGAAATCCGCAGGGTTGCTGGAGCTGGCGCCTTCACAGGCGCTGCTGCTGTCAACTGGGGGCAATTGGCCTTCTTGTGGCCCCTCTGGTTGCAGTGGAAACACAGCAACTCAGATGTCTGAATAGTGGGTGCAGGGGCGGTACAATCCCTGCTGAAGTGCCCCGTCTTGCCGCACTTGTAGTAGCCCGACGATCCCAACCTACACGCCCCCTCGTGCGGCCTGCCGCATTTCCTGCAGCGGCCCTGTCCTGACTGGCCTTTCGGCCTACCATCTGATCCCTTGGGCTTCTTCCCTAAAGCCCCAGTCGTCTGTCCCTCCTTTACCTTCCTCTTCCAGATATGCTCCAGATCAATCTCCCTCTCCCTTGCTCTGGCAATCATGGAATCCAGGGTAGGGCAAGCTGAAAAACTAACATGCTCCCGAATGTCAGCTCGTAGCATGTCATGGTAGCGGGTCCTCCTCATATCCTCATCTCCCGAATACTGGGGCACCAGTAACGCCCTCTCCCGGAACTTGGCGGTGATCTCCGCCACAGTCTCCGTAGTCTGTCTCATATCCAAAAACTCCCTGGCCAGCTGCTGAAGCTCCACAGCTGGCGCTAACTCACTCCTGAACTGGGTCACAAAGTATGGCCATGTCATAGCCTCAACTGCCGAGGCTCCCAGAGAGTCACCAACCGACTCCCACCAATCCCTGGCCCTGTCTCTCAAGCACCCTGCTGCATATCTCACCTTCGACCCCTCGGGGCAGAAGCTAGTCAACTGTGCAGACTCAATGTCTGCAATCCACCGTTTGACCACAATGGGGTCCTTCGCCCCATGGAAATCCGGCGCACCACTGCCCCTGAAGTCCTTAAAGGACAGTGTGCGTGATCCTGACTGGCTGGTCGCCATGTCGCTCCTGAACGCCCGGAGGCGATCCTCCATCAGCTCGACAATCCCTTCCTTGATCGACCCAAAGATGACCGGGGTCGCATCAAGGATGCCTTTAGTGATCTCGGACGCGATGAACTCGCGTAGCCTCTCATCCACTGGTTCGGAACCTAAGCCCGAACCCGATCCCTCTCCTGAGCTGCCAACTACTGGCCTCGGACGTAGTACCACCATTCTGCAATATATAATGACAACCGCCAGTGATACTGATACATCTTGAGGGATCACACCCATCACAAGTTCCCTGGTCTTGCCTCAGCCTTCCTCGATTCAAGTACGGATCCTCTGCTTTCAGTAGTACGAGCCCATACTACCTTCCACATCTATCCGTACTCTCCTCAAGAACCGCCTCGACTCCACCAAGTCCCTTCTACTACTACTGATCTCTGCTACTCTCATCCTAGGCTTGCCCTAGGGAAATCTCTGACTCTACCCAAACCAGTCCTCAGCTGCTGAAGGCCTCCTCGTAATGCCAATTAGTCATCACCTGAATACCATCACATGTGACGAGGCTCAGATAATCCTTCGAGTAAAAGACTCGTCCCTACAATGGTTAGACTCAGACAAGAGCTGCGCAATAGGGCCAAGTCCAGCACTCTGAGATTATTCAACCCTGATCACATGTGACGTGACGTATCCACCTAATGGCTAACTCCCATCACTCAGAGCCCCACATAGCACAAAGCGTGAAACATTCAGACAAAGGGAACGATCTCAAGCAATCCTATCCTCATAACAGGAAACTGTACTAGCATACAATGCTAAGCTCATACTATCAGGTATAACCTAAACAGGCTATGCTACTGCTGTCTATTCAATACTAGCATGCAATTCTCATAAGCGGAAACACATAAAGCAGGCACATAAGGCATCATTCCTAGATCCTTAGTACTATTCTAGCATGCTGTTCTACTGAAGCTGATAAACATAACATAAACTTGTGTGGGTACTTTGGGGAATACTTACTTGAGCTCGGCCGGTCGTGCACATCACACACTTCGTTCTTTCTCAAAACTCCTTTAACTTATCTTTTAGAAAACCATTTTCTTGTAAAAATCTTTTAATCCCTCGATTTGAGTCCAGACACCCCCGAGGGTGTGTCCGAATCCCACAAACCAGGGCTCTGATACCAACTTGTAACATCCCAAATTTTGAGTCCAAAAATTTCATTTTAATTAACTGATTATAAAAGCATTCATAAGAAAACCACATAAAATATATCATGTCTGAAAACCCAAGTCATAAAATAGCATCATGTCAGAGTACAATCCCAGAATATCTCAAGTGCAGAAAATCAATGCGAGTGTGTATGATGTGCTGCTACCGCGCCAGCTCCTTCCCCTTCGCTGAAGAGGTACCTGAAACAAAAACTATAAACTGTAAGCACGAAGCTTAGTGAGTTTCCCCCATCGTACCACATACCATACAATCATATAGCATACATACTGCCGGACAATTCTGGGGTGCCCGACCTACCCGGTACGGCCATTCTGGGGTGCCGACCTACCCGTAGGGCCATTCTGGGGTGCCGACCTACCCGTGTCAAGCCACTCTGGGGTGCTGACCTACCCATCGGTCCTAACAACCGAACCTCGGGGACTATTCCACCCCTTATTGCTACTATCATATATGTCATAACACAAACATACTATCAGACATATCTGGGGTGTCCGCACTACCCTTCGGTCCTAACAACCGAACTTGGGGACTATTCCCTTCCTACTACCACTATCACATATAACATATCATGCCAGCATATCAACATATCATCACATACTGTCAGACATATCTGGGGTGCCTGACCTACCCTTCGGTCCTAACAACCGAACTCTACTACTATCACATATAACATATCATGCTAGCATATAACATATCAGGTAGTAGCAAACCTGGATGATATCACGAAGACAATCATCCAACATACAACTCCTACTGGTGGGCCGGCATTGTGGCCGTAGACCCACCGCTACTGGAAGGTAACTCACCTCAAACGAGTAGCTGCTGATAATCTGTGTGGGAAGTCTCCGTCTGCTGCTGCTCCGGAAATCCTCCGACTATAATCCCCACAAAACACTCAGTCAGAATCTGATATCTACTCTTAGGGTAAAATAACTATTTTACCCCTAACCAAGACCAAGTCAAAGTCAAAGTCAAAGTCAAAGTCAACTTCCAGTTGACCTGACTCGCCGAGTTGGTCCGCCAACTCATCGAGTCCCTATCCTTTTAACTGTCCTCATCCACGTCTCTACTCGTCGAGTTTAGAAATGACTCGACGAGTTCTCCTTCGATACGAGCATCAAATGAACCTTCATCCGACTTGTCGAGTTATATGAACAACTCGTCGAGTTCATCCTCATCCTAAAAACCAGTCCTGTCCTCGACTCGCCGAGTTGTATGAACAACTCGTCGAGTTCATCTTCAAGAGTTGGGAGATTGCCTTGGACTCGCCGAGTCTGTTCTAGCACTCGTCGAGTCCTATGAACTCCAGGTCTCCCAACACGTCTAAACAGCTATGTGACTCCCTCTTCTAACAACTGACCATCGCAGAAGGGTTTAAGATGGCTGAAAGCGCACCGACTCGCCGAGTCCCAAGAACGACTCGCCGAGTCCAACCTTGACCATTTCTATACAGTCGATCTAAATGGGATTTAACACACTAAAGCCATAGATCTGGCCTCCTAATGTCCATTTTATACGTAAAGTTCCAAACTTGATGCACATGCATGGGGTTTTTAGCTCAAAAGTCTATTGAAGGTGCTCTACAATGTGCATGGGGCTCTCATGGCCATAAAGTTGGCATCTTTATGCCATGAAACCCCTCCAATGACTCAGATTTGGAAGTAGAACCCCATGAATCACCTTACAAATCCGAAAATGGCTTAAGAAGTCCTAAATGCACCATGACTCTAGGCCCTAAAGATGAACAACCAAAAAGGAAGACCAAAACAGGGGGCATTTACCTTGCTTGAGCTGAAGATGAAGTAAGATCTCTGGATCTACAAGTCCCAGGTCGAAATCCCAAGCTTCCTCTTTCCTTCCAAGCTTCACAAACCAACCAAGAACACCAAAATGGCCTTAACACACACACAAACGGCTAGGGTTTCGATATCCAGCTCTAAGAGAGTGTTAGGGACAAGGGAGGCTGAGTTAAGGTGTTTATATAGGGTGCAAACCCTCAGATCTAGGGTTTTACTCGCACAGCGCCTACTCGCCGAGTCCGTCTTCCGACTCGTCGAGTAGGTCACTAAAGATGTCTGCGGATCTCGACTCTACTCGACGAGTGGGTCCTCCGTCTCGTCGAGTCCCAGGGAAAAATATAAAAATGCTTGAATTGAATGCGTACCAGGAATTGGGTGCTACAGCATATGAAGCGAAGTTTATCTGTTCATTCTTGGATTAGAAGTGATATCTGGGCCCCTCGATGATTTTGTGTTGACACATGTACCGGGCCCGGTCAGAACTAAGTTGATGTGTTCAAATAAGTTCTATGTCAAACAAATCGGAAATCGAGAAACAAACTGCTGGACAATAAGTAAGACATTGTTCCATGTATTTGTCCGACTGATATCTAGAACAGAGGATTATATGATCACTTATCTAAAATGGCGTATCATCATCATCTCAATTCCACGAGACCTTGAAAGAGCTATGATTGCTGATCGGTTCATGAAGGTATTCTTGAAGATATAGTTATTAGACTTATCCAAGTGGGAGACTATTGGATTAGGTGTCTAAGTTCATAACTATTTCTGTGTCACACCCTAAAACCAGAACAGCGGAAATGTTCTGGGGCGGAGGACGTCATGTACAGTATCATAACAATGCATAATAGTAAACAAGCAACAACATCCATTGCATTAATAGAATAATTTTAATACAAGTGTGTTCTGTATAGTTTATAAGACACCAAAAATATGAATCAAAATAAAAGATGAGTCTTGAATGTGCTCCATCTTCTTAAAAGCTTCATCGGTACCTGTCTACTGATGACCTGTGAATACAAGTTATTTTGAAGGAGTTTATCAGCATTAAAGCTGGTGAGTTCATAAGTATTTAGTGTCATTTCTTGTATGAAAATGTTTGTAAGTTTGAAGAAAATGTTTGTAAGTTTTCAATATAAATGTTTGTAGTGAATAATTGTATCTCCTAGAAAATCCAATATTTTCTACTAAAAGTGGCCTTCTACCAAGGCATCAATGTTCTGTATGTTTGTTTCGTGTAAAAGTGTGTATTTTCCCAAGTATGACTATTATTAACTAAATATAGTTTAAACATTTATGAATATGTGAGAAGATCACAAGTAAATATAATAGGGAAAATAATGTTTTACCTCAGCAGTAACACTGCTGGCTATAAAGTGATAAAATTCAGACTCCAGGTAGTATTAAATGTACAATACCCCACGGGGAGTCTAAAGTAGTATTTAATCTTAGGTTGGTTAATTAAAGGCTTAAATGTGAACTCGTATGTAACCATGCTGATCGACGACTGAATAAGTGATAACCCTTCGGTGTCATATGTAGTGAGCTGACATTTTGTCACCCCTTGGCCTTATCGGCTGAGACTGTAGCTAGCGGTCGGGGTGTGGGAGTGTCTGTCCCGTATAGATCTATACACACAATGCCCGCTCTCCCTCCAGGAGACTCTGGTTACAAAATGATACAACACTGTCTTGTTGTATCCAAAAATAGTGTGTCACATTCTAGTTATCGTATTCTAATGTTTTTATAGTAAGTCGTAGTGTAGTGATGTTCTCTCTGTACTAGTGTATAGTATTGTGACATCCCCAATTTCACGGCCAGAAAAGACCGATTTCGTTTATGCTTTTTAAAATAAAATCAGAGAAATCTTTTTAAAATAAAATCAGAGAAATCTTTTTAAAAGATGTTGCGGAATTGGTCCCCAAAACAAAACATGATAAAAGTTTATCAAAACCTTTCTTTAAGAAATATATATTTTTATTTCATAACAAAACCTCGGGATGTCATGTTCCGATACAGATCAAAAGCATAAACAAGATATTATAAGCCTTACACAGTTATTTACAACTACTGGCCTATAATCCAAAAATCACTCATTGTCATCATCCGACTATGCTCGGGGTCCACTACCTGTAATATAAAAAGTTGAGTGGGTCAGGCTTGGAAGCCTGGTGAGCATATAGGGTTTTCAACCCACAATAAATAATAAACTCTTTAAGTTTATCAATCAACAAATAATTTATTAATTTCATCAACCAAAAACAACCCTAATTACCCATTCCTGTTATCCTCACCTTACGTCCCTAAAACAACTATTACAAGGGACCTAGCCTAAGGATTTTCATTAGGGGTGACAACATTGCTTCGGGGGTTCCTCAACAATTTATGTCAAATAAGGCAACCAATGGGGTGACAACATTGCTTTCCTCAGCAATTTAGGTCAAACCAGACATCCTAATATAAAACAACCAATAAGGTGACAGCATTGCTTTCCTTAGCAATTTATGTCAAATAAGACAACCAATAGGGTGACAACATTGCTTTCCTCTGCAATTTATGTCAAATAAAACAAACACCTGGGTGACAACATTGCTTTCCCTCAGCAATTTATGTCAAATAAAACAAACACCGGGGTGACAACATTGCTTTCCTTCAGCAACTTATGTCAAATAAAACGATCACCGGGGTGACAACATTGCTTTCCTTCAGCAATTTATGTCAAATACAACAAACACCTGGGTGACAACATTGCTTTCCCTCAACAATTTATGTCAAATAAAACAAACACCGGGGTGACAACATTGCTTTCCCTCAGCAATTTATGTCAAATAGGCACGAAGTCACATCGTCGCCAAGGTTTATACAACAGGCACTACGTCACATAGTCGCTAGGGTTTATACAATAGACACTACGTCTCATAGTCGCCAGGGTTTATACAATAGGCACTACGTCTCATAGTCGCCAGGGTTTATCTAATAGGCACGAAGTCACATCGTCGCCAGGGTTTATACAATAGGCACTACGTCTCATAGTCGCCAGGGTTTATACAATAGGCACTAAGTCCATAGCTGCCAACGTACTAAATACATAGCTACCAACGTACATCTATACTGTACTAAATTCATAGGCACGAAGTCACATCGTCGCCAAGGCTTATCTAATAGGCACTAAGTCCATAGCTGCCAACGTACTAAATACATAGCTACCAATGTACATCTATACTGTACTAAATTCATAGCTACCAACGTACATCTATACTGTACTTTTATCCCTCATTCTTTATCTACCCATGTTTTACCCAACATATTTGAAGATAAAATATTTATACATTTTAAATCATTTAAAACATGTATAAAACATTCATTCAACATCTATCTCAAATAAACAAACAACATATACACATAACACGTATTTTATATAAAATACTTCATATCTACGTGTAAGATGAAAGTGAGTACACACTCACCTGATTTAATGAAAATCGGGCAACAATTCGTTTCCTAAAACGATCATTTCTAATAAAACCGGGAGTTTTATTGAGAAACCGGGCTCTGCGAAGGGTCGGGCTTCGAAACCGAAAAGATAAATTTTGCGGGTCTTCGGGCATTTCGGGGCGTGTTCTGGGTGTTATAATCGATACCGGGGCTTCGGGGGACGTCGAGATAGCCAAAATAAGGAAAAAGGGGCCAAAATTGCCAATTTCCTAAAAGTAGAGGGGTAATCTCGCAGGCCTTGTATTTATAGGGGAGGGTTCGGATCCGAAGAGAAGGGAAGAGGGCAGGTGGCTGCGTGGCTCGGACCAGGTGGCAGCACGGCGAGGCTCGGTTTGGACAGGTGTATGGTTCGGATTGGGCCAACACCTCGGTCGAATCAGGGGGCTACACGCGGGTCGGATCATGTGGGGCGCATGCGAGATCACGTGGCTTCGGACACCTGTGCGACAGGCGTTGCTTCTCGGACATGCCATGCAGCAGCTTCGGACACGTGGACAGCTCCGAGCGAGGGTGACGTGGCAGCACTATTCATGCGAAATTTCTCGAAAAATGTGCCCAATCTTGTAAAATCCATAACTTTCTCATACGGGCTCCGTTTTTTACGTTATTTATATGCACGCGTAGAGAAAATTATGCTCTACAACTTTCGTTTAGACTTCGTTGGAAAATTTTGAATTTATTTTTGTATTATTATTTTTAACAGACCGGGACTGGTAAATCCGTTAAAAATTCATAACTTCTTCATCCGACCTCCGTTTTCGTCAGACTTTTTACCGTTGTACTGCTAATGACGAGACCTTCGATTCTCGTTTAGGTCGTGTCGGCTAAAAATCACTCGATCTAAAATTCGAGTTTTTCGCTGTCTACTGCTAAGCTGAAACTTCGAAAAATCATAACTTCCTCATACGAAGTCAGATTTGGGCGTTCTTTTTATCGAACTTCTCGGTTTAACGAATACTACGAGTTTCGTTTAGATTACTAAGGCTAAAAAGTAGTTTATCGAAAATTCACTTTTTACGACATTCGGCACCGTGCCGGTTTTGTCGCGAAACTTCGACACGTCATAACTTCTTCGTTATAACTCGGATTTCGGTGTTCTTTATATTTTCGGAAACCTCGAGACATATAATACAACTTGGTTAAGATTAATCCTTCTAAATAATATTCCATCAAAAAGTCATTTTTGATGCTTATCGTCTCTAAATTGACTAGCCCGGATCTACGGGCGTTACAATTATCTCCCCCTTAGGATGATTACGTCCCGGAATCATCAACGAAAATAGGACTTATATAATGATTCCATACGTTATCTTTCCATCCTAAGTAATAACCATGATGCTCAATCTTACACCTGCTCTTCGTACTAGGTTGGACTTTCAATCGTAACCTACAAGTTACAAAATAAATCCTTACTGAGGACTCCTTCTTCTTCTTAGGATAAGTACTTCCCCTTATCTATTGTAACAGATCGACGGGTTATGTTCTAATGACCTTCATCAGATGATACAACGTCTAGACTCAAGTCTCTTTGAGTCAAATTCCAGAATGGAATATACCTTCATTCGTATCTTAATGTGATATAATTACATTTTAGCATATAGCATTTCCAGCTACAAGCTTCATAAACAACGAGCGCGATGCTATCGATCGTATTAATTTCAATCTTCTGACTTTAGTCAGATGCTACATCGAACTTGGTCCTCCGAACCATGTAACAAACTCATCGTAGTCGGATTCAATTTGATATGACCACTAGGGTCGGAATAACAACCAACTTACTAGTCATTACCAAAACAAGGGTAATGACATATCCGAATAAAACAGAATCAATCACTAGTTTCTTGGTAACCTTGTGACTTTCCCTGATCCAAGCGTGAGTCCTGTGCTTCAAGTAGTATGGATCTCTACTACTATTCACACCTACTCATACTCGTCCCAAGTACTGTCTCGCAGTCCCCAAGTCCTAAAATCACAAAACAATTTAACACATACGAATGTGTCCAATTAATCATAGAATTTTCCTAGACTCTACTAGGACTTCTTCCACGCGTATCTTCAATCATCAATTCTACTTCAACTTGGTTGGTGATGGAAATTCCAGACGATGGGACAACTTCAAGAATTACACCAACCATTCATCATCCTGCCAATCGGAGGTGTACTTCAGATGTACCGTACCCCTCTAAACGTTCTGTTAATTTATTAGACATATTCTAAAGGCAAGATACCACTCTTATGATACCTTCTGATAGGTATCATTCACTATCATAAGCTTTTCATTTCCTCCATCTACTCAATTCTCTACGAGTCTTCACCATAATGTTTTGTACACCTAAGCAGACGTTCGGTGTACTGGGCGAGAACTTAAGATAGGAAAGCTTTATTTACGATAAACGTATAAATCTCCTTATCACTTCGAAACGTTTACATGTTAGTTCTAATCTCGTAATCATACGCTTAGAATCCTACACACATAAAGTTTCCAGATCCGGTTGGCAACAGACCATAGATCCGAACAAATAATGGCATATATGGAAAACATATAGCATTTAGCACATAAAAGCATTTTAGGCATCTTTCCTAAAATAAACTAGTGCTTGTGTCTAAAATATAGCAGACACTCTTCTCACAATCATCACTTAGCATTCTAAGTTGAAGTCTAGAAATCCTACAATTTCTTAGTTCGCTTAAACTAATGCTCTGATACCAACTGTGACATCCTCAATTTCACAGCCAGAAAAGACCGATTTCATTTATGCTTTTTAAAATAAAATCAGAGAAATCTTTTTAAAAGATGTTGCGGAATTGGTCCCCAAAACAAAACATGATAAAAGTTTATCAAAACCTTTCTTTAAGAAATATATATTTTTATTTCATAACAAAACCTCGGGATGTCATGTTCCGATACAGATCAAAAGCATAAACAAGATATTATAAGCCTTACACAGTTATTTACACACTTAGACTTGTTGCAACCTCACGACCACTCTTAGGCACATGCTAATCACTCCTTGGAAAATATAGTTGATCAGGCTATATCCTTCCCGGTTTGACTATATGTCTCTAAGCCTAATCGTGTTGTTCAACAATCGTAATACTTTTGTTCTGTTCTAGTATGATACTGACCTTAGTATGAATGTAGGTAGGTATACTTAGTTAAATATTTTATTATTTAAAAGTATAAACTCTTGGTCAGAGTATTTTAATCCCGTTGTGTTTATAGTTTGTATATCTTTTATGGGTTGATATACTTGATTCACTATAAACAATGCTATGATACCAATCTGTCACACCCCAAAACCGGAACGGCGGAAACGTTCTGGGGCGGAGGACGTCATGTACAGTATCATAACAATGCATAATACTAAACAAGCAACAACATCCATTGCATTAATAGAATAATTTTAATACAAGCGTGTTCTATATAGTTTATAAGACACCAAAAATATGAATCAAAATAAAAGATGAGTCTTGAATGTGCTCCATCTTCTCAAAAGCTTCATCGGTACCTGTCTACTGATGACCTGTGAATACAAGTTATTTTGAAGGAGTTTATCAGCATTAAAGCTGGTGAGTTCATAAGTAGTTAGTGTCATTGCTTGTAGGAAAATGTTTGTAAGTTTGAAGAAAATGTTTGTAGTGAATAATTGTATCTCCTAGAAAATCCTATATTTTCTACTAAAAGTGGCCTTCTACCAAGGCATCAATGTTCTGTATGTTTTTTTCGTGTAAAAGTGTGTATTTTGCCAAGTAGGACTATTATTAACTAAATATAGTTTAAACATTTATGAATATGTGAGAAGATCACAAGTAAATATAATAGGGAAAATAATGTTTTACCTCAGCAGTAACACTGCTGGCTATAAAGTGATAAAATTCAGACTCCAGGTAGTATTAAATGTACAATACCCCACGGGGAGTCTAAACTAATCTTTAATCTTAGGTTGGTTAATTAAAGGATTAAATGTGAACTCGTATGTAACCATGCTGATCGACGACTGAATAAGTGATGACCCTTCGGTGTCATATGTAGTGAGGTGACATTTTGTCACCCCTTGGCCTTATCGGCTGGGACTGTAGCTAGCAGTCGGGGTATGGGAGTGTCTGTACCGTATGGATCTATACACACAATGCCCGCTCTCCCTCCAGGAGACTCTGGTTACAAAATGATACAACACGGTCTTGTTGTATCCAAAAATAGTGTGTCACATTCTTGTTATCGTATTCTAATGTTTGTATAGTAAGTCGTAGTGTAGTGATGTTCTCTCTGTACTAGTGTATAGTATATTCTCTTGTATAGTGACTAGTGTGTATTGTATTTCGTTATAGTATGTTTGTAATGACTTGTAAATGTACTGATGCTTGTATGATTCGTTGTACTAGTAATAGTGAGTTGTAATCTCTTAAACTATACCTATTATAGTTTATTAGTAATGTTGTTTGTATGCCTTTGCTACCCAAAGGTACTGAACTGAAGTAAAAACTTTTATATCTAAACACATATATATGATATATAACTAAGGTTTCAACGACATTTGGACAAATAACAGGATACTCTAAGTCCACAACCAAACGAGGAACAGGAAATAAAGTGAGCTATCAGTCCTAATTCCTTCAAATCTTACTTATATAAATATATCTGTATAGACATGAGTTTGACAATAATATAAGTTTAAAAGAGTTTGATAAGGATTTAACATTTAGAAGAGTTTAATAAAATGTTTTGAAGTGTTTGAAATCCATAAGTTTGATAACAATTTGAAAGTAATAGAAAATCTTTCTGTTCGTTCTAGTTATTAATCACATGTGATTAATATAATAACCAGAATGTTTCAATTTGTATTCCCCCCCATAAAAGCATTCAAAATCGTTTCAAAGGTTGATTAAGGGGTATGAACTCACCTGTAGTGAGTGGTTTGGATGGAAGTGTTGGATAGGATGCTAAGTGTCAAGTGAGGACTTGAGCACACACACAGATCCTATTTAACATATAATGACACATATACGTATCTAATTAGTCAATTAACAACTAATTAAGCAAATGAAGACACCCTAGGACATGGAAAACACTTTAATTCAATTGCTAGAAGTACCAAAGGGTTGCATCTAAGGGAAGTATGGCCTCTCATTAGAGTTTATGGCCAACATGGATGCATCACATGAGTTTACGGCCCAGGGGTAATTTCGCCATGTGTTTACGGCCGTAAACTCATGGTATTTTGTACCAAGTTGTGTTATAAGGTCTTACAAGTCATAATGAAGTGTTATATGATCAAGTCTAAGCCTTAGGAAGGAATAGTGGCATAAATGCACCACTTTTTAGGGTTTACAGACCAAGGTGATTGCCTTGGCCGTAAACATCATGTGTTCTTGATTCTTTTGTTGTTTTAAGGTCCTATACTCTTCTTGGAAGTATTCTAGACTTGTTTCCAAGGCTTTGGAAGGGATTAGGGCTCATTTGCACCCTTAATTTGGGTTTACGACCCAAGGAGATTGCCTTGGCCGTAAACACTTTTTGATCTTGTTTTCTTGATGTTTTCTAGGTGTAAACTAAGTGATTCAAGCATATAACAAGCTAAGGCAAGAGTACTTACAATATAGAAGCTTGTAAGGGTGTTTAAGGTCCAAGAACACTAGTGTGTATTCTTGGTGTTCTTGGTGAAATGAAGAACACTTGAAGATCTATCAAAATGAAGAGATTTCATGGATGAAATCATGTACAATCACTAGATATTGAAGGATATCAACTAATAAAGGAAAGAAACACTTACAAAGTTGAAGATCTTAGTGAAAAATCGGATGATACTTGAGAGAGAATGACTTCTAGGCTTGAAAATGGTAAAAATGACTAAGTGTCATATTTATACCTTAGAGTTTACGGCCGTAAACTCCATTTTATGGCCGTAAAATCCAAACTCTTGGAGTTTTGAGACTTAAATGTTGCACATTGAACTCTAGAGTATACTTCCTATATTTACCTCTTGAAGGTACTAGGCTTTAGAACACTCAAACAGGCTCTAAACAGTGCTAACAGTTAGCCGAAATAAGTCTGACTTAGATTGAAGTGAATGGTTATACAAGATAGAAATTTTGAGTTGTCACATCTGTTGGATTAGTGTCTAAGTCATAACTATATTTGGTATGTACTTGACCCGACCAGGCATGGTCCATTTGGGTTGCATGGCATCATGTACTTGGATAGACTAAATGAGAGAAATAAGACACTTATGGTTATTAATATATTATAAGTTCTAATATATTAATAATAAGAATAATAATATTTAATTAGTATTGATCAAGAATTAATTTAGAATTAATTATGTGATCAAAAGAAGACTAATTAAATATATGGGTTGATTGTGTAAATCATCCATAACTTATATAGTGGGCCAAAGCTCCATGGATAATCAAGTTGGGTTAAACCCATAGGATGCTCCATGGATGCTCCATGGAGGTTACTTAACCCATGGGTCATGGAAATGAAAGGTCATGACAATTAGGGTTTACATGGTGTAACCCTAATTGTAACATACTATATAAGCATCATATTATTCACCAAAATCGGCCACTAGTGTGTGTAAAAGAAGGGCTAGCCGATTTCTTGAAGTGTGGATTTCTCTCTAAGTTATTCCAAGAGCATTTGATGTTGTGTGAGCCATTTGAGGTGTCACATTTGAGGCACTAGGCACTCAAGCCCCATGGAGTCAAGCTACACTACAAAAGGTATGTATTATATCTATATTATTACCCAAGTATCTATGATTGTATGCTAGATAGGGTAATACCTTGGAATATTAGCATTTGCATGTATATTAGAGAAAACATAGATCCAAGGTATTTAGGGTTGCATGTACACCATAGGAGTGTTAGAATGCTCAAAACCCAACAATGGTATCAGAGCCTAGGGCTGTTTTCAATTATACTTGATGCAACTTCTTTTTCAAGGCTGAGAATCTGTCCAGACAGAAAACTCGACGAGTTCTGGCCATAAACTCGAGGAGTTCATGTGTTAAGGCATGAACTCAACGAGTTTCCTATAAGAACTCGACGAGTTTGTGTCCCAGACAGCATATCTTCGACTGTTTTGGCTGGAATTGGACTAGGAACATTACCATAAGTTGTTTTTGAACTTATAAACTTGTTTTTGATGTGGTAATGTTCATGCTAATCCAATTTCAAAGATAATTGTCAATAGATTCATGTTTTGTATTAGTTTAAGTGTTATGCTAATTACATGAAAAAGTTTGATTCCAATTATCTTGTTCATATGAGTTGCTTAGATTAATAGAAAAGTTAATTGATTATGTGTTTTCAATCCATGTTAATCTAAGAGTTGATTCTAAAATGTGTTTTTGTAACTTGTCCTCAAGGTATATGAAAAGTCACATTTAAGTTTCATAAAACTCATAAAAGTTGGCAATGGTTACAAAACTGAAGAGTCTTGTCCTCAAGTTATGGAGGTTCAAGAGTCACTTCATTAAGTAATAAAATATGTAACCTTAATTAATTCCATAAGTTACAAAATAAAGAAAAGTTACATTCTTTTATTAGTTTAAAGTCTTCCATAACTTGTCCTCAAGTTATGGAACTTGAAGAGTCTTTTAATTAAAACTACTTTAAACACATAAGTTATGGAATTAATTAGTTTTGAATAGTTTCAAAACTTTCCCTCAAGTTTTGGAATTTGAAAAGTTTTCACTTATGAATACTTTAATTCCAAGTTAGCCCTTAGAATTTTAAAAGTTAAAATTCAACCCTTATACTTTAAAATATTATAAGTTAATAATATTTATATATATGTATAAGAGTAAAGTCAGTCTTACCATTAGTAGGCCTCATTCACGAAGCCGGTCTATAAGGGGGGTATAAGGTTACTGCCTATAAAATGGCAGTTTAATGGGTGTCCACTCTCACCCACCGCTTCCTTGACTGGTGGAGGGTCGTTAGCCGAACGGGTAGGACAAAGACTATAATTCTCCCTTCATTAAAAGTATTAATGATAAATACTAAGTAACTAAACATTTATAAATTCTCAATCTTAGTTACTTAGGAAAATATGAATAAGGTGCTAATCCATGAAATTACACTTTGCACTTTGTTTAAGCCGTTAGTGGAGCGTGTGTGGTTAACCGGCACACTAACCTGGACTTAACAAGGTAGGCAAAGGGTAACTTAATGTTTATCATAGTATCGATGGAGCGTGTGTGGTTAACCGGCACATCGATTGAGTGGTAAACACTTAAGGGTACCAAGTAATTTGCATGGTTACTTCACAACTTGTTTTGTGATCCTCGGCATCCCAGTCACAAAACCTGAAGGGCACACTCGAGATTGAAACATGCCATTGAAAAGTTCAATGAATCTCAAAAGATCTAGGAGTTTCAAATCCAATTAAAACCTAATAATACATTTCGTTTATCTTGGTGGAAATTGGTGAATCGTCATTCACCTACCTTCAAATATTTTATAGCTTGGATTACAACATCCCTCTTCTAAGTTATAAAATTGTTTGTTGGGTCCTAGCCTCAATATTTCATATTGGGTGTCATATTAAGGACTTTATTTCAACTATCTTGAATATCTCCCAAAAGATGTCTAAGTTCAGACATCTATGATCTTCCCAAATCTCTTGGAACTTTACTTCTTTCACCTCCTCCAGTTATTCTCCCTAACCCACAAGTTCTTGAAAAGTTTAAGGTCACTCAATCCCTATTGGCAATCAAGGTCTATGTGTGATCACATCTTGGAGATGAAGTTAAGTATTCACAAGCCGGGAGAGTTGGGTGTCAAAGTCTAGAGGAAGTGGATGTTCAACCACTTTCTAAGTCACATAGTGAATTCCTTTGGGACTCCTATGAAATAGACTATGACAAGACCCTTAATGATCTTAACTATTTGCTTGGTGCTGCTAAATCAGAAATGATTTGGTGTACTAGTAAAGCAAATTTGATTAGGAGATCAACTTCCCAAAACTTTATGGACAGGGACAATAGTGACACAGGAAATCCAGAAAAGCATTCTCTTCCCAATGGAAAGGGTTGGGCATAGTCAACTTGGTTGACCAAATGGTAAAGAGAAAGGCTAAGTCTGAGATAGTCCCATGTACTATTACCTAAGGGTCCATATGTTTCTATTGCCAAAGGAAGGGGCTTTGGTTACGAAGCTGCCAAACTTACCTAAGGATGGTAAAGTCAATGAGTTTGACTTTATTTGAGGTAAAGTCCATTGTCTAACTCTATTAAGTTCCTACTTGGAGATTCTTATTACATGATGTGACTGGGTCACATGTTATAAGAATCAAAGAAAAGAGAGAAAGCTTAAAGGAAGTATATGCTGATTCTGATTGCGAAGATGGACTTCGATCGCATCAGAATTTTTGAGCTGTTACTTAGGAGTTATGACACATTGCTTAGGAATAGATAACAACAAGGTTTTCATATGGATTGTAAGGATAAGTTTTTCCACAAAGTTTTAAAATAAAAGGAAATTTTTGATTTTATTTATTTTAAGTATCCTTACAATGGCATTTGTGAAAGAAATTGTTGTTTATATGATTCCATTGATAGCAACATCAGAATATGAAATTAATTCTTTCATTTGTGGCAGTGTCTAAAATTTACCAAATAAGGAAGGTTTCTCATCACCCAAGTTTCAATTGGACCGAAACTTGGAATCATGCAAGTTGTATAGTATGATGAATGAGAACTTTCAAGCATTGAAAAAATTAAGACTAATTACTTGTTCACATGGATGTGTGAGTCAAGTGAAGGGCTAAGGGATCGAGTACACATTCATGTGCACTGATCAAGCCCACCACAAATAATCGATAAAACTATTCGTCATGATTTACTAAAGTTTAGTAAATATGGTTATACTTATAAGTTTAAGCATAATTCTGAAGCATTGGAAAAGTCTCGATGTATAGCAGAACGAATGAGAAGAATCAAATTTGGCAGAAAGATAAAAGTTTCTCAAATCTAAAAAGATGGGAGAGTACTTTAGTATCATGTTTTGTGATCATCTTAATGATTAAAGAACCATATCACAATTGGCCTTCTAAGGACATCTTAGTGCATTTTTTATGGCTAAGAAGAGGAGTCATGAATTGTTGAAATGGTTAAATCAAGAAGATGAGTCATACCTCGTTCCAAAACAAGTCTTAGAGTCATACTCCAAGACTATAAGTTGAGTGACATATCTTAAAGAAAGGTTTACAACACTTGTCAAATGTAAGAGTAAAAGTGTCCTACTCTTGTACATTTGAAGTTGGTAAGTTGTGATGTTTTGGATTAAACAAAGACCAACTAAGGCCAATTGTGTGAAGTGTTTGTCTTGATAAAGAATCCGCACTATCCCTTGAATATTTGACAAGAGAGACTTATATGTCAAGAGGACAGTGGGAGTCTTAAAGGTCTTGAAAGTCTCAAGAACTAATCAAGAATAAAACCTGTAGTTTAACACTAGCACACGACGTGAGGTTTATAACCTATCGTGTTGCATATTTCTATTTCTGTGCCCATTCCAGTTAAAGTTGGCTTTGCATATGAGTTCTTAGAGTTCTCAGTTGGTTGCATAACAACTTGGAAGCAATGGCAGGCCCTTGAGCTGCCAGATGGCAAGAAGTTAAGATTGCATAAGTTCAGTCCATATGAGTTTGGATTTGTTATTATCCTTGTCTTGTGACTATGGTTTTGACGATTCACATGGATACGAACACATACACCATAAAATCTAAGGGTCATAAGGTTTCTCTCCGATTCATGAAAATGATGGCGAGGAAACACTTCCACCAAGTAGATTTGAAGCAGATGGCAAAAGGTCTAAACAAGAGACTATGATTACGGCATCCCTTTTCATAGTTCTGAAATTGTTTAGACACACATGCATGCTATCTAAGGAAAGGTGTATGATTTTGATAAAGTTTTATCAAAGCAATCTCATATCAGAAGTATGAACTTTGGTAAGAAAGTCAATAAAGTATTGATTTCTAGAAGTCCAGCTGATTTCTAAGTACATGTCAAAGCTAGTGGGAGCATAAGTGTTACGCTAATAATCATCATGTTAGTGGGAGCATGATAATTATGATAAGTATTGCAAGTTAGCAATGTTAATTATAGAAAACAAAAGTTCAACTCGTGAGGTTGCAAGGGTTGAAAATGTTGTTTTACTATAATTAAGGGAGAGGAAATTATACTTCATTTCAATTCTAAAAGGCTTAGATTGAGATTTTAATCATTTTAGTCAAGAATATATATATATGAATTTCATGTTAGATTGGTTCAACTTAAGGAAATTCTATATATTGCGTTCTCAAAATTCGGTTATGATTACGGCATCCCTCTTCATAGTCAAATTTTGAAAACATGGCAAACAAAAATTATTGTAGCAAAAGACTGGTCTAGAATCATGTCTTTATGTGACACATCATGAATCGTGTCCCATTTGCTTTGGGTACAGGATCGATTGCATGTGCTATAATATTTGTCCCTTCTAAAATTTTCCGAATGCCTGGGGCATTAAGAAGGGAAAAGGTCTAGAATTGGATATGACTAAAAGGATTAAGCAATTGTCGAGGACAATCGAAGGTTTACCAAAGATTGGTTGCTCAAGGACAGTTGGAAGTATACTGTTAATATTGGAAGGGCCATATTGACATATTCTGAAAAGAGGCATCTCTCGTTCAGAAGTGATAGTCAAAATGAGAATAGGGAGCTGTCTACAGAGGTGGAAGTTATATGTGTAAGATTAAAAGACTTAATGCAAGAAGGATATTCAAAGCAATGTGCTTTGAGACTTTGTCTCCATGGAATTGATCTCCATTGGGATAACCTGTAATGACTGATGACAAGTCTTTGTGACTTTGTACATATTCATTACAAGAGGGTCTGTGCATATAAGTTTAAAATCTAAACAGATTTTGGTAAATGTTAGGAATTTGGAATTCTTACATTTTTCGATAAGGATTTGGGAGTGTGAAATTAGGATCATTGAAAGTACGTTCAATCGATCTATTTCACAAAGTAAGGATCATAGACAAACATAGAGTGCATACTTGATGTATTGCAAAGCTATTGTTTAGAAAAACATAGTGTACATGCTTGGAGCATGGGACACCTAGTGTTTTAATTCAAGTATAAAGTTGATAAAACCGAAACAATGAATAATGAGTAATCAGTATGGTGATAAATATGGTCTATTTATATTCATAGGGTTTGATACCATATTTGATTCATTTATTCTTGTGTTTCACTTTGCATGTTTTGACTTCCAGAATAACTAATTCGCTCTTCCTGAATGATTAAGTTATTCAAACCATCCACAGTCGGTCATATGTTGGAAGTAGATATGAATCAAGACTGTCATGGGTTGGCTTGTAGAGGTCCAAGTTGGTGGACAAAGTGGTGCTACAACACTCATGAGTGCTCATAAGTTCTGAGTATTGGATTCAACCCGTGCTCATTTGAATCACTTCATGGATTTTATCACGAGTGATCATGAGACGATAATATCGTATATTCTTCAAACCTAGAGATATGAGTTGTTACTATGAGTTGATAGTACATTGATTGCACGAAAACGCATTGGTAACTCGATGTTATAAAACGTGCCTTTGTGTATGATTCAACAAGTAGTAGAACAAGCCATATGAGTCGAAGTTTATCCATTCCTTTTACCTTCGGGATAAAAGCGATATCTGTGGGCCCCTCGATGATTTAGCGATGACACATGTGAGTGCTTGGCCAAGCCAGGACTGATTTTATTTGTTCAATCAGTCAGTCATCATGAATTGGAAATCGGGAAACAACAGATGGACAGAGAGAATGATTTATAATCCATGTCTCAGTCCATATGATATCTAGAATGGAGGAATATATGATCACTTATCTAATGGACAAGTCATTGAAAAAGGTCAAAGATTATCGGCAAGGTCAGAGTTCGACGGAGGCTTTTAAGAGCTACGATTGCCAGTTGGTTCCTGAAGTCATACACAATAATAGTTTTAGACTTATCCAAGTGGGAGACTGTTGGATTAGTGTCTAAGTCATAACTATATTTGGTATGTACTTGACCCGACCAGGCATGGTCCATTTGGGTTGCATGGCATCATGCACTTGGATAGACTAAATGAGAGAAATAAGACACTTATGGTTATTAATATATTTTAAGTTCTAATATATTAATAATAAGAATAATAATATTTAATTAGTATTGATCAAGAATTAATTTAGAATTAATTATGTGATCAAAAGAAGAATAATTAAATATATGGGTTGATTGTGTAAATCATCCATAACTTATATAGTGGGCCAAAGCTCCATGGATAATCAAGTTGGGTTAAACCCATAGGATTCTCCATGGATGCTCCATGGAGGTTACTTAAACCATGGGTCATGGAAATGAAAGGTCATGACAATTAGGGTTTACATGGTGTAACCCTAATTGTAACATACTATATAAGCATCATATTATTCACCAAAATCGGCCACTAGTGTGTGTAAAAGAAGGGCTAGCCTATTTCTTGAAGTGTGGATTTCTCTCTAAGTTATTCCAAGAGCATTTGATGTTGTGTGAGCCATTTGAGGTGTCACATTTGAGGCACTAGGCACTCAAGCCCCATGGAGTCAAGCTACACTACAAAAGGTATGTACTCTATCTATATTATTACCCAAGTATCTATGATTGTATGCTAGATAGGGTAATACCTTGGAATATTAGCATTTGCATGTATATTAGAGAAAACATAGATCCAAGGTATTTAGGGTTGCATGTACACCATAGGAGTGTTAGAATGCTCAAAACCCAACAACATCATCCCCCCGTTAGAGGGAATTTCGTCACAAAATTAGAGTTTAAGTAAATAAGTAGTTACAAATAACTAAGTAAAAAGATGAGGATATTTCAGTTTCATTTGATCCTCACGCTCCCAAGTGAATTCAGGTCCTCGCTTGGCGTTCCAACAAACCTTCACTATCGGGATACATCTTTGCTTCGTTTGCTTGACCTCTCGGTCCATGATCTCTACAGGTTCTTCCACGAAGTTGAGGCTCTCGTTGATCTCGATCTCGTCGAGTGGGATTACAAGAGTCTCGTCGGACAGACACTTTTTCAAGTTTGAGACATGGAAAGTAGAATGTATGTTACTGAGTTCGCGAGGTAAGTTGAGTTTGTAAGCTACAGGGCCGATTCTAGCGAGAATCTCGAAAGGCCCTATGTATCTTGGATTTAGCTTTCCACGCTTTCCGAAACGTATCAAGCCCTTCCAGGGTGAGACTTTCAAAAGGACTCGGTCTCCCACCTGGAATTCCAAAGGTTTCCTTTGTTTGTCTGCGTAGCTTTTCTGTCGGTCTCTAGAGGCTTTCAATCGTTCACGAATCTGAACGATCTTCTCTGTCGTTTCCCGAATGATCTTCGGGGCCGTGAGAGTGCTGTCAGGAACTCATCCTTTTGCTAACTGAGTGTCACCCACCTCAGCCCAACACAGAGGGGATCTGCACTTCCGGCCATAGAGGACTTCAAATGGAGTAGCCTTTATGCTCGTGTGATAACTGTTGTTGTAGGAAAACTCGACAAGGGGTAAATGAGTATCCCATGCCTTCCCAAAGTCGATCACACAGGCTCGCAACATATCTTCCAAGGTTTGGATAGTTCTCTCACTTTGTCCGTCGGTCTGTGGATGGTAGGTTGTACTCATGTCCAGCCTCGTTCCTAAGGAGCTTTGTAGTGACTGCCAGAACCTCGAAGTGAATCTACTATCTCTATCGGAGATAATAGATATAGGAACACCATGCAGTCGTACGATCTCCCTAATGTATGTTCTTGTAAGCTTCTCCATCTTGTCGGTCTCTTTGATGGGTAGGAAGTGCGCGGACTTGGTCAATCTGTCGACGATGACCCAAATGGTATCAAGTCCACCCGTTGTCTTGGGTAACTTGGTTATGAAGTCCATTGTGACCCGCTCCCACTTCCACTCTGGTATCTCTAGTTGCTATAGTAGACCTGAGGGTTTCTGGTATTTGACCTTGACCTTGGCGCAAGTAAGGCATTTACTCACGAAGGTAGCAATCTCTGCTTTCATGTTAGGCCACCAGTATAACTTTTTAAGATCCAGATACATCTTATCTGAACTTGGGTGGACGGAATAACGAGTGTTGTGCGCTTCGGCCATGACCAAGTCTCTGAAGCCACCGTGTCTCGGTGTCCAGATCCGGTCCATGAGATATAAGGCTCCGCCACCCTTGACTTCCAAGTTCTTATCCATCCCTTGCAGGGATTCACCCGCCACATTTTCAGGTTTCAAGGCTTCGAGCTGAGCCTTCTTAATTTTTGTGGACAGATGTGAATGGATAGTCATAGTTAATGACTTGACTCTTCGACCAGAATATTCTATCTGACTTAGAGCGTCTGCTACTACGTTGGCTTTACCCGGATGATAACGAATTTCGCATTCGTAGTCATTGAGTAGTTCGACCCACCGTCGTTGTCTCATATTGAGCTCCTTCTGGTTGAATATATGTTGTAAGCTTTTGTGGTCTGTAAAGATAGTGATTTTCGTACCATACAGGTAGTGTCTCCAGATCTTCAGGGCAAACACAACTGCTCCTAATTCAAGATCGTGTGTGGTGTAGTTGACCTCGTGTGTCTTCAGCTGCCGTGAGGCATATGCGATGACCTTACCTCGTTGCATCAGAACACAGCCGAGCCCCTGGTTGGATGCATCGCAGTATACCACGAAGTCTTCTATCCCTTCGGGGAGGGATAGTATCGGTGCGGTGCATAAGGCTCGCTTCAGTGTTTGAAATGCCATATCTTGTTTCTCCTTCCAGTCAAAGGCCACACCTTTCTGGGTCAATGTCGTAAGAGGTTTCGCAATTCGAGAGAATTTCTGTATGAACCTGCGGTAGTAGCCGGCGAGGCCTAGAAATTGACGAATTTCTGTAGGCGTCTTCGGTTCCGACTAGTTTCTCGATGGCTTTAATTTTGGAAGGGTCCACGTGGATTCCTTTTTCGCTAACCACGTGACCTAAGAATTCGACTCTTCGGATCCAAAATTCGCATTTAGAGAACTTTGCGTAGAGCTTCTCTGCTCGTAGGGTTCCTAGGACTTGTCGCAGATGATCACTATGTTCCTCCTTACTTCGAGAGTAGATAAGTATGTCATCGATGAAAACGATGACGAACTGATCCAAGTAAGGACGACATACCCTATTCATTAAGTCCATGAATACTGCGGGCGCATTAGTCAATCCGAATGGCATCACTACGAACTCGTAGTGTCCGTAACGAGTTCAGAAGGCTGTCTTCGGAACATCCTCCTCAAGCACTCGTAACTGGTGATACCCGGATCTCAAATCAATCTTAGAAAAGTAGCTCGCCCCTTGCAGCTGGTAGAAATAAATCGTCTATGCGAGGAAGGGGGTAACGATTTTTGACCGTAAGCTTGTTGAGTTCCCTATAGTCAATGCACATACGGAACGATCCGTCTTTCTTCTTCACGAATAAGACCAGTGCTCCCCAGGGTGAGAAGCTTGGTCTTATAAAGCCCTTGCTGAGCAGTTCGTTAAGTTGACCGGACAGTTCTTGCATCTCTGCAGGTGCTAGACGATAGGGCGATTTGGCTACGGGGGTAGCCCCTAGAACTAAGTCGATCCTGAATTCGGCTTGACGTTTGGGAGGTAAACCCGGGAGTTCTTCTGGAAAAACGTCGAGGAAGTCGCGTACTACGGGGAGGTCTTTTAGATCTTTTGTTTTCTGGTTCACATCGACTATATGAGCAAGGAACGCACGATACTCCTTTCGTAGGTATTTCTGGGCTTGCATGCACGAGATGATACAGAGATGTGTACTGGGTTTGTCTCCGTATATCAACAAGGTTTCGTTATTTGGTAGGTTTAGACGGACTGCTTTCTCGAAACACAGAATATCGATGCGGTAAAGACTCAAGCAGTCCATGCCCACAATGACGTCGAAACTCTTGATTGCCACGGGTATGAGGTCGATTGAAAATGAATGATTATCTAGTGTGAGGGTACAACCTATGTAAATTTCGTTAGAACTTTCTGTCTTTCCGTTAGCCATTTCTACGACGAAGGTTTCTTTTAGTGCTTGTGGTGCTTGATTAAGTAAGTGTTTAAATTTTTGGTTCACGAAGCTCCTCTCTGCCCCACTATCAAATAGGATACATGTATATGAGTTATCGAGGAGAAACGTACCTATGACTACTGTGGGGTCTGCTACTGCTTCATTGTGGCCAATAGCAAGTAGTCTCCCTGCTCCTCCCACATTCCCAGCTTTAGGACAGTTTCTTTTGAAGTGCCATGTCTCGCCACACCCGTAGCAGGCCTGGCTTACTCCTGCACCGGGGACCTGGGTGATGGGTTTGGGTGGTGCTTTGCAAAATCGGACAGTATGGCCCTTCCGGTCGCAGTTGGTGCAGTGCAGTTCTCGGCAGGGGCCGTTGTGATGGAAATTGCACTTAGTGCACTTGGGTAGGCTCCCTGCATATGGCTTTGCTGGTACAGGGGCAACAGGAGTTGTGGCAGCACGAACAGCCACAACCTGTTGGTTCTTGGAAGAGGGCTGAGTTGATTTGCCCTTCTTTCGGTCCCAATGCTTTCTCTTGTTGTAGGCCGCTTTGGTTGGTGCTGAGACAGCAGTTGTAGTTGTTGTTGGAGGAGAAGGAACCTCGTGTAAGCCTTTGGGCCAATTCCTTGGCACTATCAAAGGTCGCAGGGTTCGATACTAGAACGTTCCCTCGATACGGGGTCACCAAACCCCAGATGTATCTCTCGATTTTCTTGCTTTCAGTGGGGACCATGTTGGGACATATAGTCACCAGGTCGCTGAATCTGGCCGTATAAGCCACTATGTCGGAACCCTTCATCTTAAGGTTCCACAGTTCCTCTTCGAGTTTCTGAACTTCGCCTCTCGGGGAGTACTCCTTTGCCATTATATCCTTCAGTGTCTCCCAACCCATAGCGTTAGCTGCTACCAGTGAGAGTGATTTGACATGGCCATTCCACCATGTCAGGGCCCTTTCAGTGAAGGTGCAGGCAACGAATTTTATCTTGCTTCCTTCAGGACAAGAGCACATCTCAAAGATTGCTTCCGTTCTTTCGATCCATTTGGACAGTGCAATGATCCCTCCGGTTCCGTTGAAGTACGCTGGTTTGCAGCTGATGAAGTCTTTATAGGTACACTCCCGTGTACGTGGTTGGATTTCACCATGGCTAGAGTTGGTGCCCGTCCCAGCTCCACTAGCACCACCAGAATTTACTTGAGCCATGGCTGCGATCACAGTTGCGGTCACAGCTGCCTGAAACATCACCGCATCGAACTGCGGAGGGGGTGGTGGTGGTGGAGGTTGATTTACAGGCATGCCTCTGGTCGGACGCTTGTGAGGCGGTATCTTTTACTGAAACGTTATAGGGATGATGATAGTAGTAAGAATCAATTGTAAGTATGATGAGAGTGATTCATGGACTAAATCGCCATAGTCCAACCATCAGATAGGGACATAACAATAGAGTAGGGAAACACAAGAGTAAAGACTTTCCAATAGATTAGATAACTGCCAATATTAATGGTATTAATGATGTAAATGAGTTCGGGAAAAATGACCTAACAGTAGGTCTTACATCAAACCATAAGGGAAAATGTTGACAGCTTAGAAATCCAGTTAAAGTACTTGAAAGATAGGAATATTTTACAGACAAGTGCTACATAGGCACAGAAAAGAAAGGCTATTCCTTAACCCAAAAGAAAATACGAGTCGACATCTTCTACCGGCGACGGGTATCCCTCGGGCGAACCCTCAGATCTGCCAGCTGATGTACAACTTCTTGAAGATGTCGCTCATGCGCCCTCCGACGCACTCAGAGTTCTATGACTTCAGCTCGGGATGCAGTTAGTTGTTGCTGCAGAGCCTCATTGGTTCTCCTAGTCCTTTCCATAGCCTCTTCGAGTTGGCGAATGCGGACCGTGTTAATGCCAGATTTGGCGTTAATCTCCATGACTCTATCGATGGCTGCTCGGCCTTGCTCGACATTCCGAGCAATCCTACGGACCATGATGGGCAGGACTCGGTCAGCGGAGCCTCCCTCGCTTAGGTTGTAAAAGCTTCGGTCTCCATTGAAGGGTAATGGTTGACCCTGTTCATCGCTCCAACGGTTCAAGTTTGTCGCCTACAAGGGTGTGGGGCCTTGAAATGCCGGCCGGGGGTTGAGGTTTGGGACTGGAGCCTCTTGGGGTAGGTTGTTGACTTCTGGTTCGGAGTTAGATCCATTCGAAAAACCTTCTGCGAGGTGATCATCCAAAGGGATTGGATGGTCCTCTTCTGGCTCTTCATCGAGCCACCCACCATTGTCTTGGTTGGGAAAATACGGATCGTCGGGGAGATGGAAGCCAGCCATGTTATCTACGCGAGAAAAAGGGGTATAAGAATCTTATAATAATAGACGTACTAATTAAGATAATTATAAGACGATCCTTACTAGTTACTTCAATACTTGCATAGTGCATACCAGTTACATGTGATAAAAAATAGGATAGACCATCGAATAAGTGACCTTAACTCTAAATCCACAACCAAACAAGGAACATGAAGTAAAGCAAGGGTCACAGATTCTAAGTCTATAACATCTTAGTCACATATAACCTTAGCGTATCCACTTAGCAACTATTGACCTACTAGTAAATACCTTTTTAGTTTTCAAATAAGTTATTATAGTAACACAAAATACTCCTATAGTATTTTAGGTTTATGTTCTGATCTAATGTTCTCGTTGTTGTAGTGTTGGTAAGTTTTTAGACTTGTTGCAACCTCACGACCACTCTTAGGCACATGCTAATCACTCCTTGGAAAATATAGTTGATCAGGCTATATCCTCCCCGGTTTGACTATATGTCTCTAAGCCTAATCGTGTTGTTCAACAATCGTAATACTTTTGTTCTGTTCTAGTATGATACTGACCTTAGTATGAATGTAGGTAGGTATACTTAGTTAAATATTTTATTATTTAAAAGTATAAACTCTTGGTCAGAGTATTTTAATCCCGTTGTGTTTATAGTTTGTATATCTTTTATGGGTTGATATACTCGATTCACTATAATCAATGCTCTGATACCCATCTGTCACACCCCAAAACCGGAACGGCGGAAACGTTCTGGGGCGGAGGACGTCATGTACAGTATCATAACAATGCATATTACTAAACAAGAAACAACATCCATTGCATTAATAGAATAATTTTAATACAAGCGTGTTCTATATAGTTTATAGGACACCAAAAATATGAATCAAAATAAAATATGAGTCTTGAATGTGCTCCATCTTCTCAAAAGCTTCATCGGTACCTGTCTACCGATGACCTGTGAATACAAGTTATTTTGAAGGAGTTTATCAGCATTAAAGCTGGTGAGTTCATAAGTATTTAGTGTCATTGCTTGTATGAAAATGTTTGTAAGTTTGAAGAAAATGTTTGTAAGTTTTCAATATAAATGTTTGTAGTGAATAATTGTATCTCCTAGAAAATCCTATATTTTCTACTAAAACTGGCCTTCTACCAAGGCATCAATGTTCTGTATGTTTGTTTCGTGTAAAAGTGTGTATTTTCCCAAGTATGACTATTATTAACTAAATATAGTTTAAACATTTATGAATATGTGAGAAGATCACAAGTAAATATAATAGGGAAGATAATGTTTTACCTCAGCAGTAACACTGCTGGCTATAAAGTGATAAAATTCAGATTCCAGGTAGTATTAAATGTACAATACCCCACGGGGAGTCTAAAGTAGTCTTTAATCTTAGGTTTGTTAATTAAAGGCTTAAATGTGAACTCGTATGTAACCATGCTGATCGACGACTGAATAAGTGATGACCCTTCGGTGTCATATGTAGTGAGATGACATTTTGTCACCCCTTGGCCTTATCGGCTGGGACTGTAGCTAGCAGTCGGGGTATGGGAGTGTCTGTCCCGTATAGATCTATACATACAATGCCCGCTCTCCCTCCAGGAGACTCTGGTTACAAAATGATACAACACGGTCTTGTTGTATCCAAAAATAGTGTGTCACATTCTTGTTATCGTATTCTAATGTTTGTATAGTAAGTCGTAGTGTAGTGATGTTCTCTCTATACTAGTGTATAGTATATTCTCTTGTATAGTGACTAGTGTGTATTGTATTTCGTTATAGTATGTTTGTAATGACTTGTAAATGTACTGACGCTTGTATGCTTCGTTGTACTAGTAATAGTGAGTTGTAATCTCTTAAACTATACCTATTATAGTTATTAGTAATGTTGTTTGTATGCCTTTGCTACCCAAAGGTACTGAACTGAAGTAAAAACTTTTATATCTAAACACATATATATGATATATAACTAAGGTTTCAACGACATTTGGACAAAAAACAGGATACTCTAAGTCCACAACCAAACGAGGAACAGGAAATAAAGTGAGCTATCAGTCCTAATTCCTTCAAATCTTACTTATATAAATATATATGTATAGACATGAGTTTGACAATAATATAAGTTTAAAAGAGTTTGATAAGGATTTAACATTTAGAAGAGTTTAATAAAATGTTTTGAAGTGTTTGAAATCCATAAGTTTGATAACAATTTGAAAGTAATAGAAAATCTTTATGTTCGTTCTAGTTATTAATCACATGTGATTAATATAATAACCAGAATGTTTCAATTTGTATTCCCCCCCCCCCCATAAAAGCATTCAAAATCGTTTCAAAGGTTGATTAAGGGGTATGAACTCACCTGTAGTGAGTGGTTTGGATGGAAGTGCTGGATAGGATGCTAAGTGTCAAGTGAGGACTTGAGCACACACACAGATCCTATTTAACATATAATGACACATATATGTATCTAATTAGTCAATTAACAACTAATTAAGAAAATAAAGACACCCTAGGACATGGAAAACACTTTAATTCAATTGCTAGAAGTACCAAAGGGTTGCATCTAAGGAAAGTATGGCCTCTCATTAGAGTTTATGGCCAACATGGATGCATCACATGAGTTTACGGCCCAGGGGTAATTTCGCCATGAGTTTACGGCCCAGGGGTAATTTCGCCATGAGTTTACGGCCGTAAAATCATGGTATTTTGTACCAAGTTGTGTTATAAGGTCTTACAAGTCATAATGAAGTGTTCTATGATCAAGTCTAAGCCTTAGGAAGGAATAGTGGCACAAATGCACCACTTTTTAGGGTTTATGGCCCAAGGTGATTGCGTTGGACGTAAACACCATGTGTTCTTGATTCGTTTGTTGTTTTAAGGTCCTATACTCTTCTCGGAAGTATTCTAGACTTGTTTCCAAGGCTTTGGAAGGGATTAGGGCTCATTTGCACCCTTAATTAAGGTTTACGGCCCAAGGAGCTTGCCTTGGCCGTAAACACCTTTTGATATTGTTTGCTTGATGTTTTCTAGGTGTAAACTAAGTGATTCAAGCATATAACAAGCTAAGGCAAGAGTACTTACAAAATAGAAGCTTGTAAGGGTGTTTAAGGTCCAAAAACACTAGTGTGTGTTCTTGGTGAAATGAAGAACACTTGAAGATCTATCAAAATGAAGAGATTTCACGGATGAAATCATGTACAATCACTAGATATTGAAGGATATCAACTAATAAAGGAAAGAAACACTTACAAAGTTGAAGATCTTAGTGAAAATCGGATGATACTTGAGAGAGAATGACTTCTAGGCTTGAAAATGGTAAAAATGACTAAAAATGACTAAGTGTCATATTTATACCTTAGAGTTTACGTTCGTAAACTCCATTTTATGGCCGTAAACTCCAAACTCTTGGAGTTTTGAGACTTAAATGTTGCACATTAAACTCTAGAGTATACTTCCTATATTTACCTCTTGAAGGTACTAGGCTTTAGAACACTCAAACAGGCTCTAAACAATGCTAACAGTTAGCAGAAATAAGTATGACTTAGATTGAAGTGAATGGTTGTACAAGATAGAAATTTCGAGTTTTCACATTCTGGGATGTACTTGACCCGGTTGGCATGGTCCATTTGGGTTGCATGGCATCATGCATTTGGATAGACTAAAATGAGAGAAATAACACTTAAGGTTTATTAATATATTATAAGTTCTAATATATTAATAGTATTATTTAATTAGTATTGATCAAGAATTAATTTGGAATTAATTAAGTGATCAAAAGAAGACTAATTAAATATATGGGTTGATTGTGTAAATCACTCATACTTGTATAGTGGACTAATGCTCCATGGATTATCAAGTTGGGCTAAAACCCATAGGATGCTCCATGGATGCTCCATGGTGGTTGTAGAACCCATGGGTCATGGAAATGAAAGGTCATGACAATTAGGGTTTACATGGTGTAACCCTAACTGTAACACACTATATAAGGATCCTTATGTTCACCAAAATCGGACTTAAGCAAGAAAGAAGAGGGCTAGCCGATTTCAAGTAGTGTGACATTTCTCTCAAATTTTATTTCAAGTGCATTTGGTGTTGTGTGAGACATTTGAGGCATCACACTTGGGGTGCTAGGCTCTCAAGGTTTTCAAGGAATCCAAACTACTACAAGGTATGTTTTCTAGCTTACTTTTATGTTTAAAGTTCCCCATGTATGCTAGATAGGATTATGAACCTTGGAAAAACCAATTTTGCATGTATCTTAGTCAAACATAGATCCAAGGTTTCTAGGGTTGTATGTACACCTTAGGAGTGTTAGAATGATCAAAACCCAACACAAGGTTCTTTGGAACAAGGAGGTGAAGCTAGCAAATGTGCAATGACAGCATCGAATGGGCTCTGAATGGACATGTGAGCCGGAAGAGGAGATGTGAGATCACTACCCAGACTTGTTTGTGCCAGCAGACTTCGAGGATGAAGTCTAGTTCAAGTGGGGAAGATTTATAACACCTGTTCTAGGTATTATTTAATTTTATAAGTTTTAGGGTTTTTGTGCTGGGACTCGACGATTTGGGGAAGTCCAACTCGTCGAGTAGAGGTTATTATGAGGACGCGGGACTTCAAATCTACTCGACGAGTCGGAAGGCCCCGACTCGACGAGTAGGCACTGTAAAGAAAAACCCTAATTTTCAAGGGTTTGTACCCTATTTAAAGAACTTATGGCTCATTTTCAGCCTCTTCCATCGTTCCTACAGCCCAGAGAAACCCTAGTTTGAACCTTGCACCTTCTTGAGAGAGAGAGAGAGAGAGAGAGAGCTTTTGAGAGTATTTTTGGTGTGATTGTGAAGATTTTGGAGCTTGAAGAGGAAGGAGCAAAGAGGGAAGCAGTAGATCCGACATCTACCCTGTATTGGCGACCATATCGAGGTATAAAGTCACTATCTTGACCTTTAGTTGCTTAGATCTCTTTTCTTTGAAGTAAATGGTCACTTTTGGTGCCAAAAGGGTGTCATACTCGGATTTGGACTTGTCACAAGGATATGGTTCCTTATCTGGACACCTCTAGGTCTTCAATGACATAAAGTTGCTCACTTTATCCAGCTTAGGCCCTTCCCATGCACTAAAACCTTTTAGGAACCTTAGTTTTGGTGTTTTAGCCTTGTGAGGCCTTGCATGCACGTGAAGTTTGCAACTTTACGTGGTAACTACGAGAAATTGGATCTGTAGTTTGGGACCTTGGATCTTTCTGGAAGGATTGAACACAAAAAGGATTGAAGGAACTCGTCGAGTCCCTTAGTCGAATCGACGATTCGGGTAGGGTTTACCCACTTTCGAGACTCTGAATGAGTGCAATGAAGGATTAGAGTTTTTGGCCTGCATGAGTTTTCGGTCTTCTAGACATTAAGGAACTCGACGAGTTACATAGGTAACTCGGCGAGTTGACGAGTTACTCAGGTGACTCGACGAGTTGATGGATGCACTCGACGAGTTGAGGTCAACTTGGACCGTTGACATTGAATGTTGACCTCGACTTTGACCAGGGTTGACCAGTGTTGACTTTGAGGGCATTTATGGTATTTTGGGATTGTGACAAGTTAATCACATGATGATTATAGGCAGTTGAGTTGGATCAGTGCATTGAGACTTATTGGATCTTATCTTGTCAGTTCAACATTCACGAGAGGTGAGTCTCCTCACCATACCAATGGGTGTAAGGCACCAAGGCCGGCCCATTTTGTGATATGTGGTACATTAGTTGATGTAGATATATGTGATATGATAGTTAAATATATGCTAAGTGGTATGCTAGTGTTTATATGATTCTTGCAGGGAAGACCATGGGGGGAGCCCATATCACTTGGATATAAGACCATGTTGGGGAGCCCATGGCTTGTCAGTTAAAGACCATGGGGGAGCCCATGGCAATTGTATGAAAGAACATGTGGGGGAGCCCATGGCTTGTCAGCTAAAGACCATGGGGGAGCCCAGGACACGTTGGTATAAGACCATGTGGGGGAGCCCATGGCATCCTTAAATGTTTGTATGCATGGTTGTTGTGATATATGTAGTTTTTATAGCTAATATGATTATGTGTTTATGTGGATTGTGTGGGGTATGCTCTGGGGAACTCACTAAACATTAGCTTACAGTTTGTGAATTTGTTTCCGGTACATCTGACCCTAAGGGCAAGGGCAAGGCTTGATGACGCGACATGCACTCTCTCTCAGGCGCTTTTATGGGACACTCTGATGATTTGAAATAATATTGTTATTGATATGAATTTGAAAACAATTGTATTTGCGATTTTATGGTTTATGGAAAATGTTTTGGCTATTTAAAAATGAAAAGATTCTTTTGAAAATTGGGTCGTTACAAAAATAGTCATTGACAAGAGGGTTGGAAAAGATAGGATTTTCATATGTTGTGGGTTGGAAAAGATGGAAGAGATATGAGAGAGAAAAACTGATGTAGCAGTGAGTTGTGAGAGAATGACTCATTCCTCCCTAAGAACCGTTTTTGTAATAAAATCACTAAAAATTTATGCGAATGACTTACAAAACGTCGATCCATATCTCTCTGCATTATTTTTAATGATATTAAAGTTGCCAAAAATAATATATTCACTGTAACACCCTAGTTTTTTTTTCAAGCTTTAAAATGCTATGGTTTTAAAAACATTCAGGTGTTAACCTACATTTAACAAAAATCGGTCCCACAAAAAAACATTTACAAATTTAAAACATTGGGTGTTACCATTAAATATCAATACAACCATATCAAACAAAATCAAAATTACATCAATACAATTAACAAGGAACTTAACAAGTTCCACTTAATTCTCTATCACTTGACTTCTAACTTCCATCTATCATCATTTCTCCTTAAGTGTAACGTGAGATACATGACATTAAAAAGATATACGTAAGACAATAATGTCTCATGACCTGTGCGGGTTTGTGACCCAAAACGTTTATCACATTTTCATTAAAAACATTTCATTTTTGCAAAACATATATTTTCAAGCATTTTAAGAAAAATTCTTTTCACACATATCATAAATATCATTTCATATATTACCATTTCATTTCAAAAGATATCTTTCCACATTTCATTTTATATCCAAACATTTCATTAGTTATAACGTAATTCAAGTCATTTCTTTTCACATTCCATTCTATATTTCATTAAGGGCTAATTCCGATGTTGAACCGTTTCCATTTTTATACTTAGGTGAAAGATCTAGTATGTTCAAAAATTATATTAAAGTGATATTGCAAATTAACATATGATACTAATGGGTCACACGAACAACAACTTGATATAATTGATTATTTATTAAAAATTGATTTTAATAAATATTCAATAAACTCTTTTAACTGGAAATTATTTATTTCATGGAAATATTAATTTTCATTAGCAAGTAACATTACATAATTTATATGGTATGAATTAATAAGTCATGCACAACATTTTGGACTAGATAAATTATTTTATTTTACCAAAAAGTTAAAGTTTATATTTTATAAACTTGGTTTATAAAATATAAAAGGCTTTGTCTTCTTTTGCTTTTTTTTTTTTTAAGAAATCATGGAAGAAAAAGGAGTGCATGGTCTTTTGATCAAGCTAATAAAAAGCATGGGTCTTAAAGGTATGAGAGACAAACTAGCTTTAGGGACATAAGTGCTTAACTAGTAAATGAATTGTGTGTAATAGATGTGTTTTCAAGAAAGGCTTTCATCCTCTTTCTTTTGTGGGCTAGAAAAAACGTGATGCACATTTTGTGTATGTATATTCTCTCCTTTTTGTTCATCTTTAGAAAGAATACTTGCATTTACACTCTCTTGAAGTTCATACTTTGGTTATGAACTTCAAGCTTAAGAGTTATATGAGTTTTACAAGACTAGCATCTTAAATCAAGTTGGTAACTTGTTGGTGTCTCAAAGGTTCGATATTCTCCATCAACTTCCAAGCCTTCCCTTGAGGATTCAAAGTCTACAAATGTTGTTAAACACGTCTTCCTCTTTGGTGCTTGTTTTCTATCCAAACTTTGCAAGAAGATCCTTGGTGGGTATAAACTTGTTTTATGTTCGTTCTAATTTTAAAGTCTTTCGTTGCTAAATTTTATGTTTTTGAAACTAAATTTTGAATAAAAACCCAACAATTGGTATCAGAGCCACCTTGCAAGTTTGGTTAGATTTTTTTATTTTTGGTAATCTTAGTTTTTGGAGAGTATGGATAACTTGGTTTTGTATAATAACAAGTTCGTACATCCGATAATCGATACACATCCGATGCGACCCATCCTTATTGTTCACGAACAAGATCGGCACTTCGCATGTCGAACTACTCAGCTGAATAAATTCGTTGTCTAACAGCTCCTGCAACTGTGTAGATAACTCCTGCATCTCTGGAGGTGCTAACCGATAAGGTGCTTTGGTTATCGGATTCGCACCATGAACCAAGTCAATTCGAAACTCTACCTACCTCTATGGAGGCACTCCATGCAAATCCTCCGGGAACACATCTGGGTATTCCCGAACAATCGGTACATCACCCACAATCGTCTTACCCTTCTCCTAGGTATCCATCACATAAGCCACAAACCCAGAACAACCCTGCTAAAGATAGTGTCAGCCGCTGGCTGCTGAACAGAGAGTCGACCCACGCTGAACACCCTCTCCCTGAATCACTAACTCTCCGCCACTTGGGGTACGAATACGTACCAACTGATGCTCGCAATCAATCATTGAACTATTGGGGCTCGACCAATCCATCCCTACAGTAACCTTGCTCTCATGCAAAGGAATGGGAACCAAATCAATTGGGTAACGCTCACTAAACAACTCCAATATACAACCCCGACGAATCCTTGATACTCGCAGAGGTCGATCATCATCAATATCGACCTCTAATGGATAATCTAGCTCCCATGGAGCATTGACAAACCTCTTGCAGAGCGCAAGAGATACAGAGGATTGTGTAGCCCCCGAATCAAACAAAACCAAAGCTGAGATACCGTTCACAAGGAACGACCCTAAAAACACAACACATATATAAGTAGGAAAATTGTAACATTTGAGATTTTGGTATGTTTCTTTTAACCCATTAATGTAAAATTTCTATCATTTTTAGTCCTTAGCTAGTATGGGGGGCGTACTCTATGAGTACGCTTAGCGTACTAGCTCATCGATGGATCGCGAGTTCACCTACATACGTGGGGCGTACGTGGGAGTACGCATGGCATACATAATGAAGGGGAAAACCCTAATTTTTAGGTTTTGTCCTTATTTAAACAACTTAACACACCCTTGGACCTTCTATTGATCAACCTCCATCTCTCTATACCCTATGATCGAATCCCTAAGTGTCATTTGTGAGATTTGAGCTTAAAAGTGAGTTTTGGTGGTGTTGTTGGTGAGGTCGAAGAAGAAGAACACTTGGAGGTTGCTTGGGAGTGGCTTGAGCTTCTAGATATAGAGTCATCTTCATCTGAGCAAGCCATTTGAGGTAAAAAGCTCTCATATTGATGGTTCTTTATGCTAGATCCAACTTAGGGTGTTATTTGTGTATTTTTGGGTCTTTTAAGCCATATTTGAGATAATGGTCTACTCCAGAAGCCATGAATGTTAGATCTTAGCACATTTGAGGTCCATTGTCAATAAAAATGCAACCTTTATGGGTTATTTTGGTCCATGCATGTGTTAGGTTCCTTGTTATGGTTCTCTTTGAGTTTTGGGTCTTATTATGACATGCATGAGAGTAAAGTTGCCAACTTTACGTGTTAAGTCACCACTTAGGATCAGATATGAGAGTTTGGCATGATGGCTTAACCGATTATGTGCTAAATGGGTTGGATCGGTTGTCTGTGGAGTACGCGTGGCATACTCAGTTTGTACGCTGCATGTATTGGCCTCGGAAGGAGTACACTAAGTGTAAGCCTGAGCACGCCCAGCGTACTCAGCTGTTTGACTTTTTGAGCTTTTAGTGTTTGGGCCTTTTTGGGCCATTTGACTTCTGACTTTGGGCCATGGATGAACTACGGGCTTTCTTGGGATTAGGTTCGTGATGATTTGGGCCTAATTAAGAAGTTGGGCATATTGGGCATTGGGATGCCATTTAGGAGTTTAGGCCTTTTGAGCAAATGGGTTGGGCCTTGGTTTTGGGCCAAGTAAGAAAAGGGTAAAATGGTCTTTTACCCTGGATGTTGCACAAGTAATTTAGATTCTTGATTATGGGTCGAGATCCAATTATTAATTGGATATTTTTTGATGATGTCAGCGCGGGGATTTTCCGGATCAGCAGACCAATATTATATCTAAGAGATTCAACAGCTTGAGGTGAGTTTCCTCATTGTTTTTAGTGGGTCAAAGGCACCAATGTCGGCCATGGTTTATTATGATTAGGATGCAAGTTGTCTGCGTGACTCTTGCATGTATGATATGTGTTTATATGTATACCGGGTGGGGCCTGATGATTATGTTGTATGCTATTTATCTTTGTGATTTCTGCATGTGTTTATATGTTTGTATGTATACCGGGCGGGGCTCGATGCCAGTCGGGACCTGATGACTAACAAATCTGTTCCGAGAGGGGCTCGATGCCGGGCGGGGACCATTATATGTTTGATATGTTTGATATGTGGTATTTTGGGGAACTCACTAAGCTTTTTGCTTACGGTTTTCAGTTTATGTTTCAGGTACTTCTGGTTTGAAGGGGAAGAGCTCGGGATGATTGCAGTGCACACACCATGTTATTTAGCATTTTATATGACTCTGATTGTACTTGGATGTTATTTGATATACTTTGATTTCTATGGTTATATTATACTGTTATGGATAATGGTTTTATTAATATAAAAATCAAAATTTTTGGTCTTAATTTTTGGGACGTTACTAGTTGGTATCATAGCCTTAGTTTGATGGATTCAGGCATACTATTGGGTGTGTCTGAACTCAAACTGATGGTTTCGTGGAATTTTTCAAAAATAAATGTTTTATAAAAGGTTTTCTAGTAAAAGAAAATGGGTGTGGTGCATGCAATCGACCGAGCTCAAGTAAGTTTTCCCAAAATACCCATACATGTTTTATGATATGCTTTGATTTATGAATATATGAATCACATGCTAGTTAGGGCTAAGGATCTGCTCATGATTTGGATGATATAATGTTAGGAGAGATGCCTATATATGTCTATTGTATGATCTTGTAGACTTGCATGCTAGTACTGATTAGTCAATGATAGGATCGCCTGTTTAGGCTATGCTTGTTCCGATTACTCGATGATCGAATGTTGTTTGCGTTGCGCTTCTAGGAGTTTCCATTAACTTCAACTAACTAGTAAGTGAATATACTAAGTTACATATTGTTGATACTAAATAATTTTAGAAGGTTAGGTTTTAACTCTATTGCGCAGCTATTGTTTGAGTCCAACCGTTGTAGTGTGAGACCTTTCATTCGAAGAGTTATCTGGTGTCAGCGATATGTAATTGTATTCGTGAGCTAGTTAGAGGATGTTAGGGGGAGTTCCTTCTGCAGCTGATGGTGGGGAGTAGTGTGGTGGTTGCCCTAGGAAAACCTAGGAAGAGATTTAGTGTTGGGAGCCTTGTCTTGTTGAGGATTGTATGTATGGATAATGAGTGACTTTGAGGATTCAAAGCGATCCTTGAGGAAAGTACGGATAGATGTGGAAGGTAGTATGGGCCCATACTACTGGAAGCAGATTATCCGTACTTGAGTCAAGGAGATCTACGATGATACCAGGAAGCTTGTAGAGTATGAGACTCCTCGATATATATTTATTCGTGTTCTGTGGTTTGTATGGTCTATTTTCAATATGGTAACCCATTGAGGAAAATCGGTTAGTGTTTTTGGTGCTGATGAGGGTTCAGGTTTGGGTTCTAGAGCTGGACAGTTGGATGATCAGATGCGGGAGTTCATTTCATCTGAGATTACCCGCAACATACTTGACCAGACTCCTGTTATCTTTGGTACGATCAAGGAGGGAATTCTGGAGATTTTGGATGAGCGCTTAAGCACTTTTCGGTCTGAGATGGTGGCATTGATGGGAGCTCGCACTTTGACTTTACGTGAGTTCAGGGCATATGGAGCCCCAGAGTTCTTCGGGAAGAAGGACCAGATCACGACCAGACATTGGTTAGCGGATGTCGCTAATGCCTTCCGCACTAGCAGTTGTCCCGATGGGGCAAAGGTCAGACTTGCTTCCTATCTTTTGAAAGACAGAGCCCCAGACTGATGGGAGGAGGTAGGACTGCTTTGGGAAGCGAGGCGATTGAGTCCATGACTTGGCAGGATTTTGTGACGAGATTTTGGGCCGAGTTCGCGCCTATGATTGAGGTCCAGCAGTTGGCGCGAGAGTTTCAAGATCTCTGCCAGACTACTAAGACGGTGGCTGAGATCACCGCTATGTTTCACGAGAGGGCATTACTGGTTCCACAATATTTGGTGGATGAGCAGATGAAGTAGGCGAGATACCATGAGATGTTGAGGAGTGATATCCGGCAGTTTGTGAGCCGATCCAGTTGCAAGACATTGGATGACATGATAGCGAGGGCCAGAGAGAGACAAATTGATTTGGAGATGGAGAGGAAGAGGAAGTCGGATCAGGTTCAGAGTTTAGAGGGTTTGGGAAAGAGGCCCAAGGTTTTTGATTCGAGATCTAGAGGCCGGCAGAGTCAGATCCGCTGTGGCAAGTGCGGCAAGACGCACGATGGGACATGCAAGGTGGGTGGTTCTGGTCGCTTCAAGTGCGGTCGGACGGGTCATATTAGCAGGGATTGTACTGCTACTACCACCACCACCACGGTATCCGATATGATTTGCTTCCATTGCAATGATAACACCCACTCCAGCGACTCTACAGATTACTAATGGCCGCATTGGCAAGGCAGATGCGCCTGTTGCGAGGAGCTGGACTTTCCAGCTGACAGCCGAGGAGGCTTGCATTGCACCTGATGTGGTGACGGGTATGTATCTTCTCCTGATCTCTTTATTTATATTAATTTGTCTACTTAAATTTGTGTTTTTTATTTTAGGATCATTCCTTGTGAATGGTATCTCTGCATTGATATTGTTTGACTCGAGGGCTACCCGATCTATTGTATCACTTGCGCTTAGCAAGAGGTTTGTTGGAGCTCCAACGGACCTGGATTTTCCCTTAGAGGTTAAGATAGCGTATGATCGATCTGTCCGGGTATCGAGGGTTCATCGTGGTTGTGTTCTTGAGATGTTCAGCGAGCAGTATCCGATTGATTTGGTTCCCATTCCTTTGCGCGGGAACAAGGTTATTGTAGCGATGGATTGGTTGATCCCCAATGGGGCAATGATTGATTGCGAGCATCAGCTGGTACACATTCGGGCCCCAAGTGAGGGAGAGTTAGTGGTTTAGGGGGAGAGTGTTCAACGTGGGCCGGTTCTATGTTCAACAGCTAGGGTCAGGCGCTATCTTCAGCACGGTTGTTCTAGATATGTTGCTTATGTTATGGATACCCGGGAGAAGGGTAATGTATCGGTTGATGATCTACTAGTTGTTCTAGATATGTTGCTTATGCTATCAGAACCTGACGCGCCCCACCCCAATACGAAACCCATATTCTAAGATGAAGAGTCAATGACCCTCGACTATCATAATCAAAGTAAGCCACCTAACTCACTATGCGCTCACTCTTCCGGTGCTCTTCCTTCATAGCCTCAATTTGCGCCTCTCATATCCGCTCCAAAAGCGGAGTAATCACGGTCATCCTGAAACAAATATCCCTGATCGGGGCTGCGACTGCCTTATGGATAAGAGCATCGACCACCAAATTGGCCTTCCCCGGATGGTAAAGGATCTCACAATCATAATCCTTCACCACATCCAACCACCGGCGCTACCTCATGTACAACGGACCCCATAGAGGTAATGTCGCCAAATCTTGAGGTAAAAACCACAGCCCCCAGCTCTAAATCTTGCGTCGGATAATTCGCCTCATTAGGCTTCAGTTGCCTCGAAGCGTAAGCGATCGCGCGACACCTATGCATCATAATTATACCCAAACCTGTGATCGACGCATCACAATAAACCACGAAATCCTCAACACCCTCCGACAGGGTCAAAATCGGCGCCTAACATAATCTCTGCCTCAGGGTCTCAAAAGCTGCCTGCTGCTCAGGACCCCAGGGAAAAGTGACGGTCTTCTTCGTCAACCGATTCAGAGGAACCGCTATCTCGGAGAAATCCTGATTGAATCTCCGATAGTAACCTGCTAAACCAAGGAAACTCTAAATCTCAGATGGAGACTTCGGAACCTCTCACCTGATCACGGCCTCGACCTTGGCCGGATCGTCCAGAATACCATTCTGGTTGACAAGGTTCCCCAGGAACTGCACCTCGTGCAACCACAACTCATACTTGGACAACTTCGCAAAAAGTCTCTCCCTCCTCAGAGTCTCTGAAACCTCCCTCAAGTGCTTCTCATGCAACTCCTGGGTCTTGGAATACACTAGGATATCATCAATGAATACAATCACAGAACGATCCAACATCGGTCGACACACGCGGTTCATGAGATCCATGAACACGGCTGGAGCATTGGTGAGCCTAAAGGGCATTACCAAGAACTCGTAATGACCATAATGAGTCCGGAAGGCCGTATTCTGCACATCGTCCTCTGTGACCCTCATCTGATGATAACCCAAACGAAGATCAATCTTGGAAAACGAAGATGCACCCTAAAGCTGGTCAAACAAATCATCAATCCTCGAAGGTGAATAATGGTTCTTCATCGTTAGCTTATTCAACTCCCGATAGTCAATACACATCCAATGCGACCCATCCTTCTTCTTCTCAAACAGGATCAATGCACCCCAAGGCGAACTACTCGGTCGGATGAACCCTTTGTCTAACAACTCCTGCAGCTGTGTAGGCAACTTCTGCACCTCTGGTAGAGCTAACCGATATGATGCTTTGGCTATTGGAGCCGCACTAGGAACCAAGTCAATCCGTAACTCCACCTACCTCTCCGGAGGCACTCCAGGAAAATCCTCCGGAAACACATCCAGGTATTCCCGCACAATCGGCACATCATCAACCGACGCCTTACCCTTATCCAGGGTATCCATAACATAGGCGACGAAACTGAAACAACTCTGATGAAGATTATGTCTGGACCTAGCGGCTGAGCATAGGACCGACCCGTGTTGATCACCCTCTCCATGGACTACCAAATCTCCCCCACTTGGGATCCGAACACGTACCATCTGACGCTCACAATCAATCACCTCCCTATTGGGGCTCAGCCAATCCATCCCCACTATAACCTTGTTCTCGCACAAAGGAATGGGAACCAAGTCGATCAGATACTGCTCGTTAAACATCTCTTGAACACAATCCCAATGAACCCTCGATACCCATACAAATTGATCATCTGCAACCGCAACCTCTAATGGATGATCCAGCTCACCCATAGTTCCAAAAAACCTCTTACTAAGCGCAAGAGACACGAAAGATCGGGTAGCCCCCGGATCAAATAATATCAAAGCAGAGATGCCATTCACAAGGAACGATCCTAAAACAAAACACACAAATGTAAGCATAAAAATCAACATAAATAAAGAGTTAAGGAGAAGAGACATACCCGTCACCACATATGGTGAAACACGCACCTCCTCGGCAGTCAGTTGAAAAGCCCTGCTGCTCACAACAGGCGCATCCTCCTTGCCCTGGTGGCCATCTGTGATCCGTAGGGTCGTTGGAGTAGGTGGTACTACTGGTCTCCCTGATGCTAAACTCGGGCAGTTGGCCTACTTGTGGCCTGTCTGATTGCAAAAGCAAATCAGATCTGATGTTTGGGTGGTGGTGATAGCAGCAGTACAATCCTTGTTAAGTGCCATTTCTTGTTGCACTTGTAGCAGCCCGAACCACCCACTCTGCAAACACCATCATGTGACCTGCCGCTGTAACACCCCGTTTATTAAATAAATAAATAAATAAAATAATGAAGGTATAGTTGCCCTAAAATCAATAATTATATAGCAAGGTGTTGGATTCGAAGGGTTAATTGGCACAATTCAGAAGTTGGGGGTTAAAAGTGTAAGTTCCGGATTGGTTTTGTAAGTATTTATGAAGGTATGGACTACTTGGTAAATTATTGGGACTTAACTTGAAAGGATTTTGAAGACTAAGGGCTGAATATGTCATAATTGAGATATTGGGGCAAAAAGGGTAAGTTATGTACCTTAGTTGAAAAGAATTGTCCAGCAAGGGTTGTTTTCTAAAATTCAGACCTAATTAGTAAAGGTTTTCAAGGGTAGGGTATAAATGGTAAATATTAGATTAAGTTTGAAAGAAAATGTTATGGGGATGGACTATTGTTGTCATTATGGCAAACTTTTAAGATGGGGTCGAGTATTTAAAGGTTGCGTAATCCTAACCCTAACTAAACCCTCCAGCCGTCACCCCCCTTATGTCTCCCACCGGCCGCCGTCCTCTCCACCTTCCTCTCTACCTCCAGCCGCCGCTGCCGGCTCCGACCACCTAGCACCGTCGAACGGCCCTTGTCACCGGCAATAGCGAACACCGATGGAAACCGGGAAAGGACGTTGCAACAGTTGAAGATTGGAGAAGGAGTTGGTGTCGTGGGTGCCGCCGATTCGCGACTTCCTAGCCGCCATTGAAGACGGAGATCGTCGGAGCCAACCCTTCTACTTCGGAAGCTGCTGCTGTGGACCGCCGCTGCCGTTTTCCGGGCAGTTACGATCACCACCTCTCTTCTCTCTTTCTTGCTGTCGGCGTTTCCTCGTTTCACGGTGGTCTCTTCTCAGTCACGACCATCGTTGCCGTTTGGCTCGGTTCTGTTACCCAGGTCGCTTCTCCAGCCACTACAACTACCGCCATCTCGCGTCGCCGCCGCTTCTTCCGTTTCACGTTCGTGGGTTCTCCAGCTGTCGTCTCCCTCCGACGGTGAGGTTGTTGCTCTGTGAGTGTATGAGTTCCGTCGTGCGGGTGTTAGTCTCAACCCATGTCTCATGTGAGGATGCGTTTAGATGGTCGGAAAACAGAGAAGATAACCACCATGGCCGCCAACCATGGTGGTTGCCGCCATGTACCACCGCCGGCTACCAAAAGAGTGGTTGTGTGTGTGTATGTTTATGTTAGTTAGTGTATGTGGTTATTTTTGGATTAAAGCATTGTAATTGTAATTGGCAAAAGAATAATGAAAAGAAACTCAAAACCACCACCGTAAGGTGGTGGCCGCCGCCGTGAGCCGCCGTGTGCCGCCGTTGACCACCACTACCCAAGGTGGTAGTGGGTGGTGCCCGACTTAGGAAAACCCTAATTGTCCTAATGAAACCCTAATGGGCCTAAGGACTTAGCTTTTGGGCCTAATTGGATTGTAATGGGTTGGAAACCCTAATTAGGGTTTAGAAAACCCTAATCTTGGAATTAGAGGTTTGGACTTATCGGGACCCGCATTTTGGACCATTGGAGTGAAGATATGACTCAAGCCCGATTTCATTGTATGTTTGGACTTAATGGATTAAGTCCTTAATGGCTTAAGTTTTTAATGGGTTAAGTAGGAACACTAAACCCTAATCGTCATTTAATGTGAAAACCCCTAATTGGGTTTTGGGTTCTTATTGGGCCATTTATTGGATTATGCTGATGTGGGCCTTTATGGTCCAATTGGGAACATATTTATGGAGTACGGAAATTATTAGGATTTAGGATAAGGCGCATTGTTACGGCTTGGGCCCAATTTGGAAAATTGGGCCATAAGTGGGCCATAATTGGGCCTTGAAGATTATTAGCTATTGGGCCATCAGAATGCCAATTGTTTGGACTAGAATAATTGGTTGGGCTTTAAAATAAGTACATGTAGAGGTCTGGGCCTAATTTGGAAAATTGGGCCATATGTTGGGCTTTGGCCCATTATTTGTCTATTGGGCCTTTAGAGTGTGAGTTGGGTCTTGGGCTTGGAACCCAATTATTAATTGGGTATTGGTTGATGTTGAGAGTTTGGGAATCTGTCATCCAGCAACTAGAGTTTTATCCGCGGGACTTTAGCAGCGATAGGTGAGTCTTCTCACCATACCAATGGGTCTAAGGCACCAAGGCCGGTCCATTTTATGATATGTGGTATACTAGCTAAAGTTGTAGCATGTGGCATGTTAGCTGGTTATGTGCTAGGAAGTATGATAGCGATATATGTGGTATGCTTGTATGGAAGACCATGTGGAGAGCCCATGGCTTTCCTACTATGTTGTAGTGATTATTATAGATTCACTACTGATATGTCTGGTATGCATGTATATGTGGTATGCTAGTGATTATGTGGTATGCTAGTTGTCTTTTTGATATTTGCATGGAAGACCATGGGAGAGCCCATGGCACTCGGATGTAAGACCATGTGGAAAGCCTATGGCTTTCCTATCAAAGACCATGGGAGAGCCCATGGCACTTAGTTGTAAGACCATGTGGGGAGCTCATGGCATCCTGGAGTAAGACCCTGGGGACGAGCCCACAACATTTGTATATGTTTATATGTATTGCTATGTGATTGATATGGAAATGTGATTGATATGGTTTATGTAGCTTTTATAGCTAATATGGATTATGTGATTATGTGGACTGTGTGGGGTATGCTCTGGGGGACTCACTAAGCTTCGTGCTTACAGTTTTGTTTATTGGTTTCAGGTATCATCGATTTGGAAAAGAAGGACTCGGATTGATCGCAGTGCACACACCCATGTTTTCTGCATTGAATGATTTTGGGATGAACTCTGATAAATGTTTTAATTAACGATGTTTTGGATGTTGGCATAAATGATATCTATGTTTTGTCTATATTAAAAATGAAATTTTTACCCTCGAATTTTTGGGTCGTTACAAGTTGGTATCAGAGCCTTGGTTTGATGGATTCGGACATACTTTCGGATGTGTCTGAACTCAAGCTGAGGATCTGTAAAGTTTTCAAAAGAGAAATGTTTTAAGGAAAGAATTTATCAGACAAGAAAGGGTATGGTGCATGCAATCAGCCGAGCTCAAGTAAGTTTCCCCAGAATACCCACATTTATTATCTGTTATGATTTGATTATGAATCTGTAAATCGCATGCTAGTTAGAGCTAGGGGAGATGCTTGTATATGTTGTATGAGCTGGTAGACTTGCATGCTAGTGTTGAGTAGTCAGCAATAGATTGGCCTGATATGTGGTGCTTGTAGCCTTGGGAATATTTGATGCGATGCTAGAATGAAAATGATTATTGGTATTAGTAACTGCTATGTGTATGCTTTTAAAATTGTATACGGTTAGGATCTTATAGCCTTAGAATAATTGATTTCGCCTTATTTCCTGTTCCTTATCTGGTTGTAGTCCTAGGGTAGAGTCTATTAGATCCTGATTTGTGTATAATTTGAATGCATAAGGCAGCCGGCAGCGAGGATGGATGGATGTGGATATCATGAGTTGTGGTATGTGGGCAGAATGTTCTATGATAGTCCTTTGGATCGGAGTGCTACTGGACGAATGCTGCTTGCTTTGTGCTTTGTGGAACTCCTGAGTGATGGGAGTCAGCCACTAAGTGGATATGACGATATCCAGGAGGTGGATGGCTGGCATCATGGGGAGTTCTTCAACAGCTGATGGCAGGGTGAGGTTGGGAACCTAGGAAAGCCTAGGATATGCTCCAGTGAGTTAGTGGGGCGGCTCGGTGAAGTTGGGAACCTAGGGGGAGCCTAGGAGTTGCTTTAGTGGGTATTGTGTTGCTGTTTAGCGGATATTTGGTGCATCAGTGGAGTAGGAGACTTAGAGGATTCGCGAGCATTGCTGAGGAAAGTATGGATAGGTGTGGAAGGTAGTATGGGCCCGTACTACTGAAAGCACAGGATCCATACTCGAATCGGTGAGAGTCTTGGAGAATCTAAGAAGCTTATTGGCAGGAGAATTCTTGGTTATGCTCCGATAGTGAGGATAGCTGCTTTGGCAGATGGGAATGAGCACACATGAGGAAGGACCTGGGTTTGGTCCCGGCTCCGGTGGTGAGCCAGTTAGTGGAAGGATTGCCACGGTTTTGAGTTCACCTTGGATCGCTTGTATCAGGCGACAAGGAGTAATTGTGCGATCTATTGCACTATCGGGATTGGAGACTATGTCTTGGGGGTAGTTTGTAGCCCGACTTAGGGCAGAGGTTGCTTCAGCTACTGCAGTTCAGCCGTGGACGATTGAGCTGGTGAGTGTGCCAGGGTGCGAGACCCTGGGTGATATGATTTCTAGAGCTCGGGAGCAGGGATTGATTTGGAGTACGTTGGGAAGAGGGGATCAGAGAAGGTACATACATTGGAGGGTCCCGGGAAGGGATCCAAGAGTTCGAGTCAGCTTTTGAGAGGCCTGCAGGACCGGATTCAGTGCGGTACTTGCGGGAAACCGCACGAGAGTTTTCGTTTCTAGGGTTTTAGTAAGTGTATCTCTGGGTTTGTTTCCCTGCTTGTGATTGGATTGTACCTTCAAACATGGTCATATGCCATTTGCATACCGTGAGTTACGGGGTGGTCAGTGAAAGGTTGTTTCCCTCTTTGCTGGTTTGGAGCGTTCAATGTTATCTAAGTCTATGGTCGAGATCGGTTCAGAGACGCGATACGGAAGGTCTATGGTCAAGATTGTTAACTCAGCTATTATGCTTGGGTCGTGTAACATCCCGAAATTCAGGAAGAAGAGGAGATTCTTGTGAAGGCTAGAAGTTGGAGTGCAAGCCTTGGATCTGAGTTCTACAGAGGGAAGAGCTTCACTTGGAGGTATAAAGCTCAAAGCTTTCCTTGTTATTTTTATTTGTGCTTCATGGACCATTTCTAGGGTTAAAGTCCCAAAGGTGGAGACTTTATGAGCATAAAGGACTCCATAGACCTAGATCTGACCCTTTTCAGTGATATATGAGTTATAGATCCATAAAGTTTCCATCTTGGTCGTTGTTATGAAGTCATGCTTGAGTTATGAGCTTTCTAGAGTTGGGAAATGGAATGTTATGGGTGTTAGTGACTTGTCCAGCCATGCAAAGGCTTAAAGTCACCAACTTTATGGATTAAGAGGTTTAGAAAAGGTCAGATCTAGAAGTTGGACGTGAGTCAAAAGCTAAGAAGTCTGAAACTGGGAATTACACTGGACGTAATCCCAGTACGTGCGGCGTAGGGGGTTGCATTCCCCGATTCTGTGAGGTTGCCGGGTACGCCCAGCGTACAGGTTTGGTACGCGCAGCGTAACCCGGAGAGTTGACTTTTGTTGACTTTTAGGGTTTTGGTCAACATTTGGACTTTGGGTCAGGGAGGGGTAAAATGGTCTTTTACCCTTCTGTGGGATTGTAGAAAAGGGATGTAGTCTAGCCTTGAGAGCCGTTAATGATTTGAAATAATTACTTTATGTGATTAGGCGGGGCTAGGTCGTTGTTTCGAGATTCAGGGATATCGAGCACGTGAGTTACTAGACATCATACGAGGTGAGTCTTCTCACTATACATTACCTAGAGTGGTATCTATGTGTAGACCGGAGGGTCTTGTGTGCTATGTGTTGTATGAGATTATGTGCATTGTGATATATGTATGCTATGTGTTGTACGGACCGGACCGGAGGGTCCAACGATATAGACCGGACCGAAGGGTCCAACGATATAGACCGGACCGAAGGGTCCAACGATACAGACCGGACCGATGGGTCCAACGAGCTATGACTGGACCAGAGGCTCCGACGAGCTACGGGACTGGGGGGGGGGGGTCCCGCTGAGACACATCGACCGAAGGGTCGTATTATAGCCTCGAGTGGTGTATGTGTTGTATGTGGTATTTAGGGAACTCACTAAGCATTTATGCTTACAGTTGTTGTGTTATGTGTTTCAGGTACTAGCAAGGATTGCGGGAAGGCGTCGGTATGATTCGTACACACTAAGAGGATTTATGTATATGAGATATTGGGACATGTTTTGTTTTGTTACAGTGGACACATTATGTTTTGATGATTATCGTACGAATGAAAGTATGTTTTAAAATGAAAAATTGTTTTGAAAATTCACGTTGTTACAAGTTGGTATCAGAGCCTTGGTTTGAGGGATTCGGGTGCATCTTCGGATGAATCTGAACTCAAATTGAGGAATTGAGAAACTTTTCATAAAATAAACAATTTTTCTAAAAAGAGTAAAAGATTTTGAGAAAGGCAGAAGGAAGCAGTGTGTACGATCAGCCAGCGCCCGAACGGTGATTTCCCAAAATACCCTTACATTATATGTTATGATATGATATGCATGCTAGAGTAGGCTAGGTGTTCATATTAGGACTAGAGTGGCCTAATTTGTGATGCCTTAGCCTAGGAAGGATTTTGCTGCTATGTGATGCTTGAGAGCGAGTAGGTAGCAGTGAGGAGCTGATGAGAGGTCTACCGAAGGGTAGCCTATGCCAATAAGATATAGAGTACTTGTGATCTGGGACCCAAGGAGGAGGACTTAGGGTGAATACTGATGCGGTGTGGACGGTAGAATAGGGCCCGTACTACTGAAGACACCGGAGCAGTGCGCACTCTAAGTAAGAATCCTTAGGGTACTAAAGAGCAAGTAGGGTTAAGTATCGAGTACGAGTATACTCGAGCGAATCTCTGATTTCTTTTGTGTTATATTTCAGAGACATCATGGTTGGGACGCGCCACCACCCAGGAGGCAGTGGTACCAGTGGTACCAGTGATGAGGAGATCCGTAGGTTGATTCATGAGGAGGTGGCTGCGACCATTCGAGCTGAGATACCATAGATGTTCGGGTCTATCAAGACCACGTTGATCGAGACTTTTGATGAGCAGTACGCCGCTCTTACTGAGGCTGCTGTTGCTGCGGCCACCGCAGCTGTTGCTGCTGCCAGGCCGCAGGGAGGTGACTCGTTGCTGTACCGAGAGTTCAGCAACACGAAGCCACCAGAGTTTGATGGGACGCAGGATCCGATTGAACATAATTCCAATGATCCTCATTTCACAATCCCAAATCCTTACCGCAAATGCAGGAATTCCAAATTCCTGCTATTTACCTAAATCTGTTAGATTCTAAACTTATATGCATTGATCCTCTTGTAATGATTATGCACAAAGTCACAAAGACTTGTCAACGGACATTACAGAGTATTCCAATGGAGATCATCCGATGGAAACGAAGTGTCAAATTCAAAGTATAGTGCTTTGAACATCCTTCATGCATTAAGTTTCCTAATCTTACACAAATTTAATGAATAACTTCCACCTATGGGAACATTTCCATATTCCTATTTTGACTATCACTCCTGAACAAGAGTTTCCTCTTTTCAGAATATGTCAATATGGTCCTTCCAAAATTAACACTATACTTCCAACTGTCCCTGAGCAACCAATCTTTGGTAAACCTTAGATTGTCCTCGACAATTGCTTAATCAAATGAAACATATCCAATTCTAGTACTTTTCCCCTCTTAATGCTCTAGGCATTTTGAAAAATTTAGAACAGATGAATATTATATCACATGCAATCGATCCTATATCCGAAGCATATGGGACACGATTCATGATGTCTCACATGAAGACATGATAATAGACCAGTCTTTTTGCTATAATATTTCTATTTCTATTTGCCAAGTTCTCATAATTCAGATTATGAAAATGGATGCCATAATCATAATCGAATTTTAGAACGCAAATAATAGACCCATATATAGAATTTCCTTATGTTGAGCCCTTCCAACATAAAATTCATATATATATCCTTGACTAAAGATGATTAACACCTCAATCTAATCTTTTAGAATTGAAATGAAGTATTATTTCCTCTCCCTTAGTTATAGCAAAAAAGAACTTTTCCCAATTGAACTTTTGTTTTTCTATAATTAACATTGCTAACTTGCAATACTTATCATAATTATCATGCTCCCACTAACATGATGATTATTAGCATAACACTAATGCTCCCACTAGCTTTGACATGTACTCAGAAATCAGTTGGACTTCTAGAAACCAATACTTTATTGACTTTCTTACGAAAGTTCAAATTTCTGATACGAGATGCTTTGATAAAACTTTATCAAAATCATACACCTTTCCTTAGATAGCACACATGTGTGTCTAAACAGTTTCAGAACTATGAAAAGGGATGCCGTAATCATAGTCTCAATTGTTTAGACCGTTTCCATTCCTCACAAGTCCATGTTAGTGTGCCGGTTAATCACACACGCTCCACTAACCACTTTGAGAATGCAAATATCTCACTTGCTATCTACCTAAAATCTACTTAGTGAAAGCGTTTACTCACCATCATTTTCATGAATCGGAGAGAAACCTTATGACACTTAGATTTTATGGTGTATGTGTTCCTATCCATGTGAATTTGTCAAAACCATAATCACAAGACAAGGTTAGTGACAAATCCAAACTCATATGGATTGATCTTGTGCAGTCTTAACTTCTTGCCACCTGGCAGCACAGGGGCCTGCCATTGCTTCCAAGTTGTTATGCAACCAATTGAGAACTCTCAGAACTCATATGCAAAGCCAACTTTAACTAGAATGCGCACAGAAATAGGAATATGTCAACGCGATAGGTTATAAACCTCAAGTCGTGTGCTAGTGATAAACTACAGGTTTTATTCTTGATTAGACTCTTTCAAGATCTTTTAGACTCCCACTGTCCTCTTGACATACAAGACTCTCTTGCCAAGACCCAATCCTTGACAAACAAATATTCAAGAGATAGTGCGGATTCTTATCAAGACAAACACGTCACACAATTGGCCTTAGTTGGTCTTTGTTTTATCCAAAACATCACAACTTACCAATTTCAAATGTACAAGAGTAGAACACATTTTACTCTTACATTTGACAAGGGTTAATAAACCTTCTTTAAGATGTGTCACTCAAGTTACAATCTTGGAGTATGACTCTAAGACTTGTTTTGGAACGAAGTATGACTCATCTTCTTGATTTAACCATTCCAACAATTCATGACTCCTCTTCTTAGCCATAAGAATGCACTAAGATGTCCTTAGAGGATGAATTGTCATATGGTCTCACAATCATTAAGATGATCATAAAACATGATACTAAAGTACTCTCCCATCTTTTCAGATTTGAGAAACTTTTATCTTTCTGCCATAATTTGATTCTTCTCATTCCTTCTGCCGTACATCGAAACTTTTCCAATGTTTCAGAATTATACTTAAACTTGTAAGTATAACCATATTTACTAAACTTTAGTAAATCATGACGAATAGTCTTATCGATCTTTTGTGGTGGACTTGACCAGTGCACATGAATGTGTACTCGATCCCTTAGTCCTTCACTTGACTCACATATACATGTGAACGAGGAATTAGTCATAATTTTCCAAAGCTGAAAGTTCTCATTCATCATACTATACAACTTGCATGATTCCAAGTTTCGGTCCAATTGAAAACTTGGGTGATGAGAATCTTTCATTATTTGGTAAATTTAGACACTACCACAAATGAAAGAATCAAATCCATTTTCCAATGTTGCTATCAATGGAATTATATAAACAACAATTTTTCACAAATGCCTTTGTAAGGATACTTAAAATAAATAAAATCAAAAATTTCCTTTTATTTTAAAACTTGCAGAAAAACTTATCCTTACAATGCAAATGCATATGAAAACTATGTTGTTATCTATTCCTAAGCAATCTATCACAACTCTTAAGCAACAGCTCAAAAATTCTGATCACCGAACCATGCGATCGAAATCCATCTTCACGATCAGAATCAACTTACTCTTCTTTAAGCTTCCTCTCTTTTCTTTTATTCTTAAAACTTCAACATGTGACCCAGTCACATCATGTAATAAGAATCTCCAAATAGGAACTTAATAGAGCTAGATAGTGGAATTACCTAAGGTAGAGTCAAACTTTTTGACTTGACCAACCTTATGATCTTTCAGGTAAATAGGGCAGCTTTGCAACCAATGCCCCTTCGTTTGGCAATATAAGCATATGGACTCTTTGGTAATGGTACACGAGACTGTCTCAGACTTAGCCTTTCTCTTTACCATTTGGTCAACCGATTTGACTATGGCCGATCCCTTTCCGTTGGGAAGAGAAAGCTTTTATGGATTTTCAATGTTACCATTGTCAATGTCTATGGAAGTTTGGGAAGTTGATCTTCTAATCAAATTTGCTTTACCAGTGCTCCAAATCATTTCTGATTCAGCAACACCTAACAAATATATAAGATCATTAAGAGTCATGTCATAGTCTGTTTCATAGTAGTCCCAAAGGAAACTCACTGTGTGACTTAGAAAGTGATTGAACAACCAATTTTCTCAAGACTTTGACACCCAACTCTCTCGGCTTGTCAATATGTGACTTCATCTCCAAGATGTAAGCACACATAGACCTTGCTTGCCAATAGGGCTTGAGTGACCTTGAACTATTCAAGAACTTGTGGGTTAGGGAGAATAATTGGAGGAGGTGGAGGAAGAGAAGTATGATTTCCATTATCCAACCATGGAACATCATATTCATTAGGAAAGCTTGTTCCAAGGGATTTGGGAAGATCATAGATGTCTAAACCAGACATCTAATGGTAGATATTCAAGACAGTTGATTTAAAGTCCTTAATATAACACCTAATATGAAATATTAAGGCTAGGACCTAACACAATTGTCACACCCCCAAACCAAGGATGGCGGAAACGTCCGGGGGTGGAGGACTTCATGTATAGTATCACAACAACGAGTATAATAGTGCTCAAAGTAAATTCAACCATCATAGATATAATTGAAAAAGTTACACCATAGTATGTGTTTACATGTTTCAAATCAATTACACTATGATGACAAAATGAAATGTTTGACGATTTAACTTCCCATCCTCAAAAGCTGTTGATTTCCTATTTCACTGATTTCCTGAGAATACAAGTAGTTTTGAAAGAGTGTCAACAATTAAGTTGGTGAGTTCATAAGATTTTTATTTGAGAAAGAAGTCGTTTTCCTTGTAAAAGCGATAGAGTTCGATTCCAGAAAATTCAATATTTTCTTTATTAAGTGTGAAATGAACGCTCCTATGTTATGCAATAATGTACCCTAGAAAGACCTGTAGATTCCTTCTATAATCACCCAGTGTATGTAAGTTATATAAAATTTAAGTTAAATAAACCGTCGAATATAATGGGTCTGCCCTAGGTCCACAACCAAACAAGGAACATGAAATAAGGCTGGCCCACCAATTCTAAGTCGATTGCGACTAAATTCTTATATAACTCTAACATTTACACTTAGCAAATTATAGCTGAAGTCTAACAATTCTAGATGAAACGTAGTTTTAATATCATGAAAGCCATTTAGTGTAAACCTGGTACTTTGTCATGTATACTTCAAGAAAAATCCCTTATTTTCCTTATAAAAAGTTATGTAGCCTTAAATCCCAAGACCGAGAATATGTGTGTGTGTTTTGTACTTATAATTTTTATAATCGTAATGCGTTTCCAAAGAAAATCCAATATTTTCCTTATAAAAAGTTATGTAGCCTTAAATCCAAGACCGAGGATATGTGTGGGTTTTGTTACTTATAATGTTTATAATAGTTTTTAAATAGATAAAACCCCTTTTCAAAGTAGAATTTTCCCTGTAAACTTGAAAGATTGTTAACTCCCTATGTGAATCGTTATAACCATATTATAACGAGCAATAATCTGCAACAACGTTTTTCAGACGTCAAGATCCTATGACTCTTGTCACCAGTAGACCTGTCGGTCCCGCTGTAGCTAGAAGCGAGGTGTGGGGTGTCAATCCCAATATAGATCTATACACAATTATCACGCTCTCCCTACAAGAGACTCTGGTTATAACTTACAGGAATTTGAACCCGTAATCTAAGAGTACGATGGAAGAATTGTCTCACAACTTACGTTAACTAGTTTACATATAGTTTGAGTATAAAACATCTTCCGTGGTGGAAGTGAAATCACCTTTTATGAAATAAATTAGTGATATGAAATCCATAAACTATTACTATTATGGTTTATCATGTAGTATATGAAAAAACCATTTGTTTTGAGAGTAAAACTTTTTTCATGTAGTATGCTTTTATCGAAAAATCCATAAACTATACTTTATTGTAGTTTATTATATGTGTTCGAAATGAATGGAAAAACCTTATCATGAATGACTAATTTCTTTTTATGATGATTAGCTAACAAGAATGCATCCAACATTTAGAAACTTAATGTTATGCACTTTGCTCAACATACTACAAAGTGTTGTTAATATGGTAAGCTATGTAACTAGTTTTTAACCTTTCTGCACTGTTTTGAAAACATTATAGAAAAATCATACGAAGTCGAAAACTAAATCCGTAAACTCTGAGAGTTTAGAAAATGTGTCTAGTCTATTCATGATTTTTATTATGATTTTTAGAAGTCTCTAACTTGTGTGAAAGTGTTCATATTCACAGACTGGTCCGAATTCGTTTCTGAAATGATAGGTAGTTTTGTAAAAATCCCCATATATTTTAGAAAAATCGTATGGAGCTGTGCAAGTAGTAATTTGGAAGGTATGAACCTGAACTATTTGAATATTAAACAGTTTTGAAAGATACTAAGTTTAAGATGGTCAAAAGAGTCCGTGAATGGAACTAAACTTTCCTGTTGAAAGCTGATGTTTGAGTTTAGTTAAGTTTTTGGTGTTTTAACTTGTATTCCCCGCCTGAAAACTAAAGAAAACCAGAAAATGTAGGGGTATGAACTCACCTTGAATGATTTCTTGAAGAGTGGAAGGTCGGAGACGAGGAGTATCAAGTCAAGAACACTTGATGAACACGTGACAGCTTGGATGATCCAAAAAGTGAAGTAATAGTTGAAGAACACTTCAAAAGTGTGGCTGGAAGTTGAGAGAAAAAAAGGCCCTTTTGATGGTTAAGGAGTGTATATGTGTTTTATGGAGAAGAAAATGATCAAGGAAATCCCCAGGCATTTCTTTATATGAAGGATTGCTGGAGAAAGTGGCTAGGGTGAAGGGATATTTACCTTGATGTGTGTGATGTGGATAAGGGTGGACCAATGAGAAATTGACACATAAGTGCAAGTGGGCACACTTGACCCACTTGTAACATAAAATATCATAAACCCTTTTCTTTAATGTAAGATATTGATTTATAATTAATAAATCCCTGGGATGTGATTAAAATATGAATATATAGGGTCTTATATGTCAAAATATGAGTTTGGGTGAAAATCCCACGTTAAAATCATGAAAAACGGGCTTAAAATGAAGTCGGGGTCGAAAACCGGGAAGATAGAAGCGAATATGCGAGATCAGGGCCGGAGGTTCGGTCCCAGCCACTAGAACCGAAAGTAGGTTCGGTTGTTAGATGAGAACTGAGAGGAGGGTTCGGTCCCAGCAGCTTCGCATGCGAACACAGAAGAGGAGCGAAGGTAGTAGAAGCGAAATAGACCGAAGCTCGGATGGAGCGAAATAGACCGAGAGGCCTGATCCGAACCGAAGGGTGAGTTCGGTCCCATATGTAGTTTCGGTCTTATGCAGGTTCGGTCCTCATGGTTCGGTTCTTAAGGCTATGTTCGGTTCCTATAGGAAGGCTTCGGTTCCTAAGAGGTTTCGGTCCTACAGGGCTGTTTTTCAAGTTATCTTCCCGTTTTGAGTGATTTTTGACCAAGTTAAGGATCGGGATGCCCCGAATGATTATAAAAAGTTGAAAGAGGTTTTGAGAGAGATTTGGGAGAGAGTTCACATACTTGGAGAGATTTCACATACTTTGAAAGATTTGGGAGAGATTTCACATACTTGGAGAGATTTGGGAGAGATTTCACATACTTGGAGAGATTTGGGAGATATTTCACATACATGGAGAGATTTAGGAGAGACTTTGTTTGCGACCTTTGTGAGTGTTTTAACTTCGAAATGCAAGGTTTGTAAACCCCGTTTTGCCTTGTTATGAGCGTTATACGCCCCCGAAGGGTATGTATTAATGTTTTATTGAGTTGTTCCATCAGTTACCCTGATTAGGGTTTAGATTTTCTAAACACGTGAAGACTCAAAGTGATACTTTGCATTAAGATAGTGCGTTGTACAATAGTAAGCACGATGTAAACCCTAATGTACAAGGGTTAAATGAGTTGACCGGTTTGACTTGTTGACTTTATTTGACTTTGACTTGACTAGAAATTGACGGTTGTCACATCATCCCCCCGTTAGAAGGAATTTCGTCCCGAAATTAGCACTTTGATCGGGACCTCGAGAGTTGGGGAAAGATGCGGGTATTTTTGTTTCATCTGGTCTTCGCGTTCCCAGGTGAACTCGGGTCCTCGTTTTACGTTCCAACAGACCTTCACAACGGGGATGCGACTTTGATTTCGTTCTTTTGATCTTTCGATCCATGGTTTTTATCGGTTTTTCCAGGAAGTGGAGACTCTCGTTGGTTTTGATTTCGTCGGGAGGTATCACAAGAATCTCGTCAGACATACATTTCTTTAAATTTGACGCGTGGATGGTCGGATGTACATTATTAGGTTCTTGTGACAGTCAGAGTTTGTATGCTACCGGGCCAATCCTAGCGACGATTTCGAATGGCCCGCTATACCTTGGATTTAGTTTCCCATGTTTACCGAAACATACCATTCTTTTCAATGGTGAGGCCTTTAGCAGAACTCGGTCACCAACCCGCAATTCCGAGGGTTTGCGTCGCTTACCTGTGTAGCTCTTTTGTCGGTTTCGATATGCTTTCAGCCTTTCTCGAATTTGTACTAAGTCATAAGTAATAACTTCTCCTCGGAGCGCTACATAGGGCCTGCTTTAGGGTTTCTCGTTTGATTAGATCGGTAGGGAGCATATGGATTCGGTTTACGCGACTAGACTTATTCGGATGGTAGAACGTTCACTCGCACTCCTATGTAGCCTTGTCCCGAAGTTCATGGTAGGAATCGTACCTGGTCCATCTATCATTAACTTGCGCATATAGGTCGTATGTAATTAGGGTTGGTAAGACAGTTGGATGGGTGACTCTGCCCCAAGTCCACAACCAGACAAGGAACGGGAAATAAGGCGGAAACACACATCCAATGTCCGTAGAATCGTAATTATATATTGTCCTCGCGTATACACTTAGTAGTGATAGACTAACCGTATTCGTCCCAAGCTTCTGTGCTTGAACATTATCTGCTGCATGCGTGACATTCCCGAAGGGTCTTCTGGAACTACTTGTGGAAAGGTTTTGGAAGGTATAATACTCCTCTGGTGAGTGTTTTGGGGTTTCGCAACGAGAGATTACCCGGAGGTCCATGTCGGATTTGCGTTTATGAAAGGCGAGGGTTTCGATATTCAGTGGGTTAGGTGAAGGGTATTTTCGTAGCCGTTTAATCGGGAAGGTGAGGACTATACCAATCGAAATTGAATTACGACAACCGATCTTTTCAGTGATACATGTGTTAAGTTGTATTCGTAAGAGATATTCGTTAGAGTGATAGTGCATCCTGTGTTTCTTTTCAGTGTGTTCCGTTTTGATCGATGTTATTGTTACTGCAAATGATTCATACCACAGCAGCTAGTGCTGGTAGTAAGTGTGTTCTGATAGCTAGTAATGATACTTTATATCATGATCCCCGACAGGTCACTCTATGATCGAGCGGTATATGTAAGTCGTATGTAATTTGGTATTGATGAAATCGTCGAGTGAGTGGCTCTACCCTAACCCCACTACTAGACATGGAACATGAATTATTCGCTTTACGTCTGTAGTATTTTAATTATAATTAACCCTGATGTGTACACCGAGTCATCACAGTTCACCAGTAATGATCCTAAGGTCATATATGAGTGTCTTTGATTTGATTGAACGAGAGAGTATTTTAACTACTTTTTGAAAGACGGTAATTTTAGCAAACATACCAAATTCATTACAAACATATGGTACTTAAACGTTGTTGTTGTTGGGACATTACAAAAGTCCTAATAAGGTTCCTTGTTGCTCCTGCTGGTTTGTTTGTCACACTCCTCCGGCTCCTCCGTCATTCCTCTCAGTTGGACAGTTTCTCTTGAAGTGTCCCATTTCACCACATAGGTGGCATACTGGACTTACACTGGTATAGGTGATTGAAGCGATGTGTTGGGTCTGGGTCCTGCAGAAGCGGGCAGTATGTCTGTTCTTGTTGCAGTTTTTACAATACGGCACCCGACAAACCCCATTGTGATGGTAGCCACACTTGTTACATTTTGGGAGTGTTCCCATATATTGTCTGACCGGTGCTTGAGTGACAGGCGTTGTGGCTAGTGTCGAGGCTTGAGTCGTGACTGCTGTCGTAACTACAGGGGTAGCCACGGATTGTTGCCTCTTAGCGAGATTTTAAGGTATATTGCACTTCTTTTTGTCCTGAAACTTTCGTTTCTTGCTATTGGGTTTGTGGTCTGAGGCGTCTTCGTTGGTAGACACCTGCTGGTGTTCTTGACTGTTACTGCGGTTAGTATTGACGACACTACCTTCACCTTTGCTGGCATTGTTAGCATTGAGTTGCGCCATGACAGCTGTCACGGCTGTCGTGACTGCAGCTTGAAAAGTAGCAGAGTCTATCTGCAGGATTGCTGCCTTGCTTGTTAGTTGGTTACCTCTTTGTGAAGACATAACTCTGTTGCATGGGGAGAAACGATTTCGTGAGTGGGGATGATTATCTCTAGTTATATCCTTACCATTTATATATACATATATAAATTTCGCACTTTGCTGAACTATTCTCGATGTTTCTGCTAACGTTCCTGAGACGGAGTTATGGTAGTGGGTAGGAGTAGGTTTTGTACGGGCGTTAAGTTTTTCCCATCCTAGGATTATGTTTGTCCAAACACACTTAGCTGAGGAGTTCTGATGGGATCCGGTGCATTAGTGCTGGTATGATCGCACCCTGTAGGTCTACGAAAAAGGCACCTTTCAACTATGAGGCTTTTTTTAAAAACAAAATGAGATGATAATGAGTCTTGAATAAGGGTTTATACGTCGGGAGTTATCTCGCTAAGTTTATCTTAGTTCTGAGTGTATCGTGTTCCAATTTTTATGGTGTTCTGAAAACAATTCATAACGAGAGTCTATATGTAATAAACTTATGAATTCTTAGTAGTATTGCTTCCAATGAAATAATACGCATGCCCATTTCATTTGTATGATTCTAGTATATTTAGTTTTTAGAGAAAGGTTTTGAGCCTGATGCAGGTCTACACCACATCATTGCAAGGAAAAGTGTGGACTGCAAATAAATCTCTCGACTAGTGTAATCACAAACCCGCAGGGTCGGGCCTACACATGGAGGGGAGTAGGACCAACGCATACTCATAGACCTAATCTATAAGGTCTTGTGAATAAGATGAACTCTGCTCACGACAATACGTCCCCAATGGTGCTTGAAACGAAGCCGATGTGTCCTGTAGTCCTGCCAACCTATGCTCGGCTGCGACCACTCTCTCTTCGAGTGTCGAGTGTCTATCCTAATATTCCTTTTCCTTCGCCTGAGCGGCGATAAGGTCCTTAATGATTTGGTCTCTCAAATAGCAGTCTCTTTCTAAGTGTCGAGTTTGTGAGATGGTAGCGTCTGTAGCAGCGCGCAGTTCCCTAACTTGATGTTTGTGATCTGCTGGGTCATCACCGGGAGGGCTCTGTTAACCGGTCCCCCATGGTTGAGGTCATCGCAACCTCGTTGGTCTCCAAATGGCGATTGCTGTTGCTGATGGCGACTCCACCCCTCGATCAATGATGTCCAACGGGGCACAAGTTCGATGTAGTCGAAACGGTTCGCGAGAGTCCTAGCTATGTAAGGAGAGTTGTCGACCTCTGGCTCCACTTCCGACTCTTTTCCTAATCACCCACTAACTCTCTGGGTTCGGAAAGTAGGGGTCTCCTGGTAAGTAAAATCTTGCCATGATGTCCGTGCGAGAATAGGGGTGAAGTAAGAGGCATATAATAATCATATTCCTAGAAATGCTTATAGGGGTTTGATCCTCCTTAGTAATTTCTATAATGACATGGTGCATACCAGTTACATATAACAAAAGATATAATAGACCTTCGAATAAGTGATCATACTCCAAAACCACAACCAAACAAGGAACATGAGGTAAAGCAATGATTATAGATTCTAAGTCTATGATATCCAAGTTATATATAACTTCAACGTATCCACTTAGTGATTGAAGATCTACTAGCAAGAATCTGTTTGGTTTTCACATAAGTTATAGTACCACAAAATACTCCTATAGTATTTTAAATGTTATGTTTGGTTCTTAACGATTTTCCGGTATGGGTGTTTGTAATTTGATAGACTTGTTGTCCACTATAACTATCCCCCAGCACATACTAGTCACTTCTCGAACGAATATAGATGATTAGGCTATATTCCTCCCAGACTTGATTGCATATCCCAGGGCATATTCACATTGCACAACTCCTATATTTTTAACTTTTGTATTGTCCTAGATATGATACTGTACTAGTATGTATGCATGCACGCATACTTTTAACAAGAAACTATTTATTTCTAAAAGTATAGTTATTTGAAAATGTTTAATCAGAGACTTTAGTCCCAATGCATTTATTGTTTGTATATCTTATGTGGTTCGATATACTTAGTTCACTACAAACCTGGCTCTGATACCAATCTGTCACACCCCCAAACCAAGGATGGCAGAAACGTCCGGGGGTGGAGGACTTCATGTATAGTATCACAACAACGAGTATAATAGTGCTCAAAGTAAATACAACCAGCATAGATATAATTGAAAAAGTTACACCATAGTGTGTGTTTACATGTTTCAAATCAATTACACTATGATGACAAAATCAAATGTTTGACGATTTAACGTCCCATCCTCAAAAGTTGTTGATTTCCTGTTTCACTAATTTCCTGAGAATACAAGTAGTTTTGAAAGAGTGTCAACAATTAAGTTGGTGAGTTCATAAGAGTTTTATTTGAGAAAGAAGTCGTTTTCCTTGTAAAAGCGATAGAGTACGATTCCAGAAAATTCAGTATTTTCTTTATTAAGTGTGAAATGAACGCTCCTATGTTATGCAATAATGTACCCTAGAAAGACCTGTAGATTCCTTCTATAATCACCCAGTGTATGTAAGTTATATAAAATTTAAGTTAAATAAACCGTTGAATATAATGGGTCTGCCCTAGGTCCACAACCAAACAAGGAACAGGAAATAAGGCGGGCCCACCAATTCTAAGTCGATTGCGACTAAATACTTATATAACTCTAACATGTACACTTAGCAAATTATAGTTGAAGTCTAACAATTGTAGATGAAACGTAGTTTTAATATCATGAAAGCCATTTAGTGTAAACCTGGTACTTTGTCATGTATACTTCAAGAAAAATCCTTTATTTTCCTTATAAAAAGTTATGTAGCCTTAAATCCCAAGACCGAGAATATGTGTGTGTGTTTTGTACTTATAATGTTTATAATCGTAATGCGTTTCCAAAGAAAATCTAATATTTTCCTTATAAAAAGTTATGTAGCCTTAAATCCCAAGACCGAGGATATGTGTGGGTTTTCTTACTTATAATGTTTATAATAGTTTTTAAATAGATAAAACCCCTTTTAAAAGTAGAATTTTCCCTATAAACTTAAAAGATTGTTAACTCCCTATGTGAGTCGTTATAACCATACTATAACGAGAAATAACCTGCAACAACGTTTTTCAGACGTCAAGATCCTATGACTCTTGTCACCCGTAGACCTGTCGGTCCCGCTGTAGCTAGCAGCGAGATGTGGGGTGTCAATCCCAATATAGATCTATACACAATTATCACGCTCTCCCTACAAGAGACTCTGGTATAACTTATAGTAATTTCAACACGTACTCTAAGAGTACGATGGAAGAATTGTCTCACAACTTACGTTAACTAGTTTACATATAGTTTTAGTATAAAACCTCTTCCGTGGTGGAAGTGAAATCACCTTTTATGAAATAAATTAGTGATATGAAATCCATAAACTATTACTATTATGGTTTATCATGTAGTATATGAAAAAACCATTTGTTTTGAGAGTAAAACTTTTTTCATGTAGTATGCTTTTATCGAAAAATCCATAAACTCTACTTTATTGTAGTTTATTATATGTGTTCGAAATGAATGGAAAAACCTTATCATGAATGACTAATTTCTTTTTATGATGATAAGCTAACAAGAATGCATCCAACATTTATAAACTTAGTGTTATGCACTTTGCTCAACATACTACAAAGTGTTGTTAATATGGTAAGCTATGTAAGTAGTTTTTAACCTTTCTGCACTGTTTTGAAAACATCATACAAAAATCATACAAAGTCGAAAACTAAATCCGTAAACTCTGAGAGTTTAGAAAATGTGTCTAGTCTATTTATAATTTTTATTATGATTTTTAGAGGTCTCTAACTTGTGTGAAACTGTTCATATTCACAGACTGGTCCGAATTCTTTCTGAAATGATAGGCAGTTTTGTAAAAATCCCTATATATTTTAGAAAATCGTATGGAGATGTGAAAGTAGTAATTTTGAAGGTATGAACCTGAACTATTTGAATATTAAACAGTTTTGAAAGATATTAAGTTTAAGATGGTCAAAAGAGTCCGTGAATGGAACTAAACTTTCCTGTTGAAAGCTGATGTTTGAGTTTAGTTAAGTTTTTGGTGTTTTAACTTGTATTCCCCCCCTGAAAACTAAAGAAAACCGGAAAATGTAGGGGTATGAACTCACCTTGACTGATTCCTTGAAGATTGGAAGGTCGGAGACGAGGAGTATCAAGTCAAGAACACTTGATGAACACGTGAAAGCTTGGATGATCCAAAAAGTGAAGTAACAGCTCAAGAACACTTCAAAAGTATAGCTGGAAGTTGAGAGAAAAAGAGGCTCTTTTGATGGTTAAGGAGTGTATATGTGTTTTATGGAGAAGAAAATGATCAAGGAAATCCCCAGGCATTTCTTTATATGAAGGATTGATTGAGCAAGTGGCTAAGGTGAATGGATGTTTACCTTGATGTGTGTGATGTGGATAAGGGTGGACCAATGAGAAATTGACACATAAGTGCAAGCGGGCACACTTGACCCACTTGTAACATAAAATATCCTAATCCCTTTTCTTTAATGTAAAATATTGATTTATAATTAATAAATCCCTGGGATGTGATTAAAATATGAATATATATATATATATATATATATATATATATATATATATATATATATATATATATATATATATATATATATATATATATATATATATATATATATATATATATATATATATGTCAAATATGAGTTTGGGTGAAAATCCCACGTTAAAATCATGAAAAACGGGCTTAAAATGAAGTCGGGGTTGAAAACCAGGAAAATAGAAGCGAACATGCGAGATCAGGGCCGGAGGTTCGGTCCCAGCCACTAGAACCGAAAGTAGGTTCGGTTGTTAGATGAGAATTGAGAGGAGGGTTCGGTCCGAGCAGTTTCGCATGCGAACACGGAAGAGGAGCGAAGGTAGAAGAAGCGAAATAGACCGAAGCTCGGATGGAGCGAAATAGACCAAGAGGCCTTATCCGAACCGAAGGGTGAGTTCGGTCCCATATGTAGTTTCGGTCTTATACAGGTTCGGTCCTCATGGTTCGGCTCTGAAGGCTATGTTCGGTTCCTATAGGAAGGCTTCGGTTCCTAAGAGGTTTCGGTCCTATAGGGCTGTTTTCAAGTTATCTTCCCGTTTTGAGTGATTTTTGACCAAGTTAAGGGTCGCGATGCCCCGAATGATTATAAAAAGTTGAAAGAGGTTTTGAGAGAGATTTGGGAGAGATTTCACATACTTGGAGAGATTTGGGAGAGATTTCACATACTTGGAGAGATTTGGGAGTAATTTCACATACTTGGAGAGAGTTCACATACTTGGAGAGATTTGGGAGAGATTTCACATACTTGGAGAGATTTGGGACAGACTTTGTTTGCGACCTTTGTGAGTGTTTTAACTTCGAAATGCAAGGTTTGTAAACCCCGTTTTGCCTTGTTATGAGCGTTATACGCCCCCGAAGGGTATGTATTAATGTTTTATTGAGTTATTCTATCAGTTACCCTGATTAGGGTTTAGATTTTCTAAACACGTGAAGACTCAAAGTGATACTTTGCATTAAGATAGTGCGTTGTACAATAGTAAGCACGATGTAAACCCTAATATACAAGGGTTAAATGAGTTGACCGGTTTGAGTTGTTGACTTTATTTGACTTTGACTTGACTAGAACTTGACGGTTGTCACAACAATATTTTATAACTTGGAAGAGGGATGCCGTAATCCAAGCTATAGAATATTTGAAGGTAGGCGAATGACGATTCACCAATTTCCACCATGAAAAACGAAATAATTTATTAGGATTTAATTGGATTTGAAACTCCTAGATCTTTTGAGATTCATTGAACTTTTCAATGGCATGTTTCAATCTCGATTGTGCCCTCTCAAATTTTGTGACTAGGATACCGAGGATCACAAAACAAGGTGTGAATACCCATGCAAATATAATTGGTACCCTTAATATTTACCACTCAATCGATGTGCCGGTTAACTACACGTGCTCCACCGATACTATGATAAACCTTAAGTTACCCTTTGTCTACCTTGTTAAATCCAGGTTAGTGTGCTGGTTAACCACACACGCTCCACTAACGACTTAAGCAAAGTGCAAAGTGTAATTTCATGGGTTAGCACCAAATTCACATTTTCCTAAGTAACTAATATTGGGAATTTATAAAAGGTTTAGTTACTTAGTATTTATCATTAATACTTTTAATGAAGGGAGAATTATAGTCCTTGTCCTACCCGTTCGGCTAACGACCCTCCACCAGTTAAGGAAGCGGTGGGTGAGAGTGGACACCCATTAAACTGCCATTTTATAGGCAGTAACCATATACCCCCCTTATAGACCGGCTTCGTGAACGAGGCCTACTAACGGTAAGACTGACTTGCTCTTATACATATATATATATATATATATATATATATATATATATATATATATATATATATATATTATTAACTTATAATACTATAAAGTATAAGGGTTGAATTTTAACTTTTAAAACTCTTAGGGGTTAACTTGGATTTATAGTTTTCATGAGGGGAAACTTTACAAATTGCAAAATTTGAGGGCAAGTTTTGAACTATTCAAAAACTTTTCAATTCCATAACTTATGTGTTTAAAGTAGTTTTAATGAAAAACTCTTCAAGTTCCATAACTTGAGGACAAGTTATGGAAGACTTTAAAACTTTAAAAATGAGACTCTCCATTTTTCATAACTTATGGAAATCTTATGAGTTTTAATAATCATAAATGTGACTTTTCATATAACTTGAGGACAAGTTACAAAAAAACATATTATGAACAACATTTAGATCAATTTGGATTGAAAACATATTATCACATAACTTTTCTATTAATCTAAATCAACTCATAAGATCAAGATAATTCAAATCAAACACTTTTCATGTAATTAGCCTAACCATTAAACTAATACAAAACATGAATCTATTGACAATTATCTATGAAATTGGATTAGCATGAACATTACCATATCAAAGACAGGTTTACAAGTTCAAAAAACAGCTTAGGGTAATGTTTCTAGACCAATTCCAGCCAAAAACATCGAAAAACTGCCAACTGGAACACAAACTCGTCGAGTTCTCCAAGGAACTCGTCGAGTTCATGCCTTAACTCATGAAATCGGCGAGTTTTTGGCCATAACTCGTCGATTTTTCATGTCTGGGCAGTTTTTGGTTTTGAAAAACAAGTTTGCATCAAGTATAAATGAAAACAAGCCTAGGCTCTGATACCACTGATGGGATTTGAGCATTCTTACACTCCTATGGTGTACATGCAACCCTAAATACCTTGGATCTATGTTTTCTCTATTATACATGCAAACTTGAACTTTGCAAGGTATTACCCTAACTAGCATACAACGTTTGATACTTGGGTAATATAAACAAGTTAGAAGACATAACTTTTTATGTAGCTTGATTCCATGGAGCTTAAGAGCCTAGTGCCTCAAGTGTGACACCTCAAATGGTTCACAAAACATCACCAACATCTTGGAATAACTTGAGAGAAAAGGTTCCTAGGCTCAAATCGGCTAGCACTCATGTGTACACACACTAGTGCCATTTTCTTGAGCCATGGGGTCCTTATATATGGTGGTTATTAGGGTTACACCATGTAACTCATGTCTTTCCATATTCTTCATGCTCCATGGGTTAAAACCTCCATGGAGTATCCATGGGTTACTCCATGGGTTTAGCCCAACATGAAGAACTATGGATCATAAGCCCACATATATAAGAATGAGTGATTTACACAATCAATCCCCAGATATTTAATTAGCCTCCTTTTGACCACAAAATTAATTCCAAATTAACTCTTGATCAATACTAATTAAATAATATGATTTCATATTAATATATTAGAACTTATAATATATTAACAAATCATAAATATCCTTTTCTCACAAAAGTCTATCCAAATTGTTCCGATGCCATGCAACCCAAATGGACCAATGCAAATCGGGTCAAGTACATACCAATTATAGTTATGGACATAGACACTAATCCAACAGTTTTTAGATGGCCGGATGTAACGACGTAAATTTTAAAACAATTTTTCATTTTTCGAACATAATAAAACTCATATAATATTCTCAAAATCTCATATGTATCAAATCTCATCACAATAAAACATAACCCAGAATCTCAAAAAGATAATCCTCTGGTAGTGTGTACAAATCATCCCGACGCCTTCTCGCGATCCTCGGTAGTACCTGAAACGCATATCACATAACACGGTAAGCATAAATGCGTAGTGAGTTCCCCAAAATACCACATTCATCACATAAGCCACTCGAGGCTATAACTCGGTAAGACCTTCTGGTCAATGTGTATCAGCGGGACCCTCTAGTCCTGTGGCTCGTTGGACTCTCCGGTCCGGTTTAGCTCGTTGGACCCTCTGGTCCGGTCTAAATCGTTGGACCCTCCGGTCCGGTTTGGCTAGCACATAGCATACATAAATCACAATGCACATAATCTCAAGTAAACACATAACACATAAGACCCTCCGGTCTGCACATAGATACCACTCTGGGTAATGTATAGTGAGAAGACTCACCTCGTAAGATGTCTAGTAAACTCTCGTGCTCGATATCCTTGATCTAGCCTCCGCCTAGCACAATGATAATAATTCTAATCAATACTCTCTTTACATTCTCATCTCTAGAGAATGGGTAGAAGACCATTCTACCCCTCCCTGACCCCTCTTAATCAGTTTGCCCAAACCCTAAAGTCAACTGAAGTCAACCCCAGTCAACGGTCCAATTTGACCAGACTCGCCGAGTGCACTCGTGTAACTCGGTGAGTTCATGCGTATCCTCTGAATCCTTCTAAGGTGTCACTCGGCTCGTCGAGTTAACCTCCTAACTCGACGGGTTACCACTGGTCACGAATCGTGGGGCAACCCGATCCGACTCATCGAGTCCTCTCATGGACTCGGCAAGCTTCCTCCATGGCAATACTCATTTGACCTTCTGAGGTCAGATCTGTTTCTCTAACTTATAGATCTGGCCTTCTAGCACCCAAAAGTCACGTAAAGGTTCAACCTTTATGCCCATGCACCACACATCAAGCTCTATTTGACAAAATAACCCTTATAATGATAACTTAGGCTCAAAACTCTTATGGGACGGCATAAAGCTGGATGATTGGGACTCTCTGGACCTCTCAAGGCCCAGATCTGATGCCTATGCCTCAAAGGGCCTTCACATACTCCATAACTCAACTAAAAAGGGGAAAAAGAACCCTAGATTCATGAGATCTATCATTCATACGAAAATGGGCAGGGATTCATACCTTAAGCAACAACTTTGAATGAAATGGTAGAAGATCTGAGCCCCTCAAGTCAGCCTAGCTTGAATCCCCTCCTTCTTCCTTGCAAGAATGCTCTAAGGTGAAGAAATTAGCTCCTTCTCTCTCTCTATGCTCTCTTGTTCGAATGGTGTCTCTCAAGGCTATGTGTGGCCGAAAATGAAGGCCATAAGGACCTTTAAATAGGTCTCAGGCCCAAATATTTAGGGTTTCAACTCACAGCGCCTACTCGGTGAGTCTACATCCGGACTCGTCGAGTGGATCATTAAACCCACATGGCCATCCCGACTCTACTCGAAGCGTTATAGCGCCAACTCATCGAGTAGGTTAATGATCCTCAAAAATAAATACTTAAAATGACATACCTGGGAATCCGGATGTAACAATTCTCCCCCACTAGAATCAGACTTCACCCTCGAAGTCGTGCTCCGCAAATAACTCTGGATGATGCTCCTGCATCTCTGACTCCGGCTCCCAAGTCAAACCGGACCCTCTCCGATGATGCCACTGGACCTGAACCAGGGGCACTTCCTTGTTCCTCAGAACTTTCACCTTTCAATTAAAGATCGCGAGCGGCTACTTTATGTAATTCAGGTTCGCATCCACCTGAATGTCCTCTAATGGTACCACTTCCGTCTCATCAGCCACACACTTCCGCAACTGGGACACGTGGAAGGTGTTATCGATCTGAATCAACTTCGCAGGTAGCTCCAACTGGTATGCTACCTTACCCACTCTGGCGGTCACTCTAAACAGAACGATATATCGACGCCCCAACTTACCCCGCTTCCTGAACCGGATCACCCCTTTCCATGGGGAAACTTTCAGGAGCACAAAATCTCCGACCTGGAACTCAAGCTCAGATCGTCGTCTATTCGCGTAACTCTTTTGACGACTCTGCGCCGTCAGAAACCTCTGTCTGACCTGCTGAACCAGTTCGGTCGTCTTCAGCACTATCTCAGTGCTTCCCATAACTCTCTGCCCCACCTCTCCCCAACAGATGGGAGTGCGACACCTTCTCCCATACAGGAGCTCAAAGGGAGGCATACCAATGCTCTAGTGATGGCTGTTGTTGTAAGAAAACTCAGCCAAGGGTAGGTATGTGTCCCAACTCCCACCGAAGTCCATAACACATGCTCCAAGCATGTCCTCGAGCATCTGAATCGTTCGCTCGCTCTGACCGTCTGTCTGTGGGTGGTAGGCGGTACTAAAATGCAATCGCGCTCCCAACTCCTCATGGAACTTCTTCCAGAATCTGGAAGTAAAATGCACATCCCGATCCGATACTATGGACGTCGGCACTCCATGCCGAGCTACCACTTGTCGCACATAAATCTCTGCCAGCCTCTCAGCAGAAGAGCTCTCACTAATAGCAAGGAAATGAGCACTCTTCGTCAACCGATCCACAATCACCCAGATCGCGTCAACTCCACGCGCCGTCCTCGGTAATTTGGTGATAAAGTCCATCGAGATCTGCTCCTACTTCCACTGGGGAATCTCCAAAGGCTGCAATGGACCATGTGGACGTTGGTGCTCTGCCTTGACCCGGTGGCAGGTCAAGCACCTCTCGACCACCCAAGCAACATCCCTCTTCATACAGGGCCACCCATAATCTTTCTTCAGATCCAAATACATCTTAGTGGCCCCGGGATGGATCGAAAATCTTGACTTATACGCTTTCGCCATCAGAGTGCTACGAGCTCCGCCCGTATAAGGTACCCAAATCCGACCTCGAAAGGTCATAAGTCCTCGACTATCTGTCACAAACTCGGATACTTGACCAATCACTCGCTCCCTCTTGCGGTTCTCCGGTCTCACGACCTCCGCTTGGGCCTCTCGAATGATATCCAATACCGGAGTCATCACGGTCATCCTCATCCATATGTCTCGAATCAGGGCACTCTCCGCCTTATGACTCAGGGCATCGGCTACCACGTTAGCTTTGCCCGGGTGATACAGAATCTCACAGTCTTAATCTTTTACCACGTCTAACCACCTCCTCTGGCGCATATTCAGGTTGGGCTGGTCCATCAAATACTTCAAGCTCTTGTGGTCCGTGTATATGGTACACTGAACCCCGTACAAGTAATGGCGCCAGATATTGAGGGCGAATACCACTTTCCCCAACTCTAAATCGTGGGTAGGATACCTCGTCTCATGAGGCTTCAAATGCCTCGATGCATAAGCTATCACGTGCCCTCTATGCATAAGCACTGCACCAAACCCTGATATGGATGCATCGCAGTAAACCACAAAGTCCTCCACTCCCTCAGGGAGAGCCAACACTGGAGCTTCGCACAATCTCTAGCGAAGAGTCTTAAACGAGGTCTGCTGTTCGGGACCCCAAACAAAAGCGACGCCCTTCCAGGTCAACTTGGCTGAGAGGAACAGCAATCTTGGAGAAATCTCTGATAAACCTCCGGTAGTAGCCGGCCAACCCCAGAAAACTCCTGATCTCGGTGGGGGATCCCGACACTTCCCAACTCATAACCGCCTCAATCTTGGCCGGGTCTACCAAAATCTCATTCTGATTAACGAGGTGCCCCAAGAACTGGACCTCTCGTAACCAGAAATCACACTTGGAGAATTTGGCATAAAGCCTCTCCGATCTCAATACTCCAAGGATCTCTCTCAAATGCTCCTCATGCTGATCTCTAGACCTCGAATACACCAAAATATCGTCGATGAACACAATCACCGAATGATCCAACATAGGCCTGCATACCCGGTTCATGAGATCCATGTACGCTGCTGGTGCATTGGGGAGCCCGAAAGGCATCACCACGAACTCGTAATGCCCATAACTAGTTCTAAATGTTGTCTTCTGAATATCCTCCTCACGAACCCTCATCTGGTGATAACCAGACCTCAAATCGATCTTGGAAAACCAAGATGCACCCTGCAACTGTGTTGGGTTTTGAGCATTCTAACACTCCGAAGTGTACATGCAACCCTAAATAACTTGGATCTATGTTTTCTCTATTATACATGCAAATATGAATATTCCAAGGTATTACCCTATCTAGCATACAATCTTTGATACTTAGGTAATAAAACAAGTTAGAAGACATACCTTTTTTATGTAGCTTGATTCCTTGATGCTTAAGAGCCGAGTGCCCCAAGTGTGACACCTCAAATGGTTCACACAACATCAAAATACACTTGGAATAACTTAGAGAGAAATGAACCACTTCATGAAATCAGCTAGCCCTCACCATACATATATAGTTCTCTCATGGTGGCCGATTTTGACAAGAATAAGATGCTTATATAGTTTGTCACAATTAGGGTTACACCATGTAAACCCTAATTGTCATGTCCTTTCATTTCCATGAACCATACGTACAAAAACACCATGGAGCATCCATGGAGCATCCTATGGGTTTTAGCCCAACTTGATAATCCATGGAGCATTAGCCCACTATACAAGTATGGATGATTTACACAATCAACCCATATATTTAATTAGTTTCCTTTTTGATAACTTAATTAATTCCAAATTAATTCTTGATCAATACTAATTAAATAATCTTATTCATATATTAGAACTTATAATATATTAGTAAACCTTAAGTGTTATTTCTCTCATTTTAGTCTATTCAAATGCATGATGCCATGCAACCCAAATGGACCATGCCAATCGGGTCAAGTACATATCAAATATAGTTATGGACTTAGACACTAATCCAACAGTCTCCCACTTGGATAAGTCTAAAACTATTATTGAGTATGACTTCAAAAACCGACTGGCAATCGTAGCTCTTTAAGCCACTGTCGAACTCTGACGTTGTAACTGAACTCTGATCTCATCAATGACTTGTCCATTAGATAAGGGATCATATATTCCTCCATTCTAGATATCATATGGACTGAGACATGGACTGTAAATCATTCTCTCTGTCCATTTGTTGTTTCCCGATTTCCGATTCATGATGACTGACTGATTGAACAGATCAAATCAGTCCTGGTTTGGCCAAGCACTCACATGTGTCATCACTAAATCATCGAGGGGCCCACATATATCGCTTTTATCCCGAAGGTAAAAGGAATGGATAAACTTCGACTCATATGGCTTGTTCTACTACTTGTTGAATCATACACAAAGGCACGTTTTACAGGATCGAGTTACCAATGCGTTTTCTGTTGGATAAGGTGTATAAGTCCATAACTATTTCTGGTATGTACTTAACCCGACCCGGCATGGTCCATTTGGGTTGCATGGCACCATGCAATTGGATAAACTAAAATGAGAGAAATAACACTTATGGTTTATTAATATATTATAAGTTCTAATATATTAATAATATTATTTGTTGGATCAATTGGGCAGGAACATTAATATGCTTCGATCTGATCGAGGTGGTGAGTATCTTAGTTCAGAGTTCCTCGACTATCTTAGGGAATGTGGGATTGTCTCACAATTGACACCTCCCAGGACACCGCAGTTAAATGGTGTAGCTGAGAGGCGTAATCGAACCTTGTTGGATATGGTTCGTTCGATGATGAGTCGAGCTTCGCTACCAATCTCATTTTGGGGGTATGCCTTAGAGACTGCCGCCCATATCCTTAATCTAGTTCCCACAAAGAAAGTTGCCAAAACTCCTCATGAGATGTGGACTGGTAAAGTACCCAAACTAGACCACATTAAGATTTGGGGTTGCGAGGCTATCGTGAGATGCGAGACTCATGATAAGCTCGAACCTCGAAGTGAGAGGTGTATTTTCATCGGCTACCCACAGAAATCCTTTGGTTACCTCTTCTACAGACCTAGTGAGAATGTGGTCTTTGTAGCTAGGAGGGCTTTCTTTCGAGAGAGAGAGTTCATAAGCCAAGGAGACAGTGGGAGGCAAGTTGACCTTGAAGAAATTCAAGAGTCAAGTGGTGAAGGAACTTCAAACCCTAGCACTCAACTTGAGGAGGAAACTCCTGTTGAGCCAATTGACAAGTCTGTACCTCTGAGGCGTTCCACAAGGGTTAGGAATGCACCTGAGCATTACTATGGATTCCATTTTACTGCGGAAGGTGATACACTTATCAGTGATGAGACACTGATAGGTCTGGATGAACCTAACAGTTACGCGGAAGCCATGGCAGGCCCTGAGTCAGCCAAGTGGAAAGAGGCAATGGACAACGAGATACATTCCATGTATGACAATCAAGTTTGGAACTTGGTTGAGAATGTACCAGGTCGTAAGACTGTAGAGTGCAAATGGATCTTCAAGAAGAAGACCGACATGGATGGTAATGTACACACTTATAAGGCATGACTGGTTGCAAAGGGTTTCTTACAAACTCCGGGAGTTGATTATGATGAGACCTTTTCTCCAGTGGCCAAGATTAAGTCTATTAGGGTTCTGTTAGCCATAGCCGAATTTCATGACTATGAAATATGGCAAATGGATGTCAAAACCGCTTTCCTTAATGGAAAGTTGGCTGAGGATGTTTACATGAGTCAGCCAGAGGGTTTTGTCAACACAGAGTACCCTAATAGAGTGTGTAAGCTTGAGAAATCCATTTATGGGTTAAAGCAAGCACCTCGCAGATGGAATCTTTGCTTTGATGAGAAAGTCAAGGAATTTGGCTTTTCTAGGAGTGAAGATGAATCTTGTGTATATGTCAAGGCTAGTGGGAGTATAGTTAGCTTTTTGGTATTGTATGTGGATGACATACTACTCATAGGAAATGACATCCCAACTCTACAGGAAGTTAAGTCCTGGCTTGGGAAGTGTTTCTCTATGAAGGACCTAGGAGAAGCTGCCTATATTCTAGGGATAAGGATCTTGAGAGACCGGAGTAAAAGACTAATTGGACTTAGTCAGAGTACCTACTTGGATAAGGTGCTGAAGAGATTCGGCATGCAGGACTCCAAGAAAGGAGAGTTACCCATCCAGAGTAACGCCAGATTGAGTAAGACATAAAGCCCTAGTACTGAGGCTGAGATAGCAGAAATGAGTCGAATACCTTATGCTTCAGCTGTAGGATCGATCATGTATGCTATGACGTGTACTCGACCTGATGTAGCCTTTTCTTTGAGCATGGTTAGCAGGTATCAGGGGAACCTTGGCAAGGCACACTGGACTGCGGTAAAGAATATCCTCAAGTACCTACGGAGGACTAACGACTGGGTCCTTACCCTCGGTGGGAGTGAAGACTTGAGAGTTGTAAGGTATAGTGATGCTAGCTTTCAGACTGATAGGGATAATTTCCGCTCTCAGTCAGGCTGGGTCTTTACCTTAAATGGAGGAGCAATTTCTTGGAAGAGTTCCAAGCAAGAGACAGTGACTGATTCAACTTGCGAATCAGAGTATATAGCAGCTAGCGAGGCAGCAAAGGAGGCGATATGGCTGAAGAACTTCATTGGAGACCTTGGAGTTGTACCAGCTATTAAAGAGCCAATGGAAATTTTCTGTGATAGTGAAAGTGCAGTTGCCTTAGCCAAGGAACCAAGGGATCACGGGAGATCCAGACACATCGACAGAAAATACCATTTCATCAGACATCGAATAGAAGAAGGACTCCTCGTGGCAAAGCGGGTATCATCGGATCAGAATCCAGCAGATCCCCTCACGAAGGGACTGACTCGGGTTAAGCATCTCCAGCATGCTCGGAGCATAGGGCTAAAGGATGATATTAGATTTAGTAGTTAGATAACCTTGAAATTTGTAAAGTGTAATTGACATTAGATGATGAATAAAAGGTGTTTTATTTATGAGTAAAGTGTTGCTATCTCTTGTTGATCGTTTACTATATTTCTTTTGCATGTTTTGACTTCCAGAATAATTATGTTTGGTATATCATATTATTCGAACCTCCACAGTCGGTCATATGTCGGAAGTAGGTATGAATCAAGACTATCATGATTGGTTGCAGAGGTCTAAGTTGTTGGACATGGCTACAACACTCATGAGTGCTCATAAGTTCTGAGCATTGGACTCAACCCACGCTCACTGGAATCACTTCATGGAATTTATCTCGAGTGATCGTGAGACGGTAATATCATATAAGTCTTCAAACCTAGAGATATGATTTGTTACTTATGAGTTGGTTATGCATTGATTGTACGTTAACACATTGGTAACTCGATGTTATAAAACGTGCTTTTGTGTATAATTCAATGAGTGGTAGAACAAACATATGAGTCGAAGTTTATATGTTCCTTCTTGGATTAGAAGCTGATATCTGGGCCCCTCGATGATTTTGTTTTGACCTATGTACCGGGCCAGGTCAGAACTAAGTTGATGTGTTCAATTAAGTTCTTTGTCAAACAAATCGGAAATCGGGAAACAAACTGCTGGACAATAAGTAAGACATTGTTCCATGTATTTGTCCGGCTGATATCTAGAACAGAGGATTATATGATCACTTATCTTAAATGGCGTATCATCATCTTCTCAGTTCCGAGAGACCTTGAAAGAGCTACGATTGACGATCGGTTCCTGAAGTATTGCAGTTATAGTTATTAGACTTATCCAAGTGGGAGACTGTTGGATAAGGTGTATAAGTCCATAACTATTTCTGGTATGTACTTAACCCGACCCAGCATGGTCCATTTGGGTTGCATGGCACCATGCAATTGGATAAACTAAAATGAGAGAAATAACACTTATGGTTTATTAATATATTATAAGTTCTAATATATTAATAATATTATTTAATTAGTTTGATCAAGAATTAATTTAGAATTAATTAAGTGATCAAAAGATAACTAATTAAATATATGGGTAGATTATGTAAATCTTCCATATCTTATATAGTGGGCTAAGAGGCTCCATGGATTATCAAGTTGGGTTCCACCCATAGGATGCTCCATGGAGGCTCCATGGGAGTTACAAACCCATGGGTCATGGAAATGAAGAGTCATGCCACATTAGGGTTTACATGGTGTAACCCTAGATGTGACACACTATATAAGCAACATGTTCTCCACCAAAATCGGCGACACTAAGAAACAAGAGGGCTAGAGCCGATTTTGCAAGTGTAAGATTCTCTCAAAGTTTACTCCTTTGCATTTGGTGTTGTGTGAAGCATTTGAGGTATCACACTTGGGGTGCTAGGCTCACAAGGTTTCAAGGATCATAATCAACAACAAGGTAAGTTATTCTATCTTTCATTCAAGTTAAAAATGTTCCCCATGTATGCTAGATAGGAATATAACCTTGGAATTCAACTTTCTATGATTATTAGACAAACATAAATCCAAGGTTATTAGGGTTGCATGTACACTTAGGAAGTGTTAGAATGCTCAAAACCCATCATTTTCATGCAATCAATATATAACCAACTCATAGTAACAACTCATATCTCTAGTTTTGAAGAATATAAGATATTATCATCTCATGATCACTCGTGATAAAATCCATGAAGTGAGGCAAATGAGCGTGGGTTGAATCTAATACTCAGAACTTATGAGCACTCACGAGTGTTGTAGCACCGCTTTGTCCAACATCTTAGACCTCTACAAGCCAACCCATGACAGTCTTGATTCATATCTACTTCCAACATATGATCGACTGTGGATGGTTTGAATAACTTAGTCATTCAGGAAGAACGACCTAGTTATTCTGGAAGTCAAAACATGCAAAGTGAAACACAAGAATAATCGAATCCAATATGGTCTCAGAACTTATGAATATAAATAAAACACCTTTTATTTATCACCATATTGATTACCCATTATTCATTGTATACTGTTTCAACTACCAACGTTATACTTGAATTAAAACAATAGTTGTCCCATGCCCTAAGCATGTACACTATGTTTTCTAAACACTAGTCATGCCATACACCAAGTATGCACAATATATTTGTCTAAACATTAGTTATGCCATACATCAAGTATGCACACTAAGTTTGTCTATGATCTTTACTCTGTGAAATAGATCGATTGAACATAATTCCAATGATCCTCATTTCACAATCCCAATTCCTTACCGCAAATGCAAGAATTCCAAATCCTGCCATTTACCAAAATCTGTTAGATTATAAACTTATATGCATTGATCCTCTTGTAATGATTATGCACAAAGTCACAAAGACTTATGAACAGACATTACAGAGTATTCCAATGGAGATCAACTCCATGGAAATATCCTTATTGCATTAAGTTTTTCTAATCTTACACAGATTGAATAATTTCCACATGTGGAAACATTTCCATATTCCCATTTTGACGATCACTTCAGAACAAGAGTTGCCATTTTGCCTCTTTTCAGAATATGTCAATATGCTCCTTCCAAAATTAACACTGTACTTCCAATTCTAGAATTTTGGTAAACCTGTCCCTGAGCAACCAATATTTGGTAAACCTTAGATTGTCCTCGACAATTGCTTAATCATTTTAGTCATTTCCAATTCTAGAATTTCCCTTTCTTAATGCCTTGAGCATTTAGAAAATTTAGAACGGATGAACATTATAGCACATGCAATCGATCCTATATCCGAAGCATATGGGATACGATTCATGATGTCTCACATAAAGACATGATGCTAGACCAGTCTTTTGCAATAATATTTATGTATCTATTTGCCAAGTTCTCATAATTTAGATTATGAAAAGGGATGCCGTAATCATAATCGAATTTTAGAACGCAAATAATGGACCCATATATAGAATTTCCTTATGTTGATCCGTTCCAACACAAAATTCATATATATCCTTGACTAAATATGATTAAAACCTCAATCTAAGCTTTTAGAATTTGAAATGAAGTATAATTTCCTCTCCCTTAATTATAGCAAAACAACTTGTCAACCCCTGCAACTTCACGAATTGAAACTTTTGTTTTCTATAATTAACATTGTTGTCTTGCAATACTAATCATAATTATCATGCTCCCACTAACATGAGAATTATTAGCATAACACTTATGCTCTCACTAGCTTTGACATGTACTCAGAAATCAGCTGGACTTCTAGAAATCAATATTGTATTGACTTTCTTACCAAAGTTCAAATTTCTGATACGAGATGCTTTGATAAAACTTTATCAGGATCATACACCTTTCCTTAGATAGCACACATGTGTGTCTAAACAATTTAAGAACTATGAAAAGGGATGCCGTAATCATAGTCTCAATTGTTCAGACCTTTGCCATTCCTCACAAGTCCATGTTAGTGTGTCGGTTAACCACACACGCTCCACTAACGACTTTGAGAATGCAAATATCACACTTGCTATCTACCTAAAATCTACTTAGTGAAAGCGTTTCGTCACCATCATTTTCATGAATCGGAGAGAAACCTTATGCCACTTAGATTGTTTATGGTGTAAGTGTTCTTATCCAAACTCATATGGACTGAACTCAATCTTACTTTCTTGCCACCTGGCAGCACAAGAGTCTGCCATTGCTTCCAAGTTGTTATGCAGCCAATTGAGAACTCTCAGAACTCATATGCAAATCCAACTTTCATTGGAATGGGCACAAAAGTAGGAATATGTCAACACGATAGGTTATAAACCTCAAGTCGTGTGCTAGTGATAAACTACAGGTTTTATTCTTGAATAGATCTTGAAGTTTTTCCAAGATCTCTAAGACTCCCACTGTCCTCTTGACATATATGACTCACTTGTCAAATATTCAAGAGATAGTGCAGACTCTTTATCAAGACAAAAACTTCACACAATTAGCCTAAGTTGGTCTTTGTTTTATCCAAAACATCACAACTTACCAATTTCAAATGTACAAGAGTAGGACACTTTTACTCTTACATTTGACAAGTGTTATAAACCTTTCTTTAAGATATGTCACTCAACTTACAGTCTTGGAGTATGGCTCTAAGACTTGTTTTGGAACGAAGTATGAATCATCTTCTTGATTTAACCATTTCCACAATTCTTAATTCCTCTTCTTGGCCATAGGAATGCATTAAGATGTCCTTAGAGGACTAATTTTGACATGATTTCAGAGACTTTTATCCTTCTGCCTGATTTGATTCTTCTCATTCGTTCTGCCATACATCGAAACTTTTCCAACGTTTCAGAATTATACTTAAACTAGTAAGTATAACCATATTTACTAAACTTTAGTAAATCATGACGAATAGTCTTATCGATCTTTTGTGGAGGACTTGATCAGTGCACCAGAATGTGTACTCGATCCCTTAGTCCTTCATTTGATTCACATATAAATGCGAACAAGGAATTAATTTTAATTTTCCAAAGATGAAAATTCTCATTCATCATACTATACAACTTGCATGATTTCCAAGTTTCTATCCAACTGAAACCTTGGGTGATGAGAATCGTTCCTTATTTGGTAAATTATGACACTACCACAAACGAAAGAATCAAGTCCATTTTTCCAATATTGCTATCAATGGAATCATATAAACAACCATTTGTCACTAATGCCACTGTAAGGATATTTAAAATAAATATAAAATTAAAACCTTTTTATTTTATTTTAAAACTTTACGGAAAAAACTTATCCTTACAGTGCAAATGCAGATGAAAAACTTGTTGTTATCTATTCCTAAGCAATATATCATAACTCCTAAGCAACAGCTCAAAAATTCTGATCACCGAACCATGCGATCGAAATCCATCTTCGCGATCAGAATCAGCATATACTTCCTTTAAGTTTCTTCACTTTTCTTTGATTCTTAAAACAACAACATGTGACCCAGTCACATCATGTAATGAGAATCTCAGAATAGAAACTTAACAGAGTTAGATAGTGGACTTCACCTGAAGTAGAATCAAACATCTTGACTTGATCAACCCTATGATCCTTCAGGTAAATAGGCAGTTTTGTAACCAATGCCTCTTCCTTTGGAAATATAAACATATGGACTCTATGGAAATGGTACACGGGACTATCACAGACTTAGACTTTCTCTTTACCATTTGGTCAACCGAGTTGACTATGGCCGATCCCTTTCCATTGGGAAGAGAAAGCTTTTTCTGGATATCCAATGTTACCATTGTCAATATCCATTTAAGGTTTGGGAAGTTGATCTTCTTAATCAAACTTTCTTTACTAGTCCTCCAAATCATTGCTAATTCAGCAGCACCAAGCAAATAGCTAAGATCATTTAAGGGTCATGTGATAGTCTGTTCCATAGTAGTCCCAAAGGAACACACCGTGTGACTTAGAAAGTGATTGAACATCCAACTTTCTTAAGACTTTGACACCCAACTCTCCCGGCTTATTAATATGTGACTTCATCTGCAAGATGTGAGCACACATAGACTTTGCTTGTCAATTGGGCTTGAGTGACCTTGAACTTGTGGGTTAGGGAGAATAATTGGAGGAGGTGGAGGAAGTGAAGTTCCAAGAGATTTGGGAAGATCATAGATGTCTGAACTAGACATCTTTTGGGAGATATTTCAGATAGTTGATTTAAAGTTCTTAATATAAAACCCAATATGAAATATTAAGGCTAGGACCCACCACAATATTTTATAACTTGGAAGAGGGATGCCGTAATCCAGGCTATAAAATATTTGAAGGTAGGTGAATGACGATTCACCACTTTCCACCATGAAAAATGAAATAATATATTAGGTTTTAATTGGTTTTGAAACCCCTAGATTCTTTTGAGATTCATTGAACTTTTCAATGGCATGTTTCAACCTTGATTGTGCCCTTCAGGTTATGTGACGGGGATGCCGAGGATCACAAAACAAGGTGTGAAGTAACCATGCGAATATACTTGGTACCCTTAATATTTACCCCTTAATCGATGTGACGGTTAACCACACACGCTCCACCTATATTATGATAAACATTAAGTTACCCTTTGCCTACCTTGTTAAGTCAAGCTAGTGTGCCGGTTAACCACACACGCTCCACTACCGACTTAAGCAAAGTGCAAAGTGTAATTTCATGGGTTAGCACCAAATTCACATTTTCCTAAGTAACTAAGATTGGGAATTTATAAAAGCTTTAGTTACTTAGTATTTATCATTAATACTTTTTAATGAATGGAGTATTATAGTCCTTGTCCTACCCGTTCGGCTAACGACCCTCCACCAGTCAAGGAAGCGGTGGGTGAGAGTAGACACCCATTAAACTACCATTTTATAGGCAGTAACCTTATACCCCCCCCCCTTATAGACCGGCTTCGTGAATAAGGCCTACTAACGGTAAGACTGACTTGCTCTTATACATATATATATTATTAACTTATAATACTATAAAGTATAAGGGTTTAATTTTAACTTTTAAAATTCTAAGGGCTTAACTTGGAATTAAAGTATTTATAAGGGAAAACTTTTCAAATTCCAAAACTTGAGGGCAAGTTTTGAAACTATTCAAAACTATTCAATTCCATAAGTTATGTGTTTAAAGTAGTTTTAATACAAAAAACTCTTCAAGTTCCATAACTTGAGGACAAGTTATGGAAGACTTTAAACTATTAAAAGAATGTAACTTTTCCTTTATTCATAACTTATGAAATATTTATGAGTTTTATGATTCTTAAATGTGACGTTTCATGTAACTTGAGGACACGTTACAAAAACACATTTTAGAACCAACTCTTAGATTAATATGGATTGAAAACAACAATTTCACATAACTTTTCTATTAATCTAAGCAACTCATAAGATAAAGATAATTCAATCAAACTTTTTCATGTAAATAGACTAACCATTAAACTAATACAAAACATGAATCTATTGACAATTATCTTTGAAATTGGATTAGAATGAACATTACCACATCAAAAACAGGTTTATAGGTTCAAAAACAGCTTAAGGTAATGATTGTAGTCTAATTCCAGCCTTAAAAGTCGAAAATATGTTGTCAGGGGGTCCTACTCGTCGAGTGTATGAACCTACTCGACGAGTAGGATGAGTTTCCTCATGGACTCGGCGAGTCCATCAGTGGACTCGGCGAGTCCATCAGTGGACTCGGCGAGTCCAGTGCCCAGACAGCCCGAAAATCGATTTTTTCAGCACTTTGCATCAAGTATAATTGAAAACAAGCCTAGGCTCTGATACCACTGTTGGGTTTTGAGCATTCTAACACTCCTAAGTGTACATGCAACCCTATATACCTTGGATCTATGTTTTCTCTATTATACATGCAAATATGAATATTCCAAGGTATTACCCTATCTAGCATACAATCTTTGATACTTGGGTAATAAAACAAGTTAGAAGACATACCTTTTTTATGTAGCTTGATTCCTTGATGCTTAAGAGCCGAGTGCCCCAAGTGTGACACCTCAAATCGTTCACACAACATCAAAATACACTTGGAATAACTTAGAGAGAAATGAACCACTTCATGAAATCGGCTAGCCCTCACCATACATACATAGTTCTCTCATGGTGGCCGATTTTGACAAGAATAAGATGCTTATATAGTTTGTCACAATTAGGGTTACACCATGTAAACCCTAATTGTCATTGGCCTTTTATTTCCATGAACCATGGGTACAAAAACAGCATGGAGCATCCATGGAGCATCCTATGGGTTTTAGCCCAACTTGATAATCCATGGAGCATTAGCCCACTATACAAGTATGAATGATTTACACAATCAACCCATATACTTAATTAGTCTCCTTTTTGATAACTTAATTAATTCCAAATTAATTCTTGATCAATACTAATTAAATAATCTTATTCATATATTAGAACTTATAATATATTAGTAAACCTTAAGTGTTATTTCTCTCATTTTAGTCTATGCAAATGCATGATGCCATGCAACCCAAATGGACCATGCCAATCGGGTCAAGTACATACCAAATATAGTTATGGACGTAGACACTAATCCAACAAACTGATCGAACAGATCGTCGATCCTCGGGAGTGGATAACGGTTCTTGACCGTCAGCTTGTTCAACTCCTGGTAATCAATGCACATCCGGTGCAAGTCGTCCTTTTTCTTGACAAAAAGGATCGGTGCTCCCCAAGACGAGCTACTCGGCCAGATAAATCCCTTTCCCAACAGCTCCTGGAGCTTCGAGAATAACTCTTGCATCTCTGGCGGCGCAAGGCGATAGGGCGCCTTGGCGATAGGTGCCGCCCCCGGAAGTAAATCAATACGAAACTCCACCTGCCTCTCGGGAGGCACACCCGGTAACTCCTTGGAGAAAACGTCTGAAAACTCGCTAACCACCGGAACCTCAGCGACAGTACTCGGTCTCTCCGTAACATCCCGCGTATCTGACACATACGCCAGAAGACCCATGCATCCCTGATGCAAGCTCTGCCTCGCTCGAGAAGCCAAACAAAATGTTGACCCAGATCGGGTACCCTCGCCGAATACCGTAAGTACTCACCCACTAGGGTTCCGGATGGTCACTAATTGATGGTCACAGTTGATCATAGCCCCGAATCGACTCAACCAGTCCATGCCCACGATGACACAGACATCCCCCATCGCGATAGGTACCAAATCTATCAGAAACTCGACTCCAAAAATCTCAAGCACACATCCCCGGATCACATCAGTCGCAAAAACAGCATGCTCATCAGCTATGGAGACTCTCAAAGGTCGACTCAACGCCTCACGTCGGATACTGATGTGACGACCAAATGTTAGCGATACGAAGGATCGAATCGCACCCGAGTCAAACAACACCAAAGCAGGTACAGAACTCACAAGAAAAGTACCTAAACATATCACAAATAAGAACCATATATAAACAAAAGAATAAGCAAAAGATCACATACTAGCCACAACATCAGGTGCTGCGCGGACCTCCTCCGATGTCAACTGGAAGGCTCTACCGCGAGCCTTCGGTGCCTCGGCCTTCACGGGCCGACTCTTTGTCGCTCGAGTAGAAGAAGGCGCAGATCCCTGCGTTGATCCCTGAAGTAGCTGCGGGCAGTCGGCCTTCCTATGGCCAATCTGGTTGCAATGGAAGCATACCGAAAATTCCTTGGGGGTAATCCCTCGCGATATGCCCCTCCTTCTCGCACTTGTAACACACAACTGCTCTGCAAACCCCATCATGGCTCTTGCCGCACTTCCCACAAGTGCGACCCTTCTGACCTCCCGATCTTGAATCAGCAGGCTTTGTCCGCTTGTGCCGGCCGCCTATCCCTCCTCTGAGACTCCGCCTATCCCTCCTCTGAGACTCCGCCTCCTCCCTATCTAGAGTCTCTAGCTCAATCTCCCTCTTCCGAGCATTTGCCTGGAGCTCGGCAAATGTTCGGTATGTCGAGTTCGCCACGAAATCCCGAATGTATCTCCTCAGAATGCTCAGATATCGGCTCATACGTGCCTTCTCAGAAGACACATGTTCAGGGAAAAACAACGCCCTCTCATGAAACATCCGTGTGATCACAGTCACAGACTCAGTCCCCTGCTTGAGGGACAAGAACTCCTGGGCCAACCGTTCCCTCTCAACCGGGGGAACGTACTCGTCTCGAAACATAGCGGTGAACCTCTCCCAAGTCACCGCAGTAAGCTTTGCAGTAGTAAAGTCAGCTGTCTCAAACTTCCACCAGTCCTTCGCTCCCAAGCGAAGCTGGTTCAGCGCGAACCGTACCCTCAGATGCTCCGGACAAGAACATGTGTAGAAGCACCCCTTAATGTCAGAGAACCACCTCATCGCGGCTATCAGGTCCTGAGTCCCATCAAACTCTGGTGGCTTCGTATTGCAAAACTCTCGGTACAGCAACGAGTCACCCCGCTGTGGCCTGGCAGTGGTGACGGTTGCGGTGGCTGCAGCAACAGCAGCCTCAGTAAGAGCGACATACCGCTCGTCAAATGTCTCAATCAACGTGGTCTTGATAGACCCAAACATCTCAGGAATCTCAGCTCGAATGGTTGCAGCCACCTCCTTATGAATCAACCTATGAATCTCCTCATCACTGGTACCACTGGTACCACTGCCTCCTGGGTTGTGGCTCATAACCACCATGATGCCTCTGAAACACAACATAAAATAATCAGAGACTCGACCGAGATTACTCACACTCGGCCAACCGATCCTACTTGTTCCTTAGCACCCTGAGGATTCTTACTTGGAATGCTTACCGATCCCATGCTTTCAGTAGTACGGGCCCAATACTACCTTCCACATCGTATCCGTATCCACCCCAAGTCCTCCTCCTAGGATCCCAACTCGCAAGTACTCTATACCACTCGGAACCCAGCCTACTCTCTAGCAGACTTCTCATAAGCTACTCTCTGCTACCTAAACGCACTCAAAACCACTCACAGTAGTAGAAACTCCTAGGCTAAGGCATCACAAATCAGGTCACTCTAGTCCTAACATATGAATTGCCTAGCCTACTCTAGCACGCAAAACACATCACATAATATCATAACACGTAACGTAAGGGTATTTTGGGAAATCACCATTCGGGCGCTGGCTGATTGTAGACACTACTCTTTTCCGCTCGTTCTGGAAATCTTTTACTCTTTTTAGAAAAATTGTTTTTTTTTGAAAACTTTTCTCAAATCCTCAGTTTCAGTTCAGATATGCCCGAAGGTGTATCCGAATCCCTCAAACCAAGGCTCTGTTACCAACTTGTAACGACGTAAATTTTAAAACAATTTTTCATTTTTCGAACACAATAAAACTCATATAATATTCTCAACATCTCATATGTATCAAATGTCATCACAATAAAACATATCCCAGAATCTCAAAAACATAATCCTCTGTCTGTGTGTACAAATCATGTCGGTGCCTTCCCGCGATCATTGGTAGTACCTGAAACACATATCACATAACACGGTAAGCATAAATGCCTTCCCCAAAATAGCACATAAGCCACTCGAGGCTATAACTCGGTAAGACCCTCTGGTCAATGTGTCTCAATGGGACCCTCCAGTCCCGTAGCTCGTTGGACCCTCCGGTACGGTCTAGCTCGTTGGACCCTCTGGTCCGGTCTAAGTCGTTGGACCCTCCGGTCCGGTCTGGTTAGCACATAGCATACATAAATCACAATGCACATAATCTCAAGTAAACACATAACACATAAGACCCTCCGGTCTGCACATAGATACCACTTTAGGTAATGTATAGTGAGAAGACTCACCTCGTAAGATGTCTACTAAACTCTCGTGCTCGATATCCTCGACCTAGCCTCCGCCTAGCACAATGATAATAATTCTAATCAATACTCTCTTTACATTCTCATCTCTAGAGAATGTGTAGAAGACCATTCTACCCCTCCCTGACCCCTCTTAATCAGTTTGCCCAAACCCTAAAGTCAATTGAAGTCAACCCCAGTCAACGATCCAATTTGACTAGACTCACCGAGTGCACTCGTGTAACTCGGCGAGTTCATGCGTATCCTCTGAATCCTTTTAAGGCCTCACTCGGCTCGTCGAGTTAATCTCCCAACTCGACGGGTTACCACTGGTCACGACTCGCGGGGCAACCCGATCCGACTCGACGAGTCCTCTCATGGACTCGGCGAGCTTCCTCCATGGCAATACTCATTTGACCTTCTGAGGTCATATATGTTTCTCTAACTTACAGATCTGGCCTTCTAGCACCCAAAATTCACGTAAAGGTTCAACCTTTATGTCCATGCACCACACATCAAGCTCTATTTGACAAAATAACCCTTATAAAGTTAACTTAGGCTCAAAACTCTTATGGGACAGCATAAAGTTGGATGATTGGGACTCTCTAGACCTCTCAAGGCCCATATCTGATGCCTATGCCTCAAAGGGCCTTCACATACTCCATAACTCAACTAAAAAGGGGAAAAAGAACCCTAGATTCATGAGATCTACCATTCATACGAAAATGGGTAGGGATTCATACCTTAAGCAGCAACTTTGAATGAAATGGTAGAAGATCTGAGCCCCTCAAGTCAGCCTAGCTTGAATCCTCTCCTTCTTCCTTGCAAGAATGCTCTAAGGTGAAGAAATTAGCTCCTTCTCTCTCTCTCTCTCTCTCTCTCTCTCTATGCTCTCTGGTTCGAATGGTGTCTCTCAAGGGTATGTGTGGCCGCAAATGAAGGCCATAAGGACCTTTAAATAGGTCTAAGGCCCAAAGATTTAGGGTTTCAACTCACAGCGCCTACTCGGCGAGTCTACATCCGGACTCGTCGAGTAGATCATTAAACCCACGTGGCCATCCCGACTCTACTCGGCAAGTTATAGCGCCAACTCGTCGAGTAGGTCAGTGATCCTCAAAAATAAATACTTAAAATGACATACCTGGGAATCCGGATGTTACACCAAAAAACGGAGAAGATAACCACCATGGCCGCCAGCCATGGTAGCTACCGCCATGTACCACCGCCGACCACCAATAGAGTGGTTGTGTGTGTATGTTTATGTTAGTTAGTGTGTGTGGTTATTTTTGGATTAAAGCATTGTAATTGTAATTAGCAAAAGAATAATGAAAATAAACTCAAAACCACCAGCGTAAGGTGGTGGCTGCCGCCGCGTGCCGCCGTTGACCACCACTACCCGAGGTGGTAGTGGGTGGTGCCTGACTTAGGAAAACCCTAATTGTCCTAATGAAACCCTAATGGGCCTAAGGACTTAGCTTTTGGGCCTAATTGGATTGTAATGGGTTGGAAACCCTAATTAGGGTTTAGAAAACCCTAATCTTGGAATTAGAGGTTTGGACTTATGGGGACCCGCATTTTGGACCATTGGAGTGAAGATATGACTCAAGCCCGATTTCATTGTATGTTTGGACTTAATAGATTAATTCCTTAATGGATTAAGTCCTTAATGGGTTAAGTAGGAACACTTAACCCTAATCGTCATTTCATGTGAAAAATACTAGTTGGGTTTTGGGTTCTTATTGGGCCATTTATTGGACTAAGCTGATGTGGGCTTTTGTGGGCCAATTGGGAACATATTGTTGGATTAGATGTCTAAGCCCATAACTATTATTGGTATGTACTCGACTCGAGAGTAGCATGGTCCATTTGGGTTGCACTTCACCGAAATAATTTGTATGGATAATCTTTTGAGAATAGTATATTTATGATTTATTAATATATTATAAGTTCTAATATATTAATATGGAATCATATTATTTAATTAGTGTTGATCAAGAATTAATTTGGTGATCAAAAGAGACTAATTAAATATGGACTCTTATATATATAGAATGGGCCAATGTTCATTTAGGATGGGCTAAGCTTGCATGGATAGTCCATGGAGTTTTTAACCCATAGATCCTATGGAAATGAAAGGTCATGGGTATTAGGGTTTACATGGATGTAACCCTAATCCACAATACTATATAAAGAGGTCCTTGGCACTTGAAATTGGCACTAGAGTATGAAGAAAGAGGGCATAGCCGTTTTTGAACAAGTGTATACTATTCTCTCAAGCCTTCCAAGTTGTTTTGGTGATTTGTGATTCCATTTGAGGCTTCCACACTATTGGGGCTAAGCTCTTAAAGGTTCAAGACTTCAAGCTCCATCAAAAGGTATGTCATCTAACTAGTCTATTGTAGTATAGTTGCTTCATAATCTGCTAGTTAGGATGAAACCTTGGAATATTGAATATTTGCATTTATAATAGAGAAAACATAGATCCAATGTTTATAGGGTTGCATGTACACCATAGGAGTGTTAGATTGCTCAAAACCCATCAGTGGTATCAGAGCCTAGGCTTGGTTTTCAGTTATACTTGATGCAATTGCTGAAAAAATCAAAAATTTGGCTTTCTGGACAGTGGACTCGCCGAGTCCACTAGGGGACTCGCCGAGTCCAAGAGGAAATTCATCCTACTCATCGAGTATGTTCATACACTCGACGAGTAGGAGGCCCTGAGTGCAGTTTTTCGACTTTTAATGCTGGAATTGGACTAGAATCATTACCCTAAGCTGTTTTTGATTTTATAAACCTGTTTTTGATGTGGTAATGATCATTCTAATCCAATTCAAAAGATAATTGTCAATAGATTCATGTTTTGTATTAGTTTAATGGTTAGGCTAATTACATGAAAAATTGTTTGATTTGAATTGTCTTGTTCATATGAGTTTAATATAGATCATAGTTTTCTCTTGACATGTTTATTTGTTTATTAGATGATCTAAATGGCCTTTAATGGATTCCATAACTTGTCCTCAAGCTATGGAAAACAAAAAGTTTTTCTTTAAAAGAGTTTTTAAAGTCATAGGTTATAGAAACTTGAAAAGTCTTTTTCCATAAAGTGTTTTATGACATCCATAACTTGTCCTCAAGTTATGGATTTTCAAGAGTCTTGCCATTAAAAGTCATATTAAACTCATATGTTATAAATTCGAAAATTTTCTTGAATTGTTCAAAACTTGCCCTCAAGTTTTGGAATTTGTAAAGTTGCACTTTTGAATACTTTAGTTCCAAACCCTAGAATTTTAAATAGTTTAAAGTTCAACCCTTATACTATTATAATATTATAGGTTTAATATTTATATATATATATATATATATATATATATATATATATATATATATATATATATATATATATGTATAAGAGTAAAATTCAATCTTACCGTTAGTAGGCCTCATTCACAAAGCCGGTCTATAAGGGGGGTATAAGGTTACTGCCTATAAAATGGCAGTTTAATGGGTGTCCACTCTCACCCACCGCTTCCTTGACTGGTGGAGGGTCGTTAGCCGAATGGGTAGGACAAGGACTACAATTCTCATTAAAAGTATAATGATAAATATAAAGTAACTAAACCTTTTATAAATTCCCAATCATAGTTAGTTTAGGAAAATGTGAAATTGGTGCTAACCCATGAAATTACACTTTGTACCTTACCAAGTCATTGGTGGAGCGTGTGTGGGTAACCGGCACACTAACATGGACTAGTAAGAGTGACAAAGGGTGACTTAATGTTTATCATAGATCGATGGAGCGCGTGTGGGTAACAGGCACATCGATTAGTTGATAAAATTAAGGGTACCAAGTTAATTTGCATGGTTATTCACACCTTGATTGTGATCCTCGGCATCCCAGTCACAAACTTGAGAGGGCACAATCGAGATTTAAACATGCCATTGAAAAGCTCAATGAATCTCAAAAGATCTAGGAGTTTCAATCCAATAAAAACCTCATACCTATTTCGTTTTTCATGGTGGAAATTGGTGAATCGTCATTCGCCTACCTTCAAATAGTTTGTAGCTTGGATTACGGCATCCCTCTTCCAAGTTATAAAATATTGTGTTGGTCCTAGCCTTAATATTTCATATTGGGTGTTCTATTAAAGACTTAAATCAACTAACTTGAATTTTCTCCCATTGTAGATGTCTGGTTCAGACAACTATGGTCTTCCCAAATCCCTTGGAACAAGCTTTCCTAATAAAGATGATGTCCCGCGATACAAACTCGAAGACTTGAAAAGTTCAGGATCACACAATCCCTATTGGATAGTAAACACAAAGATGGAAAGCCTATATGTGCTCATGTCTTGGACATGAAGTTGTATATTGATAGGCTAAGGATGTTGGGTGTCGTCTTCCCAAGGAAGTTGGCTATTGACTGGGTCCTTCATTCACTTCCCGAGTCATATAGTGAGTTCGTCAAATACTACTATGTAACAGATCACGACATGACCCTAATTGATCTTACCTATTTGCTAATTGCTGCCGAATCAACAATGATTTGGCGCAATGGTCAAGCAAATCTGATTGGAAGGTCTACATCCCAAGTTGGCATGGACATCCCGAAAAAGATTCCTTCTCCTAAAGGAAAGGAATTGGGAATGGTCAAAAGTTTTGATCATAAGAGAAAGGCCAAATCTGACACTGCTCCATGTGAGCCTGTGTGTTTCTATTGCCAAAGGCAGGGACATTGGAATCGAAGCTGCCCAGACTACTTGAGAAGTTTAATCAGAATGTATGGTTCTGCTTCAGGTAAGTCTACTATCTACCTCTGTTAAGGTTCAAATTGTTGATTCTAAATACATGATGTGACTAGGTTGCATTTTGATGTTTAGCAGGATCAAGCAAAGGGAAGGAAGCTTAAAAGAAGAGTACGTTGAATCTGATCGCGAAGATGGATTTCTATCGCATGGTTCGAAGATCGGATTTCTGAGCTACTGCTTGAGAGTTATGATAGATTGCTAGGAAATATGTAATAACATAGTTTTTCACTTATAATTGCATTGTAAGGAAAAGTTTTTCCGCATTTTATAAATAAATAAAATTTTGTTTTTGTTTTATTTTATATCTCCTTGCAATGGCATTTATGAAAAATTGATGTTTGTATGTTTCTAGCAATATTGAAAATATGAATTTGATTCTTTCACTTGTGGTAGTGTCTAAATTTACCAAATAAGAAGATTCTCATCACCCAAGTTTCAATTGGACCGAAACTTGGAATCATGCAAGTTTTATTGTATGATGAATGAGAATTTTCATCTTTGGAAAATTAAGACTAATTCCTTGTTCACATGTATATGTGAGTCAAGTGAAGGACTAAGGGATCGAGTGTACATTCTTGTGCACTGGTCAAGACCACCACAAAGATCGATAAGACTATTCGTCATGATTTACTAAATTTTAGTAAATATGGTTATACTTACAAGTTTAAGTATAATTCTGAAGCATTGGAAAAGTTTCAATGTATGGCAGAACGAATGAGAAGAATCAAATTAGGCAGAAAGATGAAAGTTTCTCAAATCTGAAAAGATGGGAGAGTACTTTAGTATCATGTTTTATGGTCATCTTAATGATTAAGAAACCATATCACAATTGATCTTCTAAGGAGATCTTAGTGCATTCCTATGGCTAAGAAGAGGAATCATGAATTGTGGAAATGGTTAAATCAAGAAGATGAGTCATACTTCGTTCCAAAACAATTCTTAGAGTCATACCCCAAGATTGTAACTTGAGTGACATATCTTAAAGAAGGTTTATAACACTTGTCAAATGTAGAGTAAAATGTTTTCTACTCTTGTACATTTGAAATTGGTAAGTTGTGATGTTTTGGATAAAACAAAGACCAACTAAGGCCAATTGTGTGAAGTGTTTGTCTTGGTAAGAATCCGCACTAACTCTTGAATGTTTGCTTTGTCAAGGAATGGTTCTTGGCAAGAGAATCTTATATGTCAAGAGGTCAGTGGGAGTCTTAAAGATCTTGAAAAGTTTCAAGAACTAATCAAGAATAAAACCTGTTGTTTATCACTAACACACGACTTGAGGTTTATAGCCCATCGTGTTGACATATTCTTGTTTCTGTGCCCATTCCAGTTAAAGTTGACTATGCATGTGAGTTCTATGAGTTCTCAATTGTTTGTATAACTACTTGGAAGCAATGGTAGGCCCTTGTACTGCCAGGTGGCAAGAAAATTAAGATTAAACAAGTTCGTTCCATATGAGTTTGACTTTGTTACTAACCTTGTCTTGTGATTATGGTTTTGACAAATTCACATGGATAGGAACACATACACCATAAAATCTAAGTATCATTAGGTTTCTCTCCGATTCATGAAAATGATGGTGAGGAAACGCTTTCGCTAAATAGATTTTAAGTAGATAGCAGTTGTGATATTTGCATTCTCAAAGTCGTTAGTGGAGCGTGCGTGGTTAACCGGCACACTAACATGGACTTGTGATAAGTGGAAAAGGTCTAAACAATTGATACTATGATTACGGCATCCCTTTTCATAGTTATAAAATTGTTTAGACACACATGTGAGCTATCTAAGGAAAGGTGTATATATTGATAAAGTCTTATCAAAGCATCTCGTATTAGAAATCTGAACATTGGTAAGAAAGTCAATAAAGTATTGATTTCTAGAAGTCCAGCTGATTTCTGGATACATGTCAAAGCTAGTGGGAGCATAAGTGTTATGCTAATAATTATCATGTTAGTGGGAGCATGATTATTATGTTAGGTGTTGCAAGTTAGCAATGTTAATTACAGAAAACAAAAGTTTCAATTTGCAAAATGTACTTTGCAGGGTTTGAAAAGTTGTTTTGCTATAATTAAGGGAGAGGAAACTATACTTCGTTCCAATTCTAAAAGCTTAGATTGTGAGTTTTTATCAAATTTAGTCATGATTACATTATATTCCTTCTAAAATTTGATTATGATTACGGCATCCCTTTTCATAATCTGAATTATGAGAACATGGCAAATAGAAATAGAAATATTATAGCAAAAGACTGGTCTAGTATCATGTCTTTATATGAGACATCATGAATCGTGTCCCGTATGCTTTGGATATAGGATCGATTACATGTCCTGTTGTATTTATCTGTTCTAAACTTTTCCAAATACCTAGGGCATTAAGGGGGAAAAAGTACTTGAACTGGATATGACTAAAATGATTAAGCAGTTGTCAAGGACAATCTGAGGTTTTCCAAAGATTGGTTGCTCATGGACAATTGGAAGTATAAGTGTTAATTTTGGAAGGACCATATTGACATATTCTGGAAGGAGGTAACTCTTGTTCAGAAGTGATAGTCAAAATGGGAATTAGGAAATGTTTCCATAGGTGGAAGGTATTCATTAAATCTGTGTACGATTAGAAAACTTAATGTAGGAAGGATGTTCAAAGGAATGTACTTTGAATTTGAGACTTCGTTTCCATGGAATTGCTCTCCATTGTAATACTTTGTAAATGTCTGTTGCCAAGTCTTTGTGACGTTTGTGCATAGTCATTACAAGAGAATCAATGCATATAAGTTTAGAATCTAACAGATTTCAGTAAATGGCAAAGAATGTTGTATTCTTACATTTGCGGTAAGGATTTGGGATTGTGAAATGAGCATCATTGGAATCATGTTCAATTGGTCTATTTCACAAAGTAAGGATCGTAGACAAACATAGTGTGCATACTTGGAGTATGGCATAACTATTGTTTGGACAAACATAGTGTGCATGCTTGGAGCATGGCATAGCTATTGTTTTAATTCAAGTATTAGGTTGATAAATCGAAACATTATATAAAGAATAATGTGTAATCAATATGGTGATAAATAAAAGGTGTTTTATTTATATTCATAAGTTATGAGACCATATTGGATTCGATTATTCTTGTGTTTCACTTTGCATGTTTTGACTTCCCGAATAACTAGGTTATTCAAACTCTCCATAGTCAATCATACTTTGGACGTAGATATGAATCAAGACTGTCATGAATTGGGCTTGTAGATGTCTAAAGTGTTTAGACATAGCAAAAGTTGCTGCAACATTCATGAGTGCTCCTGGAATGAGATTCGAGTATTGGATTTAACCCACGCTCATTTGACTCACTTCATGGATTTTATCACGAGTGATCATGAGACGATAATATCTTATATTCTTCAAATAGAGACGTGTGAGTTGTAGTTGCGCGTCGGTTGCACAATGACATATGTAAACGCAACCAGTAACTTGGTTGTTATAAAACATATCGTTGTGTGTAATTTGATGAGTAAGTACAAGCGAACATTTGGGTTGAAGTTTATCCATTCCTTTTACCCTTGGAGGGATAAAAGCGATATCTATCGGCCCTTGATGATTTAGTGATGACACCCCTAAGTGCTTGGCCAATCCTGGACTAATTTGATTTGTTCAGTTTGTCAGTCGTCATAAATCTAAAATCGTGAAACAACAAATGGACAGAGAGAATGATTATAATCCATGTCTCAGTCCATATGATATCTAGAATGGAGGAATATATGATCCCTTATCTAAGGGACACGTCATCTGACTAGGTCAGAGTTCGGCAGCGGCTTTAAGAGCTATGATTGCTAGTTGGGATCTTGGAGTCATACTTGAATAATAGTTTTAGACTTATCCAAGTGGGAGACTGTTGGATTAGATGTCTAAGCCCATAACTATTATTGGTATGTACTCGACCCGAGAGTAGCATGGCCCATTTGGGTTGCACTTCACCGAAACAACTTGTATGGATAATCTTTTGAGAATAGTATATTTATGATTTATTAATATATTATAAGTTATAATATATTAATATGAAATCATATTATTTAATCAGTGTTGATCAAGAATTAATTTGGAATTAATTTGGTGATCAAAAGAGACTAATTAAATATGGACTCTTATATATATAGAATGGGCCAATGTTCATTTAGGATGGACTAAGCTTGGATGGATAGTCCATGGAGTTTTTAACCCATGGATCCTATGGAAATGAAAGGTCATGGGTATTAGGGTTTACATGGATGTAACCCTAATCCACCATACTATATAAAGAGGTCCTTGGCACTTGAAATTGGCACTAGAGTGTGAAGAAAGAGGGCATAGCCGTTTTTGAACAAGTGTATACTATTCTCTCAAGCCTTCCAAGTTGTTTTGGTGATTTGTGATTCCATTTGAGGCTTCCACACTATTGGGGCTAAGCTCTTAAAGGTTCAAGACTTCAAGCTCCATCAAAAGGTATGTCATCTAACTAGACTCTTGTAGTATAGTTGCTCCATAATATGCTAGTTAGGATGAAACCTTGGAATATTGAATATTTGCATCTATAATAGAGAAAACATAGATCCAAGATTTATAGGGTTGCATGTACACTAAGGAAATTATTGGGCTTTAGGATAAGGCCCATTGGAAAGGCTTGGGCCTAATTTGGAAAATTGGGCCATAAGTGGACCATAATTGGGCCTTGAAGATTATTGGATATTGTGCCGTCAGAATGCCAATTGTTTGGACTAGAATAATTGGTTGGGCCTTAAAATAAGTCCATGTAGAGGTCTGGGCCTAATTTGGAAAATTGGGCCATATGTTGGGCTTTGGCCCATTACTTGTCTATTGGGCCTTTGGAGTGTGAGTTGGACCTTGGGCTTGGAACCGAATTATTAATTGGGTATTGTTTGATGTTGACAGCTTGGGAATCTGTCATCCAGCAGCTAGAGTTTTATCCGCGGGACTTCAGCAGTGCCAGGTGAGTCTTCTCACCATACCAATGGGTGTAAGGCACCAAGGCCGGCCCATTTTATGATATGTGGTATACTAGCTGAAGTTGTAGTATGTGGCATGTTAGCCGGTTATGTGCTAGGAAGTATGATAGCGGTATATGTGGTATGCTTGTATGGAAGACCATGGGATAGCCCATGGCACCTGGATGTAAGACCATGTGGAGAGCCCATGGCTTTCCTACTATGTTGTAGTGATTATTGTAGATTCACTACTGATATGTCTGGTATGCATGTATATGTGGTATGTTAGTGATTATGTGGTATGCTAGTTGTCTTTGTGATATTTGCATGGAAGACTATGGGAAATCCCATGGCACACGGATGTAAGACCATGTGGAGAGCCCATGGCTTTCCTATCAAAGACCATGGGAGAGCCCATGGCACTTAGGTGTAAGACCATGTGAGGATCCCATGGCATCCTGGAGTAAGACCCTGGGGACGAGCCTACGGCATCCGTATATGTTCATTTGTATGGCTATGTGATTGATATGGATATATGATTGATATGGTTTATGCAGCTTTTATAGCTAATATGGATTATGTGATTATGTGGACTGTGTGGGGTATGCTCTGGGGGACTCACTAAGCTTCATGCTTACAGTTTTGTTTATTGGTGTCAGGTATCATCGATTTGGAAAAGAAGGGCTCGGATTGATCGCAGTGCACACACCCATGTTTTCCGCATTGAATGATTTGGGGATGAACTCTGATAAATTTTTTAATTAACGATGTTTTGGATGTTGGCATAAATGATATCTATGTTTTGTCTATATTAAAAGTGAAATTTTTACCCTCGAATTTTTGGATCGTTACATCCGCATTCACCACAACGGCTCTGACCCTGCTGGACCTTCGACCTAGAGTCGAAACCCTTGAGTTTCTTCGCTGAAATCCCAACTGTCTGCCCAGGCTCCGCATTCCTCTTCCATATGTGCTCCAAATCAATCTCTCGCTCCCACACCCTGGATATCATGTTATCCAGAGTCGGACATGCAGAAAATCTAACGAACTCCCTAATGTCAGATCTCAACATATCATGGTATCAGGTCTTCCTCATCTCATCATCAGCTGCATACTGGGGTACCAATGATGCCCTCTCTCTGAACTTGGTGGTGATCTCCACCACAGTCTCAATCGGTTGTCTCATGTTAAGAAACTCCCTAGCTAACTGTTTCACCTCAACAACTGGTGCAAACTCTGCTCGAAACTGGGTCACAAAATCTGACCAGGTCATGGCCTCAATGGTTGGGGCTCCCAAAGCATATCCGACCTCCTCCCACCAATCTCGGGCTTGCTCCCTCAAACATCCTGCAGCGAACTTGACCTTTTAACCCCTCGGGACAGAAGCTCGTCATCTGAGCACACTCAATGTCAGCTATCCAATGTCTGGATGTGATGGGGTCCTTCACCCTAAAGAAATATGGTGCCCCACATCCCTTGAAATCCTTGAAGGAGAGTGTACGGGCCCCTGACTGGCTAGCGGCCAGATCGACCCTGAAGATCCGAAGGCGATCCTCCATCAGCTCGATGATACCCTCCTTGATCGACCCGAACATCACCGGGGTCGCATCAAGGATGCATGTAGTAACCTCAGATGTAATGAACTCGAGTAGCCTCTCATAAATCGGTTCGATGCTCGTGTCCGAATCGGATCCAAATCCTGAACCCCCTGCTCCATGACGTGTCATCACCATACTGAAACATAACCACATAAACAATTAGCATACACACGAGAAGGTTTACACTCTCGAGTTCCCTAGATTCATCGTGGTCTTCCTGGTCTCGGGTATAAATCATGTGCTTTCAGTAGTACGAGCCCAATACTACCTTCCACACATATTTATACCCTCTTCAAGGACTACCCCGACTCCTCCAAGTCGTTCTTCCCAAATGATATATTCCTCCAACTATAAGGCGTCATACACACCAAAGCATCTCACATGGACTCCCTAAGACTCCCTTCCTCACCCCTGTCTGCTATCAGTGGCATAAAGAACTTCCACAAATACTACCTAACTATTGCATGAACACAATTACATACTAATAGTACTAGATAATTCTTCGATTGACAGGTCCCACACTACAACGGTTAGACTCAAACAAGAGCTGTGCAATAGAGTTAAACATATCCTTCTAAAATTATCCAATCACAATAATATGTAATCCAACGCATTCATTGTCACACCCCCAAACCAGACGGCGGAAACGTCCGGGGGTGGAGGACTTCATTTGTAGTATCACAACACATGCATTATAGTAATCAGAGTACAAATGACCACTGTATTTAAAAAGTATAAGTATTTACATGTGTTTCATCATAGTATACTGAAACCAAATAGTTATACAAAAGAAGAAGACAAGACATAAATAGCTCCATCTTCTCAAAAGCTCGGGGAGTACCTTTCTACTGGTTCCCTGAGAATACAAGTAATTTGAAAAGAGAGTATCAACATAAGGTTGAGTGAGTTCATAAGTATTTATGTTTGAAAGAATGTTTTCTGTTTCTTGAATATGTAAACTGTTCCAGGAAATCCGATGTTTCTGCTGTATATGAAAAGTAGTGTTTGATACATAAAATTGTTCTATTTGTAAACCAATGTTCTGTATTTGTAATCCTTTTGTAAACTTGTATCTGAGAGTATGTCTGATTTCATCAACTATTATTGTAAACTGTAATGTAATACTGTAAACTGTATCTTGTAAACTAGTACTTTGAAAATGTACTTAAGTTTAGTTAATTATACACTAACGAATTGTTAATATCTTTATATGAGTTATTATAAGCATACATACTAGATGGCCTGACCCAACGCTATGAATGCATTGAAAACATGTTTATAACAATTTTCCACTCACAGGCGTGTATGTCTGACTGTAGCTATCAGTCCGAGTGTGGGGTTGTCAATCCCAATATAGATCTATACACACATTGTTTCGATCCCCGTCTGGAGATTCTGGTTATAATGTCAGGACTTTACTATATTGTTTAAATGATTTAAACAACCTGTACTACTTGACTCATAAAATCATATAAACGTTACACGTATAATAGTTAAGAAAAACCCAATCATTCTGAAATAAATGATTGACTGTATGTTATTGAATTGGTATGCTTAACATGTATTTTGAAAGATGTATACTTGTTGAATCATAAAAGTGACCCTCTTGAACTAGAGCTACCGCAGCTCTCAAGGATCTGCAGTCAACCTTCATCAGCAACCTCATCCGAAGTCATCATCAACCGCAGCTTTAGTTACTAGTTTACTTAGTTCAACTTTATCTAATTTTGTTGTAGTACTCTCTATTGTCCAGTATGCCTTGCATGGCTACTCTTAGAGATTTGATCCAATGTAATTCTTGAGTCTCTATATATAGAGCTCAATCTTTCTTATTCAATACAACTTCTATGCTATCAATTACATCTCTCACTTCTATCTGATTACACATCTTAAATCTCTCCTTACTCTCAAGGTTCACTTGAACATAACTGAATATTATTTCTCTTCGGAGCAAGTCATTCGTGACTTAATCACTAAGTTTGATCTCACTTACTAAATTGGTCTGAATGCATTCCATGTTATGAATCAACTTATGTGTATACTTGATATAACACCTGCTCTCATTTATATTTCCTTACATTTCTGCAACTAACTCTCTAATTATCTAACTCGTTAACTTATTATTATTGTTGAGCTTTTAGATCCTTTGAGATAAACTATTCCGCAACTATACTTATTCTAACATTTGTTCAAGTGTGTCTCAGGTTTTTCTCTCAACAATTGGTATCAGAGCCATAGTGGTTGCTTTCTGAAAAACAAAACTCTGATTTTCGAAAGGGATTCTATACCACTGAAGCTCATTTCTTAAAAAAACATTCAAAAAAAACAAGGAAAAATGGCACAAGCATTATCTCTGAATGTTTCCAACAATATTGGTGGTTCAAATAGAGCCCCAATATTAGTGGCAAATGAATATCATCACTGGTCTCAGAGAATGGAAAGATACTTAAGGAGACTTGGTAGAGATGTATGGCAGTCCGTAGAAGAAGGACCACATGTCCCTGTTCTTACACCAGTGCAAACTGATGGCGCCACAGCCAGACTAGGAGGAGGAAAACCAGTCATGAACCGTCCCACCAAAGATGATCTCGCTAAAATGGAAAATGATGTGGTTGCTTTTTATGAAATCTCTTGTGGAGTTTCTCCTGACAACTTCGACATTACCATAAACTGCAAATCAGCAAAAGAGATCTGGGAAGTTCTCAAGAATTTGTACGAAGGCTCAGAACAAGCTCAAGATAAGAAGCTCACAACTGCACTCAATGAGTTCAACAATTTCAAAGCTCATACTAGCGAAAGTTTAGAAGACTCCTTTAAAAGGTTCAACCTGATAGTCACCAAGTTATCGAATGCTGGCACCATCCGCAGTAACCATGAAACAAACCTTCAGTTTCTCAATGGTTTGGGAAGACATTGGACTACTGCTAAGATGATAGTTCAAGGGGATATAAAGATTCATTATTTGCCTCTCTACAAGCTCTACGGGGAACTGCAAGCACAAGAATCCACCGTACTCAACGACTGTGCTAACTTCGGAGGACCACTTGCTCTTATAGCACAAGCTCCACCTAATCAATCCTACTCTCCCTCGTATGACACTACACCACAGTCATACGAAGCCGACTCAGAGTATGATGATGAAGAATAATTTCAGAAGGCTATTGCTCTTGTTAGTCAACAGTTCAACTGGCTACCACCTCCTTCTTTTCGTAAGAATCAGCAGTTCAACAAACCTCCATTCAACTGTAACTTCAACCCGCAGAATAATCATTCTCGATATCCCAAAAGTTCTCATCCACCACCGCAATCTCAAAATACTCAACCAAAGGAGGCACCGCAGTCCATCCAAACCATTGACTCCGGTACTCCCTCTAAAGACAAAAATGATGTTGTGATTTGCCACAAGTGCAACAAAGAGAATCATTTTGCAAAAGATTGCAAGGCAAATGTAGTGAAAGACAGAGCATTCTACTTGAGAATGGCTCAAGAATTGGAAGAAAAGGAAAAGGCTAGGGCATACGTAGCCCATGTCAAAAGAGACCATCAAGTTTGGTCATCTGGAGATGATGAAGAAGCCATCAGCAGTGTCAAAGGAAAGGGCAAAATATGCATGCTGGCAACTGCGGATGATGATGGGTCTACAAAGATGGAAAAGAACTACTGCTACATGGCAAAGGATGGAACTCTAAGTATCGTCGAACAGGTAAAACTCTTGATTCAAACTCTAAACTATAGCATGCATGACTATCAACCCTTCATAGACAATCTTAATGACACATGTGATGTCGTCCTTACAGACTATAACAAAGCTTTATATGAGAAGAACATAGCGTCCCAAGAGATGTTTCATGTAAGAGGACGACTGGACAACAAAAGACTCAAAATGACTATGTTAGAAAAGGACTTAGAGTTATAAAAAGATGCAAGAATGTTGAGTGAAACACAACTAGAGATAGCTTTGAACCAAAGAGATTTAGCTCAGAGTGAGATTGTACGCTTAAATCTATTAATAGAAAAATTGTTCAATCAAAGTGAAGCTATTGAAAATTTGGTGAATAATGGAACTGTGGACAATACATATAATTGGGGTTGGTCCAATGGATATCCTACCGCAAAGGATTCCTCACCCCGGTTTAACAAAGATCGACTGTATGTCCCTCCGGACCGAGAATTTCATTTCCCAGTCAATGACAAGACCATTCCCGAAGATATCAGAACACACTTCGGTAGACTTCATAATCTAAGTACTAACTGTGTCATAGAGGAAATTGTGCCTGAGGTTTCGGGTCACACAAATGATCAAACTCCTATCTGTGGCACAATTTATTCAAATTCTCAGACCTCATCAGTTGTTGATGAAGAAATTGTCATAGAGAGTCCCGAAGTCTCACAGGACTTCCCATCTCTGCCCTCAGACCGCAGTGTCTCTCACTGTAGTCATGAGCCACAGAAGTCCCACAAAAGTCCCACTGAAGTCCCAACTCATACTTACTCTGTGGTAGTCAAATCATCCTTACCGCAGTCCTCAATCAAAATCTATGTGACTCTTCAGCCAATTCATCATGAACTACCCATAGAAAACTTTGAAGTGGGTCAATGCTCTCAAAACCCTGAATCTTCAAGTTCGGATGAATCAAGCCCTCGTTTTCAAAAATTTACAAAGGTTTCCAGGAGACCGCAGCTGAACACCAATGACTGCGGTTCTCCAAAAACCTTAGCAAAAAAGGCTTTCAAAGAGGAAATTCGATCCCGAGGCACAAATCGACAAATCTTTTCTAAAAACAAAAGACGTATCAGATTTCCAAAATCTAAGAGTCCATAAAAGTTTGTTTTCTCACACTATTTTTCAAAAAACTCTCCCATCAAGAAAACATGCAAAAAGGAATGTACAGTTTCAACAGTCATTCCTAACTCATCTGAAACAACCCAAAAGAGTGTAAGGTCTTTTCGAAGCAATGGTTTCCAAATATATTCCTCAGATGATCCAAAATGGAAGGGTATCTTACCCACTCCAACACTTTTAAAATCACATCAAAATTTTAACAAGTGGAAGGGCATTTTACCAAACCCAACAAAAAGGTCCAAAGAATCTACACGTGCTAAATCTTTTTCGAAACAAACTTTTTCAAATTCCAACAACACCAATGTCAGATATTACCAACCTCGGACCGGTCACAAGCCTACCTCATCATTTAGACCGCTGACCAAACAAAGTGTCAGAGCAAAAGACAAAATTTCAACATGTCAATGTCAACGTAGTTGTCAAAATGGTGTATCTCATGTTAAATCTGATCCTTTTCAGAAACCTCATAACTTTTCTAAAAAACGCAACACTCCAAAAACTCACAAACACCCAGGACTAGGATTAAAAGTTGACACGAAACCAGTCCCTGCAACCTCGGTCCATGCATCATTCAGAAACTCATCTTTTGGCCCAGGCTCCAAACTAGTTTGGATGCCTAAACTAACCGTGTAATTCTCAGGCCTTGTGCAAGGAGGAACAAGAATAAGAATGGTTAATCGACAGTGCCTGCTCCTTGCACATGACCGGAAGGTTAGAATACCTTCGGGATTTCATGCCAATTTGCAACGGTGGAAATGTCACATTCGGCAACAATGCGAATGGGATAATCCGAGGTTATGGTGTTCTTACTACGGGAAACTTCTCTATTCAAAAGGTTGCTTATGTAGAAAGCCTTAAACACAATCTCATCAGTGTTGGTCAACTATGTAAGGCAGGCCATCGAGTTGAATTTGATGACCAATTTTGCTATGTAATGACAAGCGATAGGAGCACGTGTCTGATCAAGTCCCGATCCGAAGGTACTATGTATCCTCTGGACGTGTCTCTGATCATAGGCAAACCGCAGTTATGCTTCCTATCCAAAGCAGTATCCAAAGTCAGCTGGCTATGGCACCGCAAGCTAGCTCATCTCAACTTCAGATACATCAACAATTTGGTCACCGGAGAACTAGTCAGAGGTCTTCCAATCCTCAAGTTTAGCAATGATACTCTCTGTCCTGCATGTGAATGTGGAAAGCAATCCAAAGCAAGTCACCCCATGGTGATTGACTCCTCAATTTCTGAACCACTGAAACTCTTGCACATTGATCTCTACGGTCCATCTACCGTAGCCAGTCTTCATCACAAGAAATACATACTGGTTATAGTTGATGACTTCACACGGTTCACCTGGGTTTCTTTCTTAAGACTCAAATCAGAAACTCTGCAGATATTGATCAATTTCATCAAGGAAATTGAACTTCAGATCAAGTTACCAGTACGACGTATCCGAAGTGATAATGGAATCGAGTTTACTAACCATCTCCTAAATAGTTTCTTGGTTTCAAAGGGCATCACTCACAACTTCTCAGCTCCCTACACACCGCAACAAAATGGGGTAGTAGAGCGAAGGAACCGCACTCTAGTAGAAGCAGCCAGATCTATGCTCAACTTCGCCCACCTTCCTCTCTACTTCTGGGCTGAAGCAGTGGCCACAGCTTGCTTTGTACAGAACCGAAGCATTGTGTGCAAACGTCTCAGCAAAACACCGTACACCGTATGAGGGCCTTAACAACCGCAAGCCAAATGTCCGATTCTTCTATATATTTGGGTGTAGATGTTTCGTAATCAACAACAGAGACCACCTTAACAAATTCACACCGAAGTCTGATGAAGGCATCTTCCTTGGCTACTCCAATAACAAAGTTGCTTATAGGGTTCTCATTAGACGCACAAGGCTAATAATTGAAAGCTTCGATGTGAAATTTGATGACTATCACATCCGCAACACCGCTCCATCAACCGAAACCACAGCAATCCTAGAAAGTGATATTCCTGCTTCTTCGGGTCCACTAAACCTAGTTGAAGTAAACTATGACGATCTCTTCGACCCTGTAGAAACAGCCAAGTTATCCGAAGTTCGATGTGAAATTTGATGACTATCACATCCGCAACACCGCTCCATCAACCGAAATCACACTCCCATCCGCAATCCAGAGGGAACCTTCTCAGGTTCAAGGGGAACTCCCGTCTTCACTCCAGGGGGAACCTTCACCATCTGCCCAAGAAAACTCTGATCCCACCTTTCCAGTTCAAGATAATTCAGCAGGATGTTCTCAAGTCCAGGGGGAACTTCCATCTCCAACCGCAGAGTCTTCCGATATTGAAGACATTCCCTCTACCGCAGCTGCTAATCATCTGCAACCCCGTCTACACATATGGACGAAGGACCACCCACCAGGTCAAATCATCGGCAACCCATCCGCAGGTCTCCAGACTCGATCTTCCAAGGATTTATCTGATCACTGTCACTACGCAGCGTTTATGTCCTCGGTCGAGCCCCGAACGATCAAAGAAGCATTACTAGAACCAAACTGGATATCCGCAATGCAAGAAGATCTAGAAGAATTCAAAAGAAACAAAGTATGGCAGCTTGTTCCGAAGCCGCAAGGTCACACCATTGTTGGTACTAGATGGGTGTACAAGAATAAGTTGGATGAATCCGATGCGGTCGTCAGAAACAATGCAAGGCTAGTTACCAAGGGATATAGTCAACTTGAAGGTATTGACTATGATGAAACGTATGCTCCGGTAGCACGAATGGAATCCATCTGAATCTTCTTAGCATACGCAGCTCACAAGAACATCAAGGTACAACAAATGGATGTGAAAAGTGCTTTTCTCAACAGTGAATTAAAAGAGGAGGTTTATCTTCAGCAACCTCCGGGCTTTGAAAGTCTTGAATTCCCAGACCACTGCTACAAGCTTGAAAAAGCAGTCTACGGTCTAAAGCAAGCCCCAAGAGCATGGTACGAGACTCTCTCTGAATTTCTTGTCTCGTCCGGATACAAAAGAGGAATGATTGATCCCACTTTATTTGAAAAGCAAATGGTAATCACCTTATGCTTGTACAAATATATGTGGATGATATCATCTTCGGATCAACTGATCAAAAAATGGTAGATGAATTTGCTAAGCTCATGACCAACAAGTTCCAAATGAGCATGAATAGAGAGATTAATTTCTTTCTAGGACTTCAAGTGAAACAAGTCCCTCAAGGGATATTCATTCATCAGGAGAAATACACCACTAAACTGTTAAAGAAATATTCAGTGGACAACTGTTCTTCAGCTAAGGTTCCCATGGCCTTCGGATATAAGATATATGCTGATCCCTCAGGCGAATCAGTGGATCACAAGACTTATAGAGGTATAATTGGCTAATTGATGTACCTCGTCGCAAGCCGACCAGACATTGTCTTTGCAACAGGTGTATGCGCAAGGTACCAGGCTGACCCAAAAATGTCACACATGACCGCAGCAAGCAGATTCTAAGATACTTAAAGGGTAGAAAGACTCTTGGCTTATGGTACCCCACAGGGAATAACTTCAGCCTACACGCATTTATTGATGCGGATCATGCCGGATGCAGACTAGATCGAAAAAGCACCTCCGATGGATGTCAATTTCTGGGTGGAAGACTCGTCAGCTGGTCATCAAGAAAACAAAATTGTGTATCACTGTCTACCGTAGAAGCTGAATATGTGGCCGCAGCCAGCTGTTGTTCACAAGTCTTATGGATGAAAACACAACTTATAGACTACGGATACAGAATGCTGCGTATACCAATTTATTGTGACTCTGAAAGTGCTATAGCGATTTCTCACAATCCAATCCATCACTCTAAGACAAAGCATATTGAACTACGGTATCACTTCATCAAAGACCACATCCTGAAAGGTAACATTGAACTAAATTTTGTACATACTCATGAAGAGATTGCTGATGTATTCACAAAGGCACTTGACTCTACAAAACTCAACAGTTTCTTACAAATGTTAGGAATGATGAATTCGGACCCACAATTCTTTTTGAATTGATAGGTATCGCAGACCATCCTTGGTCTCTGTTGCGGTCCTAATTGAAATTATTTATGATAGATAGTTTTGGTATATCCTGTGTACCGCAGTATACTCTATGTACCGCAACTATATATCATATTTATCTTTCAATGGTCCTTATTGTTTGTTATTACTAATTTTTGTTCAAGTGTTCTCCTCAGTTCTTCCACTGCAGTCATCCAATCATCCATCCACAATAAAAAAATCCATCCGCAATGACAAATGATCCATCCGCAATGAAGTCTCAATCCGCAATCACATTGATTGATTTCTCAACTGTTTCATTAATTCTTGAATCATGGTGTGCTATTTAATGATCCTTCATTAAATAAGAAAAACATTCAAAAAAACATTCCTTGTGTAACATATCACTGTCCCATTTCCACTTTTTGAATAAACCTTGTGTCAGACCTATTTTGGGTATGATGACAAAAAGAACGATTTTCCATTAAAAAATCCCTTTTTAAACTGTCTCTTCCTATTACCCCAAAACGTCAAATCGGTTACATCTTCCCCTTTTACACAACGGATTAAACCCGCCCTCACCACACGTTCTTCAGACGTGATGTCTTAGACTGACACTTCATTAAATGCTAACCCCTTTCGGTAAATCTCGAAAAATAAATTAAACCTTTTCTTATCTGTGGCTGAGATTTCCTCTCCTAATCAAAGAAAACACCCAAACGTTTTTACCTTATCTAATTTCACTTAGGGTAAAATCAATAACCGTTTCAAATCCGCCACTATAAAATCCCCTTCTTCTTCCCCAAGAAAGATTTTACGCTTTCTGAACATCGAACTTCTTCTCCTTCATCTTCTTGCACTCTGTTTTCCTGCAAGTTTCTTCAACTCTCAAAAATGGTGAAATCCGGTATCTCAAAGAAACATTCCAAGGCATCTGCCTCAGCAAACCCAACTGGTTCAGACTCTGCTTCAAGGAACCAAATGCCAACGATTGCTTCAAGCAATTTTAGGGCTGTGTTCGAAGAGCATTCCTCCTATAATGCTCCGATCAAGTTCCTGTCCAATCACCCACTGTTTGGTCCCTTCGATTCATTCACAGATGTGGTTCCTCTTTCAACCCTCTTCAAATGTGCCTTCTCTACATATCGACCCCTCGAAAATCTTTAAGAGGTGCATCTGAATCTGGTGAACGATTCTTTGGTTATTCTGACCAAGGAAAAATTCATCAATGCCATCAATCTGTTAGTTCATCCTTCAACCAAGGTCTTCACTCCAAGCATGGCGGACATTCTTTTTGCACTCTACCAAATGGGTTACCAGAAGAAGATCAAAGGCATAGGCGAATTCAAGAAAAATCAGTTGCCTGCAGTGTGGCAGTTCGTTTGCCACTTCGTGATCCGCAGTCTGTCAGGCAGAACCGGAGGCACTGATAACATGGGTCTCAAGCTCCTGGAGTTAGTGTGGAGTATTTTCACTGGCCACGATGTCAACTATGTTCAGATCTTGTGGGATGACTTCTTGCAGTACATTCCCAAAGAGAGTCCAAAAGAAAACCCTACCGAACTCACATTTGCTAGGTTCTGGTCTCTATGCATCTCAGATCTTCATGCGGATGCAGGACTTAGCATGGGCAATGATATCAACCTCTTCATCACTAAAGATCTTAAAAGGTACAATCCCTCTACCGATCAATCTGTTTTTGGACCCATTAGACGGCTACCAGTCCACATTCTATCTACCCTTGGTCTTGAAACCACTGATGTTACAGACTATATAGAGGCTACGGGAGGTATTGACCCACACCTTCCTACCCCGCCTCTACAAGCCACATCCGCACTCACCATCCCTGGTAATATCGCAGTCCCATCCTCCACCACTCTATCCAACTTGTCTTTATCAAAAAGACGCAAGCAGTTAGCCTCAGTCCATCAAGGCCCCCGCAACATCACCAAGAAACATGGAACCCCAAAGAAGAAAGATGCTCCCAAACAAACTGAACCATCAAAGAAACGAAAACTCAAACAAATTGTGCCCTCAGATGACGAATCAACCGAAAATCGATCTCACTCTCCCTCTATGAGTGATTCTGATGAGGATGCACAACCCATCTCTATCCTCAAGAAAAGAAAGACCAATCCCACAGACCAAATGCGTGACCGGACTGATGCCGCAGCCTCTCAAAAGGCTCCGGTAGTCCTTGGGGTGGCTGCAGACCCATTCAATACCACCATTGAATTCCACTCAAACACAGAAAGTGTGTCTGTTTTAACTCAACGTGGAGACTCACCCCCAGCTCACTCCCAGGGATTGGAACTGGTTCTCGCCCTAAGGTCTCCAGGTCTTCCCGTCTACATTTCTTTTCCCCTGAGAAGTTGAACTCCATCCTTTTGTCTGTAACCCAAACACTGCAAACACCTTCCCAACCGCAGGGCAATTCTTCCACCCTTGCCAGAACTGAGCCGAGGCCAGACTTGACCACGGGTCAAGGAGACCAAGGAAGCTCAGGAAATCCTACTCTACTTACATCTTTTAGAGGTGGTTTAGGCATGGTGAGCACCAATGTGCAAGGATCCGTGGACCCGAGGGACACCTCGGTGCGATTCCAAGGATTTGACGGTGACGAATCAAACGATTCGTGGTTACATTACAATCCGGTCTCTGAATCCGATATCAAGAAATATGCCGCTTTCCGTAGGGCATTTCAAGCAAGGAAGGATCAGCAAATCAAGCAACTTCAACAAAAACAACAGGAGATTCAATCCGTAGCCAAGTATTGGGCGGACGCAATCAATAACGCCAATACCATAGCCACCATTCTAAAAGTACAAGAGTGGATGTCCTCAATGGCTAAGAAAATCCACATTGCTCAGTCCACTCATGGTGGTGAAGGTACATCTACACTCCCTCCAGCTCCAACTCCAACTGTTAGAGATTCTCAAGACGAGGGAACCGCAATCGAAGTTAGCTCCGCTCCTACCTTCGGATTCGATGACTTTGATCTCAATAAGGTAAATTAGCCTAACCCTTCTGATAATGATTTAATGATGTTTGATGAGGAAAAAGAATCGAGTGGCTCTCAACACTCAACCTCCAAGCCTAAAGAGAAAAAGAAGAAAAACAAGATCGCTGTGTCCAGAATAGAATTTCTAAGTCTACAAGCCAAAGTAGATCAGATTCTTGTTGCGGTTAAGCCCACTCAACCGAAACCTGAATACATTCCAGGACCGCAATCCTTAATTGAAAGAATCGAAAGACTAGAAACCCGTGAACGACTGGCTACTGCGCGAATTTCTCTGAAAGTTGAAATGGGGATTTGATCCCTGGATACAAGTCGCCAGGCTGATCATAAGCAATTCATGGCTGCTGTGGAGCACCTCATCTCTGAGGTATCCGCAATCAAGGCAGATTTACAAACAGCCATTGTGGACCAGTCAACTCACTCACAGAAGCTGATAGCTGAGACTCACACTGCCTATGAGTCCACCATCTCGGTTCTTCAATCTACCATCAACAGACTACAACGCTCCTTGTCTTCAAATTTTCATGGTCCTGAGATTCTTCAAATTACAAAGGAGATTCATCGACTACTCTTCAACACCGCCATCCTAGACAATCAGCAACTGGCTGATGCTCTTAAAGCTCAATTCCAGGAGGTGTGTGCCAAAGTCGATGGTCTTAAGCAATGGCTTGAGGATGCTCCGGTTTTGCATTCCTCAAGAGGGGGAAGTGATGAAGACCATCATTCAAACAGCGTCTCTCATCATAAGAGCCCCACCCCCCCCCCCCCCCCATCATAACTGAAAAAGTTCCCTCACCGCAACCATCTCCTCATCAGACACCACCGCATCAGTCTCCACCACAACAGAAAATCACTCAAGAAACTTCTACTGAGCGACCGGAGACTCCTCCCCACTTCAAGAATCTAGCATCCAACATGTCATCCGAACACTCCAACGACTCTCCCATAACGAAACAGAAGAAAGCAGATTGGAAAGCAGCCAAATTTGTTGAACTCATCTGGAGAGAAAACGGATTCGACATCACCATGGATGAATCCTTAGTCAATTCCTGGATCAATCCCCATCGAAGACTGCTAGATGATGACTACAAACCCTACCTTACTTATGCTGAACCCCCTTCTGACGGTTACTGGGATGTTCCAATCTCCCCAAATGCTAAATACTTCACTGTATTTGAGCAGTTTGACCGTAGCCTACCTGATCACAAGAGACTGCCCATGGAATTCGAAAGACTCAATCGATTCTATGCCAAACATGCTTCTTCTATAGAGAAAATTTGTTCTAATGATAGACCATCCACAGTCAAGAACTTTAATCCCCGAAAATTCATGAAAGCTGACTTCATTCAGTATACTCTTACAAGAAGGAATCAGGACTACGTCCGCACCCAAGCTGACTTCCCATGTATGAATCCAGAAGAAGTTTTCCTGATAGCAAAGGTGTTCCAAAACAAAAGCGAGAAGTATCCAAAGATGAAGATAGCACTTGAAAGGGCAAGCACATTTCTGAGGGAAATCGTCTGTGACTTCGCAAAAATTGATGCAGACATTTACCCTACAATTGCCAAAAAGTTCGATCTACCACCACTTGACCCTGCACCGATGCCTACTGAAGGTTATCAAGAGATATCCTAGGTGCAACAAACTTCCCAGAACTTGGAGTCATTTTCAAAAGAAAGGTCGATAAAACCAAATACTTCATTCCCATGACTGCCATGAATCGCCTCACAAGGAAGCAACTTGAAATTTTTCGAACCGCAGTTGAAAGATCAAAACACACGACTGCTGAAGTCAAGTTCGAAATTTTAAGAAGGATCACCTGGTTGGAAAATATCAGAAAGTTTTGGTGGATTCTTATCAAGTTCCTAAAACTTGATAACTGAAGAGAAGTTAAAGAGGTCACTTAGGGGGAAATTGTTGAATCATAAAAGTGACCCTCTTGAACTAGAGCTACCGCAGCTCTCAAGGATCCGCAGTCAGCCTTCATCAGCAACCTCATCCGAAGTCATCATCAACCGCATCTTTACTTACTAGTTTACTTAGTTTAACTTTATCTACTTTTGTTGAAGTACTCTCTATTGTCCAGTATGCCTTGCATGGCTACTCTTAGAGATTTGATCCAATGTAATTCTTGAGTCTCTATATATAGAGCTCAATCTTTCTTATTCAATACAACTTCTATGCTATCAATTACATCTCTCACTTCTATCTGATTATGCATCTTAAATCTCTCCTTACTCTCAAAGTTCACTTGAACATAACTGAATATTATTTCTCTTCGGAGCAAGTCATTCGTGACTTAATCACTAAGTTTGATCTCACTTACTAACTTGGTCTGGATGCATTCCATGTTATGAATCAACTTATGTGTATACTTGATATAACACCTGCTGTCATTTATATTTCCTTACATTTCCGCAACTAACTCTCTAATTATCTAACTCGTTAACTTATTATTATTGTTGAGCTTTTAGATCCTTTGAGATAAACTATTCCGCAACTATACTTGTTCTAACTTTTGTTCATGTGTGTCTCAAGTTTTTCTCTCAACAATACTCTTGATTAGTTTTGAATCAAACCTTTGTTCTTGTAAAACAATGTACTTTAGTATACTTGAATCGTGAATTGATGTTCTGTGAATCATAAATTGTATCTATTATAATTTATATGCACTTTCTGAATTGTTACTGAGTCTACATGAATGCAACCCCTTGATTAACATGTTACAAAGGGTAATTGAAACTTAATGAACTAACTTTTATACTTGTATACATATAAAAATATATATAAGTAAAATTTAAATGACACTCGGACAAATAACTGATGCTTATAATCCCACATCCAAACAACGAAAAGGAACCAAAGTGGGTTATCAGTCCTAAGCCTTTTAAATCTTATTTATATAAATATATTTATACACGTATGATTTCTGGGAGAAATATAAGTTTATAAAAACATTTAAAATAAGTTTAATATTTTGAAATATATTTTGATGACTTGATGTCATTCTGAAACAATCATTGAAAAACCATTTGAATTTATGATAACTGAAATCCATTTTGATAACGAAATCCATTTTGATAAGATATTTGAAACCATTTGTTTATAACAAAAAATCTTTGAGTTAGACTTGTATTCCCCCCCCCCCCTTAAAACAGTAAAACCTATGAAAATACGGGGGTATGAACTCACCTGTAGTAAGTTATTCAAATGTAGGATCGGTGTAGGATGCTAAGTGTCAAGTGAAGTCTTGAGCACAAACAGATCCTAATATCATATAATGACACATATATGAAAATAATTAGTGTTTATACAACTAATTATGCTAAGAAACCACCTTAGGGACTAGGAATCACTTAGATTGAAGTGTATCAATCACATGTGATTGCATTAAAGGGGTTTAAGGCAACACAAAGGGGTGTACGGCCAATGTGTGTACGGCCCTTTGAGTGTACGGCCATGGAGTGTACGGCCATACACTCATGGATGAAGTGTGCAAAAATGTGTGTTTGATCCTTGGGGAAAGCTAGTGTGACAATTGCATAACAATAGGATGGACAAACTATCATTTTTGGAAGGTTTTAAGGTGTGTACGGCCGTACACCCTTGATGATCTTGAGTCAGATGATGTTTTAAGGCTTTAAATCAAGTGTTTAACATGTCTAACTAGATGATAGAAAGAATACTCACACTTTTGAAGGCTTTTATGGAGTTTAAGGCTCAAGAACAAGTGTGTGTTCTTGGTGTTCTTGGTGAATGGATGATGATCTATCCAAAATAGAAGATTTCATGGATGAAAACATGGATCTTCAGTAGATAAAGCAATGTATCAACAATTCAATTGAAGGAATACTTACATCTTCGAAGATTAAGGTGTAAGACTTGATGAACCTTGAGAGAGAATCGGATTTTCTTGAGGTGAAAGTGTGAAAAGTGAGATAGAATGAAGGGAAAACATATATATATATATATATATATATATATATATATATATATATATGTTTGGGTTAACCGCCACACTTGGGTGTACGGTGGTACACCCATGTGTACGGTTGTACACATGTGTACGGCCGTACACTCCCCTAAAGGGAGTGTTTGGCCCGAATGCAACACGATGAACTTAAGTTAACTCATCCTTAAACCCAAACCTTGAATGTACTAGACTTAGAACACTCAAACAGACCCTGAACAATGCTAAAAGATAGCAGAAACAAGTCTGACTGTGATTGAATTTGAAAGACTGTACAAGATAGAAATTTCGGGTCGTCACATTATCCCCCCTGTTAGAGAGAATTTCGTCCTGAAATTAGAGTTTAAGCAATTAAGCTATTACAAATAACTAAGCAAAAAGATGAGGATATTTCAGTTTCATTTGGTCCTCGCGCTCCCAAGTGAATTCAGGTCCTCACTTGGCATTCCAGCGAACCTTCACTATAGGAATACGGCTTTGCTACGTTTGTTTGACCTCTCGGTCCATGATCTCTACTGGTTCTTCCACGAAGATGAGGCTCTCGTCGATCTCGATTTCATCGAGTGGAATTACAAGAGTCTTGTCGGACAGACACTTTTTCAAGTTCGAGACGTGGAAAACAGGATGTATGTTACTTAATCTTGAGGTAGTCGGAGTTTGTAAGCTACCGGACCGATTCTAGCAAGAATCTCAAATGGTCCTATGTACCTTGGATTCAGCTTGTCCCGCTTTCCAAAGCGTATCATGCCTTTCCATGCTGAGACCTTTAACATGACATGGTCACCAACCTGGAATTCCAAAGGTTTTCTTCTTTTGTCACGTAGCTTTTCTATCTATCTCTGGAAGCTTTAAGTCGCTCTCGGATTTGTACGATTTTCTCCATGGTTTCGCGAATGATTTTCGGACCAGTGAGAGCACCGTCAGGAACTTGACTTCTAGCTAGCTACGTGTCACCCACTTCAGCCCAGCACAGAGGTGATATGCACTTGCGGCCATAGAGAGCTTCGAAAGGAGCAGCATTTATGCTAGTGTGATAACTATTATTGTAGGAGAATTCGACGAGGGGTAAATGAGTATCCCATGCTTTTCCAAAGTCTATCACGCAAGCTTGCAACATGTCTTCTAATGTTTGAATCGTTCTCTCACTTTGTCCGTCAGTTTGTGGATGGTAGGTTGTACTCATGTCCAGCCTAGTTCCCAAAGATTTTTGTAAAGACTGCCAGAAATGAGAAGTGAATCTACTATCTCGGTCAGAAATAATAGATATTGGCACACCATGCAGTCTAACGATTTCTTTGAGGTAAGTTTTTCTTAGTTTCTCCATCTTCCATTCATGGTATTCTACCTTGACTTTGGCACAAGTAAGGCACTTGCCCACAAAGGTAGCAATTTCAGCCTTCATGTTAGGCCACCAGTATAGTTTCTTAAGGTCCAGATACATCTTGTCTGAACCTGGATGAATGGAGTATCGGGTTTTGTGTGCTTCATTCATAACCACATCTATGTAACCACCGAACTTTGGTGTCCAGATCCGGTTCATGAAACAATAGACTCCATCATCCCTGACTTTGAAGTTTTTATCCATTCCTCTCAAAGTTTCACCTGCCACGTTTTCAGGTTTTAATGCCTTGAGTTGAGCCCCTCTGATCTGTGTGGACAGATGTTAATGGAATGTCATGGTCAACGACTTTACTCGGTGTCCCGAGTATTATTTTCTGCTAAGGGCGTCAGCTACTACGTTAGCTTTACCAGGGTGATAAAGAATCTCACAATCGTAGTCGTTCAATAGCTCCACCCATAGTCGTTGTCTCATGTTCAGCTCTTTCTTATTGAAGATATGCTGGAGACTTTTATGGTCCGTGAATACTGTGAATTTCGTGCCATATAAGTAATGTCTCCAGATCTTCAGAGCAAATACCACTGCTCCTAGTTCAAGGTCATGTGTTGTATAGTTGACTTCATGTGTTTTTAGCTGTCTTGAGGCATGGGATATAACCTTTCCTCTTTGCATAAGAACACATCCAAGCCCTTGATTAGAAGCATCACAGTACACTACGAAATCCTCTGTCCCTTCAGGAAGAGACAGGATATGTGCACTACACGAAGCTCGCTTTAGCATTTCGAACGTTGTTTCTTGCTTTTCTCCCCAGCTAAAAGTTACACCCTTTTTCGTCAGGGTGGTAAGAGGCTTAGCTATTCGAGAGAAATTTTGGATGAATCTGCGATAATAGCCAGCAAGACCTAAGAATTGACGAATTTATGTAGGTGTTTTGGGTGCTGACCAGTTTTCAATTGCCTTAATTTTGGAAGGGTCGACGTGTATTCCTTATGAGCTGACCACGTGACCTAGGAAATCAACCTTCCTGATCCAAAATTCACACTTTGAAAACTTCGCATAGAGTTTCTCTGATCTAAGAGTTTGCAATACTTGACGAAGATGTTGGCCATGTTCCTCTTCACTTCTTGAATAGATAAGGATGTCGTCAATGAAGACTATGACGAATTTGTCTAGGAACGGACGACACACTCTGTTCATTAGATCCATGAACACAGCAGGTGTATTCTTCAATCTGAATGGCATCACTACGAACTCGTAATGACCATAACGAGTTCTAAACGCGGTTTTGGGAATGTCATCCTCCAAAATCCGTAATTGGTGATACCCTGATCTTAAGTCTATTTTTGAGAAGTAGCTCGCACCTTGAAGTTGGTCGAACAGATCGTCAATGCGAGGCAGAGGGTATCGATTTTTAATGGTAAGTTTATTCAGCTCGCGGTAGTCTATGCACATACGGAATGATCCATCCTTTTTCTTCACGAACAAGACCGGTGCTCCCCAGGGTGAGAAGCTTGGTCTTATGAAACCTTTGCTAAGGAGTTCATTAAGTTGGCTGGATAATTCCTGCATTTCAGAAGGTGCAAGACGATAGGGGGATTTGGCTACAGGGGTAGCCCCAGGGATTAAGTCGATTCTGAATTCGACTTGTCGTTCGGGAGGCCCTCCTGGAAGATCATCGGGAAAAATGTCGGGAAAGTTGCAGACCTCAGGAATGCTCGCGATATCTTTCACTTCTTGCTTTTTGTCTACCACGTGAGCTAAGAAATCATAGTACCCCTTGCGAAGGTACTTCTGTGCCTTGATGCACGAAATGATCTGGAGGTTCGTTCCGGGTTTGTCACTGTAAATAACAAGAGTTTCGTTAGTTGGCAAGTTCAGACGAATGGCTCTTTCATAGCATAGGATGTCAGCATGGTTAGGGCACAACCAATCCATACCTATTATGATGTCAAAACTTTTGATAGAGACCGGCATAAGGTCTATTGGGAATGAAAAGTTATTCAAGGTAAGAGTACATCCTATGTATATATCGTTGGTGGATTCGGATTTCCCATTAGCCATTTCGACTGTGAATGTTTCTTTTAATGGTTGGGAGTTTTGATTTAGCAAGTGTCTGAAATTATGGCTCACAAAGCTCTTCTCAGCACCACAATCAAATAGAATGCATGCATAAGTGTTGTTGAGAAGGAACGTATCCGTGACTACTGCGGGGTTTGTCACCGCTTTTTCATGACCCAAGGCTAATATTCTCCCAACTCCACCGGTATTTCCAGCTTTAGGACAATCTTTCTTGAAATGCCCCATTTCACCACATTGGTAACAAGCTTGACCTACTCTAGCAGCAGGTACTTGGTTAAGTGGTTGCGGTGGTGCTCTACATAATCGGGCAGTATGCCCTTTCCTGTTGTAGTTACGACACTGCATTTCCCGGCAATTTCCATTATGGTGAAAATTGCACTTGTTGCACCTGGGGAGGTTACCAGCATAAGGCTTAGCTGGTGCAGGGTTAACAGGAACAGTAACAGGCACAGTAGCAGCGTTGACTGCAACTAGTTGTTGCTTCTTTGAGGATTCCTGTGAAAACTTGCCCTTCCTCTTGTTCCGACCCTTCTTCTTGCTGTTTTTGTTTTTATTGTTGTTGTTGTTTCCCTTCGGTTGTTCTGGTGTAGCAACCACTGAGTGTTGATGGGCTCCGTGGTCGATAAGAGATTGTGCCAGCTCTTTGGCACTGTCAAAAGTAACAGGCCTCGAAGCTAAAACACTTGACTGAATTTGGGGCGACAGACCCCAAATATATCTCTCAATCTTTTTGCTCTCCAGAGCAACCATATCCGGGCACAGAATTACCAGATCACAGAATCTACTAGTATAGGTTGATATGTTAGAACCAACCATTGTAAGACCCCACAGCTCCTGCTCGAGTTTCTGAATCTCCCCTCGCGGACAGTATTCCCGCATTAACATGGCTTTTAAGTTCTCCCAGCTTATCGAGTTAGCCACTACAAGAGTCAGTGACTTAACATGGCCATTCCACCACATTAAAGCTCTATCCGAAAAGGTACAAGTAGCAAATTTGACCTTGATGCTTTCAGGACAGCAGCAGATTTCGAAAATTGCTTTTGTCTTCTCTATCCACTGTCTTAATGCCATAACTCCCCCAGTCCCTTTAAAGGTCCTAGGTTTGGCATTGGAAAAATCTTTATAAGTGCACTCTCGCGAATGCCCGTGACTCTAGCCATGGTTAGAAGGATTTGTACCAGCTCCCGACCCACTAGCACCAGGAGTATTAATATGAGACATGGCAGCCTCTACAGCCGCCGTGACTGCCGCTTGGAACATAGCAGCGTCGAACTGAGGAGGTGGTGGCGGAGGTGGCGGAGGTGCTTCATTAACAGCGTTACGTCTTGGATTTCTACGAGGAGGCATCTTTCTCTATAAAAGTCAAAAAGATACAAAGATGGTAAGATATCAAGAGTGAATATGAATTTTGATATCTCAGAACTAAAACATATAGTTCAACAAGAATCTTGTAATGAATTGGAAATAGAAGTCTACGACAAGTACAACTTGTAAAAGAATGATATGAAATTGAATGGTTATTTTTCAAAGACTATGAAAAACGCATGTCGATTAAATTGGCATATTGAATACATAAAGTCTGGAAAAACTTGACCCTAAACAGGTCTACAATATACCAAATTCTGGAAAAAACATCGACACCATACAGACCTACCGAAAATGAAATTTTCGTGGTCGTTCTGAAAAACATGAAAAATAACACTAGAACCTATCTATAGACTTAAACTATAACCAAAAGAGTGAACAGAGAATGAGTAGAGCATCTCCTACTGGCGACGGGTATCATTTGGAGGAAACCTCAACTCAGCCAGTTGACACTCCACAGCAAGCAAATGTCTTTCATACACTGCCAGGCGTGCTCGGAGTTCTATGACTTCAGCTCAAGTTTCAGCTAATTCCTACAGCAGAGACTCATTGTCTCTCGTAGCTCTGTCACAAGCATCTTCAAGATGAAGAATGCGGACTGTATTAATTCCTACATTGGCATCAACTTCCGTGATTCGGTTGATGGCTGTCCTACCCTGTATTTCATTTCAATCAGGTTGTAGAAGCTTCTGTCTCCTTTGTATGGCATAGGTTGACCCTGCTCTTGACTCCATGTTTCCAAGATTTCCACCCACAGAGGCGTCGGGCCTTGAAAAGTCGGACGAGGGTTAGGATTTTGGGCAACTGGTGGTGGATTATAGGCTTCTGATCCGTAATTATTGTCTTCAGAAACGTTTTCTGCAAAATCATCATCTAAAGGAATTTCGTGATTTTCTTTTGGCTCTGCATCTTGTCCTTGATCGGGTAAGTAAGGGTCTCCAGGTAAGTGAAATCCAGCCATTGTTATCTAAGCGAGAATAGGGATAAGAGATATAGAATATAGTTAGTAACGATAGATTAAGGATACAAGTTTCGACGAGAGAGACCTACAGTTAACAAGTAATGTATTCTATATGACTTGTTCTACGTATTACCATAACTATAAAGTGTATACTAATTATACATAACTTGGGTATATTCGACCTTTGATTAAATGACCCGACTCTAAATCCACAACCAAACAAGGAACAGGAAATAAAGCTAGATCACATATTCTAAGTCTATATAACTTTAATTATATATAATTGTAATATACCCTTAATATTTATAGTTCTACCCTTAATTGTTCTATGGTTTTCACATGTTTGTTATTAGTATATAGTGCCTAAAATACCCCTATAGTATTTTAATTTTTATGTTCTGTTCTAGAGTTTTTCTGAATATGTATAGTTGGTAAGTTTTAGACATGTCGCAACATCACTATCACTCCCAAACACATGTTGGTCATATCTCAAATCAATATAGTTGATCAGGCTATATTAATCCCAGATATGATTACATAACTGCCCACGTTTGACTGTAATGTCCAACATCCAAATACTTTTAAGTTCTTATGATTGTGTTACTGTACTTGTAGGTATGAGTGTTAGTATACTTCTTGTAAAAATACTTAAATTTCTAAAAAGTATACTTGTAGTCAGAGCTCTTAGCCCCAAATGTATTTATAGTTTGTATATCTTTTATGGATTGATATATTGAGTTCACTATAAACAATGCTCTGATACCAATCTGTCACACCCCCAAACCAGACGGCGGAAACGTCCGGGGTGGAGGACTTCATTTGTAGTATCACAACACATGCATTATAGTAATCAGAGTACAAACAACCACTGTATTTAAAAAGTATAAGTATTTACATGTGTTTCATCATAGTATACTGAAACCAAATAGTTATACAAAAGAAGAAGACAAGAAATAAATAGCTCCATCTTCTCAAAAGCTCGGGGAGTACCTGTCTACTGGTTCCCTGAGAATACAAGTAATTTGAAAAGAGAGTATCAACATAAAGTTGAGTGACTGCATAAGTATTTATGTTTGAAAGAATGTTTCTATTTCTTGAATATGTAAACTGTTCCAGGAAATCCTATATTTTCTGCTGTATATGAAAAGTAATTTTTGATACATAAAATTGTTCTATTTGTAAACCAATGTTCTATATTTGTAATCCTTTTGTAAACTTGTATCTGAGAGTATGTCTAATTTCATCAACTGTTATTGTAAACTGTAATGTAATACTGTCAACTGTATCTTGTAAACTAGTACTTTGAAAATGTACTTAAGTTTAGTTAATTATACACTAACGTATTGTTAATATATTTATATGAGCTATTATAACCATACTGACTAGATGGCCTGACCCAACGCTATGAATGAGCTGAAAACATGTTGATAACAATTTGTCACTCACAGGCATGTATGCCTGACTGTAGCTATCAGTCCGAGTGCGGGGTTGTCAATCCCAATATAGATCTATACACACATTGTTTCGAACCCCGGCTGGAGAGTCTGGTTATAATGTCAAGACTTTACTATATTGTTTAAATGATTTAAACAACCTGTACTACTTGACTCATAAAAGCATATAAACATTACATGTATAATAGTTAAGAAAAACCCAATCATTATGAAATAAATGGCTGACTGTATGTTCTTGAATTAGTATGCTTAACAGGCATTTTGAAAGATGTATACTCTTGATTAGTTTTGAATCAAACCTTTGTTCTTGTAAAACAATGTACTTTAGTATACTTGAATCGTGAATTAATGTTCTATCAATAATAAATTATACCTATTATAATTTATATGCACTTTCTGAATTGTTACTGAGTATTCATGAATGCAACCCCTTGCTCAACATGTTACAAAGGGTAATTGAAACTTAATGAACTAACTTTATAACTTGTATACATATACAAATATATATAAGTAAAATTTAAATGACACTCGGACAAATAACTGATGCTTATAATCCCACATCCAAACAAGGAAAAAGAACCAAAGTGGGTTATCAATCCTAAGCCTTTTAAATCTTATTTATATAAATATATTTATACATGTATGATTTTTGGGAGAAATATAAGTTTATAAAAACATTTAAAAGAAGTTTAATATTTTGAAATATATTTTGATGACTTGATGTCATTCTGAAACAATCATTGAAAAACCATTTGAATTTATGATAACTGAAATCCATTTTGATAACGAAATCCATTTTGATAAGATATTTGAAACAATTTGTTTATAACAAAAAATCTTTGTGTTAGACTTGTATTCGCCCCCCCCCCCCCCCCCCTTAAAACAGTAAAAACTATGAAAATACGGAGGTATGAACTCACATGTAGTAAGTTATTCAAATGTAAGATCGGTGTAGGATGCTAAGTATCAAGTGAAGTCTTGAGCACAAATAGATCCTAATATCATATAATGACACATATATGAATATAATTAGTGTTTATACAACTAATTATGCTAAGAAACCACCTTAGGGACTAGGAATCACTTAGATTGAAGTGTATCAATCACATGTGATTGCATTAAAGGGGTTTAAGGCAACACAAAGGGGTGTACGGCCCTTTGAGTGTACGGCCATGGAGTGTACGGCCGTACACTCATGGATTAAGTGTGCAAAAATGTGTGTTTGATCCTTGGGGAAAGCTAGTGTGACAATTGCATAGCAAGAGGATGGACAAACTATCATTTTTGGAAGGTTTTAAGGTGTGTACGGCCACACCAGGTGTGTACGGCCGTACACCCTTGATAATCTTGAGTCAGATGATGTTTTAAGGCTTTGAATCAAGTGTTTAACATGTCTAACTAGATGATAGAAAGAATACTCACACTTTTGAAGGCTTCTAAGGAGTTCAAGGCTCAAGAACAAGTGTGTGTTCTTGGTGTTCTTGGTGAATGGATGATGATCTAACCAAAATAGAAGATTTCATAGATGAAAACATGGATCTTCAGTAGATAAAGCCATGTATCAACAATTCAATTGAAGGAATACTTACATCTTTGAAGATTAAGGTGTAAGACTTGATGAACCTTGAGAGAGAATCGGATTTTCTTGAGGTGAAAGTGTGAAAAGTGAGAGAGAAAGAAGGGAAAACACATATATATATATATATATATATATATATATATATATATATATATATATGTTTGGGTTAACCGCCACACTTGGGTGTACAGTCGTACACCCATGTGTACGGTTGTACACTCCTGTGTACGGTTGTACACATGTGTATGGCCGTACACTCCCCTAAAGGGAGTGTTTGGCCCAAATGCAACACGATGAACTTAAGTTAACTCATCCTTAAACCCAAACCTTGAATGTACTAGACTTAGAACACTCAAACAGACCCTGAACAATGCTAAAAGATAGCAGAAACAAGTCTGACTGTGATTGAATTTGAAATACTGTACAAGATAGGAATTTCGGGTCGTCACATTCATCCACTAATTAGCTAGTATCAATAGAATTTCCTAAAGCACAAAGCATGCAACATTCGAGCATCAGGAAATTCAACTCAAACATACCCTATACAGGTCATCCTAACAATTGACTGATCTGACATTAGCATGCGAATCTATAAGCTCAAACAAATAGGCACATAAAGGCATCTCTCATAGCATTCTATCATGCAATCTTGAGCAAATCCTTAGCCCCTAATCAAGCATGTAATTCCTATATCATTGCATAAAACATATAACATATATGAGTATTTTGGGAAGACTTACTTGAGCTCAGCTGATTGCACACATCACAGCCCTTGTCTTTTATTAAAAATCCTTAGATTAAAATGTTTCTTTTTATGGAAAACCTACCAAACCCTTGATTTGAGTCCAGACACACCCGAGAGTATGCCCAAATTCCTCAAACCAAGGCTTTGATACCAACTTGTAACATCCCAAAAATACAGATAAAATTTTTGTTTTTAATTTCATTTAAATCATACGACACTAATATCAAAATAGTTATAAGAGTATCATAATAACCTGTTATCAGGGTACAAATTCCCAAAATCTCTAAATGTGGAAACCATAGGGTGATGCGGTGTGATCAGGTTGGACCCTTCCCCTTCTAACTGGAAGTACCTGAAACATAAACTGAAATTGTAAGCACAAACCTTAGTGAGTTCCCCTAAAATACCACATACTAAACAAACATACATCCAAGCATATCTGGGTGATTGCCTACCCCTTCGGTCTATCTCAACCGGATACTATCAAGCATATCTAGGTGCTTGCAGTCCCCTTCGGTCTATTTCAACCGGATACTGTCAAGCATATATGGGTGCTTGTAATCCCCTTTGGTCTATTTCAACCAGATACTGGGTCTATTTCACCCCTACTGCTACCAGATAATATCATAACAGGAATCACATAGTCATCAAGCAAATACAGGCATACCTGACAATTGTCACAAAGAAAATCATCACACTACATCATAAACTAGTGGGCCGACATTGGTGCCTTCGACCCACGGATACAGTGAAGGAAAACTCACTAGAGACTGAAGGTATCAAATCGCACTCAGCGGATGACTCACAAAATCCTCTCTATAACGCACAAGCATAAAACCTTAATTAGAAATTAGGCCACATTCTAACTCAAAAGTCCAAACCCTAATTCTTGACTTAAGGCAGAAAGGGCTTTTTTACCCTTGCCTTATTGGGCCTGCCTCCCTCCAAGGCCTAAATCTATACAAAGTCCAAAAAGGTATCCAAGCCCAACTACAAGGCCTCTAAGTCCCAATATGGCCCAAGAACACCGAACATGGCTTTAAGCCTAAAAATGTCCTGCTATGACAGGTGGGCCCGATGCCCAACCTAACCAAGTACAAAGCCCAACCAACACACAAGCCCAAAAGTCTTGCAAACCCGCAGATGGCGTACGCGCAACGTACATGGATTGTAAGCCCAACGTATGCTAATGACAATTCGGAATTGGGGAACTGGCCCAGTACGTGCAGTGTACTCTTGAGTACGCCCATCGTACTGGTCAGTCAGCCCATAATGCTCCCACGACTTAATCCATTCAGCTTTAACGACCAAAACTTAGATCCAAGCTCATAATAGTGTCTTAAGCCATGAAGTTGCAAACTTTATGCTTTTGCATGCCTTGTTGGGGCTCAAACTATGAACTAAGCCCATTAACTCACTTAGGTGGTCACTAACCCATGCATGGTTGAGTCTTAACCTCCAAGATACAATTTTTATGACTCCATACACTTCCAAGAGTCCAAAAGGACAGCTCAAATGTCCTGGTGTAGCACATACTCCAAGAAATCAAGTTATGGGACCAAAAGATGCTAAAATCTACCCTAAACCTCAATCTAAGCTTAGAATGATCAAGGCTCAGACTTTATACCTTCAATAGGCTAGAAATGGTGCAAATACTCTAGATCTACAAGCTCCTTCTTCTCCTTTGCTTCTTCCCAAACTTCCTTCTTCTTCAAAACCACCAACGAACACCCCAACACTCAAGGTAAGCTCAAAAATGCACTCAAGAAGGCTAGGGTTCGAGATTGGCACTGAAAGGGAAATGGAGGCTGAAAAGGGTAATGGAATTGAGGGACTTAAGGTCTATTAAGAGGGTGCAAACCCTAAAAATTAGGGTTTGCCCTGGCTTGAGTACGCCCAGCGTACTTCGGGATCACCCCGATGTCGCGCATGTAAGGAGTACGTCGTGCGTACCTAGTGTACGCGCAACGTACTCACAACCCTACATCACCTGTTAATTGAATTAAAATAGATTAAATCATTAACTTCATACCTGGTGACTCGGGTGCTACACTCATTCAATAGGCATATAAAGGCATCTTTCCTATCATGCTATCATGTAATCTTTAGTAGATCCTTAGCCCTAATCTAACATGTGATTCCCAGATTCTCAATTCAAATCATATCACAAAAAATGTATGAGTATTTTGGGAAAACTTACTTGAACTTGGTCGATTGCATGCACCACACCCTTTTCTTTTATTAAAAATTTCTTTTATAAAACATTTTTTCTTATGAAAATCTACCAAATCCTCAGTTTGAGTTCAGACACACCAGAGGGTACGCCCGAATCCCTCAAACCAAGGCTCTGATACCAACTTGTAACGTCCCAAAATTCCAAAATTTTTTGTTTTATATTATATAGACCATCAATCAAACATGTTTGTCAAAACCATAAAGTATTCAGAGTATATCAATAAACATCCCAAAAGTACATCATAGTCAATAAGTGGAAAATCATGGTGTGTGAAATGCAATCATCCCGAGCTCCTCCCCTTTAAACCGGAAGTACGTGAAACATAAATTGAAAACCGTAAGCACAAAGCTTAGTCAGTTCCTCAAAATACCGCATACCATACATATATGTCAGCTTGAGGCTGTACCGGGTCTATTTCACCCTCGAGTCTATTTCAACTCATGTGTCAGCACAAGGCTGTACCACGTCTATTTCACCCCTGAGTCTATTTCAACTTATATGCCAGCACAAGGCTGTACCGGTTCTATTTCATCACCGAGTCTATTTCACCCCACATATATATAGAAAACAGGCACACAGGCATACAACACATACAACAGGAGTCACAAACACTACAAGCACATACAATCCCTAGTGTCCTACAATATAGTGAGCAAAATCACCTTGCAAAGCAGCTCAAATTCAACACGTCCTCAAAATCCCAAAACAGGTGCTAGGCGCCACCTAGATAATTGTTGGATAAGGTGTCTAAGTCCATAACTATTTATGGTATGCACTTGACCCGACCTGGCATGGTCCATTTGGGTTGCATGGCATCATGCATTTGGAAAGACTAAATGAGAGAAATAACACTTGTGGTTTATTAATATATTATAAGTTCTAATATATTAATATTATTATTTAATTAGTATTGATCAAGAATTAATTAAGTGATTAAAAGATGACTAATTAAATATATGGATTGATTATGTAAATCATCCATAACTTGTATAGTGGGCTAAAAGGCTCCATGGATTATCAAGTTGGGTTAAACCCATTGGATGCTCCATGGAGGCTCCATGGGAGTTACAAACCCATGGGTCATGGAAATGAAGAGTCATGTCACATTAGGGTTTACATGGTGTAACCCTAGATGTGACACACTATATAAGGAACATGATACTCACCAAAATCGGTTACACTAAGAATAAGAGAGGGCCAGCCGATTCTTACAAGTGTTATACATTCTCTAAATTTATTCCAAAGCATTTGGTGTTGTGTGAAACATTTGAGGCATCACACTTGGGGTGCTGGGCTCTCAAGGTTTTCAAGGAATCATAACAACTACAAGGTATGTAATTCTAGCCATCTTTTATGTTAAAAGTTCCCCATGTATGCTAGATAGGATTATGAACCTTGGAAATCATATTTTTGCATGTATTTTAGACAAACATAGATCCAAGGTTTTCTAGGGTTGCATGTACACTTAGGAGTGTTAGAATGCTCAAAACCCATCAGTGGTATCAGAGCCTAGGCTTGCTTGTTTGATACTTGATGCAAAATAGTGAACAAAGTCGATTTTCTTGCTGTCTGCTGATGAACTCGCCGAGTCCATGGGGGGACTCGTCGAGTCCATGACCAAACTCATCCTACTCGTCGAGTAGGTTGGTGTACTCGACGAGTAGGAGCCTCAGAATGCAGTTTTTCGACTTGTGCTGCTGGAAATGGACTAGAAACATTACCCTAAACTGTTTTGGTGTTATTAAACTTGTTTTAGATGGTGTAATGATTGTTCTAATCCATTTACAATGGCTAATATCAAAATTACATGATTATATGTGTTCATATGTTCTTGAAATTTTGATATGATTATTCATGTTCTTATGAGTTCTTGATAGATCATAGGAATTACTTGATTATTGCTGAATTCATGATCTTTATGTGTTTTAATGGAGTCCATAACTTGTCCTCAAGTTATGGATAACCAAAAGCCTCTTTGTATTAAAGCCATTAAAAGAACACATAAGTTACAAAAATGAAGAGTCTTCATTTTAATAACTCATAAGTTATGAATTGAAAGGTTTTGTAAAGTTACAAAACTTGCCCTCAAGTTTTGGAACATGTAAAGCCATCTTAATAAACTTTAGTTCCAAACCTCTAGAATTTTAAATGTTAAAATTCAACCCTTATACTTTATAATATTATAAGTTTAATAATATATATATATATATATGTATAAGATCAAGTCGTTTTACCGTTAGTAGGCCTCATTCACGAAGCCAGTCTATAAAGGGGGTATAAGGTTGTTGCCTATAAAATGGCAGCTTAATGGGTGTCCACTCTCACCCACCGCTTCCTTGACTGGTGGAGGGTCGTTAGCCGAACGGGTAGGACAATGACTTAAAATTCTCATTAAAAAGTATAATGATTATTATAAAGTAACTAAATGTTTTATAAATTCCCAATCTTAGTTACTTTAGCAAAATGAGAATAAGGTTCTAACCCATGAACTTACACTTTGCACTTTGATTAAGTCGTTAGTGGAGCGTGTGTGGTTAACCGACACACTAACTTGCACTTAACAAGGTAGGCAAAGGGTGACTTAAGGTTTTTCATAGGTCGGTGGAGCGCGTGTGGTTTACCGGCACATCGATTAAGTGAAAAACATTAAGAGTACCAAGTAATTTGCATGGTTACTTCACACCTTGTTTTGTGATCCTCGGTATCCCAGTCACAAAACATGAAGGGCACACTCGAGATTGAAACATGCCATTGAAAAAGTTCAATGAATCTCAAAAGAATCTAGGAGTTTCTAAAAACCTAATAACTTATATTTCGTTTTCATGGTGGAAATTGGTGAATCGTCATTCACCTACCTTTCAAATATGTTTTAGCTTAGATTACGGTATCCCTCTTCTAAGTTATAATATATTGTAATTGGATCCTTGCCTTAATATTACATTTGGGTGTTTTATTAAGGAGTACCTTTATATCTAAACTAAACATGTTTTCTTCTTTTCAGATGTCTTCCAACAATGCTGCTCCTGGCTCAAACCCTACTGGCTCCTTCTCTCTCATGAACCTTTGTGGGAGAGTCATCTTTGATGGATCCAACTTTACTGATTGGATCAGCAACATCAGGATGGTCACTCGCTACGAGGACAAAGAATATGTTCTCGACAAGGAGCTTAAGGTACCTGAGCCAACTGCTACTCCTGAGGAGTTTGCTGTATATGAGGCACATGAAAGAGATGCTACCAAAGTGGCATGCATCATGATGGCCACTATGTTAGCCGAGCTTCAAAAGTCCTATGAGGACTACTATCCTTTTGAGATGCACCAGGATTGGATGGACCGCTACCATCAGAGTGCTCGTCAAGAGCGATATGAAATCATCTCCTCCATGATAACAACCCGAATGAAAGATGGTGAACCCATCATGGGCCACATGTAGAAAATGCAGAGGTATGTGGACCGTTTGATGAAGCTGAATGTGAACTTCCCTGAGGAGTTAGCAATAGATATCATTTTGCACTCCTTACCTTCGTGCTATGATCAATTCCGCATTACATACCACATGAACAAGGAGGAAGTTACACTTAGCAAACTTCAAGGACTCCAAAAGACCACAGAATCAGGTCTTAAAGGTAAGTCGGTTGTTACCACTCCTACTCCTACTCCAAACTCCGCACCTGTCCTCGCAATTGGGAAAGGTAGAGGGAAGAAGAGGAAGAACCCTTCGAAAGGTACCAAGGGTAAGACTCTTGATGGATCCTCTTCAAGGGAACCAAGAAAGGTTTCGTCACTCCTTCTGCTGACCCAAAAGAGGCTGAATGCTTCTATTGCCATGAAAAGGCACACTGGAAGCGGAACTGCCCGAAGTACCAGCAAGATTTGAAGGATGGGAAAGTGAAACCCAAACATGCAGGTATTTACACTATATTATCTAATAACTCACCTTATTCTAACTCTTGGGTCCTTGATACCGGTTGTGGTATTCATATTTGTTCTGATTTGCAGGGACTAAGAAGAAGTGAGAATGTGGAGCATGGAAAGATAAACTTGATCATGGGGAATAGGAAAGTTTCACCTGTCACCAAGATTGGAGTTTATACTTTGTTTCTAAGTAGTGGGTTTACTTTAGATTTGAATAAATGTTGTTATTCGCCTGAAATGGCAAGAAATGTTATTTCCTTTCATGCTTTGTACAAACAAGGTTTTACCTTTTCCTTTAATAATGAAGTTGGTGGAATAAATGTTTTCTTTAATAATGTGTTTTATTTTAAAGCATTAACTTGTGATGGTGTGTATGAAGTTGTGTCTGTTATAGATAATTTAGGATATAATGTGTTGTGTATTGATTCTACTAATGATAATAACTTCGATAAAGCATCATTATGGCATTGTCGTCTTGGACATGTAAGCAAGAAACGCATAGGCCAACTCCAAAAGGATGGAGTCTTGGAGTCATTTGACCTAAACACAGATGATAGTTGTGAATCATGTTTACTTGGAAAATTGACAAAGTCACCCTTCATAGGTTCTTGTGCTATAGGTGAAGGTTTGTTGGATCTAGTGCACACGGATGTGTGTGGACCCTTCAAAACTGCCACAAGGGATGCTAATCGTTATTATGTGACTTTTACAGATGATTATAGTAGATATGGATATGTCTACTTAATCAAGCATAAGTCGGAGAATTTCGAAAGGTTTAAAGAGTTTAAATAGGAAGTAGAGAATCAATTGGGCGGGAACATTAAGATGCTTCGATCCGATCGTGGTGGTGAGTATCTTAGTACAGAGTTCCTCGACTATCTTAGGGAATGTGGGGTTGTCTCACAATTGACACCTCCCAGTACACCACAGTTGAATGGTGTAGCTGAGAGGCGTAATCGAACCTTGTTGGACATGGTTCGTTCCATGATGAGTCGAGCTACGCTACCAATCTCATTCTGGGGGTATGCCTTAGAGACTGCCGCCCATATCCTTAATCTGGTCCCTACAAAGAAGGTTGCCAAAACACCTCACGAGATGTGGACTGGAAAAATTCCTAGTCTAGCCCACATCAAGATTTGGGGTTGCGAAGCTTTCATGAGACGCGAGACTCACGACAAGCTCGAACCTCGAAGTGAGAGGTGTATTTTCATCGGCTACCCATAGAAATCATTTGGTTACCTCTTCTACAGACCTAGTGAGAATGTGGTCTTTGTAGCAAGGAAGGGTGTCTTTCGAGAGAGAGAGTTTATAAGCCAAGGAAACAGTGGGAGGCAAATTGACCTTGAAGAAATTCAAGAGTCAAGTGGTGAAGGAACCTCAAACCCTAGCAGTCAACTTGAGGAGGAAACTCATGTTGATCTAATTGACAAGTCTGTACCTCTGAGGCGTTCCACAAGGGTTAGAAATACACCTGAGCACTACTATGGTTTCCATATTACTGCGGAAGATGAGACACTTATCAGTGATGAGACACTGGTAAGTCTAGATGAACCTAACAGCTATGCGGAAGCCATGGCAGGCCCCGAGTCTGCCAAATGGAAAGAGGCAATGGACAGCGAGATACAGTCCATGTATGACAATCAAGTTTGGAACTTGGTTGACAATGTACCAGGTCGTAAGACAGTAGGGTGCAAATGGATCTTCAAGAAGAAGACCGACATGGATGGTAATATACACACTTATAAGGCGCGACTGGTTGCAAAGGGCTTTTCTCAAACTCCAGGAGTTGATTATGACGAGACCTTTTCACCAGTAGCCAAGATTAAGTCTATTAGGGTGTTGTTAGCCATTACTGCATTTCATGACTCTGAAATTTGGCAAATGGATGTCAAAACCGCTTTCCTTAATGGAAAGTTGGCTGAGGATGTTTACATGAATTAGCCAGAGGGTTTTGTCAGTACAGAGAACCCTAACAGACTGTGTAAGCTTGAGAAATCCATTTATGGATTAAAGCAAGCACCTCGCAAATGGAATCTTTGCTTTTATGAGAAAGTCAAAGAGTTTGGCTTTTCGAGGAGTGAATATGAATATTGTGTATATGTCAAGGCTAGTGGGAGTATAGTTAGCTTTTTGGTATTGTATGTGGATGACATACTACTCATAGGAAATGACATCCCAACCTTGCAGGAAGTGAAGTCCTGGCTTGGGAAGTGTTTTGCTATGAAAGACCTAGGAGAAGCTGCCTATATTCTAGGGATAAGGATTCTGAGAGACCGGAGTAAAAGACTAATTAGACTTAGTCAAAGTACATACTTGGATAAGGTGCTGAAGAGGTTCAGCATGCAAGATTCCAAGAAAGGAGAGTAACCCATCCAGAGTAACGCTAGATTGAGTAAGACTCGGAGCCCGAGTACCGAGGTTGAGATAGCATAAATGAGTCGAGTACCTTATGCTTCTCCAGTAGGCTCGATCATGTATGTTATGACCTGCACTCGTCCTGATGTAGCCTTTGCTTTGAGCATGGTTAGCAGGTATCAGGGGAACCCTGGTAAGGCTCACTGGACGGTGGTAAAGAACATTCTCAAGTACCTGCGGACGACTAAGGACTGGGTCCTTACCCTTGGTGGGAGTGATGACTTGAGAGTTGTAGGGTATAGTGATGCTAGTTTCCAGACTGATAGGGATAATTTCCGCTCTCGGTCGGGCTTGGTCATTACCTTAAACGGAGGAGCAATTTCTTGGAGAAGTTCCAAGCAGGAGACAGTGGCTGATTCAACTTGCGAATCAGAGTATATAGCGGCGAGCGAGGTAGCAAAGGAGGCTATATGGCTAAAGAACTTCATTGGAGACCTTGGAGTTGTACCATCTATAAAGGATCCCGTAGAGATTTTTTGTGATAGTGAAAGTGCAGTTGCCTTAGCAAAGGAACCAAGGGATCACGGGAGATCCAGACACATTGACAGAAAATACCATTTCATCAGACATCAAATAGAGGAAGGACTCCTCGTAGCAAAGAGGGTATCATCGGATGAGAACCCGGTAGATCGCCTCACGAAGGGACTGGGTAGGGTTAAGCATCTCCAGCATGCAAGGAGCGTAGGGCTGAAGGATGATATTAGTTTTAGTAGTTAGATAGTTTTTGAAATTTGTAAAGTGTAATTGACATTTGATGATGAATAAAAGTTGTGTTTATTTATGAGTAAAGTGTGGCTATCTTTTGTCAATCGTTTACTATTATTTCTTTTGCATGGTTTGACTTCCAGAATATTTATGTTGTGTTTTACATATTATTCAAATTATCCACAGTCAGTCATATGTTGGAAGTAGATATGAATTAAGACTGTAATGAGTTGGTTGTAGAGGTCTAAGATGTTGGACATGACCTCAACACTCATGAGTGCTCATAAGTTCTGAGTATTGGATTCAACCCACGCTCGCTGGTATCACTTCATGGAATTTATCTCGAGTGATCGCGAGATGGTAATATCATATAAGTCTTCAAACCTAGAGATATGACTTGTTGTCTATGAGTTGGTTATACATTGATCATGCGAAAACGCATTGGTAACTCGATGTTATAAAACGTGTGTTTGTGTATGATTTAACAAGTAGTAGAACAAGCATATGAGTCGAAGTTTATCTATTCCTTCTTGGATTAGAAGCGATATCTGGGCCCCTCGATGATTTCATTTTAACCTATGTACCGGGCCAGGTCAGAAATAAGATGATGTGTTCAATTAAGTTCTATGTCAAACAAATCGGAAATCGGGAAACAAACTGCTGGACAAAAGTAAGACATTGTTCCATGTATTTGTCCGGCTGATATCTAGAACAGAGGATTATATGATCACTTATCTGAAATGGCGTATCATCATCTTCTCAGTTCCGAGAAACCTTGAAAAGAGCTACGATTGCTGATCGGTTCCTGAAGTCATACTTACGGTTATAGTTATTAGACTTATCCAAGTGGGAGACTGTTGGATAAGGTGTCTAAGTCCATAACTATTTCTAGTATGTACTTGACCTGACCCGGCATGGTCCATTTGGGTTGCATGGCATCATGCATTTGGATAGACTAAATAAGAGAAATAACACTTGTGGTTTATTAATATATTATAAGTTCTAATATATTAATAGTATTATTTAATTAGTATTGATCAAGAATTAATTAAGTGATCAAAAGATGACTAATTAAATATATGGATTAATTATGTAAATCATCCATAACTTGTATAGTGGGCTAAAAGGCTCCATGGATTATCAAGTTGGGTTAAACCCATTGGATGCTCCATGGGAGTTACAAACCCATGGGTCATGGAAATGAAAATTCATGTCACATTAGGGTTTACATGGTGTAACCCTAGATGTGACACACTATATAAGGAACATGATACTTACCAAAATCGGTTACACTAAGAACAAAAGAGGGCAAGCCGATTCTTACAGTGTTATACATTCTCTAAAGTTATTCCAAAGCATTTGGTGTTGTGTGAAACATTTGAGGCATCACACTTGGGGTGCTAGGCTCTCAAGGTTTTCAAGGAATCATAACAACTACAAGGTATGTAATTCTAGCCATCTTTTATGTTAAAAGTTCCCCATGTATGCTAGATAGGATTATGAACCTTGGAAATCATATTTTTGCATGTATTTTAGATAAACATAGATCCAAGGTTTTCTAGGGTTGCATGTACACTTAGGAGTGTTAGAATGCTCAAAACTCATCAATAATCACACGAGACAAAACCTTAATCTACCAATTAGGACATTAATAGCTGAACAAAATCCACAAATCAAAAGTCAACCCTCAAGGTCAACTATCAAAGTCAACAGTTAATGTTAACTCCAGCTGACCGCCACGACGTGGTCCACATACTACCAAACAGTCGGGAAAATCCCCGCCACTATGTCGTGGTGAACTGGGACCACGCTGTGGACCGAGGTTCCAACGGCTTAATGTATTAAGTTGTTTTCTTCGATTCCAAGAGCTCTAAAGCTCATATTTGGTCCAAAATGTGATCTAGAAGGATAAAGTTTCTAAATTTATCCGTTAGGACTACCCAAAGGGTCCAAAACCCAAATCTATAAGTCCCAAAAGGCTTAACAACGCAATAATTTAACCAATAAGCACTTATTCCACAAATTCCGAAGTCCATCCTTTCCAGAAGTGATTATAGCACCAAAAATAACTTAAAAGTTGGTTCTTTATAAACATGCATGTCTTGAACCCATATTAGGTCAAAATGAGGGTTTTATGACCTAAATCTCACGAATGGATCGAAAACCCAACCAAACTCCTGCACCATGGCACAAATTACACCAAATGTCCCATAGATTCATAAAGTTGCAAACTTTATGAGATCTCATCATCTCAACAACACAAGAACAAGAAGTTAATGGGAAAAAACTCAAGATCTAGCAACCTAGCATGATAAAAATCGAGTATTGGACACTTATAAAGGTTCAGAAGAGTGCTAGGGTGAAGAATGGAGACTTGCTTGCTTGATCTTTGCTTCCTTCTTCTTCCTTCTTCCTTCTTTAGCTTCAAGGAACACCAAAACTAGCTCAATAATGGAGGAAAGTGATTATGGTTTTCTTTAGGGCTTGAGGGGTTGTGGAGGCTGAGGATGAGCAAACCCTAGCTTCCTCATTCTTTTAAATAGGGAGCAAACCAGGAAAAATAGGGTTTTCATGACAGCCGCCCACCACTCCATGGCAAATACTGCCACGCCGTGGTGACTTCAATGAACACGTGACCCTTTTCACCTCGCCACTTCGTGGTGGTGCCTCCACCATGTCGTGGCAATCCCCAAAATGACAATTTTAATTATGAATAATATACCTCAAGATCTGGGCATTACATACAAAGTCCCAATATATAAGTAATAAAAGGAAGTTTTATTAAAGATATAAAAGGTTAAATGCACCCAAACTTAATATCGGTTATTAAAATTGAATCGCGTTAAAATTATATAAAAACTAGCTTTTTATATAGAACATTTAAAAGTGATTTTCTTTTAAAAATTGGTACCATGGTTTATTATATGCATGTAATAACCATGATATCATATGTTTTTAAAACTAGAATTATAAATTATATAAAAAACCCTTTTCAAACCTCAAATCTATTCAATCCATCCTGAAGAACACACACACATCTCTTGTATGCACTAGTGGGATAAAGGTCACCTAACTGCTTAGTGTTATCTTTTGATGGTCGGGGTCTCTTCGCGATTTCTATAACCAAGTTATAAGTCGATTACACATGTTTTTCAAATTGGATGATTTGATCAAAAATCTTTTTTTGTAAAGGTCACCTAAGCAAGAGAGTTCTGAGGCGTAGATGTGATCAAACATGTCTAATTAAATTTGTTATTAGCGATCACATAAATCTAAGAATTATATAGTAAGATATAATTGATAATCGATATCTACAGGGTTACATTCAAATAAATGGGATAAAGGTCACCTAACCATTTATTGGTTTTCAACTTGGGTCCTAGACTTTAAATAATTAATGTTTTTAGAAACTAAAGGGGTTTAATTATTAAAGAGTTTAAATATTGAAAATACTAAATGAATTTTATTAAATTTTTGTAGTTAAATAATCCATTCTCATTACCATGAATTGTCATTTTCTTTAATGACTTAATGAAACAATAAAATTCACTAGATACAACTTCAATGAATGGGTTCATGTCATAATATACAATCTCGTGAGAGATATGAAATTGTATACACTTAAAGTGTAACATTCCAAAATTTTCAACAAATTTAAACTTTTCAAAACAACCCATTTACTGATAAAAGTGTTTACAAAAATATTGTCTCCAAAAGATAATCTAAAATCAGAGTCTCCCAAGATCCAATCCGTTGTAAAACCAAGGATGTGTACGGTCACGCATTCGCCTTGCTACGAATCATCTGAAGAACCTGAAACCATAAACAAAACTGTAAGCATGAAGCTTAATGAGTTCCCCCAAAGTACCAACACAAAAACAAATAACATGTACAAATAACAGCATGTACTGGGTCCACAACTAAAAGACTGGATTACCCCTGAGCCTGCAGTATGAGTATGGCTTGCCTATCAGGCCCACAGCTTGTATATGGTCTGTTCTTGAGCCCACAACATAAGTATGGCTTGCCCTCGGGCCCACAGCTTATGTCTGGCTTGCTCCCCAACCCAATCAGTCATGAGACTGAAATACCAATGTTCAGCCCTCAGTACGAGTCTGGCATACCAACCGGTCCTCAACTCGTATATGGAATGCTACTGATCCCTCAGTATGATTCTGACATTCCCTAACCGGCCCTCAGCTCATATTTGGAATGCTCCAATACCCTCAAGTCCTCAGTACGAGTCTGGCATACCACCGGGTCCTCAGCTCGTATCTGGAATGCACCTGAGCCCTCAGTATGATTATGGCATACCACCCAGTCCTCAACTCATATATGGAATGCTCCAAAGTTTTTCGGCTACAGCACGAAGCAGTACAACCTCAACCCAACACAATGAAACATATACATATAATCATGCAGACAGAAACATAGGCAGTCCTATAGATCTACCAACTAGCATATCGTAACTAGCATACATAGCTATTCCATACTCAGCATATCAACGAATATCAGTTTACCAAACCAGTGGGTCGGTATTGGTTCCTTCGACCTGAAAAATACAGTGAGGAAAACTCACCTCGCACTGCCGAATCATATAGAAAATCCCTCGCTGCTGGCTAACAGACCCCCGAACTCTCAAAATCAAAACAACACCCAATCAACATCCATAAATCCATTACTAAGGTAAATGGCCACTTTACCCCTCATCTAGTTTGGACCAAGACATAGGCCCAAAACTAATAATCCACAAGGCCCAAATACCAAAAACCACCCAAGGCCCAATCCATGGCCAAATTTTCCAAATTGGGCCCAAACCCATTGCAGGCCTTCTCAAAATAACTATCATCCCAAAACATGATGGCCCAACAAGGCCCAAGACAACTAGGCCCAAAAGATGGCCCAAACCAAATCCCAACATGCAAAACCCACCTGACCGAGTACGCGGGGCGTACTCAGCTGTACGCTAAGCGTACACACTATTTGGCTTTTACGTTGCGCGTACAGACTTGTATCCCCGCCGTACTCCTCTATTAAGCCAAATCCACCATTAAGCTCTTAATGCTTAAATCCATAAGTCCAAATCAAATATCTGAGTCCCAATAAGTGTCTACAACCAGAAAATCACTGACTTGGTGACTTTGCATGCCCCATAAAGACCCAACTTCAAAATATAACACTCTACTATCAACAAATGGACATACACTCTTGCATGGATGAATCTAAACCCTAAAGGTCGAAACTTTATGTTGGGTTTTGAGCACTATAACACTACTATGGTGCACATGAAACCCTAAATGCTTTGGATCTATGTTTTCTCTAATTATACATGAATTTTCAATTTTCCAAAGCATTCTCCCTAGCTAGCATACAATTAAAGCTATATAAAATAAAACTTAGTTTGGATGCTTACCTCTTGAGTAGGGTAGAGTTCTTGACCTTTGAAAACTTGAGCACCTCAAGTGTGATGCCTCTATTGGTTCACAAACACCAAAATGCAAGATGAGGTTTTAGGAGAATAAGATACTTGACTCCAAAGAATGTATAGCCGATTTCGGCTTATGGGGTCACTATTTATAATGTGGCAAATACTAGGGTCACTATTTATAATGGTTGGGTTTCACTTTCCCATCCTTAACATCTTGCAAGTACTTTGGGCAGTTTCGCTTCCAGTGCGCCTTTTCATGGCAATAGAAGCATTCAACCTCATTAGGGTTGTCAGAAAGAGTGACATAACCTTTCTTGGTTCCACTTGAAGAGGAGCCATCAAGGGACTTTCCCTTGGTACCCTTCGAAGGGCTCTTCCTCTTCTTCCCTTTACCTTTCTCGATAGCCAGAACAGGGGCGTTGGTAGGAGTAGAAGTAGTAACAACTGATTTACCTTTAAGACCACTTTTGGCGGTCTTCAGAAGTCCTTGAAGTTTGCTGAGTGTAACTTCCTCCTTGTTCATGTGGTATGTCATTCGGAATTGATCATAACACGAAGGTAAGGAGTGCAAAATGATGTCAATTGCCAACTCCTCAGGGAAGTTCACATTCAGTTTCAGCAAACGGTCCACATACCTTTGCATTTTCTGCATGTGGCCCGTGATGGGTTCACCATCCTTCATTCGGGTTGTTATCATGGAGGAGATGATTTCATACCGCTCTTGACGAGCACTCTAATGAGAGCGGTCCATCAAGTCCTGGTGCATCTCAAAAGGGTAATAGTCCTCATAGGACTTTTGGAGCTCAGCTGTCATCGTGGCCAACATGATACATGCCACTTTGGTGACATCTCTCTCATGAGTCCGGTATTTAGCGATCTCCTCAGGAGTAGCAGACGACTCATCAAGTTCCTTAAGCTCCTTGTCGAGGACATATTCCTTGTCCTCGTAATGAGTGACCATCCTGATGTTCTGGATCTAATCTATAAAGTTGGAACCATCGAAGATGACTCTCCCACAAAGGTTCATGAGAGAGAAGGAGCCGGTAGGGTTTGAGCCAGAAGCTGCATTGTTGGAAGACATCTAAAAAAGAAGAAAGACAGGTTTAGATTAGATATAAAGATAGTCCTTAATAAGACACCCAAATGTAATATTAAGGCTAGGACCCAACACAATATTTTATAACTTAGAAGAGGGATGACGTAATCCAAGCTATAAACTATTTGAAGGTAGGTGAATGACGATTCACCAATTTCCACCATGAAAAACAAAATAAATTATTAGGTTTTAATTGGTTTTGAAACTCCTAGATTCTTTGAGATTCATTGAACTTTTCAATGGCATGTTTCAATCTCGAGTGTGCCCTTCAAGTTTTGTGACTAGGATGCCAAGGATCACAAAACAAGGTGTGAAGTAACCATGCAAATTACTTGGCACTCTTAATGTTTATCACTCAACCGATGTGCCGGTTAACCACACGCGCTCCACCGATCTATGATAAACATTAAGCCACCCTTTGCCTACCTTGTTAAGTCCAGGTTAGTGTGACAGTTAACCACACACACTCCACTAACGACTTAAGCAAAGTGCAAAGTGTAATTTCATGGGTTAGCACCTTATTCACATTTTCCTAAAGTAACTAAGATTGGGAATTTATAAAAATATTTAGTTACTTTACATTCATCATACTTTTAATGAGGATTAAAGTCATTGTCCTACCCGTTCGGCTAACGACCCACCACCAGTCAAGGAAGCGGTGGGTGAGAGTGGACACCCATTAAGCTGTCATTTTATAGGCAACAACCTTATACCCCCCTTATAGACCGGCTTCGTGAATGAGGCCTACTAACGGTGAAACGACTTTTTCTTATACATATATTGATATATATATATATATATATATATATATATATATATTATATATATATATATATATATATATATATGTATATATATATATATATTATTAACTTATAATATTATAAAGTATAAGGGTTGAATTTTAACTTTTAAAATTCTAGGGGTTGGAACTAAAGTTTTTAAAGTGACTTTACATGTTCCAAAACTTGAGGGCAAGTTTTGTAACTTTCAAAACTTTTCATCTTTCATAACTTATGAGTTAATGATTTATTAAATGAAGTCTCTTCATTTTCATGTAAGTTATGTGTTTCTTTAATGGACTTTAAAAGAGTGACTTTTGGTAATCCATAACTTGAGGACAAATTATGGATTCCATTAAACACATCAAGATCAAGATTAAACTAACAAACTATTTGAAAATAATTCCTATGATATTCTAAACTCATAAGTGTATGAATATCCATATCAACAATTTCAAGAATCATAAATAAACCATACAAAACTTGAAATTTTGATAATAGCCATTGAAAATGGATTAGCATAAACATTACACCATCTAAAACAAGTTTTATAAGACCAAAACAGTTTAGGGTAATGTTTCTAGTCCATTTCCAGCAGCCAAACTCGAAAAAATGCAAACTAGAAGACAAACTCGTCGAGTTCTATTAGGAACTCGTCGAGTTCATGTATTAACTCATGAACTCGGCGAGTTTTTGGCCAAAACTCGTCGAGTTTTCCAGTCTGGGCAGATTTTGGTTTTGAAAAACAAGTTTGCATCAAGTATCAAGAAAACAAGCCTAGGCTCTAATACCATTGAAGGGTTTTGAGCATTCTAACACTCCTATGGTGTACATGCAACCCTAGAAACCTTGGATCTATGTTTTCTCTAAGATACATTTAAATAATAATTTTCCAAGGTTTACTTCCTAACTAGCATGTTATGGGGTACTTGAATCATAAAACACTAGTAGAATTACATACCTTTTAGTAGTGGTTGATTGCTTGGAGTTTGAGAGCCTAGCACCAATAATGTGGATGCCTCAAATGGAAGTCACAAATCACCACAAACTTTGAAAACCTTTAGAGATAGTATGAACACTTGTAGAAATCGGCCACCTTTGCTCACACACACACACACACACACTTGTGCCATTTCAAGTGCCAAGGACTCCTTTATATAGTGTGGTGGATTAGGGTTACATCCATGTAAACCCTAATACCCATGACCTTTCATTTCCATGAGATCCATGGGTTAAAGCTCCATGGACTATCCATGGACTTTCCATGCAAGCCTAGCCCACACTATATAAATACAAGAGTCCATATTTAATTAGTCACTTTTTTTATCACCAAATTAATTCTAAATTAGTTCTAGATCAATGATAATTAAATAACATGATTTCATATTAATATATTAGAACTTGTAATATATTAATAATTCATAACTTATACTATTCTCAAAAGATTATCCATATAAATTGTTCGGGTGAAGTGCAACCCAAATGGACCATGCCAGGTCGGGTCAAGTACATCTCAAATATAGTTATGGACTTAGACACCTTATCTGTGACAACCCGAAAATTTTTAAAATTTTGCCTGGTAAAGCTCAGCCAGTCAACTCAGCTGAGTGTCAAACTCATGTCTGCTATCATTTAGCCTTGTTTAGAGTTGTTTAGAGTCCATTTAAAGGTCCAAAGGTTAGTACATTCAAGCATTGAACATAGAAAAGGATCGCGTGCGCTTTTAGCATCAAAACCGGGCCTTACACTCCAACACAAGGAGTGTACGGCCGCACACATGGGTGTGCGGCCGCACACTCCTCTCCTGGCAGCACACTCACGAGTATAAGTGTAGAACTCAGCCTCCTTTAATTACTTTTCACCCTCCAAGGCTTAGAACTCGATTTCTCTCTCAACTATCATCCGATTTTCAGCCTAGATCTTCAAGAATGTAAGTGTTCTTCACTTAAATTGTTGTTAATCCTTCCAAACTAGTAACACTCTTTGATTTCATCCATTTGAAATCGTGATTTGGCTAGATCTTCAAATCTTCATCCATTTCACCAAGAACACCAAGAACACACACTTGTTCTTGGCAATTTTGGACCTTCTCGAGCTTCCGGATCGTAAGTATTCTTTCGTTAAGCTTAGAACTTGATGAGAACACTTGTTTAAAGCCTTGAAAATGCCCAGAACTCAAGAGCATGTGGTGTGTGCGGCCGCACACACAGTGGTGGTCGTACACCCCTCAAAAACCCCTCAAATCACCCTTTAAACACACCTAAAGGCTTCCATATTGTAAGAACCATTCCCAAAGCTTGTTACTACTAGTTATGAGCCATAGAAAACGTCCAAAACATGTTCATCAAGGAGTGTGCGGCCGCACACACAGATGTGACCGCACACCCCTTTGTTTGGTGCTTTAGGGCTTCCAAAATGCCTTTCTAGCTTCAACACTTGATGAACATCAGCCCTACAAGCCTCCCCACCATTTGGAAAACGTTTTGAGCACACTTTACCATGAGTGTGCGGCCGCACACTCCCCTGGCCGCACACCCATCAAAATGGCCGTACACTCCCTTAGTTTGAATCACATGTGATTCCAACACTTGGTCAAAGTGTTTCCTAGTCCCGGAAGGTGTTTCCTTGCATTTGGTTGCTTATAAACACTATATTGATGTCAATATATGCCAATATATGTCATTTAGGACTTATTGTGTCTCGGGACTTCATTCGTGGAACTTCTCATCCTTACACGCATACCCGTTTGAATCACCCACATCAGGTGAGTTCATACCCCGTAATGAATCTTTTAACTGTTTTAACTGTTTTAAGGGGGGGATACAAGTTGAACACAATGATAATTGTGTAAATGTTTGTTATAAACATCTTTCAAAATGTTACTTATGTCATTTATAAGTTGTCAAAACATTTCAAAAACTCTTTTAAAGTTATGTTACTTTATAGTTATACAAAACTCCGTTTTTAAAGTACAAACATAACTTGGTAGATAAACGAGTATTTTTAGTAACGGTCCAAATAGAACATTAGTAAGCTATAATAGGTATAGTTTAGGAGAATACTTTTCATTACTTCTAGTACAATGAAGTACAGAAACAAACAATAGATACTATGATGAGAAACAAACAATAGATACTATGATGAGAAACAAACAATACAGGCTAGACAGAGAAAGAACACACAATATAGCTAGCACATACATATACATACACATATACATTACATTCAGTTATGTGAGCCACTTAACGGGGGCATGGCACTACCTGTCATGACCCATTTTGTATCCAGAATCTCCTTAAATAAGGAGCGTATGAGTTTGTGTATAGATCTATACTGGATTGACTATCCTACACCTCGCTGCTCGCTACAGTGGGACTTGCAAGTCTACGGGTGCCAAACGTCATTTCTTACGACGTCTTACATCGTTGTTTTTCTATAGAGTCGGTAGCAGGATACAGGCCGATCACATGGTACTTTAAATAACAATAGGGTTAAAGTAATTAGTACAGCGGTAGTTACTTAATACAACACTACAGTACTATTTCATTTTCCCATTTCTTTCATAAAGTGACAGTACCACTTGAAAGTCAAACTCAAACTATTTTCGCGTCAAGATAGTTATAAACTAGGGAAAATATACATTTTTACAATCGACAAGCGGAACAGTCGAGTCTAATACGTAACAGAAGATGCCTTGGTAGAAGGCTACGTTTAAAAGAAAGGACCATAATGCTAGTCTTATGATTCCTTAATGTATACATCACAGGATATATATATACCGATAGAGTCCGACAGGTAATAGGATGTGTGCTCTCTGTTTCATTTCCTGTTCCTTGTTTGGTTGTGGGCTTGGAACGAATTCACCCAATCTATTTTCTACCCGATTCTATATATATGTATGCTTAGTATACATTAAGTCATCATAAGGATACCAGGTATGGGTCAGGTTAGGACACAGAGTCAAAGCACAGTTTTTCTAGTACAAAACATACTTTCCAAAAATTAGTACTCTTGGTATACAAAACTAGAAACTTCCCAGTAAAGGGTTTAATCCATTTTATTAAACCAGTACAATTTAAAGGACCTTAGGTGAGTAACTCTATAATACCTTAGTTTATACATCATGTTTATATATAAAACTAATACCCAATAGGTAGTTGGATGTGTGCTTTCCGCCTTACTTCCTCTTCCTTGTTTGGTTGTGGGCTTAGGGCAGATTCAGTCAATTAACTTTCTATCCGATATTAGATTATATATATATCAGTATAAACTAAGCTATTATAAAAGTCGTCATTGTGGTCACCATTTTATTATAAGAAATAAGGGTTTTCTTAAAGAACTTTTCATTAGATATAAAGGAACCATTACAATTAACTCCATGAGTAACAAGTGAATACACCTGGGTTATATATGACAATGATCTAACAACCAGTGGGATGTGTGCTATCCGCCTAAATTTATGTTCCTTGTTTGGTTGTGAGCTTAGGGCAGATGCGCACAATCGATTGTTTGTTTACTCTGAGTCTTATATAACTTGTACCCACTTAGTACCCATAGAAGGGGTTGTAGTGTCATTTTACTTAAACTTCCATCAAAGTAGGAAATATAGGATTTTCTAGAGGAACAAGCGAGCTTTTTACAGAACTTACAACTTACAACATTTTACAACTACATGTTACATCTACATTTTTAACAACACTTTACAACTTACTTACATCTAAAATCTTATGAACTCACCAGCTTAATTGCTGATCAACTCTTTCAAATAACTTGTATTCTCAGGAGACTATTAGACAGGTGCTCGTGCTGGGAATTCAGAAGATGGAGCATTATAGCTTCAAGTCTTGTTTTGTTATTTGTTTATGAATTCTATGTTTTGTGAACACACACATTGTAAACACTTTCTTTCCAAATGAAATGGTTGTTCATTACTTGCTTACCATATACATATCTCGTGATACTAAACATGACGTCCTCCACCCCCGAACGATTCCGCCGTTCCGGTTTTGGGGTGTGACATTATCCAACAGTTTCGTAGTTGCGAAAGTGCATATTGGACGAGGATGTGGTGGTTTCATTAAATGATATTCATCTTGATGAGCGCCTGAACTATGTTGAGAGGCCGGTAGCTATCCTGGAAAGGAAGGTAGAGATTTTGCGTAGCAAGGAAGTACCTTTGGTAAAGCTATTGTGGCAGCACCGGAGGGGCTCCGAATGGACCTGGGAGCCAGAGGCTGAGATGCGGGAGCATTATCCCGAGTTGTTCACTGCAGCAGACTTCGAGGACGAAGTCTAGTTCAAGTGGGGGAAAGTTGTAACACCCTGGTATTCAGTTACTTTCAAATTCATCCTTATGGTTTTAATTTATGTCATTTTGGTCCCCGTAATAGAAGGATGTATCCATGAGAAGCACTAATGGAAAAATCGTAATTTGAAAGGAATGGGAGTACGCCATGCGTACGTGTGTACGCTTAGCATACTAGGGAGTGCCCTAGTATGCGGGGAGTACGTCTATGTGTGCAGGGCGTACTCATCAGACATTGAAAACCCTAATTTTTAGGGTTGAGCCCTATATAATCCCCTTATAACCTCATTTCCCTCACCCTTTCAGCCTCCACCCTCTTTGAGTCGATTTTGTAAGCCCTAGCCCTTGTGTGTGTTGAGCTTGCGTATGTGTGTGTGTGTGTGTTCTTAGTGTTGAAGAAAGAAGAAAGGATTCTTTGAGAAGATTTGGTGTGGGATTCAAGCTTGTAGATCTGAGATCTTCATTTCTTTGGGAAGCTCCAGAAGGTATAAAGTCTTGAACTTTACTTGTATTCCTTAGAGATCTATCTATATGGAATTTTATGAGTTTTGTCCCCTTTTCTTGGACTTAATGAGTAAATGCTACTCTAAGACCAAAGGAGTTACCTTTTCAGAAGATTTGAGTTGTGTTAAGTCATACAAATGCCTTCTTGACTAATTTAGTGCTTGCATGCAAAGTGTAGAGGTCCTTAGTGGTTAAGACCAACTAGCAAGTTGGTTTTGGGTCTTAATGATGCATTCATAACCATAAAGTTGGAAACTTTATGGTTAAGAGCTCCTTCTTGGACTTGGATATGGTCATTGGACGTTTGGACTGAATGGAATAAACTCTAATTCGAAGTTTTGCATGGCCACCACGTACGATGGGCGTAGGTGGTCAGCAGTGCGTTCTTGGTCAAGGCGGAGTACGTTGAACGTACAGCTGGGTACGCCCCGCGTACTCCGTCTGTTGGGTTTAGGAGTTTGGGCCACCTTTTTGGGCTTAGATTCTTGGGCCCTTATTGGACCATCTGAGTATTGGTGTTTTGGGCTAAGTGAAGAGATGGACCGTAGGGTAAGGCCCAAGTAGGAGTTTGGGCCCAATTTGGAAAATTGGGCCGATCATGGGCCTTGAGTGATTGCTTAGTTTTGGGCCTGGGTCTTAGCCCAACTAGGGAAAGGGTAAAGTGGCCTTTTACCTTAATGATGGACTATTAGCCTTAGTTTTAATCCAATTATTAATTGGATGATTATTTTGTTATGATAGCGCGGGGATTTTGTGAGCCAGCAGCCGGAGACTTTCAGTGTGATTCAGCAGTGTGAGGTGAGTTTTCCTCACTATAATTTCGGGTCGAAGGCACCAAGGTCGGCCCATAGGTTTGATAACCTGATATTCGTTGATATGTTGAGTATGGAGTAGATATGCATGCTAGTTTTGATATGCTAGTCTGGTAGATCTGTAGGACTACCTCTGATACTGTCTGTTTACCTGTGTATGTTATTATCTGTTATCTGTCGACATATTGTGTGGGTTGGGTTGAGGTTGTACTGCTCGTGCTATAACCAACAAACCCTGGAGCAAGTCAGATATGAGCCGAGGGTCGGGAAGGGCATGCCAGACTCATATTGAGGGCTCATGAGCATTCCAAATACAAGCTGAGGGTCGGGAAGGGCATGTCAGACTCGTACTGAAGGCTTAGTGATATTCAGTCCGAGGACTGATCAGGCCGGGGAGCAAGCCAGCCATAAGTTGTGGGCCAAGGGCAAGCCAGACTTATGTTGTGGGCTCGGGGGTAATACAGTATGTTAGCTGTGGACGCATTGCATGCTGTTATTGTATATGTGTTATTTGTTGTGTATTGGTATTTTGGGGGAACTCACTAAGCTTTGGGCTTACAGTTTTGGATTATGTTTCAGGTACTCAGAGGATCGCGGAAAAGCGAAGGTGTGATCGTGCACCTCCTCGTGTTTGGTTTTGTGATTTTGGGCAAACTTTGATATTAGACATGTTTTAAAAACTATTTTGTAAACAATGATGATTTATGGGTTGTTTTAAAATTTTAATTTTTTCATGAATTTTATGGACGTTACAAGATCTGGGATTTCTAGCTTGTTTGCAACCTCAAAAAGGTATAAAGCTTGCATCTTTTCCACTCCATCTTGTAGATCTAGGTTTTGGCTCTTTAAAGTCTCTTTTTGGTCCTAAGATGATGATTCTTGAACAAAGCATGTTCTTGACCCATTAAGTCGTCCTTTCAGACCTTTGAAAGGGTCTTGAGTCATAAAAATGGGTTCCAAATGGTTAGTTTTTCTCCATGCATCTTATGGAAGGTCTTAACGGATTAAGACCTTATGTTAACCACTTACTGGACATGCTAAGTCATAAAGTCGGAGACCTTATGACTCTTAAGAGTATTTTAGCCATGGATCTGCAGTATGGACGTAAGAGCTTTAGCCATTAAGCTCTTAATGGAAGTTTTTGGGCTTCTGGGAGTACGCACCACGTACTCGGAGTACGCCCTACGTACGAGGTTAACCACCCCGATGGTGGTTAACATGCGAGGACTCGGAGTACACCCCGCGTACTCGCACTGAGTCGATTTGGCTGAGTTGACTCGGTTGGGTTGACTTGGCTCGGTTGACTTAGTTGACTCAGTTGACTTAGTTGGTTCACCAATTTGACTTTTACTTTGACCAAGTTTGAACATGTTTGACCTTAAGGGTATTTTGGGATTTTGATTGAGATTTAGGTCATTTGGTTGGAATAGGAGTCGGTTGGAGCTGAGATTCGGAGTCGAGACCTCAACAGCTTTTATCCAGTTTGCGAGGTGAGTTTTCCTCACTGTACTTGCGGGTTGAAGGCACCAAGGCCGGCCCATCGGTTTGATATTCACTGATATGCTGAGTATGGAATAGATATGCATGATTATGCTAGTTATTGATATGCTAGTCTGGTAGATCTGTAGGACTACCTGTGATTCTGTTGCATGTTTAACTGTGTATGTTTATTATTTGTTATATGTCGGCATATTGTTATGGGTTGAGGTTGTATTGCTCTGTGGGGTAGCCAACAAACCATGGAGCATTCCATATATGAGTTGAGGGTTGGGTATGGCATGCCAGATTTATACTGGAGGCTCATGAGCATTCTAGATACGAGCTGAGGACCGGGCGGTATGCCAGACTCATACTGAGGGCTTGATGGTAGTTCAGTCTGATGACTGATCTGGTCAGGGAGCAAACCAGGCATAAGTTGTGGGCCCCGAGGGCAAGCCAAACTTATGTTGTGGGCTCATGGGTAATCCAGTCTTTTAGCTGTGGACCCATTGCATACTGATATTGTATATGTTATTTGGTTATGTGTTGGTACTTTGGGGGAACTCACTAAGCGTTGTCTTACAGTTTTGGGTTATGTTTCAGGTACTTCGGATGACCGCGAGAAGGCGAAGGCGTGACCGTACACATCCTCTCGTTTATGATCTATGATTTTGGAAAACTCTGATGTCGGAAATGTTTTGAAAACTATTTTGTAAACACTTTATGGATTTTGGTTGTATTTAAAAAATTTTAATTTATCATGATTTTTATGGATGTTACAATCAAATTGACATCATAATTATTGATCAACAATTCGAAGTACTCTAAGAACCACATTGCACAAATTAGATAAATACCTAAATATATAACTTCCAAACACTTTTAAATAAACGAAAATAAACAACATTGTGATTATTTAACCAATAAAATTTATGGATGATGCATTGGTGTATGCATGATTGAAAGTTATACGTTGGAAACGAGCACAATATTAACAATCACAAGAAAAAAGTGGACCACGAACAGTTATCAAGTTGCATTGAGTGGTGACAATTAAAAGTATTTTCTCGAAGAATAAATTTCGACCGACAAAAGTTCATCAAAGTTGCTTTTTATCATACGACACATCATTCTCACTAGTTCACGTTGAAATGTTCATGGATATTGTGGTTGTTCTCTTAAGGCGTGTTTGACACAGAGCATTTTGGAGCTTCTAGCTTCTAGCATTTGATAAAACGTTCCGTTTTGAAGAAAAAAAATCTCATTTGACACTATAAGTTTTTAACATTTAGTTTAAAAAAAACGCGTCAAGTCTAAAATCTATCTCATGTAGTGTTTAACAGAACGCTACCAGTTACCCGGTATCCGCTACCGGTAAGTTTTGTCGAATACGCCCTGAATGTCTGAAAAAATTAATTGTATACTTGATATTTCATAATATATTTATTTTATATATTTATTTTAGCAAAGTACTCTTATTTATTTCTATATAAATGATAAAGTTGGTTTATAATTTACGAAAGCGAAAAAAGCAACTCAATCTTTGAAGTGTGTAAAATAAAACAAGATCTCTTTGACTATAAAAGAATTTGTTTGGATGCGAAGCGTGATGTCAATTTATATGATTTGGATTGTGGAGGAATATTTCACGGACATTTGTTTTCGTGAAAATGTGTGAAAGAAAGAAAGAATGGAAGGTGAAAAGGACAGCAGCCGCAATGTTTGAATCTAAGTTGCCGAAAGTCTTTCCAGTAACAATAATAATAATAATAATAACCCACTATTACCATAAATAATTAAATATTATGTCAATGCCATATTATTATTATTATTACGGGATGTCATGTCAATACCGTATAAACACAACGTAAGCTATTGAGATTGGAATAGGGATGAGCATATGGACCGGGAACCGGCCGGAACCGGAACCCGATGAAATCGGTCGGGCCGGGACCGGAACGATATACTTGTGGATTTTTGGAATCGGGAACCGGTACAACCGGTTAAAACCGGAACCGTATGTTGTTATTTCTCGAGGACCGGTTCCAACATTGAAGACACGACAAGAACCGGTAGAACCGGCGGTCCGGTCCGGTTCGGTTCCTATTTTCCACCAAGTTCGGTTCCCGGGTCGGTTCCGGTTCGGGTAGGTTCTAGCCGGGTCGGTTCATTTGCCCATCCCTAGATTGGAATATCCACTGCTACATATAATTCTTTAACTAAAAATAAATAAAAATATAATAAAAATACAAGATTTTTAATTAAAATAAAGACTTTATATTACAAATTTTTAAAAACACCAAAAATTAAGTAAATAAAATAAAAACAAACATTAAAAAAGTACCATATATTCAAATAACCCTAAAATTACATAAAATAAATGTTCTATAAAAAATAAATAAATGAAAGATAAAATTACCCACGGACGTTCATGTTATATTGGTATAGATGCTCTGTTAGGTTGTCTCGAAGATATTGACACGTTTCAGCATCTTGAATCTCAACTACTCTATTTAAGAATTTAGATGAACCATGAATGAGAATTATTGATCAAGATTAATTATGTCGTTCTCATCATACGTGCAAATCAATCTATCTTGATATTCACTCATCATATTATGTAGTACAATACATGCATACATTGCTGTTATTCCAGAGTCGTGCAACATGTTTCATTATATGTTATTTCTGTTCGAGGACTCCAAATGTTTCTCTCTCTCTCTCTCTCTCTCTCTCTCTCTCTCTCTCTGTGTGTAACATCCCGATTTGTCGATATAAGTTTAAAGCTTCTAGAGTCATGTTTCAAGGGCGACTCGACGAGTTAGAAGGCCCAACTCGCCGAGTAGAGACCAAATCATCCGCGTGGGTTTTAGACCCTACTAGACGAGTTGGAGGACCTGACTCGACGAGTAGGTGCTCGAAAGTGAAAACCCTAATTTTAGGGTTTGCACCCTATTTAAAGGTCCTTAACTTTCCTCCTCAGCCTTCCTTGTCACCTTCACGTCCAGAGAAACCCTAATAGCTAGCTAGCCTCTATTCTTGAGTGTGTGAGACCAAAAGAGAGTGTATTGGAGCATTTCTTGAGGAGTTAAGAGCTTGGAAAGGGGAAGAGCTAGTAGATCCAGCCTTTCCAGTGTTGTGACAACAAGATTGAGGTATAAAGCTACCACCTTTACATTTCATTGCTTAGATCTCCTTTTTTGTAAAATAAATGGTCATTTTCTAGGGCAAGATGGGGTCACATCCGGGTTTGAGTTTGTCACAAGGTCATAGTTTCAGATCTTGACTTCCCAAGGCCTTATGGGCATAAAGCCTCAAGCTTTACGAAGCCCTAGCCCTCCTTCATGTCCAAGACCTTCTCCTAATGCTAGTTATGAGTGTTTTAGCTTCATAGAACCTTGCATGCACGTAAAGTTAGCAACTTTACGTGATAACAACACCCTAGGAGCATATATCTACTGTTTGGAGCTTTGGAGCAGCTTAAAATCGTCTGAATGAGTGAGGGACTGAATGGTACTCGACGAGTTGCATGGTCGACTCGACGAGTCGGTTGAAGATTGTCGTATTGGTTTTTGCATGGACTCAGCGAGTCAGTAAGAAGACTCAACGAGTCAGTTAGGGTTCTTCCCGACCTTTAGACATCCGTGGACTCGACGAGTTGGTGGGAAACTCGGCGAGTTGACTCATGTTTTTCGCGGTTTTCTGAGTTTTAGAGTAACTTGACGAGTCAGTAGTTGGACGCGACGAGTCGGGTCAACATGGACTGTTGACCTTAACCGTTGACTTTGACTTTGACCAAGGGTTGATTAGTTGGACTTTTAAGGGTATTTTGGTAATTTGGGATTCTGATGGACTTGGTCCTATGGAGGTTATAGGTGGTCGAGTTCGTGACAGTGATTCGGGAGTTGGATTTTATCACTACAGTCGGCATTGCAAGGTGAGTTCTCCTCACTATATCAACAGGGTCTACGGCACCAAGGCCGACCCTTTATGATTTACATCCTGGTTTAGGATGGTTGTTATGTTATTGATCTGTTAGATTTCATCCTGGTTTTAGGATGGTTGATATGCTAGTAATCTGTTAGATTGATATCCTGGTTGTAGGATGGTTGCTATATTAGAGATCGGTTACATCGGTATCCTGGTTATAGGATGGTTGCCATGGTTGCTAGCGTATGATATTTATGTGCACATGTTTATTGGTTTGGGGAAAGGGTTAACGCAGGTCCTGTTGTGTGCAGTAGGCCAAGACACCCTGGGCGGATCGGGTAGACTACAGGCCCGGGCCGGGCAAATCTAGTCAGGCCAAAGGCCCAGCGAGCGGTCCGGATAGGCTGAAGGCCCCGAGGAGGGCGGTCCAGACGTGCCGAGGGCTCGGAGAGCCTTCTAGATAGACTGAGGACCGGGATTCGGTCCAGTCAGACTGATGGCTCATTATGCATGCTATTTGCTTATATGATTATATGATATGGTTATATCTGTATGGCGTTGGTATTTTGGGGGTAACTCACTAAGCCTTCGAGCTTATATTTATCGATTATTGTTTCAGGTACAACGGATGACCGCGGGAAGGCGAAGGCGTGACCATACACTTCCTCACATTTTATGATTTGGATTTCTGAGAACTCTGATGTTTAAACTATTTTGAAAACAAATTGTAATATCTGAATGGTTTAAGTGCTTTAAAAAGCTCAAATTTGGCATGAATTTTTATGGGTGTTACACACACACACACACACACTCTCTCTCTCTCTCTCTCGCTATATATATATATATATATATATATATATATATATATATATATATATATATATATATATATATATATATATATATATATATTCTTTTTAGTAGATTCCTTTTTTTATGTATATCTTTCTTTTTTTTTTAGTTCAAGGTACTGCGTATGCCTTCATAAAGGTAGTGTAATATTGTCACACCCCCGAACCAGACGGCGGAAACGTCTGAGGGCTCGTGTGACTTTCATTGAAATATCATCACAATGAATATACATGAAACATAACATAAGCATCATCATGCATTAATACATTACAACCGTCATTGTTCACATCAAGTACATTGTTTACATTACATAATCCAAAACATAAATTGTTTATCGATTGACATTACACTAAAGACATTTCAGAAACACGCTTGATAATTCTTCAATCTAACGGTTACTTGAGAACACAAGTTATTTTGAAAACGGTCAACATATATAATGTTGGTGAGTTCATAAGCAGGTTTGATGTAAAAATGTTTTGTATTGTTTGTAAAACCCAGAAAATCCGATATTTTCTGTAACAAAAACTGTTTACGAAAAAGGTGTGATGATCCATAAGTATACGTGTATATGATTTCAAAACATGTAAAAGTGAAAGGCCTTTCATAATTGTTCCTTGTATCATAGTTGTTGTAAGTAGGAGTGAAAAATGTCGTTCCCCGAAAAACCCAATGTTTTCCGATTTAAATAGTATGATAGTTTTGTATTATTGTATAATCACTTTGCATCGTCACAGCGTATGAATATGATTTCCCATGATTACTTAGATGGTAATGGATCTCTATGTGAGTCATTATAACCATGCATAATAATGACTAATTCGCCTGTCTTGGCATTTGATCGAATGCTGGTTTTGAATTAAGATTTTGTCACCCTAGATTGGCCGAGTCTAACTGTAGCGAACAGCTCATGTGTGGGGGAGTCACCCTCATATAGATCTATACACAAACTCTCGCTCTCCCTCCAGGAGACTCTGATTATAACTACAGACTATGACCGACACTTATTGGTGCCACCCGTTATTTCTCACTAAATCCAAATGAAATTGAATAACATTGTTTTACAACCCGATTTATGTTTACGTGAATATAAGGTAAGCCTAACAGACAAGAAAGAGGACAACGGAGGCCCACTAACTTTGTATGTTATTACAGGCTGTCGAGTATGCTACGGACACGTTATAGCCCATTAAGCATATGATGAATTTTTAGGACCATATTAGCAATGCAAATGGGCCACTAAGGCCCAATAGCATGTTGAAGCTAATAAAGGCCCGTCGGGCATGTAATTGGGTCACCAAGGCCCAATATACATGTTTTGTTTATATCGGGCCCAATAATCGATATTAGACCCAATCCTTGAATGGTTTATCTGTTTTTTCGTTAAATTGTAGTATATGATTTAGAATACACTTAGTGTTTACTTTTTGACGTTAAAAATACTCAGTGTTGTTTATAACGATATTTTTAGTTTTTATCAAAATACCATTTTTAAACCTTCTTGTTGTAAAATTTTATATCTTTAATCAAATTCTTTTAGAATTTACATATTTGGCTTAAAATGTTTATTTGATCATTTCAGTCCCTTTTTCATATAAAATTTACATTTTCAGCTCTTAATGGTACAAAATGACACTTTTAGTCCTTTTTGATGAAAAATGACATTTTAGTCCATTAGATTATTTAACTTGGCATTTTCAGCCCAAATAAGATCTTAAATTTTTTATTTCAGCCCAAAATACCACTTTTGACGTTTTCAGCCCTTATTTGCTAAAAAATTACATTTTTGGCCCAAAATCTAAAAACTTTGCATTATTAGTCCAATTTAGCGAAAAAGGTCATTTTCAGCCCTTGAACTTAATTCATTCACGTATTTGACTTTGTACTTTGATAAATTTACAATTTTAGTCCCAAACTTCCATATTTTCGCAAATTTGGGCCCAAAAACCATTGGGGCCCAAATATAAGCCCAATAAGCAAAAAGTTATGTTTTTGGTCCTTTGAGAAGTTTTATTTCCATAAAAATCATATTTTATATAGATATATACCATTTTATCCTTGTAAAATCGAAAATGTCATCTTTTAATCAAATCTTTGTTATTTTTGCAAAAATGACACCTATGACAATCTTGGCCTTGTTTTTCACCTTTTAAACATAAAGATTCTTAGATCTTTGAAATATGTTGTTTATTTTGTTATTGTTCATGTATCCTTCACACTTTAGCCATAGATTTCGAGATATAGCAAGTAATATCATATTTTTACAACACAAACCAAAGAAATCACATATAACAAGCATACACACATAGATCAACACATAATACTTGTATTCTCCCCCAAAAACAAGTAAAAACCGAAAACAAGGGGGTATGAACTCACCTTGCTTAGTTGTTCTCGGTTTTGAAGTAGAAATGGAAGAAGATGGTGTTGTTTTTGGCCCTAACAAGCTCATTGAGGGACTTTCGAACTTAGATGGGCTCTACTGAATTAGATCATGAAATAAAGCTATGTAAGAAGGAGTTTTAGTATTAAGATGGAAGTATATGTTTATGTTTGATACCAACTTACCAAAGGTTGAAGAAAACTTGATGAAGATCCTTAAAAACTCAAGCAAAATTCGAGATATCTTGATGGAAGATGGAGGATGATTTGGAGAAGATTTGAAATGTGTGTGTGTGTGTGATCTTTGGCCGAGGATAAGAAGAAGAGAGGAGAGAAGGAGTGAAATGATAGGTGCATGGGGAAGTGTAAGTCTTGCATGGATACATGATGGACAATATGGAGGTGGCACCTCCTAAGTCCACTCTTATCACAATTCTTTTTCCTTTTTTTTTGTTAATTGATGTTGGGCCGAGTTGGGCTTAATAAAAGAAACATGGATTAATTTGGCCCACCTCTAGCCTTGGTTCGAAATCATGAGGTTCATAGAGGAGGTTTTCGGCCCATTGGGCTTCTTTGGATGGTTCACGACCCATTTAGCTTGAGAGAATGGGTTTTATGGCCCATTAAAGCTAATTAGGTTAGTTATGGCCCAATAAGGCTGATCGGAGTATTTTATTCCATTTTAGGCCCAATATGGCCCAAAATGTTAAATCTCATGAAGGTGGGTTGAATTAGAGCCCAATTAAGGGTTCTAAGCCCAAACTCGTCACATTGGAAACTTATTGGTCCATTAGGCCCAATAAGGAAATCCTAGTCCATAATGGACTTAAACCAGGATTTTTAGGGTTTCAAATCTTTCGTTGACCATTTGAAGTGTTTGTATAGAGTGTTTGATGGAATTTTGTTGTCATTGAATAAACATCTTGCATTGCTTTCAAGTTTTGGTTACAATTTTGTCATTGTTAATGTTTACAAAAGTATAGAATTTTCCTGGTTGTGACAAATATGGTTATATATCATCATAAAGGTAGTAACCATGTTTGTATCATGTCCATTCACCATGAAAGTCATATCAGTTTCTCTCTCAATCCATGTATTGTTGAAAATGAGGGATCAACGAAGAACATTTCAGTAATTGTTGGACCATGTAACCCCAAAGTATGCATGCCAAATCCAAAAATAATGAGATGCAACAACTTCTAGTATCATAAACGATTCACTTATATCACCTTAGGTAAATTAACCATGCCACACATTTGGACATATTCCCACACCTAATGTATATAATCAAGGCTACCCATTATTATTGGTAAGCCATGCCTCGCTTCATGTGCCAAATACAATTTCTCAATGTCACATGTAGTAGGTTTGAACAAATATTTTTTTTTCCAAAAACCTCAATGACACATGCACACAAATATTTTACACACTCCATTGCAGTCCTTTCAGACATTTTCAAATACTCATCCGATGCATATAGACTATACCGTATCCTATGAACCTAAGTGTAACTGTATATTTTTTTATAATACTAAAACTCATTCTACCTCAAACATGTGGTCGTTGCTAAAAGAAACTCATAGCGTGGCTCTAAACACATTACTAATACATAAAAAACTTCCCTACTAACAGGAAAACGACGATCGAATGTTGCACAATCATAAAGAAAATTATCGGTAAAATAATCACGTACCAAAAGTTAATGTGCAGCTTGCCGATCTCGATTGACAACCGTTCTTGTATTATTAACATTCGTTTGATCTCCATTGGCAATGTTTTGAAAAATATTAAAGAACGTTGCGATAAACTCCCTATCATCCGAATTAGGGATGAGTATTTGGACCGGAGAACCGGCCAGAACTGGAACCGGATAGAACCGGTCGGACCGAGACCGGGATGATATTCTTGTGGATTTTTGGAACCGGGAACCGGTAGGAACCGCAACCGGTAGAACTGTCAAAAATCGAAACCGTATCCGAAATATTTTTCAAAATATTTTGCTATTTCTCGAGGACCAGTTCCAACATTGAAGACCCGACAAGAACCAGTAGGAACCGGAACCGGTAGAACCGGCGATCCGGTTCGGTTCCTATTTTCCACCACGTTTGGTTCCCGGGCCGGTTCCGGTTCGGGTCGGTTCCGATGCTCATCCCTAATCCGAATCATAATTTTTTTTAAAGTTCATCTTTATGGTGTTAAAAACTTAAAAGTATAAAAGAAAGTGAGGTTTATATATAAAAATGGAATGATATATATATATATATATATATATATATATATATATATATATATATATATATATATATATATATATATATATATATATATATATATATATATAAAGGTATGATAAGTTTTTTTTAATGATTCTTTTAAGAAAAATAACCGTTGTTTTTTTTTCATTGGACGTTTACAAATGTGGTGAACGTTTACAAATGTGGTGATGACCACAATTCACCACACCACGACCACCACGATACATAGGAGATGATGTTCACGGTAGGGATGAAAGTGGGTCGAAACCCGGACCGGATGGACTCGGAACCGGAAAACTCGGAACCGTTTAACGTAATTTTGTAGAACCGGAAACCGGACCGGTATATAGGAACCGGTTCCGGTTCGGTTCCGGGTACGGTACCGGGTAAAGTGGGTCTAGAATCGGAAAACCCGAAATATTAAAGTGGGTAGGTTGGAACCGGATAAAGTGGGTTTAGAACCGGAAAACCCGAAAAAACCGGAATTTTTTGGCAATTACTTAGTACTTAGTGGGTTAAACTTTGAAAATTTTCATATTGATATCCCGACTTCGGGGGACTGTAAGTCATTGAATATGAATTCAAATTTGTCAAAATTATAGTCTAAACTCATGTACAAACTCTAAACTATATGCATGTGTTAATGTTTTCACATAATACAAAGTACAAAAACAAATAGCTGAAAGGTTAAAAAATTTCAGCTTTGATATCCCGACTTCGGAGGACTGTAAGTCATTGAATATTAAACCAAAAATGAGAAAATTAAAGTCTAAAATCATGTACAAACTCTAAGCTAGAAGTTGGAAAAAACCGCATGTCAATCCGACTTCAAACGAATAAGATATGCACGTTTTAAAACTTTCACAGAATACAAAAAAGTTGAAAAAGTAAAAACTTTCAGCTTTGATATCTCGACTTTGTAGGACTGTAAATCAATGAATATAAAACTAAAAATAACAAATTTATAGTCTAAAATCATCTACTCTAAACTACACATTGGAAAAAACCGTATCCCAATCCGACTTAAAACGAATGAGATATGCATGTTTTAAACGTTTCACAAAAACCGGTTTCGGTCCCTAAAAGTGGTTCCGGTTCCTAACACCGGTTCCGGTTCTTAGACGCGGTTTACCCGGACCCGATGGACTCACACCCGGATTACCCGGAACCCGGATAAAGCCAATTTTTAAACTCGGAACCGGAACCGGTTCTTTATATTCCGGTTCTAACGGTTCCGATTCCGGTTCCGGTCCGGTTTAAAATCTCATCCCTAGTGCACGGTAGTGTTGGCCTTCCTTTATGGCCATCTGTGATGTATATTCAAAAATACTTTACTATTATTATTATTATTATTATTATTATTATTATTATTATTATTATTATTTTAAATACAAAAGAGTAAAACACCATACATTCTTTGCTTTTTCCTTCAATTACATATATATTTTCTTAAACAAATCTTATTTACATTTTAGTAATATTTAAATATCTCCTATTGTTATGGATACAATATTTTAAAACAATAATTATTATACGTATAAAAAAAATCATATAACGATCAGCTACGCTCCATATTTGAAAGAAACTAATCCCATTCATTGTATTTGCCGTCTTTTCCTTATTTCCTCTCGATTGGCATCTTTGATGCTATGATACAAAGCTCATAATGGTTAGTGTGACTGACTGACTACTTTATTAAAGCACATGGGACTACTACTACTACCACCCACGCTCACGCATGCATGGAGAGACTTCGATGTAACAATCACTAAATCCCCAACCATCCACCAAATCATTACCAATCATACTTTCAAAATTATATCTAACGACCTTTCATATGTTGTATAACTAATTATATGAACTTTTGAAAATGTAATACATAATTTTGTGATGTTTGAACGATTAATCTTTGAAAAGGACATATGCTGAAGTCTATAGAGCCTTGGGAGGCCATGGCCCCACTTTTTTGGGGTTATTCCTTGTCATTATAGTATTTCATTAGAGGAAAATATATTTATTACTCATTATGTCCCATATTAATAGTTCATGTTTCATTTTTGGTTCGTTCTAAAATAATAGTCTACTTTTAAAAATAAATATATCTTTTATTAAAATATCCATCATTATTACTTAACCTACCATGAAATTAAATGTAACAAAGGGTAAAACTGTCACTTCATTTAATAAAGTTAGTGATAATTAATGTTTAATTAATCTGTATGTTTTTTTGTTCGTGGACAATAATTTTCAGAAAGGGTAAGTATTTGTTAACTAAAGCTACTAGACGATTTTTTGTTTTCAATTCATATACAAACTTTATGAGTTTATTATCATAAGTACTATTAATTAGTAATTTTTAAAGTCAACTACATATTATTTAGTGAATTTAATACTTGTAGTTCGAGCCCACAAAAATATACGCAAACAAATAATCTAATCGATAATTAAACATAATTAAAAACCAATATTATTTTCATACAATTTAGTATTAGTGGACCGAATCCGCGTTCTCACCTTTTGGTAAACTCCAATCGTTCGATCGTGTATCTAATCAAATGGCTGGGTTACTCGTTTTTGCACAAAACCAATACCGGCGACATAAAGTCACCGCTAAAGACTGAAAATTTTCGCCGCTAAAGGTCAAAAAAAGACACGCCTTCTTTTCCCTCGTCGTATGTCACCGCTATTGGTTTGTGTCGCCGGTATTGCTTTAGTTGTCGCCGCTATTGGGTGTGACCGCTATTGATCAACGCAAATTACACCCCAATCGCTTCCTCTTTCTGCCTTCTGCTCTCATTTTGTTCCAGTTTCTCATTTGCTCCAACGATTCTCCCTATCTCCGACGATTCTCCCTCAATTAACAACCCCATAGTAGAAGAGATATCGGCGGGCACCAGAAACTTCCCCTCTCCAGCCACCGGTGTTGTTGCTGCTGTCGATTTCCTCCTCCAAGGTTCGTGTTTCCTTCCTCATTTCTTCATTTCTTTCTATTTTAATGTCGATTTCCAGAAGCATTCGTGATTAATTGCAAAAAAAAAAAAAAAATCAAAAAGCTTTTTCTTCCATTGTCACTGCCGCTACCGCCGGATGTTGATGTCACCGGCGATAACTACCACCACCACTACACCAACTACTGCTTTTTGGCAACCACAGGTTCTATTTACTGATTTTGGAGATTATTTGCAATATGTGTATTTGGTGTATATGTGGTATATGTGTGTATTTGTTATATGTATATGTAAATTTGGTCTATGTGTGTGAAAATTTGTGCATTTGGTATAAGTAAGATGTGTTGGATTAGGTGTCTAAGTTCATAACTATTTCTGGGATGTACTTGACCCGGTTGGCATGGTCCATTTGGGTTGCATGGCATCATGCATTTGGATAGACTAAAATGAGAGAAATAACACTTAAGGTTTATTAATATATTATAAGTTCTAATATAGTTATAGTATTATTTAATTAGTATTGATCAAGAATTAATTTGGAATTAATTAAGTGATCAAAAGAAGACTAATTAAATATATGGTTTGATTGTGTAAATCACTCATACTTGTATAGTGGACTAATGCTCCATGGATTATCAAGTTGGGCTAAAACTCATAGGATGCTCCATGGTGGTTATAGAACCCATGGGTCATGGAAATGAAAGGTCATGACAATTAGGGTTTACATGGTGTAACCCTAATTGTAACACACTATATAACGATCCTTATGTTCACCAAAATCGGGACTTAAGCAAGAAAGAAGAGGGCTAGCCGATTTCAAGTAGTGTGACATTTCTCTCAAAGTTTATTCCAAGTGCATTTGGTGTTGTGTGAGACATTTGAGGCATCACACTTGGGGTGCTAGGCTCTCAAGGTTTTCAAGGAATTCAAACTACTACAAGGTATGTTTTCTAGCTTACTTTTATGTTTAAAGTTCCCCATGTATGCTAGATAGGATTATGAACCTTGGAAAAACCAATTTTGCATGTATCTTAGTCAAACATAGATCCAAGGTTTCTAGGGTTGCATGTACACCTTAGGAGTGTTAGAATGCTCAAAACCCAACAGTGGTATTAGAGCCTAGGCTTGTTTGTTTGATACTTGATGTAAAATAGCTGAAAAAGTCGAAATTCTTGCTGTCTGCACAGAGGAATCGCCGAGTCCATGGGGGGACTCGACGAGTCCAAGCGTATCTTCAACCAACTCGGCGAGTCAGTTCTTGCACTCGACGAGTTGGCCAGACAGAGTGCAGATTTTCGACTTTTGCTGCTGGAAATGGACTAGAAACATTACCCTAAACTATTTTGGTCTTATAAAACTTGTTTTAGATGGTGTAATGGTCATGCTAATCCATTTTCAATAGTTATTATCAAAATTTCAAGTTTTATATGGTTAATTTTATGATTCTTGAAATAGATGATATGCATGTTCATAAACTTATAAGTTTAGAAGATCATAGGAATTATTTGTAACTTGCTTGTTAGTTTAATTCTTGATCATTATGTGTTTTAATGGAATCCATAATTTGTCCTCAAGTTATGGATTACCAAAAGTCATTCTTTTAAAGTCCATTAAAGAAACACATAGGTTACATAAAATGAAAAGTCTCTCATTTTAATAAACCATTTAACTCATAAGTTATGAAAGATGAAAAGTTTTGAAACTTACAAAACTTGCCCTCAAGTTTTGGAACATGTAAAGTCACTTTAAAAACTTTAGTTCCAATCCCTAGAATTTTAAAAGTTAAAATTCAACCCTTGTACTTTATAATATTATAAGTTAATAATATATATATATATATATATATATATATATATATATATATATATATATATATATATATATATATATATATATATATATATATATATATATGTATAAGAGCAAGTCAATCTTACCGTTAGTAGGCCTCATTCACGAAGCTGGTCTATAAGGGGGTATAAGGTTGCTGCCTATAAAATGGCAGCTTAATGGGTGTCCACTCTCACCCACCGCTTCCTTGATCGGTGGAGGGTCGTCAGCCGAACGGGTAGGACAAGGACTAGAATTATCCCCTCATTAAAAGTATTAATGATGAATATAAAGTAACTAAATGTTTTATAATTCCCAATCTTAGCTACTTTAGGAAAAAGTAAATAAGGTGCTAACCCATGAAATTACACTTTGCACTTTGCTTAAGTCGGTTAGTGAAGCGCGTGTGGTTAACCGGCACACTAGTTGGGCTTAACAAGTTAGGCAAAGGGTAACTTAATGTTTATCATAGTATCGATGGAGCGTGTGTGGTTAACCGGCACATCGATTGAGGGGTAATACATTAAGGGTACCAAGTAATTTGCATGGTTACTTCACACCTTGTTTTGTGATCCTCAGCATCCCAGTCACAAAACCTGAAGGGCACACTCGAGATTGAAACATGCCATTGAAAGTTCAATGAATCTCAAAAGATCTAGGAGTTTCAAATCCAATTAAAACCTAATAATTTATTTCGTTTTTCATGGTGGAAATTGGTGAATCGTCATTCACCTACCTTCAAATATTTTATAGCTTGGATTACGACATCCCTCTTCCAAGTTATAAAATATTGTGTTGGGTCCTAGCCTTAATATTTCATAGTGGGTGTTATATTAAGGACTTAGGGCGTGTTCGGCAAAATTAGCTGGTAGCGGGTAGCTTGTAGCGGGTAGCGGGTAGCTTGTAGCTTGTAGCGTTTTGTTAAACGCTACATGAAGTAGCATTTGGATTTGAAGCGTTTTGTTTAAACTAAACGCTAGAAGCTTGTAGTGCCAAACAAAGCTTTCTTTTTAAAACGGAGCGTTTTGTTAAACGCTAGAAGCTAGAAGCTCTGAAACGCTCCCAAACGCTCCATGCCGAACACACCCTTAAAATCAACTAACTTGAATATCTCACATTGCAGATGTCTGGTTTAGACAACTGTGATCTTCCCAAATCTCATGGAAATCATATTTCTCTACCTCCACCTCCTCCATTTATTCTCCCTGACCCACAAGCTCGAAGACTTGAAAAATTCAAGGTCACTCAATCCCTACTAGCAATGAAACATAAAGATGGAAGACCTGTGTGTTCTCATGTCTTAGGAATGAAGTCACACTTTGACAGGTGGAGAATGTTGGGTGTCATTGTCCCAAGGAAGTTGGCTATTGAATGGGTTCTTCAGTTACTTCCTGAGTCTTACAGTGAGTTCGTTAAGAACTACTATGTGACAGATCACGACATGACCCTAATAGATCTATCTTATTTGCTTGTTGCTGCTGAGTCAGAAATGATGTGGCGCAATGGTCAAGCAAATATGGGTGGAAGGTCTATTTCTCAAAAATTCCATGGACATTGACAATGGTAACATTGGAAGTCCAGAAAAGCTTTCTCTTCCCAATGGAAAGGGATTGGCCTTGGTCAACCCGGTTGACCAAAAGGTAAAGGGAAAAGCTAAGTCTGTGATAGTCCCGTGTACCATTCCCAAAGAGTCTATATGTTTTCATTTTCAAGAGAAGGGGCATTGGTTGCGAAACTGCCCTAACTACCTGAAAGATCTAAGAGAGAAGAAAAAATCAAAAGGATTTGACTCTGCTTCAGGTAAGTCCAATATCTAACTCTGTTAAGTTCCTTATTGATGATTCTTAATACAAAATGTGACTCGATTACATTTTGGTGTTTGGCAGGATCAAGCAAAGGGAAAAAAACTTAAAGAAAGTGTATGCTGAATTTGATCGCGAAGATGGATCTCAATCGCATGGTTCGAAGATCGGATTCTTGAGCTACTACTTAGAGAGTTATGATAGATTGCTAGGAAATATGTAATAACATAGTTTTCATTTAAAGTTGCATTGTAAGGAAAAAGTTTTTCCGCATTTTATAAATAAATAAAATTTTGATTTTATTTTAGTTTATATCTTCTTGCAATGGCTTTTATGGAAAATTGATGTTTATATGTTTCTAGCAATAATGGAAATATGAATTTGATTCTTTCATTTGTGGTAGTGTCTAAATTTACCAAATAAGGAAAGATTCTCATCAACCAAGTTTCAATTGGACCGAAACTTGGAATCGTGCAAGTTGTATAAAATGATGAATGAGAACTTTCAGCTTTGGAAAATTAAGACTAATTCCTTGTTCACATGTATATGTGAGTCAAGTGAGGAACTAAGGGATCGAGTACACATTCTTGTGCACTGGTTAAGTCCACCACAAAAGATTGATAAGACTATTCGGCATGATTTACTAAGGTTTAGTAAATATGGTTATACTTACCAGTTTAAGTATAATTCTGAAACATTGAAAATTTTTTCAATGTTTTGCAGGACAAATGAGAAGAATCAAATTAGGCAGAAGGATAAAAGTTTATCAAATCTGAAAAGATGGGAGAGTACCTTAGTATCATGTTTTGTGATCATCTTAATGATTAAGAAACCATGTCACAATTGGTCCTATAAGGACATCTTAGTGCATTCATATGGCTAAGAAGAGGAATCAAGAATTGCTGAAATGGTTAAATCAAGAAGACGAGCCATACTTCGTTCCAAAAGAATTCTTAGAGTCATACTCCAAGATTGTAACTTGAGTGACACATCTTAAATAAGGTTTATAACACTTGTCAAATGTAAGAGTAAAATGTTTTCTACTCTTGTATATTTGAAATTAGTAAATTGTGATGTTTTGGATAAAACAAAGACCAACTTAGGCCAATTGTGTGAAGTGTTTGTCTTGATAAAGAATCCGCACTATCTCTTGAATATTTGGCAAGATAGTCTTATATGTCAAGAAGACAGTGGGAGTCTTAAAGATCCCGAAAGAATTTCAAGATTTAATCAAGAACAAAAACCTGTAGTTTGACACTAGCAAACGACGTGAGGTTTATAACCTATCATGTTGACATATTTCTATTTTTGTGCCCATTCCAGTTAAAGTTGGCTTTGCATATGAGTTCTGAGAGTTCTCAATTGGTTGCATAACAACTTGGAAGCAATGGCAGGCCCTTGTGCTGCCAGGCGGCAAGAAATTAAGATTGAGTCCAGTCCATATGAGTTTGGATTTGTCATTATCCTTGTCTTGTGAATATGGTTTTGACAAATTCACATGGATAAGAACACATACACCATAAAAGCTAAGTGTCATAAGGTTTCTCTCCGATTCATGAAAATGATGGTGAGGAAACACTTTCACTAAGTAGATTTTAAGTAGATAACAGTTGTGATATTTGCATTCTCAAAGTCGTTAGTGGAGCGTGTGTGGTTAACCGGCACACTAACATGGACTTGTGAGAAATGGCAAAGGTCTAAACAATTGAGACTATGATTACGGAATCCCTTTTTCATAGTTCTGAAATTGTTTAGACACACATGTGAGCTATCTAAGAAAAGGTGTATGATTTTGATAAAGTCTTGTCAAAGCAATCTCATATCTGAAATCTGAACTTTGGTAAGAAGGTCAATAAAGTATTGATCTCTAGAAGTCCAACTGATTTCTGAGTACATGTCAAAGCTAGTGGGAGCATAAGTATTATGCTAATAATCATCATGCAAGTGGGAGCATGATAATTATGATAAGTGTTGCAAGTTAGCAATGTTAATTATAGAAAACAAAAAGGTTTCAATTGGGAAAAAGTTGTTTTGCTATAATTAAGAGAGAGGAAATTATACTTCACTTCAATTCTAAAAGCTTAGATTGAGGTTTTAATCATATTTAGTCAAGGATATATATATGAATTTCATGTTAGAATGGCTCAACATAAGGAAATTCTATGGGTCCATTATTTGCGTTCTAAAATTCGATTATGATTACGACATCCCTCTTCATAATCTGAATTATGAGAACTTGCCAAATAGAAATAGAAATATTATAGCAAAAGACTGGTCTATTATCATGTCTTTATGAATCGTGTCCCATATGCTTCGGATATAAGATCGATTGCATGTGCTATAATATTCATCTTCATCTGTTCTAAAATTTTCCAAAATGACTAGAGCATTAAGAGGGGAAAGTAGTAGAACTGGATATGACTAATTTGATTAAGCAATTGTCGAGGAAAATCTAAGGTTTACCAAAGATTGGTTGCTCAGGGACAGTTGGAAGTATAGTGTTAATTTTGGAAGGACCATATTGACATATTCTGAAAAGAGGCAACTCTTGTGCAGAAGTGATGGTCAAAATGAGAATATGGAAATATTCCCAAAGGTGGAAGTTATTCAGTAAATCTGTTTAAGATTAGGAAACTTAATGCAAGAAGAATGTTCAAAGCAATGAACTTTGAATATGAGACTTCGTTTCTATGGAGTTGGTCTCTATTGGAGTACTCTGTAATGTCTTTGACAAGTCTTTGTGACTTTGTGCATAATCATTACAAGAGGACCAATGCATATAAGTTTAGAATCTAACAGATTTAAGTAAATGGCAGGAATCTGGGATTCGTGCATTTGCGACAAGGATTTGGGATTGTGAAATGAGTATCATTGGAATTAATGTTCAGTCGATCTATTTCACAAAGTAAAGATCATAGACAAACTTAGTGTGCATACTTGGTGTATGGCATGACTAATGTTTAGACAAACATAGTGTGCATACTTGGTGTATGGCATGACTAGTGTTTAGAAAACATAGTGTACATGCTCGGAGCATGGGACAGCTATTGTTTTAATTCAAGTATAAAGTTGATAGTTTGAAACAGTATACAATGAATAATGTGTAATAAATATGGTGATAAATAAAAGGTGTTTTTATTTATATTCATAAGTTCTGAGACCATAGTTGATTCGATTATTCTTGTGTTTCACTTTGCATGTTTTGACTTCCAAAATAACTAAGTCGCTCTTCCTAAATGACTAAGTTATTCAAACCATCCACAGTCGGTCATATGTTGGAAGTAGATATGAATCAAGACTGTCATGGTTTGGCTTGTAGAGGTCTAAGATGTTGGACAAAGTGGTGCTACAACGCTCATGAGTGCTCATAAGTTATGAGTATTGGATTCAACCCACGCTCGCTGTTATCACTTCATGGAATTTATCTCGAGTGATCGTGAGACGGTAATATCATATAAGTCTTCAAACCTAGAGATATGACTTGTTGCCTATGAATTGGTTATACATTGATCGTACGAAACCGCATTGGTAACTCGATGTTATAAAACGTGCCTTTGTGTATGATTCAACAAGTAGTAGAACAAGCATATGAGTCGAAGTTTATATGTTCCTTCTTGGATTAGAAGCGATATCTGGGCCCCTTGATGATTTTGTGTTGACCCATGTACCGGGCCTGGTCAGAACTAAGTTGATGTGTTCAAATAAGTTCTATGTCAAACAAATCGGAAATCGAGAAACAAACTGCTGGACAATAAGTAAGACATTGTTCCATGTATTTGTCCGGCTGATTTCTAGAACAGAGGATTATATGATCACTTATCTAAAATGGCGTATCATCATCATCTCAGTTCCGTGAGACCTTGAAAGAGTTACGATTGCTGATCGGTTCATGAAGTTATTCTTGCAGATATAGTTATTAGACTTATCCAAGTGGCAGACTGTTGGATTAGGTGTCTAAGTTCATAACTATTTCTGTGATGTACTTGACCCGGTTGGCATGGTCCATTTGGGTTGCATGGCATCATGCATTTGGATAGACTAAAATGAGAGAAATAACACTTAAGGTTTATTAATATATTATAAGTTCTAATATAGTTATAGTAATATTTAATTAGTATTGTTCAAGAATTAATTTGGAATTAATTAAGTGATCAAAAGAAGACTAATTAAATATATGGTTTGATTGTGTAAATCACTCATACTTGTATAGTGGACTAATGCTCCATGGATTATCAAGTTGGGCTAAAACCCATAGGATGCTCCATGGATGCTCCATGGTGGTTATAGAACCCATGGGTCATGGAAATGAAAGGTATTGACAATTAGGGTTTACATGGTGTAACCCTAATTGTAACACACTATATAACGATCCTTATGTTCACCAAAATCGGGACTTAAGCAAGAAAGAAGTGGGCTAGCCGATTTCAAGTAGTGTGACATTTCTCTCAAAGTTTATTCCAAGTGCATTTGGTGTTGTGTGAGACATTTGAGGCATCACACTTGGGGTGCTAGGCTCTCAAGGTTTTCAAGGAATCCAAACTACTACAAGGTATGTTTTCTAGCTTACTTTTATGTTTAAGGTTCCCCATGTATGCTAGATAGGATTATGAACCTTGGAAAAACCAATTTTACATGTATCTTAGTCAAACATAGATCCAAGGTTTCTAGGGTTGTATATACACCTTAGGAGTGTTAGAATGCTCAAAACCCAACAAGATGTTATATATATATATGTATATATATATATACACACACACACACACATATATATATATATATATATATATATATATATATATATATATATATGAAAATATGTGTTTTTGGTATAAGTAGGATGTTATTGTGTATTTGATGTATGTATTTAGAATGTATGTGTATTTGGTGTATATGTGGTATGTGTATATAAAAGTAAGTGTATTTGATGTTATTATGTATGTATGTGTCACACCCCCAAACCAAGGATGACGGAAACGTCCGGGGGTGGCAGACTTCATGTATAGTATCATAACAACGTGTATAACAGTGATCAAAGCAATACAACCAATCATAAATATAAAGGAAAAGAATTACATGGTTTCAAGTGTTACATATTTCAATGATTGATTACAACATGATATAAAAATAGTTGTTCCATGTCGTAGCGTTCCATTCTCAAAAGCTTGTGATTACCTGGTTTCGTTGATTTCCTGAGAATACAAGTAGTTTTGAAAAAGTGTCAACAATTAAGTTGGTGAGTTCATAAGCTTTTTAGATGAAGAGTTTGGAAACCGATCTTTGTTATGAATTGTGTGATACCAAGAAAAATCCAATATTTTCCTTACAAAAGTGATGTGTTGTCTTTAATTCCAAGACCGAAAGTGTACAGTACTATCCATACTTATTGATATAAAAAGTGATTTTAAATCGACATAAAACCCTTTTTGATTTGAGAAAATCCCCGTAAACTTTATGTGTTGTCTTTAATTCCAAGACCGAAAGTGTACAGTACTATCCATACTTATTGATATAGAAAGTGATTTTAAATCGACATAAAACCCTTTTTGATTTGAGAAAATCCCCGTAAACTTTATGTGTTGTTAACTCCCTATGTGAGTCGCTATAACCATAATATGACTAATGAACCTGCCACGACGTTTCTCAGGCGTCGAAAAAGATAATGACACTTGTCACCTCAGACCTGCCGGTCTAGCTGTTGCATGCAGCTCAGATGTGGTTTGTCAAACCCAATATAGATCTATACACAACTATCACGTTCTCCCTACAAGAGACTCTGGTTATAACTACCAGGAATTTTAACCCGTACTCTAGGAGTACTAAGAGGAATGTCTCACAATTTACGTTAACAAGTTTACGTGTGGTGTGCGTAAGTGTAAAACCTTTTTCTGTGGGAATAAAACCTTCCGACATGTGTTTGTCGTGTTAATGGAAACATAAACTATACCTATTATAGCTTATCAAAACATTTTGTAATGGTAGAAATCCTCTTTTTATATGATGTAAACCCTTACAATGAGGTAAAAGACATGTAATATAACCAACATATACTTATATATGATAATACACACCTTGCTCAACAAGTTACAAGGTGTAAATGAGTTACTGACAATTTTCTAATTTTATCTTTTCTGTTCCTGTTCTTGGAATAATTATAGAAAAATCATACGGAGTCGAAAACTGATTCCGTAAATTCTGAGGGTTTAGAAAATGTGTCTAGTTTGTTCATAATTTTTATTATGATTTTTAGAAGTCTCTAACTGGTGTGAAAACGTTCGTATTCACCGACTGGTCCGTATTCGTTGCTACAGTGATAGGCAGTTTTGTAAAAATCACCATAAATCGTCGAAAAATCATTTGGAGATGTGCAAGTAGTAATTTTAAAGGTATGAACCTGAACTATTTGCATATTAAACAGTTTTGAAAGATATTAAGTTTAAGATAGTCAAAACAGTCTGTGAATAAGACTCAACTTTTCTGATGAAAGGTGTTGTTTGAGTTTAGTTAAGTTTTTGGTGTTTTAACTTGTATTCCCCCCCCCCCCCCCCCTAAAACTTGAAGAAAACAGAAAAATGTGGGGGTATGAACTCACCTTGAGTGATTTCAGTAGATGGATGAGGAAGAAAAGAAGTGTTAAACTCAAGAACACTTGGGAGATGCTTGAAGATTTGAAGATCTAACAATAATTATGACGATATTTGTGTAAGCAATCCATGATTTGGATGAAGGATAGTAGAATATCTAAGTGTAGGAGGAAGATACTTACCAAATGTGGAGGAAAAACTCAAGATCAGCCTTTGAATCTCGAATTTTAGAGAGAGAAAGTGAGAGAGATGTGTTTGTTCTTCTTGAGAAAGAGTGTAATAAGTGGGAGGAGAGATAAGGGTTTTTCTATCCTTGTGGCAAGGTACTTGGCTGGAAAGAGTGGGGAAAAAGGACAATGAAATGATCAGGTATGGTGGCATAGTAACTGGGGATGGTCTTGGAGTGGGTATGGGAGGTAACTTGTGTCTTTGCCCAAAGGGTAAGTCAACACTCCACCCATAAATCTTACCTACTAGATTTTATTCTTAGGCAATGATTACCCTCAAAATGTGAAAAGATTATGGAAGTATGGGGTCTTATATGTCAAAATATAAGTTTGGGTGAAAATCCCGCGTTAAAATAACGAAAAACGGGCTCAAAACGCTAAAAATATTGAAAACCGGGTAAAAGTTGCAAATTTCCGAAGTTCAGGGTCGGAGGTTCGGTCCTAGCCATTAGAACCGAAAGTAGATGGGAACCGAGAGTAGGGTTCGGTTGTATTGGAACCGAGAGATCTCGCAGGCGACTCATCAGAAGGGACCGAAGGTGTATTCTCGGACCGAAGGTGGCATTCTCGGACCGAAGGTGGCATTCTCGGTCTCTTAGTAGGTTCGGTTCAGGAAGGTGGTTTCGGTTCTCAAGAGGTTTCAGTTCCTTAAGGGAGGTTCGGCTCCTTAAGAGGGTTCGGCTCCTTAAAGCTGTTTTTCGCGTAAACTTCCGTTTTCGAGCAGTTTTTGACTAAATTAAGGGTCGGGATGCCCCGAGTGATTATAAACAATTGAGAGAGATTTCGAGAGAGATTTGGGAGAGATTTCACACTCTTGGAGAGATTTCTCATACAGAGAGAAATTTGGGAGAGATTTCACATTCTTGGAGAGATTTCTCATACAGTGAGAGATTTGGGAGAGATTTCATATTCTTGGAGAGATTTCTCGTACAGAGAGAGATTTGGGAGAGATTTCACATTCTTGTAGAGATTTCTCATATAGAGAGAGATTTGGGAGAGATTTCTCATACAAAGAGAGATTTGGGAGAGATTTCACATACTTGGAGAGATTTGGGAGAGATTTCTGGTAGTGAGAGATAGAGCGAGAGAGATTTGAGAGAGACTTCGCTTGAGACCTTTTTGGATGTTTAGCTTTGCTACGCAAGGTGTGTAAACCCCGTTAAGCCTTGTTATGAATGTTATACGCCCCCGAAGGGTATGTATTAATGTTTTATCGAGTAGTTTCATCACTTACCCTAATTTGGGTGTAGATTTTCCGAACACGTGAATACTTTAAGTGATACTTTGTATTAAGATTGCGAGTTGTACAATAAGAAACGTAATGGAAACCCTAACATACAAGGGTTAGATGAGTTGACCGGTTTGACTTGTTGACTTTAGTTGACTTTGACTTGACCAAAAATTGACGGTTGTCACATCATCCCCCCGTTAGAAGGAATTTCGTCCTGAAATTAACGTTTCGACTGGGACTTCAAAAGTTGGGGAAAGGATGCGGATATTTTCGTTTCATCGGGTCTTCGCGCTCCCAGGTGAACTCGGGTCCTCGTTTAGCGTCCCAACGGACCTTCACAATAGGAATGCGACTTTGTTTCGTTCTCTTGATTTCCCGATCCATGATTTCAACCGATTCTTGTACGAAGTGGAGACTCTCGTTGATTTTGATTTCGCCGAGTGGTATTACAAGAGTCTCGTTGGACATACACTTCTTTAAGTTTGATACGTGGGAGGTCGGGTGTACGTTATTAAGTTCTCGTGGCAGTCGAAGTTTTACGCCAGTGGCCAATTCTGGCAAGGATTTCAAATGGCCCGATGTATCTTGGATTTAGTTTCCCACGTTTACTAAAACGTATCGTTCTTTTCCACGGTGAGACCTTCAGTAGTACATGGTCCCCAACCTGGAATTCCAAGCGTTTGAGTCGCTTATCTGCATAGCTCTTTTGTCGGTCTCGAATTTATAGGATCTTTTCCGTTGTCTCCCTTATGGTTTCGGGCCATAGAAGATGCTGTTAGAGACTTGCTCCTTCGCTAGCTGTGTATCTCCCACTTCAACCCAACGTAGTGGTGATTTGCCCTTGCTGATTTAGAGATCTTCGAACGGAGCGACCTTGATGTTAGGGTGATTGTTGTTGTTGTTGAAAATTCAATGAGTGGTAAGTGGGCATTCTCACGCTTTACCAAAGTCAATCGCCCAAGCTATTAGTATGTCTTCCAAGGTTTGAATAGTTTCTTTTGCTATGTCCATCGGATTATAGGTGGTAGACCATACTCAAGTATAACCTAGTCCCTGCAAGGGTTGCCAACATCGCGAAATGAATCTCCTATCTCTGACAGAGATAATGGATATTGACACACCATGTAGTCGTATAGTCTCTTTGATGTACGTGCTAGTCAATTTCTCCATCATGTCGGTTTCTTTGATTGGTAGGAAGTGCGCGAATTCGGCCAGTCTGTCGACGATTATCCAAATGGTATCGAGACCACCCAATGTCTTAGGTAACTTGGTTATGAAGTCCATGGTTAGCCGCTCCCACTTCCTTTCGGGTGTCACTGGTTGTTGTAGGAAACACGAAGGCTTCTGTTATTCTACCTTGACCTTGGCACAAGTCAGATACTGTCCACATATGTAGCGATGTCGGCTTTCATGTTCGGCCACAAATATTGTTTCTTAAGGTCCAGATACATCGTTTCTGGACCTGGATGGACTGAGTGGCGAGTTTTATGTGCTTCGTTCGTGACGACGTCCCTGAATCCACCGAACTTTGGTGTCCATATTTCGATTCCGGAGGTACCGAGCCCCGTCGCTCTTGACTTCTAGGTTCTTATTCATTCCTCTTAAGTTTTCACCCATCGCATACTCTGGTTTCAAGGTCTCTAGTTCGAGTTCTCCTGATTTGCATAGACAGGAATGGATGGATTGTCATTGCCAATGACCTTACTTGGTAGCACGAGTATTCCTTTCTGTACAAGGTATTTGCCACCTTATTGGCCTTGCTCAGATAATGGGGAATCTAGTACTCCTAGTCGCTTAGTAGTTCTACCCATCGTCCTTGAATCAGGCAAAGTTCTTTTCGGTCGAGAATGTACTGAATGCTCTTATGACCGATGAAAACTTGTGCATCTTTGCGTCGTAGGGATGACGCTTCCAATCTTCTTGGGTGAACACTACTGTTCCTAGTTCTGGGTCACGTGTGGTCTAGTCGACTTCGTACGCTTTTAACCGTCTTGAGGTATTGGTAATGACTCCTGATCTTTGCGTAGGGCCTGCTTTTGTGTTTGGATGGCAGTTTCTTGCTTCTCTCTCTATGTAATTTTTGATTCCTGTTTGTCGTTCCAGCGGATTTTCACCATCTTGTCTGCTGTTTTAGGTCGGTAGGGAACGTATGGATTTGGTTCATGCGACTAGACTAAATCGAATGGTAGAACATCCACTCGCTCTTCTGGGTAGCCTTATCTCGAAGTTCATGGTAGGACTCATTCCTGGTCTATCTATCATTAACTCGTGCGTATAGGTCATATGTAATTGAGTTTGGTAAAACAGTCGGATGGCGTGGTACTCCTCTCTTGAGTACTTCGAGGTTCCGTAACGAGAGATGACCCGGAGGTCCGTGTCGGATTTGTGCTTATGAGAGACGAGGGTTTCGATATTCAGGAGGTTAGGTGAGGGGTCTTTCCGTAGCACATTTAATTGGAACGGTGAGGACTAAACCAATCCAAATCGAATGACGTTATCGAAACTTGCTAGTAAGACATGTGTTAAGTTGTATTCGAATGAAATGTTTGTTAGGGAGATAGAGCATCCCCTGCCTCTTGTTAGTACATTATGTGTTGGTCGGTGTTATTATTACTGCAGATGATTCACATTGCAGCAACTAGTACTGGTAGTATTCGTGTTCTGATAGTTAGCGATGATACTTCATATTATGATCCCTAATAGGCCTCTAGATGTTCGCTCGATGCGCATAAGTGTTTTGATTTAATTGAACGAGAGAGTATTTCAACTACTTTTAAAGGACGATAATCTTAGCAACATTCCACGTACATTACAGACATATGGTACTTAAATATTCTTGTTTTGAAACGTTCCAAAAATCCTAATAAGGTTCCTTGTTGCTTTCGCTGGTTCGGTTGTCACACTCCTCCCGTTCCTCCGTCATTCTTCTCGGTTGGACAGTCTCTCTTGAAGTGTCCCGTTTCACCACATAGAAAGCATACTGGACTTACACCAGTATTGGTGGTTGAAGCGATGTGCTGGGTCAGGGTCCTACAGAAGCGGACGGTATGTCCTTTCCTGTTGCAGTTGATACAGTGTAGAATCCAGCAAGCTCTTGTGTGATGGTAGTTACACTTGTTACACTTTGGAAGTGTCCCCATATATTGTCTGTCTGGTGCTTGAGTGACAGATGTTATGGCTGATGTCGAGGCATGAGTTGTGACTGCTGTCGTAATTATAGGAGCAGCCACGAATCGCTGTCCTTTAGCGAGTTTTTGAGATGGGTTACACTGCTTTTTGTCCCAAAACTTCCGTTTCTTGTTCTTAGGTTTGTGATCTGAGGCATTTTTGTTGGGAGTCGCCCGTTGGTGTTCTTGATGGTTATCGCGATTAGTATTTCCGGCGCCATCTCCGCGCCCGCTGGCGTGATTAGCATTGAGTTGCGCCATGACGGCTGCCACGGCTGCCGTGACTGCAGCTTGAAAAGTAGCAGAGTCTATCTGCAGGGTTGGTGCCTTGCTAGTTGGTTGGTTACCTCTTGGTGAAGACATAATTCGGTTTCATGATGAAAAAACGACTTCGTGAGTGGGGATGATTATCTCAAGTGCATTCTTACAATTTATATTCACAAATATAAATTTTGCACATTGCTGTACTATTCTTAGTGTTTCTGCTAAACACTCCTGAGATGGAGTTACGGAAATATGTAGAAGTAGGTTTTGTACGAATGTTAAATTTACCCATCCTAGTTACTATCTTTGCCCAAACACTCTTAGCTGAGGAGTTCTGATGGAATCCGGTGTATTAGTGCTGGTATGATCGCACCCTATAGGTCTACGAAGAAGGCACCTTTCAACCAAAATGTTTTAAAGGTGAGACGATAATGAGTCGTTAGAAAGGGCTATGCGTCGTGGGTTATCCAACTAAGTTTATCTTAGTTCTAAGTGTATTGTATTTCGATTTTTATGGTGTTCTGAAAGCAATTCCTAATGAAAGTCTGTAATAAACCCATGTATTTTAGTAGTTCTGTATCCAAGTGAAACCTTGTAATTTGATCCAAGCTAGGTCCTTCTTACGACCACTTGATGTATGCTTAGTGGTATGATTAAGACTTAATAGACCTTTGAGTCTAATGGGCCTGCCGTAAGCCCATTTTGTTAATGTGATTCTAGTAATTTTGGTTTCAGAGAAAATTTTGGCCTCGATGCAGGTCTACACCAGATCATTGTAAGGAAAAGTTTTGACAGTAATTAAATCCCCCGATTAGCATAACCACTTAAATCGCAGGGTCGAGCCTCCACATAGAATAGAGTAGCACCAACGCATACTCATGAACCTAATCTCCAAGGTCTTGTGAGCAGTATGAACTCTACTCACGACGATCCGTCCCTTGCGATGCCTGAGACAAAGTCGATGCACCTTGCAGCTCTGCCAATCGACGCTTGGCTACAACCATTCTCTCTTCGAGTGCCGTGCGTCTATCCTGTTTCTCTTTTGCCTCCGCCCGAGCGGCGATAAGGTTCTTAAGAAGTTGGTCTCTGGGATAGCAGTCTTTTTCCAGGTCTCGGGTACGTGAGGTGGTGGTGTCTGTAGTAGCGCGCAGTTTCCGTACTCGATTTGCAGTCCCCCTGTTTTAATCCCCGATGTTCGCGATCTGTCGGGTTTTCGCCGGGAGAGATCTGTCAGTCGGTCCCCCGTGGTTGAGGTCATAGCAACTTCGTTGGTCTCCAAATGGTGATCGATGTCGTTGCTGTCGATTCCAACCCTTGATCACGGTTGGCCAACGGGGTCTTCTTCGGGTTCTTCTCCTAACCGTCCACCATTTCCCTGGTTGGGAAAGTAGGAGTCGCCTGGTAAGTAGAATCTTTCCATGTTATACGTGCGCGAATAGGAGGGGTAGGAAGCATATATTAGTCGTATTCCTAGAAATACTTATAGGGGTTTGATCCTCATTAGTTACTTCTATAATGACATAGTGCATACTATTTACATATAACAAAGATATGATAGACCTTCGAATAAGTGATCCTACCCTAGGTCCACATCCAAACAAGGAAAAAGGAAGTAAGGCAATGACCACAGATTCTAAGTCTATGATCTCTAAGTTATATATAACTTTTGAGTATCCACTTAGTGACTATAGACCTATTATTAAGGATCTGTTTAGTTTTCACATAAGTTATAATATTACAAAATACTCCTATAGTATTTTTAAACGTTATGTTTGGTTCTTAGCAACTTTCTTGTATGGGAAGTTTTTAGGCTTATTGCTCACTACGACCATGCCCCGGCATACAATAGTCACACCTCAGATAAGTATAGTTGATCAGGTTATATTCATCCCAAGTCTGATTACATATCCCAAGGTCTACTCGTAGTGTCCAACTCCACGTTTTACTTTTGTGTTTTCCTTAGACGTGACACTATACCGGTATGCATGTATGTACTTATACTTTTAACAAGGAACTATATATTTCAAAAAAAATTATAGTTATTTGAAACCGTTTAAATCAGAGACTTTAGTCCCAGTGCATTTATAGTTTGTATATCTTATGTGGTTCGATATACTTAGTTCACTATAAACAATGCTCTGATACCAATCTGTCATACCCCCAAACCAAGGATGGCGGAAACGTCCGGGGGTGGCGGACTTCATGTATAGTATCATAACAACGTGTATAACAATGATCAAAGCAATACAACCAATCATAAATATAAAGGAAAAGAATTACATGGTTTCAAGTGTTACATATTTCAATGATTGATTACAACATGATATACAAATAGTTGTTCAACGTCGTAGCGTTCCATCCTCAAAAGCTTGTGATTACCTGGTTTCGTTGATTTCCTGAGAATACAAGTAGTTTTGAAAAAGTGTCAACAATTAAGTTGGTGAGTTCATAAGCTTTTTAGATGAAGAGTTTGGAAACCGATCTTTGTTATGAATTGTGTGATACCAAGAAAAATCTAATATTTTCCTTACAAAAGTGATGTGTTGTCTTTAATTCCAAGACCGAAAGTGTACAGTACTATCCATACTTATTGATATAAAAAGTGATTTTAAATCGACATAAAACCCTTTTTGATTTGAGAAAATCCCCGTAAACTTTATGTGTTGTCTTTAATTCCAAGACCGAAAGTGTACAGTACTATCCATACTTATTGATATAAAAAGTGATTTTAAATCGACATAAAACCCTTTTTGATTTGAGAAAATCCCCGTAAACTTTATGTGTTGTTAACTCCCTATGTGAGTCGCTATAACCATACTATGACTAATGAACCTGCCACGACGTTTCTCAGGCGTCGAAAAAGATAATGACACTTGTCACCTCAGACCTGCCGGTCTAGCTGTTGCATGCAGCTCAGATGTGGTTTGTCAAACCCAATATAGATCTATACACAACTATCACGTTCTCCCTACAAGAGACTCTGGTTATAACTACCAGGAATTTTAACCCGTACTCTAGGAGTACTAAGAGGAATGTCTCACAATTTACGTTAACAAGTTTACGTGTGGCGTGCGTAAGTGTAAAACCTTTTTCTGTGGGAATAAAACCTTTCGACATGTGTTTGTCGTGTTAATGGAAACATAAACTATACATATTATAGCTTATCAAAACGTTTTGTAATGGTAGAAATCCTCTTTATATATGATGTAAACCCTTATAATGAGGTAAAAGACATGTAATATAACCAACATGTACTTATATATGATAATACACACCTTGCTCAGCAAGTTACAAGGTGTATGACAATTTTCTAATTTTATCTTTTCTGTTCCTGTTCTTGGAATAATTATAGAAAAATCATACGGAGTCGAAAACTGATTCCGTAAATTCTTAGGGTTTAGAAAATGTGTCTAGTTTGTTCATAATTTTTATTATGATTTTTAGAAGTCTCTAACTGGTGTGAAAACGTTCGTATTCACTGACTGGTCCGTATTGGTTGCTACAGTGATATGCAGTTTTGTAAAAATCACCATAAATCGTCGAAAAATCATTTGAGTTTAGTTAAGTTTTTGGTGTTTTAACTTGTATTCCCCCCCCCCCCCCTAAAACTTGAAGAAAACATAAAAATGTGGGGGTATGAACTCACCTTGAGTGATTTCAGTAGATGGATGAGGAAGAAAAGAAGTGTTCAACTCAAGAACACTTGGGAGATGCTTGAAGATTTGAAGATCTAACAATAATTATGACGATATTTGTGTAAGCAATCCATGATTTGGATGAAGGATAGTAGAATATCTAAGTGTAGGAGGAAGATATTTACCAAATGTGGAGGAAAAACTCAAGATCAGCCTTTGAATCTCGAATTTTAGAGAGAGAAAGTGAGAGAGATGTGTTTGTTCTTCTTGAGAAAGAGTGTAATAAGTGGGAGGAGAGATAAAGGTTTTTCTATCCTTGTGGCAAGGTACTTGGCTGGAAAGAGAGGGGAAAAAGGACAATGAAATGATTAGGTATGGTGGAATAGTAACTAGGGATGGTCTTGGAGTGAGTATGGGAGGTAACTTGTGTCTTTGCCCAAAGGGTAAGTCAACACTCCACCCATAAATCTTACCTACTAGATTTTATTCTTAGGCAATGATTACCCTCAAAATGTGAAAAGATTATGGAAGTATGGGGTCTTATATGTCAAAATATAAGTTTGGGTGAAAATCCCGCGTTAAAATAACGAAAAACGGGCTCAAAACGCTAAAAATATTGAAAACCGGGTAAAAGTTGCAAATTTCCGAAGTTCAGGGTCGGAGGTTCGGTCCTAGCCATTAGAACCGAAAGTAGATGGGAACCGAGAGTAGGGTTCGGTTGTATTGGAACCGAGAGATCTCGCAGGCGACTCATCAGAAGGGACCGAAGGTGTATTCTCGGACCGAAGGTGGCATTCTCGGACCGAAGGTGGCATTCTCGGTCTCTTAGTAGGTTCGGTTCAGGAAGGTGGTTTCGGTTCTCAAGAGGTTTCGGTTCCTTAAGGGAGGTTCGGCTCCTTAAGAGGGTTCGGCTCCTTAAAGCTGTTTTTCGCGTAATCTTCTGATTTCGAGCGGTTTTCGACTAAATTAAGGGTCGGGATTCCCCGAGTGATTATAAACAGTTGAGAGAGATTTCGAGAGAGATTTGGGAGAGATTTCACACTCTTGGAGAGATTTCTCATACATAGAGAGATTTGGGAGAGATTTCACATTCTATACAGAGAGAGATTTGGGAGAGATTTCACATTCTCGGAGAGATTTCTCGTACAGAGAGAGATTTGGGAGAGATTTCACATTCTTGGAGAGATTTCTCATACAGAGAGAGATTTGGGAGAGATTTCACATTCTTGGAGAGATTTCTCGTACATAGAGAGATTTGGGAGAGATTTCACATTCTTGGAGAGATTTCTCATACAGAGAGAGATTTGGGAGAGATTTCACATACTTGTAGAGATTTCTCATACAGAGAGAGATTTGGGAGAGATTTCACATGCTTAGAGAGATTTGGGAGAGATTTCACATACTTGGAGAGATTTCTCATACAGAGAAAGATTTGGGAGAGATTTCACATACTTGGAGAGATTTAGGAGAGATTTCTGGTAGCGAGAGATAGAGTGAGAGAGTTTTGAGAGAGACTTCGTTTGAGACCTTTTTGGATGTTTAGCTTTGCTACGCAAGGTGTGTAAACCCCGTTAAGCCTTGTTATGAATGTTATACGCCCCCGAAGGGTATATATTAATGTTTTATCGAGTAGTTCCATCACTTACCCTAATTTGGGTGTAGATTTTCCGAACACGTGAATACTCTAAGTGATACTTTGTATTAAGATTGCGAGTTGTACAATGAGAAACATAATGGAAACCCTAACATACAAGGGTTAGATGAGTTGACCGATTTGACTTGTTGACTTTAGTTGATTTTGGCTTGACCAAAAATTATCGGTTGTCACAGTATGTGAAAGCATGTGTTTTTGGTATAAGTAGGATGCTATTGTTTATTTGATATTTGTATTGAGAATGCTATTATTGTAGGATGCTATTATTAATATATAAAGTAAGATGCTATTATTGAGAATGCTATTTTTTATAAAAAAAAACAATGTTGATTGTAAAAAAACAAAAAAAAAACACATAAAAAACAAATAAAGTAGGATGCTATTATTAACAATGAAAACATAAAGTAAACCACTACAATATAAAAAAACATAATATAATTGTTTAAAATACAATGCTATAATTGAAAAAAAAACAAAAATAAAATGTTATAAATAACAAAAATATAAAAAAAGTACAATGCTCAAATAGAAAAAAACAATATAATACATATAAAGTAAGATTCTATTATTGAGAATGCTATTTTTTTATAAAAAAACAATGTGGATTGTAATAAAACAAATAAAGTAGGATGCCATTATTAGCAATGAAAACATAAAGTAAACCACTATAATAGAAAACAACATAATATAATTGTTAAAAAACAATGCTATAATTGAAAAATAACAAAAAAATGTTATCAATAACAAAAATATAAAAAAAGTACAATGCTCAAATAGAAAAAAAAACAATGTAATACATCTGGAGTAAGAAGCCATAAATAACAAAAATATAGAGAAGTAAGATGCTATAAATAACAAAAAAATCTTCCAAATTCTATTTGTTCGTGGCTTCTTTGTAATCATCATGAGCCTATAAATACTCGCGTGAAATTGACTTAGAAATTAATTTTAGGCTATCCCCCTTTTGGGACTACTTTTTGAGTATTTTATCTTATATATGATGTGAACATGTATTACATGATTGTTTGTTTAAGACAGATTTGGTTGTCATTTTCTCTTTGCTCTTCGAGTATATATATATATATATATATATATATATATATATATATATATATATATATATATACACACACACATTTGAGAGCTAAGGGGAAATGTTGCCGAATTTTTCTTAAACATACAATCATGTAATGCATGTTCACATATGAGATAAGGTATTCAAAAAGTAAGTTTAGAAGCCTACCTTTGTGAATACTCTATCTGTTTCTGAATTGTTGTCCCCGTTTCAGGGGATACTTTTTCAATCATCTACTCTATGAATACTCTATCTGATTTTTGTTTTTCATAGAGTAAACTCTAAACCGGAAATTATGTTTCAACAACATTATGTCTATTGATAAAAGCTGGACTAGTAATCCACATCAAAACTATCCCGAGTTCCAAGTAGGACTCAAAGCTTTTATCAAGAAGTCCAAGTCACACCTTGATAGTAATGGTAAAATCAGATGTGCATGTCAAAAATGTGATAACCATTACTTCAACTACCCGACAACAGTGGAACGTCATATATTTATAAAAGGTTTCAGTAAGTCATACACAACTTGGATCTATCATGGTAAATCTTTAATTCCTCCAGTCGTCTTGCCAAGTAACGAAATGGCTGATTTAATCGACGATGTGATGTGGGAGTCGAGAGAAAATGATACCAACCTCGATGAAGGAACCTCGAATACAGCGGGTAGCGGTGTAGATGATGATTTTACACAGTTGTTAGAAGAAGTGGAAACTAAATTGTATCTTGGTTGCACTTTTTCTTCCCTTGATTTTCTATAAAAGTTAATGCATATCAAGGTGAACAACAAATGGACCGATAGTTCATTTGATCAACTCCTTGAGTTGTTGTAATCAACATTTCCCAAAGACAATAAGGTTCCCATTTCACATTATCTATCCAAAAAGAAACTGAAGTCTATTGGTTTGGGGTACGAGTCGATACATGTGTGCAAAAACTATTGTTTTCTCTTTTGGAAAGAACATGAGTCATTGTAGATTTGTCCCATTTGTAAAGAGAGCTGATGGATCGATAAAAACACCAAGGGTAAGAAAGTAGATCATAAGGTGTTACAGTACTTTCCTGTGACCCCTAGACAACGACGTTTATATTTTTCGAGGCACACTGCCAAAAATATGATTTAGCATAGTACCGGATAATTAGAAGATGGTGTGAGGCATCATCCTGTTGATGGGGCACATTGGCAAGATTTTGATAAAAAATACCCCGACTTGTCGAGTGAACCCCGTAACATACACCTAGGTCTTTCAGTTGATGGTTTTAATCCATTTGGTAACATGTGTAATCCACATAGCACATGGTCGGTCATACTCACCACATACAATCTGAGACCCTGACTTTGTATGAAAGAGTCACCATTCATGTTGATTTTTTTGAATCCCGGTCCTAAAACACCTGGTAAGGATATGAATGTTTTCCTTAGGCTGTTGGTGGAAGAGCTTAAACGTTTGTGGAACTCAGGCATACGTACTAAAGATGTGGTGACAAACACATTCTTCCCGGTGAGAGCTATGTTGTTGTGGACAATAAACTGTTGGATTAGATGTCTAAGCCCATAACTATTATTGGTATGTACTCAACCCGAGAGTAGCATGGTCCATTTAGGTTGCATATCATCAGGACAATTTGTTAGGATGGACTCTTGAGAGAAAGGTTATATATGATTTATTAATATATTATAAGTTATAATATATTAATATGAAATCATATGTTTTATTAGTATTGATCAAGAATTAATTTGGAATTAATTTAGTGATCAAAAGAGACTAATTAAATCTATGGGGACTAATTATGATAATTAGTTATATTTATATGTGTTGGGCTTATGATCCATGTTGGACCAAGTTTATGTATGGATACATAAAGAGTTGGGCCACATGAAGCATGGATCATAAACCCATGGGTATGGATTTAGGTTATACCCATGACCCTTGAAATCCAACATATAAATACATGCTCTTAACCTAAAAAACGCCTACATGCTTGTTCTTGGAGTTCATGGGTGTTTTTGGGTGCATGGAATTCTCTCTCAAATTCCACCTTTGTCCATGATGTGTTGTGACTTCATTTGAGGCTTCCACACTATTGGGGCTAAGCTCTTTAAGGCAAAATTCATCAAGTTCTACAAGCTACACAAAGAGGTAAACTTCTAACTAGTATTTTATGTAGTTTATATCATTCGTATGCTAGTTGTAGGCTTAAAGCTTTGGAAACCATTTGCATGTATAATTAGTGAAAACATAGATCCAAATCTTCTAGGGTTGTATGTGCACCATAGAATGTTGTAGTATACAAAACCCAACAGTGGTATCAGAGCCATGGGTTGTTTTCTGTTATATTGATGCAAATGTTTGATTTTCAAAGTTGAAAAAAAAGAAACAAAAACATGAAGTTTGTCAAATTTTAAGATAATTACTTGTTTTGTGGAAAACTAATTATTTGTAAAATTTGAATTATTTGCTATATGAGTTGAATTAGGTTAAATTTAGTTAGTATTGATCAAGAATTAATTTAGAATTAATTTAGTGATCAAAAGGAACTAATTAAATATGGACTCTTATATATAGTATGGGCCAAGTTCATTTAGGTTGGGCTAAGCTTGCATGGATAGTCCATGGAGTTTTTAACCCATGGATCCTATGGAAATGAAAGGGCATGGGTATTAGGGTTTACAAGGATGAAACCCTAATCCTCCATACTATATAAAGAGGTCCTTGGCACTTGAAATTGGCACTAGTGTGTGAGGACAAAGGGTGGGCCGATTTATAGGAGTGCAAGCTACTCTCTCAAGTTTTTCCAAGGTGGTTTTGGTGATTTGTGATTCCACTTGAGGCTTCCACACTATTGGGGATAAGCTCTTAAAGTTTAAGACTTCAAGCTACATCTAAAGGTATGTCATCTAACTAGGATTTTGTAGTATAGTTACTTCATAATATGCTAGTTAGGATAAAACCTTGGAATATTGAATATTTGCATGTATAATAGAGAAAACATAGATCCAAGGTTTATAGGGTTGCATGTACACCATAGGAGTGTTAGAATGCTCAAAACCCAACAGTGGTATCAGAGCCTAGGCTTGTTTTCTTTTATACTTGATGCAAATTGCTGAAAAAAGCTAAAAAAATCGATTTTCTGGCTTCCTTGGCACTGGAATCGTCGAGTCCACTGATGAACTCGCCGAGTCCATGAAGAAATTCATCCTACTCGTCGAGTAGGTTCATACACTCGACGAGTAGGAGCCACTGACAACATATTTTCGAGTTTTAAGGCTGGAATTGGTCTACAATCATTACCTTAAACTGTTTTGGACTTATAAAACATGTTTTTGATGTGGTAATGTGTTACGTCCCGCTTTTCAACACACTTTTTTTTTAAAAACATATAGAAAATATGTCCAAAAGCCCATTTTTATTGAAATATCATTGTCATACATTTATTAAACATAAAAGAGAGTTTTAACGGAAGTCTAAAAACATTATTAATTTCTTCGATGCGAGTACAGTCACGCTGGAGCCTTTCCACGATCAGAAGAACATCCTGAAAAATAGTTATTCAACAACTGTAAGCCGAGGCTTAGTGAGTTTTCCCAAAATACCATATATCATAATACGTATACATGCATACAATCAATGGCTCACGACCTTTCGCCGATCCACCAAATAAATGTGTATCTAGACTTACGGCTTACTTGCCATTTCGTCGTCAACACACGGGTCTACAGGCTCCCGACCTGTCGCCGTTCCGCCATCAACCCCTAACTTAAATATAATAACAATTAAACACATAGAGATTACACTTTCGGTACTATTATACTAGTTCAAGTACAGTAATAATAAGCACATAGAGACTATACTTTCGGCTCTACTCAACAATTCAAGTATAATAACATAAAGCATATAAAGACTATATTTTGACTTTACTAGCTCTCTATCCTAACATACATGGATATATATTGTAATACATAGTATAGTGAGATAACTCACCTTAAACAACAAATGTATGTCTCACTTCCCAAATAGTTCCCAATACGATTCTTTGATCTTCAAAACGTTTATAAGTTCACCCTTCTAATTATGCATAATGTAAGCTTTCGCTCAAGCATATATACGTTACTTAATATTATTGGGTGATAATTTTATGAGGAGAAACAAGCTATTTATAGCATGCATGACACTATCGACAAAATTTGTTTTACCTTAACGACCAAGCAATATTACTATGGATATGCATCCTATCGACAATACGTGGCTCTTTCAAAATTGACACCAAATCAAATATGTACGGACATCTCTTCTTTAATCGACATGTTCCCTTTCTATTTTATTGGAACAATTTCATATTTATCATGTTCTCATTATTTATATATTTCTTTATTATAATAATGTATAAATAAAGATACATACATACATATATGCTTTTATTATCCTAAATTCTCAATATATAATATATTTTTATATATTTTCTTGTTGTTTGTAACGTATATATTACTGAAGATAACTAAACGTTTAAAATGTACATATTTATGATATTAGTTATATATATATATATATATATATATATATATATATATATATATATATATGAATGTCAAATATAATTTATAACTAACTAACTATATATGTCGGTCAAGAAATATATATCGTAACTTATAAAATACGTGCCAACAAATTTCAAATCAATATAGTATTGGATTTCGAATTATTACCCAATATATAATAGATATTGTTTCATGAGCTACCTAACGACCTAAAATATAACGGGTTAATTGTTTATTGAAAATATAGGTGTTACAACTCTCCCCCACTTACTAGGATTTCGTCCCCGAAATCTAACTAAATAACTCTGGGTAGTTGTTTCTTATCTCCTCTTCTGGTTCCTACGTCCATTCTGATCCTTTCCGGTGTTGCCATTGTACTTTTACCAAATCAATTGTCTTGTTACGTAAGGTCTTGGTTTTCCTATCTAAGGTTGCAATTGGCTTTTCTATGTAGTTTAGACGCTCGTCCACTTAAATATCATCTAGAGGTACAACTGCGGATTCATCTGCAATGCACTTCCTTAACTGAGAAACAGGTAAAGTATTGTGGATTGGCTAAGTTCTTCTGGAAGATCCAAACGATAGGCAACTTTGCCTACCCGGGTAGTAACTCGAAAAGGTCCGATATATCTTGGGCCTAACTTGCCCCGTTTTCGGAATCTGATGACGCCTTTCCATGGTGAAACCTTAAGTAGTACAAGGTCTCCAACTAGAAAATCGAGATCCGACCGACGTCTATCTGCATAACTCTTTTGTTGACTCTGAGCAGTTTGTAATCTCTCTCGTACCTGTTGAATAACCTCGGTAGTCTTGATCACAACATCAGTGCTTCCCATAACTCGCTGACCAACTTCTCCCCAATATATTGGTGTTCGACATTTCCTCCCATAAAGCATGTCGAAAGGAGGCCTACCAATACTGGATTGAAAACTATTGTTGTATGAGAATTCTGCCAATGGTAGATATGTATCCCAGCTTCCACGAAAGTCAAGTACACATGCCCGCAACATGTCCTCAAGAGTTTGTATCATCCTTTCACTCTGTCCATCGGCCTGGGGATGATAGTTTGTGCTTATATGTAATCGTGTGCCTAGCTTATCATTGGACTTCCTCCAAAATCTGGAAGTGAAACGAACATCTCTATCAGTGATTATAGAGACAGGTACTCCATGCCGAGAGACCACTTCTTTAACATATATATCTGTGAGCTTCTCAGCCGAGGAGCTCTCCTGGATAGGCAAAAAGTGAGCATTCTTAGTCAACCTATCTACTATCACCCATATAGTATCTACACCACGAGAAGTCTTTGGTAACTTGGTGATGAAGTCCATTGTTATCTGCTCCCATTTCCACACCGGGATATCAAGAGGCTGTAGTTTGCCATGGGGATTCTGATGTTCAGCCTTGACATTTCGACAAGTCAAACACATCTCGACGTACCATGCCACATCCCTTTTCATACAGGGCCACCAATAATTATGTATGAGGTCTCTATACATTTTTGTAGCTCCTGGATGAATCGAGAACTTGGACTTGTGTGCTTCATCCATCAGTATTTGTCGGGTCCCACCAGAGTATGGAACCCAAACTCTACCATGCAAGGTTAATAACCCACGACTGTCCACGTAAAATGCTGAAATTTGCCCCACAATTCTTTCGCTTTTGCAGTTCTCTTCTTTTACTGCTTCATTTTGAGCTTTCTTGATCATTTCTAGAATAAGAATGGTCACAGTCATTCTTAAACACATGCCCTTTATCGGTGTACTAGCTGTCTTTCGACTTAATGCATCAGCCACTACATTGGCCTTACCTGGATGGTAAAGGATTTCGTAGTCGTAGTATTTCACTACATCTAACCATCGGCGCTGCCTCATATTCAAATTTGGCTGATACATTAGATATCTCAAGCTTTTGTGATCTGTGTAGATGGTATACCGAACTCCATACAAGTAATGTCTCAAAATCTTGAGAGCAAAGTCCACTGCTCCCAGCTCCAGATCATGTGTTGGATAGTTAGCCTCATGAGGCTTCAACTGTCTAGAGGCGTATGCAATTACCCGACCTCGTTGCATGAGTACGGCTCCGAAACCCATGATTGACGCATCGCAATAAACTACCATGTCGTCAACACCCTCGGGAAGGGCCAACACTAGAGCTTCACATAAATTCTACCTCAAAGTCTCAAATGCCGATTGTTGCTTAGGACCCCAACGAAAAACAACACCCTTCTTCGTTAAACGAGTCATTGGTACCGCAATCTTGGAGAAGTCTTGGATAAATCACCTATAATATCCAGCTAATCCTAGAAAACTTCGAATTTCGGAGGGAGTAGTCGGTACCGGCCACCGCATTACTGCCTCAATCTTGGATGGATCAACCAAAATACCATCCTGGTTGACAAGATGCCCAAGGAACTAGACATCTCGCAACCAGAACTAGCACTTTGAGAGCTTCGCATACAACTTCTCCCTTTTTAGAACTTAGAGTATCTCTCTTAGATGCTCTTTATGCTGCTCGTGAGTCTGTGAGAAGACCAAGATATCATCGATAAACACGATTACCGACCGATCAAGCATAGGTCTACACACACGATTCATTAAATCCATGAATGCGGCGGGTGCGTTAGTGAGACCGAAAGGCATCACTACAAACTCAAAGTGGCCATATCGAGTTCTGAAGGCCGTTTTTGGTATATCTTCCTCCCTTACTTTCATCTGGTGGTATCCTGAACGTAGGTCAATCTTGGAAAACCATGATGCTCCTTGAAGTTGATCAAACAAGTCGTCAATCCTAGGTAGTGGATAACGATTCTTTACTGTGAGTTTGTTAAGCTCCCTGTAGTCGATGCACATTCTGTGCGATCCATCTTTCTTTTTGACGAAAAGAATTAGTGCTCCCCAAGGTGAACTACTCTGTCGAATGAACCCTTTGTCCATCAACTCTTGAAGTTGATTGGACAATTCTTGCATCTCTGGGGGTGCAAGACGATAGGGTGATTTGGCTATTGGTGCCGCACCAGGGATTAAATCAATTTTAAATTCTAGCTGTCTTTCTGGAGGCACACCAGGTAAGTCCTCAGGAAAAACATCAGGATATTCACAAACTACTGGTATTTCTGCAAAGGTTTCCTTCTTCTTCTCCCTGGAGTCGATCACATAGGCCAAAAATCCCTTGCAACCATGTTGTAGGTATTTTCTGGCCCTTGAAGCCGAACAAAATGTCGAACTTCTTTTGGAACCCTCACCTTGGATGGTTAGTTCTCCCCCACTTGGTGTCCGAACCCGTACTATTTTCTTCCTACAATCGATTAGGGCCTCAAACTGCTCTAGCCAGTCCATACCTACTATTATATTCACTTCTCGCATAGGAATGGGAATGAGATTTATCGGAAAACTAACATCGTAAATCTTTAGGGTACAGTTACGATAAACTTTTGATGCTTTAATCATTCGATCGTCAGCTATCTCGACTTTTAGAGGATAATCTAAATCCCCTAAGGTGATATCGATGCTTTTGCTAAACTTAAGTGATACGAAGGAATGACTTGCTCTAGAATCAAATAAGACTAAGGCAGACATAGAGTTGACTAGAAACGTACCAGTTATAATGTCCGACGCCGCCCTGGCCTCCTCTGCCGTGAGCTGAAAAGCTCTCCCCTTGGCCTTTGGAGCTTCAGCTCTGCCCTGACGCCCATCGTTTATCCTCAAAGTTGCCGGTGCTGGAACCTGTATTGCACATGTTGATTTTAGAAGGGGACATTCGGACTTGATATAACCCATCTGGTTGCAGTGGAAACAAATGCGCATCCCTTGCATCCCCTGTTTACAGTCTCGATTGTAATGTCCCTCCTTGCCACACATATAGCAAACCAAGGTACGGCAGAATCCTTCGTGTGGTTTCCCACACTTGTAACACCTAGGACCCTTCTGTCCTCCAGAACTTGAATCAACGTGCTTGAACCTTTTGTTTGGTGGATGGGACAGAGCTGGAGTGTGCCTCTTTTCCTTTCTTTGGGTATCCAACTCAATTTCTATTCTCCTGGCATGCTCTTGCATCTCTGCTAAGGTCTTGTATTGATTGTTTGATACAAACTCCATGATCTCTGTCTTAAGTATACTTAAGTATCGAGACATTTGCACCTGTTCTGAGGATGCATACTCTAGGCAAAACAATGCTCTTTCGGTGAACATCTTAGTGATCTCAGTCACCGATTCTGTGGTCTGTTTGAGTGACAGATATTATTGAGTGAGTCTCTCCCTTTCTACCGGTGGGACATACTCTGCCCTGAACTTTTCAACAAATTGCTCCCAGGTCACCGCATTCTTCTCAGTAGGTGAATAGTTCTTAGTGACAAAGTTCCACCAGTCATTTGCTCCCAAACAAAGAAGATTTTATGCATATCTAAACTTGAGGTTAGCCGGACAAGCACAAGTATAGAAACATCCTTCCACATCTGAAATCCATCTCATAGAAACAATTGGATCCTTGACACAATCAAACTCTGGGGGTTTGGTGTTGTTGAACTCCCGGTAAGGCAATTCCTTGTCTCCAGACGGTGTGGCAGAAGAAATAGCAGTAGTGGCTGCGGCGGAAGCAATACTAGCGACCGCAGCATACCGTTCATCAAACAAGGCTATTAATTCGGTTTTGATGGATCCGAACATTTCTGGAATCATCTCCCTTACAGCTGCTGATACCGCCGCCTCTATCCAATCGTGTATATCAGTCTCGCTTGGACCTAACCCGTCCGTTCCCGTTCCAGAACCAGAACCGTTTGCTCTTGTGATCATTACCATTCTGATGATATAAAATAGGAATAAATTAATATGAATGTATTGATGGGTTTTGCGCATTCTAACACTCCTAAGTGTACATGCAACCCTAAATACCTTGGATCTATGTTTTCTCTATTATACATGCAATTATAAACTTTCCAAGGTATTACCCTATCTAGCATACAATACTTGATACTTGGGTAATCAAATGGATAGAATACATACCTTTGTTTGATGTAGCTTGTCTCCATGAAGCTTGAGTGCCTAGTGCCCCAAGTGTGACACCTCAAATGGTTCACACAACACCAAATGCACATGGAATGACTTGAGAGAAATGGAACACTCCTTGAAATCGTCTAGCCCTCATATTCACACATTAGTGCCCGATTTCGTGAGCCATGGGATTCTTTTATATGGTGGCTATTAGGGTTACACCATGTAACTCATAACTTTACCCATTCCTTATGCTCCATGGATTTTAACCTCCATGGAGTATCCATGGGTCACCCCATGGACTTAGTCCAACATAAGAAATCTTGGATCACAAGCCCACATATATAAGAATGAATGATTTACACAATCAACCCATATATTTAATTAGTCTCCTTTTGATCACTTAATTAATTCCAAATTAATTCTTGATCAATACTAATTAAATAACCTTATTAATATATTAGAACTTATAATATATTAACCAACCTTAAGTGTTATTTCTCTCATTATAGTCTATCCAAATGCATGATGCCATGCAACCCAAATGGACCATGCCGGGTCGGGTCAAGTCTTACCAATTATAGTTATGGACTTAGACATTAATCCAACAGTCTCCCACTTCGATGCGAGTACAGTCACGCTGGAGCCTTTCCACGATCAGAAGAACATCCTGAAAAATAGTTATTCAACAACTGTAAGCCGAGGCTTAGTGAGTTTTCCCAAAATACCATATATCACAATACGTATACATGCATACAATCAATGGCTCACGACCTTTCGCCGATCCACCAAATAAATGTGTATCTAGACTTACGGCTTACTTGCCATTTCGTCGTCAACACACGGGTTTACAGGCTCCCGACCTGTCGCCGTTCTGCCATCAACCCCTAACTTAAATATAATAACAATTAAACACATAGAGATTACACTTTCGGTACTATTATACTAGTTCAAGTACAGTAATAATAAGCACATAGAGACTATACTTTCGGCACTACTCAACAATTCAAGTATAATAACATAAAGCATATAAAGACTATATTTTGACTTTACTAGCTCTCTATCCAAACATACATGGATATATATTGTAATACATAGTATAGTGAGATAACTCACCTTAAACAACAAATGTATGTCTCACTTCCCAAATAGTTCCCAATACGATTCTTTGATCTTCAAAACGTTTATAAGTTCACCCTTCTAATTATGCATAATGTAAGCTTTCGCTCAAGCATATATACGTTACTTAATATTATTGGGTGATAATTTTATGAGGAGAAACAAGCTATTTATAGCATGCATGACACTATCGACAAAATTTGTTGTACCTTAACGACCAAGCAATATTACTATGGATATGCATCCTATCTACAATACGTGGCTCTTTCAAAATTGACACCAAATCAAATATGTACGGACATCTCTTCTTTAATCGACATGTCCCCTTTCTATTTTATTGGAACAATTTCATATTTATCATGTTCTCATTATTTATATATTTCTTTATTATAATAATGTATAAATAAAGATACATACATACATATATGCTTTTATTATCCTAACTTCTCAATATATAATATATTTTTATATATTTTCTTGTTGTTTGTAACGTATATATTACTGAATATAACTAAACGTTTAAAATGTACATATTTATGATACTAGTTATATATATATATATATATATATATATATATATATATATATATATAAATGAATGTCAAATATAATTTATAACTAACTAACTATATATGTCGGTCAAGAAATATATATCGTAACTTATAAAATACGTGCCAACAAATTTCAAATCAGTATAGTATTGGATTTCGAATTATTACCCAATATATAATAGATATTGTTTCATGAGCTACCTAACGTCCTAAAATATAACGGGTTAATTGTTTATTGAAAATATAGGTGTTACAACTCTCCCCCACTTACTAGGATTTCGTCCCCGAAATCTAACTAAATAACTCTGGGTAGTTGTTTCTTATCTCCTCTTCTGGTTCCTACGTCCATTCTGATCCTTTCCGGTGTTGCCATTGTACTTTTACCAAATCAATTGTCTTGTTACGTAAGGTCTTGGTTTTCCTATCTAAGTTTGCAATTGGCTTTTCTATGTAGTTTAGACGCTCGTCCACTTAAATATCATCTAGAGGTACAACTGCGGATTCATCTGCAATGCACTTCCTTAACTGAGAAACAGGTAAAGTATTATGGATTTGGCTAAGTTCTTCTGGAAGATCCAAACGATAGGCAACTTTGCCTACCCGGGTAGTAACTCGAAAAGGTCCGATATATCTTGGGCCTAACTTGCCCCGTTTTCGGAATCTGATGACGCCTTTCCATGGTGAAACCTTAAGTAGTACAAGGTCTCCAACTAGAAAATCAAGATCCGACCGACGTCTATCTGCATAACTCTTTTGTTGACTCTGAGCAGTTTGTAATCTCTCTCATACCTGTTGAATAAGCTCGGTAGTCTTGATCACAACATCAGTGCTTCCCATAACTCGCTGACCAACTTCTCCCCAATATATTGGTGTTCGACATTTCCTCCCATAAAGCATCTCGAAAGGAGGCCTACCAATACTGGATTGAAAACTATTGTTGTATGAGAATTCTGCCAATGGTAGATATGTATCCCAGCTTCCACGAAAGTCAAGTACACATGCCCGCAACATGTCCTCAAGAGTTTGTATCATCCTTTCACTCTGTCCATCGGCCTGGGGATGATAGGTTGTGCTTATATGTAATCGTGTGCCTAGCTTATCATGGGACTTCCTCCAAAATCTGGAAGTGAAACGAACATCTCTATCAGTGATTATAGAGACAGGTACTCCATGCCGAGAGACCACTTCTTTAACATATATATCTGTGAGCTTCTCAGCCGAGGAGCTCTCCTGGATAGGCAAAAAGTGAGCATTCTTAGTCAACCTATCTACTATCACCCATATAGTATCTACACCACGAGAAGTCTTTGGTAACTTGGTGATGAAGTCCATTGTTATCTGCTCCCATTTCCACACCGGGATATCAAGAGGCTGTAGTTTGCCATGGGGATTCTGATGTTCAGCCTTGACATTTCGACAAGTCAAACACATCTCGACGTACCATGCCACATCCCTTTTCATACAGGGCCACCAATAATTATGTATGAGGTCTCTATACATTTTTGTAGCTCCTGGATGAATCGAGAACTTGGACTTGTGTGCTTCATCCATCAGTATTTGTCGGGTCCCACCAGAGTATGGAACCCAAACTCTACCATGCAAGGTTAATAACCCACGACTGTCCACGTAAAATGCTGAAATTTGCCCCACAATTCTTTCGCTTTTGCAGTTCTCTTCTTTTACTGCTTCATTTTGAGCTTTCTTGATCATTTCTAGAATAGGAGTGATCACAGTCATTCTTAAACACATGCCCTTTATCGGTGTACTAGCTGTCTTTCGACTTAATGCATCAGCCACTACATTGGCCTTACCTGGATGGTAAAGGATTTCGTAGTCGTAGTATTTCACTACATCTAACCATCGGCGCTGCCTCATATTCAAATTTGGCTGATACATTAGATATCTCAAGCTTTTGTGATCTGTGTAGATGGTATACCGAACTCCATACAAGTAATGTCTCAAAATCTTGAGAGCAAAGACCACTGCTCCTAGCTCCAGATCATGTGTTGGATAGTTAGCCTCATGAGGCTTCAACTGTCTAGAGGCGTATGCAATTACCCGACCTCGTTGCATGAGTACGGCTCCGAAACCCATGATTGACGCATCGCAATAAACTACCATGTCGTCAACACCCTCGGGAAGGGCCAACACTGGAGCTTCACATAAATTCTACCTCAAAGTCTCAAATGCCGATTGTTGCTTAGGACCCCAACGAAAAACAACACCCTTCTTCGTTAAACGAGTCATTGGTACCGCAATCTTGGAGAAGTCTTGGATAAATCACCTATAATATCCAGCTAATCCTAGAAAACTTCGAATTTCGGAGGGAGTAGTCGGTACCGGCCACCGCATTACTGCCTCAATCTTGGATGGATCGACCAAAATACCATCCTGGTTGACAAGATGCCCAAGGAACTGGACATCTCGCAACCAGAACTAGCACTTTGAGAGCTTCGCATACAACTTCTCCCTTTTTAGAACTTAGAGTATCTCTCTTAGATGCTCTTTATGCTGCTCGTGAGTCTGTGAGAAGACCAAGATATCATCGATAAACACGATTACCGACCGATCAAGCATAGGTCTACACACACGATTCATTAAATCCATGAATGCGGCGGGTGCGTTAGTGAGACCGAAAGGCATCACTACAAACTCAAAGTGGCCATATCGAGTTCTGAAGGCCGTTTTTGGTATATCTTCCTCCCTTACTTTCATCTGGTGGTATCCTGAACGTAGGTCAATCTTGGAAAACCATGATGCTCCTTCAAGTTGATCAAACAAGTCGTCAATCCTAGGTAGTGGATAACGATTCTTTACTGTGAGTTTGTTAAGCTCCCTGTAGTCGATGCACATTCTGTGCGATCCATCTTTCTTTTTGACGAAAAGAATTAGTGCTCCCCAAGGTGAACTACTCTGTCGAATGAACCCTTTGTCCATCAACTCTTGAAGTTGATTGGACAATTCTTGCATCTCTGGGGGTGTAAGACGATAGGGTGATTTGGCTATTGGTGCCGCACCAGGGATTAAATCAATTTTAAATTCTAACTGTCTTTCTGGAGGCACACCAGGTAAGTCCTCAGGAAAAACATCAGGATATTCACAAACTACTGGTATTTCTGCAAAGGTTTCCTTCTTCTTCTCCCTGGTGTCGATCACATAGGCCAAAAATCCCTTGCAACCATGTTGTAGGTATTTTCTGGCCCTTGAAGCCGAACAAAATGTCGAACTTCTTTTGGAACCCTCACCTTGGATGGTTAGTTCTCCCCCACTTGGTGTCCGAACCCGTACTATTTTCTTCCTACAATCGATTAGGGCCTCAAACTGCTCTAGCCAGTCCATACCTACTATTATATTCACTTCTCGCATAGGAATGGGAATGAGATTTATCGGAAAACTAACATCGTAAATCTTTAGGGTACAGTTACGATAAACTTTTGATGCTTTAATCATTCGATCGTCAGCTATCTCGACTTTTAGAGGGTAATCTAAATCCCCTAAGGTGATATCGATGCTTTTGCTAAACTTAAGTGATACGAAGGAATGACTTGCTCTAGAATCAAATAAGACTAAGGCAGACATAGAGTTGACTAGAAACGTACCAGTTATAATGTCCGACGCCGCCCTGGCCTCCTCTGCCGTGAGCTGAAAAGCTCTCCCCTTGGCCTTTGGAGCTTCAGCTCTGCCCTGACGCCCATCGTTTATCCTCAAAGTTGCCGGTGCTGGAACCTGTATTGCACATGTTGATTTTAGAAGGGGACATTCAGACTTGATATAACCCATCTGGTTGCAGTGGAAACAAATGCGCATCCCTTGCATCCCCTGTTTACAGTCTCGATTGTAATGTCCCTCCTTGCCACACATATAGCAAACCAAGGTACGGCAGAATCCTTCGTGTGGTTTCCCACACTTGTAACACCTAGGACCCTTCTGTCCTCCAGAACTTGAATCAACGTGCTTGAACCTTTTGTTTGGTGGATGGGACAGAGCTGGAGTGTGCCTCTTTTCCTTTCTTTGGGTATACAACTCAATTTCTATTCTCCTGGCATGCTCTTGCATCTCTGCTAAGGTCTTGTATTGATTGTTTGATACAAACTCCCTGATCTCCGTCTTAAGCATACTTAAGTATCGAGACATTTGCACCTGTTCTGAGGATGCATACTCTGGGCAAAACAATGCTCTTTCGGTGAACATCTTAGTGATCTCAGTCACCGATTCTGTGGTCTGTTTGAGTGACAGATATTATTGAGTGAGTCTCTCCCTTTCTACCGGTGGGACATACTCTGCCCTGAACTTTTCAACAAATTGCTCCCAGGTCACCGCATTCTTCTCAGCAGGTGAATAGTTCTTAGTGACAAAGTTCCACCAGTCATTTGCTCCCAAACAAAGAAGATTTTGTGCATATCTAAACTTGAGGTTAGCCGGACAAGCACAAGTATAGAAACATCCTTCCACATCTGAAATCCATCTCATGGAAACAATTGGATCCTTGACACCATCAAACTCTGGGGGTTTGGTGTGGTTGAACTCCCGGTAAGGCATTTCCTTGTCTCCAGACGGTGTGGCAGAAGAAATAGCAGTAGTGGCTGCGGCGGCAGCAATACTAGCGACCGCAGCATACCGTTCATCAAACAAGGCTATTAATTCGGTTTTGATGGATCCGAACATTTCTGGAATCATCTCCCTTACAGCTGCTGATACCGCCGCCTCTATCCAATCGCGTATATCAGTCTCGCTTGGACCTAACCCGTCCGTTCCCGTTCCAGAACCAGAACCGTTTGCTCTTGTGATCATTACCATTCTGATGATATAAAATAGGAATAAATTAATATGAATGTATTGATGGGTTTTGCGCATTCTAACACTCATAAGTATACATGCAACCCTAAATACCTTGGATCTATGTTTTCTCTATTATACATGCAATTATGAACTTTCCAAGGTATTACCCTATCTATCATACAATACTTGATACTTGGGTAATCAAATGGATAGAATACATACCTTTGTTTGATGTAGCTTGTCTCCATGAAGCTTGAGTGCCTAGTGCCCCAAGTGTGACACCTCAAATGGTTCACACAACACCAAATGCACATGGAATGACTTGAGAGAAATGGAACACTCCTTGAAATCGTCTAGCCCTCATATTCACTCATTAGTGCCCGATTTCTTGAGCCATGGGATTCTTTTATATGGTGGCTATTAGGGTTACACCATGTAACTCATAACTTTACCCATTCCTTATGCTCCATGGAATTTAACCTCCATGGAGTATCCATGGGTCACCCCATCGACTTAGTCCAACATATGTCCCAATGTTTCCAAGATATGGGCCCATACTACTTTTCACACCTATCCATACTAGATCCAAGATATGTCCCAATGTTTCCAAGTCACTACACTTCTCTACGAATAGGCCTTTTCACACACCTAGTGTTATAGGGGCCAAATTAGTAGTTTCCCTAGACTTTCTTCTAGGATTTTTACTAACCGTACAATTAGAAATTTCTCCTAACATCAATAGTCGCCTTGTGTATGCAAATCGTACATAATCCAGGATCGGAGAGACAGTCGAATAAATGATTCTACCCTAAGTCCACAAACAAATAAGGAACATGAAGTAAGGCTGAATTAAGCATTCTAAGGCTATAAAATCCTAGTTAGGTACCATTTAAAGCATACACTTAGTAACTATTGATATCAGCACATGTTTCAAGTAGCACATAAAAGCAATCCTTAGGGATACAAGGCACACTAGATATCAGACAATTTAAAATGAAACTCCTGAAAAGATCCTTAGCCCTTATATTAGCATGCATTTCTAATAATTCATATATCAACAAATATAGACAATATGGATATATTGGGAATCACTTTCCTTTCTGAGCTCCGGCTGACTGTACGCATCACATTCTTTTCATTTGAATAAAATTCTTTGAAAATATATGTAAAAATTATTCAGATCCTTAGTTTGAGTCTGGAATCACAGAAGTGTTCATCCAATTCTCTCAAACCAGGGCTCTGATACCAACTTGTTACGTCCCGATTTGGATAAGCTCTTAAAGTTCAAGACTTCAAGCTACATCTAAAGGTATGTCATCTAACTAGGATTTTGTAGTATAGTTACTTCATAATATGCTAGTTAGGATAAAACCTTGGAATATTGAATATTTTCATGTATAATAGAGAAAACATAGATCCAAGGTTTATAGGGTTGCATGTACACCATAGGAGTGTTATAATGCTCAAAACCCAACACGTGTGTGGTTAACCGGCACACTAACATGGACTAGTGAGAATGGCAAAAGGTCTAAACATTATGATTACGGAATCCCTCTTCTTAAGTGTTTACACACACATGTGAGCTATCTAAGGAAATGTGTATGATTTTGATAAAGTCTAATCAAAGCATCTCATATCAGAAATCTGAACTTTGGTAAGAAAGTCAATAAATATTGATTTCTAGAAGTCCAGCTGATTTCTGGATACATGTCAAAGCTAGTGGGAGCATAAGTGTTATGCTAATAATTATCATGTTAGTGGGAGCATGATTATTATGTTAGGTGTTGCAAGTTAGCAATGTTAATTATAGAAAACAAAAGTGTCAATTTGCAAAGTTGCAGGATTTGGAAAGTTGTTTTGCTATAATTAAGGGAGAGGAAATTATACTTCATTCCAATTCTAAAAGCTTAGATTGTGAGTCTTTAATCAAATGTAGTCATGATTACATTATTTGTGTTCTAAAATTCGATTATGATTACGACATCCCTTTTCATAATCTGAATTATGAGAACATGGCAAATAGAAATAGAAATATTATAGCAAAAGACTGGTCTAGTATCGTGTCATTATGTGAGACATCGTGAATCGTGTCCCATATGCTTCAGATATAGGATTGATTACATGTGCTGTAATATTCATCTGTTCTAATTTTTCCAAATGCCTAGGGCATTAAGACGGAAAAGGACTAGAATTGGATATGGCTAAAATGATTAAGCAATTGTTGAGGACAATCTGAGGTTTACCAAAGATTGGTTACTCATGGATAGTTGGAAGTATGGTGTAAATTTTGGAAGGACCATATTGACATATTCTGAAAAGAGGCAACTCTTGTTCAGAAGTGATAGTCAAAACGGGAATATGGAAATGTTTCCATAGGTGGAAGTTATTCGTTAAATCTGTGTAAGATTAGAAAACTTAATGCAAGAAGGATGTTCAAAGGAATGTACTTTGAATATGAGACTTCGTTTCCATGGAATTGCTCTCCATTGGAATACTTTGTAATGTCTTTTGCCAAGTCTTTGTGACTCTTGTGCATAGTCATTACAAGAGGATCAATGCATATAAGTTTAGAATCTAACAAATTTCGGTAAGTGGCAAGAATTTGGTATTCTTGCATTTACGATAAGGATTTGGAATTGTGAAATGAGCATCATTGAAATATTGTCAATTGATCTATTCCACAAACAAAGGACCATAGGTAAACATAGTGTGCATGCTTGGAGCATGGGACAACTATTGTTTTGATTCAAGTATAAAGTTGATTATTCGAAACATTATACAATGAATAATGAGTAATCAATATGGTATTTAAATAAAAGGTGTTTTATTTACTCTCACAAGTATTGGGGCCATATAGGATTAGTATTATTCTTGTGTGTTCACTTTGCATGTTTTGACTTCCCGAATAACTAGGATATTCAAATCATCCACAGTCGATCATACTTTGGAAGTAGGTATTGATGCAAGACTATCATGAAAGGCTCTGTAGTATGTCTAGATGTTTTAGACATAGCTGCAGTATTCATGAGTGCTCCTGGAATAAGATTCAAGTATTGGATTAAACCCACGCTCATTTGAATCACTTCATGGATTTTATCACGAGTGATCATGAGACGATAATATCTTATATTCTTCAAAAGGAGAGATATGAGTTGCATTCTACAAGTCGGTTGCACATTGATAATGTGAAAACGCACCAGTAACTTGGTGTTATAAAATGCATTGTTGTGTGTGATTTGATGAGTAAATAGAGCAAGAATATGAGTCGAAGTTTATCCATTCCTTTTACCCTTGGAGGGATAAAAGCGATATATGTTGGCCCCTCGATGATTTAGTGATGACAAACGTAAGTGCTCGGCCGGGCCTGGACTGATTTGATTTGTTCAATTAGTCAGTCGTCATAAATCGGAAATCGGGAAACAACAGATGGACAGAGAGAATGATTATAATCCATGTCTCAGTCCATATGACATCTAGAATGGAGGAATATATGATCCCTTATCTAATGGACATGTCATTGACTAGGTCAGAGTTCGACAACGGCTTTTAAGAGCTACGATTGCTAGTCGGGATTTTGGAGTCGTACTTGCAATAATAGTTTTAGACTTATCCAAGTGGGAGACTGTTGGATTAGATGTCTAAGCCCATAACTATTATTGGTATGTACTCAACCCGAGAGTAGCATGGTCCATTTGGGTTGCATGTCATCAGGACAATTTGTTAGGATGGACTCTTGAGAGAAAGGTTATATATGATTTATTAATATATTATAAGTTATAATATATTAATATGAAATCATATGTTTTATTAGTATTGATCAAGAATTAATTTGGAATTAATTTAGTGATCAAAAGAGACTAATTAAATCTATGGGGACTAATTATGATAATTAGTTATATTTATATGTGTTGGGCTTATGATCCATGTTGGACCAAGTTTATGTATGGATACATAGAGACTTGGGCCACATGAACCATGGATCATAAACCCATGGGTATGGATTTGGGTTATACCCATGACCCTTGAAATCCAACATATAAATACATGCTCTTAACCTAAAAAACGCCTACATGCTTGTTCTTGGAGTTCATGGGTGTTTTGGGTGCATGGAATTCTCTCTCAAGTTCCACCTTTGTCCATGATGTGTTGTGACTTCATTTGACGCTTCCACACTATTGGGGCTAAGCTCTTTAAGGCCAAATTCATCAAGTTCTACAAGGTACACAAAGAGGTAAACTTCTAACTAGTATTTTATGTAGTTTATATCATTTGTATGCTAGTTGTAGGATTAAAGCTTTGGAAACCATTTGCATGTATAATTAGTGAAAACATAAATCCAAAGCTTCTAGGGTTGTATGTGCACCATAGGATGTTGTAGTAAATAAAACCCAACATAAACGACTTTCCAGCTCCTAGTAGTCTATCAGGTTGGGTCGGGAAAGGGTACAAAGTATGTCCTACTTGCAATGAAGACACTCCTTCATATCGTGAAACAAATAAATTCGTATATATTGGTCATCATCGTTTCCTAGATGCCAATGATTCTTTAAGAAAGAGGTTGAACTTAAATGGGATGGAAGAGACAATACCCGCTCCGAGAAACTTTAGTAATGATGACATACAAGAGCAACTAGGTCGTCTAGTAACTCATAAACTGGGTAAACATCCTAAGCATAGAGGAGGGGATATAAAGAGGCAATATTTCGAGTTCAATTGGTCGAAGCGAAGCATTTCCTTTGAACTCGAGTATTGGTCTTCTCTGCAGCTGAAACACAACGTAGATTTCATGCATGTTGAGAAAAATGTGGATGAGAGTTTGTTAGGTACTTTGCTAATGAACGTTAAAAGTAAAGTCACATCAAGTGCATGAGAGGACTTGATAATTCTAAATATTCGGAGAAATGAATGGTTGCAAAGAAAGGGTGACAAGTTTCATAGACCCCATGCAATTTACTCTTTCACGAAATCTAGTCGACAACTCTTTTGTCAATTTATAAAAGATGTTAAACTGCCAGATGGGTTTGGGTCTAACATCAGTAAGAAAGTGAACGGTACCAATACTAACATTATTGGGTTAAAAAATCATGACCATCACATTATTATGCAATGTTTGATACCGATTGGATTTAGAGGGTTGTTAGATAAAGACACGTATACACATATTGAGACCTTTATACGTTTTAAAAGCAACTTTGCTCTAGAACATTGAAGATGGAGGATATAAGGAAAGGAAAAGTAGACATTATTGCAATCTTGTGCAAGTTAGAATTGATTTTCTAACGACTCACTAATCATAACAAATTTAAGCTTTTAAAAACAACTCAAAGTCATAAAGTGTTTACAAAATAATTGTTGCCAAATTTTTATCAATATTAGAGTATGCCAAAATGATAAAGCCATAAAACAGAGGATGTGTACGGTCACGCCTTCGCCTTCCCGCAATCATCAGAAGTACCTAAAACAATAAACTAAAACCGTTATCCAAAGCTTAGTGATTTACCCCAAAGTACCACCACATACAACATGTCAAACAACATCATGCATAACTGAGCCTTCATCCTGACTGGACCGCCTCGCAGGTGTAACGCCCCGTTCCTGGTACGCATTTAATTTATTAAAATATTCATTTTTGTAAGAGCTACTTGACGAGTTGGTAGCCCTAACTCGTCGAGTAGGTGCCAGCTTGGTCGTGGGATTTAAATGGTCTACTCGACGAGTCCGAGCCTGGACTCGGTTGTAACGCCCGTGTTTCCAGGATAGGCATTAATGATGATGAAATAGTCTAGGTCAACCTTTGTAACTCATTTTGAAGAAATGAAGAGGAATTATGTGATTATTATGTGAATTATGTGTTTTATGCTTAATTATTAGGATTTAATTAATTAAGAATAAAAATGAGCGTCGAAAATAAATATTAGATAAAGTCGATATCTATTAAGAAAGTTGTAGTGGTCGTGACAAGGATTCCGGATATATAAAGAATACCGAAATCCGAGTTATAACGAATAAGTTATGACCTGTCGAAGTTTCGCGACAAAACCGGCACGGTGCTGAATGACGTAAAAAGTGAGTTTTTGATAAACTACTTTTTAGCCTTAGTGATCTAAATGAAAGTCGTAGTGTTCGTTAAACCGAGAGTATGCATAAAAAGAACGCCCAAATCTGACTTCGTATGAGGAAGTTATGATTTTTCTAAGTTTCAGCTTAGAAGTAGACAGCTAAAAACTCAAATTTTAGATCGAGTGATTTTTAGCCGACACGACCTAAATCGACGGTCTCGTCAATAGTAGTACAACAGTAAAAAGACAGACGAAAACGGACGTCGGATGAAGAAGTTATGAATTTTTAACGGATTTCCTGTCCCGGTCTGTTAAAAATAATAATATTAAAATTAAATTCAAAATTAGCCGACGAAGTCTCAACGGAAGTTGTAGAGTATAATTTTACCTACGCGTGCACATAAAGAACGTCAAAAACGGAGCCCGTATGCGAAAGTTATGGATTTTAGAAGTTTTGGCTCAAAAATCGAGAAAAACACGAAATCCGAGAAATTTCGCATGGTCATGCTTCGGCCATGTCACCCTCGCTTGTAGCACACCACGTTTCCGAATTACTGAGTCACCCGAGATCAGCTGGCGAGGCGTGTCGCACCATCCTAGCAGCGAAGGGTCGGCCAATCAGAAGCTGCCCTGTGCCATCTCCGTGTCCGATCTCGGTGAGTCATCCGAAGCAGGTGAGTCATCCGAAGTGCTGGACCAATCCGAAGACAACGCGTGTCCGAGCCTCGCACCGCCATCAGCCTTCCCTCGCCTCCGAACCTCGCAGCTACGACGCGTGTCTCCTTCTCCTTGCTTCGGGTCTGAAGCTCGCCCCTATAAATAGAGGGATGCGAGACCTCCCGGGTAACTTTGGAAATTTGCCATTTTTCACCCCTAATTTCATATTTTAGCTATTTCCACATCCCCCAAAGCCCCGGTATCATACCAAACACCCAAAACACATCCCGAAGTGCCCGAGAAGCCCGAGAAATTTATCTTTTCGGTTTGAAGCTCCACCCTCGCAGAGCCCGGTTTCTCAATAAAACTCCCGGTTTTATTAGAAACGATTGTTTTAGGAAACGAAGTGCTGCCCGATTATCATTAAATCAAGTGAGTGTATAGTCACTTTCATCTTACACATAGATATGAAGTATTTTATATAAAATACGTGCTATGTGAATATATATTGTTTGTTTATTTGAGATGGATGTTGAAGGAATGATATATACAGGTTTTTAAATAATTTAAACTGTATATGTATTTTTTATCTACAAAAATGTTGGGTAAAACATGGGTAGATGAAATAGTTGGTATGTGATGAAAGATGAGTTGGATAAATGAGATGATCGGTGATATAGATCATGAGATAAGGGTGAGTGATGAAATATGATAGAAGCACTTACCCAAACGTTGGCCCCCGTCATTCAACAGAGTATGGATGACAGCCATGGACTATTCTAGATGATCTGTGGAACACTAGAAGACTCGCAACCTGTAAGTGTGTGAACTATATGTTCATCAGTTGTACTCTAAAAACCCATTGACATGTATTGCAGGGGGGATTCCAGTGAATAATATTGTCGATAAATAAGAGCTATGGACTTAGCACATGTTGTATAAACCCTGGCAGCTATGGACTTAGTGCCTGTTGTATAAACCCTGGTGACGATGTGACTTCGTGCCTATTCCTTAGGATGAATCCTTAGGAATGAGTGATAGTTGATTCTTAGGGTAAATCCTTAAGAAATAAATAAGATAATGGGGTTGGGGTAATTTGGTTGATTGTTTGATGTTTAAGCATAATAAATTTATTTATCATGGGTTGAAAACCCTATATGCTCACCAGGCTCCCAAGCCTGACCCACTCAGCTTTTTATATTACAGGTAGTGGACCCCAAGCATAGTCGGATGATGATGAGTGATTTTTGGATTATAGGCCAGTAGTTGTAAATAACTGTTGTAAGGCTTATAATGTCTTGTTTATGCTTTTGATCTGTATCGGAACATGACATCCCGAGGTTTTGATATAAAATGAAAATATATATTTCTTAAAGAAAGGTTTTGATAAAATTTTATCATGTTTTGTTTTGGGAACAAATTCCGCAACATCTTTTAAAAGGATTACTCTGATTTTATTTTAAAAAGCATAAATTAAATCGGTCTTTTCTGGCCGAGAAATTTGGGGATGTCACAGTTGGTATCAGAGCATTAGTTTAAGCGAACTAGGAATTTGTAGGATTTCTAGACTTAAACTTAGAATGCTAAATGATGATTGTGAGATGAGTGTCTACCATATTTTAGACACGAGCACTAGTCTTTTTTAGGAAAGATGCCTAAAATGCTTTTATGTGCTAAATGCTATATGTTTGCCATATATGCCATTATTTGTTCGGATCCATGGTCTGATGCCGACCGGATCTGGAAACCTTTTGTGTGTAGGATTCTAAACGTATGACTACGATATTAGAACTAACATATAAACGTTTCGGAGTAATAACGAAGATTTAACGTCTATCAAAAATAAAGATCTAAATTCACCTACGATTGGTGTATAGATCGAAATGGCGAGTACTCAAAGTGGATTCGGAAACGATAACCCGCAGCCCGAGCCAATCACGATGGCTGGGGTACAGGAAATGGTGCGTACGATGTTGGATCAACAGATGGATGAGACAAAACGTTTACTTCAACAAAATAAGGACGAACTTACTGTGCCAGTACGTCAGGCATCTGCTCTTGAGGCAACTATCTGGGTTGCTAAGTCTATTGAAGAAATGATCAATGACAGGACCGCCAACAAGGTTGAAGTTGGCAAGAAGAGGAAATTTAAGGAGTCTTCAAGGTCCAACAAGAGCAACATATTCTCAAAGTCTGGAAAAAGAGGAGGTAAAGGAAAATGGTGCGGGAAGTGCAAAAATAAACACTCTGGGAATTATGGCAGGAAGGTGAATTGCTTCAAGTGTGGAGAAATTGGGCATTACGTCAATGAGTGTACGATTCCCATGGGGGTGTGTTACGGATGTAAGGAAGAAGGCCATATTTCTAAGGACTGCCCGAAGAAAAATGAAGTAACAAGGCCAAGCGCACCGCTAACGCCAAGGGAATTTTAGAATATCCTCAACGAAGCAAATATCAATGCTAGGAATTAGAAGTAAAGACTTGATACCCGAAGATCAAGTTATGAAGTAGTAATGTGATCAGTAACAAGTGGTTTAGCCTATTAGAGGCATAGTATAGGGTAAACTTGAACCTCTGTGTAATCGTTTCAAGAAATAATATAAGCCCTGGTTTTGTCATCTGATGAATTCAATGACTATGTGAAATTCTTGTATGGTGACTTGGAGAACTGCGAGACAATACTTGGGACGGGTACGAGTAGGTATGAATAGTAGTAGAGGCCTATAATATCGGAAGCACATGACTCGTACTTGGATCAGGGAAAGTCACAAGGTTACCAAGGAGCTAGTAATTGATTCCTTCTTGTTCTAGTCTGTCGTTACCATCGTTTCGGTAATGACTAAGAAGATGATTGTTATTCCGACCTTAGAGGTCATATCGAATCGAGTCCGACTAAGATGAGTATGTCACGTAGTTCAGAGAACCAAGTTCGATGTAGCATTTGACTTAAGTCAGAAGATTGAAGTGAAAAATGATCAAAGCGATCAATAGAAGTATCGCGCTCGTTGTTAAAGAAGTTGGTAGTTAGAAATGATACATGTTGAACTGTGATTGTATCACATTAGAACATGAAGGAAGGTATAGTCTGTTCCGGAATTTGTCTCTAAGAGACCTGAGTCTAAGCAGTGCATTATACGATGAGAGATCATTAGAACATGACCCATCGGTCTGTTACAATAAATGCAGGAAATTACTTATTCTAAGAAGAAGAAGGAGTCCTCAATAAGGATTTATTTTGTAACTCGAAGGTTACGATTGAAAGTCCTACGGAGATCTGAAGCTTTTTAGGAGTAGCTGGATATTACCGAAGGTTTATCCAAGGCTTTTCTTCAATCGCTACTCCATTAACAGCTTTGACCCACAAAGGAGCTATTTATACTTGGAATGAGAAGCATAAGGAAGCTTTTGAGAAGTTAAAGAAGAAGTTGTGTGAAGCACCGATTCTTTCTTTACCTGAAGGAGTTGATGACTTCGCAGTTTATAGCGATGCATCTGGAGTTGGGTTAGGTTGTGTTCTGACCCAAAGGGATAAAGTGATAACGTATGCATCGAGGCAATTGAAAGAGTATGAAAAGAACTACCCCACTCATGATCTGGAGTTGGCAGCGGTAGTATTCGCCTTAAAGATATGGATGCACTATCTTTATGGCACTAAATGTAAACTTTTCACTGATCATAAGAGTCTTCAATATCTCTTTAATCAGAAGGAATTGAACATGAGGCAACGACGCTGGCTAGAGTTACTCAAGGACTACGATTGTGAGATACTTTACCACCCTGGTAAAGCAAATGTTATTGCTGATGCTCTCAGTCGGAAGGTAAACCTTAAAAAGAAAAGGCCAAGAGCGTTGAGAATTGAAGTTGTCTCGACAATTATGGAAAGTATAAAGAAAGCTCAAGAGGAAGCTTTAGAGAAAAATGACTGAAAGGAAGAATGTTTGGGCAAAACGTTAGTGTTTGATACAATCGGTCAAGGACTGAAGGTATTCCAAGATAGGATTTGGGTACCTAAGACGGGAGGAGTAAGAGACCTTCTGATGTAAGAAGCTCACAAGACCATGTACTCGATTCATCCCGGAAGTACCAAAATGTATAGGGATCTAAAACCATACTACTGGTGGCCGACGATGAAGCTCGATGTTGCAAAGTATGTGGCTAAGTGTGTAACATGTGCTAGGGTTAAGGCACAACATCAGAAACCGTATGGGAGTTTAGAACCTTTATCTGTACCCATGGGTAGATGGGAAGACATCACCATGAATTTCGTGACTAAACTGCCCTGAACAAAGAACGGTCACGACATGATTTGGGTGGTCGTTGATCGCTTCACTAAGAGTGCGTATTTCATAGCAGCTAACGAGAAATGGTTTATGGATAAACTTGCGAATTCTTACGTGAAGGAAATTTTAAGGCTTCACGGTGTTCCGTTAATGATTGTATCAGATCGTGACAGCCGTTTTACCTCAAGGTTTTGGAGGAGTCTACAAGAGGAATTGGGTACCAAGTTGTGTTTGAGTATAGCTTACCATCCGCAAACCGATGATCAGAGTGAACGAACAATTCAAACGTTGGAGGATATGCTAAGAGCATGTACCCTGCAATTCCAAGGTAACTAGGATGAACATTTACCTCTGGTAGAATTTTCCTATAATAATAGTTTCCACTCAAGCATCAAGATGGCACCTTACCAAGCTTTGTATGGAGAAAAGTGTCGAACGCCGTCATGTTGGCTGGAAGCTGGGGAAAAGCAGTTTGTGGGACCTGAAATAGTCCATCATACTGCTGAAAAGTTGAAAGTGATTAGGGAAAGGATGTTAGCTGCTCAAGATCGTCAAAAGAGCTATGCTGACAAGAAAAGACAACCGATATCATTCGAAGTTGGAGATTTGGTTTTACTTAAAGTCTCGCTGTGGAAGGGACTTATAAGATTTGGTAAAAGGGGAAAGTTGAGTCCAATGTTTATTGGACCGTTTAAAGTTCTTCAGAGGATCGCGAATCAAGCTTACAAGCTAGAATTACCAGAAGAACTAGATGGTATTCATAACACCTTCCATGTGTGTTATATGAGGAAGTTCACGGGAGATGTACCCGACATAATTCCAATTTCTGAATTAAGGTTGGATGAAAAGAAGAGGTTAATTGGAGAACCAGAGACAATCGTTGACCGTAAGACTAAGAAGTTGCGACGCAAGATGGTCGATTTAGTGCTTGTGCAATGGAAACATACAAATGGGCCAAATCTTACCTGGGAAACGGAGAGTGACATGATGAGTCGCTACCCGCATTTGTTTACTGATGTGTGATTCCGGGGACGGAATCATCCTAAGGGGGAGAGAATTGTAACGCCCGTGTTTCCAGGATATGCATTAATGATGATGAAATACTCAAGGTCAACCTTTGTAACTCATTTTGAAGAAATGAAGAGGAATTATGTGATTATTATGTGAATTATGTGTTTTATGCTTAATTATTACGATTTAATTAATTAAGAATAAAAATGAGCGTCGAAAATAAATATTAGATAAAGCCGATATCTATTAAGAAAGTTGTAGTGGTCGTGACAAGCATTCCGGATATTTAAAGAATACCGAAATCCGAGTTATAACGAAGAAGTTATGACCTGTCGAAGTTTCGCGACAAAACCGGCACGGTGCTGAATGACGTAAAAAGTGAGTTTTTGATAAACTACTTTTTAGCCTTATTGATCTAAATGAAATTCGTAGTGTTCGTTAAACCGAGAGTATGCATAAAAAGAACGCCCAAATCTGACTTCGTATGAGGAAGTTATGATTTTTCTAAGTTTCAGCTTAGAAGTAGACAGCTAAAAACTCAAATTTTAGATCGAGTGATTTTTAGCCGACACGGCCTAAATCGACGGTCTCGTCAATAGTAGTACAACAGTAAAAAGACAGACGAAAACGGACGTCGGATGAAGAAGTTATGAATTTTTAACGGATTTCCTGTCCCGGTCTGTTAAAAATAATAATATTAAAATTAAAGTCAAAATTAGCCGACGAAGTCTCAACGGAAGTTGTAGAGTATAATTTTACCTACGCGTGCACATAAAGAACGTCAAAAACGGAGCCCGTATGCGAAAGTTATGGATTTTAGAAGTTTTGGCTCAAAAATCGAGAAAAACACGAAATCCGAGAAATTTCGCATGGTCATGCTTCGGCCACGTCACCCTCGCTTGTAGCACACCACGTTTCCGAATTACTGAGTCACCCGAGATCAGCTGGCGAGGCGTGTCGCACCATCCTAGCAGCGAAGGGTCGGCCAATCAGAAGCTGCCCTGTGCCATCTCCGTGTCCGATCTCGGTGAGTCATCCGAAGCAGGTGAGTCATCCGAAGTGCTGGACCAATCCGAAGACAACGCGTGTCCGAGCCTCGCACCGCCATCAGCCTTCCCTCGCCTCCGAACCTCGCAGCTACGACGCGTGTCTCCTTCTCCTTGCTTCGGGTCTGAAGCTCGCCCCTATAAATAGAGGGATGCGAGACCTCCCGGGTAACTTTGGAAATTTGCCATTTTCACCCCTAATTTCATATTTTAGCTATTTCCACTTCCCCCAAAGCCCCGGTATCATACCAAACACCCGAAACACGTCCCGAAATGCCCGAGAAGCCCGAGAAATTTATCTTTTCGGTTTGAAGCTCCACCCTCGCAGAGCCCGGTTTCTCAATAAAACTCCCGGTTTTATTAGAAACGATTGTTTTAGAAAACGAAGTGCTGCCCGGTTATCATTAAATAAAGTGAGTGTATAGTCACTTTCATCTTACACATAGATATGAAGTATTTTATATAAAATACGTGCTATGTGAATATATATTGTTTGTTTATTTGAGATGGATGTTGAAGGAATGATTTATGCATGTTTTTCAATAATTTAAACTGTATATGTATTTTTTATTTACAAAAATGTTGGGTAAAATATGGGTAGATGAAATAGTTGGTATGTGATGAAAGATGAGTTGGATAAATGAGATGATCGGTGATATAGATCATGAGATAAGGGTGAGTGATGAAATATGAGAGAACCACTTACCCAAACGTTGGCCCCCGTCATTCAACAGAGTATGGATGACAACCATGGACTATTCTAGATGATCTGTGGAACACTAGCAGGCTCGCAAACTGTAAGTGTGTGAACTATATGTTCATCAGTTGTACTCTAAAAACCCATTGACATGTATTGCAGGGGGGATTCCCGTGAATAATATTGTCGATAAATAAGAGCTGTGGACTTAGCACATGTTGTATAAACCCTGGCAGCTATGGACTTAGTGCCTGTTGTATAAACCCTGGCGACGATGTGACTTCGTGCCTATTCCTTAGGATGAATCCTTAGGAATGAGTGATAGTTGATTCTTAGGGTAAATCCTTAAGAAATAAATAAGATAATGGGGTTGGGGTAATTTGGTTGATTGTTTGATGTTTAAGCATAATAAATTTATTTATCGTGGGTTGAAAACCCTATATGCTCACCAGGCTCCCAAGCCTGACCCACTCAGCTTTTTATATTACAGGTAGTGGACCCCAAGCATAGTCGGATGATGATGAGTGATTTTTGGATTATAGGCCAATAGTTGTAAATAACTGTTGTAAGGCTTATAATGTCTTGTTTATGCTTTTGATCTGTATCGGAACATGACATCCCGAGGTTTTGATATAAAATGAAAATATATATTTCTTAAGAAAGGTTTTGATAAATTTTTATCATGTTTTGTTTTGGGAACAAATTCCGCAACATCTTTTAAAAGGATTACTCTGATTTTATTTTAAAAAGCATAAATTAAATCGGTCTTTTCTGGCCGAGAAATTTGGGGATGTCACATCGGTGAGTCGGTCCATCAGGAGGAAACCCTAATGTTCAGGGTTTGGATCCTATTTAAACATCATATCTGGCCTCCACCCTAACCTCCATCACCTCCAAACCCTATTATCCAAACCCTAATCTGCCATAAGTGATTTGGAGCTAGTTCTTGCCATTTTTGAGTGTTTTTGTGCATTGTGAAGCTTGTGGAAGAAGAAGAAGAAGATAGAAGGATCAAAGGGGAAGAAGTAGATCCAGGAGCTACACTTCATTTACTGCATTTTTCTGGTAATCAAGTTTCCAATTTGATCATTCTTCTCTTAGATCTAGTTATCTCCATATTATGAAAGTTATGGGTCAAGAACCTTGGTCCTTGGGGTTGGGACGTCCCAAGTGACTTATATCTCAGATCTAGGATCTAGAAAGGGTTCCATGGCATAAAGTGTTGGATTAGTGTCTAAGTCCATAACTATAATTGCTATGTACTTGACCGGAGAGTAGCATGGTCCATTTGGGTTGCATGGCACCGGAACAATCTGAAGGATGGATAATTTAGAAGAGGTTATTTATGGTTTATTAATATATTATAAGTTCTAATATATTAATATGAAATCTTATTATTTAATTAGTATTGATCAAGAATTAATTTGGAATTAATTTTGTGATCAAAATAGACTAATTAAATATATGGGGATTGATTGTGTAAATCATTCATTCTTATAATGTGAGCTTATGATCCATAGTTCTTTGTGTTGGGCTAAACCCATGTGGTGACCCATGGATGATCCATGGAGGTTTAAACCCATGGAGCATGAGGAATATGGAAGGTCATGCACATTAGGGTTTGCATGGTGTAACCCTAATTAAGCCACACTATATAGAACCCCTCTAGCTCATGAAATCGGACCTAAGTAAGCTTACAAGAGGGCAAGCCAATTTTATGAGTGGAAGTAACCTCCTCTCAAGTTCCTCCATTGTTGGTGGTGTTGTGTTATTCCATTTGAGGTGCAATACTTGGGGCACTAAGTTCTTAAAGGTCCAAGGTTTCCAACTACAATAAAATGTATGTCATCTAACTAGAATTTTGTAGTAAAGATACTCCATTGTATGCTAGTTAGGATGATGCTTTGGAAAAATAAAAGTTTGCATGTATATTAGAGAAAACATAGATCCAAAGCATCTAGGGTTGCATGTACACCATAGGAGTGTTAGAATGCTCAAAAACCCTTTAGTGGTATCAGAGCCCAGGGTTGTTTTCTTATATACTTGATGCTACTTGTTTTCAAAGCTTAAAAAAATTGATTTTTTTTGTCTGGACAGTGGACTCGCCGAGTCCACCCTATAAACTGACCAACTCGCCGAGTCAGTTCATGCACTCGGCGAGTTGGTGTTCCTGGATGCAGAATTTTGAGTTTTAAGGCTGAAATTGGACTAGGATCATTACCCTAAACCTTTTTTGAACTTATAAACCTGTTTTTGATGTGGTAATGATCATGCTTATCCAATTTAAAATATAATTGTCAAAGTTTCATGTTTTGTATTAGTTTATATGGTTAGGCTAATTACATGAAATTTGTTTGATATGAATTGTCTTGTTCTTATGAGTTTAATTTAGATCATTGACAAATTGTTTGATTTTGTAAGTTACATTAGTTGATCTAAATGTTTTTGATGAATTCCATAACTTGTCCTCAAGTTATGGAAAAATGAAAAGTCTTTCTTTTAAAAGGTCATTAAAACTCATAGGTTTTGGGAAAGTGAAGAGTCTTTTACATAAATGTTTTTTTATGAACTCCATAACTTGTCCTCAAGTTATGGATTTTCAAGAGTCTTTTCATTAAAACCTATATTAAACTCATATGTTATGGATTCCAAAAGTTTTTTGAATAGTTCAAAACTTGCCCTCAAGTTTTGGAATTTGTAAATGTAAAAGTCTAACTTTTGAAATAGTTAATTCCAAACCCTAGAATTTTAAAGTTTAAAATTCTACTCTTATACTATTATAATATTATAGGTTTAATATTTATATATGTATAAGAACAAAGTCAGTCATACCGTTAGTAGGCCTCATTCACGAAGTCGGTCTATAAGGGGGATATAAGGTTACTGCCTATAAAATGGCAGTTTAATGAGTGTCAACTCTCACCCACCGCTTCCTTGACTGGTGGAGGGTCGTTAGCCGAACGGGTGGGATAGGACTCTAATTCTCCCTTCATTAAAAGTATAATGATAAATATGAAGTAACAAAACACTTATAAATTCCCAAATCTTAGTTACTTAGGAAAATGTGAATATGGTGCTAACCCATGAAATTGCACTTTACACCTTGTTAAGTCGGTAGTGGAGCGTGTGTGGTTAACCGACACACTAATCTGGGACTGATAGTGCATGGAAAAGGGTAGCTTGATGTTAATCATAGATTAGTGGATCGTGTGTGGTTAACTGGCACATTGATTAAGTGGTTGTAACATTGGGTGTACCAAGCTAATTTGCATGGTTATTCACACCTTGTTTGTGATCCTCAACATCCCAGTCATAAACTTGAAGGGCACAATCGAGATTTAAACATGCCATTGAAAGTTTCAATGAATCTCAAAGGATCTAGGAATTTCAATTCACTTAAAAGCTAAAATTCTTTTTCGTTTTTCGTGATGGAAATTGGTAAATCGTCATTTACCTACCTTCAAATATTTTGCAATTGAATTACAACATCCCTCTTCCAAATTGTAAAATATTGTGTTGGGTCCTAGCCTTAATATTTCATTTGGGTGTTATATTAAGGACTTAAATCAACTAACTTGAACTTCTCCCATTGTAGATGTCTAGTTCAGACAACTATGGTCTTTCCAAATCTTTTGGAACAAGCTTTCTTCTTGAAGATGATGTCCCGCGGTTGGATCGTGGAAGTCATACTTCACTTCCTCCACCTCCTCCAATAATTCTCCCTAACCCACAAGTTCAAAGACTTGAAAAATTCAAGGTCACTCAAGCCCTACTTGCAATGAAACATCAAGATGGAAGGCCTGTGTGTACTCACGTCTTGGAGATGAAGTCACATATTGACAGGCTGATTGTATTGGGTGTCGTTGTCTCGAGGAAGTTGGCTGTTGATTGGGTTCTTCAGTCACTTCCCGAGTCATATAGTGACTTCATTAAGGACTACTATGTGACAGACCACGACATGACCCTTTTTGATCTTACCTATTTGCTTGTTGCTGCTGAATCAGCAATGATTTGGCGCACTGGAAAAGCAAATTTGATTGGAAGATCTACTCCCCAAACTTCCATGGACATTGACAATGGAAACATTGGAAGTCCAGAAAAGATTTCTCTTTCCAAGGGAAAGAGAAAGGCTAAGTCTAAGATTGTCCCGTGTACCATTCCCAAAGAGTCTATATGTTTATGTTGCCAAGAGAAGGGGCATTGGTTGCGAAGCTGTCCTGACTACCTAAAAAATCTGAGAAAAGGTAGAATCGAAAAGTTTGACTTTGCTTCAGGTAAGTCTACTGTCTAACTCTATTAAGTTCCTAATTGTTTATTCTTAATACATGATGTGACAAGGTTGCATTTGATGTTTTGTAGGATCATGCAAAGGGAAGGAAGCTTAAAGGAAGAGTATGTTGAATCTGATCACGGAGATGGATTTCAATCGCATGGTTCGAAGATCAGATTTTTGAGCTGCTGCTTAGGAGTTATGATAGATTGCTAGGAAATATGTAATAACATAGTTTTCATTTGTAATTGCATTGTAAGGAAAAGTTTTTTCCGCATTTTATAAATAAATAATTTTTTTTATTTTATTATATCTCTTTGCAATGGAATTTGTGGAAATTGATGTTTGTATGTTTCTATGTTAGCAATATGAATTTGATTCTTTCGTTTGTGGTAGTGTCGAGTATTTTCCAAATAAGGAAAGATTCTCATCACCCAAGTTTCAATTAGACAGAAACTTGGAATCATGCAAGTTGTATTGTATGATGAATGAGAATTTTCATCTTTGGTAAATTAAGACTAGTTCCTTGTTCACATGTATATGTGAGTCAAGTGAAGGACTAGGGGATCGGCTACACTAGGTGTGCGCTGGTCAAGATCCACCACAAAGATCAATAATACTATTCGTCATGATTTACTAAAGTTTAGTAAACATGGTTATGCTTACAAGTTTAAGTATAATTCTGAAACATTGGAAAAGGTTCAATATATGGCAGAACGAATAAGAAGAATCAAATTAGGCAGAAAGATAAAAGTTTCTCCAATCTGAAAAGATGGGAGAGTACTTTACTATCGTGTTTTATGATCATCTTAATGTTTATGGAAAAACCATATCACAATTAATCCTCTAAAGACATCTTAGTGTGTTTGTATGGATAAGAAGAGGAATCATGAATTATTGAAATAGTTTAAATCAAGAAGATGAGTCATACTTCGTTCCCAAAACAAGTCTTAAAGTCATACTCAAAGATTGTAACTTTGAGTGACATAATCTTAAGAAAGGTTTAAAACACTTGTCAAATGTAGAGTAAAAGTTTTCTACTCTTGTACATTTGAAATTGGTAAGTTTTGATGATTTTGGATAAAACAAAGACCAACTAAGGCCAATTGTGTGAAGTGTTTGTCATGATAAGAATCCGCACTAACTCTTGAATATTTGTTTTGTCAAGGAATGATTCATGACAAGAGAATCGTATATGTCAAGAGGGCAGTGGGAGTCTTAAAGATATTGGAAAAGCTTCAAGAACTAATTAAGAATAAAACCTATTGTTTATCACTAGCACACGAATTGAGGTTTATAACCTATCGTGTTGACATATTCTTATTTCTATGTCCATTCCAGTTAAAGTTGACTATGCAGTTCTATGAGTTCTCAGTTGTTTGCATAACTACTTTGAAGCATTGGTAGGCCCTTGTGCTGCCAAGTGGCAAGAAATTAAGATTGAACAAGTTCAGTCCATATGAGTTTGGATTTGTCACTGACCTTGTCTTGTGATTATGGTTATGAAAAATTCACATGGATAGGAACATATACACCATAAAATCTAAGTGTCATAAGGTTTCTCTCCGACTCATGAAAATGATAGTGAGGAAACGCTCTCACTAAGTAGATTTTAAGGAGATAGAATTGTGATATTTGCATTCTCAAATTCAATTATGATTACGGCATCCCTCTTCATAATTTGGATTGTGAGAAAACGCAAAGGGTGTAAACATTTGAGACTTATTGCTATAAGTTCTAAAATTGTTTAGACACACATGTGAGCTATCTAAGGAAAGGTGTATGAGTTTGAGAAGCCTAGATAAAGTCTTATCGAAGCGTCTCATATCAGAAATCTGAACTTTGGTAATGAGAGTCAATAAGTATTGATTTTTAGAAGTCTAACTGATTTCTGAATACATGTCAAAGCTAGTGGGAGCATAAGTGTTATGCTAATAAAGATAATAATTATTATGCTAGTGGGAGCATAATTATTATGGAAAGTGTTGCAAGTTGGCAATGTTAATTATAGAAAACAAAAGTTTCAAGTCGCAAAGTCACAGGGTTTGAAAAGTTGTTTTGCTATAATTAAGGGAGAGAAATTTATACTTCATTTCAAATCTAAAATCTCAGATTGTGAGATTTTAATAAAATTTAGTCAAATATATATATGAATGTTATGTTGGAATGGTTCAACATAAGGAAATTCTATATATGGAAATGTTAATTGCGTTCTCAAATTTGATTATGATTACAGCATCCCTCTTCATAATCAAAATTATGAAAACATGGCAAATAGAAATATTATAGCAAAAGACTGATTAAGTATCATGTCTTTATGTTAGACATTATGAATCGTGTCCCATATGCTTCGGGTATAGGATCGATTCATATGCTATAATATTCTCGTGGTTTAATTTTCCTAATGCCTAGGGCATTTAGAGGGAAAAAGAAATAGAACCAGATATGACTAAAGTGGTTAAACAACTATTAAGGACAATCTAAGGCTCGTCAAAGATTGGTCGCTTAAGGACAGTTGGAAGTATAGTAATGGATGAACCAGATTGGCATTATTATGAATAGACATGAGTATATTAATAATGAGTTGTCGTATGGCAAATATGGAATGTTTCCATATTGGGAGTTGAAGAATAGATGGAAAAGTTAGAAACTTTTATGCAAGAAGGATGTTCAAAGGAATGTACTTTGAATTTGAGACTTCATTTCCATGGAATTGTCTTGTAACAATCTCCAAAGGAATATTTTGTAATATCATTGTTCAAGTCTCTGAGACTTTTGGCACCTAGACATTACAAAAGAATCTTTGCATGATAGTTTAGAATCTAACACTTTCTAGCAGTGAGAAGAATTTGGAATTCTTACACTAGAAATATGGATTTGGAATTTTGAAATGAGCATCATTGAAATGTTTTTCAATTGATCTATTTCACAAAGTAAGGACCATAGACAAACATAGTATACATGCTTGGTGCATGGCATAACTATTGTTTAGACAAACATAGTGTGCATGCTTGGAGCATTGCATAACTATTGTTTTAATTCAAGTATTAAGTTGATTATTCGAAACATTATACAATGAATAATGAGTAATCAATATGGGACTTAAAAGTTTTGGTCCATATAGGATTAGTATTATTCTTGTGTTTCACTTTGCATGTTTTGACTTCCCGAATAACTAGGTTATTCAAACCATCCACATTTGATCATACTTTGGAAGTAGGTATTGAGGCAAGACTGTCACGAATGGGTCTGTAGAGGTGTTTTAGTCATAGCACAAGTTTGCTACAGTGTTCATGAGTGCTCCTGGAATAAGATTCGAGTACTGGATACAGCCCACAATCATTTGAATCACTTCATGGCTTTTATCACGAGTAATCATGAGACGATAATATCTTATATTCTTGAAATAGAGACATGTGATTTGTAGTTGCGAGTCGGTTACACATTAACATATGTAAACGCACCAGTAACGTGGATGTTATAAAACATATTGTTGTGTGTAATTTGATGAGTAAGTACAAGAGAGCATTTGGGTCGAAGTTTATCCGTTCCTTTTACCCTATGTGGATAAAAGCGATATTTGTGGGCCCCTCGATGATTTAGTGATGACACCAGGCCTGGACTGATTTGATTTGTTCAAGTAGTCAGTTGTCATAAATCGGAAATCGGGAAACAACAGATGGACAGAGAGAATGATTATAATCCATGTCTTAGTCCATATGATATCTAGAATGGAGGAATATATGATCCCTTATCTAATGGACACGTCATTGACTAGGTCAGAGTTCGACAGCGGCTTTTAAGAGCTACGATTGCTAGTCGGGTTGTGGAGTCACTAACCTTGTCTTGTGATTATGGCTATGACAAATTCACATGGATAGGAAAATATACACCATAAAATCTAAGTGTCATAAGGTTTCTCTTCGATTCATGAAAATGATGGTGAACAAACGCTTTCACTAAATAGATTTTAAGTAGATAGCAATTGTGATATTTTCATTCTCATGTCGTAAGTGGAGCGTGTGTGGTTAACCGGCACACTAACTAATGAGAATGGCAAAAGGTCTAGACAAACATGTGAGCTATCTAAGGAAAGGTGTTTGATTTTAATAAAGTCTTATCAAAGCAATCTCGTATCAGAAATATGAACTTTGGCAAGAAAGTCAATAAAGTATTGATTTCTAGAAGTCTAGTTGATTTTTGGATACATGCCAAAGCTAGTGGGAGCATAAGTGTTATGCTAGTAACATAATAGTCATTATGCTAGTGAGAGCATGATTATTATGTTAAGTGTTGCAAGTTAGCAATGTTAATTATAGAAAACAAAGTTTCAATTTGCTTTGAAAAGTTGTTTTGCTATAATTAAGGGAGAGGATTTTATACTTCATTCCAATTCTACAAGCTTAGATTGAGATTTTAATCAACTTTAGTCAAGGATATATATGAATGTTATGATGGAATGGTTCAACATAAGGAAATTCTATATATGTTGCATTCTTCGATTATAATTACGACATCCCTCATCATAGTTCGAATTGTGATAACATGGCAAATAAAATTATATGCATGAATTGTGTTCTATATGCTTCGGGTATAGGATCGATTACATGTGCTATAATATTTATCCATTCTAAATTTTCCAAATGCCTGGGGCATTAAGAGGGGAAAAGGGACTAGAACTGGATATGACAAAAAATGATTAAGCAATTGTCGAGGGCAGTCTGAGGTTTACCAAAGATTGGTTGCTCATTGACAATTGGAAGTATAGAGTAAGGACCATATTGACATATTCTGAAAGGAGGCAACTCTTGTTCAGAAGGGATAGTCAAAATGGGAATATGGAAATGTTTCCATAGGTGGAAGTTATTCTTTGAATTTGTGTAAGATTAGAAAACTTAATGCAAAGAAGGATGTTCAAAGGAATGTACTTTGAATGTGAGACTTTGTTTCCATGGAATTGCTCTCCATTAGAATACTTTGTAATGTCTGTTGCTAAGTCTTTGTGACTTGTGTGCATATTCATTACAAGAGGATCACTGCATATAAGTTTAGAATCTAACAAGATTACAGTAAATGGCAAGAATTTGGTATTCTTACATTTATTGTAAAGGATTTGGGATTGTAAAATGAGCATCACTGAAATATTGTCAATCGATCTGTTTCACAAAGTAGGGATCATAAGACAAACATAGTGTGCATACTTAGAGTATGGCATAGCTATTGTTTAGACAAACATAGAATGCATGCTTGGAGCATGGCGTGACTGTTGTTTTTAATTCAAGTATTAAGTTGATAAATCGAAACATTATATAATGAATAATGAGTAATCAATATGGTGCTTAGATAAAAGGTGTTTTATTTACACTCAAAGTGTTGGGGCCAAATAGGATTACTGTTATTCTTGTGTTTCACTTTGCATGTTTTGACTTCCCGAATAACTAGGTTATTCAAACGATCCACAGTCGATCATACTTTGGAAGTAGGTATTGAGGCAAGACTGTCATGAATGGGTTTGTAATCTGTCCAGGTGGCTAGACTTAGCTACAGTATTCATGAGTGCTTCTGGAATAAGATTCGAGTATTGGATTCAACCCACGCTCATTTGAATCACTTCATGGATTTTATCACAGGCGAATCATGAGACGATAATATCTTATATTCTTCAAACCTAGAGATATGAGTTATTGACTATGAGTTGGTTATACATTGATTGCACGAAAATACAATGGTAACTCGATGTTATAAAATGTGCATTTGTGTATGATTCAACAAGTAGTTAGTACAAGCATATGAGTCAAAGTTTATCCATTCCTTTTACCCTTAAAGGGATAAAAGCGATATCTGTGGGCCCCTCGATGATTTAGTGATGACACCCCTAAGTGCTTGGCCAAGCCTGGACTGATTTGATTTGTTCAATTAGTCGGTTGTCATAAATCAGAAATCGGGAAACAACAAATAGACAGAGAGAATGATTATAATCCATGTCTCAGGCCATATGATATCTAGAATGGAGGAATATATGATCTCTTATCTAATGGACACGTCATTGATTTGTTCAGAGTTCAGCAGCAGCTTTTAAGTGCTACGATTGCTAGTCGGGTTTTGAAGTCATACGCAATAATAGTTTTAGACTTATCCAAGTGGGAGACTGTTGGATTAGTGTCTAAGTCCATAACTATAATTGGTATGTACTTGACCCGATTGGCATGGTCCATTTGGGTTGCATGGCATCAGAACAATTTGGATAGGCTTTTGTGAAAAAAGGATATTTATGATTTGTTAATATATTATAAGTTCTAATATATTAATATCAAATCATATTATTTAATTAGTATTGATCAAGAATTAATTTGGAATTAGTTTTGTGATCAAAAGGAGACTAATTAAATATATGGGGATTGATTGTGTAAATCATTCATTCTTATATATGTGGGCTTATGATCCATAGTTCTTCATGTTGGGCTAAACCCATGGAGTAACCCATGGATACTCCATGGAGGTTTTAACCCATGGAGCATGAAGAATATGGAAAGACATGAGTTACATGGTGTAACCCTAATAGCCACCATATATAAGAACCCCATGGCTCAAGAAATTTGGACTAGTGTATACACAAGAGGGCAAGCCGATTTCTAGAGTCCATGTATCTCTTCTCATGGTTATTCCAAATGTTGGTGATGTTTTGTGAACCATTTGAGGTGTCACACTTGGGGCACTAGGCTCTTGAGCTCCATGGAATCAAGCTACATCAAAAAGGTATGTCTTCTAACTTGTTTATATTACCCAAGTATCAAAGATTGTATGCTAGTTAGGGTAATACCTTGGAAAGTTCAAGTTTGCATGTATAATAGAGAAAACATAGATCCAAGGTATTTAGGGTTGCATGTACACCATAGGAGTGTTTGAATGCTCAAAACCCATCATTTTTAGCCCTAAAAGACCAAGCATATACGGAAATTTCAGAGCTTTATGTGTCCAATAGATGCTAAAACCCTAGATCTGGGTTTCTATGTGTGGATTTGAGATTCTATGGCCTTTTGGACAAGATTCATGTCTTATAGGAATTAGGGTTTTATCTAAACCCTTTTAGAAGAGCTATGAACGGGTAAAGTTGGAAACTTTACTTTTAGGAAGTCCTTTCCAGTGGACAAACGAGCTAAGAACCTTGGATCTAGAAGATAGGGGCTTAATCTGTTAAGATGGCCAAACAAACAGAAGGACTCGTCGAGTCCATAAGGGAACTCGACGAGTCGTATCGTGTTATCCCGATTTCAGTTAGTAGAACTTGACGAGTTTGTAGAAGGACGCGACGAATGGATGAGCCAAGTCGCGACTAAGCATCCCGATAAAACTCGACGAGTCGGTGGAACAAATCTTCGAATTGAATCGCGCTTTCAGGATTTCTGAGTTATAGAACTCGACAAGTTAAGAGGTTGACTCGGCGAGTTGGTTAACCCAGAATATTGACTTTGACCAGAGTGTTGACCTTGACCAGGGGTAAAATGGACATTTTTTCCTATGAAGAGTTATCGGTTTTTGATTAAGTGTTATTATGGAATTGATAGCCGGAGAGTCGCCGGAGTAGCAGACAGGCATTCCTCGCTTGATTTTTTAGCAGTCAGTCTTTCAAGGTGAGTTTCCTTCAGTAGGAACGGGTCTACGCCACGAAGATCGGCCCGTATAAGTGATATGTAGTAGCTTTGAGTGAGTGGGGCCCGATGCTTATATATAGTAGCTAAGTGTAGGCGGGGCCCAAATCTCATAGTAGTTTAGAGTGGGCGGGGCCCGATGCTTATAGTATTATTTGAGTATAGATATGTGATTGTTTGGTAGATATACTTGTTAGCTGTGTGATCCTTGTATGCATGTTAGTAGCAGAGTGTGGGCGGGGCCCGAATCTCCTAGACAGCAGAGTGTGGGCGGGGCCCGAATCTCCTAAACAGCAGAGTGTGGGCGGGGCCCGAATCTCCTAGACAGCGGAGTGTGGGCGAGGCCCGAATCTCCTAGACAGCGGAGTGTGGGCGGGGCCCGAATTTCCTAGACAACAGAGTGTGGGCGGGGCCTGAATCTCCATGAGAGTGGAAGGTGCCCGTATCTCCTAGTTGCATGATATTTGTATGGTATGTGGTAGTTTGGGGAACTCACTAAGCTTCGTGCTTATAGTTTTCAGTTTTGGTTTCAGGTACTTCCACTAGCAAGGGGAAGGGCCCGGGATGATCGCATGACACACACCATAGCTTCAGCCTGGGATATTTAGACTACAATATTTTCATATGATTTTGATACAGTATTTTGATACGATGTTTTGAGATACACAATTATGGTTTCTTTATGATGATGGATGACGTATGGATTTATTATAAATGATTTTAAAAAGAAATTTTTGGCCTATATTTTTGGGATGTTTCAAGTTGGTATCAGAGCCTTGGTTTGAGGGATTCAGGCATGCTCTCGGGTGTGTCTGAATTCAAACTAAGGAATTGGTATGAAAAGTTTCAAAAGAAAATCATTATTATAAAAGAACTTTGAGAAAAAGAAAAGAATTTTGAAAAGAGAAAAGAACTTTGAAAAAGGAAAAAGGGTGTGGTGCATGTAATCAGCCGAGCTCAAGTAAGTACTCCCAAATTACCCATACAAGTTTATGTTATGTTATGATTATCAGCTTTATGAGAACAGCATGCTAGATTAGGACTATAGATCTAGGGAGGATGCCTTATGTGCCTATTATATGTGTATCAGCTTTATGATAATTGCATGCTAGTTTAGGACTAAGGATCTAGGAAGGATGCCTTGTGTGCCTGTTATATGTATCTCAACTTTATAAACTGCATGCTAGTACAGATTAGTCAGGGATAGCCTGAGAGAGATATGTTTGATTATGTTTACTCGATGCTCGAATGTTGCTTTCTTTGTGCTTTTAGGATTTCTAGTTATCTTTTACTAACTAGAAAGTGAATATGCTACGTTACATATTGCGAGGACTAAATAATTTCAGAAGGTTAGGTCTAGCTTTATTGCGCAGCTCTTATTTGAGTCCAACCGTTGTAGGATAGGATCTCTCATTCGAAGAATTATCTAGTCTTAGTGATATGTAATAGTATTCACGAGCTAGTTAGGGGGAGGTAGCAGGGACTTCTTATGCAGCTGATAGCAGAGAGTGGGTTGGTGATTACCCTAGGGCAAGCCTAGGAAGAGTTTAGTATGAGATTAGCAGTAGTAGTAGTAGAAGGGACTTGGTGGAGTCGAGGCAGTTCTTGAGGAAAGTACGGATAAATGTGGAAGGTAGTATGGGCCCGTATTACTGAAAGAAGAGGATCCGTACTCGAATTAGGAAAGGCTGAGATGAATCCAAGAAACTTGTAGCATGTTAGATCCCTCGAGATTTGATGAGTATACTGATGTTTGTTATGGTGTATTTTCAGTATGGTGGTTCTACGTCCTAGGCCGGTGGGCACTTCAGGTGAGGGATCAGGCTCGGGCTCTGGATCCGAGCAGATGGATGAGCAGACGAGGGAGTTTATTTCGTCTGAGGTTACACACAGCATCCTAGAGCAGACTCCTATGATCTTTGGATCGGTCAAGGAGGGTATTTTAGAGCTTCTAGATGAGAAGCTGAGCACTTTTCGCACTGAGATAGCGACCATGATGGGATCGCGCACACTGACGTTCAGGGAGTTCAGAGCATGTGGAGCACCCAACTATCATGGGGCTCGGGACCCCATTGCTAGCAGAAAATGGTTGGCTGATGTTGCCAATACGTTCCACACCAGCAGATGTCCCGAGGGGGACAAGGTTAGGCTTGCGTCCTGTCTTCTGAAGGACAGGGCACGTGAATGGTGGGAGGAGATTGGGATACCTATTGGTGATGATGCGGTGTTGGATGCGATGACCTGGAGCAATTTCACGACCAGGTTCAGGGCCGAGTTCGCACCTGTTATTGAGGTGCAGCAGCTTGCTAGGGAGTTCCAGGATCTCCGACAAACGACTGATACAGTGGCGGAGATTACCGCCAAATTCAGGGATAGGACCTTTCTCGTTCCGCAGTATGTGGCGGGCGAGGAGATGAAAAAGGCCCGATACCATGAGATACTGAGGAGTGATATCAGACAGTTTGTGAGCCGGTCCAGCTACAGGATGCTGGAGGATATGATAGCGAGGGCTCGAGAGAGGGAGATTGATTTGGAGATGGAGAGGAAGAGGAAGCCAAAGGTAGTGACTGGCACAGAGGGCTTAGGCAAAAAGCCCAAGGTAGATTCCCGAGGGAAGGGCCAGCAGGGCCGAGGCCGCTGTGGCAAGTGTGGCAGGGGGCATGAGGGGTCGTGTAGGGCGGGTAGTTCAGGCTGCTTCAAGTGCGGCCGAACTGGACATGTCAGCAGAGATTGTACTGCTACTACCACCACCACTACAACATCTGATCTGCTTTGCTTTCATTGCAATCAGAGGGGACACAAGAAGTCCAAGTGTCCGAGTCTAGCATCAGCAGGACAGGTGGTGGCACCCGCTCCTACGACTTTGAGGATTACAGATGGCCGTCAAGGCCGGGCAGAGGCGCCAGCGGCGAAGAGCAGAGCCTTCCAGTTGACAGCAGAGGAGGCACGTGCAGCCCCTGATGTGGTTACGGGTATGTATATTCTCCATTGTCTCCTTATTATTTCTGATTATTACTCATGTTTGTGTGTTTGTGTATAGGATCATTTTTAGTGAACGACATATCAACTATGGTATTGTTTGACTTGGGGGCTACCCGATCTTTTGTGTCGCTCGCACTTAGCAAGCGATTTAGTAGAGCTCCGAGGGAGCTGAATTTCCCACTTGATGTAGAGATAGCCGATGATAGGACCGTCAGGGTTGCGAGGGTTCACAGAGGATGTACGCTACGGTTATTCGATCAGCCGTTTTCAGTGGATCTGGTTCCTATTCCCCTGCGTGGGAATAAGGTCATAGTGGGTATGGATTGGTTGAGTTCCAATGGGGCAGTGATTGATTGTGAGCAACAAGTAGTGAGGATTCGTACTCCTAGTGGGGGAGAGCTAGTGATTCAGGGCGCGAGGCCACAGCACGGACTCATCTTATGTTCAGCAGTGAGGCCGAGGCGCCACCTCCAGCAGGGTTGCGCAGGATATGTCGCCTATGTCATGGATGTTGGATTAGTGTCTAAGGCTGTAACTATATTTGGTAAGTACTTGACCCGGTTATGCATGGTCCTTTTGGGTTGCCTTCACCATAGCAACTTGACATGATGATTTGTTAAGAGAGAAGAGATATTATTAATATATTATGAGAATAATATATATTTAAGGAATAATAATATTATTTGATTAATATAAGTCATATATTAATTAAGAATTAATTTGGTGACTTAAAGAGGTTAATGGAATAAAGGGCATAAACTGTCAAATGTGTGATAGTTGTATTTTGGGCTATGTATCCTTATGGATATTGGGGTGGACGAAATTTAGGGTTTGGGAACCTTAAATTCGTCCAAGCCTTGTATCTAGAAGGATCTTGGATTGCTTAGGGCCTAAGTCATTCAATTAGGGTTAAAGGAGACACCCTAATAGCTTATAGTATAAATAGGTCCCTTGGGGTGGAGAAATCGACACTCTTGCAAACCAAGGAACCCTAGGGCCGATTTCTATCCTTCCTCCCTCTCTCTCAAGATCATCTTCTTGCTAGTTGGTGTTTGTAAGCCATTAGAGGAGTGACAATTGTGACTCTAAGCTCCAAGAAGAAGAAGTATCAAGCAAGTAATTCAAGGTATTCTTTCAGATCTGATTTCATATGATTAGATTCAATATATTACATTAGATCTAGTATTGCAAGTCTTGGATTCAATGCATGTTCAATTAGAGAAACCTAGATCCAAGCAATTAGGGTTTGCATGTGCACATAGGAAAGTTCTTATGGCTCAAACCCATCAGTGGTATCAGAGCTTTGATTGATTTCTATTGAATTGTTGCATTGGTTGATTGCTTGTTGCTTGAAAAATTCGATTTTGTGATTCTGACTGCTATACTCGGCGAGTTCCACTGTGGACTCGGCGAGTAGCTCCAACTCGGCGAGTCCATAGAGGTAATCGGCGAGTTCGAGCGTCAGAAGGAGGAAGTTTCGGGATTTCTTGCTGTTTTACTTGAGGATACTTGCCTTAACTGTTTTGGGTCATTAAAATCCGATTTTAATCATATATATGAGTATATCTTGACCTAACAAAAGATAATTACCAATTAGTTGAATAATAATTTCCTTATATGATAATTGTTGATTATTTGAATTGAATTGGTAAATTGTTTTGCAAGTAACATTAAACAAGATCAAATTGAGATAATCTAATTAGATGATTTATATTATTTTCTATTTGATCCTTATGCTTTGAAAAAGTTCAAGACTTGTCCTCAAGCTTTGAAATTTTAAATTTTGTGATTAAAAGTTTAATTTGGATAATCTTAAATTTCAATCCCTAGAATTTTACAAGTTTAAAATTCAACCCTATACTATTATATTATTACAAGCTTAATATATATATATATATATATATATATATATATATATATATATATATATATATATATATATATATATATATATATATATATATATATATATGTATGATTTACAATGCTAGTCTTACCGTTAGTAGGCCTCATTCACGAAGCCGGTCTATAAGGTGGGTATAAGGTTGCTGCCTATAAAATGGCGCTTAATGGGTGTACATTCACACCCACCGCTTGCTTGACTGGTGGAGGGTCGTTAGCCGAGCGGGTAGGATAGGGCAAACCTCCTCTCATTAATAAGTATAATGAATCAATATAAAGTAACTAAACATGTTTTATAAAATTCCCAATCTTAGTTACTTTAGGAAAAGTGAATTGATGCAATCCCATGAAATTACACTTTGTACCCTTGCTAAGACACTAATGGAGCGCGTGTGGTTAAGCGGCACATTAATTGGGTTCTAAGCAAAGGTGGCAAAGGGTGACTCATTGTTTGTTATAGTTCAATGGAGCGTGTGTGGTTAACCAGCACATTGAATAGGTAACTGTAACAGTGGGGGCACCTTGTACATTTGCATGGTTATTCACACCCACTTTGTGATCCTCGGCATCCCAGTCACAAACGAGAGGGGCATATCGAGATTTAAACATGTCATTGAAAGGTTCAATGAATGTCAATGAAATCTAGGAATTCTCAATACATTTAAAACTTAAAGCTTATGTTTTTCATGGTGAAGAATTAGTGAATCGTTATTCTAATTTTTCATTTTGGGTGTTAATTAGGGACTTAATCTAATCAAACTTTGTTCTTTCTATTTGTAGATGTCTAATGCAAACAACGCAGCTGCTAGCTCATTTCCTCTAATGAGCCTTTGTCAAAAAGTGACATTCGATGGAACGAACTTTAGTGAATGGATAAGATACATTCGCACAATCGCGCGTTACGAGGACAAAGAGTATGTTCTCGATGAGAAGCTCGAAAAGATCAATCCAGAAACTGCTACTCCTGAAGAAATGGCTGTCTTTGAGAACCATGAGCGTGATGCAACGAAGGTCCATTGCATCATGATAGCCACAATGAACTCAGAATTCCAAAAGTCCTATGAGGACATGCATCCTTATGAGATGCATCTAGACTTGATGGAGAGGTATCACAAAAGCGCGAGGCAAGAGCGCTATGAAATCATAACGAATATGATTACTGCTAAAATGGGAAGTGGAGAGTCTCTTACTTTGCGCTTGCAAAAGATGCAAAGGTATGTTGATCGTCTTCGCAAGTTGAATGTCAACTTTGGGGAAGATTTGGCTATCGACATTGTTCTTCACTCCTTGCCCTCATGCTACAACCAATTTAGGATGACCTACCACATGAACAAGGAAGAGGTCACCCTAAGCAAACTCCAAGGGCTCCTGAGGACTGCTGAGAGCAACCTCAAGGACAAGTCTGTTGCACCAACTCCCAATCCACCTGTTGCTCCTGTTTTGGCTATTGGACAGGGAAGGGGCAAGAAGAGGAAGGCTTTTTCAAAGAACCACCACAAAGGAAAGTCCCAAAATGGTTCCTCTTCTAGTGGGACCAAGGTTGATCCTGCTAAGCCCAACCCAAACCCAAAGGAGGCAGAGTGCCACCATTGCCACAAAATAGGGCATTGGAAGAGAAGCTGCCCGGAATATCTGCAAGCCATCAAGGATAGGAAGATCAAGCCATCTTTCGCAGGTATTTACACAATTAAATCTAATGATTCATCTCATGCTATTTCTTGGGTTCTTGATACAGGGTGTGGTTACCACATTTGTTCTGATTTGGAGGGACTAGGAAGAAATAGGGATGTGGAGCTTGGAAGAATAAATCTGATCATGGGAAATAGAAGAACGTCGCCTGTCACCAAGATTGGAGTGTATTCTTTAGAGCTTAGGAATGGTTTGAATTTAGAATTAAATAATTGTTGCTACTCGCCAGATATGGCAAGAAACATCATTTCTTTTCATGGTTTATTTAGACAAGGATTTAGATATTCGTTTAATAATGAGAATGGTTCGATTTATGCTTATCTAAATGGTGTTTTATATTTTGAAGCAATGCCTTGTAATGGAATTTATGAAACTGTTATGGTTGTAGATAACCTAGGAAATGATGTGTTGTGTATGGATTCTTCCAATGGTATGGATAAAGCATCCTTGTGGCATTGTCGTCTTGGACATGTCAACAAGAAGCGCATAGTCCAACTCCAAAAGGATGGAGTGTTGGAGTCGTTCGACCTTAGGGAAGATGACACGTGCGAATCTTGTTTACTTGGAAAGATGACCAAGTCACCCTTCACTGGCACTTGTGCGAGGGGTGAGGGTTTATTGGATCTCATACATACAGATGTATGTGGACCCTTTAGATCCACCACAAGGGATGCAAATCGCTTCTATGTGACTTTCACAGATGATCATAGCAGATATGGGTATATCTACTTAATCAAGCACAAGTCAGAAACCTTTGAAAAGTTCAAAGAGTTTAAACAAGAAGTGGAGAATCAATTGGGCAGGAAAATCAAGATGCTTCGATCTGATAGAGGTGGAGAGTACCTAAGTCTTGAATTCCACGACTACCTCAAGGAATGTGGAATAGTTTCACAATTGATGCCACCTAGGACACCACAATTGAATGGTGTAGCTGAGAGGCGTAATCGAACCTTGCTAGACATGGTTCGTTCCATGATGAGTCGTGCTTCACTACCTATCTCATTCTGGGGGTATGCCTTAGAGACTGCCGCCCATATCCTTAATTTAGTACCCACAAAGAAGGTTGCCAAAACACCTCACGAAATGTGGACAGGGAAAGCTCCCTCGTTGGCACATATCAAGGTTTGGGGCTGTGAAGTTTTCGTAAGACGAGAAACTCCCGACAAGCTCGAACCTCGTAGTGAGCGATGTATATTCATCGGCTACCCACAGAAATCCTTTGGATATCTCTTCTATAGACCGAGTGACAATGTTGTCTTCGTTGCGAGGAGAGGGGTTTTCCGAGATCGGGAACTCATAAGCCAAAGAGACAGTGGGAGGCAAGTCGATCTTGAAGAGATTCAAGAGTCAAGCGATGAAGGAACCTCTAACGCTGGCGCTCAACCCGAGGAGGAAACTCCGGTTGAACCAATTGACGAGTCCTTAGCTCTTAGACATTCCGAAAGAGTTAGAGTTCAACCCCAATTTTATGGTTTTCATATTACTACCGAAGGGGACACGTATATTAGTGATGGTACACTAATAAATCTAGATGAACCTAATAGCTATGAGGAAGCCATGACAGGCCCAGATTCTGTGAAATGGAAAGAGGCGATGGACAGCAAGATCCAGTCCATGTATGACAACCAAGTTTGGAATTTGGTTGACAATGTACCAGGTCGTAAGACGGTCGGGTGCAAGTGGATCTTCAAGAAGAAGACCGACGTGGATGGAAACGTGCACACTTATAAGGCGCGATTGGTTGCGAAGGGTTTCACTCAAACTCCTGGAATTGACTACGACGAAACCTTCTCGCCAGTTGCGAAGATAAAGTCTATCAGGGTGATGCTGGCCATTGCTGCATTTCATGACTACGAAATATGGCAAATGGATGTCAAAACCGTTTTCCTTAATAGGAAGTTGGCTGAGGATGTTTACATGGCTCAGCCAGAGGGTTTTGTCAATGCAAAGCATCCCAATAGAGTGTGTAAGCTTGAGAAGTCCATTTATGGGCTTAAGCAAGCGTCTCGCAGATGGAATCTTTGCTTCGATGAGAAAGTCAAAGAGTTTGGATTTGTACGAAGTGAAGATGAATCATGTGTATATGTCAAGGCCAGTGGGAGTATAGTTAGCTTTCTCATTTTGTATGTCGATGACATACTGCTCATTGGAAACGACATCCCGACTCTGCAGGAGGTTAAGTCCTGGCTCGGGAAGTGTTTCGCTATGAAGGACCTCGGAGAGGCTTCCTATATTTTAGGGATAAGGATAGTGAGAGAACGAAGTAAGAGACTAATAAGACTTAGTTAGAATACTTACTTGGATAAAGCACTAAAACGTTTTAGTATGGAAAAATCAAAGAAGGGAGAACTACCGATACAGAGTAATACCAAATTGAGTAAGACTCAAAGCCCTAGTACAGAAGCCGAGATAGCTGAGATGAGCCGAGTACCATATGCTTCCGCAGTTGGCTCAATCATGTACGCTATGACTTGTACTCGCCCTGATGTGGCCTTTGCTTTAAGCATGGTCAGTAGATATCAGGGGAACCCAGGTAGAGCTCATTGGATTGCAGTCAAGAATATACTTAAGTACCTTCGGAGGACCAAGGAATGGTTTTTAGTCCTCAGAGAGAGTGATGACTTAAAGGTACGAGGGTATAGTGACGCCAGCTTTCAGACCGACAGGGACAACTACCGTTCGCAGTCGGGCTGGGTCTTTACCCTTAATGGGGGAGCGGTGACTTGGAAAAGTTCCAAGCAAGAAACAGTAGCTGATTCAACGTGCGAATCAGAGTACATTGCAGCGAGCGAAGCGTCAAAGGAGGCTATGTGGTTGAAGAACTTCATTGGTGATCTTGGAGTTGTGCCTACCATAAAGGAGCCTATGGAAATTTTCTATGATAATGAAGGAGCGGTTGCCTTGACCAAGGAACCGAGGGATCATGGTAGATCTCGACATATCGACAGAAAATATCATTTTATTAGACATCGAGTAGAAGAAGGACACCTCGTGGTAAAGAGGGTATCGTCAGAGGATAACCCAGCAGATCCGCTTACGAAGGGACTTAGCAGGGTTAAGCATTTGCAGCACGCTAGGAGCATTGGGCTAAAGGACGATATTAGTTTAGATTAGATAGTTTGGAAACGTGTAATAGATAAGTGTAATTGACATTTGATGATTAAATAAAGGAGTATTATTTATAAGTAAAGCTACTGTCTTATGTTAATTGTTTAACTATTGTTTCATTTTGCATGTTTTGACTTCCTGAGTAATTAATTATTTGATAATAATCGAATTATTCGAATAGTCCACAGTCGTTCATATGTTGGAAGTAGGTATGAATGAAGACTGTCATGAATTGGTGTGTAGATTGTCTAAAGTGTATTAGACATTGCAAAGGTTTGCTGCAACGTTCATGAGTGCTTATGAACTTGATTTGAGCATTGGAATAAACCCGCAATTGTTGGAATCACTTCATGGAATTTATCACGAGTGATCACAAGATGGTAATATCATATAGTCTTAAAACCTAGATATATGGTTTATTGTTTGTTAATTGGTTATGCATTGATAATGCGCAAACGCATCAGTAACTTGATGTTATAAAACGTATTGTTGTGTGTAATTTGATTAGTGGATAATAAATGCATATAAGTCGAAGTTTATCTGTTCCTTTTATCCTAAGAGGGTAAAAGTGATATCAGGGCCCCTCGATGATTTGATTTGACTTATGTGTCGGGCCCGGTCAGAACTAAATTGATGTGTTCGATTAAGTTCTATGTCAAATGAATCTGAGATCGAGAAACAAATTGCAGGACAATAAGTATGACCATGTTCCATGTAATTGTCCGCACGATATCTAGAACAGAGGATTATACGATCCCTTATCTAAAGGACATGATACTAATAAGATCAGAGTTGACAACGTCTTTGAGAGCTACGATTGCTAATCGGATTGTGTTTGCATATATAGTTACTAGACTTATCCAAGTGGGAGACTGTTGGATTAGTGTCTAAGGCTGTAACTATATTTGGTAAGTACTTGACCCGGTTATGCATGGTCCTTTTGGGTTGCCTTCACCATAGCAACTTGACAGGATGATTTGTTAAGAGAGAAGAGATATTATTAATATATTATGAGAATAATATATATTTAAGGAATAATAATATTATTTGATTAATATAAGTCATATATTAATTAAGAATTAATTTGGTGACTTAAAGAGGTTAATTGAATAAAGGGCATAAACTGTCAAATGTGTGATAGTTGTGTTTTGGGCTATGTATCCTTATGGATATTGGGGTGGACGAAATTTAGGGTTTGGGAACCTTAAATTCGTCCAAGCCTTGTATCTAGAAGGATCTTGGATTGCTTAGGGCCTAAGTCATTCAATTAGGGTTAAAGGAGAAACCCTAATAGCTCATAGTATAAATAGGACCCTTGGGGTGGAGAAATCGACACTCTTGCAAACCAAGGAACCCTAGGGCCGATTTCTATCCTTCCTCCCTCTCTCTCAAGATCATCTTCTTGCTAGTTGGTGTTTGTAAGCCATTAGAGGAGTGACAATTGTGACTCTAAGCTCCAAGAAGAAGAAGTATCAAGCAAATAATTCAAGGTATTCTTTCAGATCTGATTTCATATGATTAGATTCAATATATTACATTAGATCTAGTATTGCAAGTCTTGGATTCAATGAATGTTCAATTAGAGAAACCTAGATCCAAGCAATTAGGGTTTGCATGTGCACATAGGAAAGTTCTTATGGCTCAAACTCATCAATGGATACCCGGGATAAGGGTAAGGCGACCATTGATGATGCACCGGTAGTGCGAGAGTACCCGAACGTATTCCCGGATGATTTACTTCGGGTACCTCCGGAGAGACAGGTTGAGTTTAGGATTGACCTGGTACCTGGTGCGGCTCCGATAGCCAAGGCACCATATCGGTTGGCTCCTTCCGAGATGCAGGAGTTGTCTACGCAGCTGCAGGAGCTGTTAGACAAGGGTTTCATCAGGCCGAGCAGTTCACCATGGGGAGCCTCGATCCTATTTGTGAAGAAGAAGGACGGGTCACATCGCATGTGTATCGATTACCGGGAGCTGAACAAGGTAACAGTGAGGAACCGTTACCCACTTCCTAGGATAGGTGATTTGTTTCATCAGCTTCAGGGAGCATCTTTGTTCTCCAGGATTGATCTATGGTCAGGTTATCACCAGATGTGAGTCAGGGACAAGAATGTCCTGAAGACGGCTTTTAGGACTCGCTGTGGTCACTAAGAGTTTGTGGTGATTCCGTTTGGGCTCACAATTGCTCCAGCCGCGTTCATGGATCTCATGAACCGCGTATGAAGACCGATGTTGGATCAGTCTGTAATAGTTTTCATTGATGACATCTTGGTTTACTCCAAGACTCAGGAGCAGCACGAGGAGCAACTGAGGGAAGTGCTAGAGACACTGAGGAGGGAGAGACTGTATGCTAAGTTCTCCAAGTGTGAGTTCTGGTTGCACGAGGTGCAGTTCCTTGGGCATCTTGTCAACCAGAAGAACATTCTGGTCGATCCGGCCAAGATAGAGACCGTGATGCAGTGGGAGATTCCGAGGTCTCCAACTGAGATTCGGAGTTTCCTGGGTCTGGCAGGGTATTACAGGATATTTATTCAGGACTTCTCCAAGATTCCAGTTCCGTTGACCCGACTGACTAAGAAGTCGGTAGTCTTTCGCTGGGGACCTGAGTAGCAGATAGCCTTTGAGACGCTCAGGCAGCGATTGTGCGAGGCACCGATTCTCACTCTGCCACAGGGAGTAGATAACTTCTTAGTATACTGTGATGCTTCGATCACAGGCATGGGAGTAGTTTTGATGCAGCGGGGTCATGTGATAGCTTATGCCTCGAGACAGTTGAAGCCTTATGAGGCTAACTATCCGACGCACGATTTAGAGCTGGGGGCAGTGGTGTTCGCCCTTAAGATTTGGAGGCATTACCTCTATGGGGTTCGATGTACCATTTACATGATCACAAGAGTTTGAGGTACCTCATGGATCGGCCGAATCTGAACATGAGGCAACATCGGTGGTTAGATGTGGTGAAGGACTATGATTGTGAGATCCTTTACCACCCGTGCAAGGCCAACGTAGTGGCCGATGCCCTGAGCCGCAAGGCGGTAGCGACCCCGATCCAAGACATCTGTCTGAGGATGACAGTGATTACTCCACTACTGGAGCAGATCCGAGAAGCGCAGGTCGAGGGCCTGAAGGAGGAGCGCCAGAAGTGTGAGCGAATTGTCAGCCGGGTGGACTCGTTTGATTATGACAGCCGAGGGTTGCTGACCCTGCATAGCAAGGTCTGGGTACCATACCAGGGCGGAGTATGACAGGTATTAATGGATGAGGCCCACAAGTCCAGGTTCTCCATCCATCCAGGGGCAACGAAGATATACAGAGATCTTCGACCCGATTACTGGTGGCCCTGCATGAATAGGGATGTAGCTTGGTACGTGGAGAGATGCTTGACCTGTAGAAAGGTTAAGGGAGAGCACTAGAGGCATCACAACAAGATGCAGCCATTAGACATCCCTATGTGGAAGTGGGAGGACATTACTATGGATTTCATCACTAAGCTTCCTAGGACCGTACGTGGGGTTGATGCGATATGGGTCATCGTAGATCGGTTGACCAAGAGCGCCCATTTCATACCGATCCAGGAGAGCATCTCGGTCGAGAAGTTAGCCGAGATTTATGTTCGAGAGGAAGTGGCACGTCATGGAGTGCCTGTCTCGGTAGTGTAAGACCGAGATGTCCGTTTCACGTCCAGATTTTGGAAGAGGTTTCACGAGGAGATGGGTACTCGTCTCCACTTCAACACCGCTTTCCACCCTCAGACGGACGGGCGGAGCGATAGGACAATTCGGACTCTTGAGGACATGCTACGCGCATGCGTGTTAGATTTCGGTGGCAGTTGGGATACGTATCTTCCGTTAGCGAAATTTTCGTATAACAATAGTTAGCATGCCAGCATAGACCGACCTCTCTTTGAGATGCTCTATGGGAGGAAGTGTAGGACCACAATCTGTTGGTGTGAGGTCGGTCAGAGAGTTATGGGGAGTGCGGAGGTGGTACTCAAGACCACAGAGCGGATCCAGCAGGTCCGGAGCAAGCTCCAGACTGCTCAGAGTCGGCAAAAGAGCTACGCCGACAAGCGGCGTTCAAACTTGGAGTTCCAGGTGGGTGATATGGTCCTCCTGAAGGTGTCACCCTGGAAGGGTGTTATCAGGTTCCGGAAGCGGAGCAAGTTGGGCCCCAGGTTCATAAGTCCGTTTAGGGTGTTGGCCCGGGTGGGTCGGGTTGCTTACCGGTTAGATCTTCCATCAGAGCTCAGCCAGATTCACAACACTTTCCATGTTTCTCAGTTGCGGAAGTGCTTATTGGAGGGTTCAGCAGTGGTATCCCTTGAGGATATTCAGGTTGATGACAGTCTGAACTACATCGAGAGACCAGTGACGATTCTAGATCGCAAGACGAAGGAGCTAAGGAACAAGAGGGTGGAGTTAGTTAAGGTGCAGTGGCAGCACCATAAGGGTTCAGAGTGGACATGGGAGCCCGAGGAGGAGATGAGGGAGCACTACCCTGAGTTGTTTGCAGACGCAGTAGACTTCGAGGACGAAGTCTAAGACAAGTGGGGGAGAATTGTAACGCCCCGTTCCTGGTACACATCTAATTTATTAAAATATTCATTTTTGTAAGAGCTACTCGAGGAGTTGGTAGCCCTAACTCGTCGAGTAGGTGCCAGCTTGGTCACATGATTTAAATGGTCTACTCGACGAGTCCGAGCCTGGACTCAGCGAGTAGGTCCATCAGAAGGAAACCCTAATTTTCAAGGTTTACACCCTATTTAAATATCATATCTAGCCTCCACCCCAGCATCCATCACCTCCAAACCCTATTATCGAAACCCTTATCTGCCATAAGTGATTTGGAGCTAGTTCTTGCCATTTTTGAGTGTTTTTGTGCATTGTGAAGCTTGTGGAAGAAAAAGAAGATAGAAGGCTCAAAGGGGAAGAAGTAGATCCAGGAGCTACACTTCATTTACTGCATTTTTTGGTAATCAAGTTTCCAACTTGATCATTCTACTCTTAGATCTAGTTATATTCATATTATGAAAGTTATGGGTCAATAACCTTGGTCCTTGGGGTTAGGACGTCCCAAGTGACTTATATCTTAGATCTAGGATCTAGAAAGGGTTCCATGGCATAAAGGTGCAAACTTTATGACCATGGATGCCCCATGCAACCATATAAGCAAGTTTATGGTCATTTTAGCCCTAAAAGACCATGCATGGAAGGAAAGTTCGGAGCTTTATGTGTCCAATAGATGCTAAAACCCTAGATCTGGGTTTGTATGTGTAACGCCCGTAGACTATGGCTAGTCAATTAAGAGGCAATAAGTGTCGAAAATGAATTTTTGATAGAAGATTATTTATAATGAATAGTCTTCACAAAAGTTGTAGTTTATGTTACAAGGATTCCGGATATATAAAGAATGCTGAAATCCGAGTTATAACGAAGAAATTATGACCTGTCAAAGTTTCGCGACAGAATCGGCATGACACAACGTGACGTAAATAGTGAATTTACGATAGAATGATTTTTAGCTTTAGTGATCTAAACTAAAGTCGTAGAGTTCGTTAAACCGAGAGTGTGCATAAAAAGAACGTCTAAATCTGATTTCGTATGAGGAAGTTATGATTTTTCGAAGTTTCGACTTAGCGGTATGCAACCCAAAGTTTGAATATGAGATCGAGTGATTTCTATCCGAAATAATCTAAACGAGAATCGAAGATCTCGTCGATAGTAGTCCGACGTTAAAAGACAGACGAAAACGGACGTCAGATGAAGGAGTTGTGAATTCCTAACGGAGTTTTCCTGTCCCGTTCTACTAAAAATAATATAATAAAAGTTAAATTCAAAATTAGCTGACAGAGTCTAAACGAGAGTTGTAGAGCATAATCTCACCTGTGCGTGCATATAAAGAACGTCGAAAACAGAGCTCGTATGCGAAAGATATGAATTTCTGAAGTTCGAGGCACAAACCCCGACACTGTGTCAGAATTCACGACGTGAACACAGTGTTCACGACGTGAACTAAGAAGTGACGCCTTCCAGAGCAAGTGGACTGATGGCGAACGTAATGACCTATGCCTGACTGAACTCACGATGTGAATTTTGAGATTCACGGCGTGATACCAGAAAAATGGCCCTATAAATAGAAACCGAAGGGCAGCCGGCCATAGTTGCTAATTCCTTCACTCTCTCACTCCCGATACCCTCTCTAGCCTTCTTGAAGTACCCCTGAAGCCCCGGTATCATCCCGACACCTGAGGCAAGTCCCGACGCTCCAAGAATCCCGAGAAGAAAAGAGTTTTAAGCCGAGGCTCTGCCCGCGAGAAGCCCAGTTTGTGAAGATATACCGGATTCATCGAAGAATTACTACTTGAAGAGCCGTAGTGCTGTCTGATAATCGTCTTATCAAGTGAGTGCATAGTCCCTTTCATGAACATGATTTTAATACAAGTATTGTTTGAATGTATTAAATATATGTTTTGTGTGAGTTATTTGATGATGTCTGAATTAAGTGTTAAAGAACATACCTGATTGTTTATGATAACTTAGGTTAAAGAGTAAACCTAAGGTTTGTTATAATGGTCATGGGGTAGTATCTCTTTATGAGTACGAGTGAGATATATACGGAGAATAGAACTTTAAAATATGTCATTGATCCGGAAGCATGGATTAGACATAGTTATTCGTCCCTAGTCCGAGAGTGTGGATTGGACTTAGTTAATTGTCATTAATCTGGGAGTATGGATTAAGACTTAGTCAGTTGTCATTAATCCGGGAGTATGGATTAAGACATAGTCAGTTGTCCTTAGTCCAGGAGTATGGACAGGACATAGAATCTGTCATTAGTCCGGGAGTATGGATTTAGACATAGACCAATTGTCCCTTATCCGGGAGTATGGAATGGGCACAATCATGGACTCGAGAATATGGATTAGATCCGGGAGTAAGAGTTAAAATTTAAAGTCCAAGGGTATGGATAGTCTCGTTGTGAGGATTGACGGGGTGGGGTAAGAGTTGGTTATATATATATATATATATATATATATATATATATATATATATATATATATATATATATATATATATATATATATATATATAGAGAGAGAGAGAGAGAGAGAGAGAAACTTTTATATTGTGTGAATTCTAAATTATATATATGTTATAACATTGTGGGATTGAAATCCCTATGTACTCACCAGGTTTTCCAAACCTGACCCACTCAATATTTTTGTATCACAGGTATCGATACAAAGACACATTACACTGAGAGATTAAAGAGGTGTATATCATTAGTTTAGATGAATGTAAGTTCGGTTTATGCTTATGTGTTTGTATTGACCAGGACATCCCAAATGTTTTAAAACGAATAAAATACATCTCTTCGGAGATGCTTGGATAAAGCATTTATCATGTTTTCTGGGAACAAATTCCGCAACAGTTTTCTTTAAAAGATTACTCTGATTTTAAAACGAAGCATAAACAAATCGGTCTTTTCTGGCCGTGAAATTTGGGGATGTCACAGTATGCGTGGATTTGAGATTCTATGGCCTTTTGGACGAGATTCATGTCTTATAGGAATTAGGGCTTTGTCTAAACCATTTTAGAAGAGCTATGAACGGGTAAAGTTGGAAAATTTACCCTTAGGAAGGCCTTTCCAGTGGACAAACGAGCTAAGAACCTTGGATGTAGAAGATAGGGGCTTAATCTATTAAGATGGCCAAACATACAGAAGGACTCGTCGAGTCCATAAGGGAACTCGACGAGTCGTATCGTGTTGTCCCGATTTCAGTTAGTAGAACTTGACGAGTCTGTAGAAGGACTCGACGAGTGGATGAGCCAAGTCGCGACTAAGCATCCCGATAAAACTCGACGAGTCGGTGGAACGACTCTGCGAATTGAATCGCGTTTTCAGGATTTCTGAGTTATAGAACTCGACAAGTTGAGAGGTTGACTCGGCGAGTTGGTTAACCCAGAATGTTGACTTTGACCAGAGCGTTTACCTTGACCAAGGGTAAAATGGTCATTTTACCCTATGAAGAGTAATCAGTTTTTGATTAAGTGTTATTATGGAATTGATAGCCGGAGAGTCGCCGGAGCAGCAGACGGGGATTCCTCGCTCGATTTTTCAGCAGTCAGTCTTGCGAGGTGAGTTTCCTTCAGTAGGAACGGGTCTACGACACCAAGGCCGGCCCGTATAAGTGATATGTAGTAGCTTAGAGTGGGTGGGGCCCGATGCTTATATATAGTAGCTAAGTGTGGGCGGGGCCTAAATCTCATAGTAATTTAGAGTGGGCGAGGCCCGATGCTTATAGTATTATTTGAGTATAGATATGTGATTGTTTGGTAGATATACTTGTTGTCTGTGTGATCCTAGTATGCATGTTAGTTAGTAGCGGAGTGTGGGCGGGGCCCGAATCTCCTAGACAACGGAGTGTGGGCGGGGCTCGAATCTCCATGAGAGTGGGTGGGGCCCGTATCTCCTAGTTGCATGATATTTGTATGGTATATGGTAGTTTGGGGAACTCACTAAGCGTCGTGCTTACATTTTCAGTTTTGGTTCCGGGTACTTTCACTAGCAAGGGGAAGGGCTCGGGATGATCGCATGGCACAACATCAGTCTGGGATATTTAGACTCTGATATTTTCATATGATTTTGATACAGTATTTTGATACGATGTTTTGAGATACACAATTATGGTTTCTTTATAATGATGGATGACGCATGGATTTATTATAAATGATTTTAAAAAGAAATTTTTGGCCTATATTTTTTGGATGCTTCAGCAGGGCCTACAACCTATCAGGACCGCTCCTGAGCCTTCAACATAACTGGACCGCCTCGCAGGGCTTACAGACTATCCGGACTGCTCGTCAGGCCTTCGGCCTGACTGGACAGCCTCGCAGGGCATACAGTCTATTCTGATCGCCATGGGTATCTTGGCCTTCAGCATAAAGCATGTCCGCCTTAACCCAACCAACCATAACATGTCGACATACACAAAATAGATAAACATATAACCAGTCATCAGACAAACATGCAGATTTACAGATCACTGCCGCATGCTAACATCCTATATACCATGATACCGATCTAACAGTTCTATACAACATAATAACATACTATCATATAACATGATATCCAATCTACTAGGCTGGCCTTGGTGCCTTCGACCCGTAAGTACAGTGAGGAAGACTCACCTCACAGTCTGACTTAAAGTTGAATGATAACTGCTCCAAATACTGACTCTATAGGTCTCCTATTCAGTAGATAGATACACATATTCAACTATTGCTCAAACACCCAAAATACCCCTAAGTCAACTTGGTCAAAGTTATCAAGTCAATGGAGTCAACACAGCTGAGTCAACTCAGGCTTCGTACGCAGGGCGTACTCCGAAGGTATGTTGGGCGTACCCAAGTCTTGACCGCAGTCGGGATTGTTAACCACATACGTGCTGCGTACTCTAGGTTACGTAGGGCGTACGTCTAGACTTCCCAAATATCCATTAAGAGCTTAATTCCTTAAGCTCTCACATCCATCTTTTAGATCCAAGGCTAAAATACTACTAAGAGTCATAAAGTTTCCAACTTTATGACTTTTCATGTCCATTAGGTGCCCAAAACCCCAAAGTACAATATGGTAATGCATTAAGACCTTCTAAAGAGTGCATGGAGCAAAACTAACCATCAAGACCACATTTTTATGACTTAAGACCCTTCCTAAGGTCTGAAAGGACGCTTAATGGGTCTAGAACATGCTATGCTCAAGAATCACCATTTTTGGGACAAAAAGAGCCTTAAATGAGGAAATGACTAGATCTACAAGATGTAGTGATCAAGATGCAAACGTTTTACCTTCTGGAGCTTGCCAACAAGAAGGAAATATCATATCCAAGGTGCTTCAGGAAATATCATATCCAAGGTGCTTCCCAAACTCCAAGCTCTTCCCACCACTCTCTTCTTCTTCAAGAACACTTCTAAACACTCCAAAGGCTCCAAAGGTGCACTCTTTCACTTAGGGTTTTCTTGGGGTCGATTCTCACAGAGGGAAGTTTAATAAGAATGAGATGTGAGGCTATAATGAGGTTTAAATATGAACCAAACCCTAAAAATTTGGGTTTGCATGATCCTCACATACGCCCCGCGTACGAGGTGTACACCCAGCGTACTAGGGCGCGCCCTAGTACGCCTAGCATACACAACGTATGGCCATCATACTACACAATGGCCAAAATTACCATATTTCCACTATGGGTCATTATGCTTCAATCCCAAGGGCCAAGATTCAATATTACTCAAACATAGGATCAAAATTGGAAGCACCTTGACATCGGGATGTTACAGATTTATCCTCCAACATTTTTTGACATTATGGTTCATTTAGTTTGGCATTTACCTGATGAAGCGATTGCCGAAGGCAGAGTATGTATGAGATGGATGTATCCCTTCGAAAGGTATATGAAAAATCTAAAAAACTATGTTAGAAACAAGACGAGGCCGGAGGGTTCTATAGCAGAGGGTTCCATAGCTCAGGGTTATGTTGTTGAAGAAACTATGTCAGAAACAAGACGAGGCCAGAGATGTATAGACTCAATTCAATCGCTCTGAAAGAAACGAAGATGTCGTCGTTGAAAAAACAACGTTTTGGATGTTTGAGTCTAAATGTCAATCGGCCAGCGCAACTCAAATCAAAACTCTTAATTTAACGGAAATGCATAACATGGAAAGGTTTGTACTGAATAATTGTGAATGTCATATAATATATCAAGTAACTATTCTTATCTCTAACTTTCATCCTCAAATCTTTTATCTTTTTACATCTATGAATTCTGTATCTTTTTTCATCAACGTAGGAAATTCAAATCTGAACATCCCCAAAGTGATGAAAAGAGAGAATTTCATAACTGGTTTCGTGAAAAGGTAACACCAATTTAGAAACAAATTTGTTTCATTGATCTAAAGAATACATAATACATATTACTTTATATATGCTAGGTTCATCAAATGAAAATAGAAAACTCTCCAGAATTTCACAAAGAGTTGCCTATTCTTGCAATGGGTCCGCAAATGAATGCTTATACTTATACCACATACATAGTAAACGGTGTTAGGTTTATTGTACTTAGTTGTGACACACAACGCATAACACAAAACTTTGGGGTTTTAGTGATGGGTGAAAAAGGCGAGAAATATTATGGCCAGTTAGAAGATATTATAGAGTTGGGGTATACACATGATTATTCAACTGTATTATTTCGGTGCAAGTGGTTTGATACTCAATCAGGAGTTATTTATGGTGATAATTTCATCAGTATCGACCCACGACGCGAGGCATACAAAGATGATCAACTCATATATGTTTCACAAGCCAAACAAGTGTTCTACATCAGAGAGCCTTCTCGAACAAACCAAAACAATAACCATCGGTGTGTCGTCGATCATGTTAATCATCGAAGTATTTAGGATCTACCATCGAACGATGATCCTGTCCAACTTGTTTACAATGACTCTGTCCAAAATGTTGACAATGGAAAACACAAAAATATTGGCAATGTCGACGTAGTTCAAAATATTTCTTCATCCAATGATCCACTTTTTATCGATTTCAGCATGTACTTTCAAAACATTCCTAGAGTCGTTGTTGATGTAGAGAGTGCAATTGAAGTTCCTCCACCAACTGGTAGAGTCAATGATGTTTCTGATTGCGAGATTGATTATAATGAGACGGATTCTAATTATGGTACCGAAGAAGACACTAAAGGATATGAGGAAGATTTTGATTAGAATAGTTCTTTTGTAATGTGTATTTGTAATAGAAACTTTATTTGGATTCCTAGTTTAAATAGAAATTTTTATTCCTATGTAATGTGTATTTGTAATATCTTGTAACGCCTGTGTTTCTGGCTAAGCATTAGTATGATGATGTAATAGTTAGGGTAAAAAATTGTTACCTATTTTGAAATAATAAAAAAAAATTATTTGAGTATTATGTGATTTATGTGATTTTATGTGCATTATACTTATTTATAACGACGTAATAAAATAGTAATAAAAATAAGCGTAAAAAATAAACTAATAGATAGACCCAATATCTATGAAGAAAGTTGAATTAGTCGTAACAAGGATTTCGGGGATATAAGGAACGCTGAAATCTGACTTATAACGAAGAAGTTATGACCTGTCGAAGTTTTGCGGCAAAACCGGCACGCCACCGGGAATCGTAAAAAGTGAATTTACGATAAAATACTTTTTAGCCTTAGCGATCTAAACGAAAGTCGTAGTATACGTTAAACCGAGAGCGTGCATAAAAAGAACGTCCAAATCTGACTTCGTATGAGGAAGTTGTGATTTTTCTAAGATTTAGCATAACAATGCACAACCCGGAAATCGAATTTTTGATCGGTCGATTTTTAGCCAAAACAATCTAAACAAGAATTGAAGATCTCGTTAATAGGAGCTCAAAAATAAAAATAAATTCGAAAATAGAGCTCATATGCGAAAGATATAGACGAAACTTAGTCCCTACTCTTCGAGTGCGGCGAATTCGATGCAGATTTGTAAATCTGAGATAGAATGAGAATTAGCCGATGGAGTCTAAATGAAAGTCATATTACTCGTAAATACCAAGACGTGGATATAAATAACATCGAGAATAGAGCTCGTATGTTAAATATATGGACGAAACTTAGTCCCTACTCTTTGAGCGCGATAAATTCGATATAGATTCGTAAATCTGAGATATAATGAGAATTAGCCGACGGGGTCTAAATGAAAGTTGTAGTACTCGTAAAGAAAGTAGAAAATGAAGCTCGTATGCGGAATATACAGATGAAACTTAGGGCCTACTCTATGATCAAATCCCTATAAATAAAGGATGAATTCTTCGTATTTTCTAACACCATTCCTCTAAACTCTCTGTAGAATCCTTCTTTCTTTCTTGTTCAATTTCTCCTAGTTTTAGGGTGCGATAGAGAAACTCTGAGTCGTCAAAAATCCGATGAAAGAAGTTTTTAGAGTCGGAGTTCTGCCTGCATAATTTCCCAGTTTTCGTTAAAAACCCGGTAAGTTAAGCTACACTATTCTGTTTTCAGTGTAACTTATATTTATAGTCATAAGTCGTTATTATGAACCTATAAACAATATATGTTCTAAGTATTATAAAATATAAAGTGTTATTATAATATCTTTTAACTACTCGCGGTACGGAGAATCTGGTTTGAAAGGCCGCATAGGGTTGTTGGATTTCAGAAGTGCTATATTGCCAAAATTGTCCTGCCCTCCGGTGTTTCATGTCTGGCCCTTGTCTGTACATAGTGGTTGAAAAGTATTGTTTAACACTTATAAAACAATATCGCTCATAATTAGTCGCAATAAATATTAAACTAAAATCTAGCGGTAATGATACTAGGTTCGTCGAAGGAAAATAAATTATTAGAAGCGAAGCGCTGCCCGAGTTAGGAATCATCACTTTAACAAGTGAGTGCATAGTTACTTTAATCTTACACATAGATATATATAAATTACGTGCTATGTGTGCATATTATTTGTGTTCCTGATATGTATGATGGATGAACGATTTATACATGTTTTAAATGATTTAAACAGTATATGTGTTTTATATCTACGAATATGTTGGGTAGAACATTGGTAGATGAAATAGTTGATGTGTGATGAAATAAAATGATGAGAGACCTCAATGTTTACAATGATCCAGTCATATAGCGGAGTATATATGACGACCACAGAGTATTCTAGACAGTCTAGTGGAACGCTAGCAGGCTCGCAACCTGTAGGTGTTTGTGAACGATGTGTTCACCGGTGTACTCCACCCCCCTTCATGGTTGCCTGACGGACATATATCGCTGAGTAATCCCCTTAGCATTAGTGTCCATCCCGATGAAAATCCATAGGCTAGGTCCCTTGAATTAGATGCTTTAGGGACAGAAAGTGAGGATAACGGCAATGGGTAATCAGGTTGATTGATATGATGAAACTAATAAACTAAATTATTGTGGGTTGAAAACCTATGTTCTCGCCAGGATCCTAAGCCTGACCCACTCAGTTTCTTGTTTCACAGGTAGTGGCACAAGAGCATAGATGTGATGATCAGATGAGAGTTTATGGATTATAGGTCAGTAGATATAAATAAATGTTGTAACGCCTATGTTGTTTCGGTTTATGCTTTTGATCTGTATTAACAAAGACATCCCGAGGTTTTAATATAATGAAATACATTTCTTCGGAAATGTTTTGATAAAAACTTTATCATATTTTTGGGAAAAAATTCCGCAACACTTTCTTTAAAAAGTTACTCAGATTTTCAAATAAAGCATTAACAAATCGGTCTTTTCTGGCCGTGAAATTGGGGATGTCACATATATCTATATCTTATAATTTTTTAGGAAATGATGTTGACATGGCTCTTGATTTTGTACACCATCGCTGTTGTTATGGGCCGTGGACATGGGGGTGATGGAGCCGAGGACACACCTTTACCAGGCGGTAAAGGTGCTGGTCATCATGAGCAGGATGGTAAGTCTTATTATGAATTTTTACTTACTATATTTATTCAGTTATTATAAAATACCATTTCTAATAATTTTTAATTATATTTGTAGTTGTGCCACACAGGAGAATCAGAGGAAAAGTGAAAAACCTTAAGCTCGAAAGAGCGCTCTTACAGAATAAGGGCAAACCGATTGACATGGACTATGATAGGGATAAAACATATGATTCCGTAAGAGAGCCGAAGGATATGTTTGCACGCGAAGTTGGGAAAATAATGTGGCAGATGGTCCCTTTTGATAAATGGACTTGGAAAAAAATTTCGCCAGCGAAAATCAACATTTATGGGTAAATTATTTATATAAGAATATTTTATATGGTTAATTATGACTAGTTTTTACTTAGCTAACTTTTTTTTTTGTAGACCAATTTTAATTTGGATCGGATGTGTCGGGATCCATACGTTGCTATGCTTTTAGAGAGTTTTGAAGCGGAATTGTTAATAGGTTATCGAGGGAGTAAAGCTGATGCAAAAGAATATTTTTTGAAAGTTGGAGGGTATGACGATATCCTGAGAGCATTAACCACCCCCACATGATATGGAGGTTGATAATTGGAGGAAAACATTTGAGTATTTCCAAACGGATGAACACATAGTTGCTTTAGAAAGGAACAAAAAAGTCTTTGGAATGCCAGCGACCATGAACCGCGGGGGGTCGAACTCATATAGCAATACTTGCTATAAGAAGGTAACGTACGATATATGTAATTAATTATTTAAAAAAAAATAATCTAATTTTTAACGTTAAACAGAACCTGAAGAGAGTGGAAACGTTTCGTAAGGCTCATACTGATAAGAATGGTGTATTTGTTACTGTCGAGGCGAAACATCAATACGTAAGTATTTAATTATAACTTTATCATATAATTAAGTGTTTGTTTATACTTAATTATTAATCACTTTTGGAAAACATAAAATCGGTTAATGGAAGAGCTCTTAGAAAAAACGCAAGGGCCAGAAGGTGAAAGAGAGTTAAGACCCGCTCAAGAAAGAGCTATTTTCGAGAGAGTATTAGGTGAACGGCGTAGCCATATCAGAGGCATCGTTTGAAAACCTTCTGTTATCCCGCCAATTGTACTACCATTGCAGCCACCACCACAATCATCACATCCATCACAGGTAAAACAAGATTATTTAATTTCAATAAATTAATGTTGATTTGGTAATTTTGGTTTGTAGTGATTATTTTCTAAAAACTTTGATAATTGTTTTTTTGTCCTAAGTGCAAGTAATAACAATGTACTTTGGTTTTTTTTTCTTTTTGTCTTAGTTTAAAAATGGAATTGTATTTTGGCATCAATAAATACATGTTGATTTTGTAATTGTATTTTTGTCCCAAGTGTAAGAAATAGCAATGTACTTTTGGTATTTCGTATATTTAAGTGCAAGAAATAACAATGTACTTTGGTATTTCTTGTATTTAAGGTTCTTTAGCACAAAAAAGTAGATTATTTGATTTCAAAGTCGCATGTATCTATATAATGATCAATAAATGCATGTTGATTTGGTAACTGTGTTTATGTTTTAAGTGCAAGAAATAACAATGTACTTTGGTTTTTTATCCCTAGTTCAAAAATAGCAATATACTTTGGCATCAATAAATGCATGTTGATTTAGTAATTATGTTTTCGTCCCAAGTGCAAGAAATAGCAATGTACTTTTGGTATTTCTTGTATTTAAGTGCAAGAAATAGCAATGTACTTTGGTATTTCTTGTATTTAAGGTTCTTTAGCACAAAAAAGTAGGTTATTTCATTTCAAAGTCTCATGTATCTATATAATGATCAATAACTGCATGTTTATTTGGTAATTGTGTTTGTAATTGTGTTTATGTTTTAAGTGTAAGAAATAACAATGTACTTTGGTTTTTTGTCCCTAGTTTAAAAATAGCAATGTACTTTGGCATCAATAAATGCATGTTGATTTGGTAATTGTGTTTTTGTCCCAAGTGCAAGAAATAGGAATGTACTTTGGTATTTCATGTATTTAAGGTTCTTTAGCACAAAAAATAGATTATTTAATTTTAAAGTTTCATGTATCTATATAATATTCGATGGTAACATTTTTTTTAAAGTACATGAAAAAAGATTAACAACCATGATGATATGTAAGATAGAATGGTTATGTTATATAATCTTTTACAAATCTATTTCGACAAATGAAAGTCTTATACTTAATACTAACTCTAAAGAGTTTCTAATCCGACGGTATCAGGTGTTGCGTTTTGTCTTTGAGGTTTGATGATTCAAGTCTCATGTGAATATAAATGATATTAAGGAGTAGTTTATGAGTATATTAGATTTTTTGTTAAATAAAAAAAAACATGATACGAACAAGCTAGCTAGCCGTCAATCTCATTTTCTATTATCTTATAATATATTCTTATATTAGTTATATTTATTATTATTATTGTTTATATTTTGATGAATGTAATGTTTGTTTGTATTAATTAAAACATAAAATGTATTTTGTAATATTTACGTTTTACTATGTGTCTTAGAGTGTCAAAGCTATTTAACATTTTATTTTTCTAACTAATATTTCTATAAAATTTTATATTTAAAAAATTATTTTAATTATCAATAAATTATTATATTGATTTTAAGAAAATATGCATAAAATTTCTTACATTTTGACTCTATTAACAAAAAAATCATTTCTAATTTATTTATATTATTATTATTATTATTATTATTATTATTATTATTATTGACAATTTAACCACTGGAACGGACAATTACTTGCAATTTGGCTCAGATTTTAGATAACCGCAAACAATAGCAAGTTTCAATGGTTAAATTGTAAACCAAATATCAATGGTGACTTTTTTGTCAATAGACCAAAATATAGCTAGGTATTTTTTTTCAATGCATAATTATTTTTAACCTTGAGTCTTATCTATTTTAAGATTAAGTTATAATCTATTTTTTGCTAAAACAACCATTAAAATTTGTTTAATATTTAATAAATGATAATAAACAAATACAACTTTTTTAATTATATTTCTATTTAATAAAATATAAAAGACCATTAAAATGTAAAAGTATATTGTTATGAAATGTATCGTCAGTTTTTGATGATAAAACTAAATCAAAATTTGATACAAAATACATTCACATACCAAGTACTTGTTTGAAAATTTTTTATGTGGGTTGGTGTGTATCAAAAACACGATTAAAAGGAAGATGATCTGCAAATGAATTTTTGTAACATCCCAAAATTTCAGGCAAAAATTTTGCTTTTAATTCATTTCAAACATCCAATAATCATGTCAAAACAACCGAAAGTGTATCATAGTGAATAATATCAGAGTACAAATCCCAAACTCACATAATGCGGACGACATGAGTGGATGCGGTGCGATCAAGCCGGGCTCTTCCCTTTTGAGTTGGAAGTACCAGAAACATAAATTGAAAACCGTAAGCACAAAGCTTAGTGAGCTCCCCCAAAATACATCATACCATACATGCATAACATACAAAAACATATTGGGTCTAATTCACCCCCTTCGGTATCTTTCAACCGATATTGGGTCAATTTCACCCCATTCAGAATCTTTCAACCGATATTGGGTCTATTTCATCTCCTTCGGTATCTTTCAACCGGTATCGGGTCTATTTCACCCCTACAGCTAGCATATAATCATAACAACAAGAGTTACAGAGACAACAAGCACATACAAGCATAACAGGAAATTGTCACAAGGACAATTATCAACCTATAAACATAATTTGGTGGGCCATCATTGGTGCCTTAGACCCACGAGTATAGTGAAGGAAAATCACCTTTCGATCGATAATCAACTACTGCTGCTATCATGGTCAGCTACACCGGCGCTACACCACACCTAGATAATCATACAAGGAAAACCTTTAGTCTACCTTTCAAAACCAAGAGTTAACCAAAATTCAACTATGATCAAAATTCAACGCCTAAGGTTAACGGTCAACATTCCCATCAGCTCACCCCCAAGTCGTGACCTGCTCTCTGGTCACGTCAAGAGAATGGACTCGACCCGGTCCCACTCAGTGAGTCGACTCAGTCACAACTCATCCAACCAGATTCCTCATATCGGGAAAACCTCATTTCTCACATCGTGAGATTCCTATTTCTCACGCCGTGAGACCTGTTCTGACCAACTTTGACCATTAAGCTCTTAATACTTTAAGATATTCTTTGGGACCTTCCAGATGACCTACCTTGACCCTAAGGACTATAAAAACCGTAGCATTTCAGTCATGCATGTCCAATGCATGACTTAGATACTAACTAGGTCAAAAGAAAGGTTATAAGATCAAGAATCATGCTTGGAGTCTAAAACCAACACCAAATCTCAGATCCAAAGCCCCATATACAGAAGATATCTCAATGATCCATAAAGTTGCCAACTTTATGGATCCCATGCATGCTACAAAACCCAACCATGCAAAGAAAGCTCCAAAACCTAGATCTAGCATGCAAGAGGCAAAACGGTAAGAGCTTTATGGCTTATAGAGGTCCAAAGGCTCAGCAAGACTAAGAGGTAGAAACTAGATTGCCAAAATGAAGCACCATAAGAGTCCTCTTCCAATTCAATGGACCATAAACCACCATATAAGCTCTTCAAGGTCACCAAAAATGGCCAAAGGTCTCAAGGAGGTCAAATCTAGGGTTTCCAGGAGGCTAGAGAGTGAGAGAGGATGAGGATGGGCAATCCTATCTCTCTCATTCCATTAAATATTCAAAAATTAGGGTTTTGGGTCATCAGGCTTTGCTCACGTCGTGAGGCCTCATGCTCACGTTGTGAGGTTCAAGAATGTGGTTCATATGGTCAATGTTCACTCACGTCATGACCCTCCTCCCAAAATGTAAGAATTCAATAAATTAAGTACCTCATGGATTCGGATGCTACAATTCTCCCCCACTTGAATCAGACTTCGTCCTCGAAGTGTTGGATAAGGTGTCTAAGTCCATAACTATATTCAGCATGTACTTGACCCGATTTAGCATGGTCCATTTGGGTTGCACTTCACCGGAACAATTTTGATTTTGAGAAGAGGATACGTATGATTTATTAATATATTATTAGTTATAATATATGAATATGAAATCATATTATTTAATTGGTATTGATCAATAATTAATTTGGAATTAATTTTGTGGTCAAAAGAGACTAATTAAATATATAGGGATTGATTGTGTAAATCATTCATTCTTATAATATGGGCTAGTGATCCATGATTCCTTATGATGGGCTTAACCCATGTGGTGACCCATGGGTGCTCCATGGAGGTTAAAACACATGGACCATGAGAGATGTGGAAAGTCATGAGTTACATGGTGTAACCCTAATGTGCACACTATATAAGAAGCTCTTTGGTTCAAGAAAAGGACACCCTAGTATATTGACAAAGAGAGGCCGATTTTTGTGAGCATTGTTGTTCTCTTCCAAGTTTCCAAAGTGTTGGTGGTGATTTGTGATTCCACTTGAGGCATTCACATTATTGGTGCTAAGCTCTTAAAGCTCCAAGCAATTAGCCACAACAAAAGGTATGTTTCCTAACTTGTTTTATTCACTATGTATCAAAGTTTTGTATGCTAGTTAGGGTAATACCTTGGAAACTTCAAGTTTGCATGTATAATAGTGAAAACATAGATCCAAGGTATTTAGGGTTGCATGAACACCTTAGGAGTGTTAGAATGTTCAAAACCCATCACGAAGTCCTCTGCTGCATATAACTATGGATAATGTTCCATCATCTCATCTTTAGGCTCCCATGTCCATTCTGAACCATTTCGGTGATGCCATTGCACCTTCACCATACCTACAACCTTGTTCCTCAAGCCCTTCGTCTTCCGATCAAGGATCGTCACCGATCTCTCAATATAATTGAGATAATCATCCACCTGGATATCCTCAATTGGAAACACCATGGAATCATCAACCAAATATTTCAACAGCTGAGAGACGTGAAACATGCTATGGATTTGACTAAGCTCATCAGGTAGATCCAAGCGATAAGCAACCCTGCCCACCCGGGCCAAAACCCTTAAAGGACTAATATACCTGGGGCCTAACTTGCCCCTCTTCCTTAGTCGGATGACACCTTTCCAAGGTGAAACCTTCAGGAAAACCATATCCCCGACTTGGAACTCCATGTCTGACCGACGTCTATCTGCGTAGCTCTTTTTCCGACTCTACGATGTCTGAAGTCTACCACAAACCTGCTGAATCATCTCGGTCGTCTTGAGTACCACTTCGGTACTCCCTATAACCCTTTGACCGACCTCACCCCAACATATAGGGGTCATACACTTCCTCCCGTAGAGCATCTCAAAAGGAGGTCGATTGATGATGGTATGATAATTGTTGTTATATGAAAATTCCGCTAATGGAAGGTATGTATCCCAACTGTCGCCAAAATCCAGAACGCGCACCCGTATCATATCCTCCAATGTCTGGATAGTCCATGCACTCTGACCATCATTCTGCGGGTGAAAAACCGTACTGAAGTGCAGATGAGTACCTAACTCCTTGTGGCATTTCTTCCAGAACCTTGAAGTGAACCGGACATCCCTATCAGAGACCACTGAAACCGGCACCCCATGACATGCCATAACCTCCCGAATGTAGATGTCTTCCAACTTCTCCACAAAGATACTCTCCTAAACCAGGTTATAATGTGCTCTTGGTCAGTAGATCCACGATGACCCATATCAAATCCACTCCACGCGCCGTCCGAGGTAATTTGGTGATAAAATCCATCTGTAAGTCCCTAATCTGCTTGTGTATCAATCAGATCCGTTTGATGGTGCGGAATCCCAATCAAACGGATGATGTCAGATCAAATAGAAGAGAAGGAGAAGAAGAAGAATATGAATCTGAATGTATTAATGAATAGAATGATGATCCTTTACATGAGATTCACACACACTTACACACACTCTCTTTTCTCTCTCTCTCTAGAACACCTTCAAATTCACACACTTAAGCTCCTCTATTCTATGTGTTCATCCTTCACATGCACTCCTCACCTTATATATAGATATATATATATATATATATATATATATATATATATATATATATATATATATATATATATATATATATATATATATATATATGGACCTAAGGCCAAGCCCAAAATACAAATAATCCAATGCTCGGTCCAAGCCACAATTAATCCTATACTATTTTTGGCCCAAATAATAAAAACAATAAATGCTTAGAAAAGCAAAGTATAAACCATAATTTTGACCCAACAATCTCCCCTTTGGTTTATAGCTTTCTTTTCTTTTCTTAAATGACCCAACAAGCTCCCCCTAAAAAGTAGCTGGCTTTCTTGTCAATCTTCATCGAGAGCTTGGCTTCAACATTAATCTTCAAATTCTTCACAACTTCAAGATGAACTTGATGAATCTTCAATGAATGACTTCATCTTGAGCAGTTGGGCTTTTCTTCAGAATTTGACTTTGAACGCACGTCGGGTGAGGAGGCTTGATGTACTGATTCTTGAAAGATAGCGCTTTCAGCTTGAGAATCTTCAGAGAGAACATCAGAGAGAACTAATCTTCTGGATCACTTCAGCAGGTTCAAGATAGCAACAAATTGATTGAGGAGGCTTCAATGCAATCTGTCACATAATCTTCAATTGCTTGACCTTGCTACTAGGGTTGAAAGATTGAATGTCGAAAGAATAATCTTCATTTCTTGCTCCTTCGAATGAGAATTCTTCGATGATCACGGATGAAGCCTTGGCTCAGAAATCTTCGACACAAACTCCATGAGTTTCATCTTCACCTGAATTCACTATTCAAGACAAAACAAAACTAAAAGAAAATTTTAGCACACAATATTTTTTTTTTTTGGATTTTTCATATTTTCTGAAAAAGAAATAAAACAGAAATAACACTATTTTTGGATTTTTTTTATTTTCTGATTTTTGTTTGGTTTTTAAAATTTTTAATTCTCCCCTAATATTTAAATTAGAAGAAAACTATGAACAAATTTAACAAAAATAAAATGATATCTAACTTTAAGAATGATTTGGGATCAAAGTTTTTAGACAGCCTTTATCCGCTTGTCGGTACCTTTTATCTTCACGTCTTTGTCTGGTCGATCGCCGGTATTGTAGTCCACTTAAACACGAAAAATTGTGACAAAATTAGGACATACTATTAATTATAAGACAAAGTGATCCTAAGTTCCTAGATAATATTTCTTAAGGACCATTCAGCTGACGACGACCAGGGATATTGTTGTCCACCTAAATTGAGCAGCGAGATCTATAGACAATCTGTAAGTGTTCAATTTTTAATTGTACTAGAACATGGTTCCCACTTCCTAATATGCTCCAGTAATCAAGGACTTCCAGAATACTCCTTACATCGGGTGAGCAGACAATTATTAAGAGAGACGATAGATTTAGAATGCATATGCTATACACCCAGGTCTGATATCTTCCAATCACGCAGAGGGTGAAACATATGACTAACTGAAGTTTTAGAGGGATTGAGAAGTAGAATGGTGCATATACTGTGTACCAGGTCGGATTGTGAGTCACGCAAAGGAGGCAGTATATGGCTAACAGATAGAAAGAATTGCATAGATAGAGGATGCAGAGAAATAGAGTTGCATATGCTACATTCCAGGTCGGATCTTTCGATCACGCAGAGCAGGAAACATATGACTAACAGATAGAAAGAAAGAATATAACCTTCTACAGACCTAATTTATTGGAATTCACCAGTCGCCCCATCAATACCGGAATTAAGGACAGAATCCGCACATTGAGGAAAAGTTAATCCACGGTTCCAAGTACATGTTCTTTAATGTGACCAGTAGATTCCCATATATATCTCCCTGCTCAACCTATCCAAGCGGCGTATTGTCAGGCTAAACGGATCTAACTAGGTCAAGATTTGTCAAGTCTATGAATTCCTTAAGTTCAACTCTGCCTAGTCATGTCCATTTAGAATCTTTCGTGCCTACCAACGCATCAAACCCGGAGCATAGACAATTCAATTTTGGGTACGTTACGCAGACTCAAATTGCCTGTTATCACTTGATAATATCACTTCCCTAAACATCTCCCTCAAGCACATTCCATAACCAACATATTTTTTTTTGATTTTTTAATTTTCTAATGTTTTTGGATTTTTTAAAATTTTCTAATTTTTGTTTTGTTTTTATTTCTCCCCCTAAATTTGTGCATAGGAGAGAAACGAAATTAAATGCACAAATTTAAACTATCCTAAAACAAAAATTAGTCTTTAAAGTGAATCAGCTTAAGAAAAACTCAAGAGTATAGAGAGGAAAACTCAAACCGTATGTCACCGATTGAATTTGTATCCAGAAGGTCTGAGAACAGCACGCGGAATCTCATAACAGATCCGAAAATTCTTCATGTCATTAAGCACTAACCCCGTTTGTGATGTCTTCCTTTCTTCCTTTCCCGCAAAGGACACATACTCCCAAACAATGTTCTGAGTGTTGTATAGTTGAGAGATGTCTCCTATCATGTGCCAGGAATAGCCACTACCAACAAACCGAAGTCTGATGATATGCCTCCATAGCTGCTCCGACACAGAGCGGGATCAGTTGGTCTTTGGAACCCAGTCCATTTTGAAACTGGGTCGACCTTTGTCATCCTTGCATGATACTCTCTCCCATGATATATCCTGTTTATCACAAACAGAAGATGAAGAAATATTAGAGTCATTAGTTGATTTGGGAGAGTGAGCCTTTGGAACCCATTTGTAGTTGGGTTTAACCCATTTCTTTTTCGATCTGATGGGTAGCTCAGTACTTGCTTTTGATCTTGATGTCGGCCGTTGAGATGACTTTGATTTTGGCTTCACGGGAGCATCTCTTGGATTTGGCTTCTTGGCCGGCATTCCCTTATTTCCCTTGGGATTCGGATTCTTGGCCTTTTAGGTTTGATTCTTGGCCTTCTGCGCGTTCCAGTCACCATGGTCTGAACGTGACCTTGAGGGGTTTCTTTTGAAGTATCTCCCTCTTGACGCGTTCTGCCAGCCTTGTGCATAGTACGGAACATATGCGCGATTAGGACAATTTCGGGCAATGTGACCAGGTGTTCCACAGTGAAAACATGTCTTTTTCTTCACTATGAAGTTGTTTCTTCCTGCCCCTGGTGGCGTATCTTTGCCTTGTCTCTTGCTTTTCCCACACGCACAGTTGCAGCATGCATTCTGTTTAACTTGATTTGGTGGCCTGTACTTCTCAACAACAGGTTGATCAGAAGCAACTGAGCTCGAAGCAACAGATTCAGAGCTCAAGGAGATGTTGGTTTGTTCAATGGTTTTCTCCTTGTTCTCATCTTCTGCTACTTTACTATCAGACACACTCTCTTCATCTGCTTGCTTGGATTGAATTAAGGATTGATCTGCAGGGGAAGTAGAAACGTTAGCATTTTCAACATTAATAAATCCTCCTGAAACAAAACCAGATGGCTTGCCATAAACCATGAATGATTCGTTGGTAATCTCCTCTTTAGACAAAGGTTGATACTGATATGTATGATTAAAAGGAGGAGGTACATTATCGTATCCTAAACCCTTTGACTAATTATGTTTAAATTGCATGCAATGGTCTATCATGTTGGCAACTACTTCGCTTGATACATCAAACTTTTTAAAATCAAAATTTGCAGTTTCAAATTGCCCTTTTAATGTATCAAGCTCAGTAATTAACTCAGCATTCTGTCTCTTGAGATAATCATAATGTTCACATTTTTCACTTTAGTCTTGCTGAATTCTCTTAAAGTCATTATTTTTGTTTCTAATTCAGCCTTCAGGGGTTTCTGTCCTTTCCTGAGTTGATATCCTTCATATCTCAGGTCCTCAACTTCTCTTTTTAATAAATCAATTTGTTCCCGAAGAAATTTAATCGTATCTTCACTAGATAGTGTACATGAAACTTCCCATGATTGAGAACATGAAACTTCATTGACCGGGATGTTTGCGGAACTCATTGTTTTTCAACAATTCAAAGCGTCAAGTTCTTCAATTATATCAGCAAGACTAAGACGATTGAGATCTTTTGTCTTCTTGATGACAGCCACGTTCATATCCCACGATTTCGGAAGTGAATTCAATAGCTTTTTGTTTATCTCAGATTTGGTCAAGAAGATCCCAGTTATATTCATCTCAGTAGTGAGTGTGGTAAATCGCTGCAACTGAGCTTCCAGGGTTTCTCCAGGGATATAATCGAACATGTTGAAGTTTTGTCCTAACGTCTCCTGACGACTCTCTTTCATGTCTTCAATTCCCTCGTAGACCTCAAAAACCATTTAAAGCACAACTAGAACTTAAAAGTCAAACCCAAAAAAAATGCCCGTTGACTATAAACCTCAAAAGTCAACCTTAAAAGTCAAATTTAAAAAAGTCAAACTCAAAAGTCAAACTTGAAAAGTCAAACTTAAAAGTCAAACCGAAAAGCTAAATTTGAAAATTTAAAAGTTAAATGAGAAAGTCAAAGTTTAAAGTCAAAGTCAAAATTTTAGAGTCAAAAGTTAAAAAATAAAGTCAAAAATTAAAAACTAAATTTTTTGGATGAAAATGGAATTTTAAAATAAAGAAAATTGATTTTTTTTGGGCTAAAAGTGCCAATTTGCGAAAATGGGAACCGAGAAGGACTGGTTTTGAATTAAATTTCGAAGGAGAGTATCGTCTGGTAAGTCAGCTTAGTTGCTAAGGCGCTTGGTTGTGTTAGCAGGAGACACGGGTTCGATCCCCGGCACCTACAACTCCGTTTCAATTTTTGAAGTGTGAAGGCGAGGCTGCTTGCGAGGACGGGGTGCGAGGCGAGGTGCGAAGCGCTGATGCGAAGCTTGCTGCTGCTGAGCCGACCTTCAAGCCGTTCACCGAGCCGAATTCCTAGCCGAGGCCGCAAACTCCAGCGACCGTAAACCGCCGGCCGTAAACTCCGGTGACCGTAAACCGGCGACCGTAAACACGTTTACGGCCGTAAACTCTGGCGACCGTAAACACGTTTACGGCCGTAAACTCCGGACGGTAAACCTCGGACCGTAAACCCTTCAAAGACCGTAAACACAGCTTCAGATCGCGAAAAAAACGACGTTTTTCACCATTTTTGCTCCAAAACTCAATCAAAAACTCGTTTTTACGAAAAACGCGAAGAACAAACCCCCCCCCCCCCCCCTAATTTTCAGAGATCTATCCAAAAACGCAAGAATATTTCCAAAATAAGATCAAATCGGTCCAGATCTGACAAAGATGAGTGATACAATCAAAGCTCTGATACCAATTGTAAGTCCCTAATCTGCTTGTGTATCAATCTGATCCGTTTGATGGTGCGGAATCCCAATCAAACGGATGATGTCAGATCAAATAGAAGAGAATGAGAAGAAGAAGAATAATATGAATCTCAATGTATTAATGAATAGAATGATGATCCTTTACATGAGATTCACACACACTTACACACACTCTCTTTTCTCTCTCTCTAGAACACCTTCAAATGCACACACTTAAGCTCCTCTATTCTATGTGTTCATCCTTCACATGCACTCCTCACCCTATATATATATATATATATATATATATATATATATATATATATATATATATATATATATATATATATATATATATATATATATATATATATATATATATATGGACCTTAGGCCAAGCCCAAAATACAAATAATCCAATGCTCGGTCCAAGCTACAATTAATCCTATACTATTTTTGGCCCAAATAATAAAAACAATAAATGCTTAGAAAAGCAAAGCATAAACCATATTTTTGACCCAACACCATCGTAATGTCTTCCCATTTCCAAACGGGAATATCCAACGGCTCCATTTTGCTGTGGGGTCGCTGATGTTCGGCCTTGACTTTCCTGCAAGTCAAGCACCTCTCGTAATACCATGCCACATCTCGCTTCATACATGTTCACCAATAATCAGGCCGAAGATCTCTATACATCTTAGTCGCTCCGGGAGGAATATAGAATCTCGACTTGTGCGCCTCTTCCATAAAAACCTACCGCGCACCACCCCATTATGGATCCCACACCCTCCGATGAAGGGTTAATAACCCACCAGCTATCATAATCGAAGGAACCCACCTTACCCACTATGCACTCACTCTTCTGATGCTCTTCCTTCATAGCCTCAACCCAAGTCTCTCAAATCTGCTCTAATAGTGGGGTAATCACTGTCATCCTCAAACATAAATACCTGATCGGGGCCACGACCGCCTTGCGGCTGAGAGCATCGGCCACCACGTTGGCCTTCCTCGGGTGATATAGAATCTCATAATCGTAATCCATTACTACGTCTAACCATCTACGCTGTCTCATGTTCAGATTTGGTTGATCCATCAAATAGCTCAGGCTCTTGTGATCCGTGTAGATAGTACAGCGGACCCCATAGAGGTAATGTCGCCAAATCTTGAGGGCAAACACCACAGCCCCCAACTCTAAATCGCACGTAGGATAATTCGCCTCATGAGCCTTTAACTACCTTAAGGAGTAAGTGATCACATAGCCCCACTGCATCAAAACCTGCACTCAAGCCCGTGATCGAAGCATCACAATATACCACAAAGTCCTCAACACCCTATAGTAGGGTCAGAATCGGCGCCTCACATAATCTCTATCTCAGAGTGTTAAAGGCTGCCTGCTGCTCAGGCCCCCAACGAAACATGGCTGCCTTCTTCGTCAACCGAGTCAAAGGTACCGCTATCTTAGAGAAATACTGAATGAATATCTGATAGTAACCTGCTAATCCAAGGAAACTATGAATCTCAGATGGAAACCTTGGTACCTCCCACCTCATCACCGCCTCGACCTTGGCCAGATCGACCAGAATACCGCTCTGGTTGACAAGGCGCCCCAGAAACTGTACCTCACGCAACCAGAACTCACACTTAGAGAACTTCGCATACAATCTCTCCCTCCTCAGAGTCTCTAATACCTCCCTCAGATGCTACTCATGTTGCTCCTGAGTATTGTAATAGACCAATATGTCATCAATAAACACAATCACACACCAATCCAACATGGGCTTGCATACGCGATTCATGAGATCTATGAATGCGGCTGGAGCATTGGTGAGCCTGAAAGGCATCACAACGAACTCGTAATGACCATAACGAGTACAAAAGGTCGTATTCTACATTTCCTCCTCTTTTACCCTCATTTGGTGATAACCCGAACGCAAATCAATCTTGGAGAACCAAGATGCGCCCTGAAGTTGATGAAATAAATCGTCGATCCTCGGAAGCGGGTAACGGTTCTTCACCGTTAGATTATTCAGCTCCCGGTCGTCAATACACATCTGATGTATCCCATCCTTTTTCTTCACAAATAAGATCGGCGCTCCCCATGGTGAACTACTCGGTTGGAAAAATCCCTTGTCTAGTAGCTCCTGCAGCCGCGTAGACAATTCCTGCATCTCTGGAGGTGCTAACCGATAAGGTTCTTTGGTTATCGGAGCCGCACATGGAACCAACTCAATCCGAAACTCCGCCTGCATCTCCGGAGGCACTCCTGGTAAGTCCTCCGGGAACACATCCAAGTAATCCCAAACAATCAGTACTCCATCAATGGTCATCTTACCCTTCTCTGGGGTATACATGACATAAGCATAAACCCGGAACATCCCTGCTGAAGATAACGTTTGGCTCTAGCTGCCAAACATAGAGTCTGCCCATGCTGAGCTCCCTCACCGTGGATCACCAGCTCTCCCTCGCTTGGGGTCCGAACACGTACTAACTTAAGCCCGCAGTCAATCATCGCCCCAGTGGGGCTCAACCAATCCATCCCCATAATGACCTTGCTCTTACGCAGGCGAATTGGAACCAAGTCAATCAGATACTGCTCACTGAATAACTCCACAGTGCATCCCCGGTGAACCCCCGATACTCGCAACGGACGGTCATCTGTAATCTAAACCTCTACTGGATAATCCAACTCTCCAGGGACAACGTCGAACCTCCTGCTAAGTGCAAGGGATAGAAAATATCGGGTAGACCCCGAATCGAACAAGACCAATTGTAACGCCCGTGTTTCTAGGCTAGGCACTAATGATGATGTAATAGTCTAGGCCAACCTTTGTAACTTGTTTTGAAATAATAAGATGTATTATTGATTATTATGTGTTTTATGCTTAATTATTATAATTTAAAGAATTAAGGATAAAAATAAGCGTCGAAAATAAATGTTAGACAAACCTGATATCTATGAAGAAAGTTGTAGTGGTTGAAATAAGGATTTCGGAGATATAAAGAATACCGAAATCTGAGTTATAACGAAGAAGTTATGACCTGTCGAAGTTTCGCGACAGAACCGGCATGACGCTGTGTGACGTAAAAAGTGAATTGACGATAAAATTCTTTTTAGCCTTAGTGGTCTAAACGAAAGTCGTAGTTTTCGTTAAACCGAGAGTGTGCATAAAAAGAATGCCAAAATCTGACTTCGTATGAGGAAGTTATGATTTTTCTAAGTTTCAGCTTAGCAGTAGACAGCTAAAAACTCGAATTTCAGATCGAGTGATTTTTAGTCGACCCAACCTAAACGAGAAACGAAGGTCTCGTCAATATTAGTACAACAGTAAAAAGACAGACGAAAACCGACGTTGGATGAAGAAGTTATGAATTTTTAACGGATTTTCCTGTCCCAGTCTGTTAAAAATAATAACATTAAAAATAAAGTCAAAATTAGCCGACGCAGTCTAAACGAAAGTTGTAGAGTATAATCTCGCCTACGCTTGCATACCGAGAATTTTCGCATGCACAAGGTCAGGGTTCGGCCACGTCACCCACTCCTCGCAGGCGCCCCGTGTCCGACGCGTGTCGCATCCTTCTCGAGTCCGAAGCGCGGTCCAACCAGCTGCTGACGCGTGTTGCTTCGGTGGCGAGCCCTCACATCCGACACCTATCCCCTCGCATGCGAGCCGCATGTCCTCCCTATTCTCTTCTCTTCGGTCCGAGGCCTTCGCACCCTATATAAAGGGAGGTGCGAACCCTCCCGGTTTTGGTTGGATTTTTGCACACTTTTTCACTTTAAACCTTCTTACAAGCTATTTTACATTCCCCGAAGCCCCGAGATCATACCTAACACCCGAAGAACGTCCCGAAGTGTCTGAAGACCCCGAGAAATTTATCTTTTCAGTTTGAATCTCAACCCTCGCAAGACCAGGTTTTCATTAAAGCTTCCGGTTTCATCGGAAACGATCGTTTTAAGAAAACGAAGTGAGGCCTGATTATCGTTAAATCAAGTGAGTGTATAGTCACTTTCATCTTACACATAGATATGAAGTATTTGTTGGATTAGTGTCTAAGCCCATAACTATAATTGGTATATACTTGACCCAACCGGACATGGTCCATTTGGGTTGCATGGCATCGGGACATTTGGATAGACCTTTTGTGAGAAGAGGATATTTGTGACATATTAATATATTATAAGTTCTAATATATTAATATGAAATCATATTATTTAATTAGTATTGATCAAGAATTAATTTGGAATTAATTTAGTAATCAAAAGAGACTAATTAAATATATGGGGATTGATTGTGTAAATCATTCATTCTTATATATGTGGGCTTATGATCCATGATTCCTTACGTTGGGTTTAACCCATGTGGTGACCCATGGATACTCCATGGAGGTTAAAACCCATAGAGCATAAGGAATGGGTAAAGTCATGGGTTACATGGTGTAACCCTAATGTGCGCACTATATAAAGACCCCATTGGTTGGTGAAATCGGCACTAGTGCATACACAAGAGGGCAAGCCGATTTCTAGAGTGAAGTATCTCTTCTCATGGTTATTCCAAGTTGTTTTGATGTTGTGTGAACCATTTGAGGTGTCACACTTGCGGCATTAGGCTCTTGAGCTCCATGGAATCAAGCTACAACAAAAAGGTATGTAATTCTACTAGATTTTATATTACATGTACTTTATATTATGCTAGTTAGAACAATACCTTGGAAAATTGATATTTGCATGTATAATAGAGAAAACATAGATCCAAGGTATTTAGGGTTGCATGTACACCATAGGAGTATTAGAATGCTCAAAACCCAACAATGATATCAGAGCCAAGGCTTGTTTTCACTTATACTTGATGCAAATTGCTGAAAATCGAAGTTTGTATGCTGTCGGGACAGCTGACTCACCGAGTCCATTAAGGGACTCGACGAGTCCATGCCTAAATTCATCCAACTCGTCGAGTTGGTTCATGCACTCGACGGGTTGGACCCCCTGACAGCATATCTTCGAGTTTTGGTGCTGGAATTGGTCTAGAATCATTACCCTAAGTTGTTTTTTGAACTTATAAACTTGTTTTTTTAATGGGGTAATGATTATGGTAAACCAATTTCAAAGTTATTATCAAAGTTTCAAGTTTTATATATGTTTATATGATTCTTGAAAATTGTTGATATGGATTGTTCATGCTTATGAGTTTTGGTAGATCATAGGAATTATGTGCAAATTGTTTGTTAGTGTAATTCTTGATCTTAATGACATGGTATGGACTCCATAACTTGTCCTCAAGTTATGGATTACCAAGTTTTTTGTGTTACCTTGTTTTATGAGTTAATTTAGATTAATGAAAAAATTATGTGTTAGTTCTTTTCAATCCAAATTGATCTAAAAGTAGTTCATAAAATGTGTTTTTGTAACTTGTCCTCAAGTTATATGAAAAGTCACATTTATGAATCTTAAAACTCATAAAAGTGCCATAGGTTACAAAATAAAGAGTCTTTTTCTCATAAATAGTTTTATGGACTTCATAACTAATCCTCAAGTTATGGATGTTCAAGAGTCTCTTCTGATAAAGTTTTTAAAACTTTAATTAAACTCATAAGTTATGAAAATCCAAGAGTTTTGAAAAGTTTCAATATTTGCCCTCAAGTTTTGGAATTTGTAAAGTTTTGCTTATGAATGCTTTAATTCCAAATCAAACCCCAGAATTTTAAAAGTTTAAAATTCAACCCTTATACTATTATTATAATTTTAATTATATAGATATGTATAAGATAAAGTCAATCTTACCGTTAGTAGGCCTCATTCACGAAGCCGGTCTATAAGGGGGGTATAAGGTTACTGCCTATAAAATGACAGTTTAATGGGTGTCCACTCTCACCCACCGCTTCCTTGACTGGTGGAGGGTCGTTAGCCGAACGGGTAGGATAAGGACTATAATTCTCCCTTCATTAAAAGTATAATGATCAATACTAAGTAACTAAACACTTATAAATTCCCAATCTTAGTTACTTAGGAAAATGTGAAAAGGTGCTAACCCATGAAATTGCACTTTGCACCTTTGTTAAGTCGTTAGTGGAGCGTGTGTGGTTAACCGGCACACTAACATGGGACTGACAATGTGTTGCAAAGGGTAACTTAATGTTTATCATAGATTGGTGGAGCGCGTGTGGTTAACCGGCACATCAATTAGGTGATAAAGTTAAGGGTACCAAGTAAATTTGCATGGTTATTCACACCTTGTTTGTGATCCTCGGCATCCCAGTCACAAACTTGAGAGGGCACAATCGAGATTTAAACATTCCATTGAAAGTTCAATGAATCTCAAAAGATCTAGGAGTTTCAATCCAATTAAAACTTAATAATTTATTTTGTTTTTTCATGGTGGAAGTTGGTAAATCGTCATTTACCCACATTCAAATATTTTATAACTTGGATTACGGCATCCCTCTTCCAGTTATAAATAGTTTGTTGGGTCCTAGCCTTAATATTTATATTGGGTGTTATATTAAGGACTTAAATCAACTAAACTTGAATTTCTCCGTCATAAATGTCTATTTCAGACAACTATGGTCTTCCTAAATCTTTAGGAACAAGCCTTCCTAATAAAGATGATATCCCACATGGCAATCAAGGTGAAAGATTAATCCCTTTGTTGTGAATTAATGGGACTGGAAATCATGCGTCACTTCCTCCACCTCCTCCAATAATTCTCTCTGTCCCACAAGTTTCAAGACTTGAAAAGTTCGAAGTCACTCAATCCCTATTGGCAAGCAAAGACTATATGTGCTTACATCTTGGAGGTTAAGTCACATATTGGCAAGCCGGGAGAGTCGGGTGTCGAAGTCTCGAGGTAGCTGGCTATTGACTTGGTTCTTCAGTCACTCCCTGATGACAGATCACGACATGAACCTTAGTGATCTTACCTATTTGCTTGATGCTGCTAAATCAACAATGATTTGGAGCATTGGTAAAGAAAATTAGATTGGAAGATCTACTTCCCAAACCTATTTGGACATTGACAATGGTGATATTGGAAGTCCAGAAAAGCTTTCTCTTCCCAATAGAAAGGGATTGGCCATGGTCAAGTCATTTGACCAATGGTAAAGAGAAAGCCTAAGTCTGAGACAATCAATTGTACCATTTCCAAAAGGTCCATATGTTTCTTTTTCCAAAGGAAGGGACATTGGTTGCGAAGCTGCCGAATTTACCTAAAAAGTTCATAAGGATGGTAAAAGTCAAAAAGTTTGACTTTGCTGTAGTTAAAGTCCATTATCTAACTCTATGAAGTCTCATTTGGAGATTCTTAATACATGATGTAATGTAAATTACATTTTGATGTTTTGGAAGAACCAAAGGAAAAATAAAAGAAAGAGTATGCTGATCTGATCGCGATGATGGATCTCGATCGCATGGTTTGATGATCAGAATTTTGAGTTTCTGCTTAAGAGTTATGATATATTGCTTAGGAATAAATAACAACATGTTTTTCATATGTATTTGCATTGTAAGGATAAGATTTTTCTGCAAGTTTTAAAATAAAAGAAAAGGTTTTGATTTATTTTAAGTATCCTTACAATGACATTTGTGAAAAATTGTTGTTTATATGTTTCCATTGATAAGCAATATTGGAAAATGGATTTGAGTCTTTCATTTGTGGTAGTGTCATAATTTACCAAATAAGGAAAGATTCTCATCACCCAAGTTTCAGTTGGATAGAAACTTGGAATCATGCAAGTTGTATTGTGTGATGAATGAGAATTTTCATCTTTGGAAAATTAAGACTAAGTCCTTGCTCACATGTATATGTAAGTAAAGTGAAGGACTAAAGGATTGGGTACACTTGGTTGTGCGCTGGTCAAGTCGACCACAAGGAATGATAAGATTATTCGTCATGATTTACTAAAGTTTAGTAAATATGGTTATACTTAGAAGTTTAAGTGTAATTCTGAAACATTGGAAAAGTTTCAATGTATGGCAGGACGAATGAGAAGAATCAAATTAGGCAGAAAGATAAAAGTTTCTTCAATCTGAAAAGGTGGGAGAGTGCTTAAGTATCTTGGTTTATGGTTATCTTGGTGATTATGAAACCATATCACAATTGATCCTCTAAGGACACCTTAGTGCATTTGTTTGGCTAAGGAGAGGAATCGTGAATTATTGAAATGGTTAAATCAAAAGATAAATCATACTTCGTTCCAAAATCAAATCTTAGAGTCATACTCTATGATTGTAACTTGAGTGACATAATCTTTAGAAAGTTTATAACACTTGTCAAATGTAGAGTAAGATGTTTCCTATTCTTCTACATTTGAAGTTGGTTACTTGTGATGTTTTGGATAAAACAAAGACCAACTAAGACCAATTGTATGAAGTGTTTAACTTGATAAGAATATGCACTAACTCTTGAATATTTGTTTTGTCAAGGAATAGTTCTTGAGAAGAGAATCTTATATGTCAAGAGGTGAGTGGGAGTCCTAAAAGATCTTGAGAAAGTTTTAAGAACTAATCAAGAGTATTGTTAATCACTAGCCCACGACTTGAGGTTTGTAACCTATCGTGTTGATATATTCTTATTTCTGTGCCTATTCCAGTTAAAGTTGACTATGCTTGTGAGTTCTATGAGTTCTCAATTGTCTGCATAACAATGTGGAAGCAATGGTAGGCCCTTGAGCTACCAAGTGGCAAGAAATTAAGATTGAACAAGTTCAGTCCATATGAGTTTGGGTTTGTCACTAACCCTGTCTTGTCATTATGTTTTTACAAATTCACATGGATAGGAATACATACACCATAAAAAAAATCTAAGTGTCATAAGGTTTCTCTCCGATTCATGAAAATGATGGTGAGGAAACGCTTTCACTAAGTAGATTTTAAGTAGATAGCAATTCTGATATTTGCATTCTCATGTCGTTAGTGGAGCATGTGTGGTTAACTGGCACACTAACTAGTGAGAATGGTAACTAGTGAGAATGGTAGTAGGTCTAGACAAACATGTGAGCTACCTAAGGAAAGGTGTATGATTTTGATAAAGTCTTATCAAAGCAATCTTGTATCAGAAATCTGAACTTTGGCAAGAAAGTCAATAAAGTATTGATTTCAAGAAGTCCAGTTGATTTCTGACTACATGTCAAAGCTAATGGGAGCATAAGTGTTGTGCTAGTAAGATAATAATCATTGTGCTAGTGGGAGCATGATTATTATGGTTAGTGTTGCAAGTTAGCAATGTTAATTATAGAAAACAAAAGGTTCAATTTGCTTTGAAAACTTGTTTTGCTATAATTAAGGGAGAGGATTTATACTTCATTCCAATTCTAAAAGCTTAGATTGAGATTTTAATCAACTTTAGTCAAGGATATATATGAATGTTATGTTGGAATGGTTCAACATAAGGAAATTCTATATATGTTGCATTCTCAAAATTCAATTATGATTACGGCATCCCTCTTTATAGTTCGAATTTTGAGAACATGGCAAATAAAAAATTTTATAGCATGAATCGGGTCCCATATGCTTCGGGTATAGGATCGATTGCATGTGCTGTAATATTTATCCATTCTAAATTTTCGAAATGCCTAGGGTGTTAAGAGGGAAAAAGGAATAGAACTGGATTTGACTAAAATGATTAAGCAATTGTTGAGGACAATCTAAGGTTTGCCAAAGATTGGTTGCTCATGGATAATTGGAAGTATAGAGATAGGACCATATTGACATATTCTGAAAGGAGGCAACTCTTGTTCAGAAGTGATAGTCAAAATGGGAATATGGAATTGTCTCCATAGGTGGAAGTTATTCTTTGAATCTGTGTAAGATTAGAGAACTTAATGCAAGAAGGGTGTTCAAAGGAATGTACTTTGAATGTGAGACTTCGTTTCCATGGAATTGCTCTCTATTGGAATACTTTGTAATGTTTGTTGCCAAGTCTTTATGACTTGTGTGCATATTCATTGCAAGGGGATCATTGCATATAAGTTTAGAATCTAATAGATTATAGTAAATGGCAAGAGTTTGGTATTCTTACATTTACAATAAGGATTGAGATTGTAAAATGAGCATCAATGAAATATTGTCAATTGATTTGTTTCACAAAGTACGGATCATAAGACAAACATAGTGTGCATACTTGGAGTATGGCATAGCTATTTTTTAGACAAACATACTTGGAGTATGGCATAGCTATTGTTTAGACAAAGTAAGGATCATAAGACAAACACAGTCAATAATACGTTGGAAGTAGGTATTTGACTGTCATGAAGTTGGCTTGTGGGTTGAAAACCTATGTTCTCGCCAGGATCCTAAGCCTGACCCACTCAATTTCTTGTTTCACAGGTAGTGGCACAAGAGCATAGATGTGATGATCAGATGAGAGTTTATGGATTATAGGTCAGTAGATATAAATAAATGTTGTAACGCCTATGTTGTTTCGGTTTATGCTTTTGATCTGTATTAACAAAGACATCCCGAGGTTTTAATATAATGAAATACATTTCTTCGGAAATGTTTTGATAAAAACTTTATCATATTTTTGGGAAAAAATTCCACAACACTTTCTTTAAAAAGTTACTCAGATTTTCAAATAAAGCATTAACAAATCGGTCTTTTCTGGCCGTGAAATTGGGGATGTCACATATATCTATATCTTATAATTTTTTAGGAAATGATGTTGACATGGCTCTTGATTTTGTACACCATCGCTGTTGTTATGGGCCGTGGACATGGGGGTGATGGAGCCGAGGACACACCTTTACCAGGCGGTAAAGGTGCTGGTCATCATGAGCAGGATGGTAAGTCTTATTATGAATTTTTATTTACTATATTTATTCAGTTATTATAAAATACCATTTCTAATAATTTTTAATTATATTTGTAGTTGTGCCACACAAGAGAATCCGAGGAAAAGTGAAAAACCTTAAGCTCGAAAGAGCGCTCTTACAGAATAAGGGCAAACCGATTGACATGGACTATGATAGGGATAAAACATATGATTCCGTAAGAGAGCCGAAGGATATGTTTGCACGCGAAGTTGGGAAAATAATGTGGCAGATGGTCCCTTTTGATAAATGGACTTGGAAAAAAATTTCGCCAGCGAAAATCAACATTTATGGGTAAATTATTTATATAAGAATATTTTATATGGTTAATTATGACTAGTTTTTACTTAGCTAACTTTTTTTTTTTTTGTAGACCAATTTTAATTTGGATCGGATGTGTCGGGATCCATACGTTGCTATGCTTTTAGAGAGTTTTGAAGCGGCATTGTTAATAGGTTATCGAGGGAGTAAAGCTGATGCAAAAGAATATTTTTTGAAAGTTGGAGGGTATGACGATATCCTGAGAGCATTAACCACCCCCACATGATATGGAGGTTGATAATTGGAGGAAAACATTTGAGTATTTCCAAACGGATGAACACATAGTTGCTTTAGAAAGGAACAAAAAAGTCTTTGGAATGCCAGCGACCATGAACCGCGGGGGGTCGAACTCATATAGCAATACTTGCTATAAGAAGGTAACGTACGATATATGTAATTAATTATTTAAAAAAAAATAATCTAATTTTTAACGTTAAACAGAACCTGAAGAGAGTGGAAACGTTTCGTAAGGCTCATACTGATAAGAATGGTGTATTTGTTACTGTCGAGGCGAAACATCAATACGTAAGTATTTAATTATAACTTTATCATATAATTAAGTGTTTGTTTATACTTAATTATTAATCACTTTTGGAAAACATAAAATCGGTTAATGGAAGAGCTCTTAGAAAAAACGCAAGGGCCAGAAGGTGAAAGAGAGTTAAGACCCGCTCAAGAAAGAGCTATTTTCGAGAGAGTATTAGGTGAACGGCGTAGCCATATCAGAGGCATCGTTTGAAAACCTTCTGTTATCCCGCCAATTGTACTACCATTGCAGCCACCACCACAATCATCACATCCATCACAGGTAAAACAAGATTATTTAATTTCAATAAATTAATGTTGATTTGGTAATTTTGGTTTGCAGTGATTATTTTCTAAAAACTTTGATAATTGTTTTTTTGTCCTAAGTGCAAGTAATAACAATGTACTTTGGTTTTTTTTTCTTTTTGTCTTAGTTTAAAAATGGAATTGTATTTTGGCATCAATAAATACATGTTGATTTTGTAATTGTATTTTTGTCCCAAGTGTAAGAAATAGCAATGTACTTTTGGTATTTCGTATATTTAAGTGCAAGAAATAACAATGTACTTTGGTATTTCTTGTATTTAAGGTTCTTTAGCACAAAAAAGTAGATTATTTGATTTCAAAGTCGCATGTATCTATATAATGCTCAATAAATGCATGTTGATTTGGTAACTGTGTTTATGTTTTAAGTGCAAGAAATAACAATGTACTTTGGTTTTTTATCCCTAGTTCAAAAATAGCAATATACTTTGGCATCAATAAATGCATGTTGATTTAGTAATTATGTTTTCATCCCAAGTGCAAGAAATAGCAATGTACTTTTGGTATTTCTTGTATTTAAGTGCAAGAAATAGCAATGTACTTTGGTATTTCTTGTATTTAAGGTTCTTTAGCACAAAAAAGTAGGTTATTTCATTTCAAAGTCTCATGTATCTATATAATGATCAATAACTGCATGTTTATTTGGTAATTGTGTTTGTAATTGTGTTTATGTTTTAAGTGCAAGAAATAACAATGTACTTTGGTTTTTTGTCCCTAGTTTAAAAATAGCAATGTACTTTGGCATCAATAAATGCATGTTGATTTGGTAATTGTGTTTTTGTCCCAAGTGCAAGAAATAGGAATGTACTTTGGTATTTCATGTATTTAAGGTTCTTTAGCACAAAAAATAGATTATTTAATTTTAAAGTTTCATGTATCTATATAATATTCGATGGTAACATTTTTTTTAAAGTACATGAAAAAAGATTAACAACCATGATGATATGTAAGATAGAATGGTTATGTTATATAATCTTTTACAAATCTATTTCGACAAATGAAAGTCTTATACTTAATACTAACTCTAAAGAGTTTCTAATCCGACGGTATCAGGTGTTGCGTTTTGTCTTTGAGGTTTGATGATTCAAGTCTCATGTGAATATAAATGATATTAAGGAGTAGTTTATGAGTATATTAGATTTTTCGTTAAATAAAAAAAAAACATGATACGAACAAGCTAGCTAGCCGTCAATCTCATTTTCTATTATCTTATAATATATTCTTATATTACTTATATTTATTATTATTATTGTTTATATTTTGATGAATGTAATGTTTGTTTGTATTAATTAAAACATAAAATGTATTTTGTAATATTTACGTTTTACTATGTGTCTTAGAATGTCAAAGCTATTTAACATTTTATTTTTCTAACTAATATTTCTATAAAATTTTATATTTAAAAAATTATTTTAATTATCAATAAATTATTATATTGATTTTAAGAAAATATGCATAAAATTTCTTACATTTTGACTCTATTAACAAAAAAATCATTTCTAATTTATTTATATTATTATTATTATTATTATTATTATTATTATTATTATTATTATTATTATTATTGACAATTTAACCACTGGAACGGACAATTACTTGCAATTTGGCTCAGATTTTAGATAACCGCAAACAATAGCAAGTTTCAATGGTTAAATTGTAAACCAAATATAAATGGTGACTTTTTTGTCAATAGACCAAAATATAGCTAGGTATTTTTTTTCAATGCATAATTATTTTTAACCTCGAGTGTTATCTATTTTAAGATTAAGTTATAATCTATTTTTGCTAAAACAACCATTAAAATTTGTTTAATATTTAATAAATGATAATAAACAAATACAACTTTTTTAATTATATTTCTATTTAATAAAATATAAAAGACCATTAAAATGTAAAAGTATATTGTTATGAAATGTATCGTCAGTTTTTGATGATAAAACTAAATCAAAATTTGATACAAAATACATTCACATACCAAGTACTTGTTTGAAAAATTTTTATGTGGGTTGGTGTGTATCAAAAACACGATTAAAAGGAAGATGATCTGCAGATGAATTTTTGTAACATCCCAAAATTTCAGGCAAAAATTTTGCTTTTAATTCATTTCAAACATCCAATAATCATGTCAAAACAACCGAAAGTGTATCATAGTGAATAATATCAGAGTACAAATCCCAAACTCACATAATGCGGACAACATGAGTGGATGCGGTGCGATCAAGCCGGGCTCTTCCCTTTTGAGTTGGAAGTACCAGAAACATAAATTGAAAACCGTAAGCACAAAGCTTAGTGAGCTCCCCCAAAATACATCATACCATACATGCATAACATACAAAAACATATTGGGTCTAATTCACCCCCTTCGGTATCTTTCAACCGATATTAGGTCTATTTCACCCCATTCAGAATCTTTCAACCGATATTGGGTCTATTTCATCTCCTTCGGTATCTTTCAACCGGTATCGGGTCTATTTCACCCCTACAACTAGCATATAATCATAACAACAAGAGTTACAGAGACAACAAGCACATACAAGCATAACAGGAAATTGTCACAAGGACAATTATCAACCTATAAACATAATTTGGTGGGCCAGCATTGGTGCCTTAGACCCACGAGTATAGTGAAGGAAAATCACCTTTCGATCGATAATCAACTACTGCTGCTATCATGGTCAGCTACGCCGGCGCTACACCACACCTAGATAATCATACAAGGAAAACCTTTAGTCTACCTTTCAAAACCAAGAGTTAACCAAAATTCAACTATGATCAAAATTCAACGCCTAAGGTTAACGGTCAACATTACCATCAGCTCACCCTCACGTCGTGACCTGCTCTCTGGTCACGTCAAGAGAATGGACTCGACCCGGTCCCACTCAGTGAGTCGACTCAGTCACAACTCATCCAACCAGATTCCTCATATCGGGAAAACCTCATTTCTCACATCGTGAGATTCCCATTTCTCACGCCGTGAGACCTGTTCTGACCAACTTTGACCATTAAGCTCTTAATACTTTATGATATTCTTTGGGACCTTGCAGATGACCTACCTTGACCCTAAGGACTATAAAAACCGTAGCATTTCAGTAATGCATGTCCAATGCATGACTTAGATACTAACTAGGTCAAAAGAAAGGTTATAAGATCAAGAATCATTCTTGGAGTCTAAAACCAACACCAAATCTCATATCCAAAGCCCCATATACAGAAGATATCTCAATGATCCATAAAGTTGCCAACTTTATGGATCCCATGCATGCTACAAAACCCAACCATGCAAAGAAAGCTCCAAAACCTAGATCTAGCATGCAAGAGGCAAAACGGTAAGAGCTTTATGGCTTATAGAGGTCCAAAGGCTCAGCAAGACTAAGAGGTAGAAACTAGATTGCCAAAATGAAGCACCATAAGAGTCCTCTTACAATTCAATGGACCATAAACCACCATATAAGCTCTTCAAGGTCACCAAAAATGGCCAAAGGTCTCAAGGAGGTCAAATCTAGGGTTTCCAGGAGGCTAGAGAGTGAGAGAGGATGAGGATGGGCAATCCTATCTCTCTCATTCCATTAAATATTCAAAAATTAGGGTTTTGGGTCATCAGGCTTTGCTCACTTCGTGAGGCCTCATGCTCACGTTGTGAGGTTCAAGAATGCGGTTCATATGGTCAATGTTCACTCACGTCATGACCCTCCTCCCAAAATGTAAGAATTCAATAAATTAAGTACCTCATGGATTCGGATGCTACAATTCTCCCCCACTTGAATCAGACTTCGTCCTCGAAGTGTTGGATAAGGTGTCTAAGTCCATAACTATATTCAGCATGTACTTGACCCGATTTAGCATGGTCCATTTGGGTTGCACTTCACCGGAACAATTTGGATTTTGAGAAGAGGATACGTATGATTTATTAATATATTATTAGTTATAATATATGAATATGAAATCATATTATTTAACTGGTATTGATCAATAATTAATTTGGAATTAATTTTGTGGTCAAAAGAGACTAATTAAATATATAGGGATTGATTGTGTAAATCATTCATTCTTATAATATGGGCTAGTGATCCATGATTCCTTATGATGGGCTTAACCCATGTGGTGACCCATGGGTGCTCCATGGAGGTTAAAACACATGGACCATGAGGGATGTGGAAAGTCATGAGTTACATGGTGTAACCCTAATGTGCACACTATATAAGAAGCCCTTTGGTTCAAGAAAAGGACACCCTAGTATATTGACAAAGAGAGGCCGATTTTTGTGAGCATTGTTGTTCTCTTCCAAGTTTCCAAAGTGTTGGTGGTGATTTGTGATTCCACTTGAGGCATTCACATTATTGGTGCTAAGCTCTTAAAGCTCCAAGCAATTAGCCACAACAAAAGGTATGTTTCCTAACTTGTTTTATTCACTATGTATCAAAGTTTTGTATGCTAGTTAGGGTAATACCTTGGAAACTTCAAGTTTGCATGTATAATAGTGAAAACATAGATCCAAGGTATTTAGGGTTGCATGAACACCTTAGGAGTGTTAGAATGCTCAAAACCCATCACGAAGTCCTCTGCTGCATATAACTATGGATAATGTTCCATCATCTCATCTTTAGGCTCCCATGTCCATTCTGAACCATTTCGGTGCTGCCATTGGACCTTCACCATACCTACAACCTTGTTCCTCAAGCCCTTCGTCTTCCGATCAAGGATCGTCACCGGTCTCTCAATATAATTGAGATAATCATCCACCTGGATATCCTCAATTGGAAACACCATGGAATCATCAACCAAATATTTCAACAGCTGAGAGACGTGAAACATGCTATGGATTTGACTAAGCTCATCAGGTAGATCCAAGCGATAAGCAACCCTGCCCACCCGGGCCAAAACCCTTAAAGGACTAATATACCTGGGGCCTAACTTGCCCCTCTTCCTTAGTCGGATGACACCTTTCCAAGGTGAAACCTTCAGGAAAACCATATCCCCGACTTGGAACTCCATGTCTGACCGACGTCTATCTGCGTAGCTCTTTTTCCGACTCTACGATGTCTGAAGTCTACCACGAACCTGCTGAATCATCTCGGTCGTCTTGAGTACCACTTCGGTACTCCCTATAACCCTTTGACCGACCTCACCCCAACATATAGGGGTCCTACACTTCCTCCCGTAGAGCATCTCAAAAGGAGGTCGATTGATGATGGTATGATAATTGTTGTTATATGAAAATTCCGCTAATGGAAGGTATGTATCCCAACTGTCGCCAAAATCCAGAACGCGCACCCGCATCATATCCTCCAATGTCTGGATAGTCCATGCACTCTGACCATCATTCTGCGGGTGAAAAACCGTACTGAAGTGCAGATGAGTACCTAACTCCTTGTGGCATTTCTTCCAGAACCTTGAAGTGAACCGGACATCCCTATCAGAGACCACTGAAACTGGCACCCCATGACATGCCATAACCTCCCGAATGTAGATGTCTTCCAACTTCTCCGCAAAGATACTCTCCTAAACCAGGTTATAATGTGCTCTTGGTCAGTTGATCCACGATGACCCATATCAAATCCACTCCATGCGCCGTCCGAGGTAATTTGGTGATAAAATCCATCTGTAAGTCCCTAATCTGCTTGTGTATCAATCAGATCCGTTTGATGGTGCGGAATCCCAATCAAAAGGATGATGTCAGATCAAATAGAAGAGAAGGAGAAGAAGAAGAATATGAATCTCAATGTATTAATGAATAGAATGATGATCCTTTACATGAGATTCACACACACTTACACACACTCTCTTTTCTCTCTCTCTCTAGAACACCTTCAAATTCACACACTTAAGCTCCTCTATTCTATGTGTTCATCCTTCACATGCACTCCTCACCCTATATATATATATGGACCTAAGGCCAAGCCCAAAATACAAATAATCCAATGCTCGGTCCAAGCTACAATTAATCCTATACTATTTTTGGCCCAAATAATAAAAACAATAAATGCTTAGAAAAGCAAAGTATAAACCATAATTTTGACCCAACAATCTCCCCTTTGGTTTATAGCTTTCTTTTCTTTTCTTAAATGACCCAACAAGCTCCCCCTAAAAAGTAGCTGGCTTTCTTGTCAATCTTCATCGAGAGCTTGGCTTCAGCATTAATCTTCAAATTCTTCACAACTTCAAGATGAACTTGATGAATCTTCAATGAATGACTTCATCTTGAGTAGTTGGGCTTTTCTTCAGAATTTGACTTTGAACGCACGTCGGGTGAGGAGGCTTGATGTACTGATTCTTGAAAGATAGCGCTTTCAGCTTGAGAATCTTCAGAGAGAACATCAGAGAGAACTAATCTTCTGGATCACTTCAGCAGGTTCAAGATAGCAACAAATTGATTGAGGAGGCTTCAATGCAATCTGTCACATAATCTTCAATTGCTTGACCTTGCTACTAGGGTTGAAAGATTGAATGTCGAAAGAATAATCTTCATTTCTTGCTCCTTCGAATGAGAATTCTTCGATGATCACGGATGAAGCCTTGGCTCAGAAATCTTCGACACAAACTCCATGAGTTTCATCTTCACCTGAATTCACTATTCAATACAAAACAAAACTAAAAGAAAATTTTAGCACACAATATTTTTTTTTTTGGATTTTTCATATTTTCTGAAAAAGAAATAAAACAGAAATAACACTATTTTTGGATTTTTTTTATTTTCTGATTTTTGTTTGGTTTTTAAAATTTTTAATTCTCCCCTAATATTTAAATTAGAAGAAAACTATGAACAAATTTAACAAAAATAAAATGATATCTAACTTTAAGAATGATTTGGGATCAAAGTTTTTAGACAGCCTTTATCCGCTTGTCGGTACCTTTTATCTTCACGTCTTTGTCTGGTCGATCGCCGGTATTGTAGTCCACTTAAACACGAAAAATTGTGACAAAATTAGGACATACTATTAATTATAAGACAAAGTGATCCTAAGTTCCTAGATAATATTTCTTAAGGACCATTCAGCTGACGACGACCAGGGATATTGTTGTCCACCTAAATTGAGCAGCGAGATCTATAGACAATCTGTAAGTGTTCAATTTTTAATTGTACTAGAACATGGTTCCCACTTCCTAATATGCTCCAGTAATCAAGGACTTCCAGAATACTCCTTACATCGGGTGAGCAGACAATTATTAAGAGAGACGATAGATTTAGAATGCATATGCTATACACCCAGGTCTGATATCTTCCAATCACGCAGAGGGTGAAACATATGACTAACTGAAGTTTTAGAGGGATTGAGAAGTAGAATGGTGCATATACTGTGTACCAGGTCGGATTGTGAGTCACGCAAAGGAGGCAGTATATGGCTAACAGATAGAAAGAATTGCATAGATAGAGGATGCAGAGAAATAGAGTTGCATATGCTACATTCCAGGTCGGATCTTTCGATCACGCAGAGGAGGAAACATATGACTAACAGATAGAAAGAAAGAATATAACCTTCTACAGACCTAATTTATTGGAATTCACCATTCGCCCCATCAATACCGGAATTAAGGACAGAATCCGCACATTGAGGAAAAGTTAATCCACGGTTCCAAGTACAGGTTCTTTAATGTGACCAGTAGATTCCCATATATATCTCCCTGCTCAACCTATCCAAGCGTCGTATTGTCAGGCTAAACGGATCTAACTAGGTCAAGATTTGTCAAGTCTATGAATTCCTTAAGTTCAACTCTGCCTAGTCATGTCCATTTAGAATCTTTCGTGCCTACCAACGCATCAAACCCAGAGCATAGACAATTCAATTTTGGGTACGTAACGCAGACTCAGATTGCCTGTTATCACTTGATAATATCACTTCCCTAAACATCTCCCTCAAGCACATTCCATAACCAACATATTTTTTTTTTTGATTTTTTGATTTTCTAATGTTTTTGGATTTTTTAAAATTTTCTAATTTTTGTTTTGTTTTTATTTCTCCCCCTAAATTTGTGCATAGGAGAGAAACGAAATTAAATGCACAAATTTAAACTATCCTAAAACAAAAATTAGTCTTTAAAGTGAATCAGCTTAAGAAAAACTCAAGAGTATAGAGAGGAAAACTCAAACCGTACGTCACCGATTGAATTTGCATCCAGAAGGTCTGAGAACAGCACGCAGAATCTCATAACAGATCCGAAAATTCTTCATGTCATTAAGCACTAACCCCGTTTGTGATGTCTTCCTTTCTTCCTTTCCCGCAAAGGACACATACTCCCAAACAATGTTCTGAGTGTTGTACAGTTGAGAGATGTCTCCTATCATGTGCCAGGAATAGCCACTACCAACAAACCGAAGTCTGATGATATGCCTCCATAGCTGCTCCGACACAGAGCGGGATCAGTTGGTCTTTGGAACCCAGTCCATTTTGAAACTGGGTCGACCATTGTCATCCTTGCACGATACTCTCTCCCATGACATATCCTGTTTATCACAAACAGAAGATGAAGAAATATTAGAGTCATTAGTTGATTTGGGAGAGTGAGCCTTTGGAACCCATTTGTAGTTGGGTTTAACCCATTTCTTTTTCGATCTGATGGGTAGCTCAGTACTTGCTTTTGATCTTGATGTCGGCCGTTGAGATGACTTTGATTTTGGCTTCACGGGAGCATCTCTTGGATTTGGCTTCTTGGCCGGCATTCCCTTATTTCCCTTGGGATTCGGATTCTTGGCCTTGTAGGTTTGATTCTTGGCCTTCTGCGCGTTCCAGTCACCATGGTCTGAACGTGACCTTGAGGGGTTTCTTTTGAAGTATCTCCCTCTTGACGCGTTCTGCCAGCCTTGTGCATAGTACGGAACATATGCGCGATTAGGACAATTTCGGGCAATGTGACCAGGTGTTCCACAGTGAAAACATGTCTTTTTCTTCACTGTGAAGTTGTTTCTTCCTGCCCCTGGTGGCGTATCTTTGCCTTGTCTCTTGCTTTTCCCACACGCACAGTTCCAGCATGCATTTTGTTTAACTTGATTTGGTGGCCTGTACTTCTCAACAACAGGTTGATCAGAAGCAACTGAGTTCGAAGCAACAGATTCAGAGCTCAAGGAGATGTTGGTTTGTTCAATGGTTTTCTCCTTGTTCTCATCTTCTGCTACTTTACTATCAGACACACTCTCTTCAGCTGCTTGCTTGGATTGAATTAAGGATTGATCTGCAGGGGAAGTAGAAACGTTAGCATTTTCAACATTAATAAATCCTCCTGAAACAAAACCAGATGGCTTGCCATAAACCATGAATGATTCGTTGGTAATCTCCTCTTTAGACAAAGGTTGATACTGATATGTATGATTAAAAGGAGGAGGTACATTATCGTATCCTAAACCCTTTGACTGATTATGTTTAAATTGCATGCAATGGTCTATCATGTTGGCAACTACTTCGCTTGATACATCAAACTTTTTTAAAATCAAAATTTGCAGTTTCAAATTGCCCTTTTAATGTATCAAGCTCAGTAATTAACTCAGCATTCTGTCTCTTGATATAATCATAATGTTCACATTTTTCACTTTAGTCTTGCTGAATTCTCTTAAAGTCCTTTATTTTTGTTTCTAATTCAGCCTTCAGGGGTTTCTGTCCTTTCCTGAGTTGATATCCTTCATATCTCAGGTCCTCAACTTCTCTTTTTAATAAATCAATTTGTTCCCGAAGAAATTTAATCGTATCTTCACTAGATAGTGTACATGAAACTTCCCATGATTGAGAACATGAAACTTCATTGATCGGGATGTTTGCGGAACTCATTGTTTTTCAACAATTCAAAGCGTCAAGTTCTTCAATTATATCAGCAAGACTAAGACGATTGAGATCTTTTGTGTTCTTGATGACAGCCACGTTCATATCCCACGATTTCGGAAGTGAATTCAATAGCTTTTTGTTTATCTCAGATTTGGTCAAGAAGATCCCAGTTACATTCATCTCAGTAGTGAGTGTGGTAAATCGCTGCAACTGAGCTTCCAGGGTTTCTCCAGGGATATAATCGAGCATGTTGAAGTTTTGTCTTAACGTCTCCTGACGACTCTCTTTCATGTCTTCAATTCCCTCGTAGACCTCAAAAACCATTTAAAGCACAACTAGAACTTAAAAGTCAAACCCAAAAAAAAATGCCCGTTGACTATAAACCTCAAAAGTCAACCTTAAAAGTCAAATTTAAAAAAGTCAAACTCAAAAGTCAAACTTGAAAAGTCAAACTTAAAAGTCAAACCGAAAAGCTAAATTTGAAAATTTAAAAGTTAAATGAGAAAGTCAAAGTTTAAAGTCAAAGTCAAAATTTTAGAGTCAAAAGTTAAAAAATAAAGTCAAAAATTAAAAACTAAATTTTTTGGATGAAAATGGAATTTTAAAATAAAGAAAATTGATTTTTTTTGGGCTAAAAGTGCCAATTTGCGAAAATGGGAACCGAGAAGGACTGGTTTTGAATTAAATTTCGAAGGAGAGTATCGTCTGGTAAGTCAGCTTAGTTGCTAAGGCGCTTGGTTGTGTTAGCAGGAGACACGGGTTCGATCCCCGGCACCTACAACTCCGTTTCAATTTTTGAAGTGTGAAGGCGAGGCTGCTTGCGAGGACGGGGTGCGAGGCGAGGTGCGAAGCGCTGATGCGAAGCTTGCTGCTGCTGAGCCGGCCTTCAAGCCGTTCACCGAGCCGAATTCCTAGCCGAGGCCGCAAACTCTACCGACCGTAAACCGCCGGCCGTAAACTCCGGTGACCGTAAACCGGCGACCGTAAACACGTTTACGGCCGTAAACTCCGGCGACCGTAAACACGTTTACGGCCGTAAACTCCGGACGGTAAACCTCGGACCGTAAACCCTTCAAAGACCGTAAACACAGCTTCAGATCGCGAAAAAAACGACGTTTTTCACCATTTTTGCTCCAAAATTCGATCAAAAACTCGTTTTTACGAAAAACGCGAAGAACAAACCCCCCCTAATTTTCAGAGATCTATCCAAAAACGCAAGAATATTTCCAAAATAAGATCAAATCGGCTCCAGATCTGACAAAGATGAGTGATACAATCCAAGCTCTGATACCAATTGTAAGTCCCTAATCTGCTTGTGTATCAATCTGATCCGTTTGATGGTGCGGAATCCCAATCAAACGGATGATGTCAGATCAAATAGAAGAGAATGAGCAGAAGAAGAATAATATGAATCTCAATGTATTAATGAATAGAATGATGATCCTTTACATGAGATTCACACACACTTACACACACTCTCTTTTCTCTCTCTCTAGAACACCTTCAAATGCACACACTTAAGCTCCTCTATTATATGTGTTCATCCTTCACATGCACTCCTCACCCTATATATATATATATATATATATATATATATATATATATATATATATATATATATATATATATATATATATATATATATATATATATATATATATATATATATATGGACCTAAGGCCAAGCCCAAAATACAAATAATCCAATGCTCGGTCCAAGCTACAATTAATCCTATACTATTTTTGGCCCAAATAATAAAAACAATAAATGCTTAGAAAAGCAAAGCATAAACCATATTTTTGACCCAACACCATCGTAATGTCTTCCCATTTCCAAACGGGAATATCCAACGCCTCCATTTTGCTGTGGGGTCGCTGATGTTCAGCCTTGACTTTCCTGCAAGTCAAGCACCTCTCGTAATACCATGCCACATCTCGCTTCATACATGTTCACCAATAATCAGGCCGAAGATCTCTATGCATCTTAGTCGCTCCGGGAGGAATATAGAATCTCGACTTGTGCGCCTCTTCCATAAAAACCTACCGCGCACCACCCCATTATGGATCCCACACCCTCCGATGAAGGGTTAATAACCCACCAACTATCATAATCGAAGGAAGCCACCTTACCCACTATGCACTCACTCTTCTGATGCTCTTCCTTCATAGCCTCAACCCAAGTCTCTCAAATCTGCTCTAATAGTGGGGTAATCACTGTCATCCTCAAACATAAATACCTGATCGGGGCCACGACCGCCTTGCGGCTGAGAGCATCGGCCACCACGTTGGCCTTCCTTGGGTGATATAGAATCTCATAATCGTAATCCATTACTATGTCTAACCATCTACGCTGTCTCATGTTCAGATTTGGTTGATCCATCAAATACCTCAGGCTCTTGTGATCCGTGTAGATAGTACAGCGGATCCCATAGAGGTAATGTCGCCAAATCTTGAGGGCAAACACCACAGCCCCCAACTCTAAATCGCACGTAGGATAATTCGCCTCATGAGCCTTTAACTACCTTAAGGCGTAAGTGATCACATAGCCCCACTGCATCAAAACCTGCACTCAAGCCCGTGATCGAAGCATCACAATATACCACAAAGTCCTCAACACCCTATAGTAGGGTCAGAATCGGCGCCTCATATAATCTCTATCTCAGAGTGTCAAAGGCTGCCTGCTGCTCAGGCCCCCAACGAAACATGGCTGCCTTCTTCGTCAACCGAGTCAAAGGTACCGCTATCTTAGAGAAATACTGAATGAATCTCTGATAGTAACCTGCTAATCCAAGGAAACTATGAATCTCAGATGGAAACCTTGGTACCTCCCACCTTATCACCGCCTCGACCTTGGCCAGATCGACCAGAATACCGCTCTGGTTGACAAGGCACCCCAGAAACTATACCTCACGCAACCAGAACTCACACTTAGAGAACTTCGCATACAATCTCTCCCTCCTCAGAGTCTCTAATACCTCCCTCGGATGCTACTCATGTTGCTCCTGAGTATTGTAATAGACCAATATGTCATCAATAAACACAATCACACACCAATCCAACATGGGCTTGCATACGCGATTCATGAGATCTATGAATGCGGCTGGAGCATTGGTGAGCCTGAAAGGCATCACAACGAACTCGTAATGACCATAACGAGTACAAAAGGTCGTATTCTACATTTCCTCCTCTTTTACCCTCATTTGGTGATAACCCGAACGCAAATCAATCCTGGAGAACCAAGATGCGCCCTGAAGTTGATGAAATAAATCGTCGATCCTCGGAAGCGGGTAACGGTTCTTCACCATTAGATTATTCAGCTCCCGGTCATCAATACACATCTGATGTATCCCATCCTTTTTCTTCACAGATAAGATCGGCGCTCCCCATGGTGAACTACTCGGTTGGAAAAATCCCTTGTCTAGTAGCTCCTGCAGCCGCGTAGACAATTCCTGCATCTCTGGAGGTGCTAACCGATAAGGTTCTTTGGCTATCGGAGCCGCACATGGAACCAACTCAATCCGAAACTCCGCCTGCATCTCCGGAGGCACTCCTGGTAAGTCCTCCGGGAACACATCCAAGTAATCCCAAACAATCGGTACTCCATCAATGGTCATCTTACCCTTCTCTGGGGTATACATGACATAAGCATAAACCCGGAACATCCCTGCTGAAGATAACGTCTGGCTCTAGCTGCCAAACATAGAGTCCGCCCATGCTGAGCTCCCTCACCGTGGATCACCAGCTCTCCCTCGCTTGGGGTCCGAACACGTACTAACTTAAGCCCGCAGTCAATCATCGCCCCATTGGGGCTCAACCAATCCATCCCCATAATGAACTTGCTCTTACGCAGGCGAATTGGAACCAAGTCAATCAGATACTGCTCACTGAATAACTCCATAGTGCATCCCCGGTGAACCCCCGATACTCGCAACGGACGGTCATCTGTAATCTAAACCTCTACTGGATAATCCAACTCTCCAGGGACAACGTCGAACCTCCTGCTAAGTGCAAGGGATAGAAAATATCGGGTAGACCCCGAATCGAACAAGACCAATTGTAACGCCCGTGTTTCTAGGCTAGGCACTAATGATGATGTAATAGTCTAGGCCAACCTTTGTAACTTGTTTTGACATAATAAGATGTATTATTGATTATTATGTGTTTTATGCTTAATTATTATAATTTAATGAATTAAGGATAAAAATAAGCGTCGAAAATAAATGTTAGACAAACCTGATATCTATGAAGAAAGTTGTAGTGGTTGAAATAAGGATTCCGGAGATATAAAGAATACCGAAATCTGAGTGATAACGAAGAAGTTATAACCTGTCGAAGTTTCGCGACAGAACCGGCATGACGCTGTGTGACGTAAAAAGTGAATTGACGATAAAATTCTTTTTAGCCTTAGTGGTCTAAACGAAAGTCGTAGTTTTCGTTAAACCGAGAGTGTGCATAAAAAGAATGCCAAAATCTGACTTCGTATGAGGAAGTTATGATTTTTCTAAGTTTCAGCTTAGCAGTAGACAGCTAAAAACTCGAATTTCAGATCGAGTGATTTTTAGTCGACACAACCTAAACAAGAAACGAAAGTCTCGTCAATATTAGTACAACAGTAAAAAGACAGACGAAAACCGACGTTGGATGAAGAAGTTATGAATTTTTAACGGATTTTCCTGTCCCAGTCTGTTAAAAATAATAACATTAAAAATAAAGTCAAAATTAGCCGACGCAGTCTAAACGGAAGTTGTAGAGTATAATCTCGCCTACGCGTGCATACCGAGAATTTTCGCATGCACAAGGTCAGGGTTCGGCCACGTCACCCACTCCTCGCAGGCGCCCCGTGTCCGACGCGTGTCGCATCCTTCTCGAGTCCGAAGCGCGGTCCAACCAGCTGCTGACGCGTGTTGCTTCGGTGGCGAGCCCTCACATCCGACACCTATCCCCACGCATGCGAGCCGCATGTCCTCCCTATTCTCTTCTCTTCGGTCCGAGGCCTTCGCACCCTATATAAAGGGAGGTGCGAACCCTCCCGGTTTTGGTTGGATTTTTGCACACTTTTTCACTTTAAACCTTCTTACAAGCTATTTTACATTCCCCGAAGCCCCGGGATCATATCTAACACCCGAAGAACGTCCCGAAGTGTCTGAAGACCCCGAGAAATTTATCTTTTCAGTTTGAATCTCAACCCTCGCAAGACCAGGTTTTCATTAAAGCTTCCGGTTTCATCGGAAACGATCGTTTTAAGAAAACGAAGTGAGGCCCGATTATCGTTAAATCAAGTGAGTGTATAGTCACTTTCATCTTACACATAGATATGAAGTATTTGTTGGATTAGTGTCTAAGCCCATAACTATAATTGGTATATACTTGACCCAACCGGACATGGTCCATTTGGGTTGCATGGCATCGGGACATTTGGATAGACCTTTTGTGAGAAGAGGATATTTGTGACATATTAATATATTATAAGTTCTAATATATTAATATGAAATCATATTATTTAATTAGTATTGATCAAGAATTAATTTGGAATTAATTTAGTAATCAAAAGAGACTAATTAAATATATGGGGATTGATTGTGTAAATCATTCATTCTTATATATGTTGGGTTTAACCCATGTGGTGACCCATGGATACTCCATGGAGGTTAAAACCCATAGAGCATAAGGAATGGGTAAAGTCATGGGTTACATGGTGTAACCCTAATGTGCGCACTATATAAAGACCCCATTGGTTGGTGAAATCGGCACTAGTGCATACACAAGAGGGCAAGCTGATTTCTAGAGTGAAGTATCTCTTCTCATGGTTATTCCAAGTTGTTTTGATGTTGTGTGAACCATTTGAGGTGTCACACTTGCGGCACTAGGCTCTTGAGCTCCATGGAATCAAGCTACAACAAAGAGGTATGTAATTCTACTAGATTTTATATTACATGTACTTTATATTATGCTAGTTAGAACAATACCTTGGAAAATTGATATTTGCATGTATAATAGAGAAAACATAGATCCAAGGTATTTAGGGTTGCATGTACACCATAGGAGTATTAGAATGCTCAAAACCCAACAGTGGTATCAGAGCCAAGGCTTGTTTTCACTTATACTTGATGCAAATTGCTGAAAATCGAAGTTTGTATGCTGTCGGGACAGCTGACTCACCGAGTCCATTAAGGGACTCGACGAGTCCATGCCTAAATTCATCCAACTCGTCGAGTTGGTTCATGCACTCGACGGGTTGGACCCCCTGACAGCATATCTTCGAGTTTTGGTGCTGGAATTGGTCTAGAATGATTACCCTAAGTTGTTTTTTGAACTTATAAACTTGTTTTTTTAATGTGGTAATGATTATGGTAAACCAATTTCAAAATTATTATCAAAGTTTCAAGTTTTATATATGTTTATATGATTCTTGAAAATTGTTGATATGGATTGTTCATGCTTATGAGTTTTGGTAGATCATAGGAATTATGTGCAAATTGTTTGTTAGTGTAATTCTTGATCTTAATGACATGGTATGGACTCCATAACTTGTCCTCAAGTTATGGATTACCAAGTTTTTTGTGTCACCTTGTTTTATGAGTTAATTTAGATTAATAAAAAAATTATGTGTTAGTTCTTTTCAATCCAAATTGATCTAAAAGTAGTTCATAAAATGTGTTTTTGTAACTTGTCCTCAAGTTATATGAAAAGTCACATTTATGAATCTTAAAACTCATAAAAGTGCCATAGGTTACAAAATAAAGAGTCTTTTTCTCATAAATAGTTTTATGGACTTCATAACTAATCCTCAAGTTATGGATGTTCAAGAGTCTCTTCATTAAAGTTTTTAAAACTTTAATTAAACTCATAAGTTATGAAAATCCAAGAGTTTTGAAAAGTTTCAATATTTGCCCTCAAGTTTTGGAATTTGTAAAGTTTTGCTTATGAATGCTTTAATTCCAAATCAAACCCTAGAATTTTAAAAGTTTAGAATTCAACCCTTATACTATTATTATAATTTTAATTATATAGATATGTATAAGATAAAGTCAATCTTACCGTTAGTAGGCCTCATTCACGAAGCCGGTCTATAAGGGGGGTATAAGGTTACTGCCTATAAAATGACATTTTAATGGGTGTCCACTCTCACCCACCGCTTCCTTGACTGGTGGAGGGTCGTTAGCCGAACGGGTAGGATAAGGACTATAATTCTCCCTTCATTAAAAGTATAATGATCAATACTAAGTAACTAAACACTTATAAATTCCCAATCTTAGTTACTTAGGAAAATGTGAAAAGGTGCTAACCCATGAAATTGCACTTTGCACCTTTGTTAAGTCGTTAGTGGAGCGTGTGTGGTTAACCGGCACACTAACATGGGACTGACAATGTGTTGCAAAGGGTAACTTAATGTTTATCATAGATTGGTGGAGCGCGTGTGGTTAACCGGCACATCAATTAGGTGATAAAGTTAAGGGTACCAAGTAAATTTGCATGGTTATTCACACCTTGTTTGTGTTCCTCGGCATCCCAGTCACAAACTTGAGAGGGCACAATCGAGATTTAAACATTCCATTGAAAGTTCAATGAATCTCAAAAGATCTAGGAGTTTCAATCCAATTAAAACTTAATAATTTATTTTGTTTTTTCATGGTGGAAGTTGGTAAATCGTCATTTACCCACCTTCAAATATTTTATAACTTGGATTACGGCATCCCTCTTCCAGTTATAAATAGTTTGTTGGGTCCTAGCCTTAATATTTATATTGGGTGTTATATTAAGGACTTAAATCAACTAAACTTGAATTTCTCCGTCATAAATGTCTATTTCAGACAACTATGGTCTTCCTAAATCTTTAGGAACAAGCCTTCCTAATAAAGATGATATCCCACATGGCAATCAAGGTGAAAGATTAATCCCTTTGTTGTGAATTAATGGGACTGGAAATCATGCGTCACTTCCTCCACCTCCTCCAATAATTCTCTCTGTCCCACAAGTTTCAAGACTTGAAAAGTTCTAAGTCACTCAATCCCTATTGGCAAGCAAATACTATATGTGCTTACATCTTGGAGGTTAAGTCACATATTGGCAAGCCGGGAGAGTCGGGTGTCGAAGTCTCGAGGTAGCTGGCTATTGACTTGGTTCTTCAGTCACTCCCTGATGACATATCACGACATGAACCTTAGTGATCTTACCTATTTGCTTGATGCTGCTAAATCAGCAATGATTTGGAGCATTGGTAAAGCAAATTAGATTGGAAGATCTAATTCCCAAACCTATTTGGACATTGACAATGGTGATATTGGAAGTCCAGAAAAGCTTTCTCTTCCCAATAGAAAGAGATTGGCCATGGTCAAGTCATTTGACCAATGGTAAAGAGAAAGCCTAAGTCTGAGACAATCAATTGTACCATTTCCGAAAGGTCCATATGTTTCTTTTTCCAAAGGAAGGGACATTGGTTGCGAAGCTGCCGAATTTACCTAAAAAGTTCATAAGGATGGTAAAAGTCAAAAAGTTTGACTTTGCTACAGGTAAAGTCCATTATCTAACTCTATGAAGTCTCTTTTGGAGATTCTTAATACATGATGTAATGTAAATTACATTTTGATGTTTTGGTAGAACCAAAGGAAAAATAAAAGAAAGAGTATGCTGATCTGATCGCGATGATGGATCTCGATCGCATGGTTTGATGATCAGAATTTTGAGTTTCAACTTAAGAGTTATGATATATTGCTTAGGAATAAATAACAACATGTTTTTCATATGTATTTGCATTGTAAGGATAAGATTTTTCCGCAAGTTTTAAAATAAAAGAAAAGGTTTTGATTTATTTTAAGTATCCTTACAATGACATTTGTGAAAAATTGTTGTTTATATGTTTCCATTTATAAGCAATATTGGAAAATGGATTTGAGTCTTTCATTTGTGGTAGTGTCATAATTTACCAAATAAGGAAAGATTCTCATCACCCAAGTTTCAGTTGGATAGAAACTTGGAATCATGCAAGTTGTATTGTGTGATGAATGAGAATTTTCATCTTTGGGAAATTAAGACTAAGTCCTTGCTCACATGTATATGTAAGTAAAGTGAAGGACTAAAGGATTGGGTACACTTGGTTGTGCGATGGTCAAGTCGACCACAAGGAATGATAAGATTATTCGTCATGATTTACTAAAGTTTAGTAAATATGGTTATACTTAGAAGTTTAAGTGTAATTCTGAAACATTGGAAAAGTTTCAATGTATGGCAGGACGAATGAGAAGAATCAAATTAGGCAGAAAGATAAAAGTTTCTTCAATCTGAAAAGGTGGGAGAGTGCTTAAGTATCTTGGCTTATGGTTATCTTGGTGATTATGAAACCATATCACAATTGATCCTCTAAGGACACCTTAGTGCATTTGTTTGGCTAAGGAGAGGAATCGTGAATTATTGAAATGGTTAAATCAAAAGATAAATCATACTTCGTTCCAAAATCAAATCTTAGAGTCATACTCTATGATTGTAACTTGAGTGACATAATCTTTAGAAAGTTTATAACACTTGTCAAATGTAGAGTAAGATGTTTCCTATTCTTCTACATTTGAAGTTGGTTAGTTGTGATGTTTTGGATCAAACAAAGACCAACTAAGACCAATTGTATGAAGTGTTTAACTTGATAAGAATCTGCACTAACTCTTTAATATTTGTTTTGTCAAGGAATAGTTCTTGAGAAGAGAATCTTATATGTCAAGAGGTGAGTGGGAGTCCTAAAAGATCTTGAGAAAGTTTTAAGAACTAATCAAGAGTATTGTTAATCACTAGCCCACGACTTGAGGTTTGTAACCTATCGTGTTGATATATTCTTATTTCTGTGCCTATTCCAGTTAAAGTTGACTATGCTTGTGAGTTCTATGAGTTCTCAATTGTCTGCATAACAATGTGGAAACAATGGTAGGCCCTTGAGCTACCAAGTGGCAAGAAATTAAGATTGAACAAGTTCAGTCCATATGAGTTTGGGTTTGTCACTAACCCTGTCTTGTCATTATGTTTTTACAAATTCACATGGATAGGAATACATACACCATAAAAAAAATCTAAGTGTCATAAGGTTTCTCTCCGATTCATGAAAATGATGGTGAGGAAATGCTTTCACTAAGTAGATTTTAAGTGGATAGCAATTCTGATATTTGCATTCTCATGTCGTTAGTGGAGCATGTGTGGTTAACTGGCACACTAACTAGTGAGAATGGTAACTAGTGAGAATGGTAGTAGGTCTAGACAAACATGTGAGCTACCTAAGGAAAGGTGTATGATTTTGATAAAGTCTTATCAAAGCAATCTTGTATCAGAAATCTGAACTTTGGCAAGAAAGTCAATAAAGTATTGATTTCAAGAAGTCCAGTTGATTTCTGACTACATGTCAAAGCTAATGGGAGCATAAGTGTTGTGCTAGTAAGATAATAATCATTATGCTAGTGGGAGCATGATTATTATGGTTAGTGTTGCAAATTAGCAATGTTAATTATAGAAAACAAAAGGTTCAATTTGCTTTGAAAAGTTGTTTTGCTATAATTAAGGGAGAGGATTTATACTTCATTCCAATTCTAAAAGCTTAGATTGAGATTTTAATCAACTTTAGTCAAGGATATATATGAATGTTATGTTGGAATGGTTCAACATAAGGAAATTCTATATATGTTGCATTCTCAAAATTCAATTATGATTACGGCATCCCTCTTTATAGTTCGAATTTTGAGAACATGGCAAATAAAAAATTTTATAGCATGAATCGGGTCCCATATGCTTCGGGTATAGGATCGATTGCATGTGCTGTAATATTTATCCATTCTAAATTTTCGAAATGCCTAGGGTGTTAAGAGGGAAAAAGGAATAGAACTGGATTTGACTAAAATGATTAAGCAATTGTTGAGGACAATCTAAGGTTTGCCAAAGATTGGTTGCTCATGGACAATTGGAAGTATAGAGATAGGACCATATTGACATATTTTGAAAGGAGGCAACTCTTGTTCAGAAGTGATAGTCAAAATGGGAATATGGAATTGTCTCCATAGGTGGAAGTTATTCTTTGAATCTGTGTAAGATTAGAGAACTTAATGCAAGAAGGGTGTTCAAAGGAATGTACTTTGAATGTGAGACTTCGTTTCCATGGAATTGCTCTCTATTGGAATACTTTGTAATGTTTGTTGCCAAGTCTTTATGACTTGTGTGCATATTCATTGCAAGGGGATCATTGCATATAAGTTTAGAATCTAATAGATTATAGTAAATGGCAAGAGTTTGGTATTCTTACATTTACAATAAGGATTGAGATTGTAAAATGAGCATCAATGAAATATTGTCAATTGATCTGTTTCACAAAGTACGGATCATAAGACAAACATAGTGTGCATACTTGGAGTATGGCATAGCTATTTTTTAGACAAACATACTTGGAGTATGGCATAGCTATTGTTTAGACAAAGTAAGGATCATAAGACAAACACAGTCAATAATACGTTGGAAGTAGGTATTAAGGCAAGACTGTCATGAAGTTGGCTTGTAGATGTCTAAGGTGTTGGACATAGCAAAAGTTGCTACAACATTCATGAGTGCTCATAAGTTCTGAGTATTGGATTCAACCCACCCTCATTTGAATCACTTCATGGATTTTATCACGAGTGAATAATCAGACAATAATATATTATATTCTTCAAACCTAGAGATATGAGTTGTTGACTATGAGTTGGTTATACATTGATTGCACGAAAACGCATTGGTAATTCGATGTTATAAAACGTGCCTTTGTGTATGATTCAACAAGTAGTCAGTACAAGCATATGAGACAAAGTTTATCCATTCCTTTTACCCTTATAGGGATAAAAGCGATATATGTGGGCCCCTCGATGATTTAGTGATGACACCCTAAGTGCTTAGCCAAGTATGGACTGATTTGATTTGTTCAATTAGTCGGTCGTCATAAATCGAAAATCGGGAAACAACAAATGGACAGAGAGAATGATTATAATCCATGTCTCAGTCCATATGATATCCAGAATAGAGGAATATATGATCACTTATCTAATGGACGCGTAAGTGATTTCTTTAGAGTTCGACAACAGCTTTTAAGAGCTACGATTGCTGGTCAGGTTGGAGTCATACTTGCAATAATAGTTATTAGACTTATCCAAGTGGGAGACTGTTGGATTAGTTTATAAGCCCATAACTATAATTGGTATATACTTGACCCGACCCGGCAAGGTCCATTTGGGTTGCATGGCATCGGGACATTTGGATATACCTTTTGTGAGAAGAGGATATTTGTGACATATTAATATATTATAAGTTCTAATATATTAATATGAAATCATATTATTTAATTAGTATTGATCAAGAATTAATTTGGAATTAATTTAGTGATCAAAAGAGACTAATTAAATATATGGGGATTGATTGTGTAAATCATTCATTCTTATATATGTGGGCTTATGATCCATGATTCCTTATGCTGGGTTTAACCCATGTGGTGACCCATGGATACTCCATGGAGGTTAAAACCCATGGAGCATAAGGAATGGGTAAAGTCATGGGTTACATGGTGTAACCCTAATGTGCACACTATATAAAGACCCCATTGGTTGGTGAAATCGGCACTAGTGCATACACAAGAGGGCAAGCCGATTTCTAGAGTGAAGTATCTCTTCTCATGGTTATTCCAAGTTGTTTTGATGTTGTGTGAACCATTTGAGGTGTCACACTTGGGGAACTAGGCTCTTGAGCTCCATGGAATCAAGCTACAACAAAGAGGCATGTAATTCCACTAGATTCTATATTACATGTACTTTATATTATGCTAGTTAGAACAATACCTTGGAAAATTGATATTTGCATGTATAATAGAGAAAACATAGATCCAAGGTATTTAGGGTTGCATGTACACCATAGGAGTGTTAGAATGCTCAAAACCCAACAGTATTTCTATGACAACCCGAAATTTCTTTCTAGTACAACATTTCAAATCAATCAAAGTCAGACTTATTTCTGCTATCTTTTAGCACTGTTTAGGGTCTGTTTGAGGGTTCTAAGCATATTACATTCAAGGATCGGGTGTTAGGAAGTATCTGCTTGAGACCATTGTGCACCAAGCTAGCCATAAACTTCATCATGTGGAGTTTACAGCCACATCACATGAGTTTACGGTCGTAAACTCAAGGTGGCCGTAAACTCATGCCTTATACATGATGTTCTTCCATTTCTTCCTCATTATTCACCATTTCAACCTCAAGAACTTGATTTCTCTCTCAAGTTTCATAAGGATCTTCATTTTATTCTTCAAAAATGTAAGTGTTTCATCCTTTGTTTTGTTGATACATCTCATTATCTAGTATCACCCTTTGATTCATCCATTAACTTCATCTTTTGGGTTTGATCTTCAAGATCACCAAGAACACACACTAGTGTTTTAAGCCAAAATCAACTCTTTTTGCTTCCATATTGTAAGTATCCTCTTCCTATACTTGTTATCTAGTAGGAAACCTTGATTTGCACCTTGAAAACATCCATTTCCCAAGAACAATAGGAGTTTACGGCCAAGAGCATCTCCCTTGGCCGTAAACCCTTGTTAAAGGTGCATTTGTTGGTCATAAACTCCCTAAAGCTAAGCATTGAACCTAGAACACTTCCTTGATGCTTGAAAAGGACTTTAAATCACTCTTTGGCACAAGACTTCATGAGTTTACAGTCGTAAACTCATAGGGCCGTAAACCCTATGGCCGTAAACTCATGGGCCGTGAACACCTTGGCCGTAAACACCATAGTGTGGCCGTGAACCCATTAGATGCAACCCTTTGTACTTCTAACACTTCAATCTAAGTGTTTCCTAAGTCCTAGGGTGTTTTCCTTACATGATTAGTTGTATAAACACTAATTATATACATATATGTTTCATTATATGCTTATTAGGATCCGTTGTGTTCAAGTCTTCACCTGACACTTAGCATCTTAGGATTTTAATTGCTTTTAATTGTATCACTCACTGCAGGTGAGTTCATACCCCTTAACTTATCTTTTAAATGATTTTAATTTCTTTTATGGAGGGGAATACAAGTATAACTATTATAGTTATTATATCAATCACATGTGATTAATAACTATCAAACAAGTGGATTTTCTTACATTTCAAAATGTGTTATCAAACAAACTGCTTCAAATTGTTTTATAAACTCTTTTACATGTTAAATTCTTTCTATTAAACTCTTTTAAACTTATACTTTTTCAAAATCATGTCTATATAGATATAGTTATATAAGTAGGATTGAAAGGACTTAGGACTGATAACTCGCCTTATTTCTTGTTCCTTGTTTGGTTGTGGACTTAGGGTATCGGTTATTTGTCTGAAGGTCGTTTTAACCTTAGTTATATATTATGTGTATGTATATAGATATAAAAGTTCTTCTATTGGTTCAATACCTTTGGGTAGCAAAAGTGTACAAACATGTTCATTCATACAAACAACATTGCTAGTAAACTATAATAGGTATAGTTTAGGAAGTCACTAATACTATTTCTAGAACAATGAAACATACAAGAGTCAGTTCATACATGAGTCAGTTCAAACATACTATAAAGAGAAACAGATAGAGCATACTATAACGAGAGACAATACTCACTCCAAAGAGAAACAATACATACTATAACGAGAAACAATACATACTACATACTATACACTAGAGAACATACACTACACTAGAACATACTATACAAATACAAGAATACTATAACAATAATGTGAGATACTACTTCATGGTTCGGCAATATACTTCTGCGTCACGTTTTTTACCCAGAGTCTCCTGGAAGGAGAGCATGAATTTGTGTATAGATCTATACGGGACTGACCCTCCTACACCTTGCTGCTAGCTACAGTGGGACCTGCAGGTCTACGGGTGACGAATGTCGTATCATTTCGACGTCTCGAACGTCGTGTTATACTAGTCGATAAAGTATGGTTACAATCATAACACATTTTACCTTAATTAAACTAACAAGTTTAAGGTAGTTAGTACATTGGTAGTCACTTAGATAAAACTACAGTACATCCTTATTTTTCCCATTTCATTCACGTTGTGATCTTCTCACATAAACGGTAATGAAAACTATATTTTGGTAATGATAGTCATACTTTGGGAAAATACTCACTTTTACAAAAGAATAAACATAAAGAACAGTTGGGTCTTGGTAGAATACTACCTTAGTAGAAAATATAGGATTTTCTAGGAAGTTTTCAAACATTTACATCAAATACTTACAAACTTTTACATCAAACATTTACAAGCACATTCTTCAAACTTATACAAACAATGACACTAAAATACTTATGAACTCACCAGCTTTAATGTTGATCTATGCTTTCAAAATAACTTGTATTCTCAGGTCGCCAGTAGACAGGTACCGATGACCAGGTTTTGAGAAGACGGAGCTTTCAAGACTCGTCTTTATTTTGATTATTCATTTTTTTGTGTCTTATAAACTTCAGAACACACTTGTATTAAAATTATACTATTAATGCAATGGATGATGTTGTTGCTTGTTTTACTATTATGCATTGTTGTAATACAGTACATGACGTCCTCCGCCCCTGAACGTTTCCGCCGTTCTGGTTTGGGGGTGTGACAGATTGGTATCAGAGCATTGTTTATAGTGAATTGAGTATATCAACCTATAAAAGATATACAACTATAAACACAACGGGATTAAATGCTCTGACCAAGAGTTTATACTTTTAAATAATAAAATATTTAACCAAAGTATACATACCTGCATTCATACTAAAATCAGTGTCACTAGGACAGAACAAAAGTATTACGATTGTTGGACAACACAAGTAGGCTTGGGGACATATAATCAGATCTGGGAGTGATATAGCCTGATCAACTATATCTTTCCAAGAAGTGATCGCATGTGCTTAGGAATGGTTGTGATGTTGCAGCAAGTCTAAAATCTTACCAACACTACTACAATAAAAACATTAGAACAGAACATAAACTTAAAATACTATAGGAGTATTTTGTGTTACTATAATTACTTATGTGCAAACTAAAAAGGTCTTTATTAGTATGTCAATAGTTGTTGAGTGGATACGCTAAGGTTATATGTGACTAGGGTGTTATAGACTTAGAATTTGTGATCTTTGCTTTACTTCCTGTTCCTTGTTTGGTTGTGGGCTTAGAGTTAGGGTCACTTATTCGAAGGTCTATCCTGTTTTGGTTACATATGAATGGTATGCACTACACAAATGTTGGAGTAACTGGTAAGGATCATCTTATAATTATCTTAATTTAGTACGTCTATTAATTATTTCGTTTACCCCTATTCTCGCGTAGATAAGATGGTTGGATTCCATATCCCCGAAGACCCGTACCTCCCCAACCAAAATAACGGAGGATGGCTCGATGTTGAGCCAGAAGAAGAACCTGCAATTCCACTGGACGATGACTTTGCTGAGAACTTCCCGGAAGATTCTGACTCCGAGCCAGAAGTTAATGACCTACCTCTGGTGGCTCAAAACCCGAATCCAAACCCTCGTCCGGCTTTTCAAGGCTCGACGCCCCTGTGGGTGGAAAGTCTGGAGACAAGGAGTCAGGAACAGGGCCAACCCATTCCATTCAACGGTGATAGAAGTTTCTACAACGTGAGCGAAGGAGGATTAGCGAACAGAGTTCTGCCTATTCTGGTCCGCAGGGTTGCTCGTAACGAAATTCAGGGTAGGACAGCCCTCAACCGAATTGCGGATGTTGACGCCAATGCGGGAGTCAATACTGTCCGCATTCGTCGGCTGGAAGATGCCCGTGAGAGAGGTGAAAGAGACAATGAGTCTCTACTTTTGGCACTAGCTGAGACTAGGGCTAAAGTCATAGAGCATCGCGTACGCCAGCGAGTGTACGAGCGACGCCTTCTTGAATTGGAACGTCAGATGGTTGGCCTAAGGGTTCGCCCAAGGGGTTCCCATCGCCAGTAGGGAATGCTCTGCTCAAATTTCCTTTTTTCTAAGGATTAGCCTTCTTATATGTGCTCTAATTAATACTTTTTCCCTGTAATTTCCTGTTTATCTTAAGACCTTGAACTTTCGGTCGATAGGTCTTTATTCTGTCAAAATTTTCTCATCTTGGTTTGATGTAAGACCTACTCCTAGGCCATTTTTCCCGAACTTGTTGCATCTGTAATACCAGTATTATTGACAGGTATCTAATCTTATTGAAATTAATATCTAAATGCTTTCATCTTTCTAGTACTAGATCTCTATTCAATCATACTTCCATCTGTGTTGTTGGGCTATGGAGAGTTAGTCCATGAGTCACTCTCATCATACTCACTATTAAATTCTTATCAATGTCTTCATCTTTGTGAACTTATAGCTACAAGATGCCTCCACGTCGATCAGCGGCTGCACTACTCCAATAACTCCAAATCAAACTCCTCTTCCTCCTCAATACAACCCATCAGCTATTCAAGTTGCTGTGAATGCGGCTGCTACAGAAGCTCTAGCACAATTCACCACTACTGGTACTAGTGGGAGTGGGACTAATTGTTAGATTAATGTCTAAGTCCATAACTATAATTGGTAAGACTTGACCCGACCCGGCATGGTCCATTTGGGTTGCATGGCATCATGCATTTGGATAGACTATAATGAGAGAAATAACACTTAATGTTTGTTAATATATTATAAGTTATAATATATTAATAAGATTATTTAATTAGTATTGATCAAGAATTAATCTAGAATTAATTAAGTGATCAAAAGAAGACTAATTAAATATATGGGTTGATTGTGTAAATCACCCATACTTGTATAGTGGGCTAATGCTCCATGGATTGTCAAGTTGGGCTAAAAACCCATAAGATGCTCCATGGTATATTTAAACCCATGGATCCAAGGAAATGGAAAGCCATGACAATTAGGGTTTACCCTAATTGTCACTAACTATATAAGCATCTTATTGTTGACAAAATCGGCCACTAGAGTGATAATAAGGGCTAGCCGATTTTCATGAAGTGTGTATGTTCTCTCAAGTTATTCCAAGTGTATTTGGTGTTGTGTGAACCATTTGAGGTATCACACTTGGGGCACTAGGCACTCAAGCTTCATGAAGTCATTCTACATCAAAGAGGTATGTAATTCTAACTTGATATATTCATATGAATCAATGTTATTATGCTAGTTAGGATGAATACCTTGGAAAGTTCATATTTGCATGTATAATAGAGAAAACATAGATCCAATGTATTTAGGGTTGCATGTACACTTAGGAGTGTTAGAATGCTCAAAACCCAACAGTGGTATCAGAGCCTAGGCTTGTTTTCTTGTTATACTTGCAAAAATGTCTGAAAAATCGAATTTTGTTGCTGTCTGAACAGCAGACTCGCCGAGTCCATGGAGGGACTCGACGAGTCTAAGGCAAAATGCATCCAACTCGCCGAGTTGGTTCATGCACTCGACGAGTTGGACCCCATGACATCATATATTCGACTGTTTTGGCTGGAATTGGACTAGGAACATTACCCTAAGCTGTTTTTACCATATAAACTTGTTTTTGATGTGGTAATGTTCATGCTAATCCAATTTCAAAGATAATTGTCAATAGATTCATGTTTTGTGTTAGTTTAAAAGTTATGCTAATTACATCAAAAAGTTTGATGTGAATTATTTTTGTTCATATGAGTTGCTTAGATTAATAGAAAAAGTTAATTGATTATGTGTCTTTACTCCATTTTAATCTAAGAGTTGATTCTAAAATGTGTTTGTGTAACTTGTCCTCAAGTTACATGAAAGGTCACATTTAAGTTTCTTAAAACTCATAAAAGTTGGCAAAGGTTACAAAATGAAGAGTCGTGTCCTCATTAAATGGTTTTATGACTCCATAACTTGTCCTCAAGTTATGGAGGTTCAAGAGTCACTTCATTAAATAATAAAAATGTGTAACCTTAATTAGTTCCATAAGTTACAAAAGAAGAAGAGTTACATTCTTTAATAGTTTAAAGTTTTCCATAACTTGTCCTCAAGTTATGGAACTTGAAGAGTTTTAATTAAAACTACTTTAAACACATAAGTTATGGAATTAAATGGTTTTGAATATTTTCAAAACTTGCCCTCAAGTTTTGGAATTTGTAAAGTGTCTCTCATGAATACTTTAATTCCAAGTTAATCCCTTAGAATTTTAAAAGTTAAAATTCAACCCTTATACTTTATAATATTTAAAGTTAATAATATATATATATATATATATATATATATATATATATATATATATATATATATATATATATATAAGAACAAGTCAGTCTTACCATTAGTAGGCCTCATTCACGAAGCCGGTCTATAAGGGGGGTATAAGGTTGTTGTCTATAAAATGGCAGCTTAATGGGTGTCCACTCTCACTCACCGCTTCCTTGACTGGTGGAGGGTCGTTAGCCGAACAGGTAGGACAAGGACTATAATTCTTCCTTCATTAAAAGTATTAATGATAAATACTAAGTAACTAAACCTTTTATTAATTCCCAATGTTAGTTACTTAGGAAAATGTGAATAAGGTGCTAATCCATGAAATTACACTTTGCACTTTGCTTAAGTCGGTTAGTGGAGCGTGTGTGGTTAACCGGCACACTAGCTTTATTTAACAAGGTAGGCAAAGGGTAACTTAATATTTATCATAGTATCGGTGGAGCGTGTGTGGTTAACCGGCACATCGATTAAGGGGTAAATATTAAGGGTACCAAGTAATTTGCATGGTTACTTCACACCTTGTTTTGTGATCCTCGGCATCCCAGTCACAAAACCTAAAGGGCACACTCGAGATTGAAACATGCCTTTGAATAGTTCAATGAATCTCAAAAGATCTAGGAATTTCAAATCCAAGCAAAACCTAATTAAATTATTTCGTTTTCATGGTGGAAATTGGTGAATCGTCATTCGCCTACCTTCAAATATTTTATAGCCTGGATTACGGCATCCCTCTTCCAAGTTATAAAATATTGTGTTGGGTCCTAGCCTTAATATTTCATATTGGGTGTTATATTAAGGACTTTAAATCAACTATCTTGAATATCTCCCAAAAGTTGTCTAGCTCAGACATCTACGATCTTCCCAAATCTCTTGGAACTTTACTTCCTCTACCTCCTCCAATTATTCTCCCTAACCCACAAGTTCAAGGTCACTCAAGCCCTAATGGCAAGCAAGGTCTATGTGTAATCACATCTTAGAGATGAAGTCACATATTGACAAGCCGGGAGAGTTGGGTGTCAAAGTCTTAAGAAAGTTGGATGCTCAATCACTTTCTAAGTCACATAGTAAGTTCCTTATGGACTACCATGTAAAGGACTATGACATTAACCATAATGATCTTATCTATTTGCTTTGGGGTGCTTAATCAGCAATGATTTGGAGCACTGGCAGAGCAAATCTGATTAGAAGATCAACTTCCCAAACCTTCAATGGACATTGACAATGGTAACATTGGATACCCAGTAAAAGCTTTCTCTTCCCAATGGAAAGGGATTGCCCATAGTCAACTCAGTTGACCAAATGGTAAAGAGAAAGTCAAGTCTGAGATAGTCCAGTGCATCATTTCCAAAGAGTCATATGTTTCTCTTGCCAAAGGAAGGGGCATTGATTGCAAAGCTGCCTGTTTACCTGAAAGATCATAATGTTGATCAAGTCAAGAAGTTTGACTATTCTTCAGGTAAAAGTCCACTATCTAACTCTGTTAAGTTTCTATTCTGAGATTCTCATTACATGATGTGACTGGGTCACATGTTGATGTTTTAAGAATCAAAGAAAAGTGAAGAAACTTAAAGGAAGTGTATGCTGATTATGATCACGAAGATAGATCTCGATTGATGGTTCAGTGATCAGAATTTTGAGCTGTTGCTTAGGAGTTATGATATATTGCTTAGGGATAGATAACAACAAGTTTTTCATATGCTTTTGCACTGTAAGGATAAGTTTTCCGCAAAGGTTTTAAAATTAAAGGATTTTTTGATTTTATTTATTTTAAATATCCTTACAAGTGGCATTTGTGAAAAATAGTTGTTTATATGATTCCATTGATAACAATATTTGAAATGGACTTGATTCTTTCGTTTGTGGTAGTGTCATAATTTACCAAATAAGGAAAGATTCTCATTCCCAAGGCTTCAGTTGGATAGAAACTTGGAATCATGCAAGTTGAATAGTATGATGAATGAGAACTTTCAAGCATTGGAAAATTAAGACTTATTCACATGGATGTGTGAATCAAGTGAAGGACTAAAGGGATCGAGTACACATTCTTGTGCACTGGTCATGTCCACCATAAAGCTCGTGAAGACTATTCGTCATGATTTACTAAAGTTTAGTAAATATGGTTATACTTACAAGTTTAAGTATAATTCTGAAACATTGGAAAAGTTTCGATGTATGGCAGAACGAATGAGAAGAATCAAATTAGGCAGAAAGATAAAAGTTTCTCAAATCTGAAAAGATGGGAGAGTACTTTAGTATCATGTTTGTGATCATCTTAATGATTTAGAAATCATATCACAATTAGTCCTCTAAGGTCATCTTAGTGCATTCTTATGACTAAGAAGAGGAGTCATGAATTGTTGAAATGGTTAAATCAAGAAGATGAGTCATACTTCGTTCCAAAACAATTCTTAGAGTCATACTCCAAGGTTGTAACTTGAGTGACACATCTTAAAGAAGGTTTATTAACACTAGTCAAATGTAAGAGTAAAAGGTTTTCTACTCTTGTACATTTGAAGTTGGTAAGTTGTGATGTTTTGGATAAAACAAAGACCAACTAAGGCCAATTGTGTGAAGTGTTTTGTCTTGATAAAGAATATGCACTATCCCTTGAATATTTGCCAAGAGAGTCTTATATGTCAAGAGGACAGTGGGAGTCTTAAAGGTCTTGATAGTTTCAAGAACTAATCAAGAATGAAACCTATTGGTTAATCACTAGCACACGACGTGAGGTTTATAACCTATCGTGTTGACATTTCTGTGCCCATTCCAGTTAAAGTTGGCTTTGCATAGGAGTTCTGAAAGTTCTCAATTGGTTGCATAACAACCTGGAAGCAATGGCAGGCCCTGTACTGCCAGGTGGCAAGAAGTTAAGATTGCACAAGTTCAATCCATATGAGTTTGGATTTGTCACTAACCTAGTCTTGTGATTAAGGTCTTGACAAATTCACGTGGACAAGAACACATACACCATAAAATCTAAGGATCATAAGTTTTATCCCCGATTCATGAAAATGATGGTGAGGAAACACTTCCACCAAGTAGATTTTAAGATAGCAACTATGATCTTTGCATTCTCAAAGTCGTTAGTGGAGCTTGCGTGGTTAACCGGCACACTAACATGGACTTATGAGAAATGGCAAAGGTCTAAACAATTGAGACTATGATTACAGTATACCTTTTCATAGTTCTTAAATTGTTTAGACACACCTGTGAGCGATCAAAGATAAAGTGTATGAGTTTGATAAAGTCTTATCAAAGCAATCTCGTATCAGAAATCTAAACTTTGGTAAGAAAGTCAATGAAGTATTGACTTCTAGAAGTCTAGTTGTTTTCTGGATACATGTCAAAGCTAGTGGGAGCATAAGTGTTATGCTAATAATCATCATGTAATGGGAGCATGATAATTATGATAAGTATTGCAAGTTAGCAATGTTAATTATAGAAAACAAAAGTTTTAATTTGTGAGTTACAGGGGTTGAAAAGTTGTTTTGCTATAATTAAGGGAGAGGAAATTATACTTCATTTCAATTCTAAAAGGATTAGATTGAGATTTTAATCGTCTTTAGTCAAGAATATATATATGAATTTTATGTTGGTTTGGTTCAACTTAAGAAAATTCTATATATTGCGTTCTCAAAATTAGATTATGATTACGGCATCCCTCTTCATAGTCAAATTTTGAGAACATGGCAAATAAAAATATTGTAGCAAAAGACTGGTCTAGAATCATGTCTTTATGTAAAACATCATGAATCGTGTCCCATATGCTTCGGGTATAGGGTCGTTTACATGTGCTATAATATTTATCCTTTCTAAATTTTCCAAATGCCTGGGGCATTAAGAAGGGAAAAGGTCTAGAATTGGATATGACTAAAATGATTAAGCAACTGTCGAGGACAATCTAAGGTTTACCAAAGATTGGTTGCTCAGGGATAGTTGGAAGTATAGTGTTAAATTTTGGAAGGACCGTATTGACATATTCTGAAAAGAGGCAACTCTTGTTCAGAAGTGAATAGTTGGAAGTATAGTGTTAAATTTTGGAAGGACCGTATTGACATATTCTGAAAAGAGGCAACTCTTGTTCAGAAGTGACAGTCAAAATGGGAATATGGAAATGTTTCATAGTTGGAAATTATTCAATCTGTGTAAGATTAGAAAAAAACTTAATGCATGAAGTATGTTTCCATGGAGTTGATATCCATTGGAATACTCTGTAATGTCTGTTGACAAGTCTTTGTGACTTTGTACATAAGCATTACAAGAGGATCATGCATATAAGCTTAAAATCTAACAGATTTCAGTAAATGATAGGAATTTGGAATTCTTACATTTACGATAAGGATTTGGGAGTGTGAAAAGAGAATCATTGAAATTATGTTCAATCGATCTAGTTCACAAACTAAGGATCATAGACAAACATAGAGTGCATACTTGGTGTATGGCAAAGCTATTGTTTAGAAGAACATAGTGTACATGCTTTAATTCAAGTATAAAGTTGATAAAACCGAAACAATGAATAATGAGTAATCAGTATGGTGATAAATAAAAAGTGTTTTATTTATATTCATAGGTTTTGAGACCATATTGGATTCAATTATTTTTGTGTTTCATTTTGCATGTTTAGAATAAAATAGGTCATTTTTTCCGAATGACTAAGTTATTCAAACTATCCACAGTCGGTCATATGTTGGAAGTAGATATGAATCAAGACTGTCATGGGTTGGCTTGGAGAGGTCTAAGATGTTAGACAAAGCGGTGCTACAACACTCATGAGTGCTCATAAGTTCTGAGTATTGGATTCAACCCACGCTCATCTGAATCACTTCATGGATTTTATCACGAGTGATCATGAGACGATAATATCTTATATTCTTAAAACCTAGAGATATGAGTTGTTACTATGAGTTGGTTATACATTGATTGCACGAAACCGCATTGGTAACTCGATGTTATAAAACGTGCCTTTGTGTATGATTCAACAAGTAGTAGAACAAGCCATATGAGTCGAAGTTTATCCATTCCTTTTACCTTCGGGATAAAAGCGATATCTGTGGGCCCCTCGATGATTTAGTGATGACACATGTGAGTGCTTGGCCAAGCCAGGACTGATTTGATTTGTTCAATCAGTCAGTCGTCATAAATCGGAAATCAGGAAACAACAAATGGACAGAGAGAATGATTTACAATCCATGTCTCAGTCCATATGATATCTAGAATGGAGGAATATATGATCCCTTATCTAATGGACAAAGTCATTGACAAAGGTCAGAGATCATCAGCAAGGTCATAGTTCGACGGAAGCTTTTGAGAGCTACGATTGCCAGCCGGTTCTTAAAGTCATACGCAATAATAGTTTTAGACTTATCCAAGTGGGAGACTGTTGGATTAATGTCTAAATCCATAACTATAATTGGTAAGAATTGACCCGACCCGGCATGGTCCATTTGGATTGCATGGCATCATGCATTTGGATAGACTATAATGAGAGAAATAACACTTAAGGTTTGTTAATATATTATAAGTTATAATATATTAATAAGATTATTTAATTAGTATTGATCAAGAATTAATCTAGAATTAATTAAGTGATCAAAAGAAGAGTAATTAAATATATGGGTTGATTGTGTAAATCACCCATACTTGTATAGTGGGCTAATGCTCCATGGATTGTCAAGTTGGGCTAAAACCCATAAGATGCTTCATAGATGCTCCATGGTATATTTGAACCCATGGATCCAAGGAAATGGAAAGCCATGACAATTAGGGTTTACCCTAATTGTCACTAACTATATAAGCATCTTATTGTTGACAAAATCGGCCACTAGAGTGATAGTAAGGGCTAGCCGATTTTCATGAAGTGTGTATGTTCTCTCAAGTTATTCCAAGTGTATTTGGTGTTGTGTGAACCATTTGAGGTGTCACACTTGGGGCACTAGGTACTCAAGCTTCATGAAGTCATTCTACATCAAAGAGGTATGTAATTCTAACTTGATATATTCATATGAATCAATGTTATTATGCTAGTTAGGATGAATACCTTGGAAAGTTCATATTTGCATGTATAATAGAGAAAACATAGATCCAAGGTATTTAGGGTTGCATATTCACTTAGGAGTGTTAGAATGATCGAAACCCAACACTAATGTGCTTCCCACTATTGTCGAAGCTCCAGTGCGCTCTAGGGAGTGCTCGTACAAGGACTTCACCAGCTGCAAACCCAGGGCCTTCAATGGAACTGGCGGAATCATTTCCCTCTCGCAATGGTTCGAGAAGACGAAGTCGATCTTTGAGATCTTCTCCTGTCCGGAAGGGAGCAAGGTAAAATTTGCCGCCTGCACCTTCGCGGACCGAGCCCTGACATGGTGGAATAGCCATGTCAAGTCACTATCTATTATAGTGGAAAATGCTATCGGCTGGGAAGCTCTGAAGGAGCTTATGATCGAAGAGTACTGCTCGAGGGGCGAAGTTCAAAAGTTGGAGCAGGAACTTTGGAGCCTAACCATGAAGGGCTCCGACATAGTCTCCTACACTGCCAGATTCAGCGATCTGGTAGCACTATGTCCAGGAATGGTCCCTTCTGAAGAAAAGAAGGTGGAAAGGTACATCTGGGGGCTGGTGCCTCCATTTCAGGGGAATGTACTAGCTTCCAACCCCACTACCTTCGATAGTGCCAAGCGATTGGCACAACGGCTCATTGACCATGGGGTCCGTACCCACTCAACAACAACAACCCTAGCCATCTCAGAACCCTCCAAAGTCGCTGATAACAAGCGGAAGTTCTGGGATGACAAGAAGAAGAAAGTTGCCAAAAAGCAGCAGGTCGTAGCGGTTCATGCTGCGATAGCACCTGCCGCTGCTGCGCCGGTAAAGCAGTACGTGGGGAGTTTGCCGAAGTGCAACAAATGCAGCTTCCACCATAATGGACCCTGCCGCGAAATGCAGTGCTCTAACTGCAACAGGAAGGGGTACACTGCCCGTTTATGCAAAGCTCCGGCAAGGCCAATCACCCAGGTCCCCGATGCTGGTGTGGGCCAGGCTTGCAACGGTTGTGGCGTGGTGGGCCACTACAAAAGGAACTGCTCGAAGTCAGGGAATGCCGGCGGAGTGGGATGAGTTTTGGCTATAGGCCACGAGGAAGCGGTTACCGACCCTACAGTGGTCACTGGTACGTTTCTCCTCGATAACTCTTATGCATGCATTCTGTTTGATAGTGGAGCGGAGAGGAGTTTCGTGAACCAGAAATTTGCTCACTTGCTTAAACATAAGTCTCATGCACTTAAAGAACCGTTCACCGTAGAAATGGCTAACGGAAAGACAGAGAGCACTAGCTGCATATACTTAGGATGTACACTAACACTAGATAGCCATTCATTTCCAATCGAACTCATGTCGGTCTCAATTAAAAGTTTCGACGTCATCATCGGCATGGATTGGTTGAGTTCTCATCATGCCGACATCATGTGTTACGAAAAGGCTGTTTGCCTTAATCTGTCGTCTAGCGAAACTCTAGTTATCTACGACGACAAACTCGGCACGAACCTTCGTATCATCTCGAGTATTCAAGCCCAGAAATTCTTGCGAAAGGAATGTCACGCATTCCTTGCTCATGTTGTCGATGTGAGCCAGGAGACGAAAGACATAAAGAACATTCCAGTATTACGTGACTTTCCCGACATCTTTCCAGAAGAACTCCCAGGATTACCTCCGCAACATCAAGTCGAGTTCAGAATTGACTTAGTTCCAGGGGCTACCCCAGTAGCCAAATCGCCCTATCGTCTAGCACCAGCCGAGATGCAGGAACTATCTAGCCAACTTAACGAACTGATTAGCAAGGGCATTATTAGGCCAAGCTTCTCACCCTGGGGAGCACCGGTCTTGTTCGTCAAGAAGAAATACGGATCGTTCTGTATGTGCATCGACTATAGCGAACTTAACAAACTAACCGTGAAAAATCGTTACCCTCTGCCTCGCATTGACGATTTGTTTGACCAACTTCAAGGGGCGAACTTCTTTTCAAAGATAGACCTGAGATCCGAGTATCACTAGTTACGAGTGCTTGGGGAGGATGTTCCGAAGACAGCCTTCCGAACTCGTTATGGGCACTACGAGTTTGTAGTGATGCCATTCGGATTGACCAATGCGCCCGTAGTATTCATGGACTTAATGAATAGGGTGTACTGTCCTTACTTGGATCAGTTCGTCATTGTCTTCATCGATGACATACTTATCTACTCTCGTAGTAAGGAGAAGCATAGTCAACTTCTGCGACAGGTCTTAGAAACGCTGCGATCAGAGAAGCTTTATGTGAAGTTCTTGAAGTGCGAATTTTGGATCCGAAGAGTCGAATTCTTGGGGCACGTTGTTAGCGAAGAGGGAATACACGTGGACCCTTCCAAAATCAAAGCCATTGAGAAATGGTCAGCACCGAAGACGCCTATAGAAATTCATCAATTTCTAGGCCTCGCTGGCTACTATCGCAGGTTCATTCCTAACTTCTCTCGGATTGCGAAACCTCTTACAACACTGACCCAGAAGGGCGTGGCCTTTGATTGGGAAGAGAAGCAAGAGAAAGCGTTCCAAACGCTGAAGCGAGCCTTATGCACCGCACCGATACTATCCCTCCCAGAAGGGATAGAAGACTTCGTGGTCTATTGCGATGCATCTAATCAAGGGCTCGGCTGTGTTCTGATGCAACGAGGTAAGGTCATCGCCTATGCCTCAAGACAGCTGAAGATGCACGAGGTCAACTACACCACACATGATCTTGAGTTAGGAGCAGTAGTGTTTGCTCTGAAGATCTGGAAACACTACCTGTATGGTACGAAAAGCACTATCTTTACAGACCACAAAAGCCTGCAACACATATTCGACCAGAAGGAGCTCAATATGAGACAACGACGGTGGGTCGAGCTACTCAGTGATTACGAATGCGAAATTCGTTATCATCCCGGCAAGGCCAACGTAGTAGCTAACGCCCTGAGTCGGAAAGAATACTCTGGTCGTAGAGTCAAATCATTGACTATGACTATCCATTCACACTTGTCCACATAAATTAAGGAGGCTCAGCTCGAAGCTTTGAAACCTGAAAATGTGGCGGGTGAATCCCTGAGAGGGATGGATAAGAACTTGGAAGTCAAGGGTGGCGGAGCCTTATATCTCATGTATCGGATCTCGACACCGAAACACGGTGGTTTCAGAGACTAGGTCATGACCGAAGCACACAACACTCGATATTCCGTCCACCCAGGTTCAGATAAGATGTATCTGGATCTTAAAAAGTTATACTGGTGGCGAAACATGAAAGCAGAGATTGCTACCTTCGTGAGTAAATTCCTTACTTGCGCCAAGGTCAAGGTCGAATACCAGAAACCATCAGGATTACTTCAGCAACCAGAGATACCGGAATGGAAATAGGAGCGGATCACGATGGACTTCATAACCAGAGATACCGGAATGGAAGTAGGAGCGGATCACGATGGGTGATCGTATACAGGTTAACAAAGTCCGCACACTTCCTGCCTATCAAAGAAACTGACAAGATAGAGAAACTAACCAGAACATACATTAGGGAAATCGTACGACTGCATGGTGTTCCCATATCCATTATCTCTGATAGAGATAGTAGATTCACTTCGAGGTTCTGGAAGTCGCTACAAAGTTCCCTAGGAACTAGGCTGGACATGAGTACAACCTACCATCCACAAACCGACAGAAAAAGTGAGAGGACGATTCAAACTTTGGAAGATATGTTGCGAGCCTGCATGATTGACTTTGGGAAGGCATGGGATACTCATTTACCCCTTGTCGAGTTTTCCTACAACAATAGTTATCACAAGAGCATAAAGGCTACTCCATTTGAAGCCCTCTATGGCCGTAAGTGTAGATCCCCTCTGTGCTGGGCTGAGGTAGGCGACACTCAGTTAACTAAAGGACGAGTTCCTGACAGCACTCTCACAGGTCCGGAGATCATTTGGAAAATGACAGAGAAGATCGTTCAGATTCGTCAACGATTGAAAGCCTCTAGAGACCGACAGAAAAGCTACGCATACAAGAGAAGGAAACTGTTGGAATTCCAGGTGGGCGACCGTGTTCTATTGAAGGTCTCACCCTGGAAGGGCTTGATACGCTTCGGAAAGCGTGGCAAGCTAAATCCAAGATACGTAGGGCCTTTCGAGATTCTTGCTAGAATCGGCCCTATAGCTTACAAACTCAAACTACCTCGCGAACTCAGTAACGTACATTCTACTTTCCACGTCTCGAACATGAAAAAGTGTCTGTCCGACGAGAGTCTTGTAATCCCACTCGACGAGATCGAGATCAACGAGAGCCTCAACTTCATGGAAGAACCTGTAGAGATCATAAACCGAGAGGTCAAGCAAACAAAGCAAAGTCGTATCCTGATAGTGAAGGTTCGCTGGAATGCCAAGCGAGGACCTGAATTCACTTGGGAGCGCGAGGATCAAATGAAACTGAAATATCCTCATCTTTTCTTTTAGTTATTTGTAATTGCTTAAACTCTAATTTTGGGACAAAATTCTCTCTAACGGGAGGATGATGTGACAACCCGAAATTTCTATCTAGTACAACATTTCAAATCAATCAAAGTCAGACTTAATTATGCTATTTTTTAGCACTGTTTAGGATCTGTTTGAGTGTTCTAAGCATAGTACATTCAAGGATCGGGTGTTAGGAAGTATCTGCTTGAGACCATTGTGCACCAAGCTAGCCATAAACTTCATCATGTGGAGTTTACAGCCACATCACATGAGTTTACGGCCGTAAACTCAAGGTGGCCGTAAACTCATGCCTTATACATGATGTTCTTCCATTTCTTCCTCATTATTCACCATTTCAACCTCAAGAACTTGATTTCTCTCTCAAGTATCACAAGGATCTTCATTTTATTCTTCAAAAATGTAAGTGTTTCATCCTTTGTTTTGTTGATACATCTCATTATCTAGTATCACCCTTTGATTTCATCCATTAACTTCATCTTTTGGGTTTGATCTTCAAGATCACCAAGAACACCAAGAACACACACTAGTGTTTTGGGCCGAAATCAAATCTTTTTGCTTCCATATTGTAAGTATCCTCATCCTATACTTCTTATCTAGTAGGAACCCTTGATTTGCACCTTGAAAACATCCATTTCCCAAGAACAATAGGAGTTTACGGCCAAGAGCATCTCCCTTTGCCGTAAACCCTTGTTAAAGGTGCATTTGTTGGCCATAAACTCCCTAAAGCTAAGCATTGAACCTAGAACACTTCCTTGATGCTTGAAAAGGACTTTAAATCACTCATTGGCACAAGACTTCATAAGTTTATGGTCGTAAACTCATAGGGTCGTAAACCCTATGGCCGTAAACTCATGGTCCGTGAACACTTTGGCCGTAAACACCATAGTGTGGCCGTAAACCCATTAGATGCTAAGTCCTGAGGTGTTTTCCTTACATGATTAGTTGTATAAACACTAATTATATACATATATGTGTCATTATATGATTATTAGGATCCGTTGTTCTCAAGTCTTCACTTGACACTTAGCATCCTATAAACCGATCTTTCATTCGTATCACTCACTGCAGGTGAGTTCATACCCCTTAACTTATCTTTTAAATGATTTTAATTGCTTTTATGGAGGGGAATACAAGTAGAACTATTATAGTTATTATATCAATCACATGTGATTAATAACTATCAAACAAGTGGATTTTCTTACATTTCAAAATGTGTTATCAAACAAACTGCTTCAAATCGTTTTATAAACTCTTTTACATGTTAAATTCTATCTATTAAACTCTTTTAAACTTATACTTTGTCAAAATCCTGTCTATATAGATATAGTTATATAAGTAGGATTGAAAGGACTTAGGACTGATAACTCGCCTTATTTCTTGTTCCTTGTTTGGTTGTGGACTTAGGGTATCGGTTATTTGTCTGAAGGTCGTTTTAACCTTAGTTATATATTATGTGTATGTATATAGATATAAAAGTTCTTCTATTGGTTCAATACCTTTGGGTAGCAAAGGTGTACAAACATGTTCATTCATACAAACAACATTGCTAGGAAACTATAATAGGTATAGTTTAGGAAGTCACTAATACTATTTCTAGAACAATGAAACATACAAGAGTCAGTTCATACATGAGTCAGTTCAAACATACTATAAAGAGAAACAGATAGAGCATACTATAACGAGAGAAAATACTCACTATAAAGAGAAACAGTACATACTATAACGAGAAACAATTCATACTACACACTATACACTAGAGAACATACACTACACTAGAACATACTATACAAGTACAAGAATACTATAACAATAATGTGAGATACTACTTCATGGTTCGGTAATATATTGTTGCGTCACGTTCGGTAATATATTCCTCCTACACCTTGATGCTAGCTACAGTAGGACCTGCAGGTCTACGGGTGACAAATGTCATATCATTTCGACGTCTCGAACGTCGTGTTATACTAGTCGATCAAGTATGGGTACAATCATATCACATTTTACCTTAATTAAGCTAACAAGTTTAAGGTAGTTAGTACATTGGTAGTCACTTAGATAAAACTACAGTACATCCTTATTTTTCCCATTTCATTCACATTGTGATCTTCTCACATAAACGGTAATGAAAACTATATTTTGGTAATGATAGTCATACTTTGGGAAAATATTCACTTTTACAAAAGAATAAACATAAAGAACAGTTGGGTCTTGGTAGAATACTGCCTTAGTAGAAAATATAGGATTTTCTAGGAAGTTTTCAAACATTTACATCAAATACTTACAAACTTTTACATCAAAAATTTACAAGCACATTCTTCAAACTTATACAAACAATGACACTAAAATACTTATGAACTCACCAGCTTTAATGTTGATCTATGCTTTCAAAATAACTTGTATTCTCAGGTCGCCAGTAGACAGGTACCGATGACTAGGTTTTGAGAAGACGGAGCTTTCATGACTCGTCTTTATTTTGATTATTCATTTTTTTGTGTCTTATAAACTTCAGAACACACTTGTATTAAAATTATACTATTAATGCAATGGATGATGTTGTTGCTTGTTTTACTATTATGCATTGTTGTGATACTATACATGACGTCCTCCGCCCCTGAACGTTTCCGCCGTTCTGGTTTGTGGGTGTGACAATTTCATATAAAATACGTGCTATGTGTATATATGTTGTTTATTTATTTGAGATGGATGTTGAATAAATGTTTTGTATAGGTTTTAAACTGTATATGTATTTTATGTCTACAAATATGTTGGGTAAAACATGGGTAGATGAAATAGTTGGTGTGTGATGAAACATGAGTTGGATGATGAGAAGAAAGGTGATAGAGATCATGAGATGAGGGTGAGAGGTGAAAAGTGAGAAAAGCCTTTACCCAAACGTTGGCCCCCGTCATTCAGCAGAGTATGGATGACAACCATGGACTATTCTAGACGGTCTGTGGAACACTAGCAGGCTCGCAACCTGTAGGTGTTGTGAACTATATGTTCATCAGATGTACTCTAAAAACCCATTGACATAAATTGCGGGTAGATTCCCATGAATAACTCTGTCGATAAATTAGAGCTATGGACTTAGCACATGTTGTATAAACCCTGGCAGCTATGGACTTAGTGCATGTTGTATGAACCCTGGCGACGATGTACTTCGTGCCTATTTGACATAAATTACTGAGGAAAAGCAGTGTTGTCACCCCGATGAAAATCCTTAGGCTAGGTCCATTGTATAGATGTTTAGGGACGTAAAGTGAGGATAACGGTAACGGGTAATCAGGGTTATTGTTGGTTGATGAAATTAATAAATTTATTGTTGGTTGATGAAATTAATAAATTTATTGTTGGTTGATGAAAATTAATAAATTATTTATTGTGGGTTGAAAACCCTATATGCTCACCAGGCTCCCAAGCCTGACCCACTCAGTTTTCTATATTACAGGTAGTGGAACAAGAGCATAGTTGGACGATGACGAGGGATTTTGGATTATAGGCCAGTAGATATAAATAAATGTTCTAAGGCCTATATTGTACTGTTTATGCTTTTGATCTGTATCGGAACATGACATCCCAAGGTTTTATAATATAATGAAAATGTTGGATTAGGTGTCTAAGTTCATAACTATTACTGGAATGTACTTGACCTGATTAGCATGGTCCATTTGGGTTGCATGGCATCATGCATTTGGATAGACTAAAATGAGAGAAATAATACTTAAGGTTTATTAATATATTATACGTTCTAATATATTAATAGTATTATTTAGTTAGTATCGATCAAGAATTAATTTGGAATTAATTAAGTGATCAAAAGAAGTCTAATTAAATATATGGGTTGATTGTGTAAATCATCCATACTTATATAGTGGGGTAATAATTCTTCATGGATTATCAAGTTGGGCTAAAACCCATAGGATGCTCCATGGTGGTTATAGAACCCATGGGTCATGGAAATGAAAAGTCATGACAATTAGGGTTTACATGGTGTAACCCTAATTGTAACACACTATATAAGCTACATGTTATTCACCAAAATCGGCCACAAAAAGGATACAAGTGAGGGCTAGCCGATTTCTAAGTGTTCTTCATTTCTCTCTAAGTTATTCCAAGTGCATTTGGTATTGTGTGAGACATTTGAGGCATCACACTTGAGGTGCTAGGCTCACAAGGTTTTCAAGGAATCCAAACTACTACAAGGTATGTATTTCCTACAAAATTTTATGTTTAAAGGTTCCCCATGTATGCTAGATAGGTTATGAACCTTGGAAAAAGAATTTTGCATGTATCATAGATAAAACTTAGATCCAAGGTTTCTAGGGTTGCATGTACACCATAGGAGTGTTAGAATGCTCAAAACCCTTCAGTGGTATCAGATCCTAGGCTTTTTTGTTTGATACTTGATGCAAAATTGTGAAAAAACTCAGTTATTCTGCACTCTGAAGCATGTACTCGCCGAGTCCATGGGGGGACTCGACGAGTCCATGACCAAATTCATCCTACTCGACGGGTAGGCTCTTGCACTCGACGAGTAGGAGCCCCTGAATGCAGATTTTCGAGTTTTGCTGCTGGAAATGGACTAGAAACATTACCCTAAACTGTTTTGGTGTTATAAAACTTGTTTTAGATGGTGTAATGGTTATGCTAATCCATTTTCAATAGCTATTATCAAAATTTCAAGTTTTATATGGTTTATTTATGATTCTTGAAATTGTTGATATGAACATTCATGAACTTATGAGTTTAGAAGATCATAGGAATTATTTGTAACCTACTTGTTAGTTTAATTCTTGATCATTATGTGTTTTAATGGAATCCATAATTTGTCCTCAAGTTATGGATTACCAAAAGTCACTCTTTTAAAGTCCATTATTAAACACATATGTTACATAAAATGAAAAGTCTCTCATTTTATTAATCCATTAACTCGTAAGTTATGAAAGATGAAAAGTTTTGAAAGTTACAAAATTTGCCCTCATGTTTTGGAACATATAAAGTCACTTTAAAAACTTTAGTTCCAACCCCTAGAATTTTAAAAGTTAAAATTCAACCCTTATACTTTATAATATTATAAGTTAATAATATATATATATATATATATATATATATATATATATATATATATATATATATATATATATATATATAAGAACAAGTCATTTTACCGTTAGTAGGCCTCATTCACAAAGCCGGTCTATAAGGGGGGTATAAGGTTGTTGCCTATAAAATGGCAGCTTAATGGGTGTCCACTCTCACCCATCGCTTCCTTGACTGGTGGAGGGTCGTTAGCCGAACGGGTAGGACAAGTACTTCTAAATCTTCATTAAAAGTATGATGAAAAATAAAGTAACTAAATGTTTTTATAAATTCCCAATCTTGGTTACTTTAGGAAAATGTGAATAAGGTGCTAACCCATGAAATTACACTTTGCACTTTGATTAAGTCGTTAGTGGAGCGTGTGTGGTTAACCGGCACACTAACCTGGACTTAACAAGGTAGGCCAAGGGTAACTTAATATTTATCATAGTATCGACGGAGCGCGTGTGGTTAACCGGCACATCGATTGAGGGGTAAATATTAAGGGTACCAAGTAATTTGCATGGTTACTTCACACCTTGTTTGATGATCCTCGACATTCCAGTCACAAAACCTGAAGGGCACACTCGAGATTGAAACATGCCATTGAAAAGTTCAATGAATCTCAAAGAATCTAGGAGTTTCAAAAACCAATTAAAACCTAATAATTTAATTCGTTTTCATGGTGGAAATTGGTGAATCGTCATTCACCTACCTTCAAATATTTTATAGCTTGGATTACAGCATCCCTTTTCTAAGTTATAAAATATTGTGTCGGGTCCTAGCCTTAATATTACATTTGGGTGTTTTATTAAGGACTATCTTTATATCTAATCTAAACTTGTCTTTCTTCTTTTCAGATGTCTTCCAACAATGTTGCTTCTGGCTCAAACCCTACCGGCTCCTTCTCTCTCATGAACCTTTGTGGGAGAGTCATTTTTGATGGATCCACCTTTATGGATTGGATCAGGAACATCGGAATGGTTACTCGGTATGAGGACAAGGAATATGTCCTCGACAAAGAGCTTAAAGAACTCGAGCCGACTGCTACTCCTGAGGAGGTCGCTGAATATCAGGCCCATGAAAGAGATGCTACCAAAGTGGCATGCATCATGTTGGCCACTATGACAGCCGAGCTCCAAAAGTCCTATGAGGACTACTATCCTTTTGAGATGCACCAGGATTTGATGGACCGCTACCATCAGAGTGCTTGTCAAGAGAGATATGAGATCATCTCCTCCATGATAACAACCAGGATGAAGGATGGTGAACCCATCACGGGCCACATGCAGAAAATGCAAAGGTATGTGGACCGTTTGCTGAAACTGAACATGAACTTCGCAGAGGAGTTGGCAATAGATATCATTTTGCACTCCTTACCTTCTTGTTATGATCAATTCCGCATGACATACCACATGAACAAGGAGGAAGTTACACTCAGCAAACTTCAAGGACTTTTGAAGACCGCAGAAAGTGGTCTTAAAGGTAAGTCGGTTGTTACTACTCCTACTCCTACCGCGACCCCTGTCTTGGCAATCGGGCAAGGAAAAGGAAAGAAGAGGAAGATCCCTTTGAAGGGTACCAAGGGAAAGTCCCTTGATGGCTCCTCTTCAAGTGGAACCAAGAAAGGTTTCGTCACTCCTTCTGCTAACCCTAAAGAGGCTGAATGCTTCTATTGTCATGAAAAGTCGCACTGGAAGCGAAACTGCCCAAAGTAACAGCAAGATGTTAAGGATGGGAAAGTAAAACCCAACCATGCAGGTATTTACACTATATTGTCTAATAACTCACCCTATTCTAATTCTTGGGTCCTTGATACAGGTTGTGGTATTCACATATGTTGTGATTTGCAGGGACTAAGAAGAAGTGAGAATGTGGAGCATGGGAACATAAACTTGATCATGGGAAATAGGAAAGTTACACCTGTCACCTAGATTGTAGTTTATTCTTTGTTGCTAAGTAATGGGTTAACATTAGATTTGAATAAATGTTGTTATTCTTCTGAAATGGCAAGAAATATTATTCCCTTTCATGGTTTGTACAAACAAGGTTTTACCTTTTCTTTTGATAATGATAGTGGTGATATTAATGCTTTCTTTAATAATGTTCTTTATTTTAAAGCATTACCTTGTGATGGTGTGTATGAAACTGTGTCGGTTGTAGATAACTTTGGAAATAATGAATTGTGTATCGATTCTTCCACTAGCTTGGATAAAGCATCTTTATGGCATTGTCGTCTTGGACATGTAAGCAAGAAACGCATAGGCCAACTCCAAAAGGATGGAGTCTTGGAGTCGTTTGACCTAAAGTCAGATGATAGTTGTGAATCTTGTTTGCTTGGGAAAATGACAAAGTCACCCTTCACTGGTACTTGTGCTAGGGGTGAGGGTCTGTTGGACCTCATACATACTGATGTGTGTGGACCTTTCAGAACCGTCACAAGAGATGCTAACCGTTTCTATGTGATTTTTACTGATGATTTTAGCAGATATGGATATGTCTACTTAATCAAGCATAAGTCAGAGACCTTTGAAAGATTCAAAGAGTTCAAACAGGAAGTGGTGAATCAGTTGGGCAGGAACATTAAGATGCTTCGATCCGATCGAGGTGGTGAGTATCTTAGTACAGAGTTCCTTGACTATCTTAAGGAATGTGGGATTATCTCACAATTGACACCTCCCAGGACACCGCAGTTGAATGGTGTAGCTGAGAGGTGCAATCGAACCTTGTTGGATATGGTTCGCTCCATGATGAGTCGAGCTTCGCTACCAATCTCATTCTGGGGGTATGCCTTAGAGACTGCCGTCCATATCCTTAATCTAGTCCCTACAAAGAAGGTTGCCAAAACACCTCATGAGATGTGGACCGGAAAAGTTCCCAATCTGGACCATATCAAGATTTGGGGTTGCAAGGCTTTTGTGAGGCGTGAGTCTCACGATAAGCTCGAACCTCGAACTGAGAGGTGTATTTTCATCGGCTACCCATAGAGATCCTTCGGTTACCTCTTCTACAGACCCATTGATAATGTGGTCTTTGTAGCAAGGAGAGGAGTCTTTCGAGAGAGAGTATTCATAAGCCAAGGAAACAGTGGGAGGAAAATTGACCTTGAAGAAATTCAAGAGTCAAGTAGTGAAGGAACCTCAAACCCTAGCAATCAACCTGAGGAGGAAACTCCTGTTGCTCCGACATAAGAATCTGTACCTCTGAGGCGTTCCACGAGAGTTAGGAATGCACCTGAGCATTACTATGGTTTCCATATTACTGCGGAAGGTGATACACTTATCAGTGATAGCACACCGGTGAGTTTGGATGAACCTAACTGCTACACGGAAGCCATGGCAGGCCCTGAGGTTGCTAAATGGAAAGAGGCTATGGACAACGAGATACAATCCATGTATGACAATCAAGTTTGGAACTTGGTTGACAATGTACCAGGTCGTAAGACAGTTGGGTGCAAGTGGATCTTCAAGAAGAAGACCGACATGGATGGTAATGTACACACTTATAAGGCGAGACTGGTTGCAAAAGGCTTTTCTCAAACTCCGGGAGTTGATTATGATGAGAACTTTTCACCAGTAGCGAAGATTAAGTCTATTAGTGTGACATATGGCAAATGGATGTCAAAACCGCTTTCCTTAATGGAAAGTTGGCTGAGGATGTTTACATGAGGCAGCCCGAGGATTTTGTCAGTACAGAGTACCCTAATAGAGTGTGTAAGCTTGAGAAATCCAATTATGGATTAAAGCAAGCACCTCGCAGATGGAATCTTTGCTTCGATGAGAAATTCAAAGAGTTTGGCTTTTCGAGGAGTGAAGATGAATCTTGTGTATATGTCAAGGCTAGTGGGAGTATAGTCAGCTTTTTGCTTTTGTATGTGGATGACATACTACTCATAGGAAATGACATCACAACTCTTCAGGAAGTTAAGTCCTGGCTTGGGAAGTATTTCGCTATGAAGGACCGTGGTGAAGCTGCCTATATCCTAGGGATAAGGATTTTGAGAGACAGGAGTAAAAGACTAATTGGACTTAGTCAGAGTACCTACTTGGAGAAGGTGTTGAATATATTCAGCATGCAGAATTCCAAGAAAGGAGAGTTACCGATCCAGAGTAACGCCACACTGAGTAAAACTCAGAGTCCGAGTATAGAGGCTGAGATAGCATAAATGAGTCGAGTACCGTATGCTTCCGCTGTAGGCTCGATCATGTATGCTATGACTTGTACTCGTCCTGATGTGGCCTTTTCATTGAGCATGGTCAGCAGGTATCAGGGGAACCCTGGCAAGGCTCACTGGACGGCGGTAAAGAACATTCTCAAGTACCCGCGGAGAACTAAGGACTGGGTCCTTACCCTCGGTGGGAGTGATGACATGAGAGTTTTGGGGTATAGTGATGCTAGCTTTCAGACTGATAGGGATAATTTCCGCTCTCAGTCAGGTTGGGTCTTTACCTTAAACGGAGGAGCAATTTCTTGGAAAAGTTCCAAGCAGGAGACAGTGGCTGATTCTGTTGGATAAGGTGTCTAAGTCCATAACTATTTCTGGTATGTACTTGACCCGACTCGGCATGCTCCATTTGGGTTGCATGGCACCATGCAATTGGATAAACTAAAATGAGAGAAATAACACTTATGGTTTATTAATATATTATAAGTTCTAATATATTAATAATATTATTTAATTAGTTTGATCAAGAATTAATTTAGAATTAATTAAGTGATCAAAAGATAACTAATTAAATATATGGGTAGATTATGTAAATCTTTCATATCTTATATAGTGGGCTAAGAGGCTCCATGGATTATCAAGTTGGGTTCCACCCATAGGATGCTCCATGGGAGTTACAAACCCATGGGTCATGGAAATGAAGAGTCATGACACATTAGGGTTTACATGGTGTAACCCTAGATGTGTCAACACTATATAAGAAACCCATTCTCCACCAAAATTGGCTACACTAAGAAACAAGAGGGCTAGAGCCGATTTTGCAAGTGTAAGATTCTCTCAAAGTTTACTCCTTTGCATTTGGTGTTGTGTGAAGCATTTGAGGCATCACACTTGGGGTGCTAGGCTCACAAGGTTTCAAGGATCATAATCAACAACAAGGTAAGTTATTCTATATTTCATTCAAGTTAAAAATGTTCCCCATGTATGCTAGATAGGAATATAACCTTGGAATTCAACTTTGCATGATTATTAGACAAACATAGATCCAAGGTTATTAGGGTTGCATGTACACTTAGGAAGTGTTAGAATGCTCAAAACCCATCAGTGGTATGAAAGCTTAGGTTTGTTTGTTGTTTTTTTTTTTTGTGTGCACACAGCTTGAAAAAAAAAATCGTTTTTCTGTTTTCTGCTCGTATGAAAGTTTGCACATTTGTTGCTGGAAATGAACTAGAAACATTACCCTAAACTGTTTTGATGTTTTAAAGCTTGTTTTAGATGGTGTAATGTTTATGCTAATCCATTTACAATGGCAATTATTAAAATTACAAGTTTTTTTAAGTGTAATTTTTGATTCTTGAAAGTGTTCATATTCATGTTCTTGAACTTATGAAGATTAGATGATCATAGGAATTGTTTGTAACCTTCATGGTAGTTTAATTCATGATCATAATGTGTTTTACTGGAGTCCATAACTTGTCCTCAAGTTATGGAAAACCAAAAGTCTCACTTTTATTAAAGTCATTAACAGAACACAAGAGTTATAAAAATGAAGAGTCTTCATTTTTATTACTCAATTAATTCATAAGTTATAAGAAATGAAAAGTTTTGGAAGTTTACAAAACTTGCCCTCAAGTTTTGGAACATTTTAAAGTCTTGATTAAAACTTTAGTTCCAACCCTTAGAATTTTAAAAGTTAAAATTCAACCCTTATACTTTATAATATTATAAGTTACTAATATATATATGTATAACAACAAGTCGTCTTACCGCTAGCACGCCTCATTCACGAAGCCGGTCTATAAGGGGGGTATAAGGTTGTTGCCTATAAAATGGCAACTTAATGGGTGTCCACTCTCACCCACCGCTTCCTTGATCGGTGGAGGGTCGTTAGCCGAACGGGTAAGACAAGGACTTATAAATTCTCATTAAAAGTATGATGAATATTATAAAGTAACTAAATGCTTTTATTAAATTCCCAATCTTAGTTACTTTAGGAAAATGTGAATAAGGTGCTAATCCATGAAATTACACTTTACACTTTATTTAAGTCGTTGGTGGAGCGTGTGTGGTTAACCGGCACACTAACTTGGACTTAACAAGGTAGGTAAAGGGTGACTTAAGGTTTACCATAGCATCGGTGGAGCGTGTGTGGTTTACCGGCACATCGATTGAGTGATAAACCTTGAGGGTACCAAGTGATTTGCATGGTTACTTCACACCTCGTTTTGTGATCCTCGGTATCCCAGTCACAAAACTTGGAGGGCACACTCGAGATTGAAACATGCCTTTGAGAAGTTCATTGAATCTCAAAAGAATCTAGGAATTTCTAAGAACCAATTAAAAACCTAATATTTATATTTCGTTTTTCATGGTGGAAATTGGTGAATCGTCATTCACCTACCTTTCAAATATGTTATAGCTTGGATTACGGCATACCTCTTCTAAGTTATAATATATTGTGATTGGATCCTAGCCTTAATATTACATTTGGGTGTTTATTAGGGACTCTCTTAATATCTAAACTAATCTTGTTCTCTTCTTTCAGATGTCTTCAAACAATGCTGCTTCTGGCTCTAATCCTAATGGCTCCTTTACCCTTATGAACTTGTGTGGGAAAGTCACTTTTGATGGATCCAACTTCAATGAATGGATCAGAAACATCAGGATGATTACCCGCTACGAGGACAAAGAATATTTCCTTGACAAGGAGCTTAAGGAGATTGATGAGACCACTGCAACTCCCCAGGAGATCGCTGACTTCCGGGCACATGAAAGGGATGCTACAAAAGTGGCATGCATCGTGTTGGCCACCATGACAGCGGAACTCCAAAATTCCTATGAGGACTTCTACCCTTTTGAAATGCACCAAGATCTAATGGAAAGATACCATCAAAGTGCACGACAAGAGAGGTATGAAATCATATGCTCTATCATAACAACCATGATGAAGGACGGGGAATCTGTCACGAGCCACATGCAGAAAATGCAAAGGTATGTGGATCGGTTGCTGAAGCTTAATGTGAACTTCCCTAAGGAGCTTGCAATAGATATCATTTTGCACTCCTTACCATCGTGCTATGATCAATTCCGCATGACATATCACATGAATAAGGAAGAGGTCACACTCAGCAAACTTCAGGGACTCCTCAAGACCGCAGAAACAGGTCTTAAGGGTAAGTCGGTTGTTAACACTCCTACTCCAAACTCCGCCCCGGCTTTGGCAATCGGGAAAGGTAGAGGGAAGAAGAGGAAGAGCTCTTCGAAGGGTACCAAGGCTAGGACCCTTGATGGCTCTTCTTCAAGTGGAACCAAGAAAGGTTTTTTCACTCCTTCTTCTGACCCTAAAGAGGCTGAATGCTTCTATTTCCATGAAAAGTCACATTGGAAGCGGAACTGCCCAAAGTACCAGCAAGATGTGAAGGATGGGAAAGTTAAACCCAACCATGCAGGTATTTACACTATCTTATCTAATAACTCACCCCATTCTAACTCTTGGGTCCTTGATACCGGTTGTGGTATTCATATATGTTCTGATTTGCAGGGACTAAGAAGAAGTGAGAATGCGGAGCATGGAAGAATAAACTTAATCATGGGGAATAGGAAAGCTTTACATGTCACCAAGATTGGAGTTTATACTTTATCGCTAAGTAGTAGGTTTAGTTTAGATTTGAATAAATGTTGTTATTCGCCACAAATGGCAAGAAATATTATTTCCTTTCATGCATTGTATAAACAAGGTTTCACCTTTTCATTTGATAATGAAGTTGGTTCGATTAATGCTTTCTTTAATAATGTTCTTTATTTTAAAGCATTACCTTGTGATGGTGTGTATGAAACTGTATCTGTGGTTGATAACTTAGGAAATAATGTATTGTGTATTGATTCTGTTAATGATAATAACTTGGATAAAGCATCATTATGGCATTGTCGTCTTGGACATATAAGCAAGAAACGCATAGGCCAACTCCAAAAGGATGGAGTATTGGAGTCATTTGACCTAAAGTCAGATGATAGTTGCGAATCATGCTTACTTGGAAAAATGACAAAGTCACCCTTCACAGGTTCTTGTGAGAGGGGTGAAGGTTTGTTGGATCTTATACACACGGATGTGTGTGGGCCCTTCAAACATGCCACAAGGGATGCTAATCGTTATTATTTGGCTTTTACTGATGATTACAGTAGATATGGATATGTCTACTTAATCAAGCATAAGTCAGAGACTTTTGAGAGGTTTAAAGAGTTTAAACAGGAAGTCGAGAATCAATTGGGCAGGAACATTAAGATGCTTCGATCCGATCGAGGTGGTGAGTATCTTAGTTCAGAGTTCCTCGACTATCTTAGGGAATGTGGGGTTGTCTCACAATTGACACCTCCCAGGACACCGCAGTTGAATGGTGTAGCTGAGAGGCGTAATCGAACCTTGTTGGATATGGTTCGTTCCATGATGAGTCGAGCTTCGCTACCAATCTCATTTTGGGGGTATGCCTTAGAGACTGCTGCCCATATCCTTAATCTAGTTCCCACAAAGAAAGTTTCCAAAACTCCTCATGAGATGTGGACTGGTAAAGTACCCAAACTAGACCACATTAAGATTTGGGGTTGCGAGACTCATGATAAGCTCGAACCTCAAAGTGAGAGGTGTATTTTCATCGGCTACCCCACAGAAATCCTTTGGTTACCTCTTCTACAGACCTAGTGAGAATGTGGTCTTTGTAGCTAGGAGGGCTTTCTTTCGAGAGAGAGAGAGAGTTCATAAGCCAAGGAGACAGTGGGAGGCAAGTTGACCTTGAAGAAATTCAAGAGTCAAGTGGTGAACGAACTTCAAACCCTAGCACTCAACTTGAGGAGGAAACTTCTGTTGAGCCAATTGACAAGTCTATACCTCTGAGGCGTTCCACAAGGGTTAGGAATGCACCTGAGCATTACTATGGATTCCATATTACTGCGGAAGGTGATACACTTATCAGTGATGAGACACTGATAGGTCTGGATGAACCTAACAGTTACGCGGAAGCCATGGCAGGCCCTGAGTCAGCCAAGTGGAAAGAGGCAATGGACAGCGAGATACAGTCCATGTATGACAATCAAGTTTGGAACTTGGTTGAGAATGTACCAGGTCGTAAGACTGTAGGGTGCAAATGGATCTTCAAGAAGAAGACCGACATGGATGGTAATGTACACACTTATAAGGCACGACTGGTTGCAAAGGGTTTCTCACAAACTCCGGGAGTTGATTATGATGAGACCTTTTCTCCAGTGGCCAAGATTAAGTCTATTAGGGTTCTGTTAGCCATAGTCGCATTTCATGACTATGAAATATGGCAAATGGATGTCAAAACCGCTTTCCTTAATGGAAAGTTGGCTGAGGATGTTTACATGAGTCAGCCAGAGGGTTTTGTCAACACAGAGTACCCTAATAGAGTGTGTAAGCTTGAGAAATTCATTTATGGGTTAAAGCAAGCACCTCGTAGATGGAATCTTTGCTTTGATGAGAAAGTCAAGGAATTTGGCTTTTCTAGGAGTGAAGATGAATCTTGTGTATATGTCAAGGCTAGTGGGAGTATAGTTAGCTTTTTGGTATTGTATGTGGATGACATACTACTCATAGGAAATGACATCCCAACTCTGCAGGAAGTTAAGTCCTGGCTTGGGAAGTGTTTCTCTATGAAGGACCTAGGAGAAGCTGCCTATATTCTAGGGATAAGGATCTTGAGAGACCGGAGTAAAAGACTAATTGGACTTAGTCAGAGTACTTACTTGGATAAGGTGTTGAAGAGATTCGGCATGCAGGACTCCAAGAAAGGAGAGTTACCCATCCAGAGTAATGCCAGATTGAGTAAGACACAAAGCCCTAGTACTGAGGCTGAGATAGCAGAAATGAGTCGAATACCTTATGCTTCGGCTGTAGGATCGATCATGTATGCTATGACGTGTACTCGACCTGATGTAGCCTTTGCTTTGAGCATGGTTAGCAGGTATCAGGGGAACCCTGGCAAGGCACACTGGACTGCGGTAAAGAATATCCTCAAGTACCTACGGAGGACTAAGGACTGGGTCCTTACCCTCGGTGGGAGTGAAGACTTGAGAGTTGTAGGGTATAGTGATGCTAGCTTTCAGACTGATAGGGATAATTTCCGCTCTCAGTCAGGTTGGGTCTTTACCTTAAATGGAGGAGCCATTTCTTGGAAGAGTTCCAAGCAAGAGACAGTGGCTGATTCAACTTGCAAATCAGAGTATATAGCAGCTAGCGAGGCAGGAAAGGAGGCGATATGGCTGAAGAACTTCATTGGAGACCTTGGAGTTGTACCAGCTATTAAAGAGCCAATGGAAATTTTATGTGATAGTGAAAGTGCAGTTGCCTTAGCCAAGGAACCAAGGGATCACGGGAGATCCAGACACATCGACAGAAAATACCATTTCATCAGACATCGAATAGAAGAAGGACTCCTCGTGGCAAAGAGGGTATCATCGGATGAGAATCCAGCAGATCCCCTCACGAAGGGACTGACTCGGGTTAAGCATCTCCAGCATGCTCGGAGCATAGGGCTGAAGGATGATATTAGATTTAGTAGTTAGATAACCTTGAAATTTGTAAAGTGTAATTGACATTAGATGATGAATAAAAGGTGTTTTATTTATGAGTAAAGTGTTGCTATCTCTTGTCGATCGTTTACTATATTTCTTTTGCATGTTTTGACTTCCAGAATAATTATGTTTGGTATATCATATTATTCGAACCTCCACAGTCGGTCATATGTCGGAAGTAGGTATGAATCAAGACTGTCATGATTGGTTGCAGAGGTCTAAGTTGTTGGACATGGCTACAACACTCATGAGTGCTCATAAGTTCTGAGCATTGGACTCAACCCACGCTCACTGGAATCACTTCATTGAATTTATCTCGAGTGATCGTGAGACGGTAATATCATATAAGTCTTCAAACCTAGAGATATGATTTGTTACTGATAAGTTGGTTATGCATTGATTGTACGTTAACGCATTGGTAACTCGATGTTATAAAACGTGCTTTTGTGTATAATTCAATGAGTGGTAGAACAAACATATGAGTCGAAGTTTATCTGTTCCTTCTTGGATTAGAAGCTGATATCTGGGCCCCTCGATGATTTTGTTTTGACCTATGTACCGGGCCCGGTCAGAACTAAGTTGATGTGTTCAATCAAGTTCTTTGTCAAACAAATCGGAAATCGGGAAACAAACTGCTGGACAATAAGTAAGACATTGTTCCATGTATTTGTCCGGCTGATATCTAGAATAGAGGATTATATGATCACTTATCTGAAATGGCGTATCATCATCTTCTCAGTTCCGAGAGACCTTGAAAGAGCTACGATTGCCGATCGGTTCCTGAAGTATTGTTGTTATAGTTATTAGACTTATCCAAGTGGGAGACTGTTGGATAAGGTGTCTAAGTCCATAACTATTTCTGGTATGTACTTGACCCGAACCGGCATGGTCCATTTGGGTTGCATGGCACCATGCAATTGGATAAACTAAAATGAGAGAAATAACACTTATGGTTTATTAATATATTATAAGTTCTAATGTAAATCTTATAAGTTCTAATGTATTAATAATATTATTTAATTAGTTTGATCAAGAATTAATTTAGAATTAATTAAGTGATCAAAAGATAACTAATTAAATATATGGGTAGATTATGTAAATCTTCCATATCTTATATAGTGGGCTAAGAGGCTCCATGGATTATCAAGTTGGGTTCCACCCATAGGATGCTCCATGGATGCTCCATGGGAGGTACAAACCCATGGGTCATGGAAATGAAGAGTCATGACACATTAGGGTTTACATGGTGTAACCCTAGATGTGTCAACACTATATAAGAAACCCATTCTCTACCAAAATTGGCTACACTAAGAAACAAGAGGGCTAGAGCCGATTTTGCAAGTGTAAGATTCTCTCAAAGTTTACTCCTTTGCATTTGGTGTTGTGTGAAGCATTTGAGGCATCACACTTGGGGTGCTAGGCTCACAAGGTTTCAAGGATCATAATCAACAACAAGGTAAGTTATTCTATCTTTCATTCAAGTTAAAAATGTTCCCCATGTATGCTAGATAGGAATATAACCTTGGAATTCAACTTTGCATGATTATTAGACAAACATAGATCCAAGGTTATTACGGTAGCATGTACACTTAGGAAGTGTTAGAATGCTCAAAACCCATCAGATTCTACTTGCGAATCAGAGTATATAGCGGCAAGCTAGGCAGCGAAGGAGGCTATATGGCTAAAGAACTTCATTGGAGATCTTGGAGTCGTACCAGCTATAAAGGAGCCTAAAGAGATTTTCTGTGATAGTGAAAGTGCAGTTGCCTTAGCCAAGCAACCAAGGGATCACGGTAGATCCATACACATCGACAGAAAATACCATTTCATCAGACATCGAATAGAAGAAGGACTCCTCGTGGCAAAGAGGGTATCATCGGATGAGAACCGAACAGATCCCCTCACGAAAGGACTGGGTAGGGTTAAGCATCTCCAGCATGCGAGGCGCATAGGGCTGAAGGATGATATTAGTTTTAGTAGTTAGATAGCTTTGAAATGTGTAAAGTGTAATTGACATTTGAGGATGAATAAAAGTTGTATTTATTTATGAGTAAAGTGTTGCTATCTTTTGTCAATCGTTTACTATCGTTTCATTTTGCATGTTTAGACTTCCAGAATAATTATGTTGTTGTATTTCATATTATTCGAATTCTCCATAGTCGGTCATATGTTGGAAGTAGTTATGAATCAAGACTGTCATGAGTTGGTTGTAGAGGTCTAATTTGTTGGACATGGCTACAACACTCATGCGTGCTCATAAGTTCTGAGTATTGGATTCAACCCATGCTCGCTGGTATCACTTCATGGAATCTATCTCGAGTGATCGCGAGACGGTAATATCATATAAGTCTTCAAACCTAGAGATATGACTTGTTGCCTATGAGTTGGTTATGCATTGATTGTACGAAAACGCATTGGTAACTCGATGTTATAAAACGTGCGTTTGTGTATAATTCAACAAGTAGTAGAACAAGCATATGAGTCGAAGTTTATCTGTTCCTTCTAGGATTAGAAACGATATCTGGGCCCCTCGATGATTTTGTGTTGACCCATGTATCGGGCCCGGTCAGAACTAAGTTGATGTGTTCAATTAAGTTCTATGTCAAACAAATCGGAAATCGGGAAACAAACTGTTGGACAATAAGTAAGACATTGTTCCATGTATTTGTCCGGCTGATATCTAGAACAGAGGATTATATGATCACTTATCTTAAATGGCGTATCATCATCATCTCAGTTCCGAGAGACCTTGAAAGAGCTACGATTGCTGATCGGTTCCTGAAGTCATTTTTGCAGTTATAGTTATTAGACTTATCCAAATGGGAGACTGTTGGATTAGGTGTCTAAGTTCATAACTATTACTGGAATGTATTTGACCCGATTAGCATGGTCCATTTGGGTTGCATGGCATCATGCGTTTGGATAGACTAAAATGAGAGAAATAACACTTCAGGTTTATTAATATATTATAAGTTCTAATATATTAATAGTATTATTTAGTTAGTATTGATCAAGAATTAATTTAGAATTAATTAAGTGATCAAAAGAAGACTAATTAAATATATGGGTTGATTGTGTAAATCATCCATACTTATATAGTGGGCTAATGTTTCATGGATTATCAAGTTGGGCTAAAACCCATAGGATGCTCCATGGATGCTTCATGGTGGTTATAGAACCCATGGGTCATGGAAATGAAAAGTTATGACAATTAGGGTTTACATGGTGTAACCCTAATTGTAACACACTATATAAGCTACATGTTATTCACCAAAATCGGCCACAAAAAGGATACCAGTGAGGGCTAGCCGATTTCTAAGTGTTCTTCATTTCTCTCTAAGTTATTCCAAGTGTATTTGGTGTTGTGTCAGACATTTGAGGCATCACACTTGAGGTGCTAGGCTCACAAGGTTTTCAAGGAATCCAAACTACTACAAGGTATGTATTTCATACTAACTTTTATGTTTAAAAGTTCCCCATGTATGCTAGATAGGTTATGAACCTTGGAAAAACAATTTTGCATGTATCATAGATAAAACATAGATCCAAGGTTTCTAGGGTTGATGTACACCATAAGAGTGTTAGAATGCTCAAAACCCTTCAGAAAATACATTTCTTTAAGAAATGGTTTGATAAATTTTTATCATATTTTGTTTTGGGGAAAAATTACGCAACACCTTTTGAAAAATAACATAATTAAGAAGATAAAGAGAAAATACATACCATTGACCACATCGGGTGTTGCACGAGCCTCCTCGGTTGTCAGCTGAAATGCCCTGCTCCGAACAACCGGCGCCTCCGCCTTGTCCTGGTAGCCATCAGTGATCCTTAGAGTCGCCCGAGCAGGTGCTGCTACTAGTCCTCCTGATGCTAAACTCGGGCAGTTAGCCTTCTTGTGACCCCTCAGATTGCAATGGAAGCAAATCAGATCTGATGTATGGGTGGTGGTGGTAGTAGCAGTACAATCCCTGCTGAAATGCCCCGTCTTGCCACACTTGTAGCAGCGCGAACCACCTGCTCTGCAGACCCCGTCATGTGCCCACCCACACTTGCCACAACGGCTCCGGCCCTGCTGGCCCTTCGATCTAGAATCGAAGCCCTTAGGTTTTTTTACTGAAACCCCTGTCATTTTCCCGTGCTCTGCCTTCCTCTTCCTTATATGCTCTAAATCAATCTCCCATTCCAGGGCCCTGGATATCATGTCATCCAGTGTCGGGCAGGTAGAAAAACTGATAAACTCTCGAATATTTGATCTTAACATGTCATGGTACCGAGTCTTCTGCATCTCCTCGTTTGCGGAACACTGAGGTAGTAATAGGGCTCTCTCTCTGAACTTGGCGGTGATCTCTTCCACAGTCTCGGTCGTCTGTCGCATATCCAGAAACTCCTTTGCAAACTGTTGCACCTCAACAGCTGGTGCAAACTCCGCTCGAAACCGGGTCACAAAATCCAACCAGGTCATGGCCTCAATGGCTGGGGCTCCTAGGGTATAGCCAACCTCCTCCCACCAATCCCGAGCTCGCTCCCTCAGACACCCTGCAACGAACCTCGCCTTCGACCCCTCGGGGAAGAAGCTCGTCATCTGGGCACACTCAATATCTAGTAGCCAACACCTGGAGGCAATAGGGTCCTTCAACCTAAAGAATTCTGGTGCCCCACATCCCCTGAAATAGTTGAAGGAGAGAGTGCAGGCCCCAGACTGGCTAGTGGTCAAATCGGCCCTAAAGATCTGAAGGCAATCCTCCATCAACTCGATGATACCCTCCTTGATCGACCCAAACATCATCGGGTTCGCATCAAAGATTCCTCAAGTAATCTCTGACACAATGAACTCACGTAATCCATCATCAATTGGTTCGGTGCCCGTGCCCGAACCACATCCAGATCCTGAACCCCCTATTCACTGCATGTCACCACCATGCTAAAACATAACCACTTAAACAATCAGTAAACACACGAAGAGGTTCATCCTCTCGAGCTTCCTAGATTCATCGTGGTCTTCCTAGTCTCGGGTATAAATCATGTGCTTCCAGTAGTACGGACCCTATACTACCTTCCACACATATCTATACTCTCCTTGAGGACTACCTTGACTCCTCCAAGTCACTCCTTCCTATCTAATACTCTCCTCATACTAGAAGGCGTCTTACGCATCAATACATATTCCAAGAACTTCCTAGGGTTCCTTTCGTCACCACTCTCTGCCATCAGCTGCAGAAGGAACTCTCACTAATATCTAACTTCCACACAAATAAAATTACATACTATCAGTACTAGATAATTATTTGGATGAAGGGTCCCACACTACAATGGTTGGACTCAAACAAGAGTGGAACAATATATTTAAACCTATCCTTCTAAAATTATCTAATCTCAATAATATGTAACCAAATGCATTCGTCCACTACTCAGCTGGTACTTATAAAGTTCCTAAAAGCACAAAGCATGCAACATTCGAGCATCAAGAAATTCAAATCATAACACAACCAAAACATGCCATCCTATCAGATAACTGATCTCATACTAGCATGCAAATCTATAAGCTCGTATAATAGGCACATAAAGTCATATATCCTAGCATTCTATCATGCAATCCTGAGCACATACTTCGCCATAATCTAGCATGCAATTCTCATATCATAGCGTAAAACATATAACATGTATGAGTATTTTGGGAAGATTTACTTGGGCTCGATTGATTGCATGCATCGCACCCCTTTGTTTTATTAAAATCCCTTAATTAAAACATTTCTATTTATGGAAATATCTACCAAACCCTCGATATAAGTTCAAGCACACCCGAGAGTATGCCTGAATCCTTCAAACCAAGGCTCTGAGACCAACTTGTAACATCCCAAAATTTTAGGCAAACATTTTGCTTTTAATTCATTTCAAACATCCAATAATCATGTCAAAACAACCGAAAGTGTATCACAGTGAATAATATCATAGTACAAATCCAAAAATCACATCATAATGCGGAAAACATGGGTGGATGCAGTGTGATCAAGTTGGGTCCTTCCTTTTTGAGTTGGAAGTAACTGAAACATAAACTGAAAACCGTAAGCCCAAAACTTAGTGAGCTCCCCCCAAAATACCGCATACCATGCATGCATAACAGTCAAAAACATATTTGCTCTATTTCACCCCGTTCAGTATCTTTGAACCGGCACTAGGTCTATTTTACCTCCTTCTGTATCTTTCAACCGGTACTGGGTCTATTTCACCCCTTTCGGTATCTTTCAACCAGTGTTGGGTCTATTTCACCTCCTTCAGTATCTTTCAACCGGTATTGGGTCTAATTTTCCCCCTTCGGTATCTTTCAACCGGTACCGGGTCTATTTCACCCCACACAACTAGCATATAATCATAACAACAAGATTTACAGAGACAACAAGCACAAACAGGCATAACAGGAAATTGTCACAAGGAAAACTATCAACCTCTAAACATAGTTCGGTGGGACGGTATTGGTGCCTTCGACCCACGAGTATAGTGAAGGAAACTCACCTCTCGATCGATAATCAACTACTGCTGCTCTCACGGTCAGCTACAAAGCAAAACTTTAGCCTACCCTTCAAAACCAAGAGTTAACCAAAATTCAACTATGATAAAAATTCAACGCCTAAGGTCAACGGTCAACATTCCCATCAGCTCACCCTCACGTCATGACCTGCTCTCTGGTCACGTCGTGAAAATAGACTCAACCCGATCCCACTCAGTGAGTCGACTCATTCATAACTCATCCAACCAGATTCTCCAGATCGGGAAAACCTCATTTCTCACATTGTGAGATTCCTATTTCTCATGCCGTGAGACCTATTCTGACAAACTTTGAGCATTAAGCTCTTAATACTTTAAGATATTCTTTGGAACCTTCTAGATGACCTTCCTCGACCCTAAGGACTATTAAAATCATAGCTTTTCAGTCATGCATGTCCAATGCATGACTTAGATTCTAACTAGGTCAAAAGAAAGGTAATAAGATCAAGAATCATGCTTGGAGTCTAAAACCAACACCAAAACTCATATCTAAAGCCCCATATACAAAAGATATCTCAATGATCCATAAAGTTGCCAACTTTATGGATCACATGCATGCTACACAACCCAACCATGCAAAGAAAGCTCCAAAACCTAGATCTAGCATGCAAGAGGCAAAAAGGTAAGAGTTTTATGACTTATAGAGGTCCAAAGGCTCAGCAAGACTAAGAGGTAGAAGCTAGATTGCCAAAATGAAGCACCACAAGAGCCCTCTTCCACTTCAATGGACCAAAAACCACCAAATAAGCTCTTCAAGGTCACCAACAATGGCCAAAGGTCTCAAGGAAGTCGAATCTAGGGTTTCTAGGAGGCTAGAGAGTGAGAGAGGCTGAGGACGGGCAACCCTAGCTCTCTCATTCCATTAAATACTCGAAAATTAGGGTTTTGGGTCATCAGGCCTTGATCACGTCGTGAGGTTCAAGAATGTGGGTCAAATGGTCAATGGTCACTCACGTCGTAACCGCTATGGCGCACGTCGTGACGCTCCTCCCAAAATGTAAGAATTCAATAAATTAAGTACCTCAAGGATTCAGATGCTACAATTTTTTTTCTAGTTGCATAAATAGGTTTTTAGACAATTATGAAACCACTCATGTTGACATTAGTAACCATTATGAAAATCCAATAGAGAAAGAAGACCGTATGACATTTGTTGTTTGGATTTTTAAAATCATAGGCATATTGGTAACAATGTGGTATATTGTAATCTATATTCTATATAAATTAAGAATACTATTGTTGAGTTATCGCAAGAATAAAACTTTTATGTCATGCGGACAAGACTATTTTGCATCTTCTCTATCGATCTATGGATGAATTAATGCATTGTTTTCAACCAAGTACTTGGTTTGTGAATGTATATTTTGTATCAAAATTTGATTTAGTTGCATCATCAAAAAGTGACAGTTACATTTCATAACAATATATTTTTGCATTTTAATTGGTTTTTATATTTTATTAAATAGAACTATAATTAAAAATTTGTATTTATTTATTATCATATATTAAAAATCAAACAAATTATAATGGTTGTTTCAACAAAAATAAATTATAACTTAGAGGGTATTTAAAAAAAGGAGATTTCAATAAGTTAGGATATCTAACTTTTTAAACTTCTTAAAAATTTTCTGGTTGTAAAAGTTAAATACCCTTAAAACATGTATAAGTTAAGGCTATTGTGTGCGGGCAACATGTTAAGACATGTTATCATACTTAAAATTTGCCAGCTCACATGCTATGTCATTCTTAACACGATTTGATTTATATAGGAAATGATGTTCAAATGTTATAACATGTTAAGAGATACAAAGAGAGTTAGAGAGAGAGAGAGAGAGGGAGAGAGAGAGAGAGAGAGAGAATGGTTTTTGATTGGTTAATGCTCACGTTACTTCCCGTGGCCATGATAACATTTCTTAACATAACATCAAATAACATGAGAGGGGGGCGGCGTTATTAGACTTCCAATTCAGATTAACGCCTATTGGTGTTGCCCGTACCTACCAGTCTAAGTCAAACACTTTTTAAAATACAACTTATTAACTTATTGGTTTTTTCCACCACAAAAGCTAATCTAAAACACTCTTTAAAAACTCATTTTATCACTACCATAAGTCAATAAGTTATTTTTCTTAAACGTTTAAGGTTCAAAATAAAATTCCAAACACCCTCTAATTAATTTTAAAATATATAAGACTTGAGGTTAAAAATTATTATGCATTAAAAAAAAAAGTCACCCTTGATATTTTGTTTACAATTTAACCATGTTGTAACGTGAAAATTGAACCAAATTGCAAGTAATAGCCGGTTTCGATGGTTTAATTCCAAAAATGGAAAAAAAAATAGGGATTGCTTTTTTTTTTTTTTTTGTAAATAGAGTCAAAATATTGGGACTTTTATGCATATTTCCCTTACTTTTAATATTTGAATTAATATTTTATCCCAGCGGTATCCGGTGATGTCCTCCCTTCTTGACATTGGCGGAGCTTATATAGGGCCAGGGAGGCTGTGCCCCCCCCCCCCCCCCTATTTTCGTTTTATAATTAGTCCATAACTTTGACAAAAATTATATATTATGTCTAAAACTATAAAACTTGACTTTGGTCTCCCCTGTTCTTCAATTTTTATACGTATTCTATTTTCGGCTCTCCAAATTAAAATATCAAGCTCACCACTGCTTCTTGAGGTCGAGGATTTAAGTCTCGTAATATGGATTTAGGAGTAGTTAAATAGATTTGCGGTTCCAAAAAAAAAAAAAATTATGAACGGTTAATTTATGTTATACATTAAAAAGTAATCGTTGGCGTGCCTATACATGGGGCGTTCACATGAATGAGTCATAACCAACTTAGAGAGGAAAAAAACTTTTTCTGGTTTATTTGGAAACTACCTTTTGTGTAAACCATATGAATTAAAGACCAAAGGTATCAACATCAAGGTACCAGAAAAAGTAAATACTAAATGTGTGCATTTAGCAAATATAATTATTTAATGATATAATTATTTAGCAAATATAATTATTTAATGATATCATACAAATTAGAGCAGTAGAAAGAAAATAATAATATTGATTTTTTACTCATGTCTATATGGACCATGATGGAGCTTGCATAATTGCTCAAAAAAAAAAACAAGTCAAAATCTCAGATTTCATTAATTAACTAATCAGCACAAAAACACTTATATAGCTGCTCATTTCCTATTGCTATCATCAAAGGCACCTCGCGTCCACGGGTCGGATCCTGAATCCGAAAACAAACTTGGATTATCACTATAGTTTGGCTGGAATGACATTGTTGATGATCCAACCATCGATGCTGAAGAAGAAGATTGGTGGGATGCATAGTCAGAATACGTTTGTGTAGCATTAATATTGTTTTGATGATAAAGAGTTGAAGCGAAGTAAGGCAGTTGGGCATCATTGCTGGAAAGAAGCTGAGCGTATTGAAGAAAGTCGGGATAGCTGGTGGCTATGGTATGATTAATGGGGGGCTGTGGTTGAGATCCCGGTGAGATTGCAGGAGCAGGGGCCGCAGCAGCGGTGGAGGTGGTGGTGCTTGTTAGAAAACGCAGCTCAGAACGGCCTTGAAAATGTTCAGGGAAATTGAGTTTGGCCTTGGAGCCTTTGAACTTGAGTGCAGCTTGATCGTAAGCAAGAGCTGCACCCTCAGCAGTTTCGAAAGTACCTAACCAAACACGTGCGCCTTTGTTGGGATCTCGTATCTCTGCTGCCCATTTTCCCCATGGTCTTTGTCTTACTCCTCTGTAATGTCTTCTCACCGTTGTTTCTTCAAGTAATTAATTAGTACACAATAAGTAATAAAACATTAGTAGTCTTAATTAGTTAATTAAGTTAATTTCATACCATGCATGCATGCAGAACCATAACAAAAGTTTCATTATATCTAAGTGCTAAGAATGATATATACATCACCGAATAAAAGATGTCTATTTATGCTGACGTGTTATTTTTTTAATAAAAAGATCTGCGGGAAATAGGAAACTTTCGATTTCCTATGCTTAAGATGTCATTGTACCAATTAACGGGGAACAATAAATTGTATAAAAGAATGTATGTCTTATATAGGCATCACTATCAAGTATATATAATTTTTTAATGAAAAAAAACAAAGAAATTGCATTGCTATTAGTGACAATCTGGTACAAGAAAAATCAGCAATAATTGATTCCATTTAATGGATAACATGAATATATAGGTGGATGGTAAATACATAAAACGCATATAAGATGTATATCATAACTATTCTTACGAAAAATATGCATGTCTAAGCCAGCTCGACACCTCCATGAAACTTGTTTGATAACAAGTATAGGCATGAATTTCAAATATGTTGATGAATTTTTTTTTTTTTTAATTCCAAAGTAGATACTTAAAAAAGTTTTTGTGAAGATTTACCGATCATGATACTAATAAATTAATAGATCTTTAAAAGTTATAGGTTAACCATTTTTCTTGTTTAAAGCTATACGTGGCATATCTAATCCACTTTGTGGATCCTGAATGTTGTATTCATCTACTCATAAATAAACAAAGAAAAAGCCAGAAGAGGGAGAGATTGGAAAGTGAGGTTGTCAAATAGATAGAAAATGACTAAATAAGGAAAATGATAGATTGATGGTTCTAAATTTAAGAATATTGGGTAGGTGAGATGTATATCGATTGTAATTCAAACGAAAATGTTCCCATTCTAAAACCCCCCATGTGGCATCAAGTCATCAACACCACATCTCTCTCTCTCTCTCTCTCTCTCTCTCTCTCTCTCTCTCTCTCTCTCTCTCTCTCTCTCTCTCTCTCTCTCTCTCTCTCTCTCTCTCTCTCTCTCTCTCTCTCTCTCTCTCTCTCTCTCTCTCTCTCTCTCTCTCTCTCTCACACACACACACACACACACACACACACACACACACACACACACACACACACACACACACACACACACACTCACAATAGTCATTGATGAAAAAGAATCAAAGTTCGATTTTTGATGAAATGTGTTTTGATTTATAAGCATTTTGATCATGTTAAGTGATACAACAAAATTGCCTAAAAGTAAGATCGTAAAGCAAAAGAGAAAAAGAAAAGAGCACGATTAAGTAATTAAGTTGTTTTTGAATCTTGATAAATCTAAGTGAAAGTGATTGCAACAAATATTTATGTCACGAAAGGGTCTTGTGATAAATATGCGAGCATGTGAGAGAGGAAGAAGGCGAGTTGTACACGTAAAGTAAAACTTGAGGTAGGTAGCTAGTTCATTGAACCTGACTACAAGCAGCTTGCAGCTTACACCCAAGTGGATAAGACCTTGAATGTATGCGTTCACATGAAACTAATTATAGAAACAAAATTTACCAAGCAAATTAAACACTTGCATTATCTTTCATTTCCGAATCTGAATCTGAAACTGTGACTTCTTCTCTCTGTGTGCTTGTGTATTAGAGTATGCAAAGTCACGAGCATACAAAAGAGAAAAGTAATGCGGCGGATGCTTTTAGGGTTTAGTGACATATGGAGGTATAGAAGTATAGAACATTTGAACGCTGCTTTAGGGAAAAAAAACCATGTTGTATATAGCGTAGAATTACTAAACTTGAAAACAACTAATTAAATTAGGTATCAGTGTTTATTGGTTGTTGATGATGAGACGAAATGAATAGATATACTGAGGAACAAAAGCGGTACCTTGTTGAATAGGTTGTTGATTTTGTAAGTGAGGTGTTACCATCGTCGACGGAGGAGGTTGAGCTGAGTAATTGGGGAAGATATCACCATAAACATCATCCGCAACAGTTGCACCTACGATCTGATGATGAGGATGAAGGTTAGAGGTAGTGGACCACTCGTGCCTATAGCTACTACTTTGACTTTCATGGTCACGATCTACTTCTTCCCTGTAAATGATCTCATCACCCTCATGCTCAGGCTTCTGCTCCCACATGGAACGTCCACTATCCATGTCTTCTTCGATGATCCACTTTCAATAACTAATTTTTCTGTAGTAAAATTAAATTTAGAAGTTTGAGAATTTGGATATGCTTATACTAGGTAGGGGTAACTATCGGTGAATATAGGTGCATCAAAATTATATGAAACATCTGGATCTCCTTCGATTTCAGTAGCACAAAGAGGTGCATATAAATACTCACACGGTACTGGTCTCCTTCAAATTATTCAATGGAGGCTTTCATCAAACCTAAAACTCAAATACCACTTTCCTATTTTATATATATATATATATATATATATATATATATATATATATATATATATGATCAAATAAGACCCCGAATTTAGGAACCACTTTTGTTAAGGGTATTTTTGTCATTCAAACAATAACACTTAAAATTAGATTTAAACTCATCATCTCTCAAACTCATAAACTCACAAACTTTCATACTCTCTCAAACCTTTCTACCAAAAATTCAAGAACACACATCCAACACTACCTACCGTCACAGTCGGAGCCGTCATTGTCGATGCCGCCACCACCGTCGTTGACGTCAGTCGAATGTCCGTATTCTCCCTCCCTCGTCGTTACCCTACTATCACCACCTTCCTTCTCTGTGGTGGTTCCAGATCTGAAAAAATAAGGCGACCGCAACCTTCGCCGGTGACCGCTACCACCGTCGGCGACTACAAAACACTACTGACGACCGCCACTATCTTCTCTCGCACGGGATCTACCTAGATCTGATGTTGATATGAGTATTTGGTGTTATTTCACAAAGGTTTTTTTGTTACTATTCCATCATGTCGTCGTTGGATCCACTTCAAATCTTTTCTCTTATCGTTGTTGTCATCGTTAGAGCATCAAAAAGTCATAATCGCAACCTACAAGTGCTAATCTACTTATTTTTGTTCCATAACTCTTGAACCCATTTTTTCTCTGGAAGTTCTGTCGTTGGCAAAATCTCAGCCAGATCCGTACCAAATCTGTTTCATGAGCACCTCATCCCTCTCTCTAACTCGCCTTCATCTTTTTTTCTCTGATCTCTAGTGAAACACCACCAAATCGTCATCAAATCTAATTTAATTGTGGATTTTCATATTAGATCTGGTGTTTGTGTGTGTGGTGTATTTCATGGTGGCCACCGGCGGTTCCACCACCGCATCAGATTTGGTCTTCGGTGAAGGTGTTTACATAAGAAAGTTCTACAAAAAAAGATGCACATAAAGTTCTTGATGAAAAGCCTCAATAAAATTTGGTAAGTTATTAAGTTGTGAATTTATCTGTGAATGTTACATTGAAGTTTTTTAGAGTTTAAATAGTGAATTTGGTAAATTAAGGTATGAATGACAGTATAAACTGTTAATATAATGCCACCTTACATATCTGGTCAGATCTGATGTTTTATGGTAATTATGGATGTGATGTATGTGGTGCACAAAATATGTTTGATGAAATGCCTCAACAAAATTCGGTAAGTTATTAAGTTGTGAATATGTATTTTTATGTATAATTTTGTGAATATGTAAGTTATTAAGCTGTGAATATGTATTTTTTGATGTACTAAGTTGTGAATTAGTGTCTGAAAGATTGAATTAACTGTAGATTAGTATCTCAAATGTTGAACTAAACTAAGAATTCTGATTTTTTTTTATCCAGATCTGATTTTTGAGGGAAGCATGTTGGCGGTATTTGTGACATCTCCTATTTTTCAGAAAAAAAAAAAACTTTTCTTTACACTTTAAAATCATAGTGCTTTTGTTTGCAGAAAATCCCAGTATAATAAAACATTTAGCAGAAACTAATTTGTTTTATTAAAATATCTTTGAGTAAAGATGTTGTTTCAAAATACAAACACTCTAAGGATGTCATAATCAATACATAACATTGTTACAGCGTAAAGACCTAATGGTCTTGAACACTAATGCAGACTGTCTCTTAATCACTCGACATCCTAAACAAGCTTCGGCGCTTAACCATGTTACATATAATGCATTTAAATTGAGTGGAACAGGTTGGGAAACCTGATAAGACACATAGGGTTTTCAATCCCACAATAATATTATGATAATAATTTATAATTATCAAACGTGAAAAACCAACTATTACCAAACAATATAGATATATCCCAAAACTTAGATATCTATATAACATTACTCTCATACATGCCCATCCCAATCGATTCTCACAAATCCTAGTCCACGATTATTAGTAAGAATCAGCTTGTCTGGTGAATCGTTTAGAGCAATGGTTTGACTACACATCTAGGGGCTCCCTTGGCTGGTATAAGTAATAACTGCACTTAAGCCATCAAAGTATTTGATGAATCATGGTGCCCCATTTCATCTACGTATGTGGTTTATAAATTCAAACTATCAACGTAATTCACAAGACCGTATAGAATAATCAAGTGTTGTCATCTCACTCTGAAAGATTCTCCAGACTCACCCTCCGGCTGTCTGATCTGGACCTGCCAATATTGAATATATATCCAAAGGAATACTATCCGTACTCTGATACGTAAACTGTACATTGACATAGGATAGTGTCATAGAACAGAATTCTACTCTCTGTTCCTATCGCATACACCCTTAATATGATGGTACCCAAAATCCAAGCTTAATTGAACTAAGCATCTCCTTTAAATCCTAGTGTATGACTAGACAAGATTACAAAACCTGTAATCAATACAATTTCATGTTGTTAATGTATGGTCCATTAGCATGGTCCAGACGTCAAGACTTGGCCTGCCAACCTTGTCTAGCGTCCACGTCTGGCACTCGCCTAGCACCCTCTCTGGGCGCTCGCCTAGCGACCCTAGGAGGCCTTACCCAGCTCCTTGCTAGTTGGGCCTAAGTTGCGTCGGCCCAAGGCCTGGCCTAACTCTCCCCAGACCTAATTGTCCCGTATAAATAGAACATTGTCTTCCCTATAGAGAAGGAGTTTTCCCTGGGAACCTTTCCCAGAGATCTAAAATCTAACCCACCACCATGGCAAAATAGACACCCCACACACCAAAGTGGTTCTCTCCGGCTAGGAGAGACCCGTTCATCCTCAACACCGATCTAATTTGATCGTCGGAGCCTGTTCATGGGGTTCAGGCCCTGGTACAAGTCTAACGATCTGTTGTGGTTCTTGCTAGGTATCAAGTCGGGAATACGCAGACGATATCACACCCGGGTCTCCGATCCGGATCCAAGACTCGAAGACCCGAAAACCTGGTGAGATGTCGCAACATTTGACGCCATTCGTGGGACCCAAAACGAATAGTTATCATCTCTTGGTCTCAAGCTCAGTTTCGCCTCCAATATGTTGTTCTTTGCCTCAGATCTGTTCATTTGAACCGTTATCTGTTCAGATATGTTCGTCTCTCGCCAAGATCTATCTAGATCTGCTTACCAAACGTTCGGAGCTGTTGTCCTTCTCCTTAGGGCTACTCAGATCTGTTCATTTCAACCATCATTTGTTCAGATCCGTTGAGTTCTCGCCAAGATCTGACCAGATCCGTTTCCCAAATGTTCAGATCTCCAGATCTGCTTTGTTTCTTCCCTCGAATCTCTAGATCTGCTCCATTTCTTTCTTATTTGAACATTGTCCAAGATGGCAAAGATCTTCTCAGATCCATTTCTGTTCATGCGTTGGCGGAATGTTCAGCAAGACGGGAAGAAAACAAGTTTTTCTGAGCTTTTACCCATTAGACAAACAACAAATCAACACAAAAGAAAACCCTAGCATGCATCTAAAATTTCGAAATACACAAACAAAATATTAGAATACATACCTTTGTTGCTATATAGTAATAACAACTACTTTCTTGAATTCCTTTTGCTCTTGAGAACAAGTACCACAAGTGTAGTACCTCTAATGGCTCACAAACACACTTGAGTGAGAGGATGAATATAAGAGAGAGGAGATAGGGTATCTTGTTCTAAAAATCGGCTCTTCTAGGGTTTCTCCAAGGGGTGGACGAAATCTAGAGCCTAGGGGCCTTATTTATACTTGAGGCTAGCTAGGGTTTCAGGGTGGAAACCCTAATTCCTTAGCTTAGGGGCCTAAGCAAGTCCATGGAGCTCCTTGCCTTAGGCCTTGAACGAAAACTCCTAGATCCTTCTAGGATTTTCGGCCTAGCCCTAATAAGGGTGATCCAATGGCCCAAAGCCTCAACTATCAAATAATTACAAAACAGCCCTTGTACTATTAATCAGTTCCTTTAATCCCAAAATTAATTCCAAATTAATTTCTGATTAAATACTAATTAATAATATGATTCCTAATTAATATATTATTCATATAATATATTAATAAATCATATTTATGCCCTAATTTATTCGTCTTAATAAATCAGCCTCTCTCCTTAACAGTCATCCCGTCTAGTCACTAGTGTGAAGGCAACCCAAAAGGACCATGCTACTATCGGGTCAAGTACATCCCAATTATATTTATGGGCTTAGACACCTAATCCAACAGTCTCCCACTTGGATAAGTCTAATAACTATAACTGCCAATGTAACTTCAGGATCCGATTAGCAATCGTAGCTCTCAACAGCCGTTGTCGAACTCTGACGCATCCTTTAAATAAGGGATCATGTAGTCCTCTGTTCTTCAAGATATCATGTGGACAAAGACATGGAACACAATCATATTTTTTGTCCAACAATTTGTTTCCCGATTTCTGATTTGTCTGACATAGAACTTAATTGAACACATCAATTTAGTCCTGACCGGGCCCGACACATAAGTCAACACAAAATCATCGAGGGGCCCAAGATATCGCTTTTAACCTCTTAGGATAGAAGGAACAAATAAACTTTGACTTATATGCTTGTACTATTTACTCATTAAATCGTACACAACAATATGTTTTATAACATCAAGTTACTGATGCGTTTACGCATTATCAATACACAACCAAATTGTAAACAACAACTCATATATCTCGGTTTAAAGACTATACGATATTATCATCTCACAATCACTTGTGATAAATTCCATGAAGTGATTTATGTGAGCGCGGGTTTAATCCAATACTCAAATCTTATTTCAGGAGCACTCATGAACGTTGTAGAAAACCTTTGCTATGTCTAAACGCTTAGACAATCTACAAGCCAATTCATGAAAGTCTTGCCTCAATACCTACTTCCAAATTATAATTGACTGTAGATAGTTTGAATAATCCTATTATTCAGGAAGTCAAAACATGCAAAAGTGAAACAATAGTAAACAATTGACACAAGATAGTAACTTTACTCATAAATAAAACTCCTTTAGTCAATCATCGAATGTCAATTACATTTTATTTATTACAAGTTTCTAAATAGCTATCTAATCAATAAAACTAATATTGTCATTCAGCCCAATACTCCTAGCATGCTGCAAGTGTTTAACCCTACTCAGTCCCTTCGTAAGGGGATCTGATGGGTTCTCTTCTGACGATACCCTCTTTACTACGAGGAGTCCTTCTTCTACTCGATGTCTGATGAAGTGGTATTTTCTGTCGATATGCTTGGATCTTCCATGATCCCTCGGTTCCTTGGTTAAGGCGACCGCACCCTCGTTATCACAGAAAATTTCCATAGGCTCCTTTATGGCAGGTACAACTCTAAGGTCTCCAATGAAGTTCTTTAGCCATATTGCCTCCTTCGACGCTTCGCTCGCTGCTATGTATTCAGATTCGCACGTTGAATCAGCTACGGTCTCCTGCTTGGAACTTTTCCAAGTCACTACTCCTCCATTCAGGGTAAATACCCAGCCCGACTGAGACAGAAATTATCTCGATTGGTCTGAAAACTGGCGTCACTATACCCTCGCACTCTCAAGTCATCACTCCCACCGAGGATAAGGACCTAGTCCTTAGTCCTTCGTAGGTACTTAAGAATGTTCTTTACCGCAGTCCAGTGAGCTCTACCAGGATTCCCTTGATATCTGCTGACCATGCTCAAAGCGAAGGCCACATCAGGGAGAGTACATGCCATAGCATACACGATTGAGCAAACCGCGGAAGCATATGGTACTCGGCTCATCTCTGCTATCTCTCATCGGTACTTGGACTCTTAGTCTTACTCAGTTTGGTATTGCTTTGGATTGGTAACTCCCCTTTCTTGGAATTCTCCATGCTAAAACGTTTTAACACTTTATCCAAGTAAGTACTTTGACTATGACTCATTAGTCTTTTACTCCTATTTCTCAATATCCTTATCCCTAGAATATAAGCAGCTTCTCCGAGGTCCTTCATAGTGAAGCACTTCCCATACCAGGACTTAACTTCCTGCAAGGTTGGGATGTCATTTCCTATGAGCAATATGTCATCCACATACAATACTAGAAAGCTAACTATACTCCCACTAGCTTTGACATGTACGCAGGACTCATCCTCGCTCCTTGAAAAACCAAACTCTTTGAATTTCTCATCGAAACAAAGATTCCATCTGCGAGACGCTTGTTTTAATGCATAAATGGATTTTTCAAGCTTACACACTCTATTAGGGTACTTTGCATCGACAAAACCCTCTGGCTGACTCATGTAAACATCTTCAACCAACTTTCCATTTAGGAAAGCGGTTTTGACATTTATCTGCCATATTTCATAATCATGAAACGCAGCTATGGCTAGCATAACCCTTATAGATTTAATCTTCGCTACTGGTGAGAAGGTATCGTCAAAGTCAACTCCAGGAGTTTGAGTAAATCCCTTCGTAGCCAATCGCGCCTTATAAGTGTGTACTTTCCCATCCATGTCGGTCTTCTTCTTGAAGATCCATTTTCACCCGACCGTCTTACGACCTGGTACATTGTCAACCAAGTTCCAAACTTGATTTTCATACATGGACTGAATCTCGCTGTCCATAGCCTCTTTCCATTTCGCAGACTCCGGGCCCGCCATGGCTTCCTTGTAGTTGTTAGGTTCATCCAAATTTACCAGTGTGCTATCACTGATAAACGTATCACCTTCAGTAGTAATATGGAAACCATAAAACTCAGGTGGAACACTAACTCTACTGGAACGTCTAAGAGGTAAGGACTCGTCAATCAGTTCAACAGGAGTTTCCTCCTCAGGTTGATCGCTAGTGTTGGAGGTTCCTTCACCGCTTGATTCTTGAAGCTCTTCAACATCAATTTGCCTCCCACTGTCCTCTTGGCATATGAGTTCTCTATCTCGGAAAACCCTTCTCCTCGCAACGTAGACAACATTGTCACTCGGTATATAGAAGAGATATCCAAAGGACTTCTGCGGGTAGCCGATGAAAATACATTGCTCAGTACGAGGTTCGAGCTTGTCGTGAGTCTCTCGTATTACGAAAGCCTCACAACCCCAAACCTTGATATGTGTTAACGAGGGAACTTTCTCCGTCTACATCTCATGAGGTGTTTTGGCAACCTTTATAGTTGGGACTAGATTAAGGATATGGCCGGAAATCTCTAAGGCATACCCCCAAAATGAGATAGGTAATGAAGCTCGACTCATCATGGAACGAACCGTGTCCAACAAGGTTCGATTGCTCCTTTCAGATACACCATTCAGTTGTGGTGTCGTAGGCGGCGTCAATTGTGAAACAATTCCACATTCCTTAAGGTAGTCGTGGAACTCGATACTAAGATATTCACCACCTCGATCGGATCGGAGCATCTTTATCTTCCTGCCCAATTGATTCTCCACTTCTTGCTTAAACTCTTTGAACTTTTCAAAAGTTTCTGACTTATGTTTGATTAAGTAGATATACCCATATCTGCTATAATCATCGGTAAAAGTCACATAGAAGCAGTTTGCATCCCTTGTGGTGGATCTAAAGGGCCCACACACATCGGTATGTATGAGATCCAATAAACCCTCACCCCTTTAGTAAGTACCAGTGAAGGGTGACTTGGTCATCTTTACAAGAAAACAAGACTCGCACGTGTCATCGGACCTAAGGTCAAATGACTCCAATACTCCATCCTTTTGGAGTTGGGCTATACGTTTCTTGTTGACATGTCCAAGACAAAAATGCCACAAGCATGCCTTGTACAAACCATTGGACGAATTGATATGCAAAACATCATTTCCTATGTTTTCTACAACCATCACAGTTTCATATATACCATTACAAGGCAATGCTTCAAAATAGAAAGTGCCATTCAAGAAAGCATTAATAGAACCAATTTCATTGTTAAACGAAAATCTAAAACCTTTTTTATACAAACCATGAAATGAAATAATGTTTCTCGTCATTTCTGACGAGTAGCAACAATTATTCAACTCTAAACCTAACCCACTACTAAGCAATAAATAATAAACTCCAATCTTGGTGACATGAGACGCTTTCCTATTCCCCATGATCAAGTTCATCTTCCCGTGCTCCACATCCCTACTTCTTTTTAGACCCTACAAATCAAAACAAATGTGAAAACCACATCCTGTATCAAGGACCCAAGAAATAGCATGTGATGAGTTGTTAAATTGAATAGTGTAAATACATGTGAAGGTGGGCTTTATCTTCCCATCCTTAATATCCTGCAGGTATTTAGGGCAGCTTCGTTTCCAATGCCCTTTATCGTGACAGTGGAAGCACTCTGCATCCTTTGGATTTGAAGAAGGAGCAGCAGAACCACCTTTGGTCCCACTAGAAGAGGATCCATCATGGGACTTTCCCTTGTTGCTCTTAGAAGGAGCCTTCCTCTTCTTTCCTTTCCCTTGTCCAATTGCCAATACAGGGGCAGCAGTGGTAGGAGTGGGTGCAACACACTTGCCTTTCAAACTACTCTCAGCAGTTCTTAGTAGGCCTTGGAGCTTGCTTAGAGTGACTTCCTCCTTGTTCATATGATACGTCATTCGGAACTGATCATAACAAGGAGGTAAAGAGTGTAGGATAATATCAATAGCCAACTCTTCGACGAAGTTGACATTCAACTTCAGCAAGCGGTCCACAAACCTTTGCATCTTTTGTAAGTGGGCCGTGATGGACACTCCATCCTTCATCTTTGTTGTGATCATGGATGCAATGATCTCGTATCTCTCCTGTCGAGCGCTTTGATGGTGCTTTTCCATCAAATCTTGGTGCATCTCGTAAGGATAATAGTCCTTATATGACTTTTGGAGTTCAGCAGTCATTGTTGCAAGCAGATACACGACACTTTTGTCGCGTCCTTCTAATGAGCATTGTATTCAACGATTTGCTCGGGAGTAGCAGTGGTATGGTCAATCTCCTTTAGCTCTTTGTCGAGAAAATACTCTTTGTCCTCGTAGTGGGTGACCATACGAATGTTGCGAATCCAATCGTTAAAATTGGATTCATCAAAGATCACCCTCCCACATAAGTTCATGAGGGAAAAGGAGCCAGAAGCGTTTGAGCAAGAAGTGTTGTTCGAAGCTGACATCTGAAAAAGAAAAGAGATAAAGTTTAGATTAGATAAGATTCCTTAATATAACACCCAAATGAAATATTAAGGCTAGGATCCAACACAACATTTCACAATTCGGAAGAGGGATTCTGTAATCCAATTGCAAAATATTTGAAGGTGGGTAAATGATGATTTACCAATTTCCACCATGAAAAACGAAAAGGATTATTAAGTTTTAAATGAATTGAAATTCCTAGATTCCTTTGAGATTCATTGAACTTTTTGTTGGGTTTTGAGCATTCTAACACTCCTAAGGTGTTCATACAACCCTAAATACCTTGGTTCTAAGTTTTCACTAATTATACATGTAAATGGTTTCCAAGGTATTAAACCTATAACTAGCATACAATTATCATATACCATACAAGAATCTAGTTAAGATAACATACCTTATGGTGGAGATTGAAGTCTTGATGTATCTAGCCTTAAGAGCTTAGCCCCAATAGTGTGGAAGCCTCAAGTGGAATCACAACACATCATGGAAAAAGGAGGAACTTGAGAGAGAATCTCCATGCACCCAAAACCACCATGAACTCCAAGAATACACTTGTGTCGATTTTGGGCAATGAAGTATGTATTTATATGTGGGATTTCTAGGGTCATGGATATAACCCAAATCCATACCCATGGGTCTTATGATCCATGGTTCATGTGGCCCAACTCTTTATGTATCCATACATAAACTTGGTCCAACATGGATCATAAGCCCAACACACATAAATATAACTAATTAACATAATTAGTCCCCATAGATTTAATTAGTCTCCTTTTGATCACTAAATCAATTCTAAATTAATTCTTGATCAATACTAATTAAAACCATCAGATTTCATATTAATATATTAGTACTTATAATATATTAATAAATCATATATAACATTCTCTCAAGAGTCTATCCTAACAAATTGTCCTGATGATATGCAACCCAAATGGACCATGCTACTCTCGGGTCAAGTACATACCAATAATAGTTATGGGCTTATACATCTAATCCAACAGTCTCTCACTTGGATAAGTCTAAAACTATTATTGCAAGTACGACTTCATAATCCGACTAGCAATTGTAGCTCTTAAAGCCGTTGTTGAACTCTGAACAAATCAATGACGCGTCCATTAGATAAGTGATCATATATTCCTCCATTCTAGATATCATATAGACTGAGACATGGATTATAATCATTCTCTCTGTCCATTTGTTGTTTCCCAATTTTCGATTTATGACAACTGACTAATTAAACAAATCAAATTAGTCCAGGTTTGGCCAAGCACTTAGGGGTGTCATTACTAAATCATCGAGGGGCCCACAAATATCGATTTTATCCTTATGAGGTAAAAGGAATGGATAAACTTCGACTCATATGCTTGTACTAACTACTTGTTGAATCATACACAAAGGCACGTTTTATAACATCAAGTTACTGATGCGTTTTCGTATAATCAATGTATAACCAACTCATAGTCAACAACTCATATCTCTAGGTTTGAAGAATATAAGATATTATCGTCTCATGATTCACTCGTGATAAAATCCATGAAGTGATTTAAATGAGCGTGGGTTTAATCCAATACTCGAATTTTATTCCAGGAGCACTCATGAATACTGCAGCTAACTCTAGCCACCTAGACAGACTACAGACCCATTCATGACAGTCTTGCCTCAATACCTACTTCCAAAGTATGATTGACTGTGGATGGTTTGAATAACCTAGTTATTTGGGAAGTCAAAACATGCAAAGTGAAACACAAGAATAATACTAATCCTATATGGCCCCAACACTTTGAGAGTAAATAAAAGCACCTTTTATCTAAGCATCATATTGATTACTCATTATTCATGTAATGTTTCGAATTATCAACTTAATACTTGAATTAAACAATAGTCATGCCATGCTCCAAGCATGCATACTATGTTTACCTATGGTCCTTCTTTTGTGAAATAGATCAATTGAACACGACTCCAATGATGCTCATTTCACAATCCCAATCCCTTTTTGTAAATGTAAGAATACCAAACTCTTGCCATATACTGTAATATGTTAGATTCTAAACTTATATGCAATGATTCTCTTGTAATGACTATGCACAAAAGTCACAAAGACTTGGCAAAAGACATTACAAAGTATTCCAATGGAGATCAATTCCATGGAAACGAAGTCTCGTATTCAAAGTACATTCCTTTGAACATCCTTCTTTGCATTAAGTTTTCTAATCTTACACAGATTCAGAGAATAACTTCCACCTATGGAAACAATTCCATATTACCATTTTGACTATCACTTCTGAACAAGAGTTGCCTCTTTTCAGAATATGTCAATATGGTCCTTTCCAAAGTTTACACTATACTTCTAATTGTCCACGAGCAACCAATCTGTAACAACCGGATTTCCAGGGACATGTTTGTGTATGTTAATCTTGAGATTTGAGGAGGGACTCAACGAGTTGAGGGACCAACTCGCCGAGTCGAGTCGAGATTGCCGCGTGAATTTAATGAGCGGACTTGACGAGTCCAAGGATGGACTCGCCGAGTAGGTACTAGGCAGAGAAAACCCTAAGTTCCGGGGTTGGAGCCTATTTAAAGGAACTTATGACCTCGGGTGCGCCTCATATCTCCTGTGAGAAACCCTAAATCGCCATTGGAGCCAAGGAAGAGTTCTTGTGATGAAATCCAATAATTTTGGTGTGGTTTTTCAAATGAAGTGAAGGGATCCAGCTTGAAGGACCAAAGGAGGTTGTTATTCTGAGACATCTAAGCAAGGATCTCCATTTTGAGGTAGTATTTCGCCCCTTCCTTCTATTTTTGTGTAAATCCTTGAATCTAGGGTTTTCTTTACCCTTTCTTGGATAGTATATGATGCATATGAGGTCCCAATGTGGAGAAAGTCTTAGATCTGGACCTTAAGAGGTACAGAGAGTCCCAATCATTCGGCTTTATGTTGTTCCTTTGGAGATATGAACCTAGGTTGCCATTTTAGAAGCTATTTCACCAAAAGAAGCCTTATGTGTGTTGCATGAGTGTAAAGATTGGACCTTTACATGATTATTTCGCATTGGGAAGTTAGATCTATAGGTTAGAGAAACAGATCTGACCTCAGAAGGTCTTTTGAGTGTTGCCATGGGGGAAACTCGTCGAGCCCATAAGGGGACTCGATGAGTCGAGTCGGGTTACCCCGCGACTGTGACCCGTGGTAACCCGTCGAGTGAAGGGTTATCTCGACGAGCCGAGAAAGGCCATAGGAGGATTCAGAGGACACGCTTGGACTCGTCGAGTCACCCATGTGCACTCGACGAGTCTGGTCAAAGTTTGACCTTTGACTAGAGTTGACTTCAGTTGACCTTGGGGTTTTGGTCAAGCTGATTCAAGAGAGGTCAGAGAGGGGTAGAATGGTCTTCTACCCATTATCAGGGATGAGAACATGAGAGGATTTTTATTTGAGATGTTATCATTTTGATAGGAGGAGGCTAGGTCGGGTTATCGAGCACGAGAGGGTATCCGGCATCATGCGAGGTGAGTCTTCTCACTATACTTTACCTTGAGTGGTAAGTAGAGTTATGTGACAGAGTATCTTGTATGCTATGTATGTGATTTATGCTGTGTGTATTCCAGAGTTACAGAGTTAGGACCGGAAGGTCCACAGAGTTAGGACCAGAAGGTCCACAGAGTTAGGGCCAGTGGGCCCACAGAGTTATAGCCTCGAGTGGCTAATATGTGTTATATGTGGTATTTTGGGGAACTCACTAAGCTTTGTGCTTACAGTGTTATGTGTTATGTGTTATGTGTTTCAGGTTTTCTCAGGATCGCGGGACGGCACCGGCTTGATTGTACACACCAGAGAAGGAGTTGTATTTTTGAGGATCCTGGATTATTAATGGAGTTGTGCTTGTATTTTGAATAAACGAGATTTCTATATACAATATGTTATGAAAAGTATGCGATTTTGAAATGAAAAATTTGGGTGTTACAAGTTGGTATCAGAGCCTTGGTTTGAGGGATTCGGATGCGCCTTCGGGTAAATCTGGACTCAAACTGAGGATTTGAGAAGAATTTTCAAAGAAATGATTTTTCTAAAGCAAGCAAGAGTTTCTAAAAGAATATGAGTTGGAACAGTGTGTACAATCAGCCAGAGCCCGAACGGTGATTTCCCAAAATACCCTTACATTTGTATTATGAGATATTTATGAGATATGCTATGAGATAATATGCATGCCAGAGATAGGCTAGGTATTTCATATGTTAGGACTAGAGTGGCCTGATTTGTGATGCCTTAGCCTAGGAGTTACTATTATCTGTGATGTGTCGAGTAAGAGTATCCAGCAGGAATCCCCTAGAGAGGGATTTGAGTAGAGGAGTAATCTAGGAGAGATACCTAGATAAGCATTTGAGGAGTCTACTGAGGGAGTAGTCAGATGCCCGCGTGGGGTATAGTCGCTTGGGTTCGGTGGTATCCTTTGAGTATGAGGAGAGCAAGTGGGTAATGACCTAGAGTGGTTTTGCATGTTGGTAGAGATTATTCGATGCCCGAATGCTGCTTGCTTCGTGCTTTGTGGAACTCTTGATGATGAGAGTCAGCTACTAAGTGAATATGACGATATTCAGGAGGTAGATGGCTGGCATCATAAGGAGTTCTTCAGCAGCTGCTGGCGGAGAAGTGTGAGAACCTAGGAAGAGCCTAGAAAAGGGTGACCCTAGTCAGATGAGTACACTTACAGAGTAGGATATTTCGCGGGGGAGCGAACACGCATGACGGGGTTGGTGATTGAGAAGGTCGAGCAGCTACTTAGGAACTCGGGGATGGTCCTTGTGGAAAGTATGGGTAGATGTGGCAGGTAGTATGGGCCCGTAATACTGAAAGCAGAGGACCCATACTCGATACAGGGAACATTCCGGAGGTTTTAAGTAGCAGATCGAGAGGTGATTTTATGGTTCGTGTACCATGATTTGCAGCAGATCGAGAGGTGATTCCATGGTTCGTGTACCATGATTTGCAGCAGATCGAGAGGTGATTTCATGGTTCGTGTACCATGATAAGTAGCAGAACGAGAGGAGATTTCATGGTTCGTGCACCATAATTTGTAGCAGATCGAGAGGTGATGTCATGGTTCGAGTACCATGATTCGTAGCGGATTAAGAAGAGATAACATGGTTCGGGTACCATGATTCATAGTAGATCGAGAGGTGGCCACATGGTTCGAGTACCATGACCCGTGGCAGTTAGTGTTATTGGTTCTACCAGTTATTCTGTGGTGATTGGTTAGACCGAGATCAGAGGTGAAAGATTATGGGGCCAGAGGGCCATGATGAACGAGTTTTATTGAAGCATCCCTTAAAAGGGAAATCGAGTTAGCTCTAAGGGATTGATGGTGAGATGCCAATTGGAGTCGCAAGACTCAAGAACGAGTAGAGATGGCGGTTATGGAGGATTACGGCATGAGTTCAGCAATCAGCCGATGGTGGAGATGTCATTTTCTGTGACCTGAGCGGTGCTATTTCTATTCCTGTGGAAAACAGGAGGGGTATTGATATTTTCGGTTTCCCAGGGTTGGGGGTGAGCCCTGTGGGGTAGCTTTGGTTATGATCTTTCATCAGAGTATTTGGGCAGTATGTCTGCCGAGAGGTAATGTTAGAGCATGAGCAGGTTGTCAGCGGGGACTGAGATGGTTAAGGACAAGGATACACCCTATTTGAGCATAGTAGGGCATGTATTAGCTGCAGCGGCAGACGATCAAGAAGAGGATATTGGGGCGGTGGCTCTTATTGTCTATGATGAGTATCGAGTGTGGTAATGAGGACTCGACTCTTATTATAACCCATGTGATGGAACGTTGGTTGAAGAGTCGAGGATGAGGAATATGATAGTTCGTTATTTTCAGACTGGGAGTCAGGGCTACGACTGGACAGTCGAGATGTCCGGTAGTGGGATGGTACGAGATTCTGAAGGACTAGAGGTAGTCATGATGAGAAGTTTCTGAGGATTTCATCGGAGATTCGGGGTATTTGGAATTGCTTGACTTCCATCGGGGAGATCATCGAGCATTGCGTATCACCTTCCAAGAGTAAGTGCGATGTTATTGGTAAAAACAGTCTGTGGGTTAGATTGTTGGCGAACCAATTGGTGATGGTTCGAACCCTGAGTGGGGGAGAACCGGGTACCTTTTGAGGAGATAAGAGATTTGTTCAAGAGCGGTTAGAGAACTGGATAGAGAGGCCTGCGGTACGGATTCCAGAGACCAGGGTTATTGGTGGTCAATGAGAGGTGCAGAGTGAGATAGTGCATGTGGTACGTGTTTGAGAAAGGATGAGTGTCTCTACGGCAAGTGGTCGTTGGTCGGAGACCTTATGATGGTTAGGAATCCTTCAAGGTTAAATGGTGAATTCGAGGTGGTTGGCTTGTGAGGGTAATTCGGCGGTTGAGAATTTCTGGATCAGAGTATGGGCTATTATATGCAGTATGGGAAGGGAAGAAGTTGTTTGGGCAACCAACTTCAGGGTCGTTAAGAGTATTCTTGCATGAGTTTTGAGCAATAGAGGAGGAAGTTTCGGATTGTCATCTTCGTGTTTTGAGTCGTTGGCAATTTCTCCGTGTTTTAAATTGGGAGATGGAGTATTCCGGGGTTACAAGTGGCACGAGAAAAAGACCGGTTGCGAGGTTCCGAGGAAGCAATACGGTATCTGAGTATGAGATCAGTGGTAGAGTCAAGACACTGCGAGGCGTTGTGATGATATTCTGGGGTATCCGAGTTTAATGTCCAAAAATCTCGGATTATTTTGAGTTTGAGTTTGAGATGACGAGTGGTGTATCAAGTTTCTATGGTTCCGGTGGGGGCCCTTCAGCCAATTGGCATCAAATGGATTTATTTGAGAACGCGAATCGCAGCGAGAAAAAAGAGGTTTTGTCACGACGGTGGTCGTCCGAAGTAGTGATGCTTAGCCCGGATGGGTGTGTGTGTACCTATCTATGCTGGGCCGCGGAGCATGAGTTAATGATCGCAGCATGGTGTCAACCTGAGGATGAGATTGTGGAGTGGTAAGAGTAAGTGCGGTAAGGCTGCGGGGAGCTGCAATTTCAATGAGTCAGTGCAGAGAGGTGTGGTGATGCTACGGATAGCCGTAGTACTCACTAGTCAGTGAGAGGTTGTTGTGATACTGCGGGGAGCCGTAGTACTCACGAGTCAGCGAGAGGGTGTTGTGATACTGCGAGGAGCCGTAGTACTCACCAGTTAGCGAGAGGGTGTTGTGATACTGCGGGGAGCCGTAGTACTCACTAGTCAGCGAGAGGGTGTTGTGATACTGCGGGGAGCCGTAGAACTCACCAGTCAGCGAGAGGGTGTTGTGATACTGCGGGGAGCCGTAGTACTCACTAGTCAGCGAGAGGGTGTTGTGATACTGCGGGGAGCCGTAGTACTCACCAGTCAGCGAGAGGGTGTTGTGATACTGCGGGGAGCCGTAGTACTCACTAATTAGCGAGACGGTGTTGTGATACTGCGGGGAGCCGTAGTACTCACCAGTCAGCGAGAGGGTGTTGTGATACTGCGGGGAGCCGTAGTACCCACTAGTCAGTAAGAGGGTGTCACGGTGCGGCAGGGAGTCGCGTTGTTTGTTGATCAGAGCATGACGCAGGAGAGTTCTTAGGCTTGAGTAGCCTTATTTGGGTGGAGTATTCGGGAGCCTGGGGGCCAGATCAGGAAAGATACGGAGGTCTCTATATTTGTCGCGAAATGTTATACTCTGAATTGAGTTGTGGTTGTCGCAACCCAAGGGAATTGGAGAAGCGGTTTACGCACGGGTTGCGGGTCATGAGTCATGAGTTGAGTGCTTCATCGAGTCGAGTGGTTCCGACTCTGGGTCAGACCAAACTCTCGAGTCTGAGTTTGACTCTGGTGGTGCGTTGGGTAGAAAAAAATGAGATTCCGGATTCATAAATGAATTTCCTTTGGAAGGGGGTATTGGTTCCATCTGGTGTCTTAGACCTGAGTGGGTCAATTCGTGGGTATGAGAAAACCTCGAAACGCATGGAACTAATGAGTAGTAGACGACAGAGGTCGAGGGTGAATGAATTCTGTATTCGCTTGGGGAAAAGCGAACTTCGTGACTTGTGTGTGTCACACCGGGCCGAGATAGATAGTGTGGGAAGGAAGTCAGTGAGACATGTTGAGATATTCAATGGGTAACCCTTGAGGTTCAATTGCTGGGTCGGGAGATGACCTGGTGCTCAGTCTTGAAAGGGATATTGAGAAGGGAGTTGAGGTTTATGTTTGTCAGATGTCGGGGGATGCTTCTGAACAAGCATGGTCATTGTTCGTGTCTGAGGACAGGGTGTTGAGGGTTTGTTGTTCAGAAGGGTTGTGATTGCAGTACAGTGGAAGAGCCCCTAGTGTGATGTGATCTTTCCACTCCTTGGCATATGATCTGGATTGTTTATCATGTCTGGGTCGAGTGATCGGTAGCCAGTTTTGGGCATGGACTTGTTTTATCGGTTCCCACTAGAGAATCAGAGGGGCAGTGAGCTATCGGGGTTTGTTATTCGAGGAACGAATAACGTGGTGACATCTGGAGAGGGCGGTCTGGCTGTGTGTCAGGCTACTAGAGTTCCAGAATCTTGAGAGTCAGAAGGGGTAGCATAGTGGCAGATGGGTTTGTCCTTTTCCAGGGAGGAATTCCTGTTTGGATTCAGGTGTCCAGAGAGGAAGAAAGTGGTGTGGTATGAGACCCTTTCGATGGTGCTGTTTGGTTAATGAATTGGATCTATATGTGGTGGAGGAGCGATTTCGAGGGCGAAATCTAATTTAAGTGGGGGAGAATTGTAACAACCGGATTTCCAGGGACATGTTTGTGTATGTTAATCTTGAGATTTGAGGAGGGACTCGACGAGTTGAGGGACCAACTCGCCGAGTCGAGTCGAGATTGTCGCGTGGATTCAATGAGCGGACTCGACGAGTCCGAGGATGGACTCGCCGAGTAGGTACTGGGCAAAGAAAACCCTAAGTTCCGGGGTTGGAGCCTATTTAAAGGAACTTATGACCTTGGGTGCGCCTCATATCTCCTGTGAGAAACCCTAAATCGCCATTGGAGCCAAGGAAGAGTTCTTGTGATGAAATCAAGTAATTTTGGTGTGGTTTTTCAAATGAAGTGAAGGGATCCAGCTTGAAGGACCAAAGGAGGTTGTTATTCTGAGACATCTAAGCAAGGATCTCCATTTTGAGGTAGTATTTCGCCCCTTCCTTCTGTTTTTGTGTAAATCCTTGAATCTAGGGTTTTCTTTACCTTTTTTTGGATAGTATATGATTCATATGAGGTCCCAATGTGGAGAAAGTCTTAGATATGGACCTTAAGAGGTCCAGAGAGTCCAAATCATTCGGCTTTATGTTGTTCCTTTGGAGATATGAACCTAGGTTGCCATTTTAGAAGCTATTTCACCAAAAGAAGCCTTATGTGTGTTGCATGAGTATAAAGATTGAACCTTTACGTGATTATTGAGCATTGGGAAGTCAGATCTATAGGTTAGAGAAACAAATCTGACCTCAGAAGGTCTTTTAAGTGTTGCCATGGGGGAAACTCGCCGAGTCCATAAGGGGACTCGACTAGTCGAGTAGGGTTACCCCGCGACTGTGCCCGTGGTAACCCGTCGAGTGAAGGGTTAACTCGACGAGCCGAGAGAGGCCATAGGAGGATTCAGAGGACACGCTTGGACTCGCCGAGTCACCCATGTGCACTCGACGAGTCTGGTCAAAGTTTGACCATTGACTAGAGTTGACTTCAGTTGACCTTGGGGTTTTGGTCAAGATGATTCAAGAGAGGTCAGAGAGGGGTATAATAGTCTTCTACCCATTATTAGGGATGAGAACATGAGAGGATTTCTATTTGAGATGGTATCATTTTGATAGGAGGAGGCTAGGTCGGGTTATCGAGCACGAGAGGGTATCCGGCATCATGCGAGGTGAGTCTTCTCACTATACTTTACCTTGAGCGGTAAGTAGAGTTATGTGACAGAGTATCTTGTATGCTATGTATGTGATGTGTTGCACTGCATTATTTCTATGTGATTTATGTTGTGTGTATTCCAGAGTTACAGAGTTTGGACCGGAAGGTCCACAGAGTTAGGACCAGAGGGTCCACAGAGTTAGGGTCAGTGGGCCCACAGAGTTATAGCCTCAAGTGGCTAATATGTGTTATATGTAGTATTTTGGAGAACTCACTAAGCTTTGTGCTTACAGTGTTATGTGTTATGTGTTTCAGGTTTTCTCAGGATCGCGGGACGGCACCGGCTTGATTGTACACACCAGAGAAAGAGTTGTATTTTTGAGGATCCTGGATTATTAATGGAGTTGTGCTTGTATTTTGAATAAACGTGATTTCTATACAATATGTTATGAAAAGTATGGGATTTTGAAATGAAAAATCTGTTTGAAAAATTTGGGTGTTACACAATCTTTGGTAAACCTCAGATTGTCCTCGACAATTTTTTAATCATTTTAGTCATATCCGGTTCTATTCCTTTTTCCCTTCTTAATGCCCTAAGCATTTGGAAAATTTAGAATGGATGTAATCGATCCTATACCCGAAGCATATGGGACACGATTCATGCTATAAAAAATTTTATTTTCCATGTTCTCACAATTCGAACTATGAAGAGGGATGTCGTAATCATAATCGAATTTTGAGAACGCCGCATATATAGAATTTCCTTATGTTGAACCATTCCAACATAACATTCATATATATATATATACATATATATATATATATATATATATATATATATATATATATATATATATATATATATATATATATATATATATATATATCCTGGACTAGAGTTGATTAAAATCTCAATCTAAGCTTGTAGAATTGGAATGAAGTATAAAATCCTCTCCCTTAATTATAGCAAAACAACTTATCAAAGCGAATTGAAACTTTTGTTTTCTATAATTAACATTGCTAACTTGCAACACGTAACATAATAATCATGCTCCCACTAACATGATAATTATAATTTATCCAGCATAACACTCTATGCTCCCACTAGCTTTGACATGTACCCAGAAATCAACTGGACTTCTAGAAATTAATACTTTATTGACTTTCTTACCAAAGTTCAGTTTTCTAATACGAGATGCTTTGATAAGACTTTATCAGAATCATACACCTTTTCTTAGATGGCTCACATGTGTGTCTAAACAATTATGAAGAGTGGTGCCGTAATCATAATGTTTAGACCTTCTGCCATTCTCACAAGTCCGTGCTAGTGTGCCGGTTAACCACACGCACTCCACTAATGACTTTGAGAATGCAAATATCACAATTGCTATCTACTTAAAATCTACTTAGTGAAAGAGTTTCCTCACCATCATTTTCATGAATCGGAGAGAAACCTTATGACACTTAGATTTTTTTATGGTGTAAGTGTTCCTATCCATGCGAATTTTTCAAAAACATAATCATAAGACAAGGTTAGTGACAAATCCAAATTCATATGGACTGAACTTGCCCGATCTCATTTTCTTGCCACTTGGTAGCGCAGGGCCTACCATTGCTTCCAAGATGTTATGCAAACAATTGAGAACTCATAGAAGTCACAAGCATAGTCAAGTTTTAACTGGAATAGACATAGAAATAAGAATATGTCAACACGATAGGTTACAAACCTCAAGTCGTGGGCTAGTGATTAACAATACTCTTGATTAGTTCTTGAAACTATCTCAAGATCTTTTAAGACTCTCACTGACCTCTTGACATAGAAGATTCTCTTGTCAAGAACCATTCCTTGACAAAACAAATATTCAAGAGTTAGTGTGGATTCTTATCAAGATAAACACTTCTCACAATTGGTCTTAGTTGGTCTCTTTTTTATCCAAAACATCACAACTTACCAATTTCAGATGTACAAGAGTAAGAAACATGTTACTCTACCTTTGATAAGTGTTATAAACCTTTCTTAGAATTATGTCACTCAAGTTACAATCTTAGAGTATGACTCTCAGAGTTGATTTTTTGGAACGAAGTATGATTTATCTTTTCATTTAACCATTTCAACACTTCATGATTCCTCTCCTTAGCCATACAAATTCACTAAGGTGTCTTTAGAGGATCAATTGTGATATGGTTTTATAATCACTAAGATAATCATAAAACAAGATACTCAAGTACTCTCCCATCTCTTCAGATTAGAGAAACTTTTATCTTTCTGCTTTATTTGATTCTTCTTATCCATCCTTCCATATATTGAAACTTTTCCAATGTTTCATAATTACACTTAAACTTGTAAGTATAACCATATTTACTAAACTTTAGTAAATCATAACGAATAATCTTATCGACCTTTGTGGTGGACCTGACCAGCGCACAACCAAGTGTACCCAATCCTTTAGTCCCTCACTTGACTCACACTTGCATGTGAGCAAGGAGTTAGTCTTAATTTCCCAAAGATGAAAAAATTCTTATTCATCATACAATACAAGTTGCATGAATACAAGTTTCTATCCAACTGAAACTTGGGTGATGAGAATCTTTCCTTATTTGGAAAATTGTGACACTACCACAAACGAAAGAATCAAATCCATTTTCCAATATTGCTATCAATGAAATCATATAAACAACAATTTTTTCACAAATGCCATCGTAAGGATACTTAAAATAAATAAAATCAAAACTTTTCTTTTATTTTAAAACTTGCGGAAAACTTATCCTTACAATGCAAATACATATGAAAACATGTTGTTATCTATTCCTAAGCAATATATCATAACTCTTAAGCAGCAGCTCAAAATTCTGATCATCGAACCATGCGATCGAAATCCACCTATTCGCGATCAGAATCAGCTTACTCTTTCTTTAAGCTTCCTTACTTTTCTTTGATTCTACAAAACATCAAAACGTAATTACATTACATCATGTATTAAGAATCTCCAAATAAGAACTTAATAGAGTTAGATAGTGGACTTTACCTGAAGTAGAGTCAAACCCCTTTTTGACTTTACCATCCTTATGATCTTTCAGGTAAAATGGGTAGCTTCGCAACCAATGTCCCTTGTCTTGGCAATAGAAACCTATGGACTCTTTGGAAATGGTGCACGAGACTATCTCAGAATTAGCCTTTTTCTTTACCATTAGGTCAAATGACTTGACCATGGCCGATCCCTTTCAATTGGGAAGAGAAAGCTTTTCTGGACTTTCAATGTTACCATTACCGATGTCCATGGAAGCATGGGAAGTAGATCTTCCAATCAAATTTGCTTTATCATTGCTCCAAATCATTGCTGATTCAGTAGCATCGAGCAAATATGTAAGATCATTAAGGGTCATGTCATGGTCTGTCACATAGCAGTCCTTAAAGAACTCACTATATGACTTGGGAAGTAATTGAAGAACCCAGTCAACAGTCAACTTCCTAAAGACTTTGACACCCAACTCTCCCGGCTTGCCGATATGTGACTTAATCTCCAAGATGTAAGCACATATAGACTTTGTTTGCCAAATAGGGATTGAGTGACTTTGAACTTGTGGGTCAGGGAGAATTATTGGAGGAGGAGGAGGAAGTGAAGCTCTATCCAAAAAGGATGAGGAAGACCATAGTTGTCTGATCTTAGACATCTATGAGGGAGAAATTCAAGTTTCAGTTGATTTAAGTCCTTAACATAACACCCAATATGAAATATTAAGGCTAGGACCCAACAAACTATTTTATAACTTGGAAGAGGGATGCCGTAATCCAATCTACAAAATATTTGAAGGTAGGTAAATGACGATTTACCAATTTCCACCATGAAAAACAAAATAAATTATTAAGTTTTAATTGGATTGAAACTCCTAGATCTTTTGAGATTCATTGAACTTTCAATGGCATGTTTAAATCTCGATTGTGCCCTCTCAAGTTTGTGACTGGGATGCCGAGGATCACAAACAAGGTGTGAATAACCATGCAAATTGACTTGGTACCCTTAATTTTATCACCCAATCGATGTGCCGGTTAACCACACACGCTCCACCGATCTATGATAAAACTTAAGTCACCCTTTGCCACACATTGTCAGTCCCATGTTAGTGTGTCAGTTAACCACAAACGCTCCACTAACGACTTAACAAGGGTGCAAAGTGTAATTTCATGGGTTAGCACCATTTCACATTTTCCTAAGTAACTTAGATTGGGAATTTATAAGTGTTTAGTTACTTAGGGTTTATCATTATACTTTTAATGAAAGGAGAATTAGAGTCCTATCCTACCCGTTCGGCTAACGACCCTCCACTAGTTAAGGAAGCGGTGGGTGAAAGTGGACACCCATTAAACTGCCATTTTATAGGCAGTAACCTTATACCCCCCTTAGAGACTGGCTTCGTGAATGTGGCCTACTAACGGTAAGATTGACTTTACTCTTATACATATATACATAATCATTAACTTTTAATATTATAATAGTATAAGGTTGAATTTTAAACTTTTAAAATTCTAAGGTTTAATTAGGAATTAAAGTATACATGGGGAGGTAACTTTGCAAATTCCAAAACTTGAGGGCAAGTTTTGAAACTTTTCAAAACTCTTAGATTTTCATAACTTATGAGTTTAATTAAGGTTTTTTAAAAAAAATTAATGAAGAGACTCTTGAACATTCATAACTTGAGGACAAGTTATGGAGTTCATACAACTATTTATGACAAAAAGACTCTTCATTTTGTAACCTATGGCAATTTTTATGAGTTTTAAGAGTCATAAGTGTGACTTTTCATATAACCTTGAGGACAAGTTACAAAAACACATTTTATGAACTACTTTTAGATCAATTTAGATTGAAAACAACTAACACATATTTTTTTTCATTAATCTAAATTAACTCATAAAACAAGGTAACATGAAAAATTTTGGTGTTCCATAACTTGAGGACAAGTTATGGAGTCCATCCAATGTCATTGAGATCAAAAATTACACTAACAAACAATTTGCACATAATTCCTATGATCTACCAAAACTCATAAGCATGAACAATCCATATCAACAATTTTCAAGAATCATATAAACATATATAAAACTTGAAACTTTGATAAAAACTTTTAAATTGGTTTACCATAATCATTACCACATAAATAAAACAGGTTTTATAAGTCCAAAGCAGTTTAAGGTAATGATTCTAGACCAATTCCAGCCTTAAAAGTCAAAAATATGTTGTCAGGGGCTTGTAGTCGTTGAGTGTATGAACCTACTCGACGAGTAGGATGAATTTATTCATGGACTCGGCAAGTCCATCAGTGGACTTGGCGAGTCCATCAGTGGACTCGGCGAGTCCAGTGCCCAGGAAGCCAGAATTTTCGATTTTTAAGCCATTTCGCGTTGTATAACTTGAAAACAAGCCTAGGCTTTGATACCATCGTTGGGTTTTGAGCATTCTAACACTCCAAAGGTGTTCATACAACCCTAAATACCATGGATCTATGTTTTCACTAATTATACATGCAAATGGTTTCCAAGGTATTAAACCTATAACTAGCATACAATTATCATATACCACACAAGAATCTAGTTAAGATAACATACCTTAGGGTGGAGATTGAAGTCTTGATGTATCTAGCCTTAAGAGCTTAGCCCCAATAGTGTGGAAGCCTCAAGTGGAATCACAACACATCATGGACAAAGGAGGAACTTGAGAGAGAATCTCCATGCACCCAAAACCACCATGAACTCCAAGAATACACTTGTGTCGATTTTGGGCAATGAAGTATGTATTTATATGTGGGATTTATAGGGTCATGGATATAACCCAAATCCATACCCATGGGTCTTATGATCCATGGTTCATGTGGCCCAACTCTTTATGTATCCATACATAAACTTGGTCCAACATGGATCATAAGCCCAACACACATAAATATAACTAATTAACATAATTAGTCCCCATAGATTTAATTAGTCTCCTTTTGATCACTAAATCAATTCTAAATTAATTCTTGATCAATACTAATTAAAACCATATGATTTCATATTAATATATTAGTACTTATAATATATTAATAAATCATATATAACCTTCTCTCAAGAGTCCATCCTAACAAATTGTCCTGATGATATGCAACCCAAATTGACCATGCTACTTTCGGGTCAAGTACATACCAATAATAGTTATGGGCTTAGACATCTAATCCAACATTATTCAATGGCATGTTTCAATCTCGATTATGCCCTTCAAGTTTGTGACTGGGATTCCGATGATCACAAACAAGGTGTGAATAACCATGCAAATGTGCTTGGTACTCTCGATGTCATTTATCACTTAATCAATGTGCCGGTTAACCACACACGCTCCATTGGTCTATGATAAACATCGAGCTACCCTTTTCCACCCTTGTTAGTCCCAAATTAGTGTGTCTGTTAACCACACACACTCCACTAACGACTTGGCAAGGTGCAAAGTGCAATTTCATGGAATAGCATCATTTTCATATTTTTCCTAAAGTAACTAAGATTGGGAATTTATGAAAAACATTTAGTTTTTTTATAATATCATTATACTTATTAATGAGGAATTAGTTTGTCCTATCCTACATGTTCGGCTAACGACCATCCACTAGTTAAGAGTGCGGTGGGTAAGAGTGGATACCCAATGGCGGTCATTTTATAGGTCGCTTCCTTAAACATCCCTTATAGACCAGCTTCGTGAATGAGGCATATTAACGGTAAGACTGACTCGTATTATACATATATATAATTATTAATCTTTTAATATTATAATGGTATAAGGGTGTATTTTAAACATTTCAAAATACTAGGGTTTTTATTCAATTTAAAATTTTCGAAAAATTAAAGCCTTTTAATTTTAAAATCATAAATATTAAAAACCTTGATTTAATAATTATCTAAAATTAAAAAATTAATTTAAATTATTAAATCTTAAAGGATTATCCATTAAATTAAACAATTAATTTAACCTAATCCCTTTATCCCCTAGATTTCGAAAATTTGGGAAGGGATATTTCAAAATATTTAATTATCCATTTAAAAAATTAATTAGATAATTACAAAAGATGGCATTATCCTAATCCCTAAAATTTTGGAATCTATCTTGGGGAGGAAGGCATTTTCGAAAACCCTAGGGTTATACAAACAATCATATGTATGCATGCAACCCTATTTGGATCTATGTTTTCACTATTAGACATACAACAAATCAACACAAAAGAAAACCCTAGCATGCATCTAAAATTTCGAAATACACAAACAAAAAATTAGAATACATACCTTTGTTTCTATATAGTAATAACAACTAGTTTCTTGAATTCCCTTTGCTCTTGAGAACAAGTACCACAAGTGTAGTACCTCTAATGGTTCATAAACACACTTGAGTGAGAGGATGAATATAAGAGAGAGGAGAGAGGGTATCTTGCTCCAAAAATCGGCTCTTCTAAGGTTTCTCCAAGGGGTGGATGAAATCTAGAGCCTAGGGGCCTTATTTATACTTGAAGCTAGCTAGGGTTTCAGGGTGGAAACCCTAATTCCTTATCTTGGGGGCCTAAGCAAGTCCATGGACCTCCTTTTCTTAGGCCTTGGATGAAAACTCCTAGATCCTTCTAGGATATTTGGCCTAGCCCTAATAAGGGTGATCCAATGGCCCAAAGCCTCTGTAACAACCCAATTTTCAAAAGAAATCTTTCATTTTTAATTATCCAAAACACATTATCATCATCCACAAAAACCAGTTACAATTGTTTTCAAACCCATGTCAAATACAACTTTATTTCAAAATATCATAGTGTCCCATAAAATGCCCGAGTGAGAGTGCACGTCGGGCCATCAAGCCTTGCCCTTGCCCTTGGGCTCAGAAGTACCTGAAACAAATCCACAAAGTGTAAGCTAATGCTTAGTGAGTCCCCCAGAGCATACCCCACACACAATCCACATAACACATATCATATTAGCCATAAAAGCTACATATACCACATAAGCCATGCATACTAACATATAAGGATGTCGTGGGCTCCCCCAGGGTCTTATACCTTAATGTCATGGGCTCCCCCATGGTCTTTACCTAGGAATGCCATGGGCTCCCCCACATGGTCTGACATCCAACTGCCACGGGCTCCCCCCGGGGTCTTCCATGCAATAACATACATAATTGTTCAGAGAAAAACTTTGAGACACACTTGAACAAATGTTAGAACAAGTATAGTTGCGGAATAGTTAATCTCGAAGGATCTAAAAGCTCAACAATAATATTAATAAGTTAGAGTTAGATAGTTAGAGAGTTAGTTGCGGAAAAGTAAAGAAATGAAAATGACAACAATTGTTATATCAAGTATACCCATAAGTTGATTCATAACGAGGAATGCATTCAAACCAAGTTAATAAGTGAGATCAAACTTAGTGATTAAGTCACAAGAGACTTGCTCCGAAGAGAGATTGTAATCTGTTATATTCTAGTAAAGTTTGAGAGTAAAGAGAGATGCGTAATCAGATAGAGAGATAGAAAAGATAGCTTCAGAGATCTATTAAATAAGTGAGAATGAGCTCTATTTATAGAGTCTCAAGAGTTACACTAGATTACGTCTCTAAGAGTAGCCATGCAAGGCATACTGGACAATAGAGAGTATTACAATAAAAGTAGACAAAGTAAAGTAATCTAGTAGCTAAGAATGACTGCGGTTGATGATGACTCCGGGTGAGGATGCTGATGAAACCTTGAATGTGGATCCTTGTGGATTGCGGTAGCTAAAGTTCAAGAGGGTCACTTTTCATGATTCAACAATTTCCCCCTAAGTGACCTCTTTAACTTCTCTTCAGTTGTCAAGTTTTAGAAACTTGATCAGTATCCACCAAAATTTCTTGATATTTTCTAACCAGGTGATCCTTCTTAAAATCTCGAACTTGACTTCGGCAGTTGTGTGTTTTGACTTTTCAACTGCGGTTCTACAAACTTCAATCTGCTTCCTTGTAAGGCGGTTCATGGCAGTCAACGGAATGAAGTATTTTGTATCGTTGAGTTTCTGTTTGAAGATGACTTCGAGGTCTGGGAAGTTTGTTGCACCTAAGGATCTTTCTTGGAATCCTTCAGTAATCATGGGTGCGGGGTCAAGTGGTGGAAGATCAAATTTTGTGGCCAAGATAGGATGTATGTCTGCATCAATTTTGGCGAAGTCACAGACAATTTACTTCAAGAACGTACTTGCCTTCTCAAGTGTTATCTTCATCTTCGGATGCTTCTCTGACTTGTTCTGGAACACCTTTGCTATAAGAAATATTTCTTCAGGGTTCATGCATGGGAAGTCAGCTTGGGTGGGGACATAGTCGTGATCCCTTCTTGTGAGAGTGTATTGGATGAAGTCAGCCTTCATGAACTTCCGGGGCTTGTAGTTTTTGACTGCGGATGGTCTATCGTTAGACCACATTTTCTCTATGGAAGACGCATGTTTGGCATAGAACCGATTCAGTCTTTCGAATTCCATAGGTAGTCTCTTGTGGTCCGGCAGGTTGCGGTCAAAAGGCTCAAATACCGTAAAGTACTTGGCATTGGGAGAGATTGGAACATCCCAATAACCATCAGAGGGAGGTTCAGCATAGGTAAGATATGGTTTGTAGTCATCATCTAGGAGTTTGCGGTGGGGGTTGATCCAAGAATTCACTAAGGACTCATCCATAGTGATGTCGAATCCATTCTCTCTCCAGATGAGCTCCGCGAACTTGGCTGTTTTCCAGTCTTTTTTCTTTTGTTGTGTTGCAGGGGAGTCATCTGAGTGTTCGGAGGACATGTGGGATGCAAGATTTTTAAAGTGGGGAGGGGTCTCTGGTCGCTCAGGAGTGATCTCCTTTTGTGGTGGAGTCTGATGAGATGGTTGTGAAGAAGGTTGCGGTAAAGGAACTCTTTCAGTAATGATGGGGCACTTTGATGGTGTGAGATGTTGTTGGAATGATTGGAGTGATGGTCTTCGTCCTTACTTCCCCCTCTTGAGGAATACAACACCGGAGCATCCTCAAGCCATTGTATGAGACCATCGACCTTGGCATATACTTCCTGGAACTGGGCTTTAAGAGCATCCGCCAGTTGTTGATTGTTGGGGATGGCGGTGTTGAAGAGCAGCCTGTGAATTTCCTTAGTAAGTTGAAGAATTTCAGGACCATGGAAGTTTGATGATAAAGATCGTTGCAGTCTGGTGATTGTGTCTTGAAGGACTGAGATAGTGGACTCATATGGAGTGTGAGTCTCAACTATCAGCTTTTGAGATTGATTAGACTGGTCCGCAATGGCTGCTTGTAAGTCTTTCTTGATTGCGGTCACCTTAGAGATGAGGCGCTCAGCAGCAGCCATGAATTGCTTGTGATCAGCTTGGCGACTTGTGTCCAGGGATCGGATTCCCATTTCAACCTTCAGGGAGATGCGCTCAGCAGCCAATCTTTCACGAGTTTCCGGTCTTTCTATCCTTTCGATCAAGGACTGCGGTCCAGGAATGTCTTCTGGTTGCGGTTGAGTTGGCTTGACCGCAGCTAAAATCTGATCGACCTTAGTTTGCAGATTCATAAATTCTTTTCGAGTCACCACATTCTTCTTCTTCTTCTTTTTTGCTTTTGGCTTGGAAGTTGAGTGATGAGAACCACTCGATTCTTCATCTTCATCGAAAATCATCAAATCGTCATCAGAGGGAGAGGGTTGATTTACCTCATTCATATCGAAGTCATCGAAGCCGAATGTGGGAGCTGAGCTGACTTCGATTGCGGTTCCTTCTTCTTGTGATTCTTGAACAGTTGGAGTTGGAGAGACTTTGGAGGCACCTGCACCGTCATGAGTGGACTGAGCCTTGCGGATCGTTTCAGCCATTTCAGACATCCAATCTTGTACTTTCAGGATGGTGGCTACGGTATTGGCATTATTGATTGCGTCTGCCCAATACTTTGCCACAGATTGAATTTCCTGGTCCTTTTGTTGCAGTTGCTTGATTTGCTGATCCTTCCTTGCTTGAAATTCCCTACGGAAAGCGGCATATTTCTTGATGTTGGCCTCAGACACCGGAGTGTAGTGTAACCACGAGTCATTTGATTCTTCTCCGTCAAATCCTTGGTATCGCACCGAAGTGTCCTTCGGGTTCACGGATCCTTGCACATTGGTGCTCACCGTGCCTAAACCACCGGTGACAGATGTAAACAGAGTAGGATTTCCTGAGCTTCCTCGGTCTCCTTGACCCGTAGTCAAGTCTGGCCTCGGCTCAGTTCTGGCAAGGGCGGAAGAAGTGCCCTGCGGTTGGGAAGGTGTTTGCAGTGTTTGGGTGACTTTCAAAAGGATGGAGTTCAACTCCTCAGGAGAAAAGAAATGCAGTTGGGATGCCCTGGAGACCTTAGGGCGAGAACCAGTGTCATCCTCTTGGGAGTGAACTGGGGGGAGTCTCCACGATGCGGTGAAACAGACTCACTTTCTGAGTCTAAGTGGTATTCGATTGTGGTGTTGAATGGGTCTGCGGCCACCCCAAGGACTACCGGAGCCTTTTGAGAGGCTGAGGTATCAGTCCGGTCACGCATTTGGCCAATGGGATTGGTTTTCCTTTTCTTAAGGATAGCTATGGGTTGTGCATCCTCATCAGAATCACTATCATTTGAGGGTGCAGTTTGAGTGATTTTGCGTTTCTTTGAGGGTTCGGTTGGTTTGGGAGCATCTTTCTTTGGGGTTCTTTGTTTCTTGGAGACATTGTCGGGGCCTTGATGGGCTGAGACCAATTTCTTTCGTCTTTGAGAAAGATTGGAGAGAGTAGTGGAAGAAGGGACTGCGGTACTTCCAGGGATGGTGAGTGCAGATGTGGCTTGTAGAGGCGAGGTAGAAAGGTATGGGCTAATACCTTCCGTAGCCTCCATATGGTCTGTGACATCAGGGGTTTCAAGTCCAAGTGATGTCAAAATGTGGACTAGTAGTCGTCTTATAGGACCGAAGTTAGATTGATCTTTGGAGGGATTGTACCTTTTGAGGTCTTTGGTGATGAAGAGATCAGCGTCGTTGCCCATGCTAATTCCTGCATCCGCATGAAGATCTGAGATGCACAGAGACCAGAACCTTGCAAATGTAAGTTCGGTAGGGTTTTACTTTGGGCTCTCCTTGGGAATGTATTGCAGAAAGTCATCCCACAAGATCTGATCGTAGTTAACGTCGTGGCCAGTGAAGATGCTCCATACCAGTTCCAAAAGCTTTAGTCCCATATTGTCAGTGCCTTCGGTTCGGCCTGACAGACTGCGGATGACGAAGTGGCAAACGAATTGCCATACCGCAGGCAGTTGATTCTTCTTGAATTCGCCAATTCCTTTGATCTTTTTCTGGTAACCCATTTGGTAGAGAGCTGAGAGGATGTCAGCCATACTTAGAGTGAAAAACTTGGTTGAAGGATGAATCAGTAGATTAATGGCATTGAGAAACTTTTCTTTGTTCAGAATGACCAAAGAATCGTTCACCAAGTTCAGGTGCACTTCTTGAGGATTCTCGAGGGGTCTGTAAGCAGAGAAGGCACACTTGAACAAGGTTGAAAGAGGAAAAACGTCAGTGAATGCATCGAAGGGGCCAAACAGGGGGTGATTGGTCAAGAACTTGATCATGAGCTTGATAGGATCATTGTAGGATGAATGATCTTTGAACACAACCCTAAAATTGCTTGAAGCAATTGAAGGCATTTGATTTCTTGTTTCAGTGTCAGACCCAGTTGGGTTTGCAGATGCAGAAGCCTTGGAGATTTTCTTCGAGATGCCTGATTTCACCATTGTGAGAGTTTGAGAAGAAGTGCAGAATCAGAGTGCGAGAATGGAGAAAGGATTCAAAGTTCAGAGAGCGTAAACTGTTCTTGGGGAAGAAGAGAGGTTTTATAGGGATGGATTTGAACAGTAATTAATTTTACCCTAAGTGAAAAGGATAAGGTAAAAAACCGTTTGGGGGTTCTTTTGATTATGGAGGTGAAATCTCAGGCACAGATTATGAAAGTTTTAAATATATTTTTTGAAATTTAGCAAAAAGGGTTTGCAATAAATGAAATGTCAGGCGTACAACATCATGTCTGGTGATCGTGTGGTGAGGGAGGATTTTAATCCGTCGTGCAAAAGGAAGTTGTAACGGATTGGATGTGTTGGGTAAGAGGAAGGGACAGATTAAGAGGATTTGTTTATGGAAAAACGTTCTTTTTGTCATCATACCTAAAATAGGTCTGACACAAGGTTTATTCAAAAAGGAGATGGGACAGTTTCTCAAGGAATTTTTTGATTTAATGTTTTTCTTATTTAATGAAGGATCATTAAATAGCACACCATGATTCAAAGGTTAATGAAACAGTTGAGAAACTATCAAGATGGTTGCGGATTGAGACTTCATTGCGGATGGATCCTTTGTCATTGCGGATGGACGGATGGATGTTTGCGGTAGAAGAACTGAGGAGAGCACTTGTATAAGAAGTTAGTAATAACAAACAATAAGGACCAGTGAAGGATAAATATGATATATGGTTGCGGTACATAGACTGCGGTACACAGGATATACCAAAACCATGTATCATAAGTAACTTCAGCTAGGACCGCAACAGAGACCAAGGATGGTCTGTGGTACCTATCAATTCATAAAGAATTGTGGGTCCGGATTCATCATTCCTAACATTTGTAAGAAACTGTTCAATTTTGTAGAGTCAAGTGCCTTTGTGAACACATCAGCAATCTCTTCATGAGTATGGACAAAGATGAGTTCAATGTTACCTTTCAGGATGTGGTCTTTGATGAAGTGATACCGTAGTTCAATATGCTTTGTCTTGGAGTGCTGAATTGGATTGTGTGAAATAACTATAGCACTTTCAGAGTCACAGTAAATTGGTATCCGCAGCATTCTGTATCCGTAGTCCAATAGTTGTGTCTTCATCCATAGGACTTGTGAACAACAGTTGGCTGCGGCCACATATTCAGCTTCTGCGGTAGACAGAGATACACAACTTTGTTTCCTTGATGACCAGCTGACGAGTCTTCCACCCAGAAATTGACATCCACCTGAGGTGCTTTTTCGATTTAGTCTGCATCCGGCATGATCTGCATCTGTGAATGCTTGAAGGCTGAAGTCATTGCCTGCGGGGTACCATAATCCAAGAGACTTGCTTCCTTTCAGGTATCGTAGGATTTGTTTGGCTGCGGTCATGTGTGACACTTTTGGTTCAGCCTGATACCTTGCGCATGCACCTGTTGCAAAGACAATGTCTGGTCGGCTTGCGGTGAGGTACATTAATGAACCAATGATACCTCTATAAGTCTTGTGATCCACTAATTCGCCCGAGGGATCAGCAGATATCTTATATCCGAAGGCCATGGGGACCTTAGTCGAAGAGCAGTTGTCCATAGAATATTTCTTTAACAGTTCAGTGGTGTATTTCTCCTGATGAATGAATATCCCTTGCGGAACTTGTTTCACTTGAAGTCCTAGAAAGAAGTTAATCTCTCTATTCATGCTCATTTGGAACTTGTTAGTCATGAGCTTAGCGAATTCATTCACCATTCCTTGATCAGTTGACCCAAAGATGATATCATCCACATATATTTGTACAAGCATAAGGTGATCACCATTTTCTTTTCTAAATAAAGTGGGATCAATCACTCCTCTTTTGTATCCGGATGAGACAAGAAATTCAGAGAGAGTCTCGTACCACGCTCTTGGAGTTTGCTTCAGACCGTAGACTGCTTTTTCAAGTTTGTAGCAGTGGTCTGGGAATTCAATACTTTCAAAGCCTGGAGATTGCTGAAGATAAACCTCTTCTTTTAATTCCCATTGAGAAAGGCACTCTTTACGTCCATTTGGTGTACCTTGATGTTCTTGTGGGCTGCGTATGCTAAGAAGATTCGGATGGCTTCCATTCGTGCCACCGGAGCATACGTTTCATCATAGTCAATACCTTCAAGTTGACTATAGCCCTTTGCAACTAACATTGCCTTGTTTCTGACTACCGCACCAGATTCATCCAGCTTGTTTTTGAACACCCATCTAGTACCAACAATGGTGTGACCATACGGCTTCGGGACGAGCTGCCACACTTTGTTTCTTTTGAATTCTTCTAGTTCTTCTTGCATTGCGGATATCCAGTCTGGTTCTAGCAATGCTTCTTTGATCGTTCGGGGCTCGATCGAGGACATAAATGCTGCGTAGTGACAATGATCAGATAAGTCCTTGGAAGATCGAGTCTGGATACCTGCGGATGGGTTGCCAATGATTTGACCTGGTGGGTGGTCCTTCGTCCATACATGTAGACGAGGTTGCAGATAATCAGCAGCTGCGGTAGAGGGGATGTCTTCTATATCAGAAGACTCTGCGGTTGGAGATGGCAGTTCCCCTGGATTTGAGAACATCCTGCGGAATCATCTTGGATTGTTGGAGCGAGAATGGAATTTTCTTGAGCAGTTGGAAGAGGTTCCCCCTGGATTGCTGATGGGAGATCCCTTGGAGCCTGAGAAGGTTCCCCTTGGACTGCTGATGGGACAGTGAAAATCCTTGAGTCTGTTCTTGTGTCAATGTTCTCTATGTTTTCATCATCCGAGTCCGAAGAGACGTTTGATGGTAATGATTCTCTGCGGATAGGAACTTGAGCTACATCAAGTACTGGAACCTCGATGGTTGTTGCTTGATCTGGAGTAGAGCTTTCCCCCTCAACCGGCGAGGTGGAGTATTGAGAGATGCTACTTCGGATAGTGATGGACCAGATACATCTGCATGCTGCTGTTGAGCTTCCTGAGACATAAGAACTTCGGATATTTTCGCTGTTTCAACAGGGTCAAAGAGATCGTCATAGTTTACTTCAACTAGATTTAATGGACCCGAAGAGGCAGGAATATCACTTTCCAGGATTGCTGTGGTTTCAGTGGATGGAGGGGTGTTGCGGATGTGATAGTCATCAAATTTCAGATCGAAGCTTTCAATGATTAGCCTTGTACGTCTAATGAGAACCCTGTAAGCAACTTTGTTAGTGGAATAGCCAAGGAAGATGCCTTCATCAGAGTTCGGTGCAAACTTGTTAAGATGATCTCTGTTGTTGATCACAAAACATCTACACCCAAAGATATGAAAGAAACGGACATTTGGCTTGCGGTTGTTAAGGCCCTCATACGGTGTTTTGTTGAGACGTTTTCACACAATGCTTCGGTTCTGTACAAAGCATGTGGTGGCCACTGCTTCGGCCCAGAAGTAGAGAGGAAGGTGTGCGAAGTTGAGCATGGATCTGGCTGCTTCTACTAGAGTGCGGTTCCTTCGCTCTACTACTCCATTTTGTTGCGGTGTGTAGGGAGCAGAGAAGTTGTGAGTGATACCCTTAGAAACCAAGAAACTATTGAGAAGATGATTAGTAAATTCGGTTCCATTATCACTTCGGATGCGTCGAACTGGCAGCTTGATCTGGAGTTCTATCTCTTTGAAGAAATTGATGAGAATCTGCGGTGTTTCTGACTTGAGTCGAAGAAAGAAGACCCATGTGAAGCGTGTGTAATCATCTACTATGACCAGTATGTATTTCTTATGATGGAGACTGGCTACAGTGGATGGACCACAGAGATCTATGTGTAAGAGCTCCAGTGGTTCAGAAATTGAAGAATCAATCACCATGGGGTGACTTGCTTTGGATTGCTTTCCACATTCACACGCATGACAGAGAGTATCATTGATGAACTTGAGAATAGGGAGTCCTCTGACTAGTTCTCTGGTGACCAAATTGTTGATGTATCTGAAGTTGAGATGAGCTAGCTTGCGGTGCCATATCCAGCTGACTTCGGATACAGCTTTGGAGAGGAAACATAACTGGGGTTTGCCTATGATCAGAGAGACATCCAGAGGATACATAGTACCTTCAGATCGGGATTTGATCAGGCACGTGTTCCTATCACTTGTCATTACATAGCAGAATTGATCATCAAATTCAACTCGATGGCCTGCCTTACATAGTTGGGCAACACTTATGAGATTGTGTTTAAGGCTTTCTACATAAGCAACCTTTTGAATAGAGAAGTTTCCCGTAATGAGAACACCATAACCTCGGATGACCCCATTCACATTGTTGCCGAATGTGACATTTCCACCGTTGCAAATTGGCCTGAAATCCCGAAGGTATTCTAACCTTCCGGTCATGTGCAAGGAGCAGGCACTGTCAATTAACCATTCATCTTCTTGATCCTCCGTGCATAAGGCCTGAAAATTACACGGTTAGTTTAGGCATCCAAACTAGTTTGGAGCCTGGGACAATAGGTGAATTTCTTATTGATGCATGAACCGAGGTTGCAGGGACGGGTATCTTGTCAATGTTTAATCCTAGTCTTGGGTGTTTGTGAGATTTTGGAGTGTTGTGTTTTTTTGAAAAATTACAAGGTTTCTGAATCCGACTAGATGTGACATGTGATGAACTATTTTGACAGCTACACTGACATTGACAGGTTGAGATTTTGTCTTTTGCTCTGACACTTTGTTTGGTCAACGGTCTGAAGGATGAGTTGGGCTTGTGACCGGTCCGAAGTTTGTAATATCTGACATTGGTGCTGTTGGACTTCTGAAAAGTTTGTTTTTGAAAAGGTTTAGCACGTGTAGATCTTTGGGATCTTTTTATTGGTTTTGGTAAAATACCCTTCCACTTATTAAAGTTCTAATGTGATTTTAAAAGTGTTGGAGTGGGTAAGATACCCTTCCATTTTGGATCATCTGAGGAATAGACTTGAAAACCATTGTTTCGAAAAGACTTTACACTCTTTTGGGTTGTGTCAGATGAATTAGGAATGACTGTTGAAACTGTACATTCCTTTTTGCATGTTTTCTTGATGGGAGAGTTTTTTGAAAAGTAATGTGAGAAAACAAATTTCTCTGGACTCTTAGATTTTGGAAATCTTTTGTTTTTCGAAAAGTTTTGTTTGTTTTTACCTCGGGATCGAAATTCTTCTTTGAAAGCCTTTTTTGATAAAGTTTTTGGAGAACCGCAGTCATTAGTGTTCAGATGCGGTTTCCTAGAAGTCTTTGAAATTTTTTGAAATCGAGGGTTTGAATCATCCGAACTTGAAGATTCAGGGGTTTGAGAGCATTGACCCACTTCAAAGTTCTCTATGGGTAATTCATGATGAATTGGCTGACGAGTCATAGATCCTTTTAATGAGGACTGCGGTAGAGATGATTTGACTACCGCAGAGTGAGTCTGAGTTAGGACTTCAGTGGGACTTCTGTGGTTTATGACTATAGTGAGAGACACTACGGTCTGAGGGCAGAGATGGGAAGTCTTGCGAGACTTCAGGACCCTCAATAACAATTTCTTCATCAACTACGGATGAGGTTTGAGAATTTGGGTAAATGGTGCCACAGATAGGAATTTGATCACTTGTGTGACCCGAAACCTCAGGCACAATTTCCTCAATAACACAATTATTGCTTAGATTATGAAGTCTACCGAAGTGTGTTTTGATGTCTTCTGGAAAGGTCTTGTCATTGACTGGGAAATGAAATTCTCGGTCTGGAGGGACATACAGTCTGCCTTTGTTGAACCGGGGTGAGGAATCCATTGCGGTAGGATATCCATTTGACCAACCCCAATTTTATGTATTGTCCACCGTTCCATTATTTACCAAATTTTCAATAGCTTCACTTTCATTGAACAATTTTTCGATTAAAAGATTTAAGCGTACAATTTCACTCTGAGCTAAATCTCTCTGGTTCAAAGCTATCTCTAATTGTGTGTCACTCAACATTCTTGCATCTTTCTCTAACTCTAAGTCCTTTTCTAACATAGCCATTTTGAGTTTTTCATTATCCAGTCGTCCTCTTACATGGAACATCTCTTGGGACGCAATGTTCTTCTCATCTAAGGCTTTGTTATAGTCTGTAAGTACGGCATCACATGTGTCATTAATATTATCTATGAAAGGTTGACAGTCATGCATGCTATAGTTTAGAGTTTGGATCATGAGTTTTACGTGTTCGACGATGCTTAGAGTTCCATCCTTAGCCATGTAGCAGTAATTCTTTTCTTGCTTTGAAGACCCATCGTCATCCGCAGTTGCCAGCATGCAAATTTTCCCTTTCCTTTGATACTGCTGATGGTTTCTTCTTCATCTCCAGATGACCAAACTTGGTGGTCTCTTTTGACATGGGCTACGTATGCCCTTGCCTTTCCTTATCTTCCAACTCTTGAGCCATTCTAAGGTAGAATGCTCTGTCTTTTACTACATTGGCCTTACAATCTCTTGCAAAATGATTCTCTTTGTTGCATTTATGACAAATCACAACATCAGTCTTGTCTTCTGAGGGAGTACCGGAGTCAGTGGTTTGAGTAGACTGCGGTGCCTCCTTTGGTTGAGTATTTTGAGATTGCGGTGGTGGATGAGAACTTTTGGGGTAACGTGAATGATTATTCTGTGGGTTGAAGTTACGGTTGAATGGAGGTTTGTTGAACTACTGATTCTTGCAGAAGGAAGGAGGTGGTAGACGATTGAACTGTTGGCTAACCAGAGCAATAGCCTTCTGAAATTCTTCTTCATCATCATACTCTGAGTCAGCTTCGTATAACTGCGGTGGAGTGTCATACGAGGGAGAGTAAGATTGATTATGTGGAGCTTGTGCTATGAGAGCAAGTGGTCCTCCGAAGTCAGCACAGTCTTTGAGTACGGTGGATTCTTGTGCTTGCAGTTCTCCGTAGAGCTTGTAGAGAGACAAAGAATGAATTTTTCTATCTCCTTGGACTATCATCTTAGCCGTAGTCCAATGTCTTCCCAAGCCATTAAGAAACTGAAGATTTGTTTCATGGTTGTTGCGGATGGTGCCAGCGTTTGATAACTTGGTGACTATAAGATTGAACCTTTTAAAGGAGTCTTCTAAGCTTTCACCAGTGTGAGCTTTGAAATTGTTGAACTCATTGAGTGCGGTTGTAAGCTTCTTGTCTTGTGCTTGTTCTGAGACTTCGTACAAATTCTTGAGAACTTCCCAGATCTCTTTTGCGGATTGACAGTTTATGATAATGTCGAAGTTGTCAGGAGCAACTCCACAAGAGATTTCATAAAAAGCAACATCATCATTTTCCATTTTATCGAGATCATCCTTGGTGGGACGGCTCATGACTGGTTGACCTCCTCCTAGTCTGGCAGTAGCGCCGTCAGTTTGGACTGGTGTAAGAACTGGGAAATGTGGTCCTTCTTCTACGGATCACCATACATCTCTACCAAGTCTCCTTAAGTATCTTTCCATTCTCTGAGACCAGTGATGATATTCATTTGCTACCAATATTGGGGCTCGATTAGAACCACCAACACTGTTGGAAACATTCAGAGAAAACGATTGTGCCATTTGTCTTTGTTTTTTTTGAAGTTTTTTTAAGAAAATGAGCTTCAGTGGTATAGAAGGCCCTTTGAAAATCAGAGTTTTGTTTTCAAAAAGCAACCACTATGGCTCTGATAACAATTGTTGAGAGAAAAACTTTGAGACACACTTGAACAAATGTTAGAACAAGTATAGTTGCGGAATAGTTAATCTCGAAGGATCTAAAAGCTCAACAATAATATTAATAAGTTAGAGTTAGATAGTTAGAGAGTTAGTTGCGGAAAAGTAAAGAAATGAAAATGACAACAATTGTTATATCAAGTATACACATAAGTTGATTCATAACGAGGAATGCATTCAAACCAAGTTAATAAGTGAGATCAAACTTAGTGATTAAGTCACAAGAGACTTGCTCCGAAGAGAGATTGTAATCAGTTATATTCTAGTAAAGTTTGAGAGTAAGGAGAGATGCGTAATCAGATAGAGAGATAGAAAAGATAGCTTCAGAGATCTATTAAATAAGTGAGAATGAGCTCTATTTATAGAGTCTCAAGAGTTACACTAGATTACGTCTCTAAGAGTAGCCATGCAAGACATACTGGACAATAGAGAGTATTATAATAAAAGTAGACAAAGTAAAGTAATCTAGTAGCTAAGAATGACTGCGGTTGATGGTGAATCCGGGTGAGGATGTTGATGAAACCTTGACTGCGGATCCTTGTGGACTACGGTAGCTGAAGTTCAAGAGGGTCACTTTTCATGATTCAACAATAATCAATTGGCATATCATATATCACAGAAGTATCTATCATACTACATAACACATACATAAACATATAAGGATGTCATGGGCTCCCCCACATGTTCTTTACCTAGGAATGCCATGGGCTCCCCCACATGGTCTTATATCCAACTGCCACGGGCTCCTCCCCGGGGTCTTCCATGCAAATATCATATAATCACTAGCATACCACTTAGCATAAAGCTAACTATCATACCACATATCTCTTTTACAGCTAGTGTACCGCATAACATAAAATGGGCTGGTCTTGGTGTCTTAGACCCATTGGTATGGTGAGAAGACTCACCTCTGTCCGAAGAATCCGAAAGTTGCTCTCCTAACAGTCCGTAACCACCCGTGCTGAATAATAATACCATTACTCAATGTTAGGATCCAATCTCATCTAAGTGGAGAACCCAAATCCCAAGTCCTTTCACAATGGCCCAAAAGTCTTCCTTAGTTAATGGGACCAAAGTCCATATCCAAAATTATTAATGGCCCTCATGGCCCAATAAAGCCCAACCATAACATCCATTCCCAAAACAGATACACTGGCCCACTAACCCCAAAACGTGACCAGGCCCAATGATTAATTGAGGCCCAAAGGCTCAAAGGCCCAAAATAAGTCCAAGTCCATCTGTTGTGCGTACGCCTAGCGTACCACCCTGGTACGCGCAGCGTACTGAGTCCCTGAGCCTTACCCGCTGCGTACGCTAAGTTACGCCCAGCGTACTAACAGATTAAGCAATTCTTCCATTAAGTGCCTAATACTCGATTTCCTCACGTCTAATAGTCAGATCTAAGCTCATTAAGACGTCATAGGGCATAAAGTTGTCAACTTTATGCCTTTGCATGTCCCATATGTTCCCAACAACCCATTAAGACCTTTCCAAGGGTCTTAATCCATGCATGAGGTCAAACCACCCATCAAGACTTAATTTTTATGCTATGAATGGACCAAAGGACCTCAGATCTAACCTATTCAGCCTCTGGAGTTGCTCAACTCTCAAGAGGAGGTCCAAAACCAACTAAAGGGACAAATTAGAAAACCCTAACTAGATCTAATAAATAAGATAGCAAGATCAAAGCTTTATACCTCCAGAAGCTCCTCAAGGTGAACTAGATGCAGATTCTTGAAGCCCAAAACCACTCCAAGCTTGCTTTGGCAACTCCTTCTTCTTGAATGGACACTAAAATGTCCACAAATGCACTCCTTATGCTCAAAACACACTCTCAAATGATTCTAGGGTTTTTAGGGACGTTTGAAGGTGAGGGAGGCTGATTAGGTTGAGGCTCAAATGAGATAAGGATGCTTATATAGGGCTTAAGTCCGGAAATTAGGGTTTGGACATCCGTCACGTTCGCCCAGCGTACGTGCTGCCCCTCCGCGATCATTAATACATAGTACGCTAAGCGTACCCATGAGTACGTCCAACGCACTTAAGGGACTTCTTATGCAACATTTTAAATTTCAAGGGCTTCAAAGGAAATACCTGGTTTGGAGTGTTACAGCCTCAACTATCAAATATTTACAAAACAGACCTTGTACTTTTAATCAATTCCTTTAATCCCACAATTAATTCCAAATTAATTTCTGATTAAATACTAATTAATAATATGATTCCTAATTAATATATTATTCTTATAATATAATAATAAATCATATTTATTCCCTAATTTATTATTCTTAATAAATCAGCCTCTCTCCTTAACAGTCATCTTGTCTAGTCACCAGTGTGAACGCAACCCAAAAGGACCATGCTACTATCGGGTCAAGTACATCCCAATTATAGTTATGGGCTTAGACACCTAATCCAACACATATAAGCAACATAATCCCCTCTCAACTCATCAGAACGTTTTCAAGTACAAGAAAATCCTCTCAGATAAATTTCCGTTCATATTTTGGTGACTTGTCCAGAAAATTGGGAAGAAAAAAGAAAGTTTTTAAATTCTTATCAGTTCATATCACACGAAAATACCTTTTAGATGGTGATTTTTTGTGTAAGACATCATCCTTTGAACTATTGTTTGTACATACAGCTGCAAAGCTTGTACATCTCATAAAACTCAGCAAAATTCCAAGAACCATGTTCATATTTACCACTCTCACCAAAATACATCTTAGAAACGAAACTCGAAAATTACAACTCATACGTTTTACAACTTTATTAAGAATATAAGAAAAGTACATGTGCTTGTCTAATTTCAAAAGACAAGCAAAAAAGAGAGAGCTTGTAGTCTCATTCTCTGAAGCCATTGCTTGTACACACAACTGTGGTGTTTGTATATTTGAAAAGCCCACCAGATCAAACCCAACCTCAAAAGTTGGACAGTTTTACAACTCATAACTGTACAAAGGGTAATAAAATGTACAAGAATTGTATACAAAGAGAAAATAAGTTTTGTGGGTCTTTACCTTACTTCATTCACATATTCCAAGGAAATCCATTTTTAATTGATGATTTTCGTATGCAATTTCGCTTGTTGATACCAGTTGGTGTTTACCATTTTTTACTAAAAAACATGTGATCATTTTTGAATACCCAAGTATAGAAGTTAAAGCGTTAAACCAAGCTATTTCAGTACATAGTTTGTACACATTTTATTCAATCACAAAAATGGCCTCTGGTTTGGTACATGTAACGCTCTAAAATTCTCAAATAAATTTTTCATTTTAAATTTCACGCAAAACCTGGTTTAACATCTCATACTCAAATCATAATTGTGTCAAAACACAATCACAAAAACTGTTTGACTCATATCCCAGAATCCTCAAAACATAAATCAATAAGCTGGTGTGTACAATCATGTCGGCGCCTTCCCGCGATCCTGAGAGGTACCTGAAACACATTTCACACAACACTGTAAGCACAAAGCTTATTGAGTTCCCCAAAATACCATACATAAATAATTAGCCTCTCATGGCTATATATCAATAAGGTCCTTCCGGTTATGTGTCACAGTGAAGACCCTCTGGTCTCACGGCTCGGGTTGGACCCTCCAGTCCTATATCTCAGTGAGAACCCTCCGGTCTCACATATCGGATTGGACCCTCTGGTCCTATCTCAATAAATGTACATAATAATATACAGCATAAATCACAAAAACAGAATGCATAATATCATATATCTCAGTATAAGCACATAAGATCCTCCGGTCAATAACACAGATAAGACCCTCCGGTCGCACAGTAATTATCACTCAGGTAAGTATAGTGAGAAGACTCACCTCATAAGTAAAGCAAGTATGTCTCGTGCTCAAACTATCGGTCTAGACTCTGCCTACATATATCAAAATCATCTCTAATCAACAATTTGCATTAACAACTCCAAAGATGTTAAGCTAAATCCTCTACTAAATCTCAGACAGGGTGAAAGACCATTTTACCCCTCCATTGTCTCCAAAGTCCACAATTTGATCAAACCCTAAAATTCAAAGGGAGTCAACACTCAATTCAACAGTCCATGTTGACTTAACTCATCGAGTGCATCTATGCGACTCGTCGAGTTCCTTCTGTTCTCAGAAAATCAGGAAAAGTTCGAGTCAACTCGTCGAGTTGTCTCACCAACTCGTCAAGTTTGCACAGTGTCCAGAATATTGGGGTAAACCCTAACCAACTCGTCGACCTCCTTCAGCCCATTCTCTCATTCAGACGCTTTTAAGCGAGACTAAGGCCCCAAACTCTAGATCTAGCCTCCTAGGGCTGAGATACCACGTAAAGCTACAAGCTTTACATCCATGCATTGCAATAGGGGCTAACTTTTTCCAAAACAAGGCTCAACAAGGGGGTTTAAGGCATGAAGATTGGCAAAAGCTTGATAAAGCTTGAGTCTTTAGGCCTAAAGGGCCTAATAGTGTCCATATCTGAAGTCTTAGCTTCAAGGCAAGCTCAAAACCAGTAATGACTCAATAAGAAGCTAGAATGGCCATAAACTCTCTAATGGAGAGATCTAATAAACAAATGATCAAGGTAATGCCTTTTTACCCTCAAATGGCTGCTACAACTTAATGGATGTCGGATCTATACACTCCTTCTTGTTCCAAGCTCTTCACTCTTCAAGGAATGCACCAAAATACACACTCTTAGCCTTAACACACTCTCAAGATGGAAGGTAACTCGATTAGGGTTTGTCTCTAGGTGATAAAGTGACGAGGGAGGCGGGGTAAAGGACTTAAGGTCCTTTAAATAGGGTGCAAACCCTAAAAATTAGGGTTTTATCACTCAGCTCCAACTCGTAGAGTTGAGTCCACCAACTCGTCGAGTTGGTTCTAAAATCATGCGGCCAATCTTAGTCTCTACTTGACGAGTTGGGGCCTCCAACTCCTCGAGTTGCCCTGACAATATGCATAAAATAAACATTTAAATTTATACATGGGAGTCGGGATGGTAAAATTCTCCACCACTAGAATCAGACTTCACCCTCGAAGTCATTCTCTGGGAACAACTCTGGGTACTGCTCATGCATCTCAGAATCCGGCTCCCAAGTCCACTCGGATCCTCTCTGATGCTGCCACTGAACCTTAACCATGGGCACCTCTTTATTTCTGAAGATCTTCACTTTCTTATCCAAAACCGCCACCGGATTCTCAATGTAGTTCAGGCGATCATCAACCTAAATATACTCCAAAGGGACCACTGCCATCTCGTCGGATACACACTTCCTCAACTGGGATACATGGAAGGTGTCATGAATCTGGCTCAACTCTGCAGGCAGCTCTAACCGATAAGCTACCTTACCTACTCAAGCTATCACTCTAAAAGGACCAATGTATCTAGGGCCCAACTTTCCCTGCTTCCTGAATCGAATCACTCCTTTCCATGGGGATACCTTCAGGAGGACAAAATCGCCGACCTGGAACTCTAGCTCCGAACGTCTCCGGTCTGCGTAGCTCTTCTGACGACTCTGGGCCGTCAGCAACCTCTGTCGAACCTGCTGGATTTGCTCTGTCGTCTTGAGCACTATCTCAGTGCTCCCCATCACCCTTTGCCCGACATCCCCCCAACAGATGGGAGTCCGACACCTCCTCCAGTATAAAAGCTCAAAGGGAGGCATCCCAATACTGGAGTGATGGCTGTTGTTGTATGAAAACTCAGCCAAGGGCAGACATGAGTCCCAACTCCCACCAAGTCCATAACACATGCGCGTAGCATGTCCTTGAGCGTCTGAATCGTCCGCTCGCTCTGCCCATCTGTCTGGGGGTGGTATGTGGTGCTGAAATGTAGTCGGGTACCCAATTCCTCATGAAATTTCTTCCAGAACGTGGAAGTAAAACGTACATCATGATCTGACACTATCATTGTTGGCACCCCATGTCGTGCCACCACCTCTCAAACATAGACCTCGACCAACTTCTCCACAGAAGAGCTCTCACTTATAGCTAGGAAGTGAGCACTCTTCGTCAACCGATCTACAATCACCCAGATCGCATTGACACCCCTTGCAGTCCTCAGTAATTTGGTGATAAAATCCATGGAAATCTGCTCCCACTTCCATAGAGGAATCTCCAAAGGCTGAAACTTGCCATGAGGGTGCTGGTGCTCTTCCTTGACCTTGTGGCAGGTCAAACACCTCTCAACTATCCATTCCACATCTCTTTTCATACAAGGCCACCAGTATTCGCGTTTCAAATCCAAGTACATCTTAGTGGCCCTAGGGTGAATGGAAAACCTCGACTTATGGGCCTCCTCCATCAAAGTCTGTCGAGCTCCACCCGTGTATGGCACCTATATCCGCCCATGGTTGGTCATAAGCCCACGTCTATCCGTCTCAAACTCAAAAATCTGCCCAATCACCCGTTCTCTCTCGCGGTTCTCTGGTCTCATGGCCACTGCTTGGGCCTCTCGGATGGTATCTAAGACTGGAGTCATCACTGTCATCCCCGTACACACGTCTCAGATTGGAGCACTCGTTGCTCTACGACTCAGGGCATCGGCTACCACATTAGCCTTGCCAGGATGATACAAAATCTCACAGTCATAGTCTTTCACTACATCCAACCACCTCCTTTGTCTCATATTCATGTTGGGCTAATCCATAACGTATCTTAGGCTCTTATGGTCTGTGTATATGGTACATCGGATAACATAAAGATAGTGGCGCCAAATCTTGAGGGCGAATACTACCGCCCCCAGCTCCAAATCTTGAGGGTGAATACTACCGCCCCCCAGCTCCAAATCTTGAGGGCGAATACTACGTGCCCCCTCTGCATCAACACGACACCCATTCCTAAAATGGATGCATCACAGTAGACTACGAAGTCCTCTACTCCCTCCGGAAGGGCTAACACTAGAGCTTCGCACAATCTCCGGGGAAGAGTCTCGAATGTTGCCTGCTACTCAGGCCCCCAAGAAAAGATAACACCCTTCCTGGTCAATTTGGTGAGAGGAACAGGAATCTTGGAGAAATCTCTGATAAACCTCCGATAGTAGCCTGCCAGACCTAGAAAACTCCTGATCTCGGATGGGGACCTCGGTACCTCCCACTGCATAACTGCCTCGATCTTGACCGGGTCGACCAAAATCCTATTCTAGTTAACGAGGTGTCCTAAAACTTGGACCTCTCATAACCAGAAATCACACTTGGAGAATTTGGCATATAGCCTCTCCATCCTCAACACTCCAAGAATCTCCTGTAGATTCTCCTTGTGTTGTTCCCTAGACCTCGAGTACACCAAAATATCATCGATGAACACGATCACCGACCGATCCAACATGGGCCTACACACCCGGTTCATGAGGTCCATGAATGATGTCGGTGCATTGGTGAGCCCCAAAGGCATCACCAGAAATCGTAATGCCCATAACAAGTCTGAAAGGCCGTCTTCTAGATATCCTCCTCCCAGACCCTCATCTGTTGATACCCATATCTCAAATCAATCTTGAACAACCTAGATGCTCCTTGCAACTGATCAAACAAATCGTCGATCCTCGGTAGTGGATAACGGTTCTTGACCGTCAACTTGTTCAACTCCCAGTAGTCGATGCATATCCGGTGTGCACCATCCTTTTTCTTGACAAAAACGATTGGCGCTTCCCATGACGAGCTACTCGATCTAATAAAACTCTTCCCCAATTGTAACACCCCGACTCTCAGGTACAAACTTTCAGTCTTATATTTCCATTGAAAAACTCGACACGACGAGTTGGATGCCCTGACTCGTCGAGTAGGAACGCGTTTCGACCGCAAACTTAAGTGACCAACTCGCCGAGTCGGAGGACACGACTCGACGAGTTGGAGCTAGAGGATGAAACCCTAATTTTCGGGGTTTTGCACCCTATTTAAAGGGTCATTAGCCTCCCATATAGCCCCTTGTGAGTCCAGAAACCCTAAATCGTCGTTTTCTCTCCATACTTGTGTGTTTCAAGCATTTCAAGGTGGATCTTGGTGAGATAAACTTGAAGATCAAGAAGTTTGAGGCAAGGAACATGTGTAGATCTGAAGTGTACCCCAGTTTAGCATCATTTGAAGGAATCAAGTCGTTACCTTGATCTTCTTCTAGCTAGATCCTTATATATTTGAGTTTTGGGGCCATTTTGGCATATTGGTGCTTCATTTCGAGTGATGAACGAAGATCTGAAGTTGCAACTTCAGATCTAGGCTCATCTTGGCCCTTACAATCATAAAGTCTCAGTCTTTAGCATGCTAGTGTAATTCCCTTGCCTAGAACCTCTTCTTTAGCTTGATTTAAGTCATTAGCACCTTGCATGTAGGTAAAGTTTGCAACTTTACGTAAGAAGTATGCCTTAGGAGCTTAGATCTACATTATGGAGCTTTGAAATGGCTTAAAAAGCATCTGAATGGAGAAAATACTGAAGGGACTCGACGAGTTGCATGGTCAACTCGACGAGTCCGATGAAGATTGTCGTGCAAGGAAAACTGGATGGACGCGGCGAGTCAGTAGGGTGACTCGACGAGTCAGTTAGGGTTTTACCGACATTTGGACATGCACGAACTCGGCGAGTATCAGGGAAAATCGACGAGTCAACCGGGGATTTCACGACTTCTCGAGTTCAGGAAGGACTCGACGAGTCGGTGAACTGAACTCGACGAGTCGGGTCAACATGGACTGTTGACCTTGACTGTTGACTTTGACTTTGACCAAGGGTTGACAAGTTTGACCTCTGAGGGTATTTTGGTAATTTGGAAATTTATGGAAATGGTTTTATGGTAACTATAGGTGGTGGAGTTCGTGTCGGTGATTCGATAGTTTGAGCTTATCACTTCAGTGCGACAGTTGTGAGGTGAGTTATCCTCACTATATCAACAGGGTCTAAGGCACCAATGTCGGCCCTTATCGGATTTGTATCAGGGTTATTGCATGATATGCTTATTGATTTACATCCTGGTAGTTAGTGTGGTGATATGCTTAGTGACTTGGTTAGGTCTGTATCCTGGTTATAGGATGTTGCTATGATTGATGATCTGTTAGATCAGTTGACTGCTATATATGCTAGCGTATGATATTATGTGCACATGTTTGTTTAATTGGGGTTGGGTTGAGGCGGTCCTGCTTTGTGCTGAAGGCCAACATACCCAGGGTGGTCCGGATAGACTACAGGCCCAGAAGGGCATGTCAGTCAGACTGAAGGCCCGGCGAGCTGTCCGGATAGGCTGTAGGCCCTGCGAGGCGGTCCAGACGTGCCGAAGGCTCAGAGAGCGGTCCAGATAGGCTGAAGGCCTGTGAGGTGGTCCAGTAAGGCTGAAGGCTTATTATGCATGTTGTTTGCTTATATGTTTATATGATATGGTTATGATTATATGGCGTTATGATTATATGGCGTTGGTATTTTGGGGGTAACTCACTAAGCCTTCGAGCTTACATTTATCGATTATTGTTTCAGGTACTTCAGATGATCACGGGCAGGCGAAGGCGTGACCGTACACTTCTTCGATTTATGATTTATTATTTTATGGGAACTCTGATATGATACTATTTTGAAAACGAATTGTAATAATTTAACGATTTTAAATGTTTTTAAAAGTTCAAATTTGGCATGATTTTTATGGATATTACTAGTTGGTATCAGAGCCTTGGTTTGAGTCATTGGTGGAAACACGCGCGTGTCTCCAGTCTCAAACTGAGGACAAGATTATAAAATGATTTTCTTAAAATGTTTTCAAAATAATAAAGGAGGATGCAAGTGTACGATCAGCCGGAGCTCGCAGATAGACCCCAAAATACCTTACGGATTATTTGATTATGTGTGATATTTTAGAACAGCATGCTAGTACTAGGCTAGGGATCCTCAAGAATTGCATGACAGAATTGCCTGATTATATGATGCCTAATAGCCTAGGGTCTTTTCTTATATGAAATTGACATCATTACTGTAGTTGCTTAGTGTATGCATCACAACCGTACATAATTAAGATCTTATAGCCTGAGAATGTTTGGTTTGGCCTTATTTCCTGTTCTTGTTTGATGAAGGGCTTAGGGTAGTATCAGGTATTCGAAAGTCTATAGGGTCCAGCGTTATGTATGGTTAGAATACACGAGTGCTGCAGGGTTGGTGGAAGTTTCATGGAGATGTTGTTTGGGATGAGTCCGCCGGTTATGAGATATTTAGCCTTCCTCTAGGAGTGAGGACTGAGAGGATGCCATGCTTATGTATAGTTTTAGGGCGTTGTCATGATACTTGAGACAAATATGGGTAGGTGTGGAAGGTAGTATGGGTCCGTACTACTGAAAACACAGGACCCATACGCATAGCAAGGAAGTCACAACCCCTAGGGTTTTGATTGGGAGTTGGTTCCTGGACTGTTATGTGGAATATCTGATATCTTTTTGGTATGTTTTCAGCATGGTGGTTACACGGCGATTTTGTTGGGTTTTGAGCATTCTAACACTCCTATGGTGTACATGCAACCCTAGAAACCTTGGATCTATGTTTTCTCTAAAATACATGCAAATTTGATTTCCAAGGTTTACAACCTAACTAGCATGTTATGGGGTACTTGTAATATAAAACTTTAAGTAGAATAACATACCTATCTTTTGTGGTTGATTGCTTGGAGTTTTAGAGCCTAGAACTAATAGTGTGGATACCTCAAGTGGTGTCACAAATCACCCAAAACAACTTGGAAATACTTGAGAGAATATGATGCTCACTAAAATCGGCCCACTCTTGTTTCTCACACACGCTAGTGCCAATTCTAGAACCAAGGACCTCTTTATATAGTATGGAGGATTAGGGTTAAACCCTAATGCCCATGACTCTTCATTTATCTAGGATCGATGGGTTAAAAGATCCACGGATTATCCATGGACTTCCATATACTCTTAGCCAATCCTAAATAAATCTTAGCCCAATCCATATATATGTAAGAGTCCATATTTAATTAGCCTCTTTTGATCATTAAATTAATTCCAAAATCAATTCTTGATCAACACTAATTAAATAATATGATTTCATATTAATATATTATAACTTATAATATATTAATATATCATAAACATCTTATTCTCAAAAGTATATTCATACAAATTGTTAGGTGAAGTGCAACCCAAATGGACCATGCCGGGTCGGGTCAAGTTCATACCAAATATAGTTACGGACTTAGACACCTTATCCAACAGTCTACCACTTGGATAAGTCTGATAACTATAGTTGAAAGTATAACTTCAGGAACCAACCAGCAATCGTAGCTCTTTAAAACTTTGTTGAACTATGAAGCGCCATTTTAGATAAGTGATCATATAATCCTCTGTTCTCAAGATATCAGCCGGACAAATACATGGAACAATGTCTTACTTATTGTCCAGCAGTTGTTTCTCGATCTTTCATTTGTTTGACATAGAACTAAATTGAACCCATCAATCAGGTTCTGACCAGGCCCGGCACATAAGTCAAAACCAAATCATCGAGGGGCCCAAATATCGCTTCTATTGCTAGAAGGAACAGATAAACTTCGACTCATATGCTTGTACTAACTACTAGTTGAATTATGCACAAAAGCACGTTTTATGACATCAAGTTACTGATGCGTTTTCGTACAATCAATGGATAACCAACTCATAGTCAACAACTCATATTTGTAGGTTTAAAGATATATATGATATTACCGTCTCACGATCACTCGAGATATATTCCATCAAGTGATACAAGTGAGTGTGGGTTTAATCCAATACTCAGACCTTATGAGCACTCATGAATGTTGTAGCAACCATTGCCATGTCTAATGCACCTTAGACAAATCTTACAAGCCAAATTCATGACAGTCTTAATTCAATACCTACTTCCAACGTATGACCGACTGTGGAGAGTTTTGAATAAAATAATTAATCTGGAAGTCAAAACATGAAAAATTGAAACAATAGTAAACGATTAACATAAGATAGTAACACTTTCCTTATAAATAAACAACAACTTTTATTTAATCATCAAATGTAAATTACATTTTACAAGTTTCAGAAATAGCTATCTAATTATTAAAACTAATATCGTCTCTCAGCCCGATGCTCCTCGCATGCTTCAAATGTCTAACCCTAGTCAGTCCCTTCGTGAGGGGATCCGCAGGGTTCTCTTCTGACGATACCCTCTTTGCCACGAGGAGTCCTTCTTCTATCTTGTGTCTTATGAAGTGATATTTTTTGTCAATGTGTCTGGATCTACCATGATCTCTTGGTTCCTTGGCTAAGGCAACCACACTATTGCTGTCATAGAAAATCTCCATAGCATCCTGTATAGCTGGTACAACTCCAAGGTCTCCAATGAAGTTCTTCAGCCATATCGCCTCCTTTGCCGCTTCTCTTGCTACTATGTACTCTGATTCACAAGTAGAATCAGCTACTGTCTCCTGCTTGGAACTTTTCCAAGTAATTGCTCCTCCATTCAGGATAAAGACCCAGTCTGACTGAGAGCGGAAATTATCCCTATCAGTCTGAAAACTAGCATCGCTATACCCTGCTACTCTCAAGTCATCACTCCCACCGAGGGTAAGAACCCAGTCCTTAATATTTCATAGGTACTTGAGAATATTCTTTACCACAGTCCAATGAGCCTTGCCAGGGTTTCCCTGATATCTGCTGACCATGCTCAAAGCAAAGGCCACATCAGGACGAGTACAAGTTATAGCATACATGATCGAGCCAATAGCGGAAGCATATGGTAATCGACTCATCTCAGCTATCTCAGCCTCTGTACTCAGACTCTGAGTCTTACTCAGTCTGGCATTGTGCTGGATCGGTAAGTCTCCTTTCTTGGAATTCCCCATGTTGAACCTCTTCAACACCTTATCCAAGTAGGTACTCTGACTAAGTCCAATTAGACTTTTACTCCTGTCTCTCAGTATTCTTATCCCTAGGATATAGGCAGTTTCTCCAAGGTCCTTCATAGCGAAACACTTCCCAAGCTAGGACTTAACCTCCTGCAAAGTTGGGATGTCATTCCCTATGAGTAGTATGTCATCCACATATAGTACCAAAAAGCTAACTATACTCCCACTAGCCCTAACATATACACAGGACTCATCCTCACTCCTCGAAAAACCAAACTCTTTGACTTTCTCATCGAAGCAAAGATTCCATCTGCGAGATGCTTGTTTCAATCCATAAATGGATTTCTCAAGCTTACACACTCTATTAGGGTACTTTGCATCAACAAAACCCTCTGGCTGATTCATGTAAACATCCTCAACCAACTTTCCATTAAGGAAAGCGGTTTTGACATCCATTTGCCATATTTCATAATCATGAAATGCAGCTATGGATAACAAAACTCTAATAGACTTGATCTTCGCTACTGGTGAGAAGGTATCATCATAGTCAACTCACGGAGTTTGAGTAAAGCCCTTCGCCACCAGTCGCGCTTTGTAAGTGTGCACCTTCCCATCCATGTCGGTCTTCTTCTTGAAGATCCATTTGCACCCAAATGTCTTACGACCTGGTACATTGTCAACCAAGTTCCAAACTTGATTGTCATACATGGACTGAATCTTGTTGTCCATAGCCTCCTTCCATTTAGCAGACTCGGGGCCTGCCATGGCTTCCCTGTAATTATTAGGTTCATCCAAATCTATCAGTGTACTGTCACTGATAAATGTATCACCTTCAGTACTGATGTGATAACCATAATAAAAATCAGGTGTGTTCTCAACTCTAGTGGAATGCCTCGGAGGTACGGACTCATCTATCGGCTCAACAGGAGTTTCCTCCTCAGGTTGGTCGCTAGTGTTTGAGGTTCCTTTACCGCTTGACTCTTGAAGTTCTTCAAGGTCAATTTGCCTCCCACTGTCTCCTTGGCTTATAAATTCTCTCACACGAAAGGCTCCTCTCCTTGCCACAAAGACCACATTCTCACTGGGTCTGTAGAAGAGGTAACCAAAGGATTTATGTGGGTAGCCAATGAAAATACACCTTTCACTTCGAGGTTCAAGCTTGTCATGAGACTCGCGCCTCATGAAAGCCTCGCAACCCCAAATCTTGATGTGGTCTAAATTAGGAACTTTCCCAGTCCACATCTCTTGAGGTGTTTTGGCAACCTTTTTGGTAGGGACTAGATTAAGGATATGGGCGGCAGTCTCTAAGGCATACCCCCAGAATGAGATTGGTAACGAAGCTCGACTCATCATGGAACGACCCATGTCCAACAAGGAATTTTGATATTAGCCATTGTAAATGGATTAGCATAACCATTACACCATCTAAAACAAGTTTTAAAACACCAAAACAGTTTAGGGTAATGTTTCTAGTCCATTTCCAGCAGCAAAACTCGAAAAACTGCACTCTAACAAGCCAACTCGTCGAGTGCATGAACTGACTCGTCGAGTTGGTTGAATATAGGCATGGACTCGTCGAGTCCCCCCATGGACTCAGCGAGTCCACTCAGCAGAATGCATAAAACATGAGGTTTTTCAACTATTTGCATCAAGTATCAAGAAACCAAGCCTAGGCTCTGATACCACTGTTAGGTTTTGAGCATTCTAACACTCCTATGGTGTACATGCAACCCTAGAAACCTTGGATCTATGTTTTCTCTAAAATACATGCAAATTTGATTTCCAAGGTTTACAACCTAACTAGCATGTTATGGGGTACTTGTAATATAAAACTTTAAGTAGAATAACATACCTTTCTTTTGTGGTTGATTGCTTGGAGTTTTAGAGCCTAGAACCAATAGTGTGGATGCCTCAAGTGGTGTCACAAATCACCCAAAACAACTTGGAAATACTTGAGAGAATATGATGCTCACTAAAATCGGCCCACTCTTGTTTCTCACACACACTAGTGCCAATTCTAGAACCAAGGACATCTTTATATAGTATGGAGGATTAGGGTTAAACCCTAATACCCATGACTCTTCATTTACCTAGGATCCATGGGTTAAAAGCTCCATGGATTATCCATGGACTTCCATATACTCTTAGCCCATCCTAAATAAATCTTAGCCAAATCCATATATATGTAAGAGTCCATATTTAATTAGCCTCTTTTGATCATTAAATTAATTCCAAAATCAATTCTTGATCAACACTAATTAAATAATATGATTTCATATTAATATATTATAACTTGTAATATATTAATATATCATAAACATCTTATTCTCAAAAGTATATCCATACAAATTGTTAGGTGAAGTGTAACCCAAATGGACCATGTTGGGTCGGGTCAAGTTCATACCAAATATAGTTACGGACTTAGACATCTTATCCAACAGATTTGTGACTGGATCCGGGTCAGGATCAGGAGAGGGCGGACAGGAGGCGCCGACAGCGCCCGAGACGATTAGCCAGATGATGCCAGATGAGATGGACGACAGGATCCGGGAGATCCTGCATGATGAGGTTGTTGCTATGTTCCGGGCTCAGTTGCCGGAGATGTTTGGGTCTATCAAGACCACTATGGTGGAGTACTTTGATGATCGATATGCAACCCTTACTAAGGCGGCTGCTGCAGCAGCCACATCAGCTGTATCGGCGGCAGGGTTGGGGTCGGTCGGGCTTTTCAGTATCGGGACTTTGACAACACGAAGCCCCCTACTCTTGATGGGACTCAGGATCCCATCAAGGCTATGAGGTGGTTATCTGATGTGGAGGGGTGTTTCTTCACATGTTCATGTCCTACTGACCAGAAGGTCAGATGTGCCCTGAACCTGCTGAGGTCTGGGGCAAAGGACTGGTGGAGGTTGATGACTGGGTCTTACACTGATGATCAGAGAGCTTGTTGGATTAGATGTCTAAGCCCATAACTATTATCGGTGTGTACTCGATCCGAGAGTAGCATGGTCCATTTGGGTTGCACTTCACCTGAACAATTTGTATGGATAGTCTTTTAAGAATATTATGTCTATGGTTTATTAATATAAAATCATATTATTTAATTAGTATTGATCAAGAATTAATTTAGAATTAATTTAGTGATCAAAAGGAACTAATTAAATATGGACTCTTATATATATATATATATATATATATATATATATATATATATATATATATATATATATATATATATATATATATATATAGGTTGAGGCATCCACATTATTGGTGTTAGGCTCTTGTGGATAGTCTATGGAGTTTTAACCCATGGATCCTGTGGAAATCAAAGGTCATGGGTATTAGGGTTTACATGAATGTAACCCTAATCCTCTATACTATATAAAGAGGTCTTTGGCACATGAAATGGCACTAGTGTGTGAGTACAAAGGGTGGGCCGATTTATACTAAGTGCATTCTGTTCTCTCAAGTATTCCAAGGTGTTTTGGTGTTTTGTTATTCCACTTGAGGCATCCACATTATTGGTGTTAGGCTCTTGAAGCTCCAAGGAATCAACCACAAGAAAAAGGTTTGTCATCCCACTAATTTTTATATTACAAGTACCCCACGGTATGTTAGTTAGGATGAGAACCTTGGAAAAATCATATTTGCATGTATAATAGAGAAAACATAGATCCAAGGTTTCTAGGGTTGCATGTACACCATAGGAGTGTTAGAATGCTCAAAACCCTTCAGAGTTGCGGTTACTTGGGAGCAGTTCAGGGATATGTTCCGCGCTCCCTACATTCCACGAGTCGAGCGGGAACGGTTAGCTCAGGAGTTTCTGGATCTGAGACAGGAAGGTGAGACGGTGACGGAGATCACTCGCATGTTCACCGAGAGGGCGATGTTCTGCCCGGAGTTTACTTCTGAGCAAGCTCAGATGACTCGTTATCTGAGCATGCTCAAGACTGATATTCGACAGTTTGTGCTGACCCAGCATTGTGATACGCTTTTGGATTTACAGGAGGCCGCTAGGCGGCGTGAGCTGGAGATTGAGCTACAGCTGAGAGAGCAGGGTCAGGCCCCGGCACAGGCACAGTCGGCACCGAAGCGGTCTAAGACCACTGATTCCAAATCAGGGGGACAACAGGGCCGCACTTGTGGCAAGTGTGGGAAGGGTCACCCGGGGGTCTGTAGGTTTAGCAGTGTGTGCCGCAAATGCAGCAGGGAGGGGCATTATGCGAAGGATTGTCGCCAGACAGCCCCAGTTCAGGATATGAGGATCTGCTACCATTGTCATCAGGTTGGTCATGTGAAGACCAACTGTCCACAGCTTGCAGCTAAGCCGACGCAGGCTCCAACGCCGGCTACACTGAGGATTACTGACGGGTGTCAGGGTCGAGTAGCGCCCCCGATGGCCCAGGGACGCGCCTTCCAGCTTACAGCCGAGGAGGCCAGAGCAGCACCGGATGTGGTTGCTGGTATGTTTCTATCCCTTACTTACTGATTATATTTGTTTTATGCTTATATGTTGTACCTGTGATTAGGTATGTTTTTAGTGAACTCCTTACCTGCTTTGGTAATATTTGACTCGGGGGCAAGTCGGTCGTTTGTTTCTCAGACTTTTAGTAGGGAGTTCGGGTTGCCAGTGGGAGAGTTAGAGTGTCCGTTGCGAGTCTCCATCGCCAACGAACATGGGATTTCCGCTTCTTCATTCTATCGGGGTTGCGTATTGGATATTTTCAGAGTATCGTTTCCGATAGACTTGATTCTGATTCCCATGGGGGATGTATGTGTGATTGTGGGTATGGACTGGCTTAGTCGTTTCGGTGTCATGATCGACTGTGAGGGTCAGCGAGTTGTAGTTCGAGCCCCAAGTGGGGGAGAACTGATTGTTTATAGCGAGGGCACCAGGTTGGGATCAAGGTTTTGTTCAGCTTCCAGGGCTCGACAATACATTCAGCACGGGTGTGCGGGTTATCTAGCGTATGTGGTAGATACGCGGGTTGGAGATCAGGTTTGTGTTTCAGAGGTTCCAGTGGTCAGGGATTTTTTTGATGTGTTCCCGGAGGAGTTACCCGGAGTGCCTCCGGAGAGGCAGGTCGAGTTTAGGATCAACCTAGTGCCAGGTGCAGCCCCTATCGCAAAGGCGCCGTACCGGTTGGCACCACCAGAGATGCAGGAGCTGTCATCACAGCTGTAGGAACTGGTGGGAAAGCAGTTCATTCGTCCGAGCAGTTCCCCGTAGGGAGCACCGATACACTTCGTCAGGAAGAAGGATGGTTCACACCGGATGTGCATCGATTACTGGGAGTTGAACAAATTGACGATGAAGAACCGTTATCCACTCCCGAGGATAGACGATTTATTTGATCAGTTGCAGGGTGCGTCTTGGTTTTCCAAGATAGACTTGAGGTCTGGGTATCATCAGGTCAGGGTCAGAGAATAGGACGTGGAGAAGACCACGTTCCGAACTCGTTATGGACATTACGAGTTTGTGGTGATGCCGTTTGGGCTCACCAATGCGCCAGCAGTATTTATGGACCTGATAAATTGGGTCTGCAGGCCGATGCTCGATCGCTCAGTCATAGTATTCATCAATGATATCTTGGTGTATTCCAAGACCCGAGAGCAGCATATGGAGCATCTGCGAGAGTTATTGGGGGTTCTGAGGTGGAAACGGCTTTATACCAAGTTCTCGAAGTGTGAGTTTATGTTACGAGAGGTCCAGTTCCTGGGACACCTCGTTAACCAGGAGGGGATTTTGGTCCATCCGTCCAAGATCGAGGCGGTTATGCAGTGGGAGGTTCTGAAATCTCCCTCCGACATCAAGAGATTTTTGGGATTGGCAGGGTACTACCGGAGATTCATACAAGATTTCTCCAAGATTGCAGTACCTCTCACTCATCTGATGAGGAAGGGGGTGGATTTTTCGGTGGGGCCCTGAGTAACAGAGGGCGTTTGAGACCCTCCGACAGCGACTATGCGAGGCTCCAGTCTTGACCCTCCCGGAGGGAGTTGAGGATTTTGTGGTGTTCTGTGATGCATCCATCACGGGACTAGGAGCAGTCATACAGAGAGGACGGGTGATAGCCTACGCGTCGCGGTATTTGAAGCCGCACGAGACAAGATACCCTACTCATGATCTGGAGTTGGGAGCGGTGGTATTCGCTCTCAAGATTTGGAGACATTACCTCTATGGGGTCCGCTGTACCATCTACACGGACCACAAGAGCTTGAGACACATCATGGATCATCCGAACCTGAACATGAGACAGCGCAGATGGCTAGATGTAGTCAAGGACTACGACTATGAGATCCTTTACCACCCAGGTAAAGTGAATGTGGTTGCGGACGCTCTGAGCCGCAAGTCAGCTGGATCTTCTACACCAGTGACATGCATGAGGATCTCAGTGGATTCTCCACTTGTGGGCTTGATTAGGGAAGCCCAGGTTGAGGGTATGCGTCAAGAGAACTGGAAACTTGAGAGGATCAGGGGTGAGAACACTCGGTTTGTGTAGCATAGTCGGGTCTGGGTTTCGATGCCTGGTGGAGTCAGACAGATTATTTTATAGGAGGCTCATAAGTCTCGCTTCTCTATTCACCCGGGGGCCACCAAGATGTATCGGGACTTGCGATTGAGTTACTGGTGGTCGTGCATGAAGCGAGAAATCGCTTTGTACGTCGAGAGGTGCTTGACCTGCAGGATGGTCAAGGCCGAGCATCAGAAGCCGCATGGCAAGCTGCAGCCTATGGAGATTCCCATGTGTAAATGGGAGCAGATCACGATGGACTTCATCACCAAGCTGCCAAGGACGGCGAAGGGTTTCGACGCTATCTGGGTCATCGTGGATCGATTGACGAAGAGTGCTCATTTTCTACCCATTCGGGAGAGCTCATCGGCCGAGAAGTTGGCCGATGTGTATATACGCGAGATTGTCGCTCGCCATGGGGTTCCGGTCTCTATCATCTCAGACCGTGATGTTCGGTTTACCTCCCGATTTTGGCAGAAGTTCCACGAGGAACTGGGCACACGACTGCATTTCAGTACAGCCTATCATCCGCAAACGGACGGCCAGAGTGAGTGGACGATACAGACTCTTGAGGATATGTTGAGATCCTGTGTTATTGACTTTGGTGGGAGTTGGGACTCCTACCTACCACTTGCAGAGTTCTCCTACAATAACAGCTTTCACTCCAGCATTGGTTCTCCACTGTATGAGTTGTTGTATGGGCGGAGGTGCCGCACCCCAGTCTGTTGGGGTGAGGTGGGTCACAGGGTGATGGTTCGGACTGAGGAAGTCCTGCAGACTACCGATATGATTCAGCAGATTAGAGAGCGACTGCAGACCGCACAGAGTCGGCAGAAGAGCTACACCGACCGACGCCGATCTGAGTTGGAGTTTCAGGTCGGTGACATGGTACTTCTGAAGGTCTCACCCTGGAAGGGTGTGATCCGCTTCAGGAAGAGGAGGACATTGGGTCCCGATACATTGGGCCGTTTTGGATCATTGCCAGGGTTGGCAAGGTGGCATATAGACTCGAGTTACCAGAGAAGCTTAGTCAGATTCACAGTACTTTTCACGTTTCACAATTGCGGAAGTGCGTTCTAGACGAGGAGGCGGTGGTGTCATTAGATGATATTCAGGTCGATGAGCGCCTGAATTATGAAGAGAGGCTGGTAGCCATTCTGGAAAGGAAAGTGAAAGTTCTACGGAACAAGGAAGTACCTTTGGTAAAGGTACAATGGGAGCACCGGAGGGGATCTGAGTGGACTTGGGAGCCAGAGGCTGAGATGCGGGAGCATTATCCGGAGTTATTCACCGCAGTAGACTTCGAGGAAGAAGTCTAGTTCAAGTGGGGGAGAATTGTCACACCCTGACTCTCAGGTACATACTTTCATACTTATATTTCCATTGAAAAGGTCGACTCGACGAGTTGGATGCCCTGACTCGCTGAGTAGGAACGCGTTTGGACCGCAAACTTAAATGACCAACTCGCCAAGTCGGAGGACACGACTCGATGAGTTGGAGCTGGAGGATGAAACCCTAATTTCTGGGGTTTTGCACCCTATTTAAAGGGTCATTAGCCTCCCTTAGCCTCCTATATAGCCCCTTGTGAGTCTAGAAACCCTAAATCGTCGTTTTCTCTCCATACTTGTGTGTTTTAAGCATTTTAAGGTGGATCTTGGTGAGAGGAACTTGAAGATCAAGAAGTTTGAGGCAAGGAACGTGTGTGGACCTGAATTCTACCCCAGTTTAGCATCATTTGAAGGTATCAATTCATTATCTTCATCTTCTTCTAGCTAGATCGTTCTATATTTGAGTTTTGGGGCCATTTTGGCATATTGGTGCTTCACTTCGAGTGATGAACCAAGATCTGAAGTTGCAACTTCAGATCTAGGCTCATCTTGGCCCTTACAATCATAAAGTCTCAGTCTTTAGCATGCTAGTGTAATTCCCTTGGCTAGAACCTCTTCTTTAGCTTGATTTAAGTCATTAGCACCTTGCATGTACGTAAAGTTTGTAACTTTACGTAAGAAGTATGCCTTATGAGCTTAGATCTACGTTATGGAGCTTTAAAATGGTTTAAAAAGCATCTGAATGGAGAAAAGACTGAAGGGACTCGACGAGTTGCATGGTCAACTCGACGAGTCCGATGAAGATTGCCATGGAAGGAGTTCTACATGGACTCGGCGAGTCAGTTAGGGTTTTCCCGACATTTGGACACGCACGAACTCGGCGAGTATCAGGGAAAATTGACGAGTCAACCGGGGATTTCACGACTTCTCGAGTTCAGGAAGGACTCGACGAGTCGGTGAACTGCACTCGATGAGTCGGGTCAACATGGACTGTTGACTTTGACTTTGACCAAGGGTTGACAAGTTTGACCTCTGGGGGTATTTTGGTAATTTGGAAATTTATGGAAATGGTTTTATGGTAACTATAGGTGGTGGACTTCGTGTCGGTGATTCGAGAGTTTGAGCTTATCACTTCAGTGCGACAGTTGTGAGGTGAGTTATCCTCACTATATCAACAGGGTCTAAGGCACCAATGTCGGCCCTTATCGGAATTGTATTAGGGTTATTGCATGATATGCTTATTGATTTACATCCTGGTAGTTAGGATGGTGATATGCTTAGTGACTTGGTTAGGTTGGTATCCTGGTATATAGGATGATGCTATGTTAGTGATCGGTTAGGTATGTATCCTGGTTATAGGATGTTGCTATGATTGATGATCTGTTAGATCAGTTGACTGGTATATATGCTAGCGTATGATATTATGTGCACATGTTTGTTTGATTGGGGGTTGGGTTGACGCGGTCCTGCTTTGTGCTGAAGGCCAACATACCCATGGCGGTCCGGATAGACTACAGGCCCAGAAGGGCATGTCAATCAGACCGAAGGCCCGGCGAGCAGTCCAGATAGGATGTACGCCCTGGGAGGCGGTCTAGACGTGCCGAAGGCTCGGAGAGCAGTCCAGATAGGCTGAAGGCCTGCGAGGCGGTCCAGTCAGGCTAAAGGCTCATTATGCATGCTGTTTGCTTATATGTTTATATGATATGGTTATGATTATATGGCGTTGGTATTTTCGGGGTAACTCACTAAGCCTTCGAGCTTACATTTATCAATTATTGTTTCAGGTACTTCAAATGATCGCGTGAAGGCGAAGGCGTGACCGTACACTTCTTCGATTTATGATTTATTATTTTCTGGGAACTATGATATGATACTATTATGAAAACTAATTGTAATAATTTAACTATTTTAAATGTTTTTAAAAGTTCAAATTTGGCATGATTTTTATGGATGTTACACCAACAGCTCCTGGAGCTGTGAGGATAACTCTTGCATCTCTGGTGGCGCAAGGCGATATGGTGCCTTGGCAATAGGCACCGCCCCCGGTATCAGATCGATCTGGAACTCCGCCTGTCTCTCAGGAGGCACACCCGGTAATTCCTCGGGGAAAACATCCGGGAACTCACACACCACTGGAACATCGGAAACAGATTTCGACATCTCTATGACAACCCGCGTATCCATTACACGCTAAAAAGCCCATGCGTCCCTGCTGTAGACTCTGCCTTGCCCTGGCGGCAGAGCGGAAAGATGATCCCGATCTAGTCCCCTCGCCATAGACCGTAAGCACTCCCCCACTAGGGCCTCGTATCATCACCATCTGACGCTCGCAATCAATCACGGCTCCAAATCGGCTTAACCAATCCATGCTCACTATGACACAGACATCTCCCATCGCTATCGGAACCAGATCTATTGGAAACTCAACACCAAAAATCTCTAAAACACATCCCCGAAATACATTAGTGGCAAAAACTGCATGCTCGTCGGCTATGGAAACCCTCAGCGGTCGACTCAAAACCCCGCGTCTAACACTAATGCAACGACTAAAGGATAAAGACACGAAGGATCGACTCGCACCTGAGTAAAAAAAAATCAAGATAGGCACACAGTTCACAAGAAAAGTACCTATATGAAACACATTATTGATCGGTTTTAGTATACTACAACATCCTATGGTATACATAAAACCCTAAATACCTTGGATCTATGTTTTCACTAATTATACATGCAAATGGATTCCAAGGCATTAAACCTATAACTAGCATGCAATTTAACATAAATAATACAAGATGCTAGTTAGGATAACATACCTCTTTGTTGTAGCTTGATTCCATGGAGCTTAAGAGCCGAGTGCCCCAAGTGTGACACCTCAAATGGTTCACACAACACCAACAACAACTTGGAATAACTTGAGAGAAAAGACCTTATGCTCAAAATCGGCTAGCCCTCTCATATTAACCCTTCGGGTCGATTTCTTGAGCCATGGGGTCCTTATATATTGTGGCTATTAGGGTTACACCATGTAACTCATGTCCTTCCATATTCTTCATGCTCCATGGGTTAAAACCTCCATGGAGTATCCATGGGTTACTCCATGCGTTTATCCCAACATGAAGAACTATGGATCATAAGCCCACATATATAAGAATGAATGATTTACACAATCAATCCCCATATATTTAATTAGTGTCTTTTGATCACAGAATTAATTCCAAATTAATTCTTGATCAATACTAATTAAATAATATGATTTCATATTAATATATTAGAACTTATAATATATTAATAAATCATATATATCCTTTTCTCACAAAAGTCTATCCAAATTGTTCCGATGCCATGCAACCCAAATGGACCATGCCAAGTCGGGTCGAATATATACCAATAATAGTTATGGGCTTAGACATCTAATCCAACAGTCTCCCACTTGGATAAGTCTAAAACTATTATTGCGTATGACTCCAAAACCTGACTAGCAGTCGTAGCTCTTAAAGCCGCTGTCGAACTCTAAACAAATCAATGACGCATCCATTAGATAAGGGATCATATATTCTGCCATTCTAGATATCATATGGAATGAGACATGGGTTATAATCATTCTCTCTGTCCATCTGTTGTTTCCTGATTTCTGATTTATGACGACTGACTAATTGAACAAATCAAATCAGTCCAGGCCCGGCCGAGCACTTACGTTTGTCATCACTAAATCATCGAGGGATCCACAGATATCGCTTTTATCCCTCCAAGGGTAAAAGGAATGGATAAACTTCGACTCATATGCTTGTTCTACTACTCGTTGAATCATACACAAACGTACGTTTTATAACATCGAGTTACCAATGCGTTTTCGTACAATCAATGTATAACCAACTCATAGTCAACAACTCATATCTCTAGGTTTGAAGAATATAAGATATTATCGTCTCATGATCACTCGTGATAAAATCCATGAAGTGATTCAAATGAGCGTGGGTTTAATCCAATACTCAGAACTTCTGAGCACACATGAATGTTGTAGCAACTCTTGCTATGTCCAACACCTTAGACATCTACAAGCCAACTTCATGAGAGTCTTAATTCATATCTACTTCCAACATATGACCGACTGTGGAGAACTTAAATAACTTAGTCATTCGGAAAGAATAACTGTCACACCCCAAAACCAAGAACGGCGGAAACGTTCTGGGGTGGAGGACGTCATGTACAGTATCATAACAATGCATAATAGTAAAAACAAGCAACAACATCCATTTCATTAATATAATAATTGTATTACAAGCGTGTTCTGCATAGTTTGTAAGACATCAAAAGTATAATCAAAATAAAAGATGAGTCATATATATGCTCCATCTTCTCAAAAGCTTCATATGTACCTGTCTACTGATGACCTGAGAATACAAGTTATTTTGAAAGCGAGTATCAACATAAACCTGGTGAGTTCATAAGTATTTAGCGTCATTGCTTGTATAAAAATGTTAGTAACAATGTAGTGTAGTAATTGATTTCAAATGTTTTGGAAATAGTATACTCCCTAGAAAACCCTATGTTTCCTAGTAAAAAGTAGTCTTCTACCAAGACCCGATTGGTTGTGTGTTTGTTCTTTCGTAAATGTAAGGGTTTTTCCCCAGTGAAAACTATTAGTATAAAAATATAGTTTACTGAAACGAGTATGTGACAAAGTCACAAAGTAATGAAAATACAGACTCCAGGTGGTACTGAATGAACAATACGCCTCGAAAGCCTAAAGTAAAAATATGCAGACTCCAGGCGGTACGCCTCGAAAAGTCCTAAGTAGAATATGTAGACTCCAGGCGATACGCCTCGAAAAGTCCAAATTAGAAATATGTAGACTCCAGGCGATACGCCTCGAAAAGTCCCAAGTAGAATATGTAGACTCCAGGCGGTACGCCTCGAAATGTCCCAAGTAGAAATATGTAGACTCCAGGCGATACGCCTCGAAAAGCCCATTTTTGCCTTAAATCCTTATTTAGTTAATTTAAGGCTTGAATGTGAACTCGTATGTAACCATGCTGATCGACGGCTGAATAACTAATGACCCTCCAGGTCACACGTAGTATGGTGACATTTTGTCAACCCTGGGCCTTAACCGCTCGGACTGTAGCTAGCAGTCAGGATGTGGGAGTGTCTATCCCGTATAGATCTATACACATAATGCCCGCTCTCCCTCCAGGAGACTCTGGTTAAACGGTGATAGCACAATGAAGTGTCGTATCGAGAAGTAGTATGTCACATTCTGTTTTAGTATTTAATGTTTGTATAGTGTATAGTATGTTCTCTTCTATAGTGTATAGTATGTCCTCTTACTCAATGTAGTACTTAAGTAGTGACTCATAAATGTATTGACTCTTGTATGGGTCGTTGTAATAATAGTAGTGAGTAGTAATCCCTTAACTATACCTATAATAGTTAAATAGTAAGGTTGTTTGGATGCCTTTGTTACACAAAGGTACTGAACTGAAATGAAAAGCCTTTATATCCTACATATATATATATGATATATAACTAAGAATTCAACGACATTCGGACAAATAACAGGATACCCTAAGTCCACAACCAAACAAGGAACATGATTAAGGTGAGCTATCAGTCCTAAGTCCTTCAAGTCTTACTTATATAAATATACTGGTGTAGATATGGATTTGAAAATATTGTAAGCATAAAAGAGTTTGAAAACAGTTTTAACATATAAATAGTTTAATAAAAGGTTAGAAAGCTTGAAAAATCCATAAGTTTGATAGCAATTTGAAAGTAGTAGCAAATCTTCTTGTTTGTTCTAGTTATTAATCACATGTGATTAAAGCAATAACTAGAAGTGTTCAACTTGTATTCCCCCCCCCCCCCCCATAAAAGCATTTAAAATCATTTAAAAGGTTAATTCAGGGGTATGAACTCACCTGCAGTGAGTGGTTTGGATGGAAGTTCGATATAGGATTGTTGGGTGTCAAATGGAGTTTCGAGCACAAACGAATCCTATTTAACATATAATTACATATATGTGAATACATTAGTATATATAACCAATAATGGTGATAGGGACATGTCTTAATGACATAAAAACACTCAGAGTTAGGTGTTACCAACTCATAAGGTTGCACATAAGGAGTGTATGGCCCTATATTGGAGTGTAAGGCCACAAAAGCATGGACTTTGTGTGTGTGCGGCCAAACCTGTGTGCGGCCGCACACTCACTATGGAGTGTGTCAAAAACGTGGTTCCAAGCCTTTGGGATGTTCTAGTGAAGGTGTTTTGACCATTGCTTAGCCGGATTGGGAGTTTGTGGCCACCTTGGACCCTTAAAAGGGTGTGTGCGGTTGCACATGGCGTGTGCGGCCAGGCCTGTGTGCGGCCGTACACTCCCATACAAATGCGTCCAAATCGATTTTCCAAGGCTTTGTGATGGTCCTAAGAAGGTGTTTTGGTCGATGCTAAGCTTGGATGGGTGTTTAAGCCCATTTTAGGACCAAAAGATGTGTGTACGGTCACACATGATGTGTGTGCGGCCGTACACACATGAAGATCATCTAGAATGATGATTTCATGGATCCAACTCAAGGAAAAGGCTTTCAAATGTGTTGTAGTAATGATCTAAGGATGTTTACTTACTTGTTTTGATGATTGGAGTGGAAAACTTGAAGAATTCTTGAGAGAAAATGCTCTAGCTTTGAAGGAGTGTGAAAAAGGGTGTATGGATGACTTAGGGTCCTTTATATAGGCTGGAGTGTGAGGCTAGGAGGGTGTGCGGTTGGCTGTGTGCGGCTGGCTGGCCGCACACTCGGGTGTGCGGCCGCACACACCTTGTTGGGTGTGTTTGGCTCGTTTTAGTGATGCTACACACATTCTCACCCTTCCTAAGACTCATATCAAGGTTATACTAAGCCTCAAGCACTCATATAGACCCAAAACTTCATTACAAAATAGCGAAACGAGGCTAACTTTAATAAAAATGAAGAATATATAAGTTAGAAATTTCGGGTTGTCACAATAACCTAGCTATTCTCGAAGTCACATTCGGAAAGAATAACCTAGCTATTCTGGAAGTCAAAACATGCAAAGTGAAACACAAGAATAATACTAATCCTATATTATGCCAAGCACATTTGATAGTAAATAAAACACCTTTTATTTAAACACCATATTGATTACTCATTATTCATTGTATAATGTTTCAAATAATCAACTTTATACTTGAATCGAAACAATAGTCATCCCATGCTCCAAGCATGCACACTATGTTTGTCCAAACAAAAGTTATGCCATACTCCAAGTATGCACACTATGTTTCTATGATCCTTACTTTGTGAAATAGACCAATTGAACATGATTCCAATGATGCTCATTTCACAATCCCAAATCCTTACCATAAACATAAGAATTCCAAATTCCAACCATTTACCGAAATCTGTTAGATTCTAAACTTATATGCATTGATCCTCTTGTAATGACTATGCACAAAGTCACAAAGACTTTCCAACATACATTACAAAGTATTCCAATTGAGAGCAATTCCATGGAAACGAAGTCTCAAATTCAAAGTACATTGCTTTGAACATCCTTCTTGCATTAAGTTTTCTAATCTTACACAGATTTAAAGAATAACTTGCACCTATGGAAACATTTCCATATTCCCATTTTGACTATCACTTCTGAACAAGAGTTGCCTCTTTCCAGAATATGTCAATATGGTCCTTTCCAAAAATTTACACCATACTTCCAACTGTCCATGAGCAACCAATCTTTGGTAAACCTCAGATTGTCCTCGACAATTGCTTAATCATTTTAGTCATATCAAATTCTAGACCTTTTCCCCTCTTAATGCCCTAGGCATTTGGAAAATTTAGAACAGATGAATATTATAGCACATGCAATCGATCCTATATCTAAAGCATATGGGACACGATTCATGATGTCTTACATAAAGACATGAACCTAGATCAGTCTTTTGCTACAATATTTTTATTTGCCATGTTTTCATAATTCGACTATGAAGAGGGATGTCGTAATCATAATCGAATTTTGAGAACACAATATATATAGAATTTCCTTATGTTGAACCATTCCAACATAAAATTCATATATATATATATATATATATATATATATATATATATATATATATATATATATATATATATATATATATATCATTGACTAAAGATGATTAAAATCTCAATCTAAGCTTTTAGAATTGAAATGAAGTATAATTTCCTCTCCCTTATTTATAGAAAAACAACTTTTCCCAATTGAAACTTTTGTTTTCTATAATTAACATTGCCAATATTACAACACTTATCATAATTATCATGCTCCCACTAACATGATGATTATTAGCATAACACTTATGCTCCCGCTAGCTTTGACATGTACTCAGAAATCAGTTGGACTTCTAGAAATCAATACTTTATTGAATTTCTTACCAAAGTTCATATTTCTGATACGAGATGCTTTGATAAAACTTTATCAGAATAATACACCTTTCCTTAGATAGCCCACATGTGTGTCTAAACAATTTCCAGAACTATGAAAAGGGATGTCGTAATCATAGTCTCAATTGTTTAGACCTTTGCCATTTCTCACAAGCCCATGTTAGTGTGCCGGTTAACCACACACGCTCCACTAACGACTTTGAGAATGCAAATATCACAATTGCTATCTATTTAAAATCTACTTAGTGAAAGCGTTTCCTCACCATCATTTTCATGAATCGGAGAGAAACCTTATGACACTTAGATTTTATGATGTATGTGTTCCTATCCATGCGAATTTTTCATAACCACAAGGGGAGGTTAGTGACAAATCCAAACTCATATGGACCGAACTTGTGCAATCTTAACTTCTTGCCACCTGGCAGCACAAGGGTCTGCCATAGCTTCCAAGTAGTTGTCCCAACAATGAGAACTTGTATACTCAGATGTATAGTCAACTTTAACTAGAATGGGCACAGAAATAAGAGTATGTCAACACGATAGGATACAAACCTCAAGTCGTGCACTAGTGATAACCTACAGGTTTTATTCTTGATTACTTCTTGAAACTTTTTCAAGATCTTTAAGACTCCCACTGACCTCTTGACATATAAGATTCTCTTGTCAAGAACCATTCCTTGACAAAGCAAATATTCAAGAGTTAGTGTGGATTCTTATCAAGACAAACACTTCACACAATTGGCCTTAGTTGGTCTCTGTTTTATCCAACACATCACAACTTACCACATTTTACTCTTACATTTGACATGTGTTATAAACCTTTTTTAAGATTATGTCACTCAAGTTACAGTCTTGGAGTATTACTCTAAGATTCAATTTTGGAACGAAGTATGATTCGTCTTTTGATTTAACCATTTCAACAATCCATGATTCCTCTTCTTAGCCAAAAAAATGTAATAAGATGTCCTTAGAGGATCAATTGTGATATGGTTTCATAATCACTAAGATAATCACAAAACACGATACTAAAGTACTCTCCCATATTTTCAGACTGGAGAAACTTTTATCTTTCTGCCTAATTTGATTCTTCTCATTCGTTCTGCCATACATTGAAACTTTTCCAATGTTTTTCAGAATTATACTTAAACTTGTAAGTATAACCATATTTACTAAACTTCAGTAAATCATGAGGAATAATGTTACCGTTCTTTGTGGTGGACCTGATCAGCGCACAACCAAGTGTACCTGATCTCCTAGTCCTTCACTTGACTCACATATACATGTGAACAAGGAATTAGTCTTAATTTCCGAAAGATAAAAATTATCATTCATCATACAATACAAGTTGCATGATTCCAAGTTTCTATCCAACTCAAACTTGGGTGATGAGAATATTTCCTTATTTGGCAAATTATGACACTACCACAAACGAAAGAATCAAATCCATTTTCCAATATTGCTATCAATGGAATCATATAAACAACAACTTTTCACAAATGCCATTGTAAGGATACTTAAAATAAATAAAATCAAAACCCTTTTTTTCCTTTATTTTAAAACTTGCGGAAAAACTTATTCTCATAATGCAAATGCATATGAAAACAATGTTGTTATCTATTCCTAAGCAATCTATCACAACTCTTAAGCAGCATCTCAAAATTCTGATCACCGAACCATGCGATCGAAATCCATCTTCGCGATCAGAATCAACATATACTTTCTTTAAGCTTCCTCTTTTTTCTTTGATTCTTAAAACATCAACATGTGACCTAGTCACATCATGTAATAAGAGTCTCCAAAGAGGAACTTAATAGAGTTAGATAGTGGACTTACCTGAAGTAGAGTCAAACTTTTTGACTTGACTAACCTTATGATCTTTCAGGTAAATAGGGCAGCTTTGCAACCAATGCCCCTTATTTTGGCAATATATGCATATGGACTCTTTGGGAATGGTACACGAGACTATCTCATACTTAGCCTTTCTCTTTACCATTTGGTCAACCGAGTTGACTATGGCCGATCCCTTTCCATTGGGAAGAGAAAGCATTTCTGGATTTCCAATGTTACCATTATCAATGTCCATGGATGTTTGGGAAGTCGATCTTCCAATCAAATTTGCTTTACCTGTGCTCCAAATCATTGCTGATTTAGCAGCATCAACTCATTAAGGGTCATGTCATGGTTTGTCATGTAGTAGCCCTGAAGGAACTCACTATGTGACTTAGAAAGTGATTGAATAACCTAGTCAACAACCAACTTCCTCACGACCTTGACACCCAACTATCCCGGCTTGTCAATATGTGACTTTATCTCCAAGATTTGAGCACACATAGACTTTGCTTGCCAATAGCGCTTGAGTGAGCTTGAACTTTTCAAGAACTTGTAGGTTAGGGAGAATAATTGGAGGAGGTGAAGGAAGAGAAGTATGATTTCCATGAACCAACCACGAGACATCATCTTCATTAGGAAAGCTTGTTCCTAGGGATTTGGGAAGATCATAGTTGTCTGAACCAGACATCTACAATGGGAGATATTCAAGTTAGTTGATTTAAGTCCTTAATATAACACCCAATATGATATATTACGGCTAGGACCCAACACAATACTTTTATAACTTGGAAAAGGGATGCCGTAATCCAAGCTATAAAATATTTGAAGGTAGGTGAATGACGATTCACCAATTTCCACCATGAAAAACGAAATAGGTATTAGGTTTTCATTGGTTTGAAACTTCTAGATCTTTTGAGATTCATTGAACTATTAAATGGCATGTTTAAATCTCGAGTGTGCCCTCTCAAGTTTGTGACTGGGATGCCGAGGATCACAAACAAGGTGTGAATAACCATGCAAATATACTTGATACTCTTAATTTTTATCACCTAATCGATGTGTCGGTTAACCACACGCGCTCCACCGATCTATGATAAACCTTAAGCCACCCTTTGCCAACCTTGCTAAAATAAAGTTAGTGTGCCGGTTAACCACACGCACTCCACTAACGACTTAAGCAAAGTACAAAGTGTAATTTCATGGGTTAGCACCAAATTCACATTTTCCTAAGTAACTGAGATGGGGAGTTTATAAGAGTTTAGTTACTTAGTATTTATCATTAATACTTTTAATGAAGGGAGAATTATAGTCCTGTCAAACCCGTTCGGCTAATGACCCTCCACCAGTCAAGGAAGCGGTGGGTGAGAGTGGACACCCATTAAACTGCCATTTTATAGGCAGTAACCTTATACCCCCCTTATAGACCGGCTTCGTGAATGAGGCCTACTAACGGTAAGACTGACTTTGTTCTTATACATATGTATAACTATTAACTATTAATATTATAATAGTATAAGGGTTGAATTTTAACTTTTAAAATTCTAAGGGTTTAACTTGGAATTAAAGTATTCATGGGGAAACTTTACAAATTCCAAAACTTGAGGGCAAGTTTTGAACAATTCAAAAACTTTTCAATTCCATAACTTATATGTTTAAAGTAGTTTTAATGAAAAACTCTTCAAGTTCCATAACTTGAGGACAAGTTATGGAAGACTTTAAAGCATTTAAAAATGAGACTCTTCATTTTCATAACTTATGGAAATCTTATGAGTTTTAAAAATCATAAATGTGACTTTTCATATAACTTGAGGACAAGTTACAAAAACACATTTTATGAATAACTTTTAGATCAATTTGGATTGAAAACACATTATCACATAATTTTTCTAGTAATCTAAGCAAACTCATAAGAACAAGATAATTCATATCAAACAATTTTCATGTAATTAGCCTAACCATTAAACTAATACAAAACATGAATCTATTGACAATTATCTTTTGATTCTAGTCCAATTCCAGCAACTCGATCCATTAGGACAGTGCAATGATCCCTCCGGTTCTGTTGAAGTGTATAGGTTTGCAGCTGATGAAATCTTTATAAATACACTCCCGTGCACGTGGATGGATTTCATCATGGCTAGAGTTGGTTCTAGTCCCCGTTCCACTAACGCCCCTAGAGTTTTGTTTGGGCCATGGCGGCGGTCACAGCTGCGGTCACAGCTGGCTGGAACATCACCGCATCAAACTGTTGCGGAGGGGTGGTGGTGGTGGAGTTTGTGTTGCAGGTCTGCCCCTGGTCGGACGAGGACGAGGCGGCATCTTTTACTGAAAATTGATAGCGATGATGATAATAGTAAGAACCGATTGTGAGTATGATGAGAGTGGGTTCCATAGACTAAATCGCCATAGTCCAAATATCAGATAGAGTCATAACAATAGAGTAGAGGAAATGCAAAAGCACAGACTTTCCCATATAGTAGACAACTGCCAATATTACTAGTATTAATGATGTAAAACGAATTCAGGAAAAGTGACCTAACAGTAGGTCTTACATCAAACCATAAAGGAAAATTGTTGGCAGTTTAGTAGTCTAGTTAGAGTACTTTCAAAGTTATGAATGTTTATAAACAAGTAAAAGAGAGATACTGAATGGGAAAGGCTATTCTTTTGAGAAGGGAAAGGATGAGTAGATAATCCTCTACTGGCGACGGGCACCCCTTGGGTGAACCCTTAAGTCAGCCATAGTATTTACGCGAGAATGGGGAAAGAATAGTTAATAGACATACTAATGAAGATCCTTTTCGTTTGCACATAAGTAATTATAGTAATACAAAATACTCCTGTAGTATTTTGGGTTTATGTTCTGTTCTAATGCTCTTGTTGTAGTAGAGTTGGTAAGTTTTTAGACTTGTTGCAACACCACAACTATCCTTAGGCACATGCTAGTCACTTCTCGGATAATATAGTTGATCAGGCTATATCTTCCCAGACTTGACTATATGTCTCTAAACCTAATTGTGATGTTCAACAATCATAATACTTTTGTTCTGTTCTAATATGATACTGACCCTGGTACGAATAGATGTATATATATACTTAGTTAAATATTTTATTATTTAAAAGTATATATTCTTGGTCAGAGTGTTTTAATCCCGATGTGTTTATAGTTCGTATATCTTTTATGGGTTGATATACTTGATTCACTATAAACAGTGCTCTGATACCAATCTGTCACACCCCAAAACCAAGAACGGCGGAAACGTTCTGGGGTGGACGACGTCATGTACAGTATCATAACAATGCATAATAGTAAAAACAAGCAACAACATCCATTGCATTAATATAATAATTGTATTACAAGCGTGTTCTGAAGAGTTTGTAAGACACCAAAAGTATAATCAAAATAAAAGATGAGTCTTATATGTGCTCCATCTTCTCAAAAGCTTCATCTGTACCTGTCTACTGATGACCTGAGAATACAAGTTATTTTGAAAGCGAGTATCAGCATAAAGCTGGTGAGTTCATAAGTATTTAGTGTCATTGCTTGTATAAAAATGTTAGTAACGATGTAGTGTAGTAATTGATTTCAAATGTTTTGGAAATAGTATACTCCCTAGAAAACCCTATGTTTCCTAGTAAAAAGTAGTCTTCTACCAAGACCCGATTGGTTGTGTGTTTGTTCTTTCGTAAATGTAAGGGTTTTTCCCCAGTGAAAACTATTAGTATAAAAATATAGTTTACTGAAACGAGTATGTGACAAAGTCACAAAGTAATGAAAATACAGACTCCAGGTGGTACTGAATGAACAATACGCCTCGAAAGCCTAAAGTAAAAATATGCAGACTCCAGGCGGTACACCTCGAAAAGTCCTAAGTAGAATATATAGACTCCAGGCGATACGCCTCGAAAAGTCCAAAGTAGAAATATGTAGACTCCAGGCGATATGCCTCGAAAACTCCCAAGTAGAATATGTAGACTCCAGGCGATACGCCTTGAAAAGTCCCAAGTAGAAATATGTAGACTCCAGGCGATACGCCTCGAAAAGTCCATTTTTGCCTTAAATCCTTATTTAGTTAATTTAAGGCTTGAATGTGAACTCGTATGTAACCATGTTGATCGACGGCTGAATAACTAATGACCCTCCAGGTCACACGTAGTATGGTGACATTTTGTCAACCCTGGGCCTTAACCGCTCGGACTGTAGCTAGCAGTCAGGATGTGGGAGTGTCTATCCCGTATAGATCTATACACATAATGCCCGCTCTCCCTCCAGGAGACTCTGGTTAAACGGTGATAGCACAATGAAGTGTCGTATCGAGAAGTAGTATGTTACATTCTGTTTTAGTATTTAATGTTTGTATAGTGTATAGTAGGTTCTCTTGTATAGTGTATAGTATGTCCTCTTACTCAATGTAGTACTTAAGTAGTGACTCATAAATGTATTGACTCTTGTATGGGTCGTTGTAATAATAGTAGTGAGTAGTAATCCCTTAACTATACCTATAATAGTTAAATAGTAAGGTTGTTTGGATGCCTTTGTTACACAAAGGTACTGAACTGAAGTGAAAAGCCTTTATATCCTACATATATATATATATGATATATAACTAAGAATTCAACGACATTCGGACAAATAACAGGATACCCTAAGTCCACAACCAAACAAGGAACAGGAAGTAAGGTGAGCTATCAGTCCTAAGTCCTTCAAGTCTTACTTATATAAATATACTGGTGTAGATATGGATTTGAAAATATTGTAAGCATAAAAGAGTTTGAAAACAGTTTTAACATCTAAATAGTTTAATAAAAGGTTAGAAAGCTTGAAAAATCCATAAGTTTGATAGCAATTTGAAAGTAGTAGCAAATCTTCTTGTTTGTTCTAGTTATTAATCACATGTGATTAAAGCAATAACTAGAAGTGTTCAACTTGTATTCCCCCCCCCCCCATAAAAGCATTTAAAATCATTTAAAAGGTTAATTCAGGGGTATGAACTCACCTGCAGTGAGTGGTTTGGATGGAAGTTCGATACATGATTGTTGGGTGTCAAATGGAGTCTCGAGCACAAACGAATCCTATTTAACATATAATTACATATATGTGAATATATTAGTATATATAACCACTAATGGTGATAGGGACATGTCTTAATGACATAAAAACACTCAGCGTTAGGTGTTACCAACTCATAAGGTTGCACATAAGGAGTGTATGGCCCTATGTTGGAGTGTAAGGCCACAAAAGCATGGATTTTGTGTGTGTGCGGCCAGAGTGTGCGGCCAAACCTGTGTACGGCCGCACACTCACTATGGAGTGTGTCAAAAACGTGGTTCCAAGCCTTTGGGATGTTCTAGTGAAGGTGTTTTGACCATTGCTTAGCCGGATTGGGAGTTTGTGGCCACCTTGGACCCTTAAAAGGGTGTGTGCGGTTGCACATGGCGTGTGCGGCCAGGCCTGTGTGCGGCCGTACACTCCCATACAAATGCGTCCAAATCGATTTTCCAAGGCTTTGTGATGGTCCTAAGAAGGTGTTTTGGTCGATGCTAAGCTTGGATGGGTGTTTAAGCCCATTTTAGGACCAAAAGATGTGTGTACGGTCACACATGATGTGTGTGCGGCCGTACACACATGAAGATCATCTAGAATGATGATTTCATGGATCCAACTCAAGGAAAAGGCTTTCAAATGTGTTGTAGTAATGATCTAAGGATGTTTACTTACTTGTTTTGATGATTGGAGTGGAAAACTTGAAGAATTCTTGAGAGAAAATGCTCTAGCTTTGAAGGAGTGTGAAAAAGGGTGTATGGATGACTTAGGGTCCTTTATATAGGCTGGAGTGTGAGGCTAGGAGGGTGTGCGGTTGGCTGTGTGCGGCTGGCTGGCCGCACACTCGGGTGTGCGGCCGCACACACCTTGTTGGGTGTGTTTGGCTCGTTTTAGTGATGCTACACACATTCTCACCCTTCCTAAGACTCATATCAAGGTTATACTAAGCCTCAAGCACTCATATAGACCCAAAACTTCATTACAAAATAGCGAAACGAGGCTAACTTTAATAAAAATGAAGAATATATAAGTTAGAAATTTCGGGTTGTCACATCATCCCCCCGTTAGAGGGAATTTCGTCCCAAAATTTGAGTTCAAGCAACTAAGTTATTGCAAATAAATAAGTAAAAAGGTGAGGATATTTAAGTTTCATTTGATCCTCGCGCTCCCATGTGAATTCCGGTCCTCGTTTGGCGTTCCAGCGGACCTTCACGATCGGGATGCGGCTTTGTTTCATTCGCTTGACCTCTCAGTCCATGATTTCTACAGGTTCTTCCACGAAGTTGAGGCTCTCGTTGATCTCGATTTTGTCGAGTGGGATTACAAGATTCTCGTCGGATAGGCATTTTTTCAAGTTCAAGACGTGGAAGGTGGGATGTACATTACTGAGTTCGCGGGGTAGATTGAGTTTGTAAGCTACGGAGCCGATTCTAGCGAGAATCTCGAAAGGCCCTATGTATCTTGAATTTAGCTTTCCACGCTTTCCGAAGCGTATCAAGCCCTTCCAGGGTGAGACTTTCAAAAGGACCCGGTCTCCCACCTGGAATTCCAATGGTTTCCTTCGTTTGTCTGCGTAGCTTTTCTGTCGGTCTCTAGAGGCTTTCAATCGTTCACGAATTTGAACGATCTTCTCTGTCATTTCCCGAATGATCTCCGGACCCGTGAGAGTGTTGTGAGGAACTCGTCCTTTAGCTAATTGAGTGTCACCCACCTCAGCCCAGCACAGAGGGGATCTGCACTTCCGGCCATGGAGGGCTTCAAATGGAGCAGCCTTGATGCTCGTGTGATAATTGTTGTTGTAAGAGAATTTGACAAGGGGTAAGTGGGTATCCCATGCCTTCCCAAAGTCGATCACACAGGCTCGCAACATATCTTCTAAGGTTTGGATAGTCCTCTCACTTTATCCGTCGGTCTGTGGATGGTAGGCTGTACTCATGTCCAGCCTCGTTCCTAAGGAGCTTTGTAGTGACTGCCAGAACCTCGAGGTGAATCTACTATCTCTATCGGAGATAATAGATATAGGAACACCATGCAGTCGTACGATCTCTCTAATGTAGGTTCTTGTGAGTTTCTCCATTTTGTCAGTTTCTTTGATGGGTAGGAAGTGTGCGGACTTGGTCAATCTGTCGATGATGACCCAAATGGTATCAAGCCCACTTGTTGTCTTGGGTAGTTTGGTTATGAAGTCCATAGTGATCCGCTCCCACTTCCATTCAGGTATCTCCGGTTGCTGGAGTAGACCTGACGGTTTCTGGTATTCGACCTTGACCTTAGCGCAAGTAAGGCATTTACTTATGAAGGTAGCAATCTCAGCTTTCATGTTAGACCACCAGTATGATTTCTTGAGATCCAGATACATCTTATCTGAACCTGGGTGGGCGGAATATCGAGTGTTGTGTGCTTCCTTCATGACCAAGTCTCTGAAGCCACCGTGATGCAGTGTCCAGATCCGGTCCATGAGGTATAAGGCTCTGTCACCCTTGACTTCCAAGTTCTTATCCATTCCACGCAGGGATTCTCCCGCCACATTTTCAGGTTTTAAGGCTTCGAGCTGAGCCTCCTTAATTTGTGCGGATAGATGCGAATGGATAGTCATTGTTAATGACTGGACTCTTCGACCGAAATATTCTTTCCAACTTAGGGCGTCTGCTACTACGTTGGCTTTACCCGGATGATAACGAATTTCGCATTCGTAGTCATTGAGTAGTTCGACCCACCGTCGTTGTCTCATATTGAGCTCCTTCTGGTTGAATATGTGTTGTAGGCTTTTGTGGTCTGTAAAGATAGTGCTCTTCGTACCATACAGGTAGTGTCTCCAGATCTTTAGGGCGAATACAACTGCTCCTAATTCGAGATCGTGTGTGGTGTAGTTGACCTCATGTGTCTTCAACTATCTTGAGGCATAGGCTATGACCTTTCCTCGTTGCATCAGAACACAACCGAGTTCTTGATTTGACGCATCGCAATAGACCACGAAGTCTTCTGTTCCTTCGGGGAGGGACAGTATCGGTGCGGTGCACAAGGATCGTTTTAGCGTTTGGAATGCTTTTTCCTGCTTCTCTTCCCAGTCAAAGGCCATGCCTTTCTGGGTCAATGTCGTAAGGGGTTTCGCGATCCGAGAGAAGTTTTGAATGAACCTTCGGTAGTAGCCAGCGAGGCCTAGAAATTGACGAATTTCGTAGGCGTCTTCGGTGTTGACCAGTTCTCAATGGCCTTAATTTTGGATGGGTCCACGTGGATTCCTTCTTTGCTAACCATGTGTCCTAAGAATTCGACTCTTCGGATCCGAAATTCGCATTTAGAGAACTTCGCATAGAGCTTCTCTGATCGTAAAGTTTCCAGGACTTGTCGCAAATGATCGCTATGCTCCTCCTTACTTCGAGAGTAGATAAGTATATCATCAATGAAGACGATGACGAACTGATCCAAGTAAGGATGGCATACTCTATTCATCAAGTCCATGAATACTACGGGCGCATTGGTTAATCTGAATGGCATCACTACGAACTCGTAGTGTCCATAACGAGTTCGGAAGGCTGTCTTCGGAACATCCTCCTCAAGCACTCATAACTGGTGATACCCGGACCTCAGATCAATCTTGGAAAAGTAACTCGCCCCTTGCAGTTGGTCGAATAAATCGTCTATACGCGGAAGAGGGTAACGATTTTTGACTGTAAGTTTGTTGAGTTCCCTGTAATCGATGCACATACGGAACGATCCATCTTTCTTCTTCACGAACAAGACTGGTGCTCCCCAAGGTGAGAAGCTTGGTCTTATGAAGCCCTTGCTGAGCAGTTCGTTAAGTTGACCGGACAGTTCCTGCATCTCAGCAGGTGCTAGACGATAGGGAGATTTGGCTACAGGGGTCTCTCTTGGGATTAAGTCGATTCGGAACTCGACTTGACGTTGCGGGGGTAGTCCTGGGAGTTCTTCCGGAAAGACGTCGGGAAAATTGCATACTACGGGGAGGTCTTTTAGGTCTTTTGTTTTCTGGCTCGTGTCGACAATGTGTGCAAGGAATGCACGATATTCCTTACGCAAGTACTTCTGGGCTTGAATACTTGAGATGATACGAAGGCTCGCATTGGGTTTTTCTCCGTAGATTAACAAGGTTTCATTGTTGGGTAGGTTCAGGCGGACTGCTTTTTCGAAACACAGAATGTCGGCACGACAAAGACTCAGCCAGTCCATGCCTATAATGACGTCGAAACTTTGGATAGCTACTGGTATGAGGTCGATTGGGAACGAGTAATTATCTAGCGTGAGGGTACAACCTATGTAAATCTCGTTAGAATTCTCTGTTTTTCCGTTGGCCATTTCTACGACGAAGGTTTCTTTTAGTGCTTGTGGTTCTTGATTTAGTAAGTGTTTAAATTTTTGATTTACGAAGCTCCTTTCTGCTCCACTATCGAATAGGATACAAGCATAAGAGTTATCGAGAAGGAACGTACCCGTGACTACTGTGGGGTCTGCCACGGCTTCATTGTGGCCCATAGCAAGTAGTCTTCCAGTTCCTCCCGCATTCCCAGCTTTCGGACAGTTTCTTTTGAAGTGCCCTGTCTCGCCGCACCCGTAGCAGGCTTGACTCACTCCGGTACCGGGAACTTGGGTGGTGGGTTTGGGTGGTGCTCTGCAAAACCGGGCGGTATGGCCCTTCCGTTCGCAGTTGGTGCAGTGCATTTCCCGGCAGGGGCCGTTGTGATGGAAAGTGCACTTGGTGCATTTAGGTAGGCTCCCTGCATATTGTTTGGCTGGTACAGGGGCAGCAGGAGTAGTGGCAGCATGGACAGCCACTGTCTGTTGGTTCTGGGAAGAGGATTGAGCTGATTTTCCCTTCTTCCCGTTCCAACTTCGCTTCCTTTTGTTGTCAGATGTCTTGGTTGATGCGGGGGTAGTTGTTGATGGAGTAGAAGGAACCTCGTGATCGATGAGCCTTTGGGCCAATTCCTTGGCGCTATCAAAGGTCGCGGGGTGTGAGACTAGAACGTTCCCTCGGTATGGGGGTACCAGACCCCAGATGTATCGTTCAATTTTCTTGCTTTCGGTGGTACCATGTTAGGACATAGAGCCACCAGGTCGCAGAACCTGGCTGTATAAGCCACTATGTCGGAACCCTGCATTTTGAGGTTCCACAGTTCCTCCTCAAGTTTTTGAATTTCGCCCCTCGGGCAGTACTCCCTGGTCATGAGGTCCTTCAGTGTATCCCAGCCCATGGCATTAGCTGTTACCAGTGAGAGTGATTTGACATGGCCATTCCACCACGTCAGGGCCCTATGGGTGAAGGTGCAAGCCGCGAACTTTATCTTGCTTCCTTCAGGGCATGATCACATCTCGAAGATTGCTTCTGTTCTCTCGATCCATTAGGACAGTGCAATGATCCCTCCGGTTCTGTTGAAGTATATAGGTTTGCAGCTGATGAAATCTTTATAAGTACACTCCCGTGCACGTGGATGGATTTCATCATGGCTAGAGTTGGTTCTAGACCCCGTTCCACTAACGCCCCCAGAGTTTATTTGGGCCATGGCGGTGGTCACAGCTGCGGTCACAGCTGTCTGGAACATCACCGCATCAAACTGCTGCGGAGGGGTGGTGGTGGTGGAGTTTGTGTTGCAGGTCTGCCCCTGGTCGGACGAGGACGAGGCGGCATCTTTTACTGAAAATTGATAGAGATGATGATAATGGTAAGAACCGATTGTGAGTATGATGAGAGTGGGTTCCATAGACTAAATCGCCATAGTCCAAATATCAGATAGAGTCATAACAATAGAGTAGGGGAAATGCAAAAGCACAGACTTTCCCATATAGTAGACAACTGCCAATATTACTGGTATTAATGATGTAAAACGAATTCAGGAAAAGTGACCTAACAGTAGGTCTTACATCAAACCATAAAGGAAAATTGTTGGCAGTTTAGTAGTCTAGTTAGAGTACTTTCAAAGTTATGAATGTTTATAAACAAGTAAAAGAGAGATACTGAATGGGAAAGGCTATTCTTTTGAGAAGGGAAAGGATGAGTAGATAATCCTCTACTGGCGACGGGCACCCCGTGGGTGAACCCTTAAGTCAGCCATAGTATTTACGCGAGAATGGGGAAAGAATAGTTAATAGACATACTAATGAAGATCCTTTTCGTTTGCACATAAGTAATTATAGTAATACAAAATACTCCTGTAGTATTTTGGGTTTATGTTCTGTTCTAATGCTCTTGTTGTAGTAGAGTTGGTAAGTTTTTAGACTTGTTGCAACACCACAACTATCCTTAGGCACATGCTAGTCACTTCTCGGATAATATAGTTGATCAGGCTATATCTTCCCAGACTTGACTATATGTCTCTAAACCTAATTGTGATGTTCAACAATCGTAATACTTTTGTTCTGTTCTAATATCATACTGACCCTGGTACGAATAGATGTATATATATACTTAGTTAAATATTTTATTATTTAAAAGTATATATTCTTGGTCAGAGTGTTTTAATCCCGATGTGTTTATAGTTCGTATATCTTTTATGGGTTGATATACTTGATTCACTATAAACAGTGCTCTGATACCAATCTGTCACACCCCAAAACCAAGAACGGCGGAAACGTTCTGGGGTGGACGACGTCATGTACAGTATCATAACAATGCATAATAGTAAAAACAAGCAACAACATCCATTGCATTAATATAATAATTGTATTACAAGCGTGTTCTGAAGAGTTTGTAAGACACCAAAAGTATAATCAAAATAAAAGATGAGTCTTATATGTGCTCCATCTTCTCAAAAGCTTCATCTGTACCTGTCTACTGATGACCTGAGAATACAAGTTATTTTGAAAGCGAGTATCAGCATAAAGCTGGTGAGTTCATAAGTATTTAGTGTCATTGCTTGTATAAAAATGTTAGTAACGATGTAGTGTAGTAATTGATTTCAAATGTTTTGGAAATAGTATACTCCCTAGAAAAACCTATGTTTCCTAGTAAAAAGTAGTCTTCTACCAAGACCCGATTGGTTGTGTGTTTGTTCTTTCGTAAATGTAAGGGTTTTTCCCCAGTGAAAACTATTAGTATAAAAATATAGTTTACTGAAACGAGTATGTGACAAAGTCACAAAGTAATGAAAATACAGACTCCAGGTGGTACTCAATGCACAATACGCCTCGAAAGCCTAAAGTAAAAATATGCAGACTCCAGGCGGTACGCCTCGAAAAGTCCTAAGTAGAATATATAGACTCCAGGCGATACGCCTCGAAAAGTCCAAAGTATAAATATGTAGACTCCAGGCGATGTGCCTCGAAAAGTCCCAAGTAGAATATGTAGACTCCAGGCGATACGCCTTGAAAAGTCCCAAGTAGAAATATGTAGACTCCAGGCGATACGCCTCGAAAAGTCCATTTTTGCCTTAAAACCTTATTTAGTTAATTTAAGGCTTGAATGTGAACTCGTATGTAACCATGCTGATCGACGGCTGAATAACTAATGACCCTCCACGTCACACGTAGTATGGTGACATTTTGTCAACCCTGGGCCTTAACGGCTCGGACTGTAGCTAGCAGTCAGGATGTGGGAGTGTCTATCCCGTATAGATCTATACACATAATGCCCGCTCTCCCTCCAGGAGACTCTGGTTAAACGGTGATAGCACAATGAAGTGTCGTATCGAGAAGTAGTATGTCACATTCTGTTTTAGTATTTAATGTTTGTATAGTGTATAGTATGTTCTCTTCTATAGTGTATAGTATGTCCTCTTACTCAATGTAGTACTTAAGTAGTGACTCATAAATGTATTGACTCTTGTATGGGTCGTTGTAATAATAGTAGTGAGTAGTAATCCCTTAACTATACCTATAATAGTTAAATAGTAAGGTTGTTTGGATGCCTTTGTTACACAAAGGTACTGAACTGAAATGAAAAGCCTTTATATCCTACATATATATATATGATATATAACTAAGAATTCAACGACATTCGGACAAATAACAGGATACCCTAAGTCCACAACCAAACAAGGAACATGATTAAGGTGAGCTATCAGTCCTAAGTCCTTCAAGTCTTACTTATATAAATATACTGGTGTAGATATGGATTTGAAAATATTGTAAGCATAAAAGAGTTTGAAAACAGTTTTAACATATAAATAGTTTAATAAAAGGTTAGAAAGCTTGAAAAATCCATAAGTTTGATAGCAATTTGAAAGTAGTAGCAAATCTTCTTGTTTGTTCTAGTTATTAATCACATGTGATTAAAGCAATAACTAGAAGTGTTCAACTTGTATTCCCCCCCCCCCATAAAAGCATTTAAAATCATTTAAAAGGTTAATTCAGGGGTATGAACTCACCTGCAGTGAGTGGTTTGGATGGAAGTTCGATATAGGATTGTTGGGTGTCAAATGGAGTTTCGAGCACAAACGAATCCTATTTAACATATAATTACATATATGTGAATACATTAGTATATATAACCAATAATGGTGATAGGGACATGTCTTAATGACATAAAAACACTCAGAGTTAGGTGTTACCAACTCATAAGGTTGCACATAAGGAGTGTATGGCCCTATATTGGAGTGTAAGGCCACAAAAGCATGGACTTTGTGTGTGTGCGGCCAAACCTGTGTGCGGCCGCACACTCACTATGGAGTGTGTCAAAAACGTGGTTCCAAGCCTTTGGGATGTTCTAGTGAAGGTGTTTTGACCATTGCTTAGCCGGATTGGGAGTTTGTGGCCACCTTGGACCCTTAAAAGGGTGTGTGCGGTTGCACATGGCGTGTGCGGCCAGGCCTGTGTGCGGCCGTACACTCCCATACAAATGCGTCCAAATCGATTTTCCAAGGCTTTGTGATGGTCCTAAGAAGGTGTTTTGGTCGATGCTAAGCTTGGATGGGTGTTTAAGCCCATTTTAGGACCAAAAGATGTGTGTACGGTCACACATGATGTGTGTGCGGCCGTACACACATGAAGATCATCTAGAATGATGATTTCATGGATCCAACTCAAGGAAAAGGCTTTCAAATGTGTTGTAGTAATGATCTAAGGATGTTTACTTACTTGTTTTGATGATTGGAGTGGAAAACTTGAAGAATTCTTGAGAGAAAATGCTCTAGCTTTGAAGGAGTGTGAAAAAGGGTGTATGGATGACTTAGGGTCCTTTATATAGGCTGGAGTGTGAGGCTAGGAGGGTGTGCGGTTGGCTGTGTGCGGCTGGCTGGCCGCACACTCGGGTGTGCGGCCGCACACACCTTGTTGGGTGTGTTTGGCTCGTTTTAGTGATGCTACACACATTCTCACCCTTCCTAAGACTCATATCAAGGTTATACTAAGCCTCAAGCACTCATATAGACCCAAAACTTCATTACAAAATAGCGAAACGAGGCTAACTTTAATAAAAATGAAGAATATATAAGTTAGAAATTTCGGGTTGTCACAATAACCTAGCTATTCTCGAAGTCACATTCGGAAAGAATAACCTAGCTATTCTGGAAGTCAAAACATGCAAAGTGAAACACAAGAATAATACTAATCCTATATTATGCCAAGCACATTTGATAGTAAATAAAACACCTTTTATTTAAACACCATATTGATTACTCATTATTCATTGTATAATGTTTCAAATAATCAACTTTATACTTGAATCGAAACAATAGTCATCCCATGCTCCAAGCATGCACACTATGTTTGTCCAAACAAAAGTTATGCCATACTCCAAGTATGCACACTATGTTAGTCTATGATCCTTACTTTGTGAAATAGACCAATTGAACATGATTCCAATGATGCTCATTTCACAATCCCAAATCCTTACCATAAACATAAGAATTCCAAATTCCTACCATTTACCGAAATCTGTTAGATTCTAAACTTATATGCATTGATCCTCTTGTAATGACTATGCACAAAGTCACAAAGACTTGCCAACATACATTACAAAGTATTCCAATTGAGAGCAATTCCATGGAAACGAAGTCTCAAATTCAAAGTACATTGCTTTGAACATCCTTCTTGCATTAAGTTTTCTAATCTTACACAGATTTAAAGAATAACTTGCACCTATGGAAACATTTCCATATTCCCATTTTGACTATCACTTCTGAACAAGAGTTGCCTCTTTCCAGAATATGTCAATATGGTCCTTTCCAAAAATTTACACCATACTTCCAACTGTCCATGAGCAACCAATCTTTGGTAAACCTCATATTGTCCTCGACAATTGCTTAATCATTTTAGTCATATCAAATTCTAGACCTTTTCCCCTCTTAATGCCCTAGGCATTTGGAAAATTTAGAACAGATGAATATTATAGCACATGCAATCGATCCTATATCTAAAGCATATGGGACACGATTCATGATGTCTTACATAAAGACATGAACCTAGATCAGTCTTTTGCTACAATATTTTTATTTGCCATGTTTTCATAATTCGACTATGAAGAGGGATGTCGTAATCATAATCGAATTTTGAGAACACAATATATATAGAATTTCCTTATGTTGAACCATTCCAACATAAAATTCATATATATATATATATATATATATATATATATATATATATATATATATATATATATATATATATATATATATATCATTGACTAAAGATGATTAAAATCTCAATCTAAGCTTTTAGAATTGAAATGAAGTATAATTTCCTCTCCCTTATTTATAGAAAAACAACTTTTCCCAATTGAAACTTTTGTTTTCTATAATTAACATTGCCAATATTACAACACTTATCATAATTATCATGCTCCCACTAACATGATGATTATTAGCATAACACTTATGCTCCCGCTAGCTTTGACATGTACTCAGAAATCAGTTGGACTTCTAGAAATCAATACTTTATTGAATTTCTTACCAAAGTTCATATTTCTGATACGAGATGCTTTGATAAAACTTTATCAGAATAATACACCTTTCCTTAGATAGCCCACATGTGTGTCTAAACAATTTCCAGAACTATGAAAAGGGATGTCGTAATCATAATCTCAATTGTTTAGACCTTTGCCATTTCTCACAAGCCCATGTTAGTGTGCCGGTTAACCACACACGCTCCACTAACGACTTTGAGAATGCAAATATCACAATTGCTATCTATTTAAAATCTACTTAGTGAAAGCGTTTCCTCACCATCATTTTCATGAATCGGAGAGAAACCTTATGACACTTAGATTTTATGATGTATGTGTTCCTATCCATGCGAATTTGTCATAACCACAAGGGGAGGTTAGTGACAAATCCAAACTCATATGGACCGAACTTGTGCAATCTTAACTTCTTGCCACCTGGCAGCACAAGGGTCTGCCATAGCTTCCAAGTAGTTGTGCCAACAATGAGAACTTGTATACTCAGATGTATAGTCAACTTTAACTAGAATGGGCACAGAAATAAGAGTATGTCAACACGATAGGATACAAACCTCAAGTCGTGCACTAGTGATAACCTACAGGTTTTATTCTTGATTACTTCTTGAAACTTTTTCAAGATCTTTAAGACTCCCACTGACCTCTTGACATATAAGATTCTCTTGTCAAGAACCATTCCTTGACAAAGCAAATATTCAAGAGTTAGTGTGGATTCTTATCAAGACAAACACTTCACACAATTGGTCTTAGTTGGTCTCTGTTTTATCCAACACATCACAACTTACCACATTTTACTCTTACATTTGACATGTGTTATAAACCTTTTTTAAGATTATGTCACTCAAGTTACAATCTTGGAGTATTACTCTAAGATTCAATTTTGGAACGAAGTATGATTCATCTTTTGATTTAACCATTTTAACAATCCATGATTCCTCTTCTTAGCCAAAAAAATGTAATAAGATGTCCTTAGAGGATCAATTGTGATATGGTTTCATAACCACTAAGATAATCACAAAACACGATACTAAAGTACTCTCCCATATTTTCAGACTGGAGAAACTTTTATCTTTCTGCCTAATTTGATTCTTCTCATTCGTTCTGCCATACATTGAAACTTTTCCAATGTTTTTCAGAATTATACTTAAACTTGTAAGTATAACCATATTTACTAAACTTCAGTAAATCATGAGGAATAATGTTACCGTTCTTTGTGGTGGACCTGATCAGCGCACAACCAAGTGTACCTGATCTCCTAGTCCTTCACTTGACTCACATATACATGTGAACAAGGAATTAGTCTTAATTTCCGAAAGATAAAAATTCTCATTCATCATACAATACAAGTTGCATGATTCCAAGTTTCTATCCAACTCAAACTTGGGTGATGAGAATATTTCCTTATTTGGCAAATTATGACACTACCACAAACGAAAGAATCAAATCCATTTTCCAATATTGCTATCAATGGAATCATATAAACAACAACTTTTCACAAATGCCATTGTAAGGATACTTAAAATAAATAAAATCAAAACCCTTTTTTTCCTTTATTTTAAAACTTGCGGAAAAACTTATTCTCATAATGCAAATGCATATGAAAACAATGTTGTTATCTATTCCTAAGCAATCTATCACAACTCTTAAGCAGCATCTCAAAATTCTGATCACCGAACCATGCGATCGAAATCCATCTTCGCGATCAGAATCAACATATACTTTCTTTAAGCTTCCTCTTTTTTCTTTGATTCTTAAAACATCAACATGTGACCTAGTCACATCATGTAATAAGAGTCTCCAAAGAGGAACTTAATAGAGTTAGATAGTGGACTTACCTGAAGTAGAGTCAAACTTTTTGACTTGACTAACCTTATGATCTTTCAGGTAAATAGGGCAGCTTTGCAACCAATGCCCCTTATTTTGGCAATATATGCATATGGACTCTTTGGGAATGGTACACGAGACTATCTCATACTTAGCCTTTCTCTTTACCATTTGGTCAACCGAGTTGACTATGGCCGATCCCTTTCCATTGGGAAGAGAAAGCATTTCTGGATTTCCAATGTTACCATTATCAATGTCCATGGATGTTTGGGAAGTCGATCTTCCAATCAAATTTGCTTTACCTGTGCTCCAAATCATTGCTGATTTAGCAGCATCAACTCATTAAGGGTCATGTCATGGTTTGTCATGTAGTAGCCCTGAAGGAACTCACTATGTGACTTAGAAAGTGATTGAATAACCTAGTCAACAACCAACTTCCTCACGACCTTGACACCCAACTCTCCCGGCTTGTCAATATGTGACTTTATCTCCAAGATTTGAGCACACATAGACTTTGCTTGCCAATAGGGCTTGAGTGAGCTTGAACTTTTCAAGAACTTGTAGGTTAGGGAGAATAATTGGAGGAGGTGAAGGAAGAGAAGTATGATTTCCATGAACCAACCACGAGACATCATCTTCATTAGGAAAGCTTGTTCCTAGGGATTTGGGAAGATCATAGTTGTCTCAACCAGACATCTACAATGGGAGATATTCAAGTTAGTTGATTTAAGTCCTTAATATAACACCCAATATGAAATATTACGGCTAGGACCCAACACAATACTTTTATAACTTGGAAGAGGGATGCCGTAATCCAAGCTATAAAATATTTGAAGGTAGGTGAATGACGATTCACCAATTTCCACCATGAAAAACGAAATAGGTATTAGGTTTTCATTGGTTTGAAACTTCTAGATCTTTTGAGATTCATTGAACTATTAAATGGCATGTTTAAATCTCGAGTGTGCCCTCTCAAGTTTGTGACTGGGATGCCGAGGATCACAAACAAGGTGTGAATAACCATGCAAATATACTTGGTACTCTTAATTTTTATCACCTAATCGATGTGTCGGTTAACCACACGCGCTCCACCGATCTATGATAAACCTTAAGCCACCCTTTGCCATCCTTGCTAAAATAAAGTTAGTGTGCCGGTTAACCACACGCACTCCACTAACGACTTAAGCAAAGTACAAAGTGTAATTTCATGGGTTAGCACCAAATTCACATTTTCCTAAGTAACTAAGATTGGGAGTTTATAAGAGTTTAGTTACTTAGTATTTATCATTAATACTTTTAATGAAGGGAGAATTATAGTCCTGTCAAACCCGTTCGGCTAACGACCCTCCACCAGTCAAGGAAGCGGTGGGTGAGAGTGGACACCCATTAAACTGCCATTTTATAGGCAGTAACCTTATACCCCCCTTATAGACCGGCTTCGTGAATGAGGCCTACTAACGGTAAGACTGACTTTGTTCTTATACATATGTATAACTATTAACTATTAATATTATAATAGTATAAGGGTTGAATTTTAACTTTTAAAATTCTAAGGGTTTAACTTGGAATTAAAGTATTCATGGGGAAACTTTACAAATTCCAAAACTTGAGGGCAAGTTTTGAACAATTCAAAAACTTTTCAATTCCATAACTTATATGTTTAAAGTAGTTTTAATGAAAAACTCTTCAAGTTCCATAACTTGAGGACAAGTTATGGAAGACTTTAAAGCATTTAAAAATGAGACTCTTCATTTTCATAACTTATGGAAATCTTATGAGTTTTAAAAATCATAAATGTGACTTTTCATATAACTTGAGGACAAGTTACAAAAACACATTTTATGAATAACTTTTAGATCAATTTGGATTGAAAACACATTATCACATAATTTTTCTATTAATCTAAGCAAACTCATAAGAACAAGATAATTCATATCAAACAATTTTCATGTAATTAGCCTAACCATTAAACTAATACAAAACATGAATCTATTGACAATTATCTTTTGATTCTAGTCCAATTCCAGCCTTAAAAGTCGAAAATATGCTGTCAGGGGCTTCTACTCGTCGAGTGTATGAACCTACTCGACGAGTAGGACGAATTTCTTCATGGACTCGGCGAGTCCATCAGTGGACTCAGCGAGTCCAGTGCCTAGAAAGCTAGAATTTTCGATTTTTAAGCTATTTCAGCAAGTATAACTTGAAAACAAGCCTTGGCTCTGATACCACTGATGGGTTTTAGTATACTACAACATCCTATGGTGCACATACAACCCTAAATACCTTGGATCTATGTTTTCACTAATTATACATGAAAATGGATTCCAAGGCATTAAACCTATAACTAGCATGCAATTTAACATAAATAATACAAGATGCTAGTTAGGATAACATACCTCTTTGTTGTAGCTTGATTCCATGGAGCTTAAGAGCCGAGTGCCCCAAGTGTGACACCTCAAATGGTTCACACAACACCAACAACAACTTGGAATAACTTGAGAGAAAAGTCCTTATTCTCAAAATCGGCTAGCCCTCTCATATTAACCCTTCGGGTCGATTTCTTGAGCCATGGGGTCCTTATATATTGTGGCTATTAGGGTTACACCATGTAACTCATGTCCTTCCATATTCTTCATGCTCCATGGGTTAAAACCTCCATGGAGTATCCATGGGTTACTCCATGGGTTTAGGCCAACATGAAGAACTATGGATCATAAGCCCACATATATAAGAATGAATGATTTACACAATCAATCCCCATATATTTAATTAGTGTCTTTTGATCACAGAATTAATTCCAAATTAATTCTTGATCAATACTAATTAAATAATATGATTTCATATTAATATATTAGAACTTATAATATATTAATAAATCATATATATCCTTTTCTCACAAAAGTTATGGGCTTAGACATCTAATCCAACAATTATAAGCATAACAAATCTCAAAATAACATGAATAAGGAGATACGTACCATCAACAACGTCAGGTGTTGCGCGGACCTCCTCCGCAGTCAGCTGGCAAGCTCTCCCACGAGCTCTCGAAGCCTCGGTTTGCCCCGGCCAGCCATCAGTAACACGCAAAGCAGCAGGAGCAGAAGCCTGGGTTGATCCCTGAGTGAGCTGTGGACACTCATCCTTCTGGTGTCCAGTATGGTTGCAATGAAAGCAAAATGAAAATCCCTTGGGGCAATCCTTCACAATATGCCCCTCATTTACGCATTTGTAGCAATCCATACTCGGCAAGACCCCTCATGACTCTTGCCGCACTTGCCACAAGTGTGGCCCTTCTGACCTCCTGTTCTCGTATCAACGGGCTTAGCTCGCTTGGTCGTCGCCTGTGTCTGCACTGGTCTCCTGTCTCTCCCCTGGGACTCTCCCTCCTCTTTAGTCTGTATCTCCAGCTCAATCTCCCTTCTCCTGGAATTGGTATGTAACTCAGCCAATGTCCAATATGATGAGTTCGCCACGAACTCCCGAATATCTCGCCTCGAAATGCTCAGGTACCGGCTCACACGTGTCTGCTCTGTAGACACGTGCTCAGGGCAGAACAACGCCCTCTCATGAAACATCCTTGTAATCTTTATCAATGTTTCTGTCTTCTACTTGAGAGACAGAAACTCTTGGGCTAATTGTCCCCTCTCCACCTGGGGAACGTACTCATCTCGTAATAACTGGGTGAACCTCGTTCAAGTCACTGTTGCATGGTCTGCAGGAGAATAATCAGTCGTCACAGACCTCCACCAGTCCTTCACTCCCAAGCGAAGCTGGTTCAACGCAAACCGAACTTTCATGTCCTCAGGGCATAAACAAGTATACAAACACCCCTCGATGTCAGAAATCCATCTCATAGCGGAAATCGGGTCCTGGGTCCCGTCGAACTCCGGTGGCTTCGTGTTGCTGAAATCTCGGAGCAACAACGAATCACCTCCCTGTGGCCTCGCATCTACAAGGGCTGTAGCGGCTGCGGCAGCGGCAACCTCCGTGACAGCAGCATAACGCTCATCAAATGTCTCAATCAACATGGTATTAATAGACCCGAACATCTATGGATTTGATGGTTTTTGAGCATTCTAACACTCCTATTGTGTACATGCAACCCTAGATGTTTTGGATCTATGTTTTCTCTAATATACATGCAAACTTTCAAAATTCCAAAGCATCACCCTAACTAGCATACTATGGAGTATCTATACTACGAAATTCTAGTTAGATGATATACCTTTTAGTGTAGTTGGAAACGTTGAAGCTTTAAGAGCCTAGCACCAATAATGTGAATGCCTCAAATGGAACCACAAATCACCACCAACAAATGGAAGAACTAGAGAGAGAATTCCTTGCTTTACAAAATTGGATAGCACTCTTCTAAGTTCACTTAGGTGCCAATTTTGGTAGCCTTAGGGTCTCTTATATAGTGTGGCAAACTAAGGTTACACCGTGTAAACCCTAATGACCTTCCATATCCCTCATGCTCCATGGGTTAAAACCTCCATGGAGTATCCATGGGTCACCACATGGGTTTTGTCCCGGTGAAGTGCAACCCAAATGGACCATGCTACTCTCGGGTCAAGTACATACCAAATACAGTTATGTACTTAGACACCTTATCCAACAATCTCCCACTAGGATAAGTCAAATAACTATAGTTGTAATTATAACTTCAGGATCCGACTAGCAATCGGGGCTCTTAAATGCCTTTGTCGAACTTAGATGTACCATTTTAGATAAGTGATCATAGAATCCTCTGTTCTCAAGATATCAGCCGGACAAACACATGGAACACAGTCAATCTTATTGTCCAGCAGTTTGTTTCCCGGTTTCTGATTCGTTTGATCGAACACATCAATTTAGTTCTGACCGGGCCCGGCACATAAGCCAAAACAAAATCATCGAGGGGCCCAAGATATCGCTTTTAATCCTCCAAGGAATAAAAGGAACAGATAAACTTTGACAATATATGTGTGTACTAACTATTCACTGAACCACACACAACAACACGTTTTATAACATCGAGTTACCGATGCGTTTTCGTACTATCAATGTACGACCAACTCATAGTCAACAACTCATATATCTAGGTTTGAAAATAATAATTTTCCAAGGTTTACTTCCTAACTAGCATGTTATGGGGTACTTGAATCATAAAACACTAGTGGAATTACATACCTTTTAGTAGTGGTTGATTGCTTGGAGTTTGAGAGCCTGGCACCAATAATGTGGATGCCTCAAATGGAAGTCACAAATCACCACAAACTTTGGAAACCTTTAGAGAGAGTATGAACACTTGTAGAAATCGGCCACCTTTGCTCACACACACACACTAGTGCCATTTCAAGTGCCAAGGACTCCTTTATATAGTGTGGTGGATTAGGGTTACATCCATATAAACCCTAATACCCATGACCTGTCATTTCCATGAGATCCATGGGTTAAAGCTCCATGGACTATCCATGAACTTTCCATGCAAGCCTAGCCCATTCTAAATAAGCAATAGCCCACACTATATAAATACAAGAGTCCATATTTAATTAGTCACCTTTTTTATCACCAAATTAATTCTAAATTAATTCTAGATCAATACTAATTAAATAATATGATTTCATATTAATATATTAGAACTTATAATATATTAATAAATCATAACTTATACTATTCTCAAAAGGTTATCCATATAAATTGTTCGGGTGAAGTGCAACCCAAATGGACCATGCCGGGTCGGGTCAAGTACATCTCAAATATAGTTATGGACTTAGACACCTTATCCAACAGTCTCCCACTTGGATAAGTCTAATAACTATAATTGCAAGCATGACTTCAGGAACCAACCGGCAATCGTAGCTCTTAAAACTCTGTTGAACTATAAAGCGCCATTTTAGATAAGTGATCATATAATCTTCTGTTCTAGATATCAGCCGGACAAATACATGGAACAATGTCGTACTTATAGTCCAGCAGTTTGTTTCCCGATTTCCGATTTGTTTGACATAGAACTTAATTGAACACATCAATTTAGTTCTGACCAGGCCCGGTACATAGGTCAAAACCAAATCATCGAGGGGCCCAGATATCGCTTCTAATCCAAGAAGGAACAGATAAACTTCGACTCATATGCTTGTCCTACTATTTGCTGAATTATACACAAATGTATGTTTTATGACATCAAGTTACTGATGCGTTTTCATACAATCAATGCATAACCAGCTCATAGGCAACAACTCATATCTCTAGGTTTGAAGATTTATATGATATTACCGTCTCACGATCACTCGAGATAAATTCCATGAAGTGATACAAGTGAGCGTGGGTTGAATCCAATACTCAGAACTTATGAGCACTCGTGAATGTTGTAGCAACTCTTGCTATGTCCAACATCTTAGACATCTACAAACCAACTTCATGACAGTCTTGATTCATATCTACTTCCAACATATGACCGACTGTGGAGAATTTGAATAATATGAAATACCATAACATAATTATTCTGGAAGTCAGAACATGCAAAATGAAATGATAGTAAACGATTGACAAAAGATAGCAACACTTTACTCATAAATAAACGACAACTTTTATTCATCATCAAATGTCAATTACACTTTACAAATTTCAAAACTATCTAATCTGTGAAACTAATATCGTCCTTTAGCCCGATGCGCCTCGCATGCTGCAAATGCCTAACCCTAGCCAGTCCCTTCGTGAGAGGATCTGTTGGGTTCTCCTCTGATGATATCCTCTTTGCTACGAGGAGTCCTTCTTCTATCTTATGTCTTATGAAGTGATATTTTCTGTCAATATGTCTGGATCTGCCATGATCTCTCGGTTCCTTGGCTAAGGCAACCGCACTATTGCTGTCACAGAAAATCTCCATAGGCTCATTTATCGTTGGTACAACTCCAAGGTCTCCAATGAAGTTCTTTAGCCATATAGCCTCCTTTGCTTCCTCGCTTTCCGCTATATACTCTGATTCGCAAGTTGAATCAGCCACTGTTTCCTGCTTGGAACCTTTCCAAGTAATTGCTCCTCCATTTAACGTAAAGACCCAGCCCAACTGAGAGCGAAAATTATCCCTATCAGTCTGAAAGCTAGCATCACTATACCCTACTACTCTCAAGTCATCACTCCCACCTAGTGTAAGGACCCAGTCCTTAGTCCTCCGCATGTACTTGAGAATGTTCTTTACCGCAGTCCAGTGAGCCTTGTCAGGGTTCCCCTGATATATGCTGACCATGCTCAACACAAAAGCCACATCAGGACGAGTACAAGTCATAGCATACATGATCGAGCCAACAGCAGAAGCATATGGAAATCGACTCATCTCAGCTATCTCATCCTCTGTACTCAGGCTTTGAGCCTTGCTTAGTTTGGCATTATGCTGGATCGGTAAGTCACCTTTCTTGGAATTCTGCATGTTGAACCTTTTCAACACTTTGTCCACATAGGTGCTTTGACTAAGTCCAGTTAGTCTTTTACTCCTGTCTCTCAAAATCCTTATCCCTAGTATATAGGTAGCTTCTCCAAGGTCCTTCATAGCGAAACACTTCCCAAGCCAAGACTTCACTTCCTGCAGAGATGGGATGTCATTTCCTATGAGTAGTATGTCATCCACATACAATACCAAAAAGCTAACTATACTCCCACTAGCCTTGACATATACACAAGATTCATCTTCGCTCCTCGAAAAGCCAAACTCTTGGACTTTCTCATCAAAACAAAGATTCCATCTGCGAGGTGCTTGTTTCAATCCATAGATGGATTTCTCAAGCTTACACACTCTATTAGGGTACTCTGCGCTGACAAAACCCTCTGGCTGACTCATGTAAACATCTTCAGCCAACTTCCCATTAAGGAAAGCAGTTTTGACATCCATTTGCCATATTTCATAGTCATGAAATGCAGCAATGGCTAGCATAACCCTAATAGACTTAATCTTCGCTACTGGTGAAAAGGTCTCATCATAATCAACTCCCGGAGTTTGAGAAAAACCCTTTGCAACCAGTCGCGCCTTATAAGTGTGTACATTACCATCCATGTCGGTCTTCTTCTTGAAGTTCCATTTGAACCCGATGGTCTTGCGACCTGGTACATTGTCAACCAAGTTTCAAACTTGATTGTCATACATGGACTGTATCTCGCTGTCCATAGCCTCTTTCCATTTAGCAGCCTCAGGGCCTACCATGGCTTTCGTGTAGCTGTTAGGTTCATCCAGACTTACCAGTGTCCTATCACTGATAGGTGTATCACCTTCCGCGGTAATATGGAAACCATAGTAATGCTCAGGTGTATTCCTAACTCTCGTGCAACGACTCAGACGTACAGACTGTTCCTTGGATTATGAACTCTCTCTCTCGAAAGACTCATCTTCTTGCTACAAAGACCACATTATCACTGGGTCTGTAGAAGAGGTAACCAAACGATTTATGTGGGTAGCCGATGAAAATACACCTCTCACTTCGATGTTCGAGCTTATCGTGAGTCTTGCGCCTCACAAAAACCTCGCAACCCCAAATCGTGATGTGATCTAGATTGGGAACTTTTCTAGTCCACATCTCGTGATGTGTTTTGGCAACCTTCTTTGTAGGAACTAGATTAAGGATATGGGCGGCAGTCTCTAAGGCATACCCCCAAAATGAGATTGGTAGCGAAGCTCGACTCATCATGGAACGAACCATATCCAACAAGGTTCGATTACGCCTCTCAGCCACACCATTAAGTTGTGGTGTTCTGGGAGGTGTCAATTGTGAGACAATCCCACATTCCTTAAGATAGTCCAGGAACTCTGTACTAAGATACTCACCACCTCGATTGGATCGCAGCATCTTAATGTTCCTACCCAACTGATTCTCCACTTCCTGTTTAAACTCCTTGAATTTTTCAAAGGTTTCTGACTTATGCTTGATTAAGTAGACATATCCATATCTACTATAATCATCAGTAAAAGTCACATAGAAGCGGTTAGCATCCCTTGTGGCGGTTCTGAACGGTCCACACACATCAGTATGTATGAGGTCCAACAAACCCTCACCCCTAGCACAAGTACCAGTGAAGGGTGATGTAACGCCCCGGGTTTTCTCGGTACGTTTGGTTATTTTAATTTAATTATCCTTGTAACCTTGGGTTAATTTATTTAACCAATGTCTAATTTCTTATGTTATTGGACTCTTTTGATCATCTTGTAAACTCCTTTTTGAAGTCCATGGACTATGGGCCTATTTGCAATGTCCATCTAGTTAATAGTACTTAATGTGTAAATTGAATCATTTGGTACACACACAAGGAAAACACTCTAAACCCTCCCTCTCTCTCAAAAATCGTCCCCCTCTCTCTCTTTGGGATCAAGAGCAGCCAAGGGGCTATTTGGAGCTTAATTCTTGTTCATTTCCAGCCTTGATTCGTATTGGTATGAACCTCCTTATCCTTTCTTACAACTTGATTCATAACCTTGTTCTAGTTTTATGATTTCATCTTCACCTCTTCTCCTTCTTATTTTATTTGTAATTGTATGTTATACATCATCTCAAGATCCTATCTTCACCCCATATAGGGTGGATGATGGATCTAGGGGATTACATGTGGCAAAAGATCATGGAAACCCTAAAAGGGAGAATGATGATTTTATGTGCTTATGTTTATTTTCATGTTGATTATTATTACATCCTTGAGGCTAAATGAAATCCTAATGATCCCTAACCCTTTTTAGTACCACCATTATCATGGGGACTGAATTGGGATGATGAACACATCTTAAAATGTGTTTCAAAAGGAGAAGGATGGATAAGCCAAAAAGGAATCACGGGTGGCTACGATTCTGTTTTCCATCAGATCTGTAGTCATTTTGTAAAAATCATATCTGGAGCTCTAGAACTCAAACGGACCCCAAACCAGTTCCAAAAGTTCACACATTGAGTTGGCTAACTTTCTTAAGAAGGCCAACCTCACTGATAAGGGCTTTATCTATGTGAAAGAATGGCATCTTTGCTGTTAGGTCTGATCCGGGTCTGTTCTGATATGTCATTTTGTTTTCATCATTTCTAAGGCTTGGAAAAGGATCCAGAGTGATTCCAAGTTTCTATATGTTCCTTATATTATGAATTTAAGATCTGGAGAATATGGGGTGTTATTTCCAATTATAAATTGGTTAGAATTGATCCACACTCCAGGTCAGTGGGCAGTCACCAGCTTTTGCTAGTGCTGTGATTGTCCACAATGTGAATTTTATATCTGGAGTTTGAGAGATACTTTTCATTCAATTCCAACTCTGAGACTTTCACTTGTATGTCCTTTACTTCTCTTAATTTTCTTTTGGACGAATTCTACTCACAAGTTGGGTAGAATTGGCCAACATCACTTGACTGTATTGTTGGAGACAGAAGTGATACACCATTTTGTAAAATTCATATTTAATTCATCTTTTGGAGTTAGAATGAGTTCTTTATAGTTATGGAATCCTGAGCAATCATAGTTTCCTATAAAATTTAGTTAAAGCTATGTTTCTATTTTAGATTTTGGAGTAAATCCGTTTTGAACAGCAGGTCTGTTTTAGAGACCTTGCTGTGATTACTCTTTTCTCAACTCATAGCTTCATTACTTCTCGTTTCTAACCTTTAGTCCTTCTTAGGCGAGGTTTTGAAGTTTGCTCAAGCTTGGTAGCATTATTTGATTGTTAGCCATCCTTAATACTCACTCAAGGTGAGTTCTCTCACACCGTTGTATTGATGATTGTGTTTGCTAGTTAGCTCGTGTGTGATTATTTGAATTAATTATAAAAGCATGCTATATAAGTATTGTTTTAATTCGTACATGTGCACTGTATGTAACTAATTATGGATATGGGGACACCACCAAAGGATACGGATTTACCGGTGCGGTGGGTAGGTAAGATCACCAACGTAATACTCTTCGTGAGGTGCGGTGATTAGGGCCAAATGATACGGGATCTTCCCGGTGCGGTTCAAACCTACAAGTCCTTCTCGTAATATAGACATTGATTCGTTCTTTGTCTTTATCGTTATAATTGGAAAATGGATTAGGGCTAGTAAATATGAATGTTGGTACAATGTCTGTGTTTGAATTCACTAAGCTTTGTGCTTACGTTTTTCCCTTATAACTTTTCAGGTGTTAAGATTAAAGAGGCTAAGGCTTGACATGGAGCATCGGGACATCGCTACTAGTTATTTTGTTGGGACCTTATTATTATTATTACTTCCGCACTTATTTTATATGGTTATTAAGCTGATGGATTATGTTATGACTATTTCAGTTGTTTTAATTTAATTTAAGATGGGTTTTAAAAGTTTAAAATTGTTGCAAAAAAAAAAAAAAAAAAAAAAAAAAAAAAAAAAAATTTGGGTGTCACAAGTTGGTATCAGAGCCACAGTTTGAGGGAACTAGGCATTCTTGTGGATGTTCTAGACTCAAATTTGAGGCTCTATAATAGTTTATTCTCTTTTTTTAAAAGATTTTTCAAATTTTCTGAAGACTAGTAGTGAAAGATGTCGCGGTGTGCCAGTCGGCCAGCCAAGTAAGCCTTATTTCTTATGTTAAATGTTTATGTTAAATTGTTGACTATGAATTGGATTCTACTAGTCTTAAAATGCTAGATTACACACTTATTTAATGTTAACATGTGAGAGAGATGTAAAATTAACGGCTAGAGCGAGCTGGAAATTTTGAAACTAGACGCGATTGCGAAATTGGAACTTGTGTGGAAGATAGTAGAAGGGCCCCTACTATTTGAAACATCGGTGCCGGTTTCGGGTCGGGGCAAGGTTGAGAAATTTTTGGCAAGCTGAGTGTTTCGTCTTCCTAGAAATATCTAGGCTGAATTATTTCTAAATATTTTCCTCCTTCTACGGATACAGATGGCTCCGCCTGCTCGCCTTAATCAGCTCCAAATGGAGCAAGTTAGGAATATTGTCGCTGAGGAATTCAATAACGCTTTCAATGAATTAATCCCGGGCGTGACCAATGACATAATCAACCAGGTCAAAGCTCTTCTGGATGAGCGCCTCGCAGCTATTCCCGGGGGAGCGTTATCGGCTCCGCCCGTTCGGGATTCGGCATACTACTTCGAGAAGTTCAACAAGTGTAGCCCTCCTCTTTGGAATGGTGAATCCGACCCAGTTGCTGCTAAGCATTGGGTGTCAGATGTTGAGGGCGCCTTCATGACTGTTGGGTGTCCGGACCAGTACAAAGTTGTGATCGCCATGAATCAGCTGCGAAAAAGGGGAAAGACATGGTGGAACACCATCACCGCTCTATTAAACGAGGAAGAAGTGAGGGCCATGTCTTGGGCCCAATTTGTGGAGAGGTTCGAGGCACAATATGTGCCCAAGGTGGAGCAGCAGCGGATGCAGCAAGAGTTCATGGCCTTACAGCAAACTACCGAGTCTGTTAGCGACTTGAACGCCAAGTTCTTGGAGATGCTATCTTTTTGTCCCTCATTTGCTGGGAATGAGGCCTGGTTGGTCAGCCAGTACACTACCATTCTACGTACCGAGATTCGGGAATTCGTTAGCATGCAGGAGTTCCCGACTTTATCTGCGATCATGGATGCAGCGAGGAGGAGGGAAATCGAGTTGCAGACCCAGACCAAGAGGAAGGCCAATGACACCTCCTCCAAGACATCCGGAGATGCCCAGAAAAAGCAAAAGCAGGGTGGTAAGTCAAGGTATGAGTACAGGCCGTCTTCAAGTCAGGGCGAGAAAAATCCGTTGATATGCTACAACTGTAAAAAGCCAGGGCATCATTGGAAGAATTGTAGGGCTCCCCCTGCGAGTGCAGTTCCTCAGATTACTTCTGCTGCTCCCGTCTGCTATCACTGCAACGAGACGGGACACAAGAAGCCCGAATGTCCAAAGTTGAAGGCTGGTAAAGGAAGCGGGGGTACAAATCCTGCAATTGCATCGTCTTCTAAGGGACCCACTATGGTGACACGAGGTCGTGCTCACCAGATGACTGCGGATGAGCCGGTGGTTACCGCGACAGTGGCAGGCACTTATTTGCTAGATTCCGAGCCTGCTGTTGTTATGTTTGATAGCGGTGCTACCCATTCTTTTGTATCTCGCACGTTTATTAATCGTCTGGGGTGTAGTATCGGAAAATTGGCTCGCCCAATGGTTGTCGAAGTTGCCGACAATCGCACTATTTATGTCACCGATGTCTATCGGGGTTGCACTCTCGAGTTTTCTGGAGTTGAATTCCCTATCGATCTTATCCCTATTGCGATGCGAGAGCTCTGCGTTATCGTAGGCATGGATTGGCTTGATGCGTTTGATGCGGAAATCCACTGTCGTAAGAAGCAAGTTCGTGTTCGAAACCCTAGAGGTGGAGAACTTATTATTCAGGGGGACATTCCCCGCCTGGCTATGGCTTCTTGCTCTTCTGCTATAGCACTAGACGACGTTCCTATCGTTTCCGACTTCAGCGATGTCTTTCCGGAGGAACTCCCTGGCTTGCCACCTGTTCGGCAAGTGGAGTTTCGCATTGATTTGGTGCCAGGTGCGACTCCGGTAGCGAAATCTCCTTACCGCTTGGCACCACCTGAAATGAAAGAGCTCCAAGATCAACTTCAAGATCTAAGTGATAAAGGGTTTATACGGCCAAGCTGCTCGCCTTGGGGTGCTCCTATTCTCTTTGTGAAGAAGAAAGATGGATCCCAGCGAATGTGTATTGATTATAGGGAGCTAAACAAGCGCACGATAAAGAATAGGTACCCTTTGCCACGTATTGACGATCTTTTCGATCAGCTTCAGGGAGCATCTTGGTTTTCCAAGATTGATTTACGTTCCGGTTACCATCAGATGCGTGTTCGTGAAGAAGACATTGAGAAAACAGCATTCCGTACTCGATATGGGCACTTTGAATTCGTGGTGATGCCTTTTGGGCTCACCAATGCACCCGCAGCGTTCATGGATCTCATGAACCGGGTGTGTAGCCTGATGCTTGACCGTTCGGTCATAGTGTTCATAGATGATATCTTAGTCTATTCTAAGAGCAAAGAGGAGCATCAGCAACACCTTCGGGAGATTCTGGAAACTCTGGCAAGAGAAAGGCTTTATGCTAAATTTTCAAAATGTGAATTTTGGTTGGAAGAAGTTCAGTTCTTGGGGCATGTGGTAAACAAACAAGGTATCAAGGTCGATCAAGCCAAGGTTGATGTGGTTAAACAATGGAAGATTCCGAAAACACCTTCTGAAATTCGCAGTTTCTTGGGTTTAGCCGGTTATTACCGGAGGTTCATTGAAAATTTCTCTAAAATCGCCTTACCACTCACCCGATTGACCAAGAAATCAATGAAATTCGTTTGGGGCCGGAGCAGCAACTGGCGTTTGATGAGTTAAGGAAACGATTGTGTGAAGCTCCGATTTTGGCCTTACCTGATGGGGTTGAGGATATGGTGGTTTACTGTGATGCATCGCTTCAAGGTCTTGGTGCCGTGTTAATGCAACGAGATAGGGTGATAGCCTATGCCTCCCGACAGCTGAAACCCCACGAACGAAACTACCCCACTCATGATTTGGAGCTTGGGGCTGTTGTTTTCGCTCTTAAGATTTGGAGACACTATCTCTATGGAGTGAAGTTTATCATATACACTGACCATAAGAGTCTAAAATATTTGTTCGAGCAGCGGGATTTGAATATGAGGCAGATCCGATGGTTAGATGTGGTAAAAGATTATGATTGTGAAATTCACTACCACCCCGGTAAAGCTAATGTGGTAGCTGATGCTCTTAGTCGTAAACAATCTGCCGAACCAATTCGAGCTAAGTGTCTCCGGATCACGATGGTGTCGTCTTTGTTAGATCTAATCCGGGATGCCCAAAAGACGGCAATACTGGAGGAAAACATCAGGCGTGAGAAGATTGGGAAAGAGTTGCCTAAGATGGAACGAGACGGGCGTGGTTTGCTGACTCGCTACGGTAGGATTTGGGTTCCATATACCGGGGGAAATCGGAAAACCCTAATGGATGAGTCTCATAAGTCAAAATTTTCTATCCATCCTGGTGCTACTAAAATGTATCGGGACCTTCATGAGGCTTACTGGTGGCATGGAATGAAGAATGATGTGGCTCGATTTGTGGAAGAATGTATGACCTGTCGAAAGGTCAAGGCGGAACACCAGAAACCGCATGGGAAGTTGCAACCATTGGAGATTCCTGAATGGAAATGGGAGCATCTAACCATGGACTTCATTACAAAACTTCCTAGAACTGCCCGAGGATCAGATACAATATGGGTGATTGTTGATCGTTTGACTAAGAGTGCTCACTTTCTCGCTATAAAGGAGAGCTCATCGGCGGAGAAATTAGCCGAGATCTTTGTTCGGGAGATTGTCTCATTACATGGGGTGCCCGTTTCTATCATCTCCGATCGAGACACCCGATTTACCTCTCGGTTCTGGAGGAAGTTTCAAGAGGAATTGGGCACACGATTACATTTTAGTACCGCCTTCCATCCGCAGACAGACGGGCAGAGTGAGCGGACGATTCAGACCTTGGAGGACATGCTTAGGGCGTGTGCAATTGATTTTGGGGGTAGTTGGGATGACCATCTACATCTAGCTGAGTTTTCTTATAACAACAGCTATCACTCAAGCATTAAAATGCCTCCGTATGAAGCCTTGTACGGGAGGAAGTGCAGGACGCCCGTTTGTTGGGGCGAGGTTGGGCAGAGGGTACTTGGGAGTACTGATATCGTGCTACAGACTACGGAGAAAATCCAAGTGATTCGGGATCATTTGGTCACAGCGAGCAGTCGTCAGAAAAGTTATGCTGACAAAAGACGCTCCAATCTTGAGTTCCAGGTGGGAGATTATGTGTTGCTTAAAGTCTCCCCCTGGAAAGGTGTGATTCGATTTCGGAAGCGGGGAAAGCTCGGACCCCGATTCATTGGACCCTACAAGGTCATAGCTCGTGTGGGGAAGGTGGCTTACCGTTTAGAGCTTCCTGACGAGCTTAGTCTAATTCATAATACGTTCCATGTGTCTCAGTTACGAAAATGCGTTGTTGATGAGACCGCTGTGATACCACTGGAGGACATACAAATTGACGAGCGTCTCAATTATGTTGAGAAACCAATCGCTATTTTAGAACGAAAGACGAAAGCTCTCCGCAACAAGACCATAAACCTGGTTAAGGTGCAATGGCAACATAGGAAGGGTTCGGAATGGACTTGGGAACCGGAATGCGAGATGCGGACTCATTATCCGGATCTGTTTCTAGGTTTTGACTTCGAGGACGAAGTCCGTTCATAGTGGGGGAGAGTTGTAACGCCCCGGGTTTTCTCGGTACGTTTGGTTATTTTAATTTAATTATCCTTGTAACCTTGGGTTAATTTATTTAACCAATGTCTAATTTCTTATGTTATTGGACTCTTTTGATCATCTTGTAAACTCCTTTTTGAAGTCCATGGACTATGGGCCTATTTGCAATGTCCATCTAGTTAATAGTACTTAATGTGTAAATTGAATCATTTGGTACACACACAAGGAAAACACTCTAAACCCTCCCTCTCTCTCAAAAATCGTCCCCCTCTCTCTCTTTGGGATCAAGAGCAGCCAAGGGGCTATTTGGAGCTTAATTCTTGTTCATTTCCAGCCTTGATTCGTATTGGTATGAACCTCCTTATCCTTTCTTACAACTTGATTCATAACCTTGTTCTAGTTTTATGATTTCATCTTCACCTCTTCTCCTTCTTATTTTATTTGTAATTGTATGTTATACATCATCTCAAGATCCTATCTTCACCCCATATAGGGTGGATGATGGATCTAGGGGATTACATGTGGCAAAAGATCATGGAAACCCTAAAAGGGAGAATGATGATTTTATGTGCTTATGTTTATTTTCATGTTGATTATTATTACATCCTTGAGGCTAAATGAAATCCTAATGATCCCTAACCCTTTTTAGTACCACCATTATCATGGGGACTGAATTGGGATGATGAACACATCTTAAAATGTGTTTCAAAAGGAGAAGGATGGATAAGCCAAAAAGGAATCACGGGTGGCTACGATTCTGTTTTCCATCAGATCTGTAGTCATTTTGTAAAAATCATATCTGGAGCTCTAGAACTCAAACGGACCCCAAACCAGTTCCAAAAGTTCACACATTGAGTTGGCTAACTTTCTTAAGAAGGCCAACCTCACTGATAAGGGCTTTATCTATGTGAAAGAATGGCATCTTTGCTGTTAGGTCTGATCCGGGTCTGTTCTGATATGTCATTTTGTTTTCATCATTTCTAAGGCTTGGAAAAGGATCCAGAGTGATTCCAAGTTTCTATATGTTCCTTATATTATGAATTTAAGATATGGAGAATATGGGGTGTTATTTCCAATTATAAATTGGTTAGAATTGATCCACACTCCAGGTCAGTGGGCAGTCACCAGCTTTTGCTAGTGCTGTGATTGTCCACAATGTGAATTTTATATCTGGAGTTTGAGAGATACTTTTCATTCAATTCCAACTCTGAGACTTTCACTTGTATGTCCTTTACTTCTCTTAATTTTCTTTTGGACGAATTCTACTCACAAGTTGGGTAGAATTGGCCAACATCACTTGACTGTATTGTTGGAGACAGAAGTGATACACCATTTTGTAAAATTCATATTTAATTCATCTTTTGGAGTTAGAATGAGTTCTTTATAGTTATGGAATCCTGAGCAATCATAGTTTCCTATAAAATTTAGTTAAAGCTATGTTTCTATTTTAGATTTTGGAGTAAATCCGTTTTGAACAGCAGGTCTGTTTTAGAGACCTTGCTGTGATTACTCTTTTCTCAACTCATAGCTTCATTACTTCTCGTTTCTAACCTTTAGTCCTTCTTAGGCGAGGTTTTGAAGTTTGCTCAAGCTTGGTAGCATTATTTGATTGTTAGCCATCCTTAATACTCACTCAAGGTGAGTTCTCTCACACCGTTGTATTGATGATTGTGTTTGCTAGTTAGCTCGTGTGTGATTATTTGAATTAATTATAAAAGCATGCTATATAAGTATTGTTTTAATTCGTACATGTGCACTGTATGTAACTAATTATGGATATGGGGACACCACCAAAGGATACGGATTTACCGGTGCGGTGGGTAGGTAAGATCACCAACGTAATACTCTTCGTGACGTGCGGTGATTAGGGCCAAATGATACGGGATCTTCCCGGTGCGGTTCAAACCTACAAGTCCTTCTCGTAATATAGACATTGATTCGTTCTTTGTCTTTATCGTTATAATTGGAAAATGGATTAGGGCTAGTAAATATGAATGTTGGTACAATGTCTGTGTTTGAATTCACTAAGCTTTGTGCTTACGTTTTTCCCTTATAACTTTTCAGGTGTTAAGATTAAAGAGGCTAAGGCTTGACATGGAGCATCGGGACATCGCTACTAGTTATTTTGTTGGGACCTTATTATTATTATTACTTCCGCACTTATTTTATATGGTTATTAAGCTGATGGATTATGTTATGACTATTTCAGTTGTTTTAATTTAATTTAAGATGGGTTTTAAAAGTTTAAAATTGTTGCAAAAAAAAAAAAAAAAAAAAAAAAAAAAAAATTTTGGGTGTCACAGGTGACTTTGTCATTTTCCCAAGCAAACAAGACTCACAACTATCATCTGACTTTAGGTCAAATGACTCCAAGACTCCATCCTTTTGGAGTTGGCTTATGCGTTTCTTGCTTACACGTCCAAGACGACAATGCCATAATGATGCTTTATCCAAGCTAGTGGAAGAATCGATACACAACACATTATTTCCTAGGTTATCTACAACCGACACAGTTTCTTACACACCATCACAAGGTAATGCTTTAAAATAAAGAACATTATTAAAGAAAGCATTAATACCACCACATTCATTATCAAACGAAAATGTAAAACCTTGTTTGTACAAACCATGAAAGGAAATAATATTTCTCGCCATTTCAGACGAGTAACAACATTTATTCAAATCTAATGTTAACCTACTACTTAGCAACAAAGAATAAACTCTAATCTTGGTGACAGGTGTAACTTTCCTATTCCCCATGATCAAGTTTATCTTCGCATGCTCTACATTCTCACTTCTTCTTAGTCCCTGCAAATCAGAACATATGTGAATACCACAACCTGTATCAAGGACCCAAGAATTAGAATAGGGTGAGTTATTAGACAATATAGTGTAAATACCTGCATGGTTGGGTTTCACTTTCCCATCTTTAACATCTTGCAAGTACTTTGGGCAGTTTCGCTTCCAATGCGCCTTTTCATGGCAATAGAAGCATTCAGCCTCATTAGCGTTGGCGGAAGGAGTGACAGAACCTTTTCTTGGTTCCACTTGAAGAGGAGCCATCAACGGACTTTCCCTTGGTACCCTTCGAAGGGTTCTTCCTCTTCTTCCCTTTACCTTTCCCGATAGTCAGAACAGGGGCGTTGGTAGGAGTAGAAGTCGTAACAACCGATTTACCTTTAAGACCACTTTCGGCAGTCTTTAGAGTCCTTGAAGTTTGCTGAGTTTAACTTCCTCCTTGTTCATGTGGTATGTCATTCGGAATTGATCATAACACGAAGGTAAGGAATGCAAAATGATGTCAATTGCCAACTCCTCGGGGAAGTTCACATTAAATTTCAGCAAACGGTCCATGAATCTTTGCATTTTCTGCATGTGGCCCGTGATGGGTTCACCATCCTTCATTCGGGTTGTTATCATGGAAGAGATGATTTCATACCGCTCTTGACGAGCACTTTGATGGTACCTGTCCATCAAGTCCTGGTGCATTTCAAAAGGGTAAAAGTCCTCATAGGACTTTTGGAGCTCGGCTGTCATCGTGGCCAACATGATACATGCCACCTTAGTAGCATCTCTCTCATGTGCTCGGAATTCAGCGATCTCCTCTGGAGTAGCAGACGACTCATCAAGTTCCTTAAGCTCCTTGTCGAGGACATATTCCTTGTCCTCATACTGAGTGACCATCTTGATGTTCCTGATCTAATCCATAAAGTTGGATCCATCGAAGATGACTCCCCCACAAAGGTTCATGAGAGAGAAGGAGCCGGTAGGGTTTGAGCCAGAAGCAGCATTGTTGGAAGACATCTGAAAAAGAAGAAGGACAAGTTTAGATTAGATATAAAGATATTCCTTAATAAGACACCCAAATGTAATATTAAGGCTAGGACCCAACACAATATTTTATAACTTAGAAGAGGGATACCGTAATCCAAGCTATAAAATATTTGAAGGTAGGTGAATGACGATTCACCAATTTCACCATGAAAAACGAAATAAATTATTAGGTTTTAATTGGTTTTGAAACTCCTAGATTCTTTGAGATTCATTGAACTTTTCAATGGCATGTTTCAATCTCAATTGTGCCCTTCAGGTTTTGTGACTGAGATGCCGAGGATCACAAAACAAGGTGTGAATTAACCATGCAAATTACTTGGTACTCTTAATGTTTATCACCTAACCGATGTGCCGGTTAACCACACACGCTCCACCGATCTATGATAAACCTTAAGCCACCCTTTGCCTACCTTGTTAAGTCCAGGTTAGTGTGCCGGTTAACTACACATGCTCCACTAACGACTTAAGCAAAGTGCAAAGTGTAATTTCATGGGTTAGCACCTTTTTCACATTTTCCTAAAGTAACTAAAATTGGGAATTTATAAAACATTTAGTTACTTTATAATCATCATACTTTTAATGAGGATTTAAAGTCATTGTCTTACCCGTTCGGCTAACGACCCTCCACCAGTCAAGGAAGCGGTGGGTGAGAGTGGACACCCATTAAGCTGCCATTTTATAGGCAACAACCTTATACCCCCTTATAGACCGGCTTCGTGAATGAGGCTTTTCATTTTATGTAACCTATGTGTTCATTTAATAGACTTTAAAAGAAAGACTTTTGGTAATCCATAACTTGAGGACAAATTATTGATTCCATTAAAACACATCAAGATCAAGAATTAAACTAACTAATAATTCCTATGATCTACCAAACTCATAAGTTCATGAACATGCATATCAACAATTTCAAGAATCATAAACAAAACATACAAAACTTGAAATTTTTGATAGTAGCCATTGTAAATGGATTAGTATAACCATTACACCATCTAAAACAAGTTTTATAAGACCAAAACAGTTTAGGGTAATGTTTCTAGTCCATTTCCAGCAGCAAAACTTGAAAATCTGCATCCAATGGCTCCTACTCGTCGAGTGCAAGAACCTACTCGACGAGTAGGATGAATTATCACATGGACTCATCGAGTCCCCCCATGGACTCGGCGAGTTCATGACGCAGAATGCAGAAAACTTGAGTTTTTTCAACAATTTGCATCAAGTATCAAGAAAAACAAGCCTAGGCTCTGATACCACTATGGTGTACATGCAACCCTAGAAACCTTGGATCTATGTTTTCTCTAAGATACATGCAAATAATAACTTTCCAAGGTTTACTTCCTAACTAGCATGTTATGGGGTACTTGAATCATAAAACACTAGTGGAATTACATACTGTGACAACCCGAAACTTTTATTTTGTACGCTTAGTCAACTTTATCAACATTGAACTCGATTTCCGTTACCTTTTAACGCCGTTTAAGAGTTCGTTTAAGTGTTCTAAGCTTGAGTACAGCCGGGAATGAGATTAGGAATGAGTCAACAAGTCGTGTAGAGGCTAAACCGGGCCATACACCCTCTTGGGAGGTGTGTACGGCCGCACACACCTTCCAGCCGCACACTCATCCCTATATATATAGGGTGATCCCCTTCACTCATTCCTTTCTTTTGGCCGCACTCTACTTTCTCTCTCTACTTTCTCTCTCTAGAAACTTCATCCAAGAACACTCTAAGGGCCTCAAAAACGTGAAGTACTCCATCATTCAGCTTGTTATACTGGTAAGACACCTTGATCTAAGCCTAAAACTCTTCATGTTCTTCGTTTTCTTCATCACTTGAAGGTGTACGGCCGCACACCTTCATAAGGTGGTCGTACACACCTCAAAGACCCTCCAAAGTGAGAGTTTGACCCCCTATCTTCTAGTTGGACTTGGTTTGAACCTTAAAACACTGGAAAATCGACTTTTGGAGCATAAATGAAGAGTGTACGGCCGCACACCCCTGTCTACGGCCACACACACACTCTATACGGCCGCACACTCCTATGTGCAACCGCACACACATCCTGGCCGCACACCCTGGCCGCACACACACTCTAATGGCCATACACCTCCCTCGTTCGATCATTTATGGCTCCTACACTTAGTTCAAGCATTTCCAAACCTTTAGGGTGGATTCCCGTCATGTTTTGTCATGGAATACCTAAATCTAATACATATATGTGTTACTATATGTTAATAGGATCCACTTGCGTACGAAACATCAGTTGACACTCAGCACTCGTAACTGATCGTACACCCGAATCCTACGTTAAATAGTGAGTTCATACCCCTACGCTTTTATAAGTTTTTATAACGTTTTCAGGGGGAATACAAGCCAAACATAAAGGTTTTCACAACTTAAAAACTGATGCAATTACAATGGTTTTACGTTAAACATTTAGATACTTTATCATTTTTGTAAAATGCGGAGCATAAGGGGCGTTTTCTAAACATAATTGCATAGTTTTCAGAACAGTGCATAAACACAACTTACCAGTCAAACTATAATAGGTATAGTTTGGGGATTTCATTACCGGTTTTACAGAATCAAACTCCATGCAAAGTCAAACATATAAACTATGACAGATTTAGTTTAACCATACAGATAACAAGAGTATCTTACTAAATAATTATTTTGTGTATAATTATTTATACTTTACAACGTATACAACGATTTCGAACTCGAGAACAACCGAACTATATGTAAACTAGTTAATACAGGATTGTGAGATCTATCTTCGTTATGCCCTTCGGGGTACCAATAAATCCTCCCCGGTAGTATAACCAGAGTCTCCTGGAGGGAGAGCGTGGAATTTGTGAATAGATCTATTCGGGACCGACAATCCCACACTTGAACTGTTAGCTACAGTTAGGAGGGCACGCCTGGGGTGACAAATTTTGTAATCGTACGACGCCTGAAGAAACGTCAAGGAGGTCACGGGTCATATTAGTATGGTTATACGACTCACAATAAGTATAAACTAACCTTTGTTTACGTGATTTCTTTCTTCAATACTTTTATTTAATTAATAAAACTACTTATCTACTTACTGGAGGATACTCCAAGGATCCAACTCTTGGTTTTATTTGAGTAATAAAACTACTATTCATACTGGAGGTAACCAGGGTTTTCAAACGAAACATACTTTTCATACAGTAATCTACAAACATGTTAGAAAATATGGGATTTTCTTGGAAAGCATGCATACATATTTCAGAACTTGATATCAACGGTTTTAGTCACGAATGATACTTACTTATCATAAAAAGAAATCAATTTTACAAATTCAGTGACTAGTTTTTCAAATACAAAAACATGCTTATGAACTCACCAGCTTTATGCTGATACGTTTTCAAAACCGCTTGTATTCTCAGGACAACAATAGACAGGTACCTGTGCCAGCTTTTGGAGAAGACGGAGCAAATTTTGGAGTCTCGTCTTTATCTTTTGCTACTTTCGAATATACTGACATGTACAAACTATGTTTTCAAACAGATGTAAATATTCATATTGTAATGTAATGGTTGTGTTTACTTTGATTGCTATGATACGATTGTTGTGATACTACGCATGAAGTCACCCGCCCCCGGACGTTTCCGCCGTCCGTTCTGACGGTTCGGGGGTGTGACAGATTGGTATCAGAGCTATTGTTTATAGTGAACTAAGTATACCGAACCTTACATGGTATACAACTATAAACACTAAGGGGCTGAAGTGCTCTGAACTAAAAGTATGCTTTTAAAATATAAGTATTTTTATGAAAAGTATACAAGTATACCTACATACCAGAAACAGTATTATGGGTAGAACAAAACAAAAGTATTTGGATGTTGGACACTGCGGTTAAACCTGGGCAGTTATGTAATCATGTCTAGGGTCAATATAGCCTGATCAACTATATTCATTCGAGACATGACCAACATGTGCTTGGGAGTGACTGTGGGGTTGCAGCACGCCTAAAACTTACCAAGTATCCATACAACAAGACGTCGATAGAACAAATCAGACAACCTAAAATACTATAGGAGTATTTTATCAGAGTCAAATTCATTGCAGAGATTCTCTTCCAAGTGTTACTACTCATTCATTTTAGCGATAACTTATTTGCATTGGTAGCTTTTCCTTGTTTATCGCTTAGTAGAACACTCTAGCTATCATAGTGAGATATATATTGCTTCATATCTCTTGATTCGATTCCATAGGACTTACCATCCTCTTCTTCCTGGTTTTTGCTAGAACAAGATGCCTCCCCGACGAAGACCCATCAGAAGGAACAACAACACGCCACCACCACCGCCACCTCCTCAGTTCGATCCTACCATGTTCCAGGCAGCTGTTACGGCTGCTGTGGCTGCTGCAATGTCACAGATTAATCCTAGCGGAGCTGGCGGGTCGGGAGGTGGTACTCATCCCCAAAATTCTGAAGGGAGTCAAGGGCACCAAAAGGAGTGCTCCTATAAAGACTTCATAAATGTGAAACCCACATCCTTCGACGGCAATGGAGGTGTTATTGCCCTGACTCGATGGTTCGAGAAGATCGAGTCTATCTTTGAAATTTGTTCCTGTTCTGAGGCTAACAAGGTGAAATTTGCCGCTTGCACTTTCACCAACAGAGCATTGACCTGGTGGAATGGTCGGGTCAAATCTTTAACTCTGCCAATAGCAAATGCTATGGGTTGGGAGAGCTTGAAGGAGCTCATGCTGGCTGAGTACTGCCCACGAGGCGAAATGTAGAAATTGGAGCACGAACTCTGGACCCTAAAGATGAAGGGTTCCGATATTGTTGCCTACACTTCTAGGTTTGAAGACCTAGCACTTCTTTGCCCGGGAATGGTCACCCCAGAGAGCAAGAAGATTGAAAGATATATCTGGGGATTGACGCCCCCAACTCAAGGGAATGTCTTGGCCGCCAGGCCAAACACTTTTGATAGCGCCAAGTGTTTGGCACAGACTCTCATAGATCATGGCGTTGATCTCGATAATGTGACAGCCAATCCTGACCCAGCAAAAGGGAGTGGTGAGAAAAGAAAGTTCTGGAAGCAGCGAAAGGGCCAGTCTTCGCAGGAGCCCTCCAAGAAAAATCATATGGTGGCAGTTCATGCTGCTACTACTCCTACCGCTACTCCTACAACTCAAGCACCTACCAGTGGATATACTGGTACCCTCCCTTGGTGCAGCAAATGCAACTATCATCATCGCATCCCCGGCCCATGCCGTGAAACGCTCTGCAGCAATTATGGCAAGAAGGGTCACATGGCTCGAAGCTGCAGAACACCAGTCCAACCAACCGATCAGGCCTCTGGAGCAGGTGTCGGTAAAGCCTGTTATGGCTGTGGGGAAGTCGGGCATTTCAGGAGAAACTGCCCCAAAGCAGCAACGACCGACAACACAGGGAAAGTTCTATCCATGGGGAAAGAGGAGGCAGTTGCTGACCCTACCGTTGTTACTGGTACGTTCCTCCTTGACAATTCTTATGCATGCATTCTTTTCGATTCTGGTGCGGAGAGGAGTTTTGTTAGCCATGCATTCAAACATCTAATCAAATGTAAATCTCAACCTTTAACCGAAACGTTCACCGTCGAGATGGCTAACGTAGAGAAAGAAAGCGCGAACGACATATTCATAGGCTGTACTCTTACCTTAGGCAATCATTCCTTTCCTATCGATCTTATGCCTGTATCTATTAAGAGTTTCGATGTCATTATCGGTATGGATTGGTTGAGCCACAATCGTGCTGATATCCTTTCTTTCGAAAAAGCCATTCGTCTCAATCTTCCCTCTGGTGAAGCTCTCATGATCTATGGCGATAAACTCAGTTCAAACCTCCGCATCATTTCGTGCATTAAAGCCCAGAAACTTCTGCGAAAGGAATGTCATGCATTCCTAGCTCATGTCATTAACGAGAAGCAGGAAGTTAAAGACCTCGAGAGCATCCCCGAAGTCTGCAACTTTCCTGATGTCTTTCCCGAAGAGCTTCCGCGAATTCCTACCGAACGCCAAGTCGAGTTTTGCATCGACTTAATCCCCGGAGCTACCCCTGTAGCTAAGTCCCCTTACCGCTTAGCGCCAGCAGAAATGCAGGAGTTATCTAGTCAGCTCAATGAGCTGCTCAGCAAAGGATTCATCAGACCGAGTTCCTCACCCTGGGGAGCCCCGATCTTGTTCGTAAAAAAGAAGGATGGATCCTTCCGGATGTGTATTGACTATCGTGAACTGAACAAACTCACCGTTAAGAACCGTTACCCTCTTCCTCGAATCGACGGCCTCTTCGATCAACTTCAAGGAGCCAGCTACTTCTCCAAAATAGACCTAAGATCAGGGTATCATCAACTGCGAGTCCACGAGAGTGATGTTCCTAAGACAGCATTTCGGACTCGGTATGGTCACTACGAATTTGTAGAAATGCCCTTCGGTCTAACCAACGCACCGGCAGTATTCATGGACCTGATGAATCGGGTGTGCCGTTCTTTCCTAGACAAGTTCGTAATCATGTTCATCGACGATATACTTGTCTATTCCCGAAGTGAGGAAGAACACCGACAGCACTTGAGATTGGTGCTGGAAACTCTAAGGGCGGAGAAGTTGTACGCAAAATTCTCCAAGTGCGAATTCTGGATTCGAAAAGTAACCTTCCTAGGTCACGTGGTAAGCGAGGAAGGCATACACGTGGACCCTTCCAAAATCGAGGCGATAAAGAACTGGTCAGCACCGAAGACGCCCACAGAAATCCATCAATTCTTGGGTCTAGCTGGCTATTCTCGCAGATTTATCCAAAAGTTTTCCAGAATTGCCAAACCCTTAACCACTCTGACTCAGAACGGCGTACCCTTTTGTTGGAGTGAAAGGCAAGACACTGTGTTCCAAACGTTGAAGCAGGCCCTGTACAATGCACCTATCTTGTCTCTGCCCGAAGGAACGGAGGACTTCGTTGTCTACTATGATGCATCCAATCAGGGCCTAGGCTGTGTGCTCATGCAACAGGGAAAAGTCATTGCTTATGCCTCCAGACAGCTGAAAGCACACGAAGTCAACTACACAACGCACGACCTGGAATTGGGAGCAGTGGTCTTCGCACTGAAGATATGGAGACATTATCTCTAAGGAACCAAGTGCACTATCTTCACTGATCATAAAAGCCTGCAGCACATCTTCGACCAGAAGGAGTTGAACATGAGACAACGGCGATGGGTAGAGCTACTCAGCGACTATGAGTGCGAAATACGCTACCATCCCGGCAAAGCCAATGTGGTGGCAGATGCCCTTAGCCGGAAGGAATGCTCAAGTCGTAGAGTAAAGGCACTGACCATGACTATCCATTCCCATTTATCCGCGCAAATCAAAGAGGCTCAGCTAAAAGCCTTAAAACCAGAGAACATGTCGGGTGAAGCCTTGAGAGGAATGGAAAAGAACCTAGAGACCAAGGGAGACGGAGTCTATTATTTCATGAACCGGATCTGGACCCCAAGGTTCGGTGGTTATAGAGAGGTTCTCATAAACGAAGCTCACAGGACCAGATACTCCATTCATCTAGGTTCGAATAAGATGTACCTCGATCTCAAGAAGTTGTATTGGTGGCCTAACATGAAAGCAGAGATCGCTATCTTCGTAGGTAAGTGCCTGACTTGCGCCAAGGTGAAGGTCGAATACCAGAAGCCCTCAGGTCTACTCCAGCAGCCGGATATACCTGAGTGGAAGTGGGAAAGGATTACTATGGATTTTATCACCAAATTACCCAAATCTCCGAGTGGGTATGACACCATCTGGGTAATAGTCGATCGATTGACGAAATCCGCTCACTTCCTACCAATCAAAGAAACTTTCAAAATGGAGAGACTCACGCGAATCTACATCCAAGAGATAGTCCGACTGCACGGTGTGCCTGTGTCCATTATCTCCGATCGAGATAGCAGGTTCACCTCGAGATTTTGGCAGTCCCTGCAGAAAGCTCTTGGAACTAAGCTGGATATGAGCACAGCTTATCATCTGCAGACAGATGGACAAAGTGAAAGAACCATCCAGACTTTGGAAGACATGTTGAGAGCATGTGTCATTGACTTCGGTAAGTCGTGGGACACCCATCTGCCATTGGTCGAGTTTTCCTACAACAACAGTTACCACACCATCATCAAGGCTGCGCCTTTCGAAGCCCTATATGGCCGCAAGTGCAGATCCCCTCTATGCTGGGCGTAGATAGGCGACACGCAGCTAGCCAAGGGGCAAGTCCCTGACAGCACTCTCACTGGCCCAGAAATCATCCGCGAAACAACAGAAAAGATCATACAAATCCGAGAACGACTGAAGGCCTCACGAGATAGACAAAAGAGATAAGCCGATAAACGACGAAAACCCTTGCAGTTCCAGGTTGGAGACCGTGTCCTGCTAAAAGTCTCACCTTGGAAAGGCATGATACGCTTTGGAAAGCATGGGAAGCTAAACCCGAGATATATAGGACCATTCGAGATCCTCGCTAGAATCGGCCCCGTAGCCTACAAACTCCGTTTACCTCAAGAGCTTAGTAACATACATCCCGTCTTCCACGTCTCGAATCTTAAAAGGTGTTTATCCAACGAGACTCTTACTATTCCCCTCGATGAGATTGAAATCAACAAGAACCTCAACTTTGTGGAAGAGCCAATCGAAATCATGGACCGGGAGGTTAAGCGAACAAAGCAGAGTCGCATCCGGATAGTGAAGGTTCGCTGGAATGCCCAGCGTGGACCTGAATTCACTTGGGAGCGTGAGGATTCAATGAAACAGAAGTACCCCCACCTTTTTCCAAATCCATGATTTGTAATCTATTTTCGAATTTCGGGACGAAATTCAATCTAACGGGGGGATGATGTGACAACCCGAAACTTTTATTCTGTATGCTTGGTCAACTTTATCAACATTGAACTCGATTTTCGTTACCTTTTAACGCCGTTTAAGAGTTCGTTTAAGTGTTCTAAGCTTGAGTACAGCCGGGAATGAGATTAGGAATGAGTCAACAAGTCATATAGAGGCTAAATCGGGCCATACACCCTCTTGGGAGGTGTGTACGGCCGCACACATGGGTGTGCGGCCGCACACCCATCTTCCAGCCGCACACTCATCCCTATATATATAGGGTGACCCCCTTCACTCATTCCTTTCTTTTGGCTGCACTCTACTTTCTCTCTCTACTTTCTCTCTCTAGAAACTTCATCCAAGAACACTCTAAGGGCCTCAAAAACGTGAAGTACTCCATTATTCAGCTTTTTATACTGGTAAGACACCTTGATCTAAGCCTAAAACTCTTCATGTTCTTCGTGTTCTTCATCACTTGAAGGTGTACGGCCGCACACCTTCATAAGGTGGCCGTACACACCTCAAATACCCTCCAAAGTGAGAGTTTGACCCCCTATCTTCTAGTTGGACTTGGTTTGAACCTTAAAACACTGGAAAATCGACTTTTGGAGCATAAATGAAGAGTGTACGGCCGCACACCCCTGTGTACGGCCGCACACACACTCTGTACGGCCGCACACTCCTGTGTGCAACCGCACACACATCCTGGCCGCACACACACTCTAATGGCCATACACCTCCCCCGTTCGATCATTTATGGCTCCGACACTTAGTTCAAGCATTTCCAAGCCTTTAGGGTGGATTCCCGTCATGTTTTGTCATGGAATACCTTAATCTAATACATATATGTGTTACTATATGTTAATAGGATCCACTTGCGTATGAAACATCAGTTGACACTCAGCACTCGTAACCGATCGTACACCCGAATCCTACGTTAAACAGTAAGTTCATACCCCTACGCTTTTATAAGTTTTTATAACGTTTTCAGGGGGGAATACAAGCCAAACATAAAGGTTTTCACAACTTAAAAACTGATGCAATTACAATGGTTTTACGTTAAACATTTAGATACTTTATCCTTTTTGTAAAATGCGGAGCATAAGGAGCGTTTTCTAAACATAATTGCATAGTTTTCAGAACAATGCATAAACACAACTTACCAGTCAAACTATAATAGGTATAGTTTGGGGATTTCATTACCGGTTTTACAGAATCAAACTCCATGCAAAGTCAAACATATAAACTATGACAGATTTAGTTTAACCATACAGATAACAAGAGTATCTTACTAAATAATTATTTTGTGTATAATTATTTATACTCTACAACGTATACAACGATTTCGAACTCGAGAACAACCGAACTATATGTAAACTAGTTAATACAGGATTGTGAGATCTATCTTCGTTATGCCCTTCGGGGTACCAATAAATCCTCCCCGGTAGTATAACCAGAGTCTCCTGGAGGGAGAGCGTGGAATTTGTGAATAGATCTATTCGGGACCGACAATCCCACACCTGAACTGTTAGCTACAGTTAGGCGGGCACGCCTGGGGTGACAAATTTTGTAATCGTACGACGCCTGAAGAAACGTCAAGGAGGTCACGGGTCATATTAGTATGGTTATACGACTCACAATAAGTATAAACTAACATTTGTTTACGAGATTTCTTTCTTCAATAGTTTTATTTAATTAATAAAACTACTTATCTACTTACTGGAGGATACTCCAAGGATCTAACTCTTGGTTTTATTTGAGTAATAAAACTACTATTCATACTGGAGGTAACCAGGGTTTTCAAACGAAACATACTTTTCATACAGTAATCTACAAACATGTTAGAAAATATGGGATTTTCTTGGAAAGCATGCATACATATTTCAGAACTTGATATCAAAGGTTTTAGTCACGAATGATACTTACTTATCATAAAAAGAAATCAATTTTACAAATTCAGTGACTAGTTTTTCAAATACAAAAACATGCTTATGAACTCACCAGCTTTATGCTGATACGTTTTCAAAACCGCTTGTATTCTCAGGACAACAATAGACAGGTACCCGTGCCAGCTTTTGGAGAAGACGGAGCAAATTTTGGAGTCTCGTCTTTATCTTTTGCTACTTTCGAATATATTGACATGTACAAACTATGTTTTCAAACAGATGTAAATATTCATATTGTAATGTAATGGTTGTGTTTACTTTGATTGCTATGATACGATTATTGTGATACTACGCATGAAGTGACCCGCCCCCGGACGTTTCCGCCGTCCGTTCTAACGGTTCGGGGGTGTGACACATACCTTTTAGTAGTGGTTGATTGCTTGGAGTTTGAGAGCCTAGCACCAATAATGTGGATTCCTCAAATGGAAGTCACAAATCACCACAAACTTTGGAAACATTTAGAGATAGTATGAACACTTGTAGAAATCGGCCACCTTTGCTCACACACACACACTAGTGCCATTTCAAGTGCCACGGACTCCTTTTATAGTGTGGTGGATTAGGGTTACATCCATGTAAACCCTAATACCCATGGACTTTCTCATCGAAACAAAGATTCCATCTGCGAGATGCTTGTTTCAACCCATAAATGGATTTCTCAGGCTTATACACTCTATTAGGGTACTTTGCATCGACAAAACCCTCTGGCTGACTCATGTAAACATCCTCAGCCAACTTTCCATTAAGGAAAGCGGTTTTGACATCCATTTGCCATATTTTATAATCATGAAATGCAGCTATGGCTAGCATAACCCTAATAGACTTAATCTTCGCTACTGGTGAGAAGGTCTCATCATAGTCAACTCCCGGAGTGTGAGTAAAGACCTTCGCAACCAGTCGCGCCTTATAAGTGTGTACTTTCCCATCCATGTCGGTCTTCTTCTTGATGATCTATTTGCACCCGACTGTCTTACGACCCGGTACATTGTCAACCAAGTTCCAAACTTGATTGTCATACATGGACTAAATCTCGCTGTCCATAGCGTCTTTCCATTTAGGAGACTTGGGGCCTGCCATGGCTACCGTGTAGTTGTTAGGTTCATCCAAATTTACCAGTGTGCTATCACTGATAAATGTATCACCTTCAGTAGTAATATGGAAACACAAAAACTCAGGTGTATTTCTAAGTCTACTGGAACGCCTCAGAGGTAAGGACTCGTCAATCGGCTCAATAGGAGTTTCCTCCTCAGGTTGATCGCTAGTGTTTGAGGTTCCTTCACCACTTGACTCTTGAAGTTCTTCAAGATCAATTTGTCTCCCACTGTCTCCTTGGCCTATGAGCTCTCTCTCGCGAAAGACTCCTCTTCTTGCAACGAAGACAACATTGTCACTCGGTCTGTAGAAGACATAACCAAAGGATTTCTGTGGGTAGCCAATGAAAATACACCGCTCACTCCGAGGTTCAAGCTTGTCATGGGTCTCGCGCCTCACGAAAGCCTCGCAACCCCAAACCTATGTGTGCTAACGAGGGAGCCTTCCCTGTCCACATCTCGTGAGGTGTTTTGGCAACCTTTTTAGTTAGGACTCGATTAAGGATATGGGCGGCAGTCTCCAAGGCATACCCCCAGAATGAGATTGGTAATGAAGCTCGACTCATCATGGATCGAACCATGTCTAACAAGGTTCGATTGCGCCTCTCAGCCACACCATTAAGCTGTGGTATCCTAGGTGGCGTCAATTGTGAAACAATTCCACACTCCTTAAGATAGTCCAGGAATTCGATACTAAGATACTCACCACCTTGATCGGATCGAAGCATATTTATCTTCCTGCCCAGCTGATTCTCCACTTCTTGCTTAAACTCTTTGAATTTCTCAAAGGTTTCTGACTTATGCTTGATTAAGTAGACATAGCCATATCTACTGTAATCATCAGTAAAAGTCACATAGAAGTGGTTAGCATCCCTTTGTAGCAGTTCTGAAGGGCCCACACACATCGGTGTGTATGAGATCCAACAAACCCTCACCCCTTTCACAAGAACTAGTTAAGGGTGACTTAGTTATTTTTCCAAGTAATCAAGATTCGCAAGTGTCATCCGACCTTAAGTCGAATGACTCCAAAACTCCAGCCTTTTGGAGTTGGCCTATGCGCTTCTTGCTGACATGTCCAAGACGACATTGCCACAAGCATGCCTTATCCAATTCACTGGAAGAATCAATGTGCAACACATTATTTCCTAAGTTGTATACAACCATCACAGTTTCATATACACCATTACAAGGTAATGCTTTAAAATAAAAAACACCATTATAATAAGCATTAATAGCACCACATTCATTATCAAATGAAAAACTAAACCCTTGTTTGTACAAACCATGAAAGGAAATAACATTTCTCGCCATTTCAGACGAGTAGCAACAATTATTCAAATCTAGTTCTAACCCACTACTAAGCAATAAAGAGCAAACTCCAATCTTGGTGACAGGTGAAACCTTCCTATTCCCCATGATCAAGTTTATCTTCCCGTGCTCCACATCCTTACTTCTTTTTAGGCCCTGCACATCAGAACAAATGTGAATTCCACAACCTGTGTCAAGAACCCAAGAGTTAGAATGTGATGAGTTTTTAGATAGAATAGTATAAATACATGCATGGGTGGGTTTAACCTTCCCATCCTTAACATCCTGCAAGTATTTGGGGAAGTTTCGCTTCCAGTGCCCTTTTTCATGGCAATAGAAACACTCTCCTTCTTTTGGGATGGTCGAGAGAGTAGCAGAACCTCCTTTGGTTCCACTTGAAGAGGATCCATAGAAAGACTTTCCCTTACGGCTCTTGGAAGGAGCCTTCCTCTTCTTCCCCTTACCTTGCCCAATTTCCAGAACAGGGGCATTAGCAGTAGGAGTGGTTACAACAGATTTACCTTTGAGACCACTTTCGGCAGTCCTCAAAAGGCCCTGAAGCTTGCTCAGAGTGACTTCCTCCTTGTTCATATGATAAGTCATGCAGAACTGATCATAACATGGAGGTAAGGAGTGTAGAATAATATCTATAGCCAGCTACTCATCAAAGTTCACATTCAATTTGAGCAGACGGTCCACAAACCTTTGCATTTTCTGCAAGTGGCCCGTGATGGGTTCACCATCCTTCATCTTTGTTGTAGTCATGGAGCAGATGATTTCATACCGCTCTTGACGAGCACTCTGATGGTATCTTTCCATCAGGTCCTGGTGTATCTCAAAAGGGTAGAAGTCCTCATAGGAATTTTGGAGTTCAGGAGACATGCTGGCAAGCATGATACAAGCTACCTTGGTGGCATCTTTCTCATGTGCCGTGAAATCAGCAATCTCCAGAGGAGTATCAGCAGACTTATCGATATCCTTAAGCTCCTTGTCGAGGACATATTCCTTGTCCTCGTACCGAGTGACCATCCTGATGTTCCTAATCCAATCATTGAAATTAGTCCCATCAAAGATGACTCTCCCACAAAGGTTCATGAGAGAGAAGGAGTCGGTAGGGTTTGAGCCAGAAGCAGTGTTGGAAGACATCTGAAAAGAAAGAAAGCAAAGTTTAGAATAGATAAAAAGTCCTTAATATAACACCCAAAATGAAATATTAAGGCTAGGACCCAACACAATATTTTACAATTTGGAAAAGGGATGCCGTAATCCAACTTGCAAAATATTTGAAGGTAGGTAAATGACGATTTACCAATTTCCACCATGAAAACGAAATTTGTTAATTAAGTTTTAATTGGATTTGAAACTCCTAGATCCTTTGAGATTCATTGAATAATTCAATGGAATGTCTAAATCTTGATTATGCCCTTCAGGTTTGTGACTGGGATACCGAGGATCACAAACAAGGTGTGAATAACCATGCAAATGTACTTGGTACTCTCAATGTCAGTTATCACCTTAATCAATGTGTTGGTTAACCACACATGCTCCATTGACCTTATGATAAACATTAAGTTACCCTTTGCCACCCTTACTAGACCAAGTAAATGTGTCGGTTAACAACACACGCTCCATCAACAACTTGGTAAGGTGCAAAGTGTAATTTCATGGATTAGCATCAATTTCACATTTTCCTAAAGTAACTAAGATTGGGAATTTATAAAAGGTTTAGTTACTTTATTACTATCATTATACTTTTAATGAGAATTATAGTCTTTGTCCTACCCGTTCGGCTAACGACCCTCCACCATTCAAGGAAGCGGTGGGTGAGAGGGGACACCCATTAAACTGCCATTTTATAGGCAGTAACCTTATACCCCCCTTATAAACCGGCTTCGTGAATGAGGCCTACTAACGGTAAAACCGACTTGTCTTATACATATATATAAATATTAAACCTATAATATTATAATAGTATAAGGGTTGAACTTTAACTTTTAAAATTCTAAGGTTTGGAATTAAAGTTTCATTTAGTGAGACTTTACAAATTCCAAAACTTGAGGGCAATTTTTGAAACTTGTCAAAACTCTTCAAGTCCATAACATATGAGTTTAATGACATATTTAATAGAAAAACCTTTCATGTTCCATAACTTGAGGACAAGTTATGGACTCCTTTAAAAACATTTAAAAAATTATTTAACTAATACAATAATCAAATAATTCATAGAAGATACAATCAAACTCATATGAACAAGACAATTCAAATCAAACAAATTTCATATAATTTGCCTAACCATATAAACTAATACAAAACATGAAACTTTGACAATTATCTTTTAAATTGGATTAGCATCATCATTACCACATCAAAAACAGGCTTATAAGTTCAAAAACAGTTTATGGTAATGATCCTTGTCCAATTCCAACCGTAAAACTCGAAAATTTGCACTCGGGAGCAGCAACTCGTCGAGTGCATGAACTAACTCGGTGAGTTGGTCCGATTTGTGAGGGCACTCGGCGAGTCCACTGTCCAGGAAGCAGAAAATCGATTTTTTAAGCATTTGAAAGCAAGGAGCATCAAGTATATTGGAAAACAATACAAGTCTCTGATACCACTGATGGGTTTTGAGCATTCTAATAATCCTATGGTGTACATGCAACCCTAGATGCTTTGGAGTATCTATACTACGAAATTCTCTAATATACATGCAAACTTTCAAAATTCCAAAGCATCACCCTAACTAGCTTACTATGGAGTATCTATACTACGAAATTCTAGTTAGATGACATACCTTTTAGTGTAGTTGGAAACCTTGAAGCTTTAAGAGCCTAGCACCAATAATGTGAATGCCTCAAATGGAACCACAAATCACCACCAACAAATGGAAAAACTAGAGAGAGAATTCCTTGCTTTACAAAATCGGCTAGCACTCTTCTAAGTTCACTTACGTGCCAATTTTGGTAGCCTTAGGGTCTCTTATATAGTGTGGCAAACTAGGGTTACACCATGTAAACCCTAATGACCTTCCATATCCCTCATGCTCCATGGATTAAAACCTCCATGGAGTATCCATGGGTCACCACATGGGTTTAGCCCAACATAAAGAACTATGGACCATAAGCCCACTTTATAAGAATGAATGATTTACCACATCAACCCCTTATATTTAATTAGTCTCTTTTGATCACAAAATTAATTCCAAATTAATTCTTGATCAATACTAATTAAATAATATGATTTCATATTAATATATTAGAACTTATAATATATTAATAAATCATAATTATCCTCTTCTCAAAAGTTCATCCTTCAAATTGTCCTGGTGAAGTGCAACCCAAATGGACCATGCTACTCTCGGATCAAGTACATACCAAATATAGTTATGTACTTAGACACCTTATCCAACAAGAATGGCCTCCCTGATAGTTGTGGCCACCTCCTCAGCAATGATCATGCGGATCTCCTCGTCATTGGTACTCCCCCCCTAGGGTTGCTACGAGTAATCGCCATAGTCTCTCTGAAACACAAACATAGAAATCATTAGGGACTGGCTAAAGCGCACACACCATTACCCACCCCTACATGCTTCTTAGTATCCTAAGGTTCTTACTTGGGTCGCGTACAGGTCCGGTGTTTTTAGAAGTACGAGCCCAATACTACCTCCCACACCAACCCGTAGTTGTCCCAAGTCCTCCTCCTAGGATCCTAATTCACGGATATCAAATTACTCTCTCAGTAGATTCCTCAAATAAACATCTAGTTATCCTTACTAGATTACTCTGTGACTCAAAACTATCTCTCAAGAACTCCTGCCATGTACCTCTACTCAACCCAAACACAGAGCAAAAAGCAGATAATGTCGATCAATAGCATCCCCCTTGGCTAAGGCATCATGAATCAGGAAACTCTAGCTCTAAATTCCTGAAATACCTAGCCTACCATCTAGCATGCAGTTCTAATATCTCATAAGTATCTCATCTCATAATATAACAAGTAAATATTTTGGGAAATCACTGTTCGGGCTCTGGCTGATTGTACACACTGCTTCATCTCGTTTCCTCCTAAAATCTTTTACTCGTTTAGAAAATCATTTCTTTTTAGAAACATTTCTCAAATCCTCGGTTTGAGTCCAGATATACCCGAGGGTACATCTGAATCCCTCAAACCAAGGCTCTGATACCAACTTGTAACGCTCTAAAATTCTCAAATAAATTTTTCATTTTTAATTTCACGCAAAACAAGGTTTAACATCTCATACTCAGATCATAATTGTCTCAAAACACAATCACAAAAATTGTTTGACTCATATCCCAGAATCCTAAAAAGATAAATCAATAAGCTGGTGTGTACAATCATGTCGGCGCCTTCCCGCGATCCTGAGATGTACCTGAAACACATTTCACACAACATTATAAGCACAAAGCTTATTGAGTTCCCCAAAATACCATACACAAATAATTAGTCTCTCATGGCTATATCTCGATAAGGACCTTCCGGTCATGTGTCTCGGTGAAGATCCTCCGGTCTCACGGCTCGGGTTGGACCCTCCAGTCCTATATCTCAGTGAGAACCCTCCGGTCTCACATCTCGAATTGGACCCTCTGGTCCTATCTCAATAAATGTACAGAATAATATACAGCATAAATCACAAAGACAGAATGCATAATATCACATATCTCAGTACAAGCACATAAGACCCTCCGGTCAATAACATAGATAAGACCCTCCGGTCGCACAGTAATTACCACTCAGGTAAGTATAGTGAGAAGACTCACCTCGTAAGTAAAGAAAGTATGTCTCATGCTCAAACTGTCGGTCTAGACTCTGCCTACATATATCACAATCATCTCTAATCAACAACTTGCATTAAAAACTCCAAAGATGTTAAGCTAACTCCTCTACTAAATCTCAGAAAGGGTGAAAGACCATTTTACCGTTCCATGGTCTCCAAAGTCCACAATTTGACCAAACCCTAAAAGTCAAAGGGAGTCAACACTCAAGTCAACAGTTCATGTTGACTTAACTCGTCGAGTGCATCTATACGACTCGTCGAGTTCCTTCTGTTCTCAGAAAATCGGGAATAGTTCGAGTCAAATCTACGAGTTGTCTCAACAACTTGTCGAGTTTGCACAGTGTCCAGAATATCGGGGTAAACCCTAACCAACTCGTCGAGTTCCTTCAGCGCATTCTCTAATTCAGACGCTTTTAAGCGAGACTAAGGCCCCAAACTCTAGATCTAGCCTCCTAGGGCTGAGATACCACGTAAAGCTGCAAGCTTTACGTCCATGCATGGAATTAGGGGCTAACTTTTGCCAAAACAAGGCTCAACAAGGGGGTTTAAGGCATGAAGATTGGCCAAAGCTTGATAAAGCTTGAGTCTTTAGGCCTAAAGGGCCTAATAGTGTCCAGATCTGAAGTCTTAGCTTCAAGGCAAGCTCCAAACCAATAATGACTCAAGAAGAAGCTAGAATGGCCATAAACTCTCTAACTGAGAGCTCTAATAAACAAATGATCAAGGTAATGGCTTTTTACCTTCAAATGTCTGCAACAACTGAATGGATGTCGGATCTATAGACTCCTTCTTATTCCAAGCTCTTCACTCTTCAAGGAATGCACCAAAACACACACTCTTAGCCTTAACACACTCTCAAGATGGAAGGTAACTCGATTAGGGTTTGTCTCTGGGTGATAAGTGTTGGATTAGGTGTCTAAGCCCATAACTATTATTGTTATGTATTCGACCCGAGAGTAGCATGGTCCATTTGGGTTGCATATCATCAGGACAATTTGTTAGGATGGACTTTTGAGAGAAGGTTATTTATGGTTTATTAATATATTATAAGTTATAATATATTAATATGAAATCATATGTTTTAATTAGTATTGATCAAGAATTAATTTGGAATTAATTTAGTGGTCAAAAGAGACTAATTAAATCTATGGGGACTAATTATGGTAATTAGTTATATTTATATGTGTTGGGCTTATGATCCATGTTGGACCAAGTTTATGTATGGATACATAAAGAGTTGGGCCACATGAACCATGGATCATAAAACCCATGGATATGGGTTTGGGTTATACCCATAACTCTTAGAATTCAACACATATAAATACATATGTTATGACCTAAAAACCGCCACCCTAGAGTGTGTGTGCATGTTCTTGGAGTTCATGGTGGTTTTTGTGTGCATGGAATTCTCTCTCAAGTTCATCCTTTGTCCATGATGTGTTGTGATTCCACTTGAGGCTTCCACACTATTGGGGCTAAGCTCTTTGAGGCCAAATACACCAAGACTTCAAGTTCCATGAAAGGTATGTTATGCTAACTAGTATCTTATATGGTTTATGTTAAATGCATGCTAGTTGTAAGATTAATACCTTGGAAACCATTTGCATGTATAATTAGTGAAAACATAGATCCAAGGTATTTAGGGTTGTATGTGCACCATAGGATGTTGTAGTATACTAAAACCCAACAATAAGGTGATGAGGGAGGCGGGGTAAAGGACTTAAGTTCCTTTAAATAGGGTGAAAACCCTAAAAATTAGGGTTTTCTCACTCAGCTCCAACTCGTCGAGTTGAGTCCACCAACTCGTCGAGTTGGTTCTAAAATCACGCGGCCAATCCCAGTCTCTACTCGACGATTTGGGGCCTCCAACTTGTCGAGTTGCCCTAACAATATGCATAAAATAAACATTAAAACTTATACCTGGGATTCGGGATGTTACAGTACACTTGTGCCTCTTGTCAGCCGACCATAAATCAAGGGAAAAAAATGTTGACCAAAAGCTGTCAAGGAAAAGACAAAAGAGCATCTCCAGCGGTCCCCACCTAGACCACCCCTTTCATCAAAAAGATGGTAGGCCCTTACGTGTTTGGCTTTGATCCACGTAATTGGTTTCCATCTCCGACAAGCAGCATTGTCCGACTCGCTCCGATCCATATTGTAATCGACAATCCTCCAGCAACCATCACTTCACAGCAATACCCTGGCAGTCACCATCGTTGATTGCCATCTTCGGTAGCCGCCATCTCCGGTCACACGTCGTCACCACTAAACGGAGCAGCAAATGCCGTCACAGCATCACCTGACTCCAACCTTCTCTAGATCTACTTCGTCGGATCACCTCATGTTGGTTGTCGGTCATCTCTAGCTGTCAACCATTCTCAACACTGTCCACTCAACAGATCGGCGCCACCCACCACTGCTCCGACTCCCGTCTGCAGATGACGAAACTCAGGCGAAGAACACAAAAAAAAGATCGTGAAAATGAAATCGCCGACGACGTCTGCAACGATCTGCCTTCAGTGAATGACCCACCAGGTCGACGCTGTCGATGAAACCTCGATGCTTCGATCTCTTTATTACAGATTTAGGGCTAACATAAAAATATAAAAATACATCTCGGGGTTTTAGGGTTTATTATTTATTTATTTATTTATTTATCTATCTTATTTATTTACTTGTTTTATTTTATTTATTTTATTTTAAACGGGATGTTACATAGGAACTCTACAAGTACATCAAGACATCAACTTCAACTCCTCTTCTGCTCTTCTATCACTTTGACGATAGATATGGTAACAAAGATTAACTACACCGATTTTTATTCAGCAAACTGATGGTATAATACTTGTAATCAAAAGTTATTGGCAACCTTGGAGTAAATTCCTTTCGCCGCCTATGACAAATACGTTAAAACCTAATCCAAAAATGAAGATGGCGGTGACGGTGACCGGTGAAATCAGGTCGGGAAATCAGATATGGTAGTCGGTGAAACGAGATAAGAAAGGAGAGCATATGAAAGTGATTTTCGACGAGGGGACGGGTGAGGCGGAGGGTGGTGGTGATAAGCATATTAGGAGATGAGAAAAGGGACAGAGGTAGGCATAGGGTTGGTTTGCGACGTAGGGATGAATGTAGGCGGTCCAGTGATCCTAAGATTCTGGTGATGGTCCTATGATTCGGCAGAGGTCTAGTGGTCTCAATGGTGGTTTGGCGTGAAAATGAGATAAGAGAAACGAGACATTTGATATTGGTAGAGTAAGTTGGGTAAGTGATAGGTGGGGTATGGTATTTTTTATCTATCTAATTAATAAATTATAAATAAATTAAAAGTAAATTATAAAAAGAATAAATAAGTCGCTAAGAAGTGTTCTCACTTTCTCAATCCCGATAATTGTTTTCATTTGAACACACACACACACACACACACACACACACACACACACACATATATATATATATATATATATATATATATATATATATATATATATATATATATATAGGAGTAGGATCAATTGAGAACACCAAAAAGGTTGAGAAGGCAGGAACAGATCTGGAACTTTTAAATAATAAAATCTAAGGTTGTTATCAAACGGGCCATTTATGTAAATTCTAAAATTAATAGTATTAAAGTGTAACTTTTAAATGGTGAAAAGGGTAATACAGTAATTGTAGCTTTAGAAACATTAATTAATCCATATAACTTCTCAACCACCCACATGTTCCCTTTAATTTCCCGTCACTCTCTTCATCTTTCTTTGTAAATCTACGGCACGCCGCACGTCTCCATCTTCTGCAGACTAGCATCATAGAGTCCACCTTCATCATCCCATGTCGCAGCCACCATCTTCCCTCCTCCCTGGTCTAAACATCATCACTTGTATATGTTTGTGCTCTCCCTAAATCTCGATCAATTTCAACTACAGTAGGGCTCCATTTGTTCTAAAAAGGGAAAACAAAGGAGAGAGCTCAAGAAGATTCAACGAGAGATCGAGAAGGGTAATAAAAATCGTTTTGGCTGTTTTACTCAATTCTCGATCTACTCTTTGCTTTCTAATTGATTTTTACTTGTTCTAAATCATTAGTTCTGTGTAGGAAAATAAATCGATTCGTTCATCTGCGATTCTTTATAGTGCATCACCGGGTAACTAAAATTTCTTTATGTTCAACCCTTTTTCTCATTCTCGCATCTTTACTTGGCTGTGTTATCACCCTTGTGAAAATCTTGGTTACAAGCGGAGAACCTGATCATGAATTATGAATATTTGATTATTGATTGTATTTTGTTATGGAAATTTAAAGTTATTTTATTGATATTGTTATTCTTTTCCATTCATACGCCAAGTTTTCTCTTGTTTTTTTTGTATAATTTTTATGGATTCCTAGCTAATGTATTGAAAAGTTTAGGAAACATTATAAAAGTAGGTATGTAATATATTTTATTCATTATTGATTGTATATCTTCCATTACCGCTTGTAACATGATTCATTTCTGAATGGCGTTTTTTTTTGTGATTTTGTAATGTAAATTTGTTTTATCAAATTTAGGAAAATGGTGTGCCTAGTTCATTAAAGGTGTTTGGGATAGTGGAGGACTTTTAGGAAACATTCAAGATTATTTAGAAGTGTAATGCCCAAGTAGCCAGGTATTTCCTTTTGTTGCTTATTTGAGTAATAATATCACATTTTTGGGAGGAGGGTTGTACGTTGGGCGTACATAGTGTACGCACGTCGTACAATGGTGAGGCGCGAAGCGGGGGAAGCCCCTGCGTACACTGGGTGTGCCCATGCGTACGCTGGGCGTAAGCTGGCCAGATGCAAACCCTAAATTTTAGGGTTTGCACCTTATATAAACACCTTAAATTCGTCCCAACCTTCATTCTCTCATCCTCCACTGTCCCTAAAGGGCTAAAGTCGAACCCTGAGCCTCTTGCATGCATCTTGAGCTAATCTTGTGCATTTTTGGTGATATTTGGTGATTTTGAAGAAGGAGTAAGAAGAAGCAGTAAGAACGTGAAGAGGGCTTATAGATCCAGAAGTTTGGCATCATTTCTGACTCATTTGAGGTATAAAGCTTTAACCTTGACCATTCCATGCTTAGATCTAGTTTTGGGGTGTTTTATGTTGCATTTTGGCTCCATAGTTGAGGTTTCTTGTGTTTTAGTAGTTCCAGTCCATAAGAACTGTCCTTTTTGGATCTTGCAAGTGTTTGGAGCCATAAAAATCGGGCCTTGATAGTTTAGCCTCAACCATGCAAGTGTTAAATGGCCACAAAGTGTGTTTATGGACTTAGATCATGTCTTAGCCCCATCCATGTATGCAAAAGCATAAAGTTTATAACTTTATGGTTTAGGACGCCTTCTAGGGCCTGGATTTGTGTTCTGGATGTTAGGACTTAACTGATTAAGTCACAATGAAGCTTCTAAGGTGGATGGCCAGTACGTTGGGCGTACCCCCTGGTACGCTATACGTACTGAGTCAACTTCCCGTAACTGGTCAAGGCCAGCGTATGATGGGCGTACGTGCCAAGTACGTCGCGCGTACGCATGCAGTGGGTCAATTGTGGTTTTTGGGCCTGGATTAGTTGGGCCTCAAGCCCACTTGTGGATTAAGGCCTCTGGGCCTAGGCCTTGGATTTATGGTATTGGACCTTAAAGCTTAGTTGTATGGACTTGGATTTTTAACTTGAAAGTTGGGCCTTGGAAGGAAGAGGCCCAACGGGGAAAAGATTAGGGGACCTTTGCCTTATGTCATGAATCAAGGTTTGGGCCTCGGGACAGGTTTAGATCAAATGTCTAATTAGGGGATTTATTATGGTATAGGGAGAGGAGTTCCGAGTCATCTAAGGAGTACGATTTGAAATTCGCAGTTGAGGTGAGTCTCCTTTCGTGAATGTTATTATGTGGTAGTGGTAGGGGCGAAATAGACCCCGTAACCGGTTGAAATAAACCGGAGGGTAGGTCGGGCACCCAGATATGCCTGAAAATATGTTTGTGTTATATGTGGTATGGTGGGGGAAAATCGCTAAGCTTTGTGCTTAATGTTTTAGTTTGTGTTTCAGGTACTTCCAACTCAAAGGGGAAGGGGTCGGCTTGATCACGACGCATCACACTATGATTTTCCATAGTAGGGATTTTGGTACTTATGCTCTGATAATGTTTTTCCATGAATTGTCTTGATTATACACTATAACTATTTTGTGTTTTTGTATCAATGATGTTTTATGTTTGTGATTTGGTAAACTTAAAAATGAATTTTTGAGTCGTGTTTTTTGGGACGTAACAAGCTGGTATCTGAGCCTTGGTTTGAGGGATTCGGACATACTCTTGGGTGTATTTGAACTCAAATCGAGGGTTTGAAAGGTTTTTATAATAAAATTATATTTTCTAAAAACTAAAGACTTTAACAAAAGACAAAATGTATGATGTGTGTAATCGGTCGGGCTCAAGTAAGTTTTCCCCAAGATACCCATACCTATTATCTGCTATGAATTGATTATGAATATGTGAACTACATGTTGTTGGATATAGTGTCTAAGTCCATAAATATATTTGGTATGTACTTGACCCGACCCGGCATGGTCCATTTGGGTTGCATGGCATTGCAACACTTGGATAGACAAAAATGAGAAAAAGGACACTTAAGGTTTATTAATATAATATAAGTTCTAATATATTAATAATATTATTTAATTAGTATTGGTCAAGAATTAATTTAGAATTAATTTGGTGATCAAAAGTGATTGTGTAAATCATCCATTCTTATATAGTGGGCTAATGATCCATGGTTTATGGAGTTGGGCTAAAACCCATAAGGTGCTCCATGGATAGTCCATGGGGGTTATAAACCCATGGATCATGGGAAATGAAAAGCCATGTCAATTAGGGTTTACATGGTGTAACCCTAATTGTGACACAACTATAAAAGGACCCCCATAAGCTTTTAAAATCGGCACTAAGTGTAAGAACTAGAGGGCAAGCCGATTTTGTGTCATAGTGAACTTCTCTCAAGTTATTCCAAGTATTGTGGTGTTGTGTGAAGCATTTGAGGCATCACATTTGGGGTGCTAAGCTCACAAAGTCATCAAGGAATCCAAGCTACTAAAGGTATGTTATTCTACTTGATTTTTGTATTACAAGTTCCCCATAACATGCTAGTTAGGATGTAAACCTTGGAAAATGAAATTTGCATGTATATTAGAGAAAACATAGTTCCAAGGTTTCTAGGGTTGCATGTACACCATAGGAGTGTTAGAATCCTCAAAACCCATCAGTGGTATCAGAGCCTAGGCTTGTTTTTTGTATACTTGATGCAAACTGCTTGAAAAAGTCGAAAACTTTTCATTGTTCGTATGAACTCGCCGAGTCCATGGGGGGACTCGACGAGTCCAAGAGTAAATTCATCCTACTCACCGAGTAGGTTCATGCACTCGACGAGTAGAATGCCCTGTGAGCAGATTTTCGAGTTTTGCTGCTGGAAATGGACTAGAATCATTACCCTAAACTGTTTTGGACTTATAAAATCTGTTTTTTGAAGTGGTAATGATTATGCTAATCCATATTCAATGGTTATTATCAAATTTCAAGTTTTATATGTGTTAATATGATTCTTGAAATTGTTTGATATGAATGTTTATACTTATGAGTTTTAGAAGATCATAGGAATTATGTGTAACTTGCTTGTTAGTATGATTCTTGATCTTAATGCCTAATGATGGAGTTCGTAACTTGTCCTCAAGTTATGGATAACCAAAAGTCACTTCTTTAAAAGTGTCATTAAAGAATAAGAAGATACATAAAATGAAGAGTCTTCATTTTAATGGACCATCAAACTCATAACTTATGAAATGAAAACTCTTGAATAGTTTCAATACTTGCCCTCAAGTTTTGAAGTTTGTAAAGTCTTACACCCTAATACTTTAATTTCCAAATTGAACCTTAGAGTTTTAAAAGTTTAAAATTCAACCATTATACTATTATTATATTAAAAGTTTAAATATATAGATATGTATAATAATAAGTCAGTCTTACCGTTAGTAGGCCTCATTCACGAAGTCGGTCTATAAGGGGGTATAAGGTTGTTGCCTATAAAATGGCAGCTTAATAGGTGTCCACTCTCACCCATCGCTTCCATGACTGGTGGAGGGTCGTTAACCGAACGGGTAGGATAGGACCTTAATGATCATTAAAAGTATAATGAAATTATAAAGTAACTATACTTTAATAATTCCCAATCTTAGTTACTTTAGGAAAAATGTGAAATAGGTGCTAACCCATGAAATTACACTTTGTACCTTACCAAGTCGTTAGTGGAGCGTGTGTGGTTAACTGGCACACTAACAAGGGCTAGTAAGAGTGGCAAAGGGTAACTTAGTTTTGTCAAAGATCAATGGAGCGCGTGTGGTTAACCGGCACATTGATTAGGTGATAAAAGTTAAGGGTACGAAATCAATTTGCATGGTTATTCACACCTTGTTTGTGATCCTCGGCACCCTAGTCACAAACTTGAGAGGGCACAATCGAGATTCAAACATGCCATTGAAAGTTCAATGTATCTCAAAAGATCTAGGAATTTCAAATCCAATAAAACTTAATAATTTGTTTCGTTTTTGTGGTGGAAATTGGTAAATCGTCATTTACCTACCTTCAAATATTTTATAGCTTGGATTACGGCATCCCTCTTCCAACTATAAATAGTTTGTTGGGTCCTAGCCTTAATATTTCATTTGGGTGACTTATTAAGGACTCTTTATCTAATAAAACTTGTCTTTCTTTCTTTTCAGATGTCTTGCAACACTGTTACTGGCTCAAACCCTACAGGCTCCTTTTCCCTAATGAACTTGTGTGGGAAAGTCACTTTTGATGGTTCCAATTTCAATGAATGGATTAGGAACATCAGAATGATTACTCGCTATGAGGGCAAAGAGTATGTCCTCGATAAGGACCTAAAGGTTATCGATGAGACGACTGCTACTCCTGAGGAGATTGCTGAGTACACTACCCATGAGAAAGATGTCACTAAGGTGTCTTGCATCATGCTGGCCACAATGACAGCAGAACTCCAGAAATCTTATGAAGATTTCTACCCTTTTGAGATGCACCAGGATCTGATGGATAGGTACCATCAGAATGCTCGTCAGGAGAGGTATGAAATCATTTCCTCTATGATAACAGCTAGGATGAAGGAGGGAGAATCCCTCACCGGTCACTTGCAGAAAATGCAAAGGTTTGTGGACCGGTTATTGAAGCTTAATGTGGACTTCCCTGAGGACATGGCGATTGACATCATTCTCCATTCCTTACCTCCAAGTTATGATCAGTTTCGTATGAACTATCATATGAACAAGGAGGAAGTCACACTAAGTAAGCTTCAAGGACTTTCAAGGACCGCTAAAAGTGGCCTTAAAAGTAAATCAGTTGTTACTCCTACTCCTACTACTGCTCCTGTCCTGGCAATTGGGCAGGGAAAGGGGAAGAAGAGGAAGACCCCTTCGAAGGGTACCAATGGAAAGTCTCTTGATCGCTCCTCTTCAAGTGGAACCAAGAAAGGTTCCATTCCTCCTTTTTCAAACCCAAAGGAAGCACAATGCTTCTACTGCCAGGAAAAGTGGCACTAGAAGCGAAGCTGCCCAAAATACTTGCAGGATGTAAAGGATGGGAAAGTTAAACCCACCCATGCAGGGCCTAAGAAGAAGTGAGAAAGTGGAGCACGGGAAGATAAACTTAATCATGGGGAATAGGAAAGCATCACATGTTACCAAGATAGGAGTTTATTCTTTATTGCTTAATAATGGGTCACTTTTAGATTTGAATAAATGTTGTTACTCGTCTGAAATGGCGAGAAATATTATTTCTTTTCATGGCTTGTACAAACAAGGGTTTACTTTTTCATTTGATAATGATAATGGTGCTATTAATTTTTATTACAATGATGTATTTTACTTTAAAGCATTACCTTGTGATGGTCTATATGAAGCTGTGAATGTTGTAGATAGTCTAGGAAATAATGTGTTGTGTATTGATTCTTCAAATATTTCAGACAAAGCATACTTGTGGCATTGTCGTCTTGGACATGTTAACAAGAAGCGCATAGGCCAACTCCAAAAGGCTGGAGTTTTGGAATCATTTGACCTAAAGTTGGATGATAGTTGCGAGTCTTGTTTACTTGGAAAAATAACAAAGTCACCCTTCACTGATACTTGTGAGAGGGGTGAGGGTTTGTCGGACCTCATACACACTGATGTCTGTGGACCCTTCAAAACTGCCACAAGGGATGCTAATCGCTAATATGTGATTTTTACTGATGATTATAGTAGATATGGATATGTCTACTTAATCAAGCATAAGTCAGAAACCTTTGAAAAGTTCAAAGAGTTTAAGCAGGAAGTGGAGAATCAACTGGGCAGGAACATCAAGATCCTCTGATCCGATCGGGGAGGAGAGTATCTTAGTATCGAGTTCCTTGACTATCTTAAGGAATGTGGGATTGTCTCACAATTGACACCTCGTAAGACACCACAACTGAATGGTATGAATGAGAGGCGCAATCGAACCTTGTTGGACATGGTTCATTCCATGATGAGTCGAGCTTCGTTACCAATCTCATTCTGGGGGTATGCCTTAGAGACTGCCGTCCATATCCTAAATCTAGTCCCTACTAAAAAGGTTGCCAAAACACCTCATGAGATGTGGACTGGGAAAGTTCCCAATTTGGACCACATCAAGATTTGGGGTTGTGAGGCCTTCGTGAGGCATGAGTCTCATGATAAGCTCTAACCTCGAAGTGAGAGGTGTATTTTCATCGGCTACCCACAAAGATCCTTTGATTACCTCCTCTATAGACCTAGTGAGAATGTGGTCTTTGTAGCTAGAAGAGGAGTCTTTCGTGAGAGAGAGTTCATAACCAAGGAAACAGTGGGAGGAAAATTGTAACCCCCCATTCCTGGTACAAAAGTAATTCTCTAAATGTTCATTTTATAAGAGCTACTCGACGATTTGGTAGCCCTAACTCGTCGAGTAGGTGCGAGCTGGACCGCGGGGTTTAAGTGGACTACTCGGTGAGTCAGAAATCGACTCGGCGAGTAGGTCCATCAGGAGGAAACCCTAATCCTTAGGGTTTGCACCCTATTTAAGCATCATTATGAGTCCTCACCCCAACCTCCATCACCTCCACAGTCCATTCTCGAAACCCTAGCAACCATTGAGTGTCTTAAAGCCTTTCTTGCCATTTTTGTATGATTTGAAGTTAGGAGAAGGAAGAGACCCATTGGTGATTCAAGAAGAGGCAGAAGATCCAGAGTTTTAGTTGCATTTCAGAGCTCTTGAAGGTATAAAGTTTGTACCTTGACTTATTTTCACTTAGATCTTCTTGAAAGCTTTTTGTTGCCACTTTTGGGGTCCTTTCCAAGATAATTTCGGGTAGAGAGCTTTTGGGTCTATAAGGACTTTAGATCTAGGCACTCTTGAGCTCCAGAAGCTCAAAGTTACCACCTTTATTCAGCCAAGATCCCATTCTATGCCCTAGACTCTCATTTCTAGCTTGTTTTGGGTGATTTAGCTTCATTGCATCATGCATGCACGTAAAGTTAGCAACTTTACGTGTTATTCTAGCCTAAGGAGTCCAGATCTATGAATTGGAGGCAGTGGAATCACCTAGGAACAATTGTATAGTCTGAACATGCAATGGACTCGCCAAGTTGTTCTTGGAACTCGACGAGTCGGATCAATGTCCCCAACCCCTTCTTCGATTATGAGTGATACCACTAAGTTAAGGAGATGACTCAGCGAGTTGGGCAGGAGTGAGACACAGAAACAAAGGAGCTCGATGAGTCCAAGGTGGGACTCGACGAGTAGAATCGAGATGTCCCGATGTTATGACCGTTTGAACTCGACGAGTCGGAAGAGGGACTCGGCGAGTTGGTTTGACTGAGAGTTGACTTTGACCTTAGCGTTGTCTCTGGTCAGAAGGGTAAAATGGTCATTTTACCCTGAGAGTAGTTATCAGTATTTGATTTACTGTTTATGGGATTTGTAGCCGGGGAGTTCCGGAGCAGCAGTCAGACAGTTTCAGATTTAGCATCTCAGCAGCCAGCGTTTCGAGGTGAGTTTCCTTCCAGTAGGAATGGGTCTACGGCCACAATGCCGGCCCATTTAGTTAGCAGTAGTTTCGGACTTCGGTTCGATGCAGTAGTTCAGTGTGCTCGATGTCTTTGTGATTCAAGCATGTCTTTGTGTTATGTGTTCCGGACTTCGGTCTGATGCAGTATGCAGTATATGTGTTTATGCTAGTAGTTATGATTATGCTATGCTATGTTCAGTCAGTTCCAGACTTCGGTCCGATGCAGTGGGCAAGGCCCTGGTTAGTTCCGGACTTCGGTCCGATGCAGTTTCCGGACTTCGGTCCGATGCAGAGGGCAAGGCCCTGGTTAGTTCCGGACTTCGGTCCGATGCAGAGGGCAAGGCCCTGGTTATTTCCGGACTTCGGTCCGATGCAGTTTCCGGACTTCGCTTCGATGCAGTGGGCAAGGCCCAGTAGTTGCTTTATATGTTATTGTATGGTATGTGTAGTTTGGGGGAGCTCACTAAGCTTCGTGCTTACAGTTTCAGTTTTGGTTTCAGGTACTTCAGCTAGCAAAGGGAAGGGCTCGGGATGATGGCATGGCACACACCATAGTTTTAGCCTGGGAGTTAGACTCTGATATTTTGATATGATCTTGACACTAGTTCCGATTTGATAAATTTATTATGACATTTTGAGACGTATGATCCATGGATTTATCTTTTAATATTTGATATTGTGGTTTAGTAAAGTTTTCAAACAAAAATTTTTGGGTTGTATTTTTTGGATATTTCAAGTTGGTATCAGAGCCTTGGTTTGAGGGATTCAGGCACACTCTCGGGTGTGACTGGACTCAAACTAAGGAAATGGTAAAAAAAAATTTCAAAAGAAAAATGTTTTCAAAGGAATTTTTGAAAAAGAAAACTTAAAAAGAAAAGAGTTTTAGAAAAGCAAAGAGAATTTTTAAAAAGAAAAGAACTTTGAAAAGAGAAAAAGGGTGTGGTGCATGCAATCAGCCGAGCTCAAGTAAGTACTCCCAAATTACCCGTACAAGTTTAGGCTATGATTATCAGTTTCAGTTTCAGTAAAACAGCATGCTAGAATAGGAGTAAGGATCTAGGAGGATGCCTTATGTGCCTGTTATATATGTTTCAGCTATATGAAAATTGCATGCTAGTATTGAGTAGACAGTAGTAGGATAGCCTGTTTAGGTTATGCCTAATAGTATGAGCTTAGCATTGTATGCTAGTACAGTTTCTTGTTATGAGGATAGGATTGCTGGAGTAGTCTCCTGTGTCTGAATGCTGCTTGCTTTGTGCTTTGTGGGACTCTGCATGATGGGAGTTAGTCATTAGGTGAATACGTCACGTCACATGTGATCAGGGTTGAATAATCTCAGAGTGCTGAATTTGGCCCTATTGCGCAGCTCTTGTTTGAGTCTAACCGTTGTAGGGACGAGTCTTCTACTCGAAGGATTATCTGAGCCTCGTCACATGTGATGGTATTCGGGTAATGGCTAATTAGCATTACAAGGAGGCCTTCAGCAGCTGAGGACTGGGTTGGGTGGAGTCAGAGATTTCCCTAGGGCAAGCCTAGGATGAGAGTAGCAGAGATCAGTAGCAGTAGAAGTGACTTGGTGGAGTCAAGGCAGTTCTTGAGGAAAGTACGGATAGATGTGGAAGGTAGTATGGGCCCGTACTACTGAAAGCAGAGGATCCGTACTTGAATCGAGGAAGGCTGAGATGAGGCCAAGAAACTTGTAGTAGTAGCGATCCCTCGAGATATATCAGTGTTTCTGACGTTTGTCATGATGTGTTTTCAGAATGGTGGTTTTACGCCCTAGGCCAGCAGTCGGCAATTCAGGAGCCGGCGAGGGATCAGGATCTGGCTCGGGGGCCGAGCATCTAGATGAGCTGACCAGGGAGTTCCTCTCTTCAGAGGTTACTCACACCATACTTGAGCAGACTCCTGTGATCTTCGGTTCGATCAAGGAGGGTATTTTAGAGCTGGTGGACGAGAGGTTGAGAACCTTCTGTGCTGAGGTGGCGGCCATGATGGGGTCGCGCACACTCACCTTCAGGGAGTTCCGGGCTTGTGGAGCTCCAGACTACCATGGGGCGCGGGATCCCATTGCGAGTACCAGGTGGTTGGCGGATGTCGCCAATGCGTTCCGCACCAGCATATCCCGAGGGGGACAAGGTCAGACTAGCATCTTGTCTTCTGAAGGACAGGGCATGAGATTGGTGGGAGGAGATAGGGCATGTTATCAGAAATGATGCAGCTCTTGATGCGATGACCTGGGCTGATTTTACTACCAGGTTCAGAGCCGAGTTTGCACCGGTTATTGAGGTGCAGCAGTTAGCCAGGGAGTTTCACGATCTTACTCAGACTACAGAGACAGTGGCGGAGATTACCGCCAAGTTTAGGGAGAGGGCTCTTCTCGTTCCTCAGTACGCGGATGATGAGGAAATGAATAAGGCCCGTTATCATGAGATGTTGCGGAGTGATATCCGGCAGTTTGTGAGCCGGTCCAGCTGTAAAACGATGGATGACATGATTGCGAGGGCTCGTGAAAGAGAGATAGATTTGGAGATGGAGAAGAAGAGGAAGCCAGAGGCGGCGTCTGGCACAGGGAGTTTGGGCAAAAATCCCAAGGTATCAGACAGCAGAGCCACAGTAGGTGTGGCAAGTGTGGGAGATTTCACGATGGGGTGTGCAAGGCAGGGATCTCCGGCTGCTTCAAGTGCGGTCGGACCAGACATATGAGTAGAGATTGTACAGCTACTACCACTACTACCACAGCATCTGATCTGATTTGCTTCCATTGCAATCAGAGGGGACATAAAAAGTCCCAGTGTCCGAGTTTAGCAGCAGCAGGGAAGGTGGCAGCACCTGCCCCTGCTACTTTGAGGATTACAGACGGCCGTCAGGGTCGGGCTGAGGCGCCAGTGGCGAAGAGTAGAGCTTTCCAGATGACAGCAGAGGAGGCGCGGGCGACTCCTGATGTGGTGACGGGTATGTATTTTCCTCTTATCTCTGTATTTGATATTGATTGTTTCTCATAGTTATATGTTTTCGTATAGGGTCGTTCTTAGTGAACGGCATTTCAACTACAGTATTGTTTGACTCGGGGGCTACCCGATCATTTGTTTCACTTGCGCTTAGCAAGAGGTTTAGCAGAGCTCCGGGGGAGCTGGATTGTCCACTTGAGGTTGAGATAGCGGATGACAGGACCGTCAGGGTCGCGAGAGTACATAGGGGGTGCTCGCTGCAGTTATTTGATGAGCAGTTTTCAGTGGACTTGGTTCCTATTCCCCTGCGAGGGAATAAGATTATAGTGGGTATAGATTGGCTGAGCCCCAATGGGGCAGTGATTGATTGTCAGTTGCAGTTAGTGAGGGTACGCACTCCCAGTAGGGGAGAGTTAGTGATTCAGGGCGAGAGGCCACAGCGCGGACCAGTTCTTTGTTCAGCAGCGAGAGCGAGGCGCTACGTTCAGCAGAGTTGTGCGGGGTACATCGCCTACGTTATAGATGCCCGGGAGAAGGGTAAGTCGACAGTTGACGATGTACCAGTAGTGCGAGAGTATCCGAACGTATTCCCAGAGGACTTGCCTGGGATACCTCTAGAAAGACAGGTCGAGTTTCGGATTGACCTGGTTCCGGGTGCGGCTCCGATAGCCAAAGCACCGTATCGGTTGGCTCCTCCAGAGATACAGGAGTTGTCTACGCAGCTACAGGAGCTGCTAGACAAGGGTTTCATCAGGCCGAGTAGTTCACCATGGGGAGCCCCGATCCTGTTCGTGAGGAAGAAGGATGGGTCGCACCGTATGTGCATAGATTACCGGGAGCTAAACAAGGTAACGGTGAAGAACCGTTACCCACTCCCGAGGATAGACGATTTGTTTGACCAGCTTCAGGGAGCATCTTGGTTCTCCAAGATTGATCTACGGTCAGGATATCACCAGATGCGGGTCAGGGATGAGGATGTGTAGAAGACCGCTTTTAGGACCCGCTATGGTCATTATGAGTTTGTGGTGATGCCGTTCGGGCTCACCAACGCTCCAGCCGCGTTCATGGATCTCATGAACCGCGTATGCAGACTGATGCTGGATCGGTTTGTGATAGTGTTCATTGATGACATCTTGGTTTATTCCAAGACTCAGGAGCAGCATGAGGAGCACCTGAGAGAGGTGCTGGAGACACTGAGGAGGGAGAGATTGTTCGTGAAGTTCTCCAAGTGCGAGTTCTGGTTGCGCGAGGTGCAGTTCCTTGGTCACCTCGTCAACCAGAAGGGTATACTAGTAGATCCGGCCAAGATAAAGGTCGTGATGCAGTGGGAGGTCCCGTGGTCTCCAACTGAGATTCGGAGTTTCCTAGGACTGGCAGGGTACTACAGGAGATTCATCCAGGATCTCTCCAAGATAGCAGTTCCGCTCACCCGACTGACCAAGAAGTCGGTGGTGTTTCGCTGAGGGCCTGAGCAGCAGGCAGCATTTGAGACCCTCAGACAGAGATTGTGCGAGGCGCCGATTCTCACCCTGCCAGAGGGAGTAGAGGATTTTGTAGTTTACTGTGATGCTTCGATCACGAGTATGGGAGCAGTGTTGATGCAGCGAGGGCATGTGATAGCTTATGCCTCTAGACAGTTGAAGCCTCACAAGGCTAACTATCTGACGCACGATTTAGAGCTGGGGGCAGTGGTGTTCGCCCTCAAGATTTGGAGACATTACCTCTATGGGGTCCGCTGTATCATTTACATGGATCACAATAGTTTGAGGTACCTCATGGATCAGCCGAATCTGAACATGAGGCAGCGCCGATGGTTAGACGTGGTAAAGGATAACGACTGTGATATCCTTTATCTTCCGGGCAAGGCCAACGTAGTGGCCGACGCCCTGAGCCGCAAGGCGGTAGCTGCCCCGATCAGGGATATTTGTCTGAGGATGACAGTGATTTCTCCATTGTTGGAGCAGATTAGAGAGGCACATGTTGAGGGCCTGAAGGAAGAGAGGCAGAAGTGTGAGAGGATTGTTGGCCGAGTAGCTTCCTTTGACTATGACAGTCGAGGATTGTTGACCCTTCATGGGAGAGTTTGGGTACCGTACTGGGGAGGAGTACGGCAAGTACTGATGGATGAGGCCCACAAGTCTCGGTTCTCCATCCACCCGGGGGCGACGAAGATGTACAGAGATCTTCGACCCGATTATTGGTGGCCCTGCATGAAGCGAGACGTAGCTTGGTATGTGGAGAGATGCCTGACCTATAAGAAGGTCAAGGCGGAACATCAGAGGCCCCACGGTAAGATGCAGCCATTAGACATTCCTGTGTGGAAATGGGAGGATATCACTATGGATTTCATCACTAAGCTTCCCAGGACCGCACGTGGAGTTGATTCGATTTGGGTCATAGTGGATCGGCTGACCAAGAGCGCGCATTTCATACCGATTCAGGAGAGCACATCGGCCGAAAAGTTAGCCGATATTTATGTGCGCGAGGTAGTGGCACGGCACGGAGTGCCTGTATCGGTAGTATCAGATCGAGACGTCCGATTCACTTCCAGGTTTTGGAAGCGGTTCATGACGAGGTGGGGACTCGTCTTCACTTCAGCACCGCTTTCCACCCTCAGACGGACGGGCAGAGCGAGAGGACGATTCAGACTCTCGAGGACATGTTGTGGGCATGTGTTCTAGATTTTGGTGGCAGTTGGGATACGTATCTTCCATTAGCGGAATTTTCGTATAACAACAGTTACCACGCCAGTATTGACCGCCCTCCTTTCGAGATGCTTTATGGGAGGAAGTGTAGGACCCTGATTTGTTGGGGTGAGGTCGGTCAGAGGGTCATCGGGAGCACTAAGGTGGTGCTCAAGACCACAGAGTTGATCCAGCATGTCCGTAGCAGACTGCAGACTGCGCAGAGTCGACAGAAGAGCTACGCCGACAGGAGGCGATCGGACTTGGAGTTTCAGGTGGGTGATATGGTCCTCCTGAAAGTGTCACCCTGGAAGGGTGTTATCAGATTTCGAAAGAGGGGCAAACTAGGCCCCAGATTCATTGGTCCGTTTAGGGTTTTGGCCCGGGTTGGTCGGGTTGCTTATCGGTTAGATCTTCCAGCAGAGCTCAGCCAGATCCACAGCACGTTCCATGTTTCTCAGTTGCGGAAGTGCTTAGTGGATGATTCAGCAGTGGTACCCCTGGAGGACATTCAGGTTGACGATAGCCTGAACTATATCGAGAGACCAGTGGCGATTCTAGATCGCAAGGTGAAAAAGCTGAGGAACAAGTCAGTAGAGTTAGTTAAGGTGCAGCGGCAGCACCGCAAGGGTTCGGAGTGGACGTGGGAGCCCGAGGAAGAGATGAGGGAGCACTACCCGGAGTTGTTTTCAGATTCAGCAGACATCGAGGACGAAGTCTAAGACAAGTGGGGGAGAATTGTAACGCCCCATTCCTGGTACGAAAGTAATTCTCTAAATGTTCATTTTATAAGAGCTACTCGACGAGTTGGTAGCCCTAACTCGTCGAGTAGGTGCGAGCTGGACCGCGGGGTTTAAGTGGACTACTCGACGAGTCGGAAATCGACTCGGCGAGTAGGTCCATCAGGAGGAAACCCTAATCCTTAGGGTTTGCACCCTATTTAAGCATCATTATGAGTCCTCACCCCAGCCTCCATCACCTCCACAGTCCATTCTCGAAACCCTAGCAACCGTTGAGTGTCTTAAAGCCTTTCTTGCCATTTTTGTGTGATTTGAAGTTAGGAGAAGGAAGAGACCCATTGGTGATTCAAGAAGAGGCAGAAGATCCAGAGTTTTAGTTGCATTTCAGAGCTCTTGAAGGTATAAAGTTTGTACCTTTACTTATTTTCACTTAGATTTTCTTGAAAGCTTGTTGTTGCCACTTTTGGGGTCCTTTCCAAGACAATTTCGGGTAGAGAGCTTTTGGGTCTATAAGGACTTTAGATCTAGCAACTTTACGTGTTATTCTAGCCTAAGGAGTCCAGATCTATGAATTGGAGGCAGTGGAATCACCTAGGAACAACTGTATAGTCTGAACATGCAATGGACTCGCCGAGTTGTTCTTGGAACTCGACGAGTCGGATCGATGTCCCCAAACCCTTCTTCGATTATGAGTGATACCACTGAGTTAAGGAGATGACTCAGTGAGTTAGGCAGGAGTGAGACTCGGAAACGAAGGAGCTCGACGAGTCCAAGGTGGGACTCGACGAGTAGAATCGAGATGTCCCGATGTTATGACCGTTTGAACTCGACGAGTCGGAAGAGGGACTCGGCGAGTTGGGTTGACTGAGAGTTGACTTTGACCTTAGCGTTGACTCTGGTCAGAAGGGTAAAATGGTCATTTTACCCTGAGAGTAGTTATCAGTATTTGATTTAGTGTTTATGGGATTTGTAGCCGGGGAGTTCCGGAGCAGCAGTCAGACAGTTTCAGATTTAGCATCTCAGCAGCCAGCGTTTCGAGGTGAGTTTCCTTCCAGTAGGAATGGGTTTACGGCCACAATGCCGGCCCATTTAGTTAGCAGTAGTTTCGGACTTCGGTTCGATGCAGTAGTTCAGTGTGCTCGATGTCTTTGTGATTCAAGCATGTCTTTGTGTTATGTGTTCCGGACTTCGGTCTGATGTAGTATGCAGTATATGTGTTTATGCTAGTAGTTATGATTATGCTATGCTATGTTTAGTCAGTTCCAGACTTCGGTCCGATGCAGTGGGCAAGGCCCTGGTTAGTTCCGGACTTCGGTCCGATGCAGTTTCCGGACTTCGGTCCGATGCAGAGGGCAAGGCCCTGGTTAGTTCCGGACTTCGGTCCGATGCAGTTTCCAAACTTCGGTCCGATGCAGAGGGCAAGGCCCTGGTTAGTTCCGGACTTCGGTCCGATGCAGTTTTCGGACTTCGGTCCGATGCAGTGGGCAAGGCCCAGTAGTTGCTTTATATGTTATTGTATGGTATGTGTAGTTTGGGGAGCTCACTAAGCTTCGTGCTTACAGTTTCAGTTTTGGTTTTAGGTACTTCAGCTAGCAAAGGGAAGGGCCCGGGATGATGGCATGGCACACACCACAGTTTTAGCCTGGGAGTTAGACTCTGATATTTGGATATGATCTTGACACTAGTTCCGATTTGATAAATTTACTATGACATTTTGAGACGCATGATCCATGGATTTATCTTTTAATATTTGATATTATGGTTTAGTAAAGTTTTCAAACAAAAATTTTTGGGTTGTATTTTTGGGATGTTTCACAAATTGACTTTAAATAAATTCAATAGTCAAGTGGCGAAGGAACCTCAAACCCGAGCAATCAACCTAAGGAGGAAACTCCTGTTGATAGACTGACGAGCACATACCTCTGAGGCGTTCCACAAGAGTTAGGAATGCACCTGAGCATTACTATGGTTTCCATATTAATGTGGAAGGTGATACACTTATCAGTGATAGCACACTGGTAGGTCTGGATGAACCTAACAGCTACACGGAAGCCATGGCAGGCCCTGAGGCTGCTAAATGGAAAGAGGCTATGGACAGCGAGATACAGTCCATGTATGACAATCAAGTTTGGAACTTGGTTGACCATGTACCAGGTCGTAAGACAGTCGGGTGCAAATGGATCTTCAAGAACAAGACCGACATGGATGGTAATGTACACATGTATAAGGCGCGACTGGTTGCAAAAGGCTTTTCTCAAACTCTGGGAGTTGATTATGATGAGACCTTTTCACCAGTAGCAAAGATTAAGTCTATTAGGGTTATGTTAGCCATTGCTGCATTTCATGACTATGAAATATGGCAAATGGATGTCAAAACCGCTTTCCTTAATGGAAAGTTGGCTGAGGGTGTTTACATGAATCAGCCAGAGGGTTTTGTCAGTACAGAGTACCCTAATAAGGTGTGTAAGCTTGAGAAATCCATCTATGGATTGAAACAAGCACCTCGCAGATGGAATCTTTGCTTCGATGAGAAAGTCAAAGAGTTTGGCTTTTCGAGGAGCGAGGATAAGTCATGTGTATATGTTAGGGCTAGGGGGAGTATAGTTAGCTTTTTGGTGTTGTATGTGGATGACATACTACTCATAGGAAATGACATCCCAACCTTGCAGGAGGTTAAGTCCTGGCTTGGGAAGTGTTTCGCTATGAAGGGCCTTGGGGAAGCTGCCTATATCCTAGGGATAAGGATATTGAGAAACAAGAGTAAGAGACTAATTGGACTTAGTCAGAGTACTTACTTGGATAAGGTGCTGAAGAGGTTCAGTATGCAGGATTCCAAGAAAGGGGAATTACCGATCCAGAGTAACGCCAAACTGAGTAAGACTCAGAGTCCGAGTACAGAGGCTGAGATAGCTGAGATTATTCATGTACCATATGCTTACGTTGTGGGCTCAATCATGTATGTTATGACTTGTTCTCACCCTGATGTGGCCTTTGCCTTGAGCATGGTCAGTAGATATCAAGGGAACCCTGGTAAGGCTCACTGGACTGCGGTAAAGAACATTCTCAAGTATTTGCAGAGGACTAAGGACTGGGTCCTTACCCTTGGTGGCAGTAATGACTTGAGAGTGGCAGGGTATAGCGATGCTAGCTTTCAGACTGATAGGGATAATTTCCGCTCTCAGTCAGGCTGGGTCTTTATCCTAAATGGAGGAGCAATTACTTGGAAAAGTTCCAAGCAGGAGACGGTAGCTGATTCAACTTGCGAATCAGAGTATATAGCAGCAAGTGAGGCAGCAAAAGAGGCGATATGGCTAAAGAACTTCATTGGAGACATTGGAGTTGTACCAGCTATAAAATAGCCAATGGAAATTTTCTATGACAGCGACAGTACGGTTGCTTTAGCTAAGGAACCAATGGATCACGGGAGATCCAGACACATTGACAGAAAATACCATTTCATTAGACATCGAATAGAAGAAGGACTCCTCATGGCAAAGAGGGTATCATCAGATGAGAACCCAGCAGATCCCCTCACGAAGGGACTGAGTAGGGTTAAGCATTTACAGCATGCGAGGCGCATCGGGCTGAAGGATGATATTAGTTTTAATAATTAGATAGTTTTGAAACTTGTAAAATGTAATTAACATTTGATGATTAAATAAAAGTTGTTGTTTATTTATGAGAAAAGTGTTACTATCTTATGATTAACCGTTTACTATTGTTTCAACTTTGCATGTTTTGACTTCCAGAATAAGTATATTATTCAAACTCTCCACAGTCAGTCATACTTTGGAAGTAGGTATTGAATTAAGACTGTCATGAATTGGGTTTGTAGATTGTCTAAGGTGTATTATACATAGCAATGGTTACTGCAACATTCATGAGTGCTCATAAGGCCTGAGTATTGGACTCAACCCACGCTCACTTGTATCACTTCATGGAATTTATCTCGAGTGATCGTGAGACGGTAATATCATATAAATCTTCAAACCTAGAGATATCAGTTGTTGACTATGAGTTGGTTATACATTGATTGTACGAAAACGCATTGGTAACTCGATGCTATAAAGCGTGCTTTTGTGCATAATTCAATAAGTAGTCAGTACAAGCATATGAGTCGAAGTTTATCTGTTCCTTCTAAGATTAGAAGCGATATATGGGCCCCTCGATGATTTTGTTTTGACCTATGTATCGGTCCCGGTCAGAACCTAATTGATGTGTTCAATTTAGTTCTATGTCAAACAGATCAGAGATCGAGAAACAAATGTTGGACAATAAGTAAGATCATGTTCCATGTATTTTTCCGGCTGATATCTTGAGAGCAGAGGATTATATGATCACTTATCTTAAATGGCGTATCATCATCATCTCAGTTCCGAGAGACTTTGAAAGAGCTACGATTACTAGTCGGATTCTGAAGTCATATCTGCAACTATAGTTATTAGACTTATCCAAGTGCGAGACTGTTGGATATAGTGTCTAATTCCATAACTATATTTGGTATGTACTTGACCCGACCCGGCATGGTCCATTTGGGTTACATGGCATTGCAACACTTAGATAGACAAAAATGAGAAAAAGGACACTTAAGGTTTATTAATATAATATAAGTTCTAATATATTAATAATATTATTTAATTAGTATTGGTCAAGAATTAATTTAGAATTAATTTGGTGATCAAGAGTGATTGTGTAAATCATCCATTCTTATATAGTGGGCTAATGATCCATGGTTTATGGAGTTGGGCTAAAACCCATAAGGTGCTCCATGGATAGTCCATGGGGGTTATAAACCCATGGATCATGGGAAATGAAAAGCCATGTCAATTAGGGTTTACATGGTGTAACCCTAATTGTGACACAACTATAAAAGGACCCCATAAGCTTCTAAAATCGGCACTAAGTGTAAGAACTAGAGGGCAAGCCGATTTTGTGTCATAGTGAACTTCTCTCAAGTTATTCCAAGTATTGTGGTGTTGTGTGAAGCATTTGAGGCATCACATTTGGGGTGCTAGGCTCACAAAGTCATCAAGGAATCCAAGCTACTAAAGGTATGTTATTCTACTTGATTTTTGTATTACAAGTTCCCCATAACATGCTAGTTAGGATGTAAACCTTGGAAAATCAAATTTGCATGTATATTAGAGAAAACATAGTTCCAAGGTTTCTAGGGTTGCATGTACACCATAGGAGTGTTAGAATGCTCAAAACCCATCACATGCTAGTCAGGACTAGGTATCTGCTCAGATTTTGCATGATAAGAAGCTAGGAGAGATGCCTTAGATGCCTGTTATAGGAGCTTGTAGGCTTGCATGCTAGTACTGATTCCTTTATGATAGAATGGCTTGATTAGGGTATGGTTGCTTCTTGTTACCCGAAACCTGAATGTTGCTTGCTTCGTGCTTCAAGGAATTCCAACTTACTTCAGTTAACTAGTGAGCGAATGCGCCAACTTACATGTTATGCGGACCAAATAATTTTAGAAGGTTAGGTTTCGCTCTACTGCGCGGCTCTTGTTTGAGTCCAACCGTTGTAAAGTAAGACCTCTCATTCGAATAATTATCTGGTTTTAGTAATATGTAAATGTGTTCGTGCGCTAGTTAGAGGAAGTCGCGGGAGTCCTTTCGGCAGCTGAGGCCGGTGTATGGAGAGAGTTGTGTCCTAAGGGGGTGTCTAGGATGAAATTAGGGTCAGGATTCTTACCTGGTTTCAATTGTATGTTTGAATAGGAAGTGACCTGGAAAATTCAAGGCAATCCTCGAGGAAAGTATGGATAGATGTGGAAGGTAGTATGGGCCCGTACTACTGAAAGTAGAGGATCCGTACTCGATTCGGGGAGTGCCGCGAGGAAGCCATGAGAACTTGTAGAATGTGAGATCTCACAATTTGTATTCATGATCCTGATAATTGTGTGGTTTCTTTAAGAATGGTGACAACATGTCAGGGAGCAGGAGGTTCTGGATCTGGGTCTGGTTTGGGTACGGGTTCTGAGCCGTTTGATGATGGTCTGCGGGAGTTCATCGCATCTAATATTACTAGAGGCATCCTTGACGTGACCCAAGTGATTTTCGGGTCGATCAATGAGGGTATTATCAATCTGATGGAGGATCGCCTTAGGGCTTTCAGGAGTGATATGGCGCCTAGCCAGTATGGAGCTCACACGCTCTCCTTCAAGGATTTCAAGGGGTTTAATGCACCAGACTTCTTCGGGGTGAAAGACCCCATTACAACTAGACAGTGGATAGCAGACATCGAGTCTACTCAGCTGACCAGCTTCTGCCCTGAGGGGTCGAAGGTTAGATTTGTTGAGGGTTGTTTGAGGGAGCAGGCCACGGACTGGTGGGAGGAGGTTGGTTATGCTTTGGGAGGTCCGGCCATTGAGGCCATGACCTAGCTGGATTATGTGACCAGGTTCCGGGAAGAGTTCGTGCCAGCAGTGGAGATTCACCAACTGGCCAGGGAGTTTTGGACATTAGACAGACAATAGATATTGTGGTGGAGATTACCGCCAAGTTCAGGGAGAGGGCCTTTTTGGTGCCCCAGTATGCAGCTGATGAGGAGATGAAGAAAACCCGATATCACGATAGGTTGATAGCAGACATCAGAGAGTTTGTTAGCTATTCGGTGTGCCTGACTCTGGACGATATGATTGTCAGGGCACGAGAGCGAGAGATTGATATGGAGCACATTGAGAAGAGGAAGGCAGAGTCTGGTCAGACTGTTGGGGTTTCAGCGAAGAAACCCAAGGGATTCGACCCGAGGTCGGAGGGCCAGTAGGGTCGGAGAAGCTATGGGAAATGCGGCAAACCACATGAGGGAGCTTGTAGGTCAGGGGCTCAGGCTGCTATAAGTGTGGCAAGACTGGACACTTTAGTAGGGATTGTACTGCCCCTACTCCCATCCTTCAGACATCAAACCTGATTTGCTTTCATTGCAATCAGAGGGGCCACAATAAGGCCCATTTCTCGAGTCTAGCATCAGGAGTACCAGTGGCGGCGCCAGCTCCAGTGACCCTGCAGATCGCAGATGGCCGTCTGGGCAAGACGGATGCTCCAGTGGTGAGTAGTCGAGCCTTCAGTTGAGCGTCGAGGAGGCGTGGGCCGCACCAGATGTGGTGACGGGTATGTTTCTTTCCTCTAAATTTTATTTTTATGTCAATTTCGATACTTATATTTTATGTGTTTTGTTGTAGGATCGTTCCATGTGAACGATATTCTTGTTTTGGTATTTTTCGACTCGGGGGCCACCCGATCTTTCGTATCTCTTGCGCTCAGCAAGAGGTTTGTTGGATCTCCGAGTGAGCTAGACTACCCGTTAGAGGTTGAGATTGCAGATGAGCGGTTTGTCCGAGCATTGAGGGTCCATCGAGATTGTGTTTTGAGGATGTGCGGCGAGTGTTACGCTATTGACTTGGTTCCCATTCCTCTATGCGGGAACAAGGTCATAGTAGGGATGGATTGGCTGAGCCCCAATGGGGCAGTGATTGACTGCGACCACCAGCGAGTGCATGTGCGGACCCCAAGTGGGGGAGAGTTGGTGGTCCAGGGAGAAGGAGCTCAGCGCGGTCCCGTTTTATCTTCAGCTGCTAGGGCCAGACGCTATCTCCAACAGGGATGCTCAGGTTTTTTCGCTTACGTTATGGATACTCGGGAGCCGAATAGAGCGAATTTGATGGAGCGCCAGTTATTCAAGAGTACCCAGACGTGTTTCCGGAGGATTTACCCGGAGTGCCTCCGAAGAGGCAGGTGGAGTTCCGGATCGATCTGGTACCTGGTGCAACCCCTATAGCCAAGGCACCATATCGATTGGCCCCACCAGAGATGCAGGAGTTGTCTACACAGCTGCAGGATCTGTTAGACAAGGGATTTATCTGGCCGAGTAGCTCGTCGTGGGGTGTACCGATCCTGTTTGTGAAGAAGAAGGATGGGTTGCATCGGATGTGTATTACCTACCAGGAGTTGAATAAGCTAACGTTGAAATACCTTTATCCACTCCCAAGGATCAACGATTTGTTTGACCAGCTTCAGGTGGTGTCTTGGTTTTCCAAGATTTATCTGTGCTCGGGATACCACCAGATGAGGGTCAGGGAGGATGATGTGCAGAAGATAGCCTTTCGGACTCGATATAGCCATTAAGAGTTCGTGGTGATGCCTTTTAGGCTCACCAATGCCCCAGCCACGTTCATGGACCTCATGAATCGCGTGTGCATATCGATGTTGGATCAGTCGGTGATAGTATTTATTGATGATATCCTGGTCTATTCCAAGACCCAGGAGCAGCATGAGGAGCATCTGCGAGAGGTGTTGGATACCCTTAAGAGGGAGAGGTTGTACGCAAAGTTCTCCAATTGCGAGTTCTGGTTGCACGAGCTGCAGTTTCTGGGGCACCTTGTCAACCACGACGGTATTCTGGTTGATCCAGCCAAAGTGGAGGTTGTGATGAGATGGGAGGTCCCGAAGTCTCCATATGAGATTCGGATTGCCTTGGGCTAGCTGGATACTATCGGAGATTTATCCAGGACTTCTCCAAGATAGCAGTACCCCTGACCCGATTGACGAAGAAGTCTGTCATTTTCCGTTGGGGGGCCTAAGCAGCATGCAGCATTTGAGACTTTGAGGCAGAAGTTATGCGAGGCGTTAATTTTGACTCTACCTAAGGGTGTCGAGGATTTTGTAGTTTATTGTGATGCATCTATTTCGGGATGGGGCACGGTCTTGATGCATAGGGGGCATGTCATCGCGTACACCTCGAGGCAGTTGAAGCCTCACGATGTAAATTACCCGACGCATGATTTAGAGTTGGGGGCATTGGTTTTTGCCATCAATATTTGGAGACACTACCTTTATGGGGTCCGTTGTACTATTTACACGGACCACAAGAGTTTGAGGTACCTGATGGATCAGCCAAATCTGAACAGGAGGCAGCGTCGGTGGTTGGATGTGGTGAAGGACTATGACTGTGAGATCCTTTACCACCCAGGGAAGGCCAATGTGGTGGCTGATGCTCTTAGCCACAAGGAAATCGCGGCTCTGATCAAGGATATATGTCTGAAGATGACAGTGGTGACTCCGCTTGTGGAGCGGATTCGGGAGGCTCATTTGGAGGCTATGAAGGAGGAGCACCGGAAGAGTGAGCGCATTGTGGGTCAGGTTTCCTCCTTCGATTATGATAGACATGGGTTATTTACACTCCATCGTAGAGTGTAGGTTTGGTGTGTGCCAAATCCTGATGGAGGAGGCGCACAAATCCAGATTTTTCATCCATCCCGGGGAGACAAAGATGTATAGAGATCTTCGTCCTGATTACTGGTGGCCCTGCATGAAGCGGAATGTAGCATGGTACGTCAAGAGGTGCTTAACATGCAAGAAGGTCAAGGTCGAGCGCCAGAGAGCTCACAGAAAGATGCAACCGTTGGACATCCCTATGTGGAAGTGGGAGGAGATTACCATGGATTTCATCACTAAGTTGTCGCGGACGGCACGAGGAGTTGATGCGATATGAGTCATCGTGGATCGGTTGACCAAGAGCGCCCACTTCATTCCAATCCAGTAGAGCATTTTTGCTGAGAAGCTGGCAGATATCTATATCAGGGAGGTTGTGGCTCGGCACGGGGTGCCGGTTTCTGTGATTCCCGATAGATACGTGCGGTCACTTCCATGTTCTGGAAGAAATTTCATGACGAGTTGGGTACTCGTCTGCACTTCAGCACAGCCTTCCACCCATAGATGGATGGTCAGAGCAAGTGGACCATCCATACATTCGAGGATATGTTGCGGGCGGGCGTTCTGGATTTCGGTGGTAGCTGGAATACATATCTCCCGTTGGCTGAGTTCTCTTATAACAATAGCTACCACGCCAGCATTGACCGGCCTCCCTTTGAGATGCTTTATGGGAGGAAGTGCAGGACCCTGATATGTTGGGGTGAGGTCGGTCAGCGGGTCATGGGGAGTACCGAGATGGTGCTCAAGACGACTGAGATGATCCAGCAAGTCCAGAGTAGACTCCAGACGGCTCAGAGTCGTCAGAAGAGCTACGCCGACAGACGCCGATCGGACCTAGAGTTTCAGGTCGGGGATATGGTCCTCCTGAATATGTCACCTTGGAAAGGTGTCATTCGCTTTAGGAAGCGGGGCAAGTTGGACCCCAGGTATATCGAACCCTTCGGGATTATATCTCGGGTGGGCAAGGTGGCGTACCGACTAGACCTTCCGCAGGAGCTCAAACAGATGCACAGCACTTTCCATGTCTCGCAGCTGCGAAAGTGCTTGGCTGATTATTCTGCGGTGATTCCTTTGTAGGACATTCAAGTGGACGACCACCTGAACTACATAGAGACGCAAGTAGCGATTCTCGACAGGAAAACGAAGGATCTGAGGAACAAGAGGGTTGAGCTGGTGAAGGTGTAATGGCAGCACCGTAAGAGCTCAGAATGGACGTGGGAGCCAGAGGACGACATGAGGGAGCATTACCCGGAGTTGTTTCCAGCAGAAGCAGCAGACTTCGAGGACGAAGCCTAATTCAAGTGGGGGAGATTTGTAATGCCCAAGTAGCCAGGTATTTACTTTTGTTTCTTATTTGAGTAATAATATTGCATTTTTGGGAGGAGGGTTGTACGATGGGCGTACATAGTGTACACACGACGTATAATGTTGAGGCGCGAAGCGGGGGAAGCCCCTGCGTATGTTGGGCGTACCCATGCGTACGTTGGGCGTAAGCTGGCCACATGAAAACCCTAAATTTTAGGGTTTTCACCTTATATAAACACCTTAAGTTCGTCCCAACCTTCATTCTCTCAGCCTCCACTGTCCGTAAAGTGCTAAACTCAAACCCTAAGCCTCTTGCATGCATCTTGAGCTAATCTTGTGCATTTTTGGTGATATTTGGTGATTTTGAAGAAGAAGGAGTAAGAACGTGAAGAGGGCTTGTAGATCCAAAATTTTGGCATCATTTCTGACTCATTTGACGTATAAAGCTTTAACATTGACCATTGCATGCTTAGATCTAGTTTTGGGGTGTTTTATGTTGCATTTTGGCTCCATAGTTTAGGTTTCTTGTGTTTTAGTAGTTCCAGTCCATAAGAATTGTCCTTTTTGGCTCTTGGAAGTGTTTGTAGCCATAAAAATCGGGCCTTGATAGTTTAGCCTCAACCATGCAAGTGTTAGATGGCCACAAAGTGTGTTTATGGACTTAAATCTTGTCTTAGCCCCCATCTATGTATGCAAAAGCATACAGTTTATAACTTTATGGTTTAGGACGTCTTTTAGGGCCTGGATCTATGTTCTGGACGTTAGGACTTAACTGATTAAGTCATAATGAAGCTTCTAAGGTTGCTGGCCAGTACGTTGGGCGTGCCCCTGGTACGCTACGCGTACTAAGTCAACTTCCCGTAACTGGTCAAGGCCAGCGTACGCTAGGCGTACGTGCCAAGTACGCCGTGCGTACGCATGCAGTGGGTCAGTTGTGGTTTTTGGGCCTTAGGACTTTGGGCCTGGATTAGTTGGGCCTCAAGCCCACCTGTGGATTAAGGCCTCTGGGCCTAGGCCTTGGATTTATGGTATTGGGCCATATTGGGCCTTAAAGCTTAGTTGGATGGACTTTGATTTTTAACTTGAAAGTTGGGCCTTGGAAAAACGAGGCCCAATGGGGCAAAGATTAGGGGACCTTTGCCTTATGTCATGAATCAAGGTTTGGGCCTCGGGGACAGGTTTAGATTCAATGTCTAATTAGGGAATTTATTATGGTATAGGGATAGGAGTTCCGAGTCGTCCAAGGAGTACGATTTGACATTCGCGGTTGAGGTGAGTCTCCCTTCGTGAATGTTACGGGTCGAAGGCACCAAGGCCGACCCTTTATTTATTGTATAGTATGATGGTTGTCTGTGTGATAATTATCATGGTTCACGTATCGCTTGATGACTTTGTGATTTATGTACGTTATTATGTGGTAGTGGTAGGGCGAAATACACCCCGTAACCGGTTGAAATAAATAGGAGGGTAGGTCGGGCACCCATAAATGCCTGGCAACGTAGGTGAAGCACCCAGATATGCTCGGCAGGGTAGGTCGGGCACCTAGATATGTCTGACAGTATGTTTGTGTTATATGTGGTATGGTGGGGGGAAACTCGCTAAGCTGTGTGCTTACTGTTTTAATTTGTGTTTCAAGTACTTCCAGCTTAAAGGGGAAGGGGTGGCTTGATTGCGACGCATCACACTATGATTTTCCGCAGTAGGGATTTTGGGACTTATGCTCTGATAATGTTTTTCCACGAATTGTCTTGATTATACACTATAACTTTTTTGTGTTTTCGTATCAATGATGTTTTATGTTTGTGATTTGGTAAACTTAAAAATGAATTTTTGAGTCGTGTTTTTTGGGACGTTACAAGAAGACTCTCAAGTGAATGTCAAAACCGATAAATCAGATTTTATAAATAGGTTGTTTGAGTTTAATCATCAATGAATAGAACTATATTATAACTGCATGCGTTTATACCTTAATAATTGATGTTTTGAATAGGTTTAATGTAAGAGCTTGATATTTTGAATAAGGATAACTGTAAGTAAGGAAATCGACAACATGATCAAGGGCGCCCCTCTTTGTTACTATGTGTATGGTAGCAACAAGAAAATTCGAAGAAAAATAATGACATATGAATTCATTTATGATTAGTGGTATATTTATCATTGAATATAACGGCTGGAAATGTAGAAATTTAGATGTCTTTTGTATTTTGTCAAAATATATTTATATATTGTTAGAAATGTATAGCTAAAGTTGTATTCGTGTAGGATTATGATTAGAGGTTTATTCTTTTTTAATGAAATGATTTTGTTTAGAGATGTATTCATTTATGATTATGATTAGTAGTTATTCTTTTCGAATGAAATGAAGAATTCTTAAACATTCTTTGTTTTCAATTCATGAAAAAAAAAACTGAGTCTAGTCATGGCATCTTTACTTATGAATATGACACTACTTGATAAAACTAAAGGAAAAAAATTAGCAAATTTTTATTCTATGTATTCAAGATAAATTAGTTTGATATTTCTTCATTTATGAACATGAATTAGGTAAAGCAAGATAAAATCTTTTGATTTTTAAATTTAGACGGAAAATTGATAAAATGTTAACTAATTAATAATACTAAAAAAATGAATAATTCTCGTTTTTAGTAACAGTAATTTGAATCCCTAAAACTTAGTAACATACCATTTTTATTTTATTTTTTATAATTTAATTAAAATACACATTTACCTATATATCATTGTATATTGATTGGTTCAGAATTGTTCTCGCGTTCTCAACCTTTTTGGTGTCCTCAATTGATCATCCCCATATATATATATATATATATATATATATATATATATATATATATATATATATATATATATATATATATATATATATATATATATATATATATATAAGGATTGGTTATATTAATGATGGTATATTATATGGTTGTAAGGATTAATATGGACCACTAGATTAAAAGAATGAAGGGTTACAATCTTAGGTTGTATGTCATTACAATGGACTAAATGGACTAGCATGTACTATAGAATCACACAAATCTTCTTGCAAGGGTATAAGATTCAAATTACATACCATTTATTTAAGACACGTATTAATATATTTCCTAAAATTTTAACCAAATAAAGGGTGATGATAGCTTTTAAATTCTAAACTCTCTAAATATGTAAGATTCCTTCGATCCAAACAGGATTTTATGTATGTTATCACCAAAACAAACAAAATTCATATTAAGTGCACTAATCACATGCAATAAATGCATCAACATTGTTGTCAATCTTAATTTTTCATATACCCAAACCACCTCTATCACACTAACATCCTACCACCTTGCCATTGAATATCTTAATTGACTAATATATATGGGTGTCACAGCCCCGAAACCAGACGGCGGAAACGTCTGAGGGCTCGCGTGACTTAAATTGAATATCATCACAATGAATATACATGAATCGTAACATAAACATCACCATGCATCAATACATTACAACTGATATTGTTTACATCCCGTACATTGTTTTAAATATTACACATTCATAACATAAATTGTTTGAGAGTTTTCAAAAACATAACATTCTAACATTACTTGATATTACCCTTCCGCTTACCTGTTACCTGAGAATACATGTTATTTTGGAAAACATCAACATATGAAATGTTGGTGAGTTCATAAGCAATGTTGTGATAAAAATGATTTGTGTAGTTTGTAAAACCCAGAAAATCCGATATTTTCTGAAAAGGCAATAGTTTTTCAAAGTGTGAAGATCCATAAGTTGATGCATGAATGATTTTAAAACGTGTATATAAAAGGGAGTTTTGTATTATAGTTATAGTGATTACAAGCGAGTGGTGTCGAATTCCCCGAAAAACCCGATGTTTTCCGATGACGAAAGATATACTTGTTTACTAATTGTTATACCTCCACAACAAATGATTTTTGATTACTCTTCCTTGATTACTCGGGTGGTGTCGGATATTATCAATTCTAGTGAGTCGTTACAACGATGTCTGGTAATGACTGGTTATAACTGCCAACTACGAACGACCCATAGAGGTGCCGTCCGTTGTTACTCACTTAATCCAAACCACCTTGATTACTATTGACTAACGACCTGAGTCTGTTTACTTTGATTACTCATAAGCCTTAGCAAACGAAGAGAAGAGGAGTACGAAGTCCTGCTACTATCGTGAGTTACCTTAGGTTGTCGGGGATGTGAAGGACACGTTGGCCCATCTCGCATTTGATTACTTTGACCTTACTAGAAATACTAATGGACCACCAGGGCCCAATAGCGCATAAAGCCATTGAAGGTCCCTTTATATGGAATTGGGTCATAGAAGGCCCAATAACATATAATCATTATCCCTTGGGCCCCAAAGATCATGTTAATGGATTTGCAAGGTCCAACAAGCATGATTTGAAACTTTCAAGCCCAAGTGTCGAATGTTTACTTGTCTTAGGTATCGTGTAACTACTGGAGGGTTCGATTGAACGATTGTTGTTTTGTATCGACTCGAGACCGGTGGATTTGTTTACAACGATATTTGGATTTAGGCGTGTATTCATCTTACAATTTTTCGTAAGTCGTAGTTTAGTATATTTGACTCAATACTCTATAAATAAATTAATTTACTTAGAATTAGTGGTTTGACCTTTTCAACCCCTTTCTTTTTATAAAAATAACAATTTTAGTCCTTTATATAAAAGAAAAGACATATTAAGCCCTTAAAACATTTTCTTGACACTTTTGCATCATAGACTTGTTTAAATGATATTTTTGACTCAAGACTTATACTTTGGCAGTTTCAGCCCTTCCAGAATAGTATTTTTCGGTTAAAGCCCAACCTTTTTGCAATTTTTACAATTTTTGCCCAAAATCTCAAAACCTTACATTTTTTATCCTTTTTGGAAATGAAAAGGATTTTTAACCCTTGAAATAGTTTTGTTACACTTTATCCCCTGTTTTGAAGAATTTACCATTTCAGTCCCTTTAAATGTCATATTTTCGCAATTTTGGGCTTATTGGGCCGAAAAGCCCAAAATTTAGCCCATTAAGCTAATATTTACATTTTAAGTCCTTTGAAGATCATAATGTTCATAAAAACAATTATTGTAACTGTTTTGACTCTTTTGACCTTTAAGAAACCGTGATTTGGCAACTTTTAACCCAACTTTTATATATTTGACAATTTAAGCCCAAAAATGAGTTTTATGTTGCAATATTTTTATAATAATCTTAGAGATTAATATTTTTGACTTGTTTAGTGTAATATAACTTGGATCATGTTTGTTGCCCTTCTTATAGCATAGATCTCGAGTTTTCTCCCCTTTTTGGTTACATATTTTCCACAAAAACACATAAAATCACACATACATGCATAAAATCATACATAGCATACACATACACATAAATCTACACATTTTACTTGTATTCTCCCCCATAAAACTTATGAAAACCGAAAAGAAAGGGGTATGAAGCGCACCTTTGCTTGTTGTTTTCGGTTTAGAAGGAAGAAATGAAGAAGATTCGATCCTAGCAAGCCTTCTTGGAGGATCTCGAACTTAGAGGCTTCTAAGATGGTGATCATGAGTTTGAATAGATTAGGAAGAGATTTTTTATATAACAAAGAATCTAGATCATGGATCCAAGCATGAACTTACCTTGGATGATGATTTTTGTGGAATACTTTCCTTGAAAAGCTCCTAAATCTCGAAAATTTGATGAAGAATGAAGAGAGTTCTTATGTGTTTGAGAGAGATTTTTGAGAGTGTGTGTGTGTGTTTGAGTTGGTTTCGGCTAAGAGAAAAAGAGAGAGGAGAAAGAGAAGTGAGTGAAGTGATGTGTGCATGGGAACATGAGATGAGTGCATGGAAGTCCAAAAGGTAATAAAGAGGTGGCAAATGGAAGTCAACTCTTCCTCCATTTGAGTAGTTGGGCCGAGAGAAGAGGAAGGAAGAAAAGAGATTGGGCCTTTTTATGCTTAAGCTCATATTATGATCTAATTAGATGATTTTTGGCCCAAAATAAATCAAGGAATGATTTTTATGATCTACTAGGGCTATATAAATTTGTTGTGGTCCAATAAGGCCCATTAAAGTTAATCTAGTTCATTTTAGGCTTATAAGGCCCAAAATATTAAGTTTCATGTATATGGGTCCAATTAGAGTCCATTTAGGAGTTCTAAGCCCAAGATAGTTAAGTTGGAAGCTTATTGGTCCATCAGGCCCAATAAGAAGATCCTTATCCAAAATGGACTTAAACCGGGATTTCTAGGGCTTCCAATTCTTTGTTGACTAATTGCAGTGCTTGTATGAGGTGTTTGATGGAAGTTTTGTTGTTATTGAATAAGCATCATACATGCTTTCACATTGTTGGTTCACAATTGGTATAATTGTTGTAGTTACAAAGCATCAAAATTCCTAGTTGTGACATCATCCCCCCGTTAGTGGGAATTTCGTCTCGAAATTCTTTTGAAAGCTAGATTTGAGAATGCGAGAATAGGTGAGGGTACTTCTGCTTCATTTGATCTTCGCGTTCCCACGTGAATTCTGGTCCGCGTCTCGCGTTCCATCGAACCTTCACAATCGGAATGCGGCTCTGCTTAGTACGCTTCACCTCTCTGTCCATGATTTCGACTGGTTCCTCGATGAACAGGAGATTCTCGTTGATTTCGATTTCTTCTAATGGAATGACGAGAGTCTCGTCGGATAAGCACTTTTTCAAATTGGAAACGTGGAACACGGGGTGTACACTGCTGAGCTCAGCGGGTAGCTGCAGTCTATAAGCCACTGGACCGATTCGGGTAAGAATCTCGAAGGGTCCAATGTATCGAGGGTTTAGTTTTCCCCGCTTTCCAAAACGAATCACCCCTTTCCAAGGAGAGACTTTTAATAACACCCTATCCCCGAAGCTCTTTTGTCTGTCTCGTGATGCTTGCAGTCGGGCCCTGATCTGAATTATCTTCTCGGTCGTCTCTCATATGATTTCCGGTCCTGTTAATGCAATGTCTGGCATTTGCCCTCTTGCTAGCTGGGTGTCTCCTACCTCAGCCCAACACAATGGTGATCTACATTTACGCCCGTACAATGCCTCGAAAGGAGCGACTTTGATGCTTGAATGGTAATTGTTATTGTACGAGAATTCTATCAAAGGAAAATGGATATCCCACGACCTTCCAAAGTCTATCACACATGCGCGAAGCATATCTTCTAGCGTTTGAAAGGTTCGCTCGCTTTGAACATCCGTTTGCGGGTGATAGGCAGTGCTCATGTCAAGTTGTGTTCCCATAGCTTTCTGTAGCGATTGCCAAAAGCATGAAGTAAACCTACTATCTCTATCCGAGATGATAGATACGGGCACTCTGTGGAGTCTCACGATTTCTTTGATGTAGATTCTTGTCAGGCGCTCCATCTTGTATGATTCTTTTATTGGTAGGAAATGAGCGGATTTTGTTAATCTATCAACTATTACCCATATGGTATCCAAACCATCCGTCGACTTGGGTAATTTGGTCACAATATCCATGGTAATCCTTTCCCATTTCCACTCAGGAATTACTGGTTGCTGTAGTAATCCGGGAGGGCTTCTGATATTCCACCTTTACTTTAGCACATGTGAGGCACTTGCTAACGTAAGTGGCAATCTCTGCCTTCATGTTAGGCCACCAATAATGTTGCTTAACATCCAAGTACATTATGTCTGAACCCGGATGGATGGAGTATCGCGTCTTGTGGGCTTCGTTCATGACTACTTCTCTGAATCCCCCAAGTTTAGGGACCCAAATGCGGTTCATGAAGTAATTTGTTCCGTCTTCCTTCACTTCAAAGTTCTTCTCCATTCCACGCAACGCTTCGCTTGTTTTGTTTTCTGCCTTCATGGCATCGAGCTGGGCTGCCCTGATTTGAGAGGTTAGGTGGGATCGAATGGTTATGGAGAGAGTCTTCAAACGAAGATTCGAGTATTCTTTCCGACTCAAGGCATCAGCTACCACGTTAGCCTTGCCTGGGTGGTACTTGATTTCACACTCATAGTCGTTCAGCAGCTCAATCCATCTTCGTTGCCTCATGTTCAACTCCTTTTGGTTAAAAATGTGTTGGAGACTCTTGTGGTCGGTGAAGATGGTGCACTTAGTACCATAAAGGTAGTGCCTCCAAATCTTCAGGGCGAAGACCACTGCTCCCAGTTCCAGATCATGAGTGGTGTAGTTTACCTCATGCGTCTTTAGCTGCCGGGACGCGTAAGCTATCACCTTTCCACGCTGCATGAGTACACAGCCTAAACCCTGATTTGACGCATCATAGTAAACTATAAAGTCCTCTGTTCCTTCTGGTAGTGACAGCACCGGCGCACTGCAGAGTGCTTGTTTCAAAGTTCGGAATGCAGCTTCTTGCTTGTCCGTCCATTCGAAGGGTACGCCCTTTTGTGTAAGGAGGTAAGTGGCTTTGCTGTTTTGGAGAAGTTTTGAATGAATCTCCTGTAGTAGCCTGCGAGGCCTAAAAATTGGCGAATTTCGGTAGGTGTTGTTGGGATCGCCCATCCTTCGATGGATTGGATTTTAGAAGGATCCACATGTATTCCTTCCTGACTAACAACATGTCCCAAAAAGTTCACACTACGGAGCCAAAACTCGCACTTAGAGAGTTTTGCGTATAACTTTTCGGTTCGCAGGGTTCCAGGATTTGTCGGAGATGTCGGCCGTGTTCTTCCTCGCTTCGAGAATAGACGAGGATGTCGTCGATGAAAACGATGACAAAGTTATCGAGGAATGGTCGGCAGATTCGATTCATTAGGTCCATGAATGCGGCAGGAGCATTCGTTAGACCGAAGGGCATTACGACAAATTCATAATGTCCATAACGAGTTCGGAAGGCGGTTTTAGGAATATCCTTCTCCCGGACTTTGAGTTGGCGGTATCCAGATCGCAGATCTATCTTTGAGAAGTAACTAGATCCTTGGAGCTGGTCAAATAGATCGTCGATTCACGGAAGTGGATAGCGGTTTTTGATAGTAAGCTTATTAAGTTCCATGTAGTCGATACACATCCTGAAGGTACCGTCTTTCTTCTTGACGAAGAGAACCGGAGCTCCCCAAGGTGAGAAACTGGATCGGATGAATCCTTTGTCCAAAAGCTCGCTGAGTTGACTGGACAACTCTTGCATCTCCGCAGGAGCCAATCTGTAGGGCGATTTGGTGATGGGAGTAGCTCCTGGTATTAGATCAATTCGGAACTCGACTTGTCTTTCTGGGGGTATCCCCGGAAGATCCTCTGGAAAGACATCCGGGAAATCACAAGCCACAAGGATGTTTCGAATATTGATCTCTTCTTTGGACTTATCCACTATATGAGCTAGGAACGTCAAGTCCTTCTTTCGTAGGTACTTTTGTGCCTTAATGCACGAGATAAGACGAAGGTTCGTGTTGGGTTTGTCTCCGTAAATAACTATGGTTTCGTGATTTGGGAGATGAAGGCGAACGGCCTTCTCGTGACACATAATTTCAGCATGGTGGGGGCTTAACCAGTCCATGCCGATAATCACATCAAAACTCCTAATGGAAACAGGCATTAAGTTTATTTGAAAGACGTGGTGATTTAAGGCCAGGGTACATCCGATGTAGATTTCCCTAGTGGATTCTGTTTTCCCATTAGCCATTTCCACCGTAAAGGTTTCATTAAGCTTCTGGGTTGTTGTTTTAACAAATGCTTGAATTTATTACTCACGAAACTTCGTTCTGCCCCGGTATCAAATAGGATGCATGCATAAGTGTGGTTTAGGAGAAACGTACCGGTAACAACAGCGGGATCCTGAACCGCTTCTCCCTGACCCATAGCTAGCACCCTTCCTGTTCCTCCGTTCCCAAGGTTGTTGGTGTTGGGGCAGTGTCGACGGATATGCCCAGTCTTTCCACATCCATAACAGGTGGGGCTTGATCCTGTGTTATTGCCGCTATTGTTGGTGTTGTTGTTGTTGCTGTTGTTGCGGTTATTGTTGTTGTTGTTTCCTTGCTGTTGGTTCTGGGGAGGATAGGTCCTGCAATACCTTGTCGTGTGACCCTTCCGATTGCAACTGGTGCATTGCATTTCCTTGCATTCGCTATTATGATGGAGACTGCACTTGTTGCACTTTGGGAGATTCCCAGAATACTACCTAGGAGTGCTTGGATTAGCTGAGGCTGGAGCATGTGGTGTGGAGAGTACTTGGGTGGTTGCAGCGTTGACTGTCACTGTTTGTTGCTTCTTTGTCGACTCCGAGCCTTGTCGCCCTTTTCTCTTGTTGTTCTTTCCTTTCTTGTTGTCACTCTCCTTCTTGCCTTCACTTTCCGCTGGCTTCTCGCCCTTCTTGTTGTTGTGGTCGTATAGTTTCTTGGCCAACCTCTTGGCATTGTCGAAGGTTTCAGGATTTGCAGCGATTACATTTCCTTGAATTGGGGAGGTCAATCCCCAGATGATACGTTCGATTTTCTTTCCTTCTGACGTAATCATGCCAGGGCACAACAATGACAGCTCGCTAAACCTTGATATGTATGCATCTATATCAGAGTTTCGGACGGTGAGATTCCACAGCTCTTGCTCCATTATCTGAATTTCGCCACGAGGGCAGTACTCAGCCATCAGCATTTCTTTCATCTCCGTCCATGGCATAGCGTTGGCTACGGGGAGAGTCATGGCCTCTATATGTCCATTCCACCAGGTGAGAGCCTGGTCAACAAATGTGCATGCGGCAAACTTCACTTTCACCTCCTCGGGGCATTCACATATTTCAAATACTGATTCCACCTTTTCCACCCATCTCTTTAGGGTTATCATTCCACCCGTGCCATTAAAGGTTCGTGGCTTGGCGTTGGTGAAGTCCTTGTAGGAACATGTCTTTGTAGGTCCGCGATTTGTTCCGTTGTTCGAACTCCCAGCCCCTTGTCCATTGACTCCGCCATTATTCCCTTGCTGGATTTGCGCCATGGCTGCAGTAACTGTAGCAGATATAGCTGCTTGGAATGCAGCTGAGTTGACTTCGGGTGGGGTTGGTCCAGGGTTTCCACGAGTTGGTCGTTGAGGCATCTTTTTGTCATGGAACGGAAAGATGTTGAGTGCCTATGATTTTTGTGAGATTGTGGTCCTACCAACTAGGTGGTTTGCATGAACTTAAGTGGTTTCACAAATTAGCATACAATCATGTATATATAACACATATCAGATCACAACATCATAATAGAACACATAAAACTTTTCATTAATATTATCCGCATTTTTGATACATGAAAATTTTGCTCAGAAGAGCATACTTAAGTGGTGCAAGTTCGGCAGCGTAACGACTCTATGAGTAGTGTAATCACTTAAACATAGAGTCGATGGTACATAGCATAGATCATCTAAGCATAATACTAAAGATAGATATGACTAATCCTAACACTCCGAGATGCGCTTGCCGGTGGTAGATAAGGTCATATACCGAAGTGTTGTGCCAACAACTGGGCCTTGCCGCTCCGGTGAAGCACCGCCAACGCAGCTCCATCTTTTTCTCTCTGATCTTTAGTGAAACAACACCATATTTGCATCAGGTATGTTGATATTTGTTTACTTTTTTTCTGTTAAGTTGTGAATTTAATGTTCTAATCTCTCATTTGTTGTTTACTTTTGTTAAACATAGTTTTTTTTCTACTATTAAGTTGTTAATCCATGTTTATTATGTTTTTTTATAATGTTTGCATCAAGTTTTTATTCACTTTATGTTTTATTGTTGTTAAGTAGTGAACTGAATTTAAAATGTGTGTTATTATGTTAGTGTTTTCTCAAATAATCTGAATTTTGATTTTTTTAAGCTTTGAACTGTGATGTTTTAATGTTTGAACTATTGTTTAGTTCTATTTAAGTTAGTTACTATGAATGCGTAAATTAATATGTATTTTTGTTATAAATACAATGAGTGAGAGTCCTAAACTGATTATTAAACTGTGAATGAGAGTTCTGAAAAGCTCAATTAAACTGTGAATTTATGTGGTGCACACAATGTATCTGATGAATTTTGTATACTAAACTGTGAATTGTGTATTTATTATATTAACGTATAAATATAAGTTTTAATTTGAAAATATTGTTGTAAATATAAAAAAATTTGTCTTAAATTGTGAATTTTGTATACTAAGCTGTGAATTTTGTATACTAAACTGTGAATTGTGTATTACGTTGTAAATTTTATTCACGACTTAATATATTAAATTCACAATTTAATAAATATAAATGTCTTCATATATTAACGTCTAAATATAAGTTTTAATTTGAAAATATGACTGTAAATATAAAAAAAAATGTTTTCAATTTTAAATTTATTATATTAAGCTGTGAATTTTGTATATTAAACTGTGAATTGTTTGTATTAAAAGTTTAAATTGATATTATTGTTGTGAATTTATATTTTTTGTATTAAACTGTAAATTTATTGTAATAAACTGTGATTACGTATTAAGCTATGATTTTTGTATTTTAAACTTGGAATTAACCGCATTAAGCTGTGAATATTTATTTAAATTGTGAAATTGACTATATTAAACTGTGAATTTTTTTTATTAAACTGTTTTTTTTGTGTTTAAAAATGTGAATTGACTGCATTAAACTGTGGATTTTCTATTTAAACTGTGATACGACTGCACTTTGCTGTGAATTTTTTATAATTTGTGTTAAAATATGAATGACTTATGTATAAATTTTTGTGTTAATTTTCTTATGAATATATTTATTTTTTTGTTGTATAAATTTGTAAGAACCCACTAGTTTTTATAATTGTTTTGCATTAAATTCAAAACGAATGAATTAATAAGTTTTATTAGACTGTGAATGTAGTATTTAAGTTGTTAATGCGTGACTTTATTTACAGATCTGATTTGGAAGAAATGACGGCTACTATGTTGATACAGGTGGTTCGTCGCGGCATGTGGTGGTAGAGTTTGAGTTTTTGAATTATTTGAATTAGTGAATTATTGTAAAACAGTTTGTATTAAGTTGTGAATTTTTTGCATTAAACTGAAATAGACTGTGTTGTAAATGGACTGCGTAAATCTGTATTTTATATAAGTTTTGTGTTAAAATATGAAAGCATATACGGATGAAAATATTAGACTGTAAAAATTATAAGTTTGCTCTTTTCATACCAAAAACACAAAAAATTAGGATTTTAACATGTATAATAAGAGTATTGTGTAAAAATTTACTAATTAATTGGGGTTCTTAATCTTTTATGGTTCTAATTTGAACCACTCCCTATATATATATATATATATATATATATATATATATATATATATATATATATATATATATATATATATATATATTGATGCGACCTGGGCTCCAACCACTTGGGCTACTAGTTCTGATGGCCGGAAGGAAACCTGAGAGGTCACAAGGAAAGGAAAACCGTCATCCGCTCTCCGGGAGGAGGACCCGGAAAAACGCTCTGACGGTCAAGTCAGTAGAGTGAATAAGTATAGAGGCTAGGGGATCGGGAAGGATAGCTTACTTATCAAGGCAAGGTGAACGTCCTTTTATACTGAGGATCCTCCTCGATCCGCATGAGAGACAAGGACCTGCGATCCCGACAAGATCCGTCGTCCTTATTGGTGGATCGTGTTCCTCATAGTGTCATAGCTAACGATTGGTTCATGCGATAATGCTTTGGATGTGCCTCTTGTCTCCTGGAGTCGTTGTCTTTGGACTGTAGCGAAGGACAATATTTGGCGAGGGCAAGGCTCTTGCGTGGTCGCCCTGCTGGAGTCCCTGGCGGCCGGGATTGCCGAGTCGGGCTTGGTCAGGCCTCACTGGGAATTTCTTGCTGGGGACTCTCTTACTTCTGGCCCGCTCTAAGGGGCATGTCATCAAGTCCCCCAGTCCAGTAGTCATAGCGTATGCTAGCTAGCTATGATGTTCTGGACTTAACTGCTGGTACACGTGTTATGTTTTTGTTTGGACGTCGATTCATTTTCGGCGATGTGACCGCTCGTCGTGCGTAGCGGTTACGTCAGCCGTGTCAGGGATTTTCGTAAATCCCGCTCTTTTCCCCCTTATAGTTTGTAAGCAGATTTTTCTTAGTTCTTATCTTCTTTCTTCGTTCCCTTCTTTTTTTTCTTTTCTCCTTGCATCTTCTTTATGGCTTCTTCCATGAGTTTGATCCCGAGTTCCTCTTAATTCGCCACTCTTCAATAGGCATATGGCCTTAGTCCATCTGATGGAGTGGAGTTCCCGGTTGTTGGAGCTTCGATCCTTTCGTCGCCGCCTGGGAAGGTGGGTGTCTATTAAAAAACCTTTGACTCCGGTCTTCGTCTTTCCCTGACCGATTTCCAAGAGGAAATACTCTGACGCAGTGGATGCAGTATTAAGATGTTGACCCCTGGTGCCGTCCACAAGATAGTAGCTTTCGAAATGATATGTCGGGCTAACGGCATCATTCCTGACTACTTCGTCTTCAAGTTCTTCTTCTGATTTTCCACCACTAACGACAAGTACACATTTTCTGCCCGCCGGGGTGGTCATAATCTTTTCCTTGACAGCAAACCGCCAAAGAATTGGCAGGACAAGTGGTTGTGGGTCAACCAGGAACTGCTCGGCCGGGAATACCATCGGGCGAATACTCTGTCGGATGTCACTCCCAAACAGTTCCCTCATAACCAAGCGACTACTGACTTCTTGCGCACTCTCCAGGTGGACATTGACACAATGTCTGAGGCGTTACTTGTTGGGGTTGGGATGAGTCCTAGGTGGCGTGCCCGGAGGGAGATGTCTGTCTTCTACACTGTCTCTAATGGTGAGTTGTCTTTGCTTCTTCTCCTTTTCCCCTCCCCCCTCCCTCCTTTTTTTGGGTGGGGAATGCTTTGTACTTGCTCTTTCTGCTTTCTTGTTTCATCGTCATCATTTTTCCTTTAAATTTGGTCTTTGTTTTACAGGTACGGAATGGTCTGTTTCCATGGACTTTGTTCTGCGAAAGCGGTATCAGGGGAAACTGGAGCATCAGGTGGTGCCTTTGTACGAGACTCTGCCTCCGCCTCGTCGCTTGAGTGTCTCTGTTGTGGTGCCTCCACAGCCCGTGGGGAGCTCTACTGCGTCAGGGAGCCAGCCGGTTTCCAATGTTGCCTTGACTCATGTCGTGATACCTCGCCCGTCCAGCGAGCCGCCCACCGATGGTGTGGTGGATAGTATGGATGGGATCATTGTCAGCGTCCGTCGAGCAGCAGAGAAAGGAAAGCTGCTCAGGCGATGAGTGGGCCAGCGCCCAAGGGCAGTTCTGTTCAGATTAGTCGGCGTGTGGTGCAACGCCATGGGCTTATGCGTTTACTATCTATTGCGTCGCCACACTCCGGAGATGTGTTAGTGATACCCGATGATGACGTTCAACGGTCTGAGGGTATCGATGGGGCGCCTCAATAACCCATTGTTCCCGATCCAATTGCTTTAAGTCCTGGTGTTAGTTCTCGGTCTTCAGGGGATAGCGCTGAGCGGTTACTTCACAAGCCTGCTGCTGCAAAGATCCCGCATGGTGTTATTGTCTTTGTCCCGGGGTGAAATCTTCACCCTGATTCCCGCCTGTCCGTCCGTTCTGCCGCCTTGGAGTTTACTCATCATGCCCTTCCTCCTACTACTGTCGAGGATATGGACTCTATGAACAACGCCGCCCTTGCTCATAACCTTGCTTATGCTGCTGCGCAGGCCATGACTTACTTAGCTGTCGGGTCTCGTCGTGTTCAGCGCCTCAGCGACTTGGAGCATGCATACTCTGCCTTGGTGGCTAGTGAATCGAGTCTGAAAGGCGAAGTGACGGACCTTGGTGCTACCATTCAGCGATTGGAACAGCAGAATAAGTCCTTGGTGTTAGAGAAACTGGTGTTGGAGGATGTTCGAAGTGCTTTGGAGGCTCAAGTTGAAACTCTAACTCAAGCGAATGAGGGTTTAATGATACAGAATGAGATCCTGGAGCGTGATCTTGTCGACCGTGAGCGTGAGTTAGAGGTGTTGAAGGCCGATTGCAGTTGGCTACTCCAGGTTGGACTCGTGCGAGTGATGGATAAGCTCCTAGAGCACCCTGAGTTTACCGGGGGTATCAGTCGCATTCGCCACGCGGCATTTGTGGCGGGTGAAGAATCAGTTCGGGCTAGTTTAAAAGTGCAAGTTGACGCCGGAACTTATGATCCTTCTGCCAGTGACTCTCGTTCGAGTCACTCCTCGGCCCTAGACGATGCTCTCCTGGCTTTTGCGACTATGGACTTTGTCGGTTTACTCGGATTGGGCCAGCTGGATGTAGATGGGGTGAAAGCATTGTGTGTGTTTGATGAAGGTGGGGATGTGGGAACAGGTTTTGTTGAAGGAAACGATGTTGGGGTGGTTGGAGGTGGTGTTGGTAGGCTTGGAGCTGATGAGGTTGGAACTAGTGCAGATGGTGATGGCGTCTGAAATTGTTTGGAGCTGCCCTTCGGGGTGTGAAAAAAAAATATTAATGAAGCTTGGTTTTATTTTGTTTTGTTTTTGAACAATTTGCGGCGTCTAAGGCCTTTCATCCTGTTGTGTTGGATTACTCTGGTTGTTTTTGTTTTTTGAACAATTTGTGGCCTCTAAGGCTCTTATGTCGACAGCATTATGAAACAATGGTGACTTTGTTTGTTTACTTTGTGTTCCTTGTTTGAAATTCCAGGCGTGTCAAACCTCCTTTGCAGGTTTTGTTCTTTATTATGACTCTACTTTGTCATTATGTTGTGTGTGCATGTGGATTCACTAAGTATCCTCTGTGTTATATTTTTTCATACATACTCATTGTGCACAATATATCAAGACTAGTGCATTTTCTTTTATTTATGTAATTCTGATACATGCCAGTTTTCTGCACTACAATTCCCTATGGAACTGCTCTAAGCATCCGCCTGTTGGTCCGGGTGATCAGTCCGGCCAAGGGATATCTCTCTATTTTTCCTTCTACATAGGGGCTTGTGGTCTTTTCTCAAAAGTGGAACTTCCTCAAGTTCCTCGCGTTCCATGTTCTTGGTATCTGTCTTCCTTCAAGTGTTTCCAGAAAATATGACCCGTTGCGGTGTGCTTCCGCCACCTTGTATGGTCTTTCCCATGTCTGGATCAATTTTCCACGGGGATGTGCGTGGCTGGCTTCGTTCTTCCGTAGAACGTAATCCCCAACCCGGAAGGCTTTATCCTTGACTCGCTGGTTGTAGTATCTTTCTGCTATTTTTTTGTAGGCGGCTTGGCGCATGCTCGAGCGTTCCCGCTGTTCTTCCAGGAGGTCTAAGCTTTCCCTTAGGTTCTCATCGTTTGCTTGCTTTTGGCAGTATTCTGTCTGTATCGAACTTATCATTATTTCTGCTGGCAACATTGCCTCAGCTCCATAGGCCAAACTAAATGGTGTTTCCTTTGTACTGGTCCGTGGTGTGGTTCGATATGACCAAAGGACTTCCGGTAGCTCATTTACCCAATTACCTTTTGCTTTGCCCAACCGCTTCTTAATTCTGTGCACTAGCATCCTGTTAGACACCTCTGTTTGTCCGTTGGCTTGGGGGTGCGCTACGGACGTGAACCTTTGCCATATCCCTCTTTCAACACACCAATTTATGAAAGGGTTCTCGGCGAACTGTATCCCTTTGTCACTGACCAAAACTTTGGGTGTCCCAAACCTTGTTATAATGTTCTTCCACATGAACTTAATCATTTGTTTTCCCGTGATGCATGCCAGTGGTTCAGCTTCTATCCATTTCGTTAAATAGTCGACTGCCACAACTAGGAACTTTACTTTCCCCGACGCCTCTGGGAAAGGACCAACGATGTCGATTCCCCATTGATAGAAAGGCCACGGACTGACTATGCTTGTCATCTTGGTTGGGGGTACGCCTTGTGTCGGTGAGAAGGTTTGGCATTCCATGCACGTCCGAGTTAACGCGGCAGCATCCTGATATATGTCCGGCCAATAGAGTCCCATGCGAAGTACTTTGCTTGTGAGTGGTCGGGCTCCTTTGTGTGCTCCGGCTGATCCTGTGTGGGCTTCTTTTAGGGCCTTTTTCCCTAACTCGCCTTCTATGCATTTGAGCCATGGGGCCGTGTGGCCTTTTCTATACAGTGTTCCTCCCAAGATCGCGTACTGAGGGGCTCGTATCCTCGTTTTTCGTGCTTCTTCGTGATCGTCAGGAAGTATGATGTGTTGCAAGTAGTCTATGATGGGCATTGTAACGCCCGTAGATCCGGGCAAGTCAATTTAGAGATAATAGGGGGTCGAAAACGACTTTTTGACAAAAGATTATTTAGAATAAATAATCTTAAACAAGTTGTAGAATATGTCTCAAGGGTTCTGTACATATAAAGAATGCATAAATCCGAGTTATAACGAAGAAGTTATGACCCGTCGAAGTTTCGCGACGGAACCGGCACGACACCGGGAAGCGTAAATAGCAAATTTGTGATAGAGGACTTTTTGATCTTAGTAATCTAAACGAAAGTCGTAGAATATGTTAAACCAAGAACATCTATAAAAAGAACACCCAAATCTGACTTCGTATGAGGAAGTTATGATTTTTCTAAGATTCGGCTGAGCAGTGCACGGCCCGAAACTCGAATTTTAGTTCGAGTGGTTTTTGGCTTACGCGACCTAAATGAGAGTTGAAGATATCATTAATAGGAACTCAACGGTAAAAATACAGACGAAAACGGAGTCCGTGTGAAGGAGTTACGAATTCTTCGCGGTCATTTAACAGTCTAATCTCCTCCTACTGTTAAATTTAAGATCGGTCGAGAATTAGCCAACGGAGTCTAAATGAAAGTTTTAGATCTTTTTTTTTCCTACACGTGGATATAAAGAATGTCGAGAATAGAGCTCTTATGTTAAATATATGGACGAAACTTGGTCCCTACTCTTCGAGCGCGATAAATTCGATACAGTTTTGTAATCTGAGATAGAATGAGAATTAGCTGACGACGTCTAAATGAAAGTTGTAGTACTCGTAAATACCAACGCGTGGATATAAAGATCGTCAAAAATGGAGTTCGTATGAACGAGTTACAAATTATAATAGCATATTTACGTATTAAAATAAAGTATAAATCATATATACGTACACACACACACACACATATATATATATATATATATATATATATATATATATCATTAGAAAGGTATCGACGATGCGATTATTATAAGACTAGTGTTGAGTACTTTCGACATTAGTTTAGTACAAATATCATTAAATCTATTTAAAATAGTATTATGAAGGGGTGTTTAGTCGTTTATATAACTATAAGGTCATTAAGTAATTATGGAGGGTAGTTTTTGTAAATTCAATTACAATAAATAAGAGGTTTGGGCTCTCATATTTCTTGCACCATTCTCTTGATTCAAGAGTCGTTATCTTCTTATCCCCCGAGCATTTCGGTCCCTCGTGATTCGACTTCTCTTTCTGTAGTTTTAGTATAGTAAGGTGAGCGCTGAAGCGCTGCACGAATCTTTCTTAGAAAGATTCAGCGACGAAGTTCTGCCCCTGCAGAGCCCGACTCCTAGCTAAAACCCCCTTGTAAGTAAGTTATGCTTACCTATTTTAATATAGCTTATATTAAAAATTAGTATTGTTATTATGAACTTATAATAAATATTTGAGCTATTATTATGACTTATATAAGTGTCGTTATAATATCTTTTTAACTACTCGCGGTACAGGGAATCTGGTTTAAAGGGCCGCATAGGGTTGTTGGATTTCAGAAGTGCTATATGCCAAAATGGTCCTGCTATCCGGTGTTTTATGTCTGGCCCCTGTCTGTACATAGTGGTTGGAAAGTATTGTTTAAACGCTTATATAATAATAATAATAATAAGACTAATAATTAGTCACGGTAAATATTAGACTAAAATCTAGTGGTAATAATACTAGGTTTCGTCGAAGGAAATTATTTTAAAGTAAACGAAGCGCTGTCCGAGTACCGAGTCACCACCTTATCAAGTGAGTGCATAGTTACTTTCATCTTACACATAGATATGAAGTATTTTATATAAACTACGTGCTATGTGTGCATATTATCTGAGTACTTGTTGTCTATGCTGGATGAACGATTTTATACATGTTTTAAATGATTTAAGCTGTATATATATATATATATATATATATATATATATATATATATCTACGATAATATGTTGGGTAAAACATGGGTAGATATGGAATATGAGTTGGATGATGAGTTGGATGATGAGTTGAGAGGTGTTATAGACCACGAGGTGAGTGTGAGAGGTGGACGATGTGAGAAGCCTTTCCCAAATGATGGCCCCGTCATCTAGCAGAGTATGGATGACAACCACGGACTATTCTAGACAGTCCAATGGAGCACTAGCAGGCTCGCAACCTGTAGGTGTTGTGAACGATGTGTTCACCCGGTGTACTCGAAACCCTGGCGATCATGTAGACTTGGTGCCTAAACCTTGGCGATCATGCAGACTTGGTGCCAAAACCCAGGCGACTATGCGGACTTAGTGCCTGTTGTATAAACCCTGGCGACTATGCAGACTTAGTGCCAAAACCCTAGCGACTATGCGGACTTAGTGCCTGTTGTATAAACCCTGGCGACTATGCAGACTTAGTGCCTAAACCCTGGCGACTATGCGGACCTAGTGCCTGTTGTATAAATCCTGGCGACTATGCAGACTTAGTTCCTAAATCCCGGTGACGATGGACTTCGTGCCAATTCCTTAGGATGATCCTTAGGGATGAATGAACGAGGAATAGTTGATTCTTAGGGTAGATCCTTAAGAGTAAAGAAGATAATGGGGATGGGTAATTGGGTTGATTGTTTGATGTTTAAACATAATAATTATATTATTGTGGGTTGAAAACCCTATGTACTCACCAGGTTTCCCAACCTGACCCACTCCAGCTTATTTCTATCACAAGTGTCGATATGAAGTTACATTACACTGAGAGATTAAAGAGGTGTAGATCACTAGTGATAATGAATGTAAGTTCTGTTTATGCTTATGTTTCTGTATTGACAATGACATCCCAAATGTTTTAAAATAAATAAAAATACATTTCTTCGGAAATGCTTTGATAACGTATCTATCATGTTTTACTGGGAACAAATTCCGCAACATTTTTATCAAAAGAAGTACTCTAATTTTTATAAAGCATAAACAAAATCGGTCTTTTCTGGCCGTGAAAATGGGGATGTCACAGGCATCATCCAGTTAGGTTGTGTCGTAGACAGAGAATCGACTTGGCATTCGTCAATACTCCTTTCTTTTAGTACTTCCACTAATATCTCCTTAGAGATATGTCCAAAACATGTTGATGTGAGCTTGCTAAGGGCATCTGCGCATCTATTATTTCCCCTCGAGATTTGCTTTATGGCGAAGCTCTTCAGCGAACTCGTGATGCGCTGGACTGCCTTGACGTACCTTTCCATCCGTTTATCCTTTGTTTCAAATTCTCCCGTGACGTGGTTGGCTGCTAGGCGTGAGTCGGTCAAGGCTACGACTCTCTCCGCTCCCATTTTTATTGTCGATCTGAGGCCGGCTAACAAGGCTTCGTATTCGGCTTCGTTGTTGGAGGTGTAGAAGTCAAAGCGTAAAGCGTATGTGATTTCTTCGCCCGTGGGGCTGGTCAAGATTAATCCCGCACCCGAGCTTTCCTTGCTGGAGGCTCCGTCCGGGTAGAGGGTCCATTGTTGGTCGATCTTTTCTTCTTAGTGTCTCTGCTTGGTTGTGTCGGGCATTTCTTGTTGGAGTTCCCCCGGGATTTCCAACTGGAAATCTGCCAGGGCTTACCCTTTGATGCTTATCATGGGATGGTAGCTAATGTCGTGCTCCCCTAACTCAATGGCCTTCGCGAGGCGCCCGTATGTCTCTGGCTTCAGGAGTACTTGCTTGATTGGGCCACTGGTTAATACCTCTATCTGGTGGGCCTGGAAATACCGGCGGAGTCGCCGTGCCGTGTAGATTAAAGCGAGCACCAACTTTTTGATGATTGGGTAATTAACTTCTGGTCCCTGCAAGGCCCGACTCACAAAGTAGATCGGGAGTTGCCGCCCTTGTCTTTCGACCACTAGTACTGACGAAATGGCCTCCTTTGATGCGGACAGGTAGACTTGCAGCGTCTCGCCTGGTACTGGGCTGGCTAGAGTGGGAAGCGTGTGCAGTGCCTTTTTTATCTCCTGCAGGGCGTACGCGGCCTCCGGTGTCCATCGAAAACTGTTCTTTTCTATGCATCCTTTAAGCGTGTGGAAGAGGGGCATGGATTTCTCGGCTGACTTAGAGATGAACCGATTGAGCGCTGTTAGTTTTCCGTTTAGCCCTTGGGCGTCCCTTAGCGTGCTCGGCGAGGGTGTCTCTTCGAGCTCGTTGATTTTGGCTGGGCTCGGTTGGATTCCCTCCATTGTCACGTAATACCCTAGGAATTGTCCCTCTTCTACCCCAAAGGTGCATTTTGTTGGGTTCAGCTTCATCTTTGCTTTCTCCAAGGTTTGCAATGTCTCCTCCACATCGCGTAGCAACTTCCGCTCGTCTGGGCTCTTGATGACCATGTCGTCGACATAGACTTCGATATTTCTGCCAATTTGATTGGCGAACAGAGAGTCGACTAGTCACTGGTAGGTTGCCCCGGCGTTCTTCAATCCGAATGGCATTTTTGTGTAGCAGAAGGCGCCATGATCCGTATAAAAGGCTGTTTTCTCTTCATCATTTTTGCTCATCAGGATTTGGTGATATCCCTTGTACGTGTCCAAGAAGCACTTCCACTGGAAACCTTGTAGGGATTCCACGTTCTGGTCTATCTCCGGTAGTGGGTAGAAATCCTTGGGACATGCTTTATTAAGATCCGAATAATCGATACACATGTGCCAACTACCGTCGTGCTTCTTTACCATTACTGGGTTAGCGATCCATGTAGGGAAAATTGCTTCCCTGAGGATCCCTGCACTGGTCAACTTGGCCACTTCTGCGTTAATTGCCTTGTTTCGATCTCCTCCTTGGACTCGCTTCTTCTGCTTTACTTCTTTGGCCCCTGGTTTTATCATTAGCTTGTGTTCTATGATCCCCCGATCAACCCCCACCATGTTTGTGGGTGTCTAGGCAAACATGTTTTTATATTTCTGTAGCAGTCGAACCAGTGCTTGCATTGTTGTCGTGGGAAGAGTTGTTCCCACATTCACTTGTTGGTCTGGATACTCCCTGTTAATTACTTCCCCCCCACTCGACGGGTCTGGCTTCGGTCTCTTGGCTTCGGCTGAGATGTCTTTTGGTTGCATGATTTCATAGCATTTGAGCTCCCGTGGGGATGTGGCGAGGACTGTCCCTGGACCCCGGCTCGTGCTGAACTTTATTATTCCATTGATTGTTGACGAGATTGCTCCGAACTTTAGTAAGGTTGTTCATCCTGATATGACGTTGTGTTCGGATGGGTGTCGTATGACCACCAAGTCTACAAGAGCGGTTCGTTGTTTGGTCTTGTCTTGACTGGTTAACGTGAACGGTAAATGGATCGTACCTAGGGGCCACAGGCTATGTCCTGTGAATCCTGTGAGCTATCATGTGGCTGACCTTAGTCCTTCCTTCCATGCGTCTGGCAGCAAACGGAAGCAATGCTCGTAGATGATATCTACGGAGCTTCCCGTGTCGACGTACACAGGCTATGTCCTGTGAATCCTGTGAGCTATCATGTGGCTGACCTTAGTCCTTCCTTCCATGCGTCTGGCAGCAAACGGAAGCAATGCTCGTAGATGATATCTACGGAGCTTCCCGTGTCGACGTACACTCGGTGGATCGTGATGTCTCGAATGGACCCCTGGTTGACTAGGGGGTTGTCCCCTTTCCAACCGGCTGGACTTGGGTCGGTCACGGAGAACATTAACCCCTGCATGGTTTCCGTAATGTTGCGTACGTTGGTTGTATACTCTGTTCTCCCCCTTTTATGGTGGATCGCGAGGATCTCCTGTTTGTAATCTGTTTTCCCAGTGTCGTCCTTGGAATTCTCTGCGTCGAATTTGGCCCGCAGACTTTTAGCGATTTCTATTACATTTCCCTTCAGTTGCGTCTCCTCCATTTCCCTCTTGAGGACTGAGCAGTTGACCGTATCGTGTATCCTACTCTTGTGGTATTCGCAGTACTGCGTCTTAGTGCCTTTTTCTGCTGGTTTTTCAGCAACGGTGTATACTTCTGCCCGTCTTCCCCGCCTCTCGTCTTTGAAGAAAGGTCTGAAATGTCCTTGCGATCGTCTATCCCGTCCCGAGAACCTACCTCCTCCCCGGGAGTCGTGGTGGGGATTAGACTGGTGATGTCGCCTCCCAATTGAGGAAGACATGGCGTTGAGGTATGCTTGCTTCGACGCTTCGCCCTCTTCTTGGCGTAAGAATCGTTCCACTCGCTCCTTCAGTTCTGCCCTTATCTGGGGTTGCTTGCCCATGAGCTTCTGAGACAGCGAACTTGGAAGTAATCCCAGGTGAAAGCTCCCGCGATCAACCCCTCATCGTGCCCTGAGACGTCTAATGTTGCCTTGGTGAACCTGGCGAAATAGTCCTTGACTGTCTCCCCCTCCCTTTGCTTACATCCAATGATGGAATGACAATCACCTTTGTACTTCCGGAGTTGCATGAAGTTGGTTAGAAAGAGATATTTCAGTTGGCTAAAGTTGCTGATGTTGTCTGGACGTAGTGTCTTGAACCATGTTCTTGCGTTGCCGTCAAGGGTGGTAGGAAAATATGTGCACCAGAACCGTTCGTCTAGCTTGAGGGATGTCACGGTCCACTTATATGTGTCGATGTGGCTGTCCGGATCTGTGGTGTCGTCGTACTTTTTGAGGTGTGGTAGTTTGGGGGTGTTGGGGATTTCGTACTCCAACAGTTCTTTGACAAACGGCGACGTGACGCTTCGTGAAAGGCAATCTTGGTTTGGTGTCCGCTGAACAAAGTGGTACCTCGGTTGTTGCATTGCCAAGAAGGGCTGCACTAGCATGTTGTTGTAGGCTGTAAGGTCTGGCGTTGCTGGGCTGTAGAAATTTGACGGTTGAAACGGGATAGGGAGATTGGATGAGCCATGGGTATTTGCTAATAAGGTGTGAATGGTGGTGCTAACATTGTACCCGTCACCAATGGTGGGTGGTTTTGTGGTTGTGGTATGACACTTGGGCCAGTTGTGGTGTTGCTTGTCGGTGTTACTTGTGTGTGTGTGTGTGTGTGTGCAAGTTGTTTACTTGTAGCGTTATGGGGGTAGTTTGTTGTGAGTCATTGGTGGTTTGAGCGAATGGTGGTAGAGGGTTGTAGCCGTTGTTGTTAAATCTGATGGTGTTAGGGAAGAACGGTGGCATACGGTGTATAGCGTAAGGATTAGGTATCCCGCTATTTGGGAATGGTGAAGGAGTTGCATAGGCTGGTATGGGCAATGGTGTTTGGTTCTGAGCTTCAACCGGCGGCGTGGTTGCTATGAGAAGAGGCGGCGGGCCGCCGGATGGTGGTGTTGCTACAAGAGAAAGTGGTGGGCCACCTGATGATGGCGCTGCTATAGAAAAAGGTGGCGGGCCACCGGATGATGGCGCTGCCATAGAAAAAGGTGGCGGGCCACCGGATGATGGCGCTGCTGGAGTGTTGTCTGCTTCCAACAACGCCATCGGATGTATTGGGTTGTGTGGTGGTTCCGATGACTCGCCCGTTGTGACATCCCCATTTTCACGGCCAGAAAAGACCAATTTTGTTTATGCTTTATAAAAATCAGAGTACCCTTTTTATAAAAATGTTGCGGAATTTGTTCCCAGAAAATACATGATAAATACTTTATCAAAGCATTTCAGAAGAAATGTATTTTTTCATTTAAAACATTTGGGATGTCGTCGTCAATACAGAAACATAAGCATAAACAGAACTTACATTCATTTACACTAGTGATCTACATCTCTTTTAAATCTCTCAGTGTAAAATACCTTCATATCGACACCTGTGATACAAATAAGCTTGAGTGGGTCAGGTTGGGAAACCTGGTGCGTACATAGGGTTTTCAACCCACAATAATAAAGTTATTATGTTTTATCATCAAACAATTAACTCAATTACTCATCCCCATTATCTTCTTCATTTCTTAAGGATCTACCCTAAGAATTATCTACCACTCATTCCTAACGATAGACAACAAGTATTCAGATAATATGCACACATAGCACGTAATTTTATATAAAATACTTCATATCTATGTGTAAGATGAAAATAATATGCACTCACCTTAGCGTGAGTTGATAGAATCTAACTAAAAACGGTCAGCGGTTCGTGATCGACGGGCTCGGGACACGGAACGGCTTCACCAAACGAGAGAGAGGTAAGAAGATTTGGTGTAAGAATGGCTGAGGTCGAACTTGCTATTTATAGGCTGATTTTTGGCCTCTCACGTCGTGAGAATTCATTGCTCATGTCGTGAGCCATGCCTAATCACCTCGTAGCTTCGCCACCTGCGTTCTAGGCTTGCATAGTGTCCGTTTGACTCCTCACGCCGTGAGAATTGATTCTCACGTCGTGAGCCCGTTCCGTAGACTTGTCATCTGCATTCTAGCCTTGAAAAGTGGCGTTTTGACTCCTCACGTCGTGAGATTTCTGACACGTGTCATGCTCTCAGACAGCTTTAACTTCTGAAGGCCATAACTTTTGCATACGAGCTCCGTTTTTGACGTTCTTTATATCCACACGAAGGTGAAGACGTACTCTACAACTTTCATTTAGAATCCTAAGGCTAAAAAGTATTCTATCATAAACTCACTTTTTATGATTCCCGGTGTCGTGCCGGTTTTGTCGTGAAACATCGACAGGTCATAACTTCTTCGTTATAACTCGGATTTCAGCGTTCTTTATATATACGGAAACCTTGTGACATATACTACAACTTAGTTAAGATTATTTATTCTAAATAATCTTCTATCAAAAATTCATTTTTTTTACGCTTATTGTCTCAAAATTGACTAGCCCGAATCTGCGGGCGTTACACCCGTCGTGTTGTTTGTCATGTGGCTAGGTTAAAGAGAAAAAGGAAGGGTTTGCGTATCTGTTGTCACACAAACGGATGGCGCCAAATGATGCGACCTGGGCTCCAACCACTTTGGCTACTAGTTCTGATGGTCGGAAGGAAACCTGAGAGGTCACAAGGAAAGGAAAACCGTCAGCTGCTCTCCGGGAGGTCCCGGAAAAAACGCTCCGACGGTCAAGTCAGTAGAGTGAATAAGTATAGAGGCTAAGGAATCGGGAAGGATAGCTACTTATCAAGGCAAGGTGAACGTCCTTTTATACTGAGGATCCTCCTCGATTCGCATGAGAGACAAGGACCTGCGATCCCGACAAGATCTGCCGTCCTTATTGGTGTATTGTGTTCCTCGTAGTGTCAGAGCTAACGATTGGCTCAGGTGATAATGCTTTGGATGTGCCTCTTGTCGCCTGGAGCCGTTGTCTTTGGACTGTAGCGAAGGACAATATTTGGCGAGAGCAAGGCTCTTGCGCGGTCGCCCTGTTGGAGTCCCTGGCGGCCGGGATTGCTGAGTCGGGCTTGGTCAGGCCTCACTGGGAATTCCTTGTCGGGACTCTCTTACTTCTGGCCCGCTCTGAGGGGTGTGTCATCATATATATATATATATATATATATATATATATATATATATATATATATATATATATATGTGTGTGTGTGTGTGTGTGTGTGTTTAGGCTTAAAAATGTCTGAAGATGTTTTAAGACTCTAGTCCATATCTACGCCAAAAAGATGATACACAAACCTTTTTAGGTCTACACTCTTCAAAAAAACAATCTACAAAGGTTAATATATACGCATATTTAGCATAGCACAGACAGAAAAAAACTAAGATTTGCAGACTAAAAAAGCGCACCCTAGTCTACATGTCAGCTTCAATTAAGTGCCTCATTGATGCATTTTCTATCACGTATCTTGGACCCTTTAATTCTTTGTTGGTTTTTTGGTTACTCACTCACCTATTGGTATCATATTTGTATTTATTCTCTTTCTCAATAGATAAATAAATAAAAACACTTCTGGGAAATGACTTTGAATTACACATTTTACATATAGACATTGTTCGTTTGTTCTTATGGAGTTGTGATCGAAATGGGTTGCTTTATGTGGAAGATTAAGAGAGCATGATCTCCTTTCTGGCATTAGAACATTTAGTGATAGTCAGTCTTGGTGAGTTAACTTCGTCAACTAAGAAGTTACTAAAACACCTTGAGAAGAAGGTTAGTTGACACTGTTTCATATCAACATAAATACCATGCCTAACTACAGTCTAGCATCGGCATGATTATTAGAACTTGAAATGTTACATCAACATTCACTTCTAAACCACCGTACAATGAAGACATTGTTTCTTATAATCCAATCAACATAGATCGTGATGGTTATTGTAAGCATGTAGTTTCCTTGGTAATTTTTGCAGTTCTCAATTTCTTCTGGTGGTGGTGAGATCGTTGAGAGTTAAGGTTACAATGTGTGTGAAGTGAGATGGCATGGTTATTAGAACTTGGTAATGTTATATGCTATCTTCTAAGGTTTTGAACACATTCTTGATTACATGTTGGAAGCAATGGTATTCTATTTTGGAAAACAGAATGGCGGAGATAGATCAAGTGGCTCAAAAGCTAATTTTCATTTGTTTACTCCCTCACTTGAATGAATGCTCGTTGCCTTTTGACTTTTACAGAGAGTCATGATAAAAGTCGTGTATGTTTGTTCCCCCATGGGGAATGGGAGAATAATTTGGAGTGCAAGACTATAATCAACTAAAAATGATTCTTGAAAACAAGAATAAATTCGTTATTCTTTGATCTATGGCTTGGTTTGTCAAGTTCCGTATTGTATTTAGTATTTAGCGAAAACGATTTCCACAAATATTATTCTTTGAACCAATGACGATGAAACTCTTTATTTTTGCACCTGGTTTTAGTGGGTTTTAAATTATATTCTCCAATTGACCAAATCCCAAACACTTTGGAGTTGGGTTGGGGGATTGGAGCTCCTCCTGTCGTTAACTTTTCACCCTCCACCCAATATCTCTTCTCCCAGAATAGTCTTTCTTGCGCTCCACCTTTACAAAATCAGCCAATCTTTTTTTATGTTGATGAGATGGGGTTAGGTGGTTGATGGTGGATGTGGTTGGTTTCTTTGCCTAATATTAAGTGTGATTGTTTTCACCTTTTTAACTTTTAAGGCTAAGACCCAATCCCAATCCCAAAGGCAAAAATCAAGTAAAATGTTGGTTGGGAGATTTTCAAGGTTTGACAGCAAAATCATGCTCACTGGCTCTCCGGTAAAGCAATGCAGATGCTTCCACCCTGTTTTGTTACAAGTTATATGTTAATTTCATTTCAACAAGCTTTTTTTTCTTTTCTTTTTAAGAAACAAACAAAACATACCAGCCAGGATGCACAACAGGTCTTCCTGTAGCAAGCGCCCAATTCACCTGATTATATCAATCAAAAACCACACAGATCAACACCCCAAGATACATTATACAAAAAACAATGTAGTAGGTAAGTAGGTAGGTACCTTATCAGTCCCAAGAGAATTGGCAACAACATGGGTGACCTGTTCATCTATTTGATTGGTGCAGACAGCACCAAACTGTTCGGCTGTCTGCCACAACGGATGCAAGTGAGGACTGGCTTCACCCACAGGGAACACCCTGCTGAACACAATACGACACCCACCTAATATCTTCCTCTGTTCCGATGCTAATATATTCCGTACATCAGCATCATCTAAACATTCTTGCATGAAAAAATTCTCATGTATTTTCTCAATAACCTGAATTTCAATCAACAATTAGTAACATACGAGTATGAATATCACACCACACCAAATAGATCAAAGGTGTTTACCGCCAATGAAGATGCCAAAGTCCCTTCATCTGGTCTCTCATCATGATCAATCTCAAGAAGGGAAGGCCCCGGAAGCCCAAACTGTCGCCTACTACATGGAAAATATATGTATCTGCAATGCAAACAAGAAACACACAGATTTTGAATTCAAGGGTCTCATCTGTATTGTATTGTATTGTATTGTATGGTAGTATACCTTTCTACAACTATTAAGTTAAGCTTGTTATGAGGCCATACTCTTATGGAATCATCTATGATTACAACAGCTGATTCCATACCCAAAACCCCTTCCAAATCCTTGCTCTTCGGATCTCCATCACTATCACCATCATCACCCCTTGAGATAACTCTCCCATTGAACAAAACTCCTTTCGGATCAAGCACTTTCGCCATTTCTGTAGCATATAATTTGTTTCCCATTGTGTAAAGATGAAGCTCATAAAGCTTACTCGCCTGAAGTTCACCAAACCAATGGATTAAAAAAATATTTGACTTCTTAATCTTTTTTTTGTTAAACAAAATGTTTTTTTTAATTACCTTCTCTAAGAACTTCCATATACCAGGCCTTAGTTTTGTCCACATACACATGTGAGGAAATCTAAACAGATGCCTATGTGACTTCTCACGGTCCTGCTCTTCTTTCTTTTTCAACATCTCATCATGCATCGGTTCAATTTCTGCAAACTGCAAACCATTGAAATAAAATTTAAATTTAAATTCCAGATACACACAAGTGTTTTTCTTTTTTTTTTTGTAAAATAAAGAAAAAGAAAATGAGAATAACAAACTACCTTAGCTGAATTGAGAAGAGTGTGATCAAGATCCAACACGAGACAAAGCTTTCGATCAGCAAACATCTTTTTCTGTTCTTCCATTCTCTTTGACCTTTCCCTCTGAATAGCAGCCCGTTGCTGGTCATCAAACCTTCCAAAAAACTGCTCAACATCTCCCCAACCGTTCAGAGGCTGAGACGGGCCCGGCCCAGCTTCTTCAGATGTGGGCCCAGTCCCATTCTGAAGACGGCCCGGTTGTAAAGGTGGCCCTTTCATATTTACAAAACTTGAATGGACTTGCCCCGGTTGTGATGAAGGTATCTGAACAGTCGCACTCACTGTTGTAGACACAAGATCAGCAATATTTTTCAAATTCTTTGTGAACTGACGGGTTATATCTGGTTGGGTTGATGATAAAGATGAAGATGAAGATGAAGATGATAGCTGTTTTGGATCTAGTTGCTTCGAGTTGCCTGGCTTTTGTAATGATTTACTGTGCAAAGCACGGCGTGGATCACGAGGCTTCATTCGTACTTTTCCCAAATCATCCTGCACCAATGGTTGAGCGCCAGCTGTAGTGGTAGTAGTAGTAGTAGTAGTTGGCATGGAGGCAACAGAAGAACAACTTTGGTTTGACAATTGTGTCGCATAATTTGCAGGATCAACTTGCTTCTGTTGTTCCATATTAATTATGTTCATCCATGATGCAGGATTCACTGCAATATCTTTGAGAATGGATTGCAAGGATGCTGAAGTGGGATTGACACCTGTCACAGGAATATGCAAACTTCCAATCCCGCTACTTGTACTAGGTAAACCAGATGTTACTATAGAATCTGCAACTCCATTTTTTAACCTTTTCGGTGCAGGGCCATCAAGTGGTTCAATTGCAGGTTGTTTACTGGAATCCAAAGAGCTTTCAGGATTGGATACTCGGAGTCTTGGGTCCCTTGTTTTATTTGGACCCCTAATTACAGAACTTGATGTGGAGTAAACAGGAGCAGCATTCCTAGGATTTGCAAGTAATTGGACATTAGGTCTGTGTTCCACAGTGGGTTCTATTGCAGAGTTTGTAGTCTGAACTGTTGAGAAACTAGAAACCTCGCCACCAGTGTCACCACCACCTGCATCACCACTGTCTTCAGAAGGGGTTGGACTTGGAAGATCATTTGAAAAAAATGAACTTTTTCCAAATTTCTGTTGATAAGTAGAAACAGCTTTGAGGGCGTCTGTTTCATAACGAGGTACAGGCCTAGGTGCAGGCCACTCTGGTCTTATTTCTGCATCCCCAACAAAGAGTGCTTTGCCTAAAGGTAAAGAATGTGTAGTTTCACGTGTTGGTGATGGAAGACTATCCACATCATGATCTTTATGAAGGTCAAGAAGTGGTAGGAGTACTCTGTTCTTGGAAGTAGATGTTTGTGGTTTCAAAATTTCAGATTGTTTGAGTTTTTGATCTGAAGATACATCGGGAATGGCATCTAAGACAGAATCCTCAGTCAGAAAAACCACTTCCTGGTTATCTCCTTCATTATTGCCTTTGGTATTTGAAGATTCATTATTTGAGTTGCATGACAGAAGCATCATCTCTATCTGTCAAAACAAAACAAAAGCGAAATCAATATTCTATCACTACAAGATACTCAAAGTCATACATGATCTTCTTTAAAGTTCAAATCAACCTCTTTCAATTGTTCTGGGGAGAAAATAACAAACATGTTGCTTTTCACATTAGTTAGCACCCTGTAAAAGAGATACGTCAGCGATGGTATAGAAAACATGTCATGTAGCAATGAGGGATCAGAACACTTAGATTCTGAATGGAAAGAAATGATAGAGACCTTGATAGTAAGTGTCTACTCTGTTCCTTCTGAGTTTGGCTCATGGAGCAAAAAACCTGCAATCAACTACTTCTTAGCCTCTTGTGTATGTGTTTGAAGAATAAACTGAGAGTATCAAGTATTTTGAAACAAACTCCAGTTTCCAACTAATTGAACAGTTATTGATGATATCTTACTGAATTAACAAGTTGAATAGAAGAAAAAGCAAGTCGACCCAAATCATCTCTGTTGGACATGGAATTATCCAAAAGCAGTTTTGAGAAGCTGTCCAGGAAGTCTTCGAGTCTGGAACAGACTCCACTGAATGATCTACAAGCAAATCATCATCATTAATCAATCAACTGAACTTCAATCAATCTTTCAAGAAATTTTAGTACTCAAATTAGTTATTTAGTTTAGTTAATTATCAAGTACTCGTAGACTTACTTCTTTGCATCATTGATAGTTATACTCTCCAACCCAATACGAATTATATTAATCCACTTCTCAACATTATCTCCTTCTCCTCCTCCTTCTTTACCAGCATTGACAACCTCCATATCCAAATCAATTTCACCCTCCTCCAGTTCCCCTTCCTCCTTCTCACTATCACCATCGTCGCTAATATCAACTACAATCTTATCATTGTTTTCCATCACTTCCTTCTTCACCTCAATATTATTATTATCATCATCATTCAACAAAGGCTGCTTCAAGTTATCAGTGGTAGTACTAGTATTCATGGTTGTTAGATAATCGTCAAGAGGTTTATTCTGAACAGCCTGTGCCCAGGCGAAATTATACAACCCAGGTGCGTAATTTCTAGAAATCTGATACTTATTCTGATACTTTAACAGATCCTGCATCGTCCAAACTTTCTGATGCTGCTGTTGTTGCTTGGAATCATCATCGACTGCATTCTTAGAAGCAGCAATCTCCGTCCCAATCGCCGGGGACTTAACAGCAAAATCATCCGCACTGATCTCTTCAATAGAAGCAGAATCCGATATTTCACCTTCCTCTACATCTACATCCAGAGATACCAATAAATCTTTCCCCATTGATTTTTGTCCTTTTAATACCAATAGATTCGATTTGGCTATCAATCAGCTTACGTGACTATAAACCTTCCAAAGATTATAAAATACGTTTATAGAATAAAGATTCAAGAATGGAAGGTCTAATCTTCTCGGATCTTCACAACGAAAGAAAAGGGAAAACGTAACGAATTTGTGGGCTAGGGTTTGCAATTATTTCTAGCCCTAAATGTGTTGCGATTTTGAAATTATATACCAAAATCTGAGATTTAAATGCGAAAATCAAAACGTTGATCTGATGCCTTTAAATCAATATGAGAACCAAAATCAAGATCAAACGACGGGCAGGAGAAAGTGTGAATCGAGAAAACAGATGAGCAGAGAGCAACGAAGGAGGCGAAAGAAGAAAAATAAATAGGAAAAGAAAAGCGGGGGGTGGGGTACAGTCCTATCAGATCTAAGCTGGATGGATCTTAGCCGTACACGTCAGCGATTCGTACTGGGGGTTGAATCTAGGAGGGTTTGTATGCGGTATCCTGGAACATCGTGTCTTGGTGAAAATTCCAAGAACAAACCCTCATGTTTAAACTATTTACGTTACAAGCCCTCAAAAACTAGAGGTGGCAATGGGTCGACCTGGGTTGGGTTCGGGTTCAACCCATTTAATAATTGGATTGGAAATTTCAACACAACCCAACCTTTTAGATAAATGGGTTGTCATCGGTTGACATGTTTATGGAGTTCCCGATCCAACCTATTAAATAAATGGGTTAAACTTGGGTTAACCCATTTAAAATCAATTAAATAAATTATATCATTAAATATTATATCACTTAAATTAAAAAACGTAAATAAAACTTCATAATTATGACTGAAGCACAATCTTAATTCATAAATACAATAAATTGTTCAAATAACATTAAAAATGTTTGGTTTCACAATGCTTTTGGAGAGTGACCAGTATTATCGGCGCTAAAAAATGATGGAAATTAAGATTGACTTTTATTAAACATAGATAATAATAATGCAACATTATAATTTACAAATTAATACTTTGATTAATACATGATAATATTCAAATAATTATTAAAGTATATATATATATATATATATATATATATATATATTAAAGTTAAATGGGTTGACGGGTTGAAAACGAGTTGATAATTTTTACCCAACCCAACCTATTTAATTAGATGGGTTAGACGGGTTGACCCATTTAAGTTAAATGGGTTGAAAACCTCAACCCAACCCGCTAATTTTTGGTTGGGTTGGCGGGTTGGGTCGATTTTTGTCACCTCTATCAAAAACACATTCGTGTGCTTTATAAACATTAATTCATAGCTAGAGTTTCATACTTTCCTTACTATTCTATATCAGTACGATGTGTAAAACCCGTGTATTACACGGGTTGATTAAAGAAAATAAAATATTAAAATATAAATAATAAGTATTTTTTGAAATAAGAAATTAAGAAACATATTAATTGCAATTTAGTATAATATTTATTACATTTAATATTTTACATATATAAGTATAAGATTATGTGACTTTTTAATTTTAAAAATTGAAAAAACCATAAATTGACATGTGGATATTATTTTTTTTAAAAATATCAAAAAATGATAAGTGTGAAAACTCATTAGAGATTGACATGTGGCAAAATTATCTTCATTTATTATAGTAGATTTTCACGTATAGTAATCGATTGACTAGATTCACATAATAGAAAAATCGAGATTGGCATATATTTGATAGTTTTAGATTGAGTGAGACCCTATTGAGTCAATGTCTGACTTAGTTAGACACAAAACGGAGTAAGACGGAATTAAAGGCTTCTAAATGTAATATCAAACAGTTTGAATCTAACAGTGTTAGACTCCGTAAAAAACATATTCCCTAAGTAACTTAATATTTATATATCTTATCAGTTAACTTTTTATAATATTTAAATCTAATTATTTTCTATAAACAATAATGAAAATCAAAATTTTGCCAATAACAATTACTTTACATATACATACACGCATTTCTTGTACTTTAAAGAACAATTAATTGGTTACGTGTAGTATATTTACAATATATTGTATGGCAAATACCATAAAAACCACAACATTTTTACGTGTAATTGTAAAAAAATCTTATTTTTTTTTGTTGGCTATGGCCACAAATAAGACGTATAGTTATCACTCTACCCATTTAACAGGTTTCATGATTAACTCTGTTATCTTTATTGCAAAATCAGTTCTAAAATTGGGTTTAAAGTTCAAATTTGATCCTTGTAATTTGCAAAAAGTTACACCACATGTCCAAAACTCGGTTTTATGTTTTTTAACTTCTTTATTCTCATTTATTTTTTATTTTTTAGTTAAAACTAAACTTGGTTTTGAAATTTTTTTTCAGTTTTTTAATATTTTTCGTTTTGTCATTTTTTTACGTTTTTCGTATTTATTTTCGTATTATTTTTTAATTTTTTCATATTTTTAATTTGTTCATTTTTTGTTTTATTTTTCATGAATTTGATAACTTTTTCTTGTAAATAAAGAAGTTAAAAAAACTTAAAACCGAAAAAATACGAAAAATGTAAAAAAAAAAAACGAAAAACGTAAAAATATGGAAAAAAAAATACGAAAAATAGTTCGAAAATAAATAGGAAAAAAAATTTAAAAAAATACGAAAAAAAAAACTAAAAAAAATATGAAAAATGAAAAAACGAAAAATATTAAAAAATGAAAAAATAAAAATAAAAAACCAAGTTTAGTTTTGACTAAAAAATAAAAAATAAATGAAAATAAAAAAGTTAAAAAACATAAAACCGAGTCTTGGACATGCGGTGTAATTTTTTGCAAACTACATAGACCAAATTTGAACTTTAACCCCAATTTTAAGACTGGTTTGGCAAAAAAAAAATAACGACTTTAAACCCAATTTTAGGATTGCTTTTGTAAAAAAAACAGAAAACGGGAAAAAAATATGAAAAAAAAAGTACGAAAATAAATACGAAAAAATATTTAAATAAATACGAAAAAAACTTTAAAAAATACGAAAAATGTAAAAAAAATGAAAAAAAATAAAAAACAAGTTTAGTTTTGACTAAAAAAATAAAAAATAAATGAAGATAAAAAAGTTAAAAAACATAAAACCGAGTCTTGGACATGTGGTGTAATTTTTTGCAAACTACAGGGACCAAATTTGAACTTTAAACCAAATTGTAGGACTGATTTTGCAAAAATAAAAAAAAAATAATAATAATAATAATAATAGCGGAGTTAACCATGAAACATGTTAAATGCTAGAGTGATAACTCTATGTCTCATTTGTGGCCAGAGTCAACAAAAAAAAATAATAGAACTTTTCTCAATTACGCATTAAAATGTTGTCGCTTTTATGATATTTGTCTTATATTGTATAACTTATGTAACACCTAGTTCAATTTGGAGAGGTTCATGCATGGACTCGACGAGTTGGAGGACCAACTCGTCGAGTAGAGTCGGGTATCTGGAACGCGGGACGGAGGTGACTCGGCGAGTCGGAAGGGTCGACTCGGCGAGTCCGAGATGTTTAAAGAAAACCCTAATTTTGGGGTTTGCCCCTATATAAACATCATTATCCGCCCCAGTAGCCTCCCTTAGAACCTTAGAAGAATGTTTACGACCGCACACCCTCTTGTGAGTGAAGTAAGATCAATTGGGAGCTTATCCTTGAGATTTTAGGGAGGATTCCAAGCTTGAAGAAGAAGTATCAAGGGGAAAACACTAGATCTAGCATCTAGTTCGTCTTGGGCATTGATTTGAGGTATGAATATGTTACCTTAAGCATAAATTCTATTTGAGAGTTGTGACCAACCTTGAGGAAATGGAAGCAAGCCTAGATCTGGACCTATCACAAGGATATGGTTCCAGATCTGGACCTTCTTAGGTCCCAAGCATCATAAAGTTGCACCCTTTATTGAGCCCTTTCCTCTCCAATGCATGGAAACCTTGTTGGAAGGTTAGTTTTGGTGATTATGGTCATGAGAGGCTTTGCATGCACGTAAAGTTTGCAACTTTACGTGTTATCCACACTAGTAGAGTATAGATCTGAAGTTTGGGGCCTTGAGTCCTACTGGAAGAGGCCGTAAACATAAGGGACTAATAGGGACTCGCCAAGTCGTGCAAGAGACTCGGCGAGTCGAGAGGGTTTTCTCGTGTGTCGGCTAGGAGTGTACGACCAAGAGTGTACGGCTAAGAGTGTACGGCCAAAGGTGTTCGGCCAAGGGTTTACGGTCAGAGGTGTACGGCCGTACACACCAAGGAACTCGACGAGTCCCTCGAGTGACTCGGCGAGTCAAGCAGGGAACCCGACGAGTGATTGATTGTACTCGACGAGTCAAGGTTACTATGGACTATTGACCTTGACTATAGACTTTGACTTTGACCAGGGTTGACCCTGGGGGTATTTATGGGATTGTGTTGAGTTATTTATTCATTGATTATAAACAGTTTGGGAAGGGCAGTACAGGCATACCTGAATCCAGTTTGCCAGTTCAGCCTTTGAGAGGTGAGTTTTCTCACCATACCAATAGGTCTAAGGCACCAAGGCCGACCCATTTTATGATAGTTGGTTTACTTGTTATGTAGAGGTGTGATATGTATGTGTGCATGATATGTGGTAGAGATAGCCTTCGTGGCTAACGGTAGAGATAGCCTTATGGCTAATGGTAGAGATGGCCTTATGGCTAATGGTAGAGACAGCCTTTATGGCTGATGGTAGAGATAGCCTTTGTGGCTAACGGTAGAGATAGCTCATGGCTAATCGACATGTGATATGTAGTAGAGGTAGCTTTATAGCTAATGAGATATGTGGTTTGTGTGGGGTATGCTCTGGGGGACTCACTAAGCTTTCAGCTTACCGTTTGTGGATTTGTTTCAGGTACATCGGAGCCCAAGGGTAAAGGCAAGGTGTGATGATGCGGCGTGCACTCTATCTCTCTTTTCCGATCTAATTTGGGGGACACTCTGATGTTTTGAAAATAATAATGTTGTGATTCTTGTGGTTTTGAAAACAATTATCGGAATCTTTACGATTTATGAAAAATGGTTGACTAATTAAAAATGAAATTTTTCTTTCTAAAATTTGGGTCGTTACAAGTTGGTATCAGAGCCTTGGTTTGAGGGATGCAGACATACCCTCGGGTGTGTCAGGACTCAAACTAAGGAAATGGTAAATTGTTTTCAAAAATGACATAAAAAGCTTTTGAAAAAAGGAAAAGATGAGCGTGCAACGCGCGTGATCAGCCGAGCCAAGTAAGTAGATCCCCAATATGCTAGTCATGCTATTTGATATTTAAACTTGGATGATCATGTGGAATTTGCTATGTGTATGCTTTCAAAATTATATACGGTTAGGAGCTTATAGCCATAGAATGATCAATTTGGCATTATTTCATGTTCCTTGTCTGGTTGTGGTCCTAGGGTAGAATATTTTATTCGAAAGTCTATTTGATCCTATTATGTGTATAATTTGCATGCATAAAGGCAACCTGTTATGATTGGTCTGTTTGATGTGGGTAGAGAAAATCTTAGAACAATCTAGGATTTGAGTTATGAGGTGGTTGGTAGAATACGGTTTATTTGGGACAAATTGGAGTTATCAGGTCGAGCCTTGGGGAAAGGTACGGGTAGGTGTGGAAGGTAGTATTGGGCCCGTACTACTGAAAGCACAGGACCTGTACCCAAACCCATGTTAGAGCTGACAACTTCAAGGAGGACTGGTGTGGAGAGATCCGTTTTATGGAAATCCTGATAGTTATGATTTATGACATTCCAGTTCAGCATGGTAGTGACATGCTTCGGGGCGGGAGGATCAGGATCTGGATCCGGGAATGGATCGGGTGACACCACAGATGGCATAGATGAGAGGCTGCACGAGCTTATTGCAGCCGAGGTTACCAGTCCTTGACGCCACCCCAATCATTTTTGGGACGGTTAAGGAGGGCATAATGGAGATCATGGAAGAGATACTCAGATCATTCCGGACTGAGATTGTTACGGGTCAGTTGGGGGCCCGAACTTCCTCGTTTCGGGAGTTCAAGGCGTGTGGGGCACCAGAGTTTTTTGGGGTCAGGGACCCCATTTTCAGTTGACGTTGGGTGGCGGATATCGAAAACGCCCAGCGCACAAGTTCTTGCCCGGATGTGGAAAAGGTTGGGTTTGCTTCTTGTATGCTGAGGGACAAAGCCCGGGATTGGTGGGGCGAGGTTACCAAACAGGTGGGACCAGTCGGGGTGGCTGAGATGACGTGGGCCGAGTTTGTTCGACGATTTGATCTGGAGTTTGCACCACTCATTGAGGTGCAACGTTTGGTGCGAGAGTTTCATGATTTGCAGCAGACCACCGAGATTGTGGCGGAAATCACCGCCAAGTTTCGAGAACGAGCTTTGTTGATTCCGCAATACGCTACCGATGAGGATATGAGGCGGACCCGATATCATTCCATGCTGAGGGACGATATTCAGGAGTTTGTGAGTTTTACGGGGTGTAAGAACCTGAATGAAATGGTGGAGAAGGCCCGGGAACGGGAAATGGAGCTGGAATCCCGCATGAAGCGGAAGCCTGAACAGGCTCAGGCAGCAGTAGGACAGGCTAAGAAGCCTAAGACGTCAGCCACTTCCAGCAAGGGTCAGCAGGGTCGGGGTCGATGTGCCAAGTGTAGCCGGGTACACAGTGGAGCTTGCCGTATCGCAGGCTCGGGATGTTATGCATGTGGCCAGCAGGGCCATATGAGCAGGGACTGCCCCGCGAAGGGCTTAATCTGTTTTCACTGCAACCAGACCGGCCATAAGCGAGTCAACTATCCGAAGTTACAGGGAGGAGGAGGAGCGGTGGCGGCGCCTGCGCCCGCCACGATGAGGATTACCGATGGACGCCCTGCTAAGGCGGAAGCTCCAGCAGTGAAGAGTCGTGCATTTCAGCTGACTACCGAAGAGGCACTGTCAGATCTAGTCGTTGTTGCTGGTACGTGATTATTCTTCCCTGCTCTATGTATCTGTTTTGCTTATGTGTATTATATGCTTGTATAAGGACCTTTTTGGTCAATGGTATGTCTGCTCATGTCTTGTTTGATTCGGGTGCAACCCGATCGTTCATATCTCTTGCGCTTAGCAAGAAGTTCCGGGAAGTGCCGAGAACTTTGGATTCCCCGCTCGAGGTGAAGATTGCGGATGACCGCACCGTTAGTGCTACGAGGGTGTATCGGGACTGTGTATTGAATGTACTTGGGGAGAGATTTCGAGTCGACCTAGTCCCGATTCCGTTGCGAGGACTGAAAGTAATTATCAGAATGGATTGGTTGGGGGGTCAACGGGGCCATGATTGACTGCGAGCATCAGTTGGTGAGGGTTCGAACCCCAAGTGGGGGAGAACTGGTGATACATGGTGATAGGGCATCGCAGGGACCGACCCTCTGTACGGCTGCAAGGTCTAGGAGGTTCCTGCAGCAGGGTTGTACGGGATTTTTGGCATATATCTCGGATACAAGGGTAGAGATCACGAAGGATGTAGGCAGTGTGCCTGTTATTCAGGGCTTTCAGGACGTTTTCCCCGAAGAGTTACCAGGGGTGCCTCCGGAGAGGCAGGTGGAATTTCGCATAGAATTGGTGTCGGGTGCCACTCTGATAGCAAAGGCACCATATCGGTTGGCACCACCTGAGATGCAAGAGTTATCTACACAGATTCAGGAGTTGTTAGACCGAGGGTTCATTCGTCCGAGTAGTTCTCCGTGGGGAGCACCAATCCTGTTCATGAAAAAGAAGGATGGATCCCACCGGATGTGTATCGATTATAGAGAGCTAAACAAGTTAACGGTGAAGAACCGTTATCCGTTGCCAAAGATCGATTATTTGTTCGATCAGCTACAGGGTGCGTCTTGGTTTTCGAAGATTGATCTTCGGTCGGGATACCATCAGATGAGGATTCGGGATGCGAATATACCGAAGACGGCTTTCAAGACTCGGTGTGGGCATTATGAGTTTGTAGTGATGCCGTTTGGGCTCACCAATGCCCCAACAACGTTCATGGACCTTATGAATAGGGTGTGTAGACCGATGCTGGATCGGTCGGTGATCGTTTTCATTGATGATATCTTGGTCTATTCTAAGACCAGAGAGCAGCACGAACAACACTTAAGGGAGGTGCTGGAGACCCTAAGGGCGGAAAAGTTGTATGCCAAGTTCTCCAAGTGTGATTTCTGGCTGCGAGAGGTATAATTCTTGGGGCATATCATCAATCAGGAGAGTATTTCGGTAGATGCAGCCAAGGTTGAGGCTGTGATGCGGTGGGAAGTACCGAAGAATGCATCAGAGATTCGTAGCTTCTTGGGTTTAGCGGGTTATTATCGGAGATTTATTCAGGACTTCTCCAAGATTGATGTGCCATTGACACGACTAACCAAGAAGAATGTGACGTTTCGGTGGGGTACAGATCAGCAGTTGGCCTTCGAGACCTTGAGGCGGAAATTGTGTGAGGCTCTGATCCTTGTTTTACCAGAGGGATTAAATGATCTGGTAGTGTACTGTGACGCATCAATTTCAGGGTTGGGTGTGGTACTGATGCAAAGAGGGCACGTGATAGCATATGCCTCGCGACAACTGAAGCCTCATGAAGCAAATTACCCTACTCACGATCTGGAACTGGGAGCAGTGGTGTTTGCCCTCAAGATTTGGAGCCATTACTTGTATGGAGTGTGGTGCACCATTTACACCGACCACAAGAGTCTGAAGTATTTGATGGACCAACAGAACCTCAACATGCGACAAAGAAGGTGGTTGGATGTGCTAAAAGACTATGATTTCGAGATTCTATACCACTCAGGGAAGGCCAACGTAGTGGTCAACGCTTTGAGCCGTAAGACGACAACTTCCCCGATTGGTAATGTGTGTTTGAGAATGACAGTGATCTCTCCATTGTTGGAGATGATCAAAAAGGCTCATGTTGAGGGAGTAAAGAAAGAGAACTGGAAGGTAGAAAGGATCCGAGGGCAGTATCCTTTGTTTGTTAAGGATAGTTGAGGCCTATTGACGCAGTGTGGTCGGGTGTGGGTACCGACGACTGGGGGAGTGAGACTAAAGATATTGGAGGAAGCGCATAAGTCCAGGTTCTCTATACATCCAGGAGCTACAAAAATGTATAGGGACTTGAGGCTGAGTTATTGGTGGCCATGCACGAAGCGGGAAATTGCGTGGTTTGTAGAGCGGTGCTTGACCTGCAGGAAGGTCAAGACCGAGCATCAGTGGCCTCATGGTAAGGTCCAACCACTACCCATTCCCATGTGGAAGTGGGAAGAGATCACGATGGACTTCATTACAAAGTTGCCAAGGATGGCGAGGGATGTGGATGCCATATGGGTGATTGTGGATAGACTGACGAAGAGCGCCCATTTCAATCATATATCAAAAAGTATATCCGCAGCGAAGTTGGCGGATATTTACGTGCGTGAGGTAGTGGCTAGACATGGGGTTCCTGTGTCGGTAGTCTCGGATCGTGATGTTCGGTTCACATCCAGGTTGTGGAAGAAATTCCACGAGGAGTTGGGCACTCATCTACATTTTAGCACGGCGTACCACCCCCAAACCGACGGTTAGAGTGAGAGAACGATCCAGACACTGGAGGATATGCTGCGGGCATGCATGTTGGATTTTGGAGGGAGTTGGGATACGTATCTCCCACTGGCAGAGTTTACGTACAATAACAGTTACCATGCCAGATCGAGCTCCGTTTGAGATGTTATATGGTCGGAGGTGTAGGACCCCTGTTTGTTGGGATGAGGTTGGACACCGGGTCATGGGAAGTACTGAAGTAGTGCTCAGGACTACTGGGTTTATTCAACAGGTGCGCGATCGGTTGCGGGTCGCGCAGAGCCGTCAGAAAAGCTATGCCGACCAACGGCGATCAGATCTTGAGTTTCAGGTGGGGGATTTCGTGTTGCTGATGGTGTCGCCCTGGAAAGGGATCATCAGGTTTCGGAAAAGGGGCAAGTTGGGGCCTCGGTATATAGGCCCGTTCAGGATCACGGCCCGAGCGGGCAAAGTGGCATATCACTTGGATCTGCTAGAGGAGCTTAACCAGATTCACAACACGTTCCATGTGTCGCAACTTCGGAAGTGTGTCACCGACGAGGCTGCGGTAGTCTCGTTGGGTGATATCCAGGTGGATGAGAGCTTGAACTACATCGAGAAGCCCGTTTCCATATTGGATAGGAAGACGAAGGTTCTTCGAAATAAGGAAGTAAGACTGGTGAAAGTGCAATGGCTGCATCAGAAGGGTTCCGAGTGGACTTGGGAACCGGAAGAGGAGATGCGAGAGCATTACCCCAATTTATTTAGGTCAGCAGACTTCGAGGACGAAGTCTAGTTCAAGTGGGGGAGACTTGTAACACCTAGTTCAATTTGGAGAGGTTCATGCATGGACTCGGCGAGTTGGAGGACCAACTCATCGAGTAGAGTCTGGTATCTGGAACGCGGGACGGAGGTGACTCGGCGAGTCGGAAGGGTCGACTCGGCGAGTCCGAGCTATTTAAAGAAAACCCTAATTTTGGGGTTTTCCCCCTATATAAACATCATTATCCGCCCCAGTAGCCTCCCTTAGCACATTAGAAGAACGTTTACGGCCGCACACCCTCTTGTGAGTGAAGTAAGATCAATTGGGATCTTATCCTTGAGATTTTGGGGAGGATTCCAAGCTTGAAGAAGAAGTATCAAGGGGAAAACACTAGATCTAGCATCTAGTTCGTCTTGGGCATTGATTTGAGGTATGAATCTGTTACCTTAAGCATAAATTCTTTTTGAGAGTTGTGACCAACCTTGAGGAAATGGAAGCAAGCCTAGATCTGGACCTATCACAAGGATATGGTTCCAGATCTGGACCTTCTTAGGTCCCAAGCATCATAAAGTTGCACCCTTTATTGAGCCCTTTCCTCTCCAATGCATGGAAACCTTGTTGGAAGGTTAGTTTTGGTGATTATGGTCATGAGAGGCTTTGCATGCACGTAAAGTTTGCAACTTTACGTGTTATCCACACTAGTAGAGTATAGATCTGAAGTTTGGGGCCTTGAGTCCCACTGGAAGAGGCCGTAAACATAAGGGACTAATATGGACTCGACGAGTCGTGCAAGAGACTCGGCGAGTCGAGAGGGTTTTCTCGTGTTCGGCCAGGAGTGTACGGCCAAGAGTGTACGACCAAAGGTGTTCGGCCAAGGGTTTACGGTCAGAGGTGTACGGCCGTACACACCAAGGAACTCAATGAGTCCCTTGGGTGACTTGACGAGTCGGCGAGTCAAGCAGGGAACCCGACGAGTGATTGATTGTACTCGACGAGTCAAGGTCACTATGGACTATTGACCTTGACTATAGACTTTGACTTTGACCAGGGTTGATCCTGGGGGTATTTATGGGATTGTGTTGAGTTATTTATTCATTGATTATAAACAGTTTGGGAAGGGAGCACAGGCATACCTGAATCCAGTTTGCCAGTTCAGCCTTTGAGAGGTGAGTTTTCTCACCATACCAATGGGTCTAAGGCACCAAGGCCGACCCATTTTGTGATAGTTGGTTTACTTGTTATGTAGAGGTGTGATATGTATGTGTGCATGATATGTGGTAAAGATAGCCTTCGTGGCTAACGGTAGAGATAGCCTTACGGCTAATGGTAGAGATGACCTTATGGATAATGGTAGAGACAACCTTTATGGCTGATGGTAGAGATAGCCTTTGTGGCTAACGGTAGAGATAGTTCATGGCTAATCGACATGTGATATGTGGTAGAGGTAGCTTTATAGCTAATGTGATATGTGGTTTGTGTGGGGTATGCTCTGGGGGACTCACTAAGCTTTCAGCTTACCGGTTGTGGATTTGTTTCAGGTACATCGGAGTCCAAGGGTAAAGGCAAGGCGTGATGATGCGGCGTGCACTCTGTCTCTCTTTTCCGATCTAATTTGGGGGACACTCTGATGTTTTGAAAATAATAATGTTGTGATGCTTGTGGTTTTGAAAACAATTATCGGAATCTTTACGATTTATGAAAAATGCTTGACTAATTAAAAATGAAAAATTTCTTTGTAAAATTTGGGTCGTTACAACTTATAATATTTCTTTATATGTATCTAAAGGATATTGTTTTCTACTTTAAGTATCCATAGTTTGAGTTCTGTGAATTAGACAAGATTCGCCACTTGGTTGTCGTTTTAAGTGGCAATTTTAAGTAAAATGGCTACCTGAAAATGGTCACATGAAGTCGCCGCCAAGTAGCCATTTTCGGTGATGGCTTTTATTTAAATGAAGATTTTAGGTCATTTTTATTACAACTTTTTTGCTTTATTATCTCTAGCGATTTTTGAAGACAAAGGGTTTTGTTTATTTTGGTCACCTGTAAGTGACTTGTAACCCTCGTCTGATTGTTGATTATATAAGCCACTCATTTCTCCCTATGGATATACACCATCACCCCCGATAATGGAACCACATTAAATGCTTGTGGCTCGTAAGTTTATTTGTTTTCAATTTACATTTGTTTTATCTTGATACATGTCACTTTCATTATTAGTCATTTTATCATATTTTTGCATCCTAGTTTGCTATTCGTTTTGTTGTTGGATTTTATCATTGTTTATGTGTCTAAGTGTTTGATACTTTGATATCTCTTTGGTATATGTTTGGATTGCTAAGGTAATCATTTGGATCCACTATAGGATCCCCAACAATTAATATAATATTTTTTTAGGTTTTGGTTGGCGTGTATTTGAGATTTTCTTTATTTACAGGGTTTGTTAATTTGTGATGCACACCAAGTGTCAATAAAATGTTTGAATCGTCTAAGAGTAATATTTTGGCTACTGGATTGTCGTCACCATATGTTAATGGCTCTTATACTAATTTGGGCTCCATTATTCGTTCTGAAAAAATGGAATAGGGATGGTAATTTTTGGCATATGGCAATTGGATGTGTGATATTGGCCATTAATTTGCTACAATTCGATATTTAAGGTGATATTTAACCATCCATTAGTTAAACTGCAACCCCTTGATAATCTAGTTCATGAATCAGATACTAGAATCAAGTAAACAACATTAATCAGATTCCAAAAGTAGGGTTTGGATTTACCCAAAAACAAACTAAAAACACCAAATCAAACAACCACATGACAAGTTGATAAAGTAATGATCTAAATGCGGATTATCAAAAAAAAAAGTGATTCATGATTTTGAACCTAATTAATGCAAATGGTCCTTGTGGTTTGCAAAAGTTGCAAAGTTGACCCTTTTTACTAACACCCTTAGGGTCTGAATTTGTGACATTTGATAAATCAAAGGGACCATTTTTGAAATTTCTATGAAAAAAGACAATTAAATTGCTAGGGGGAGAGATCGAACTCGTGACCTCCACCCTTCTATATTTTGACCAGCAATTTAACCATTTGAGCTAAAGGCTCACTTGGTTTTTATCTTCTAAAACTCATTTATATAATAATAAATATAAACAATAAATAAATTTAAAAAAAAAACATTTTTTTACATAATTTTTTTTAATAAAACAAAATGTATCTTAGCTTATTATAAAAAAAAATACGTTTAGAAAAAGTATTTATTTTAATGTATTTATTTTACATAAAATGTTTTTTTAATAAAACATAAACAATAAATAAATTACAAAAAAACATTTTTTTACATATATTTTTTTAATTAAAATAAAACGTGTTTTCCGTATTATAAAAAAAATAAGTAAATTACAAAAAACATTTTAAATAAAACAAAACATTTTTTTTTCTAAAACTCATATATACAATAATAAAATCGATAAAACATAAACAATAAATAAAACATATTTTTAAGTATTTATTTTACGTAAAAATATGTTGTTTTATGTATTTCTAAAAATCGTTTTTCGGTTATATGTATTTAAAAACACTTATAAAACTTATTCGGTTATATGTCTTATTTAAGATGCGTATTTCAACTTAACCGCTAGTTGTAAATCGTATGGTTAAAATGACGATGAAAAGAAACAAAGATATATTTTTTTAAATAACAATAATTAACACTACTTGTGACATAAAAAAATATTAATTGTTTAAATACATATAACAAATTTGTTGTTAAGTTTTTTTTAACCGAAAACGGTTTTTAGAAAACCTATTGGGCAAAAAAAAAAACAATTCGGCCGATTTTGCCTTTCATTACAACGTAATAAATTTGATACGAAAACGTATTTTTTAAAGACATAAAAAACATTTTATGTAAAATAAATATATAAAAATAAATATGTAAAAAAATGTTTTACTAAAAAAGCATTTTATGTAAAATAAATAAATAAAAATAAATACTTTTTCTAAACGTATTTTTTTATAATACGCTAAAATACATTTTGTTTTATTAAAAAAAATTATATAAAAAAATGTTTTTTTTAATTTAATTATTGTTTATGTTTTATCGATTTATTATTATATAAATGAGTTTGAGAAGATAAAAACCAAGTAAGCCTTTAGCTCAAGTGATTAAATCGTTGGGCAAAATAGAAGGGTGGAGGTCACGAGTTCGATCCCTCCCCTTATCAATTTAATTGTCTTTTTCAAAGAAATTTAAAAAATGGTCCCTGTGGTTTATCAAATGTCACGAATTCACTCCCTTTATACTTGAAAATACGGAAATACCCTTACAGATACAGTCCCTAACGGTGTTAGTAAAAAGGGCAACATTTGCAAGTTTTGCAAACCACAAGGACCATTTGCATCAAAAAAATTAGCAGGGACTGACTTTGTGACTTTTGGCAAACAACAGGGACCATTTTTGTAATTTTGTCAATATCAAATAAAATGTGGAAATAAAGAAGAGAACAAGAGATTATAAAATATGGAAATAAAGAAGAGAACAAAAGATTATATATGTTGAGGAACCAAATAAATGAGACGACATTATGTATAATTTTAAATTAAATGCAAGAAATAACATTGTACTTTTTTTCCCTTATTAGAGCGTTGTACTTTCATATTTTCTTATTACATGTATTTTCAAATTATATTTTCTTAGAACATTATATTTTGATAAATATACTTATTATAGTCATCGGTAACATGTTGATTCAAATTATGATAATATGAAACAACTTATTAGGTTTTTATGTCATAACAAATAGAGCCATTGGCTAACCAGCTAACACACCCCACCCCTCAAGAAGAATTGACGATTTTGACTCTTGTCTGCAGCGTCTCTTCATGTTTCATTTTAGGTTATTATGTTTTAAGTTATTGGTGGTCGGCCGATGGCTAAAAATGATAAATTTTCCAAAAAATAATTGCAAACAGGGAACAAAAAGATGTTAAATGCAAACTGTAACATAAATGTTAGAGCTAAATGTAAACCGGAAAAAAAAATCATGTCAACCAAACGGATACGTTATCATAAGTTGTCGGTGACCGGCCAAGGGCAAAAAAATGAAGCGTTTTTCAAAACATAAGGACATTTAAGGAACAAAAAAAATGATTGAACCATAAAAAATTGTATAAATAATGGGTTTGGTAGCAGTAACTAATCTTTCTATTCTAATAAAAGAATAATTTTAATCTCCTTTTGACATGTGTCATTCTATTAGACCTCCTAATTAATGCATATTTTATTCTTTTTTTGACATGTGTCACCCTATTAGGTCTCCTAATTAATGCATGTCACTTGTCAAACTATTACTTCTCCATTTCTAATTTCAAATTTTAAAATCCCACTCTAATTACATTAAATTAATAACATTAAATAAAATTAAAATAAAATTAATACAAATTATAAGGTGATATAATTTCATGTATTTATTTAAATTAACGATTATGATTTTATATAACTAAAAAAATATCTCTTAATTAATAATTTATTTAAAATAATTGGTTAATAATTTTGAGTTCTCACTATATAAGTTTAATTAATTTTATAACCGTAGTTCCCACGGGTTATAAACTAGTTTCATTATATATAAAGTGGTCCAAACTTTCATACTTTCTATAACAGGATTTTCACGTATGTTTTCCGGTTATTACTATTTTCTTATTTTTTAAATAGAATAATCAATTGACTAGATTCACATAATAAAAAAATCGAGATTGACATATATTTGATAGTTTTTTATTGAATTGGATCTTAATGAGCGACTTAGTTAGACACACCTATAAATCTGACAGAATAATAGCAGAGTCAAGACTAAATTAGAGACTTCTAAATGTGATATCAAACTGTTTGAATATGAGAGAGTAACACTCGTTATAAAACATATCCCATAAGTAACTTAATATTTATGTATCTTATCGGTTTAACTTTTTTATGATTATTTTCTATAAACAGTAATAAAAATAAAAAATTTGCCAATCACAATAACTTTACATATACATCCACGCATATCTTGCACTTTAAATGACAATTAATTGGTTACATGTAGTATTTTACAATATATTATATAACTTATAATATTTCTATTAGACTAGCCGATTATATAATATATATTGTGATAGATTGTATTATTTGTATTTGAGAGGTTGTCAAGTGTAAATATTGTAACCTATTTATATTCATGTGAATAAGAGGGAACATACGATTTTTGCCTGATTCTATTATGGTATCAGAGTGACGCCTTCTCTGTGAAACCTAGCAGCCGAAATTCTTCAACCCTAGTTGCAAATCATCGTCCCTCTCATCTCTTCTTCCTGTTCTACTCATTGGATCTCATCTAATCCAATGTCAACTCCTCTTCATCTTGCTGTTACTGTATCAAACATCTGCAATTACATTCCTATTACTCTTGAGATCGAAAACGGACAATATACATCTTGGGTTGAACTATTCAGAATCCATTGTCGTGCTTTCCAGGTACTCGATCATATCCTGCCTCCTGCTAAAGTCACTCCCTCTTCTACCAGTGAAAAAGATAAAGATGTTGCTGTCAAGACCAATGAACAATGGTCCCACCTAGATGCCATTGTTCTGCAATGGATATATGGGACAATATCTAGAGATCTACTTATCACCATCCTCACTCCAGGAGCCACCGCAGCTGATGTCTGGAAAGCAATAGAGCATATCTTCATTGATAGTAAACCTGCCAGAGCTCTCTACCTTCAACAAAAATTCACCAACACCAAACTTGAAAACTTTGCCAATATGGCTGCCTACTGTCAAGAAGTCAAGAACCTTTCAGATCAACTCACTGATGTGGATGCTCCTGTTGATAATCAACGTTTGGTACTGCAACTTATCGCTGGCCTTACGGATCAATACGATAGCATTGCTACCCTTCTCCAACAATCTACACCGCTTCTCGACTTCTACACCACTCGATCAAAGTTATGTCTTGAAGAAACCAGGAGATCTCTACAAACACCCACTGGCAACGCCCTTACTGCTTCATCCGTCACCACTGTCGCACCCCCATCAGCCAATGTCGTGCCTTCTGGCAGTCATGACCAGCGTGATATCTCAGATACGCCCCAATCTCATCATCCTCGGTCTTCGGTTAGAGGCACCTCTGAAGGTTTTTATCGTGGCAGGGGCAGGGGCATGCGCGAAGGGGTCGGGGACGCGGTCGTAGGCGCGGATCGTACACTCAACAGCAACACCCGCCATGGATGAACAGGAATGGCCCTACTTGGAACTCTCCACCGGTTCCATACCCTACAGCTCCTCGTTATCAGTTTCGCCCACCAGCAGCCGATATTTTGGGTCCTTCTCCTACACATGCTTATGCTACCTCTGAAGCTTACACTCCCACTAATATCGAACAGGTCATGCACACGATGACACTGAATCAGGACCCCAACTGGTATCTTGACACAAGCGCCACCAATCACATGACAAATATGTCACACCCCAAAACCGGAACGGCGGAAACGTTCGAGGGTGGAGGACGTCATGTTCAGTATCACAACAATGCAAAGTAGTAAACAAGCAACAACATCATCCATTGCATTAATAATATAATTTATACAAGTGTGTTCTGTCACGTTATATAGACACCAAAAATATACATCAAAATAAAAGATGAGTCTTGAACGAGCTCCATCTTCTCAAAACCTGGCACCGGTACCTGTCTACTGGTGACCTGAGAATACAAGTTATTTTGAAAGAGTTTACCAGCTTTAAAGCTAGTGAGATCATAAGTATATTAGTGTCTGTATTTGTTATGAAAGTGTTTGTAAGTCTTGTAATGTATAAGTTTTGTAAAAGTTTGTAATTGTTTGAACTCTCCTAGAAAACCCTATGTTTCCTACTAAAAGTAGCCTTCTACCAAGGCATCTAGTATCTGTGTGTGTGTCTCTTGTAAGAGTGTGTATTTTCCCAAATCTGACTATCATTAACCAAAAATATAGTTCTTACATTATTGTTTATTGTGTGAATATCACAAAGTAAATGTAAAGGGAAAATGAAATAGTACTGTAGTGTTGTATTAAGTAACTACTGATGTACTAATTACTTTAACCCAATTGTTAATTAAAGTACCATGTGATCGGCCTGTATCCTGCTACCGACTCTATAGAAAAACGACGATGTAAGACGTCGTAAGAAATGACGTTTGGCACCCGTAGACTTGCAAGTCCCACTGTAGCGAGCAGCAAGGTGTAGGATAGTCAATCCAGTATAGATCTATACACAAACTCATACGCTCCCCAATTAAGGAGATTCTGGATACAAAACGGGTCATGACAGGTAGTGCCATGCCCCCGTTAAGTGGCTCACATAACTGTAAGTAATGTATATGTATATGTATATGTATATGTATGTGCTAGCTGTATTGTGTGTTCTTTCTCTGTCTAGCCTGTATGTTTTGTTTCTCATCACTGTGTATTATGTTTGTTTCTCATCACTATGTATTATGTTTGTTTCTCATCACTATGTATTATGTTTGTTTCTCATCACTATGTATTATGTTTGAATGAACTGACTCATTGTATGTTTCATTGTTCTAGAAATAGTATCTTCCTAAACTATACCTATTATAGTTTACTAGTAATGTTGTTTGTGTATATGAACATGTTTGTATACCTTTGCTACCCAAAGGCATTAAACTGAATGAAAGAAGTAACCTTTTATATCTATACACATATACATGATATATAACTAGGATTCAAACGACCTTCGGACAAATAACCTTGATACCCTAAGTCCACAACCAAACAAGGAACAGGAAGTAAGGTAGGCTATCAGTCCTAAGTCCTTTCAATCCTACTTATATAACTATATCTACATAGATAAACAGAATATAAGTTTAAAAGAGTTTAAGTAACAGTAATTGACCTGTAAAGGAGTTTGATAAAAGCATTAGGTATGAAAAGAGTTTGTAAAACAGTTTGAAGTAAAACAGTTTGGTAACACAGTTTGAAAAGTAAGAATCCGCTTGTTTGGTAGTTATTAATCACATGTGAATGATATAATAACTATAATAGTTCAACTTGTATTCCCCCCCCCCATAAAAGCATTTAAAAACATTTAAAAGGTTAATTAAGGGGTATGAACTCACCTGTAGTGAGTGGTTTGGATGAACGGATTGTATAGGATGCTAAGTGGCAAGTGAAGACTTGAGCACACACGCGGATCCTATTTAACATATAATGATACATATATGAATATAATTAGTGCTTATAACAACTAATTAGTGACTTTTAACCACCTTAGGGACTAGTAAACACTTATTTTGAAGTGTTACAACCATATATGATTGTATATAAGGGGTATATGGCTATACAAGGGAGTGTATGGTCAAAATACACACTATTTGTGTGTGTGCGGCCAGGGTGTGTGTGCGGCCGCACACTCCCTATGGAATGTGCCAAAACGTATTTTAAGGCTTTAGGACTCATCTAGGAAGGTTTCTTACTTCATGCTTTAGCCTTATAAGAAGTTTATTGCCATTTTTGGACCTAAAAAGGGTGTGTGCGGCCACCATGATGTGTGCGGCCGCACACCCTTTATCAACATGATAAAATCATGTTTTTCTAGCATAACATCAAGTGTTCTTACCATACAACAAGTTATGATAAGTGTATACACGTTATAGAGGCTTGAAAGGGTGTTTAAGGTCCAAAACTAGTGTGTGTTCTTGGTGTTCTTGACTAAAATGGATGTTTTCACGGATCAAACCAAGGGAAAAGGCTAGTTAGGGTCGTATACCAACAAATAAAAGGAAGGATTACTACCTTTTATGAAGATCAAGATGAAGATTTGGATGATACTTGAGAGGATTTCGAGTTCTAGCTTTGAAGAAGTGGAAAAGTGTTAAAAAATGACTAAGTCTTGAATATATAGGTGGGAGTGTGCGGCTGGGATGGGTGTGCGGTCGGCTGTGTGCGGCTGGCTGGCCGCACACTCGGGTGTGCGGCCGCACACACCTTGTTTTGGTGTGTTTGGCTCATTTGCAAGGTGTTACACTCACAAAACTCATCCCACGACTCTTACCTTGACTATACTAGGTTTTAAACACTCTAATTGACTCTAAATAGTGCTAGAAAATAGCAAAAACGAGTCTAACCTTCATTGATTTGAATAAGTGTATAAGATAAAAATTTCGGATTGTCACAAAATACCACAGGTAAAATCTCAACTTATGTTAATAATAGCGGACCAAACCGTATTGTCGTTGGTAATGGTTCACACATACCGATTCATGGCTCTGGACACACCACACTTCAGCCTCCCTTCCCACCTCTCAAACTCTTAAATATTTTGCATGCTCCGAACCTCATTAAAAACCTTTTGTCTGTCCGTCGCCTTACCACTGATAATTCTGTTACTATTGAATTTGACCCTTTTGGTTGTCTTGTGAAGGATTACCAAACGCAGATTCCTATCCTCCGATGTGATAGCACCGGAGATCTCTACCCTCTTTCACTGCCAAATGCACAAGTCACATGTCCTTCCACATTTGCTGCTTTGTCACAAGATCTTTGGCACCATCGCTTGGGACATCCCGGATCTTCTTCTTTACGTGTTTTAAATAAAAACAAGTTTATTTCTGTTCGTTCTTTTTCTAATAAACATATTTGTCAATCTTGTGTATTTGGCAAACATATCAAGTTACCATTTTATGCTTCTACATCCTTTACATCTTTACCTTTTGATATTGTTCATAGTGATCTATGGACCTCACCCGTTCTTAGCTCGGGAGGTCACCGTTATTATGTGTTGTTTATTGATGATTACACTGATTATTTATGGACCTACCCACTATCCAACAAATCAAAAGTCTTCTCTGTTTTTCTCAACTTCTATAAACACATCACCACTCAATTTGAATGTCCCATCAAAAGTTTCCAGTGTGACAATGGCACCGAATATAACAACAAGTCCTTTCATAACTTCTGCACTACTAATGGTATGCAGTTTCGTTTTTCTTGTCCTCACACATCACCGCAGAATGGAAAAGCGGAACGAACCATCCGCACCATCAATAACATGGTTCGTACTCTCCTTGCTCACGCGTCTCTCCCTACCACCTTTTGGCACCATGCCCTTCAAATGGCCACTTACATTCTCAATATTCTTCCACACAAAACAAAACACTATTCTACTCCTACTTTCCTTCTTTTTCACAAACATCCCACCTATGATCATCTTAAAATTTTCGGTTGCCTATGCTATCCTCTCACACCTTCCACCTCCAGTCATAAACTTGCAAACCGATCCTCTCCTTGTGTCTTCCTTGGATATCCCTCCAATCACAGGGGGTATAAATGCTACGAACTTTCCACTCGCAAGATCATAATATCACGACATGTTGTATTCGATGAACATGTTTTCCCATTTGCTAAACTTCACTCGTCCCCTCCCGTCTATGACTTCCTTCAACATTCACTCACAACCGAACCACATCCAACCGTCTGGGATTCAGTTAACTATCCCACTGACCAAACATCTCCTGTCTCCACTCCAACCTCTCCCAACTCTTCTCAGAATATCGAGTCAAGTAGACTCACACCCACATCCCCAAAGACTCCGACACCTATAAATTCCACTACTACCGCCGATGCACCACCCCTCATCCATACTTATTCTCGTCGCCGGCAGACCAACACTCAACAGAACATACCACCACTTCCTACAACCAACGCCCAATCACCCACTCATATTCCCAATCCACCACCTCCACCTCCACCAACTCGCACCATTACCACCCGGAGTATGTCCGGCATCACTAAACCAAAACAACCTTTATCCTTACATACTTCTACCGCCACCACCATTGCTCCCCTTCCTCGCAACCCCATTGATGCTCTATCCATACCTGAGTGGAACCATGCCATGACTGACGAGTTTAACGCTCTTATTGATAATAATACTTGGGATTTAGTACCTCGTCGCTCCAACATGAACATTATTTAGTGTATGTGGATTTTTAAACATAAAACAAAGGCTGATGGTTCCTTAGAGCGCTATAAAGCGCGTTTGGTTTGTAATGGCAGGTCTCAACAGGTGGGTGTCGATTGCGAGGAAACTTTCAGCCCGGTCGTTAAACCGGCTACCATCCGGACGGTTCTCAGCATTGCTCTATAAAACCGGCTACCATCCGGACGGTTCTCAGCATTGCTCTATACAAAAAGTGGGCGATTAACCAACTCGACGTCAAAAATGCCTTCCTTCATGGGCACCTTTCTGAGACTGTTTTTATGCATCAACCCCTTGGTTTTCGAGATTCTAGATTTCCTAATCATGTTTGCAGATTAAAGCGGTCCTTATACGGCTTGAAACAAGCACCCCGCGCATGGTACCAACGCTTCACAGACTACGTTACGACTCTCGGTTTTCGGCATAGCACATGTGATCACTCTCTATTTGTCTACAACCATGGCATTGACACTGCTTATCTCCTCTTATATGTAGACGATATCATCTTCACCGCCTCTTCTTCGGTTCTTCACCAACAACTTCTATCATGCCTTTCATCTGAGTTTTCCATGAAGGACTTAGGTCCCTTACATTACTTCCTTGGCATCTCGGTCAAACGTGACACTACTGGCATGTTCCTGTCTCAAGCTAAATACGCTTCAGAAATAATAGCACGAGCCAAAATGGGAGATTGTAACCCTGTACACACGCCGGTAGACACAGCCGGAAAACTAAGTAGTGAAGCGGGCGACTTAATTGACGATCCCACTATCTATCGAAGCCTTGCCGGGGCTCTACAGTACTTAACATTCACCAGACCCGACATATCTTACGCTGTTCAGCAAGTTTGCATGCACCTCGATCTGCCCACTGGAACGCTCTAAAACGCATAATTCGATATGTTAAGGGCACAATGCATATGGGATTATACATGAATGTCAGTACACCAACCAACCTTGTGTCCTACACTGATGCAGACTGGGCGGGTTGCCCGGACACCCGTCGTTCTACCTCAGGCTACTGTGTTTACTTGGGGGACAACTTGATTTCCTGGTCATCTAAACGTCAAACAACTATTTCTCGATCGAGTGATGAGGCGGAATACAGAGGGGTCGCTAATGTAGTCGCCGAAATTTGCTGGATACGTAATCTGCTTTTAGAGCTTGGTCTACCACCTTGACACACGTCTTTGGTCTATTGTGATAATGTAAGCGCCATTTATTTATCTCAAAATCCGATTCAGCATCAACGTACCAAGCATATTGAGATTGATATTCGTTTCGTTCGGGAGAAAGTTCAAAGAGGGCAGGTTCGAGTGTTACATGTACTCTCAAGATATCAGTTTGCTGACATTTTTACAAAAGGCCTACCTCGTGTCCTATTCGATGATTTTCGTTCCAGTCTAAGCATTCGTCAACCTCCTCCTTAGACTGAGGGGGTATATTAGACTAGCCGATTATATAATATATATTGTGATAGATTGTATTATTTGTATTTGAGAGGTTGTCAAGTGTAAATATTGTAACCTATTTATATTCACGTGAATAAGAGGGAACGGACGATTTTTGCCTGATTCTATTAATTTCTTTATATGTATCTAAAGGATCATTGATATTGGAAGTTAATCGACTAAATGAAGAAAGACGTATTTTGATAATTCGAATATTTAATATATTGCATTGAATGTATTGTTTTTTTAGAAGTACTGATATTGTAAATGGTTGTCATGAAGGATGAAGGTCCAAATTTATATGATCTGATTTATTTAGATTCCTACATATTAATTCAATTCTTTTCCAAAAAAGCATATTATTAAATTGGTACATCAATCTAATATGAATCCATATAAACCAGCTCATTTGAAATAAATCTATTTGTCTATCAAAGCGGTCAAACATGGAAAAAGGTGAAACTAATCCTATGTCATGTACATTCACATGGTACAAACTATATATGCAACTACACATGTGTCATAGAACTATATAACATATGATACATTATCTATCTTTTTTAATAAAACATGAATATTATCAATACAATTAGTATTGTATTTTTATTTGTACCACATAAATATAAAAAATATAAAATATGACATTTACAGCTTCAATATGTTAAAATATAGTATATCATATCACTTTTGGGATAATAATACAAAAATCCACCAATATATACTTAAATATTGGTGTCGTTTTAATTTGATCCAACCAAAAAGTTAGTGGACTGATTAAAATTTTAGAAAATGTCAAAAAGTTTTAGTTTAGATACTTCACGTTTTAATCAATTATAAGTTGGCCCCTAATACTATTAATAAGCAACAAAGTTAAACATATAACTTATAGACTATACGATATTAGAAACGGTAAATTGTATTATTTAGACGCTCTCTTTTTATATTAGGGAGAATTTCATATATGAATATAAACAAATAAACATAAACAAACACAATTGAACTTATATGAACATAAACGAATATATAATATTGTAATATAATAAAAAAAATTGAACATAAATGAATATAAATAAATTAAATGAACGAACATAAATGAACGTAAACGGACATCATAATCAACCAAGTGAAAATGTATTCTTATCACCCAAGTTTCAATTGGATAGAAACTTGGAGTCATACAATTCATATTGTGTGATGTATGAGAATTTTGGTCATTGGAAGATTATGACTATTTCCTTGATCACATGTTTATGTGAGACAAGTGAAAGACTAAAGGATCTAGTACACATTGATGCATACTGGTTAGATCCACCACAAAGGATGATAAGTCTATTCGTCATGACTTATTGATGGTTCAGTAAATATGGTTATGCTTAAGATTAAGTGTAATTTTGATACTTTGGAAAAGTTTCAAAGTGTGACAGAACGAATAAGAAGAATCTATTAGGCAGAAAGATAAATGTTTCTCCAATCTGAAAGGAAAGGAGAATACTTTAGTATCTTGCTTTATGATCATCTTAATGATTGTAGACCCATGTCACAATTGATCTTCTAATGACATCTTAGGAAATTGTTTCAACTAAGAAGAGGAATCATGTAACACCGTAAATTTTCAAACAAAATTTTCATATTCCAAAACCACATAAATCTCAATATCACATTCCAAAACCACAATTGTCAAATTGTCAAAAACACATGTTTATAAATTGTTTGATAAAATCAAGGATCCACAAAACATAAACTCCATCTCGTGTGTGTACAATCAAGCTGGCGCCTTCCCGCGATCCTGAGAAGTACCTGAAACACATATCACATAACACGGTAAGCACAAAGCTTAGTGAGTTCCCCAAAATACCACACATATCTCATTAGCCTTTCATGGTTATAACTCAAATAAGACCCTCCGGTCAATGTGTCTCAGTGGGACCCTCTGGTCCCACAACTCGGGTGGACCCTCCGGTCCTAACTCAGTAAAGCTCAAAATAATACACAACATAAATCACAAAGACATAATGCATGATATCACAATACTCAATAATAGCATACAAGACCCTCCGGTCACACAAATTACCACTCAAGGTAAGTATAGTGAGAAGACTCACCTCGTAAGCAAGCAAATGAATCTCGTACACGAAACAACGATCTAGCCTCCGCCTAACACATACAATAATTATATCTAGTTAACACTTAAATTGCAACTCTAAATAAACCAAGCTATGTTCTCTCTTTAAATCTCTTGGAATGGATAAAAGACCATTTTACCCCTCCATGGTCTCCCTATTCTCTGTCTTGACCAACCCTAAAGTCAACATAAATCAACCCTCGAGTCAATAGTCCATGTTGACCCGACTCGTCGAGTGCATCTATGTGACTCCCCGAGTCCCCTTGTTCCTTCAGAAAAGTCGCGAAAACCAATCCTAACTCGTCGAGTTGTCTCATCAACTCGCCGAGTAACTCATGTCCAGACTTACCGGGGAAAACCCTAGCCAACTCGTCGAGTCAGCTCATTGACTCGGAGAGTCCATTCAGTCTATATTCTCATTCAAACGTTTAAAGGCAGATCTACAACTCCGAACTCTAGATCTAGCATCCCAAGGCTCTAATGTCACGTAAAGCTGCGAGCTTTTACGTACATGCATGGCATGTTTGGCTCATAATGCCAATACAACTCCAACAAGGGTTAAATGCACAAAAGCTTGTCTCTAGCTCAATAAAGCTCGGATCTCTGGGATCTCAAGTCCTCCTACACTCCAGATCTGAGGTTTCAACCTCATGGTATGCTCAAATAACTCATTGTCAAAAGATGGATGGGAGAAAACCCTAAAAACCTCCCTAAACTAAGATCTAACAAAGGAAAGGTCAAGATAGAAACTTTTTACCTTTGCACTGAAGCTAATCACTGCAGAACTCTGGATCTACAGCCCCTCCTTGATCAAACACGCCAAGCTCTCCAAATCTCCTTCCAAAGATGCACAAAACCACTCAATTTAACCTCTTTCTCTCTCACAAATCAATCTGATCGATTAGGGTTTCACACAGGGGAGTTGGGTGGCTGGTGAGGCGGAAATGAGGTCTTAAGGCCCTTTAAATAAGACACAAACCCAGAGATTTAGGGTTTCCCCACACAGTGCCAACTTGGCGAGTCGGCTCTCTGGCTCGTCGAGTTGGTCATTAAACACACGTGGCCAATCCGTCTCTACTCGACGAGTTGGGCATCCAACTCGGTGAGTCACTCAATCAACCCTAAAATATAAATATATAAATATTATACCTGGGAGTCAGGATGTTACAATTCTCCCCACTAGAATCAGACTTCGCCCTCGAAGTCATGCTCCGAAAACAACTCTGGGTACTGCTCGCGCATCTCGGACTCCGGCTCCCGAGTTCACTCGGATCCCCCGGTGCTCTCACTGCACCTTAACCAGTCGCACCTCCTTGTTCCTCAGGGTCTTAACCTTTCTATCCAAAATTGCTATCGGTCTCTCAATGTAATTCAGGCTCGTATCTACCTGAATGTCCTCTAAGGGTACCACTGTCGTCTCATCGGCTACACACTTCCTCAATTGAGACACGTGGAAGGTGTTATGAATTTGGATTAACTCTGCAGGTAGATCCAACCGATAGGTTACCTTCCCCACTCTAGCAGTCACTCTGAAAGTACCGATATATCTAGGACCCCACTTTCCCCACTTCCTGAATTGGATCACCCCTTGACACAGGGATACCTTCAGGAGGACAAAATCTTCAACCTGGAACTCTAGCTCAGATCGTCGTCGGTCTGCGTAAATCTTCTGGCGACTCTGAGCTGTCAGTAGCCTCTGTCTGACCTGTTGAATCTGCTCAGTCGTCTTGAGCACTATCTCAGTGCTACCCATCACTCTCTGCCCTACCTCTCCCCAACAGATGGGTGTCTGACACCTCCTCCCATATAAGAGCTCAAAGGGATGCATACCAATACTGGAATGATGGCTGTTGTTATAAGAAAACTCAGCCAAGGGAAAATAGGTGTCCCAACTTCCTCCGAAGTCCATAACACATGCACGCAACATGTCCTCAAGCGTCTGAATCGTCCGCTCACTTTGCCCATCTGTCAGTGGGTGGTATGCGGTACTAAAGTGAAAACGGGTACCCAACTCCTCATGAAACGTCTTCCAGAACCTGGAAGTAAAACGCACATCCCGATCTGACACTATCAATGTCGGAACTCCACGTCGTGCCACCACCTCTCTCACATAAATCCCAGCCAATTTCTCTGCAGAAGAGCTCTCACTGATAGCATGGAAGTGAGCACTCTTCATCAACCGGTCCACAATCACCCATATCGCGTCGACACCTCGCGCGGTTTTCGGTAACTTGGTGATAAAATCCATAGAAATCTGTTCCCACTTCCACTGGGGAACCTCTAAAGGCTGTAACAAACCATGTGGTTGCTGGTGCTCTGCCTTGACCTGACGACAGGTCAAGCATCTCTCGACTACCCATGCCACATCTCTCTTCATACAGGGCCACCAATAATCTCTCTTTTGATCCAAATACATCTTAGTGGCCCCTGGATGGATCGAGAATCTCGATCTATGTGCCTCCTCCATCAGTATGCGCCGAGCTCCACCTGTATAGGGCACCCAAATCCGCCCACAGAAAGTCATGAGCCCCCGACTATCCATATCAAACTCGAAAACCTGTCCGATCACTCGCTCCCTCTTGCGGTTCTCCGGTCTCACGGCCTCAACCTGGGCCTCTCGGATGGTATTTCGGACTGGAGTCATCACCGTCATCCTCATACACACGTATCGAATCGGAGCACTCTCTGCTCTACGGCTCAAGGCATCAGCTACCACATTAGCCTTTCCTGGGTGATATAAGATCTCACAGTCATAGTCTTTCACTACATCCAACCACCTCCTATGCCTCATATTCAGGTTGGGCTGATCCATAAGGTACTTCAGACTCTTATGGTCCATGTATATGGTGCACCGGACTCCATACAGATAGTGGCACCAGATCTTGAGGGCGTACACCACCGCCCCCAACTCGAAATCATGGGTGGGATACCTCGTCTCATGAGGCTTCAACTGCCTCGATGCATATGCAATCACGTGTCCCCTCTGCATCAATATCGCTCCCATCCCTGATATAGATGCATCACAGTAGACTACAAAGTCCTCCACTCCCTCGGGAAGGGGTAACACTGGAGCTTCGCACAATCTCTGGCAAAGAGTCTCGAATGAGGCCTGCAGCTCGGGCCCCCAGGCAAAAGTAACACCCTTCCTGGTCAATCTCTTAAGAGGAACGACAATCTTGGAGAAATCTATGATAAATCTCCGATAGTAGCCGGACAAACCCAGAAAACTCCTTATCTCAGACGGGGATCTCGACACCTCCCATCTCATAACAGCCTCAATCTTGGCCGGGACGACCAATATCCCATTCTAATTAACGAGATGTCCCAGGAACTGGACCTCTCGTAACCAGAAATCACACTTGGAGAATTTGGCATAAAGCCTCTCAACCCTCAATACTCCAAGAATCTCCCGAAGATGCTCCTCGTGCTGCTCTCTGGACCTCGAGTACACCAGAATATCGTCGATGAACACGATCACCAATCGATCCAACATGGGCCTGCATACCCGGTTCATGAGATCCATGAACACTGCCAGTGCATTGGTGAGCCCGAAAGGCATCACCACAAACTCATAATGCCCATAACGAGTTCTGAAGGCCGTCTTCTGGATATCCTCCTCGCAAACCCTCATCTGATGTTATCCAGATCTCAAATCAATCTTGGAAAACCAAGATGCTCCCTGCAAACTGATCGAATAAATCGTCGATCCTCATAAGTGGATAACGGTTCTTGACCGTCATCTTGTTCAACTCCAAGTAATCGATGCACATCCGGTTTGAACCATCCTTTTTCTTGACAAAAAGGATTGGAGCTCCCCACGGTGAGCTACTCGGCCTGATAAAACCTTTCCCCAGCAGCTCCCGGAGCTGTGAGGATAACTCCTGCATCTCAGGCGGCGCAAGACGATAAGGTGCCTTGGCAATAGGCGCCGCACCCGGAACCAAATCAATCCGGAACTCCACCTGCCTCTCAGGAGGCACACCCGACAAATCCTAGGGAAAACATCCGGAAACTCGCACACTATCGGAACCTGAGATAGAACTCGACCTTTCTGTAGCAACCCGCGTATCCATCACGTACGCCAAAAAGCCCATACAACCCTGCAGTAGACTCTGTCTCGCTCTGGAAGCCGAGCAGAAAGCTGATCCAGATCTGGTACCCTCGCCATACACCGTAAGCACTCCCCCACTGGGGTCTCGTATGTTCACCATCTGACGCTCACAGTCGATCACAGCTCCAAACCGACTCAACCAATCCATGCCCACAATGACACAAACATCACCCATGGCTATCGGTACCAGATCTATCAGGAACTCAACACCAAAAATCTTTAGTACACATCCTCGGAATACATCAGTGGCAAAAAAACGCATGTTCGTCGGCTATAGAAACCCTCAGAGGTCGACTCAACACCTCTCGCCTGACACTGATGTGACGACTAAAAGCTAAAGACACGAAGGATCGACTCGCACCCGAGTCAAATAACACTAAAGCAGGTAGAGAACTCACAAGAAAAGTACCTATATACAACACGGTATAAGCAAAACAGATCTTAAAATAACAGGAATAAGGAAATACATATCAGCCACGACATCAGGTGCTGCGCGGACCTCCTCCGCTGTCAGCTGAAAAGCTCTCCCACGAGCCTTCGGTGCCTCGACCTTCGGTGGTCGACTATCAGTAGCTCGCAAAGCAGCAGGAGTGGAACCCTGGGTTGGTCCCTGAATGAGCTGAAGGCACTCGGCCTTTTGATGGTCGGTCTGGTTGAAGTGAAAGCAAGCTGCAACCCCCTTGGGGAAATCCCTCACCATGTGCCCCTCCTTGCCACATTTGTAGCAAATCCCTGCCCGACATGATACCTCGTGACTCTTGCCGCACTTACCACAAGTGCAGCCCTTCTGGCCCCCAACTATCGTATCAGCGGGCTTAGCCCGCTTCGTCGCCGGCTGCGACTGCACTGGTCTCCGGTCCCTCCCCTAAGACTCTCCCTCCTCCCTGGCCTGTAACTCCATCTCAATCTCCCTCCGTCGGGCATTGGTTTGCAACTCGGCCAATGTTCGGTAAGACAATTTAACTCTCATATATCCCTCCTCAATATGCTCAGATATCGGTTCACACGTGCCTGCTCAGTAGACACGTGCTCAGGGCAAAACAACGCCCTGTCATGGAACATTCTCGAAATCTCGGTCACAATCTCTGTCTTCTACTTGAGAGACAGAAACTCATGGGCTAACCGTTCCCTCTCCACCTGGGGAACATACTCATCTCGTAACAACTGTGTGAATCTCTCTCATGTCACTGTAGCATGATCTGCAGGAGTAAAGCTGGCTGTCACAAACTTCCACCAGTCCTTCACTCCCAAGCGAACCTGGTTCAGCACAAACCGAACTCTCAAATGCTCTGGGCATGAACATGTGTAAAAACATCCCTCGATGTAGGAGATCCATCTCATATTAGCAATTGGATCCTGTGTCCCATCAAACTCTGGTGGCTTCGTGTTGCTGAACTCCCGGAATAACAACGAGTCACCTCCCTATGGTCTCGAAGCAGCTAGGGCTGTGGTGGCTGTGGCAACAGCAGCCTCAGTAACAACAGCATTGTAACAACGTAAATTTTCAAAACAATTTTTCATTTTTAAAACATAATTTCATTCATAAGATATCATAAGAATCCATTGTATCACATGTCATCATAATAAAACAAATCCCAAGATCTCTAATACATAAATCCCATCAGTGTGTACAGATCATGCCGGCGCCTTCCCGCGATCCTCACTGGTACCTGAAACACATCACACAAACACTGTAAGCATAAATGCTTAGTGAGTTCCCCAAAATACCACATACGCACATACGCCACTCAAGGCTATAGCTCTACAAGACCTTTTGATCAATGTGTCTCAGGGGACTTCCGTCCCACAATCCTGGTAGACCTTCCGATCCTACCCATAATGACCTTCCGGTCCATATCATAATGACCTTCCGGTCCATAACATAATGACCTTCCTACTCATAACATAACATAGCACATACATATTAAATAACAACATACATCACATACTCCTCATAGCACATAAGACCTTCCGGTCACACATATTACCACTCTAGGTAAAGTATAGTGAGAAGACTCACCTCGTACGATGTCGGATAACCTCTCGTGCTCGATAACCCGACCTAGCCTCCTCCTATCAACATAATAACATCTCTAATCAATACTTTCTCTTGTCCTCATTTCTAAGGAGTGGGTAGAAGACCATTCTACCCCTCCCATATCTCTCTCTAGAACCAGCTTGACCAAAACCCTAAGGTCAACTGAAGTCAACTCAAGTCAACGGTCAAACTTTGACCAGACTCTTCGAGTGCACTCGTGTGACTCGGCGAGTCCAGGCGTCGTCCGAATCCTCATAGATGTTCACTCGACTCGTCGAGTTAACCTTTCACTCGACGGGTTACCACTGGTCATGAATCGCGGGGCAACCCGACTCAACTCGTCGAGTCCCCTTATGGACTCGACGAGTTCCTTCCATGGCAACACTCAAATGACCTTCTGAGGTCAGATCTATTTCTCTAACCTATAGATCTGACCTTACCATACTCAATAATCACGTAAAGGTCCGACCTTTACACTCATGCAACGTTCAATATGCTTCCTTTGGTGAAATAGCCTCTAAAATGGCAACCTAGGCTCATATCTCTAATGGAATAGCATAAAGCAGGGAGGTTGGGGCTCTCTGGACCTCTCAAGGTCCAGATCCAGAGTTTAACACTCAAAGGGACATCATAAGCATCATATCCAAGCCAATAAAGAATAGAGAAAAGCCTAGATTCAAGGGTTCTACACCAAAACAGAAGAAGGGTTCGATTTAATACCTCAAAGATGGAGTTTCCTTGCTTGAAACCACAGAATAGCAACCCCCTTGACCTTCTTTTGCTGGAATCCCCTTCTTCTTTGCAAAAACCACACCAACAAGGATTAAAACAGTCCTTCTCTTCACACCACACGCTCAAGCTCACTAGGGTTTCTCTCTCTGGACCGGTAGCCGCAAATGAGCGCCATAAGGTCCCTTAAATAGGGCACAGGCCCGAGGATTTAGGGTTTCCACCCACAGCGCGGACTCGTCGAGTCCGTTCATTAATCCAGTCAGCAAATCACGATCCTACTCGACGAGTCTAGGCGTCAACTCGTCGAGTCCCTCCTCATAACTCAAAATAAACAATTTAAATATGGTACCTGGAAATCCGGATGTTACAATTCTTCCCCATTAGAATCAGATTTCGCCCTCGAAGTCTCGCTATGCAAACAACTCTGGATGCTGCACCCGCATCTCCGCCTCCGGCTCCCAAGTCAACTCGGACCCTCTCCGATGTTGCCACTGGACCTGAACTAGGGGCACCTCCTTGTTCCTCAGAACCTTGATCTTCCGATCCAAGATCGCGATCGGCTTCTCAACATAATTCAGGCTCGCATCCACCTGAATATCCTCTAGTGGCACTACTGCCGACTCGTCGGCTATACACTTCCTCAACTGAGACACGTGGAAGGTATCATGTATCTGGCTCAACTCCGCAGGTAGCTCTAAACAATACGCTACCCTGCCTACCCTCGCGGTCATTATGAAAGGACCAATGTACCGGGGCCCCAGCTTGCCCCCCTTCCTGAATCGGATCACTCCTTTCCAAGGAGATACCTTCAGGAGTACGAAGTCTCCAACCTAGAACTCAAGCTCGGATCATCGCCTATCCGCATAACTCTTCTGGCGACTCTGGGCTGTCAGCAATCTCTGCCTGACCTGCTGTATCTGCTCAGTCGTCTGAAGCACTATCTCAGTGCTACCCATCACTCGCTACCCTACCTCTCCCCAGCAGATGGGAGTTCGACACCTCCTCCCATACAACAACTCGAAGGGAGGCATACCGATACTCGAATGATGGCTGTTGTTATAGGAAAACTCAGCCAATGGTAAGTACGTGTCCCAACTTCCTTCGAAGTCCAACACACATGCTCGAAGCATGTCCTCGAGCGTCTGAATCGTCCGCTCACTCTGTCCGTCCGTCTGTGGGTGGTAAGCGGTGCTGAAATGCAACCTCGTACCCAACTCCTCATGGAATTTCCTCCAGAAACTGGAAGTGAAACGTACATCTCGATCTGACACCATCGAGATCGGTACTCCATGCCGCGATACCACCTCTCTCACATACATCTCATGCTAGTCTCTCTGCGGAAGAGCTCTCGCTGATAGCAAGGAAGTGAGTGCTCTTCGTCAGCCGGTCAACGATCACTCAAATTGCATCGACACCCCTCGCGGTCCTTGGCAATTTGGTGATAAAATCCATGGAAATCTGTTCCCACTTCCACTGGGGAACCTCGAGTGGCTGCAACTTGCCATGCGGGCGTTGGTGCTCGGCCTTAACCATGCGACAGGTCAAGCACCTCTCAACAAACCACGCCACATCCCTCTTCATAAAGGGCCACCAATACTCTCTCTTCAGGTCCAAATACATCTTAGTGGCCCCGGGATGGATCGAAAACCTCGATCTGTGCGCTTCCTCCATCAGGATGGTACGTGCCCTGCCCGTAAATGGCACCCAAATCCGACCTTGAAAGGTCATAAGCCCTCGGCTATCGGTAACAAACTCAGATACCTGCCCAATCACCCGCTCTCTCTTGCGGTTCTCCGGTCTCACAGCCTCTTCCTGGGCCTCTCGGATGGTATCCAACACCGGAGTCATCACCGTCATCCTCATACAAATATCTCGTATCGAATCACTCTCCGCCCTACGGCTCAGGGCATCGGCTACAACGTTAGCCTTGCCCGGGTGGTACAGGATCTCGCAGTCATAATCCTTTACCACATCCAACCATCTCCTCTGGCGCATGTTCAGGTTGGGATGATCCATCAAGTACTTCAAACTCTTGTGGTCCGTGTATATGATACACCGAACCCCATACAAATAATGACGCCATATCTTGAGGGCGAACACCACGACCCCCAACTCCAAATCGTGGGTGGGATACCTCACCTCGTGAGGCTTCAGCTGCCTCGATGCGTACGCTATCACGTGCCCTCTCTGCATAAGCACCACACCCAACCCCGATATCGATGCGTCACAATACACCATGAAATCCTCCATTCCTTATGGAAGGGCTAACACCGGGGCTTCACACAGCTTCTGGAGAAGAGTCTCAAATGAGGTCTGCTGCTCTGGACCCCAACTAAAAGTCACGCCCTTCCGGGTCAATCTGGTGAGAGGAACGACAATCTTGGAGAAATCCCTGATAAATCTCCGATAGTAGCCGACCAATCCCAGAAAATTCCTGATCTCGGTGGGGGATTTCGGCACCTCCCATCTCATAACCGCCTCAATCTTGGCCGGATCGACCAATATCCCATTCTGGTTAACGAGGTGTCCCAAGAACTGGACCTCTCGTAACCAGAAATCACACTTGGAGAATTTGGCGAAAAGCCTCTCCGACCTCAATACTCCGAGAATCTCTCTCAGATGCTCCTCATGCTACTCTCTAGATCTCGAATACACCAGAATATCGTCGATGAACACGATCACCGACCGATCCAACATCGGCCTGCACACCCTGTTCATGAGATCCATGAATGCTGCCGGTGCATTGGTGAGCCCAAAAGGCATCACTACGAACTCGTAATGCCCATAACGAGTCCTGAATGCCTTCTTCTGGATATCTTCATCCCGCACTCTCATCTGATGATATCTAGACCTCAAATATATCTTGGAGAACCAAGACGCTCCCTGCAACTGATCGAACAGATCATCGATCCTCGGTAATGGATAACGGTTCTTGACCGTCAACTTGTTCAACTCCCGGTAATCAATGCACATCCGGTGTGAACCATCCTTTTTCTTGACAAAAAGGATCGGCGCTCCCCACGGTGAGCTACTCGGTCTAATAAACCCCTTTCCCAGCAGCTCCTGGAGCTGCGAGGATAACTCCTGCATCTCTGGCGGCGCAAGGCGATAAGGCGCCTTGGCGATAGGCGCTACCCCCGGAACCAAATCGATGCAGAACTCCACCTGCCTCTCGGGAGGCACACCCGGCAACTCCTCGGGAAAACATCCGGGAGCTCATGCACTATCGGAACATCATCAATCGAACTCGATCTCTCCGCGGCCACTCGTGTATCCATCACATAAGCTACAAACCCCCTGCAGCACTGCTGTAAACTCTGTCTCGCTCTGGAAACCGAACAAAATGCTGACCCACATCGGGTACCCTTGCCATATACAGTCAGCACTCCCCCACTAGGGTCTCGTATCGTCACCGTCTGCCACTCGCAGTCTATAACCGCCCCAAATCGGCTCAACCAATCCATACCCACTATAACGCAAACGTCCCCCGTCGCAATCGGGACCAGATCTATCGGGAACTCAACACCGAAGATCTTGAGTACACATCCTCGAATCACGTTAGTAGCATACACCGCTCGCTCGTCAGCTATGGAAACTCGTAGAGGTCGACTCAATGCCTCTCGTCGAATATTGATGTGCTGACTAAACGCTAACGACACAAATGATCAACTTGCACCCGAGTCAAATAACACCAAAGCAGGTACAGAACTCACAAGAAAAGTACCTACGCATATCATAATATAAGCACAATATCTCAACTCAGCATAAATAAATGAATGAATACATACCAACCACGACATCGGGCGCTGCGCGGACCTCCTTCGCTGTCAACTGGAAGGCTCTCCCGCGAGCCTTCGGTGCCTCGGCCTTCACTGGCCGACCATCAGTAGCTTGTGCAGTAGCAGGGGCAGATCCCTGCGCTGATCCCTGTGACAGCTGTGGGCACTCGGCCCTTCGGTGACCCGTCTGGTTGCAATGAAAGCAAACCATAAATCCCTTGGGGCAGTCCTTGGATATATGCCTCTCCTTGCCACATTTGTAGCAAGCACCCGCTCGACACACTCCATCATGTCCCTTGCCGCACTTCCCACAAGTGCGGCCCTTCTGGCCTCCAGATCTCGTATCAGCGGGCTTAGCCCGCTTGGCTGCCGGCTGTACCTGTACCGGTCGCCTGTCACTCCTCTGAGACTCAGCCTCCTCCATGGGCTGAGTCTCTAGCTCAATCTCCCTCTTCCGGGCATTTTCCTGGAGCTCAGCAAATGTCCGGTAATTCGAGTTCGCCACGAAAACCCGAATGTCCCTCCTCAGAATGCTCAAATACCGACTCATGCGTGCCTGCTCAGACGACACGTGCTCAGGGCAAAACAATGCCCTCTCGTGGAACATCCGTGTAATCACAGTCACGGACTCCGTCCCCTGCTTGAGGGACAATAACTCCTGTGCCAACCGTTCCCTCTCCACCGGGGGAACATACTCGTCTCTGAACATGGTGGTGAACCTCTCCCAGGTCACCTCTTAGATCTCTGCAAGAGTGAAGTTTGCCGTCACAAACTTCCACCAATCCTTCGCTCCCAAGCGGAGCTGGTTCAGAGCGAACCGTACCCTCAGATGCTCCGGACACGAACAGGTGTAGAAGCATCCCTCAATATCAGAAATCCATCTCATCGCAGCAATTGGGTCCTGTGTCCCATCGAACTCTGGTGGCTTCGTGTTGCTGAATTCCTGGAATAGCAACGAGTCACCCCCCTGAGGTCTAGCAGTAGCAACAGCTGCAATAGCTGCAGCAGCTGCAACCTCAGTAACCGCAGTGTATCTCTCATCGAACGTCTCAATCAGAGTGGTCTTAATAGACCCAAACATCTCTGGTATCTCTGCGCGGATAGCCGCAGCCACCTCATCGTGGATCATCTGACGAAGCTCCTCGTCACTCACGCCGTTGGTCTCTGCTCTATGGCATGTCCCAACCATGATGTCTCTGAAATACAACATAAAAATATCAGAGACTCGCTCGAGTATGCACGCACTCGATAACCCATCCCTACTTGTTCCTTAGTACCCTAAGGATTCTTACTTGGACTGCGCACTGATCCGATGTTTTCAGTAGTACGGGCCCTATACTACCGTCCACACCGCATCAGTATTCACCCCAAGTCCTCCTCCTAGGATCCCAGATCACAAGTACTCTACTTCTTTCTAAGCACAGGCTACCCTTCGGTAGGCCCCTCATAAGCTCCTCACTGCTACCTACTCACTCTCAAGCATCTCATAGCAGCAGTAATCTCCTAGGCTAAGGCATCACAAATCAGGCCACTCTAGTCCTAATATGAATACCTAGCCTACTCTAGCATACATAACATATCATATCATATCTCATAACACATAATGTAAGGGTATTTTGGGAAATCACCGTTCGGGCGCTGACTGATCGTACACACTGCTTCTTTCCACTTTTCTTAAATTCTTTTACTTTTTAGAAAAATTGTTTCTTTTATGAAAAACTTTCTCAAATCCTCAGTTTGAGTTCAGATATGCCTGAAGGTGCATCCGAATCCCTCAAACCAAGGCTCTGATACCAACTTGTAACAACGTAAATTTTCAAAACAATTTTTCATTTTTAAAACATAATTTCATTCATAAGATATCATAAGAATCCATTGTATCACATGTCATCATAATAAAACAAATCCCAAGATCTCTAATACATAAATCCCATCAGTGTGTACAGATCATGCCGGCGCCTTCCTGCGATCCTCACTGGTACCTGAAACACATCACACAAACACTGTAAGCATAAATGCTTAGTGAGTTCCCCAAAATACCACATACGCACATACACCACTCAAGGCTATTGCTCTACAAGACCTTCCGGTCAATGTGTCTCAGGGGACTTCCGTCCCACAATCCTGGTAGACCTTCCGGTCCTACCCATAATGACCTTCCGGTCCATATCATAATGACCTTCCGGTTCATAACATAATGAACTTCCTACTCATAACATAACATAACACATACATATTAAATAACAACATACATCACATACTCCTCATAGCACATAAGACTTTCCGGTCACACATATTACCACTGTAGGTAAAGTATAGTAAGAAGACTCACCTCGTACGATGTCGGATAACCTCTCGTGCTCGATAACCCGACCTAGCCTCCTCCTATCAACATAATAACATCTCTAATCAATACTTTCTATTGTCCTCATTTCTAAGGAGTGGGTAGAAGACCATTCTACCCCTCCCAGATCTCTCTCTAGAACCAGCTTGACCAAAACCCTAAGGTCACCTGAAGTCAACTCAAGTCAACGGTCAAACTTTGACCAGACTCGTCGAGTGCACTCGTGTGACTCGGCGAGTCCAAGCGTCGTCCGAATCCTCATAGATCTTCACTCGACTCGTCGAGTTAACCTTTCACTCGACGGGTTACCACTGGTCATGAATCGCGGGGCAACCCGACTCGACTCGTCGAGTCCCCTTATGGACTCGACGAGTTCCTTCCATGGCAACACTCAAATGACCTTCTGAGGCCAGATCTATTTCTCTAACCTATAGATCTGACCTTACCATACTCAATAATCACGTAAAGGTCCGACCTTTACACTCATGCAACGTTCAATATGCTTCCTTTGGTGAAATAGCCTCTAAAATGGCAACCTAGGCTCATATCTCTAATGGAATAGCATAAAGCAGGGAGGTTGGGGCTCTCTGGACCTCTCAAGGTCCAGATCCAGAGTTTAACACTCAAAGGGACATCATAAGCATCATATCCAAGCCAATAAAGAATAGAGAAAAGCCTAGATTCAAGGGTTCTACACCAAAACAGAAGAAGGGTTCGATTTAATACCTCAAAGATGGAGTTTCCTTGCTTGAAACCACAGAATAGCAACCCCCTTGACCTTCTTTTGCTGGAATCCCCTTCTTCTTTGCAAAAACCACACCAACAAGGATTAAAACAGTCCTTCTCTTCACACCACACGCTCAAGCTCACTAGGGTTTCTCTCTCTGGACCGGTAGCCGCAAATGAGCGCCATAAGGTCCCTTAAATAGGGCACAGGCCCGAGGATTTAGGGTTTCCACCCACAGCGCGGACTCGTCGAGTCCACCCATCGACTCGTCGAGTCCGTTCATTAATCCAGTCAGCAAATCGTGATCCTACTCGACGAGTCTAGGCGTCAACTCGTCGAGTCCCTCCTCATAACTCAAAATAAACAATTTAAATATGGTACCTGGAAATCCGGATGTTACAAGCATAGCGCTCATCGAAGGTCTCAATCAACGTGGTCTTAATAGACCCAAACATCTTTGGTATCGCCTCTCGGATAGCTGCGCCCACCTCAGCTTGGATGATCCTGCGGATCTCCTCGTCACTGGGACCACTGGTGCCCTCGGGGTTGTGGCGTGTACCCACCATAATGTCTCTGAAACACAACACGAAAATAATCAGATACTCATTCGAGCATACTCACACTCAATTTCCCGCCCCTACATGCTCCTTAGTATACCAAAGATTCTTACTTGGGTTGCATACAGATCCGGTGCTTTCAGTAGTACCGGCCTAGTACTACCTTCCACACCAACCTGTGGTCTTCCCAAGTCCTCCTCCTAGGATCCTAATTCACAGTACTTTATCCCTCACGGATATCAAACTACTCTCTCGGTAGATTCCTATATGCTCATCTAGGCATCCCTCCTAGATCACTCAACTCTCTCTAAAAGATTCCTACTATGTCTCTCCTACTCAGTCCACATAGAGCAAATAATAGATAAGATCACTCAATAGCATACCCTAGGCTAAGGCATCATGAATCATGAAACTCTAGCTCTAAATTCTGAAGTACCTAGCCTATCCTCTAGCATGCATCCCTAACATCTCATAAATATCTCATAACACAAATAAGTAAGGGTATTTTGGGAAATCACCGTTCGGGCTCTGGCTGATTGTACACACTGCTCCAACTCGTTTTTCTCTTAAAACTCTTTCTCATTTTAGAAAAATCATTCCTTTTGAATTTTTTTCTCAAATCCTCAATTTGAGTCCAGACATACCCGAGGGTACATCCGAATCCCTCAAACCAAGACTCTGATACCAACTTGTAACAACGTAAATTCTCAAACAAAATTTTCATTTTAAAAACCACATAAATCTCAATATCACATTCCAAAACCACAATTGTCAAATTGTCAAAAACACAAGTTTATAAATTGTTTGATAAAATCCAGGATCCACAAAACGTAAACTCCATCTCGTGTGTGTACAATCAAGCTGGCGTCTTCCCGCGATCCTGAGAAGTACCTGAAACACATATCACGTAACACTGTAAGCACAAATCTTAGTGAGTTCCCCAAAATACCACACATATCTCATTAGCCTCTCATGGATATAACTCAAATAAGACCCTCCGGTCAATGTGTCTCAGTGGGACCCTCCGGTCCCACAACTCGGGTGGACCCTCCGGTCCTAACTCAGTAAAGCTCAAAATAATACACAACATAAATCACAAAGACATAATGTAGGATATCACAATACTCAATAATAGCATACAAGACCCACCGATCACATAAATTACCACTCAAGGTAAGTATAGTGAGAAGACTCACCTCATAAGCAAGCAAATGAATCTCGTACACGAAACACCGATCTAGCCTCCGCCTAAGACATACGATAATTATCTCTAGTTAACACTTAAATTACAACTCTAAATAAACCAAGCTATGTTCTCTCTTTAAATCTCTTGGAATGGATAAAAGACCATTTTACCCCTCCAAGGTCTCCCTATTCTTTGTCTTGACCAACCCTAAAGTCAACAGAAATCAACCCTCGAGTCAACAGTCCATGTTGACCCGAATCGTCGAGTGCACCTATGTGACTCGCCGAGTTCCCTTGTTCCTTCAGAAAATTCACGAAAACCAATCCTAACTCCTCGAGTTGTCTCATCAACTCGCCGAGTTACACATGTACAAACTCATCGGGGAAAACCCTAGCCGACTCGTCGAGTCAGCTCATTGACTCGGCGAGTCCATTCAGTCTATGTTCTCATTCAGACGTTTAAAGGCAGATCTACAACTCCAAACTCTAGATCTAGCATCTCAAGGCTCTAATGTCACGTAAAACTATGAGCTTTTACGTTCATGCATGGCATATTTGGCTCATAATGCCAATACAACTCCAACAAGGGTTAAATGCACAAAAGCTTGTCTCTAGCTCAATAAAGCTCGGATATTTTGGCTCTCAAGTCCTCCTACAGTCTAGATCCTAGGTTTCAACCTCATGGTATGCTCAAATAACTCACTGTCAAAAGATGGATGAGAGAAAACCCTAAAAACCTCCCTAAACTAAGATCTCACAAAGGAAAGGTCAAGATAGAAACTTTTTACCTTTGCACCGAAGCTAATCACTGCAGAACTCTAGATCTACGGCCCCTCCTTGATCAAACACGCCAAGCTCTCCAAATCTTATTCCAAAGATGCACAAAACCATTCAACTAAACCTCTCTCTCTCTCTCTCTCTCTCTCTCTCTCTCTCTTTCTCCGTCACAAATCAATATGATCGATTAGGGTTTCACACAAGGGAGTTAGGTGGCTGTTGAGGCGGAAATGAGGGCTTAAGGCCCTTTAAATAGGACACAAACCCAAAGATTTAGGGTTTCCCCACACAGCGCCAACTCGGCGAGTTGGCTCTCTGACTCGTCGAGTTGGTCATTAAACCCACGTGGCCAATTCGTCTCTACTCAACGAGTTGGGCATCCAACTCGGCGAGTCACTCAGTCAGCCCTAAAATACAAATATATAAAGATTATACCTGGGAGTCGGGATGTTACAAATCAGATATAGTTGAAATGGTTTAATCGAGAGATGAGTCATACTTCGTATCAAATCAAGTTTTAAAGTCATACTCTAGTAATTTCAAATCCCATTTCAAACTAAGTAGGTTTATAACACATCATAAAATATGGAGTATAAATGTTTTTACTCTAGCACATTTGGAATTGGTAGTTGTGTTTTTTTTAGTTAAAACTAAGGATAAACTTAGACCGGCTCGATGAAGTGATTTCTTGATAAGAACCCACACTAACTCTTGAATATTTGTTTATCAAGGAATGTTCCTTAACATAGAAACTTACATGTCAAAAAGTCAGTGGGAGTCTTATTGATCTTGAAGAGTTTCAAGAGCTAATCAAGAATAAACCTTTTAGTTATCACTAGCACACGACTTGAGGTTAATAACCTATCATGTTAAGTTGACACATTCTTATTTCTATGCACCTTCCAGTTGAGTTGGCAATGCTTATGAGTTCTATGGTTCTCATTTGATTGCAAAAGGAAGAGCACATTGGTCAGTGATGGTACATTGGTCAATAGTGATGGGTTTTGAGCATTAGAACACTCCTATGGTGTACATGCAACCCTAAAAACCTTGGATCTATGTTTTCTCTATTATACATGCAAATATTCAATATTCCAAAATTTCATCCTAACTAGCATGATATGAAGCAACTATACTACAAAAGTCTAGTTAGATGACATACCTTTTGATGGAGCTTGAAGTCTTGATCTTTAAGAGCTTACCCCCAATAGTGTGGAAGCCTCAAGTGGAATCACAAATCACCAAAAACACCTTGGAAAACTTGAGACAATAGAATGCACACTAGAAATTGGCCCACTCTTGTATCCTCACACCCTAGTGCCAATTTCAAGTGCCAAGGACCTCTTTATATACTATGGAGGATTAGGGTTACATTCATGTAAACCCTAATACCCATGACATTTCATTTCCATAGGATCCATTGTTGGATTAGTGTTTAAGCCTGTAACTATATTTGGTAAGTACTTGACCCGGTTGTGCATGGTCCTTTTGGGTTGCCTTCACCATAGCAACTTGACAGGGTGATTTATGGAGAGAGAGAAGATATTATGATTTATTAATATATTATGAGAATAATATATTAAAGGAATAATTATATTATTTAATTAATATTAGTCATAAATTAATTAAGAATTAATTTGGTGACTAAAAGAGATTAATTGAATAAAGGGGACTTAAACTGTCAAATGTGTGATAGTTGTATTTTGGGCTGGGAAACCTAATGGATTAAAGGGGTGAACGAAATTATGATGGGAGTCCATCATATTTTCGTCCATGGCCTGGATTCCAGAAGGTTCCATGGGCTACTTAGGGTTTAAGCTGTCCATTAGGGTTTTGACTGAAACCCTAGCTGCTCACAGTATAAATAGAACCCCTAGGCTACAGAAATTGGCCACTGCTTCTCTAAGAACCCTAGAGCCGATTTTGTGTGCCTCCTCCCTCTCTCATATACTACCCTCTTGCTAGTTGGTGTTTGTAAGCCATTAGAGGAGTGACACTTGTGACTCTAAGCATCAAAGACAAGAAGAATCAAGCAAGCAAACAAGAGGTAATATTCTGGATCTGATTTGTTTCTTATAATTTTGAATTATTATCATTAGATCTAGGGTTTATAAGTCTTGGATGATTGCATGTACAATTAGTGAAACCTAGATCCAACCATTAGGGTTTGCATGTGCACATAGGAAAGTTCTTATGGCTCAAACCCATCAGTGGTATCAGAGCTTAGTTTGGTTTCAATTGTATTTGATGCTATATGATCTGTTCTTGCTTGAAAAATACGTTTTTGTGCAATCTGCTTGTCTGACTCGGCGAGTCCCATTGTGGACTCGACGAGTAGGGTGAACTCGACGAGTCCATAGAGGGACTCGACGAGTCAACGCGTCTGGCAGAGGATTTTTCGGGATTATTTGTTGTTTTGGTTGAGGATCATTACCTAAATCGTTTTAAACAAATAAAATCCAAATTTTATTACCTTTTTGACAATATCCTTAACAAAACAAGAGATAATTTCAAATCAATTGAATAATAAATTTCCTATTTGATAATATTTGATTATTTGAATTTGATTTGGTAAATTATCTTGTAAATAATCTTAATTAGGTCAAATTAAGAGAATCATTAAATTAATTGTTTAATGTAAAATTATTTGCTATTTGATCATTTGTGTTTTGAAAAGTTCAAAACTTGTCCTCAATTTTTAAAATTTAAATTTGTGATTAAAATGTTTAATTTGAACTATTTACATTTCAAACCCTAGAATTTTACAAGTTTAAAATTCAACCTTATACTTTATAATATTATAAGATTAATATATATATATATATATATATATATATATATATATATATATATGTGTATAACTTAAAATGCTAGTCTTACCGTTAGTAGGCCTCATTCACGAAGCCGATTTATAAGGGGGTATAAGGTTATGGCCTATAAAATGACCGTTTAATGGGTCCAATTTCAATGATTGGATCCGCAACATTCGCATGGTCACTCGCTACGAGGACAAAGAGTATGTCCTCGATGAGAAGCTGAAGCAGATTGACATCAACATTGACTCTGCTGAAGAGATCGTGACCTTTGAGGCCCACGAGCGTGATGCCACGAAAGTCCATTGCATCATGCTAGCGACTATGACTGCAGAACTCCAGAAGTCCTATGAGGACATGTACCCCTACGAGATGCACCAAGATCTGCTAGACCGGTACCACCAGAGCGCTAGGCAAGAAAGGTATGAGATCATCACTTCGATGATCACTACCAAAATGGGTAATGGAGAGTCCCTTACCGCTCATCTGCAAAAGATGCAGAGATATGTCGATCGCCTGCTAAAGTTGAATGTGAACTTTGATGAAGATCTGGCAATTGATATTATCCTTCACTCCTTGCCTCCCTGCTATAGCCAGTTCCGCATGACCTATCACATGAATAAGGAGGAGGTCTCATTGAGTAAGCTTCAGGGCTTGTTGAGGACTGCTGAGAGCAACCTCAAGGATAAATCTGTTGCATCAACTCCAACTCCCGCTGCTGCTCCTGTCTTGGAAATAGGACAAGGGAAGGGTAAGAAGAGGAAGGCTCCCTCTAAGAGCCACCACAAGGGAAAGTCCCAAGATAGTACCTCTTCTAGTGGAACCAAAGTTGGTTCTGCTAAACCCAACTCTAACCCTAAGGAGGCAGAGTGCCACTACTGCCACAAGATAGGGCATTGGAAGAGAAGCTGCCCAGAATATCTGCAGGCCATCAAGGATGGGAAGATCAAGCCATCTTTCGCAGGTCTTTACACAATTCAATCTAATGGTTTATCACATGCTACTTATTGGGTTCTTGATACAGGATGTGGTTTTCACATATGTTCTGATTTGCAGGGACTAACAAGAAATAGGGATGTGGAGCATGGAAGGATGAATCTGATCATGGGAAACAGAAGATCGTCGCCTGTCACCAAGATTGGAGTTTATTCCTTAGTGCTTAGTAATGGATTAGATTTAGATTTAAACAATTGTTGCTATTCGCCAGATATGGCAAGAAACATCATTTCATTTCATGGTTTATATAGACAAGGTTTTAGATATTCATTTGATAATGAAAAGGGTTCTATTTATGCTTATCTTAATAATGTTTTATATTTTGAAGCATTGCCTTGTAATGAAATATATGAGACTGTGATGGTTGTAGATAACTTAGGAAATGATGTGTTGTGTCTGGATTCTTCCAATAGTATGGATAAAGCATGCTTGTGGCGTTGTCGTCTTGGACATGTCAACAAGAAACACATAGCCCAACTCCAAAAGGATGGAGTGTTGGAGTCATTCGACCTTAGGGACGATGACGTGTGCGAGTCTTGTTTACTTGGAAAGATGACCAAGTCACCGTTCACTGGCACTTGTGCGAGGGGTGAGGGTTTATTGGATCTCATACATACAGATGTATGTGGACCCTTTAGATCCACCACAAGGGATGCGAACCGCTTCTATGTGACTTTCACAGACGATTATAGCAGATATGGGTATATCTACTTAATCAAGCACAAGTCAGAAACCTTTGAAAAGTTCAAAGAATTTAAACAAGAAGTGGAGAATCAGTTGGGCAGGAAAATCAAGATGCTTCGATCTGATCGAGGTGGAGAGTACCTAAGTCTTGAATTCCACGACTACCTCAAGGAATGCGAAATAGTTTCGCAGTTGACGCCACCTAGGACACCGCAGTTGAATGGTGTAGCTGAGAGGCGTAATCGAACCTTGCTAGACATGGTTTGTTCCATGATGAGTCGTGCTTCACTACCTATCTCATTCTGGGGGTATGCCTTAGAGACTGCCGCCTATATCCTTAACTTAGTCCTTACGAAGAAGGTTGCCAAAACACCTCACGAAATGTGGACAGGGGAGGCTCCCTCGTTGGCACATGTCAAGGTTTGGGGTTGCGAGGCTTTCGTAAGACGAGAGACTCACGACAAGCTCGAACCTCGTAGTGAGTGATGTATTTTCATCGGCTACCCGCAAAAATCCTTTGGATATCTCTTCTACAAACCGAGTGACAATGTTGTCTTCGTTGCGAGGAGAGGGGTTTTCCGAGAGCGAGAACTCATAAGCCAAGGAGACAGTGGGAGGCAAATTGATCCTGAAGAGCTTCAAGAGTCGAGCGATGAAGGAACCTCTAACACTGTCGATCAACCTGAGGAGGAAACTCTGGTTGAACCAATTGACGAGTCCTTACCTCTTCGACGTTCCGAAAGGGTTAGTGTTCTACCCCAGTTTTATGGTTTTCATATTACTACAGAAGGGGATATGTTCATTAGTTATAATACACTAGTGAATCTGGACGAACCTAACAGCTATAAGGAAGCCATGGCAGGCCCGGAGTCTGCGAAATGGAAAGAGGCTATGGACAGCGAGATTCAGTCCATGTATGACAACCAAGTTTGGAATTTGGTTGACAATGTACCAGGTCGTAAGACGGTCGGGTGTAAGTGGATCTTCAAGAAGAAGACCGACGTGGATGGTAATGTGCACAATTATAAGGCGCGATTGGTTGCGAAGGGTTTCACTCAAACTCCTGGAGTTGACTACGATGAAACCTTCTCACCAGTTGCGAAGATAAAGTCTATCAGGGTGATGCTGGCCATTACTGCATTTCATGACTATGAAATATGGCAAATGGATGTCAAAACCGCTTTCCTTAATGGGAAGTTGGCTGAGGATGTTTACATGGCTCAACCAGAGGGTTTTGTCAATGCGAAGCATCCCAATAGAGTGTGTAAGCTTGAGAAGTCCATTTATGGACTTAAGCAAGCGTATCGCAGATGGAATCTTTGTTTTGATGAGAAGGTCAAAGAGTTTGGTTTTCTGCGAAGCGATGATGAATCATGTGTATATGTCAAAGCCAGTAGGAGTATAGTTAGCTTCCTTGTATTGTATGTCGATGACATACTACTCATAGGAAACGACATCCTGACACTGCAGGAAGTTAAGTCCTGGCTCGGGAAGTGCTTCGCTATGAAGGACCTCGGAGAGGCTGCCTATATTCTGGGAATAAGGATTGTGAGAAACATAAGTAAGAGACTAATAGGACTTAGTCAGAATACTTACTTGGACAAGGTACTAAAACGTTTTAGTATGGAGAATTCAAAGAAAGAGGAGTTACCAATCCAAAGTAATGCCAAGTTGAGTAAGACTCAAAGTCCGAGTACTGAAGTCGAGATAGCAGAGATGAGCCGAGTACCTTACACTTTCGCAGTTGGCTCGATCATGTATGCTATGACTTGTACTCGCCCTGATGTGGCCTTCACTTTGAGCATGGTCAACAGATATCAAGGGAACCCTGGAAAAGCGCATTGGACCGCAGTCAAGAATATTCTTAAGTACGTTCGGAGGACCAAGGAATGGTTTCTAGTCCTCGGTGGGAGTGATGACTTAAAGGTGAGAGGGTATAGTGACGCCAGTTTTCAGACCGACAGGGACAACTACCGTTCGCAGTTGGGCTGGGTCTTTACCCTTAATGGAGGTGCAGTAACTTGGAAAAGTTCCAAACAGGAGACCGTAGCTGATTCAACGTGCGAATCAGAGTATATAGCGGCGAGCGAAGCGTCAAAGGAGGCAATATGGTTGAAGAACTTCATCGGAGACCTTGGAGTTGTTCCGGCCATACAAGAGCCTATGGAAATTTTCTGTGATAATGAAGGAGCGGTTGCCTTGACCAAGGAACTGAAGGATCATGGTAGATCTCGACATATCGACAGAAAATATCATTTTATTCGACATCGAGTGGAAGAAGGACTCCTCGTAGTGAAGAGGGTATCGTCGGAGGATAACCCAGCAGACCCGCTTACGAAGGGACTGATTAGGGTTAAGCACTTGCAGCACACTAGGAGCATCGGGCTGAAGGACGATATTAGTTTAGATTAGACAGTTTAGAAACGTGTAATAGATAAATTGTAATTAACATTCGATGATTAAATAAAAGAGTATTATTTATTAGTAATGTTACTGTCTTATGTTAATCATTTACCTATTGTTTCATTTTGCATGTTTTGACTTCCTGAATAACAAGATTATTCGAACCGTCCACAGTCGTTCATATGTTGGAAGTAGATATGAATGAAGACTGTCATGAATTGGTGTGTAGATTGTCTAAAGTGTATTAGACATAGCAAAAGTTTTCTACAACGTTCATGAGTGCTTATGAACTTGATTTGAGCATTGGAATAAACCCACACTTGCTGGAATCACTTCATGGAATTTATCACGAGTGATCGCAAGACGATAATATCATATGGTCTTAAAACCTAGATATATGGTTTATTGTTTGCTAATTGGTTGTGCATTGATAATGCGTAAACGCATCAGTTACTTGATGTTATAAAACGCATTGTTGTGTATGATTTGATTAGTGGATAGTAAATGCCTATAAGTCGAAGTTTATCTGTTCCTTTTATCCTAAGAGGGTAAAAGCGATATCAGGGCCCCTCGATGATTTGATTTGACTTATGTGTCGGGCCCGGTCAGGACTGAATTGATGTGTTTAATTAAGTTCTATGTCAAACGAATATGAGATCGAGAAACAAACTGCTGGACAATAAGTATGACTATGTTCCATGTAATTGTCCGCACGATATCTAGAATAGAGGATTATACGATCCCTTATCTAAAGGACAGGTTATTGATAAGATCAGAGTTCGACAGCGTCTTTGAGAGCTACGATTGCTAATCGGATTGTGCTTGCATTTGTAGTTACTAGACTTATCCAAGTGGGAGACTGTTGGATTAGTGTCTAAGCCCGTAACTATATTTGGTAAGTACTTGACCCGGTTGTGCATGGTCCTTTTGGGTTGCCTTCACCATAACAACTTGACAGGGTGATTTATGGAGAGAGAGAGAGAAGATATTATGATTTATTAATATATTATGAGAATAATATATTAAAGGAATAATTATATTATTTAATTAATATTAGTCATAAATTAATTAAGAATTAATTTGGTGACTAAAAGAGATTAATTGAATAAAGGGGACTTAAACTGTCAAATGTGTGATAGTTGTATTTTGGGCTGGGAAACCTAATGGATTAAAGGGGTGAACGAAATTATGATGGGAGTCCATCATATTTTCGTCCATGGCCTAGATTCCAGAAGGTTCCATGGGCTGATTAGGGTTTAAGTTGTCCATTAGGGTTTTGACTGAAACCCTAGCTGCTCACAGTATAAATAGAACCCCTAGGCTACAGAAATCGGCCACTGCTTCTCTAAGAACCCTAGAGCCGAATTTGTGTGCCTCCTCCCTCTCTCATATACTACCCTCTTGCTAGTTGGTGTTTGTAAGCCATTAGAGGAGTGACACTTGTGACTCTAAGCATCAAAGACAATAAGAATTAAGCAAGCAAACAAGAGGTAATATTCTGGATCTGATTTGTTTCTTATAATTTTGAATTATTATCATTAGATCTAGGGTTTATAAGTCTTGGATGATTGCATGTACAATTAGTGAAACCTAGATCCAAGCATTAGGGTTTGCATGTGCACATATGAAAGTTCTTATGGCTCAAACACATCATACATGGGTTAAAAACTCCATGGACTATCCAAGCAAGCTTAGCCCAACCTAAATGAACTTGGCCCATGCTATATATATAAGAGTCCATATTTAATTAGTTCATTTTGATCACTAAATTAATTCTAAATTAATTCTTGATCAATACTAATTAAATAATATGATTCCATATTAATATATTAGAACTTATAATATATTAATATTAATCATAAACATACTATTCTCAAAATACTATCCATATAAATTGTTCTGGTGAAGTGCAACCCAAATGGACCATGCCAAATCGGGTCAGGTACATACCAATTATAGTTATGGGCTTAGACACTAATCCAATAAATAGAAGTGAGCTGCTTAACAACATGGAAGCACTGGTGCTGCCAGATGGCAAGAGATTAAGAATAAGTAAAGTTCAGTCCATGAAAGGAAACCAAATTTGATTTTGTTTTTGTCCTCAACCTTATCTTATGATGGTAGGTTGGAAATGATAAGATTCACATGGATGGGAACACATACATTATAAAATTTAGGTGGTAAAAGTGTTTCTCTAATTCATGAAAATGATTAAGAGGAAACACTTTCACTAGTAGATTTTAAAATTTGATTAATATCATTATGGTTAGCAGTTGTGATAATTGTGTTCTCAAATTTGTATATGATTACGACATCCCTTTTCGTAGTTCGAATTGTGAGAAATGGCAACAAATAGTTTAAACGTTTAGGACTTGTAGTTCTGAAAGGGTTTAAACACGCACATATGCTATCTAATGAAGGTGTATGAGCTTGAAAAGTCTATGTTGGGTTTTAGTTCAAAAATAGTTTCATAAACAAGAAAAATATGGCAATGGAAGACTTTAATTTTTGAAATAACATAAACATGTTATACCCACCAAGGATCTTCTTGCAAGTTATAGAAAGATTAAACACCAACCAAAGGAAGGATGAAGAAATAACATCCTTTGTAGTTCTTTGGGTCCTCTTGGGAGGCTTGGAAGTTTGATGAAGAATGTGGAGCCTTTGAGACACCAACAATGACTCAAATTGATGTAGATGCTAGTCTAAAACTCTTAAACCCTTAAGCTTTAAGTTCATAACCAATATGAACTTAAAGAAGGCTTGAAGATGCAAGTGTTCTTCAAGTTTTCTAACCAAAACTAGAGAGAAAGAGAGGGAGAGAAAAGGTTTCGGCCATATGCCTCAAGGAAGGAATGAGCACTCTAGCCAAATGCAAGCCTCTTATTTATAGACATAAAGTGAAGGTATTAATCATTAGGTCTTAACACTTTAAGCACTTATGTCCCCATGTCATAAACATGTCTCCCATGCTTCATTACTTTTGAATAAACTAATAGAAAGCCCATACTTTTCTTCTTTTTTATGCCAATCTCTAAAATTGTATAAAAGAGAGGAAAGTTAGTTTAAATTTTATAAACTCAAGTTTTATAAAATATAAACTTTGTCTTTTGAGTAAAAGACAAAAGGTTTCCAACTAGTCCAAAAAGTTGTGCATGACTTATTAATTCATACCATATAAAATAATGTAATGTTACTTGCTAATGAAAATTACTATTTCCATGAAATAAATAATTTCCAATTTGATTATAAGAGTTTTATTGAATATTTATTAAAATCAATTTCTAATAAATAATCAATTGTATCAAGTTGTTGTTAGTGTCACCCATTAGTATCATATGTTATTTAGCAATATCACTTTAATATGATTCTTGAGCATACTAGGCCTTTCAATCTCCCACTTGCACAAAACTCATATTAGACTGATATAGACAGTGGTGAACATCTAGCAACATTTCACTGCCCCAAGACCATACGACTGTTTGTGCCATTCTATCAACGCCCAATTCCCAAAAAGTTCAAAGCTACAATTGGTGTATAAGGTAAGTTTATTAGTTATCCCTTTGCTACAGATATCATGTTGAACATGAGATTCAGATTGCGATCAATCTCATTAGTTGTTCAACTATTGGTAAGGCGTCTTAGATGTCTAACTCTCAACACATAAGAGGAACAAATCTCATCTTGACTACATAAGCCTCTTGCATAGTTCACACCATACCTGAAAATGGCTTTTATAACTGCCCATTTATGGAACAACATTTGACCATATCAAGCATAGTACTCCCTACACTTAAGTCCCACTATGTATCTCAGGTGTTAAGGATACAAAAATAGTACCTTTTAATCAAGTATCATTCATGACAGTGATCCATGAGATGATCTTGATGCGGGTCAGTTCAATACTAGTTTTCTAACAAGTACCTATGAAACTTGGTTACAACCGCTTGCCTACTTTCATCTAGTGAGAGTCAACCAATCCAATTCATATTAGTCTTACTTCATAATTGCTCCCACAATTATAACCGACTATGAACTTTTAGAATAATAACATTATTTATGGATTAAACATGCTAATATAGAACACAACAAGTATTAATGGGATGACTATATCCCAATATATCATAACATTATCCAATAGTAGTTGTTATTGTTCCAATATCCAAATACTAAATCCAAATCAAAAACCCATTTCTAGAATTATAAAGGCCAGTCATACTTAGCTCAAAAGAATGACTTTATCAATGGATCTTACAAAATTTAATTTGTGTGAATTCTGTGAATATTATCATCTCTATTCTTAACTTTACTTTAGGTATAGTTAAATATCTTGGAGAATATTATTGGTGTTCTTTCGTGACATAGAGTCTCTTAGCTTGATTAAGTATACTCTCGAAGTCACAAAGATTTCTATGTGATTCTTGAATGGCAGTAATCAACATAATTTTTCAATGATCCCATTAATCCAACCATATCTAAATTCAACTTCTAAAGTATTGTATTCTTATTTTGTAGTAGATTGTGTCCTTATGTTTTTCTTGGACCTTATTCCAACGAAACTTACCTTTCATTCCATAATGAAGTCAAAATCCAATTATAATTAATAATTATTTATATCTGTTTAGAAATTAACATCTTGTGTAGCTCTTTCCATAAAGATCCTTTCTAAACAGATTATCTCATATACATTCTCTTAGTTCTTCTAAAGTACTCTTACAATGCTCTCTTAGTCATCTAGTGACTTAACCATGTATTCAATTGGTATCCTATGAAATGCTTACAGCATGATCAAATACCATGTCATGTGCATAATATGGCGTAATGATGAATTCATTTTCCAAGCAAACAGAATATAAATCATTTCATCTAGTTCAAGCCTATGAGCTATATACTTTTGAGGCTAGCTCAAAATGATGCCATATGACAATGCCAATAATTCTCCGAAAGAATCTTGTGTCTTGATCCCTTTCAAGATATTGCCAATATATGTATAAGGACACGAAACTTTTAACATTCATTTTATCAATTCCTTATAGATTTTACATTCCAAGAATGTATCTTCTCCTTCCTAAGTCTTTCATTTTAGAAACACTTTTCGAGTCAAGGTGAAAACGATATTGCTTAGTTAGAATGTGATTTCAAATGATTAAGTATGTCTCATTCATACAAGATTAGAAATTTCACTATGCTCCCACTAGTTCTTAGTAAACACACATGTTCTATTCATTTTGATATAAAAACATACCTTGCGGTTTTACATAAAATGATGATGGCAACATTGAGATGTTTGCTTTATATCCATAAGTGGATCTCAAGCTCTACACATTTTGTTAGGATAACATGGATTAAGAAAACCTCCAGGCTAATCTATATAGATATCTTCTAGTAGATGTCTATTAAGAAAAGCGGTCTTTCTTGAAATCTATTTTCTATATCTCATATTAAGAATATGAATTTATAGTAAATAATATCCTTGTTGATCTAATCATAGCTATTTGTGAAAAAGGTTTGATCACAGTCAATGTCATGAATATATGAGGACCATAGTCAATGACATGAGTATGAGAAAATCCTTTTATAACAAGTCTTTCTTTAAATGTGTATGGTTATCCATGTAATTTATTATTTCTAGAAGAATCATTCACTCCCTCCAGCATTGCTATAAGGAGAAATTTTAATCAAGCCCATACTTGATTCTCATACATGGATTACATCTCATGTTCATGACTCTAAGTCATTTATCAGATTCGAGATATGACATAGCATCTTGGTACTTGATGGATTTTCCAAAAACCATCAATAAAAGCTCATCAATGAGAGATTCCACATTTCTCAAGTCACAGATGATTTCTACCACTAATGCAAACAATTTGTGTTTGTGAATAACTATTATTCAATTTTAACAATCCTTGTAAAACTAGTGTCAACTAATTTCTACATAAGGTTATGTTTCTTGAGCTGCTTTAAGTTCCATGCACCTCCCACTTGCTTTGTCATTAGAAGCTTGCTTTCTACTAATTTAGCTTTCACAAGAATAAAAGAACCTATTTGTAACACTAGTCAAAATAGGTCAATAGACAATCACATGTGATTATGCCAATCATGTAATGTGATTATGTTAACCTAGTAATGTGGTAAGAGTGTTATGTAGTTCATGATAAATTTTAATACAAATATGAATCTTCTTTATAATACAACTCAAAGTATACGTCCATACGATCCCAAAAATATAGAGAATGTTTGAATCTGACTTCGCATGAAGAAGTTATGATAAACCGAACACTATAAATCTCTATAATAAGAGGAATTTAAAATAGACTTAGAATTAGCTATTTAATTATAAAAGAGAGTTGTAGTACTCGTAAATACCTACGCATGGATATAAAGAACGTCAAAAACGGAGTTCGTATGCAAAAGTTATGGCCTTCCGAAGATATCGCTGTCAGAAACCCTAATTTGACTGAACTCACGACGTGAGCATAAAAACTCACGACGTGAGGACTCAAACCGCCACATTTCGGATCTAGAAGGTGTGACGAGGCTGCGAGGGTATAAGATCCAAACTCACGACGTGAACAAGGAGTTTTTCACGACGTGAGGAGTCAAAGGGACACCATCCGAAGCTAGGGACCAAATGGCGGGTCTACGAAGTGAGCAGGATCGAGCTCACGACGTGAGCATGCTTGGTTCACGTCGTGAATGGCTAAAAATCAGCCTATAAATAGAAAATTCGACCTTAACACTTCTCACACCTAAACTCTTCTCTCTATCTCGTTTTTGGAGGCCATTTTGCATCCCGAGTCCCGATGACCTCGTACGCTGACCGTTTTTGCTTAGATAACATAAAATCACGCTACTAGGGTGAGTTTCACGGCCCCACTTTCTAATATTTCGGGGGAAAACGCATGCTAGATATTATATATATGTTATTATTATGTCTATATGATAGTATATAGTTATAATATCCGGGGTATAGTTGTTCTAAATATAATATTTTGAATATATACAACTATTATCAACTTATCAGTATGTTAATTTACTAATGTAGATCTTGAGTTATACTTAAGATTCTATATATATGTTGTGTGCGATATAGTTCCGAAGTTATATTCGGAAGATTTATATGTTAAGTTATAAAGTATGTTGCTATTAATAGTTTTATGTCAAGATAAAACTGGATATGTTATACGTTGTTATTGTTAGTTTTATGTTAAGATAAAACTTGGTATTGTTATTGATGGTTTTATGTCAAGATAAAACTAGGAACGTTATATGTTGTTATTATTGGTTTTAGGTCAAGATAAAACCTGGTTTTACTTCAAGATATAGCTGTTATACTGCCTAAATATTATGAAGTTAGGAGTAATGTTTAAAAGCATAGTCTAGTAACTTAGGGTTTTAGACATAAAGATGCTTTTGTTGTTAGAGCTATAGGAAGCCGTCAAAGTCTACATGAGTAATTGCATTCATCAACTAAGATTGGGGATCTTAGTGGAAATCCTCTGAACTGTAACCGTTAATCCCGTGTGAGCGAGGAAGTCGTGTATAATTAGTATACGGGTTGACCACCCCACTTGTGACTGTTAGCTACAGTCAACCAAAAGCAAGTGATGAACTATCCTTTTATTTGTTATTGTTCCGGCGTCGATGAAGCGTACGGTGTTGTTTCTCATGGTAAATCATGAGTGTGTTTGTTTCTCATGGTAAATCATGAGTGTGTTCTATCAGAGGTATTATGTCATAGCAACGGTTACAGGCTCATGGCAGCAAATTGTTAGAAACATTATACTTTGTCGTATACAAGTAGTAATGTTAAGTATAAGTTTCCCCTACTTATACCTTAGGATTAAGGAATGTTTAGGTATAACACTTAATTGATAAGTAAACTATTATACCTAATGTACATACTAAATGATGGAGAGTCAAAATGATACTTTCAAAAACTATACTTTTGAATGTGGAAAATGTATTATTTTATGGAGTCAAAACCTGTGGACTCACCAACTTTATGTTGACGTATTTTAAAATGCATGTGTTTTCAGGAACTTGAAAAACTGGTATGTATTCGAACAGAAGAAGTTTTACTATTACCTTTCTGTTCATTAAGAAGTATGCCATAGTCGGATAATATGTAATAGGTTCTAGAAAAACAGTTATGTAACTTTCAGTTATCAATAAAGGTATGTATTTTCTTTAGTACTGTTCAATGTTTGTTATATAACTATGATACGAAGAATAACGTTACACTACCCGGTGTTTCCGCCGATGGCTAGGGGTGTGACAGAAATTGGTATCAGAGCTATTAACTATAGTGAACTAGTACTTTCTTAGGAAAGCACGTCTATAGTTTAGGGCTTACTCTATTAGGTTTAGGTATATCCCTTAACCTATAAATAAAAAGTATTATTAATTATTCTACTGAAGGACTACTTACGGGAGCGGTGACAAGGATAGACATGTCGATTTGGGTTGCTGGATTTCAGAACGGCTATATGCTAAAATGATCCTGCCCTTTTGACTGTCCTGACTGGCCGGAGCCTTATCAGATAGACCTGAAGTAACAAACAATAGTTAAAGCATGAATACAATAAATAAGAATATAGAGTCATATGTAAAGACTCAGACCCGCGGTGAGAATACACCTTAATACCCGGAATGTTTTTGATCTCAAGGATTTAGATCAAATATTCCAACTAAAGTTTATATGTGCATATATCCTATCACAACTAGGTGTAGGTGCGCAACTACATTTTATTATGATCAGATCATATGAACTATTTAATTTGGGAGTAAGATTTGATAGACTAAAACTCTTGGTGATCCAAAACGTATAGGAATTCGACATGGCACATTCACGAGAATGGATAATCATCGAGGATACGGATGAAGAAGAGGAAATTTCATTCCCCATGATGGTAGGCGATCCTTACTACCCTATAAATCCAACCACCTTTCATCCAATACCTTCTGACGATGGAGCACCTTTACCCTCCAACGAATGGGAAGAGAGTGAACCAATGGAAGAAAGCGAATCCATAGAGGAGACAGAATCGGTGGCATCATCTTTACCACCACTGAACACTCTTTACTGTAAAGTTCCAGGAGGAGTAAAAATGAAACGCACGGCACGTAAATCCATACCGATATGGCCAAAGATTAAAAAGAGTTAGAAGGCGACATCTTCAGGAAGTCATAGAGTTCAAGATGAACCTGCACGGATCGCACAAACCGTTGATAGGTGGGTGGCGGAAGAAAGAGCTGCCAAGATGTATGAGACTGGTCAATCATCTCGACCACATCTCCCACATTCTTCTGAAGATAACACTTTATCCCAATTGTTTGAGAAAAGTGTCAAAATTGAAGACAAAATGGAAATTGTCGAAGGGAGGGCTACTCATCTCTCTGGAAGAGTGCGAAGGCTAGAAGGACAAAGGACACGAGATCAGGAATCGGTGATGGATGTCCATCATCGTATAAATTTTGCTTATAATGACATGATTACTCACGATGCCAGGATTGCAGAGTTAGAGCTCTACAATCAAACCTCAAGAAATGAAGAACGCACAGGAAGTCTTGAGCAGAGAACTCAAGCACTTGAAGAGCAAGTGGTTAATGTCACTGACGTGCTGGGTCATCACTTAGGTTTCTGGTAGATAAGCTCCAACTAGTGGTTATGTAAATAGAGAAAATCAGACTAGTTAAGGCGAAAAGAGGAAATTTTATAGCAAGGATGTAGAAAACCTTGCAAATTTTGCAATGTTTATAGAAACTTTTCTCTTATAACCTAAATAAACTGATGTAACCACTGGTAATAATATGAAGCATATGTTACAGTAATCATTGTGTTGTCTATTACGTTTTACACTGTGAATAATAACTGGAGTATTTAGTACTCGTGTATTAAATGTTTAACAAAACTCATAAAATTCTTATTATTTATAATAGGAACTAAAACAAAATGCCTAGAAGGAGTAATCGGCTAAACCCTAACCGACCATCAGCACCACAACAACAACAACCGCAACCACCACCAGAAATAAACCCCTCAATAAATACAGTACAACTTGAAGAAATCATAGCTCAAAGAATTGTTGTGGCTCTATCTAATGTCACAAGAGATGGAGTTAGAAATGAAGGCCATGTAGGGACCACTAGAACATGTACCTACAAAGATTTTATGAATTGCAGGCCAAAAAGCTTTCATGGAAATGAAGGGGTAGTTAATTTGACGAGGTGGATAGAAAAGACAGAGTCCGTCTTTCAAATAAGCTTCTGTCCAGATGATTGTAAAGTACGATTTGCAGCATGTACTTTCACTGATGCAGCACTCACCTGGTGGAACAACCATGTGAATACCATGGGAATTGATACTGCAAATTCCATGAAATGGGAGGAGCTAAAAATGATGCTAGTAGAGGAGTATTGTCCTAGGGAGGAGATACATAAACTGGAACAAGAACTATGGACCCTAACCATGAAGGGTTCAGAGATAAAAGCTTATACCGCTAGATTTAATGATCTTGCTGTAATGTGTCCATCACTTGTAACCCCTGAATATAAAAACATTGAGCGATATATCTGGGGTTTAGGATCGCAAATTAAAGGCATGGTGATCGCATCAAAGCCTACGACATATGACAGCACCAAGAGGATAGCTCATTAGCTAACCCTCACAGAGATCCAAGGAACAGAAGTGGTCTCAAAGGCTGAGTCTCCCAAATCTAGAACAAACAAGCGCAAGTTTAATAGGAAGAATCCCAAACAATCATCTGAGAAAAGACAAGAAGTGGTAACTAATTATGCAGCCACAACAGCAGTACCTACACAACCAAAATCTTCATGGTGCAATCAGTGCAACCGTCATCATCCAGGTGACTGTTTTGTCTGCATGAAGTGCAAGAAAAAGGGGCATACTGCTAGTTACTGCAGGAGCACAACACCTGCAACAGTCGATCAACAAACCAATAATGGGACAGGCCGTGGTGAAGGAAGAAAATGCTACGAGTGTGGGGAGGTTGGACATATCAAGAAAGAATGTCCAAAGTTAAGGAGTCAGGGAGGCATAGGACGTGGCAGGGCGTTTGTGATTGGAAGCAGAGAGGCTATCCAGGACCCTTCGGTCGTATCTGGTACATTTCTTATAGATAATTTATATGCTTCTATACTCTTCGACTCTGGAGCAGATCGAAGTTTTATAACTCCAACATTTAGAAAATTGTTAAGTCATAAGTCTAGCAGATTAAAAGAAATCTATGAAGTAGAAATCGCTAACGGTCAAACTGAGAAAACACATGAAATCCTAGAAAACTGTCTGTTAACTCTTAATAACTACCTTTTTCACGTCAACCTCATGCCAATGCCTATCAGTAGTTTTGATGTCATAATTGGCATGGATTGGTTATCTTCACACCGCGCTGAAATTCTATGTCATGAGAAAGCCATACGACTACCCTTACCAAACGGCGAAGCCCTGATTATCTATGGTGATAAATCTGGGAAGAACCTCAAAGTCATCTCTTGTACTAAGACCCATAAATATCTACATAAGAAATATAGCGCATTCTTAGCCCACATTGTAGATAGGAAGAGAAAGACAAAAGAAATCAAGGACATACCTCAAGTATGTGATTTCCCTGATGTGTTTCCTAAAGATCTACCTGGAATACCTCCCGTCGGACAAGTCGAGTTTCGAATCGATTTAATTCCAGGAGCAACACCAGTAGCGAAATCTCCTTATCGGTTGGCTCCATCTGAAATGCAAGAATTGTCTAGCCAACTACAAGAACTTCTTGACAAAGGCTTTATCCGACCAAGTTTTTCACCTTGGGGAGTACCAATCTTGTTTGTCAAGAAGAAGGACGGATCCTTTCAAATGTGTATTGATTATCGCGAGCTAAACAAGCTAACGATCAAGAATCGTTATCCACTTCCGAGAATTGATGATTTATTCGATCAACTGCAAGGATCCAGCTACTACTCAAAGATAGATCTTAGATCAGGATACCATTAACTCAGAGTACAAGAAGACGACATTCCAAAAACAGCATTTAGAACACGTTATGGTCATTATGAGTTCTTAGTTATGTCTTTTGGATTAACCAATGCCCCAACAGTGTTTATGGATCTCATGAATCGTGTTTGCAAACCATACTTGGATAAATTCGTGATCGTATTTATCGATGATATATTGATATATTCACGAACCAAGGAAGAACATGGTCAACACCTGCAAATAATCTTGGAACTACTAAGAAAAGAAAAGTTGTACGCTAAATTCTCCAAATGTGAGTTTTGGATTAGAGAAGTACAATTTTTAGGTCATGTAGTTAGCAACAAAGGAATTCATGTTGACCCATCCAAAGTTGAAGCAATCAGGAATTGGGAAGCACCAAAGACGCCAACAGAGGTGCGTCAATTCCTAGGACTTGTTGGCTATTACCGTAGATTCATAGAGAATTTCTCCAAAATAGCCAAGCCACTTACAACACTAACCCAGAAGAATACGAAGTTCAACTGGGAAGACAAACAAGAAGCTGCTTTTCAGAAACTGAAGCAAATGTTGTGTAGTGCACCAATCCTATCCCTTCCAGATGGAACAGAAGATTTCGTTGTATACTGCGACGCGTCAAATCAAGGATTGGGATGTGTGTTGATGCAAAGAGGAAAAGTTATCGCCTATGCATCACGACAACTTAAGATGCATGAGAATAATTACACTACCCATGATCTTGAATTGGGAGCTGTAATTTTTGCACTAAAAATTTGGTGACATTACTTATACGGTACTAAGTGTACTATTTTTACCGACCACAAGAGTCTCCAACACATCTTCGACCAAAAAGATCTTAATATGAGACAAAGAAGATGGGTTGAATTGTTGAATGATTACGAATGTGAGATTCGTTATCATCCCGGAAAGGCAAACGTGGTAGCAGATGCCTTGAGCCGGAAAGAATATATTAAACCCCGACGAGTACGAGCATTAACTATAACTATCCATTCTAACTTTACCGCACAAATTAGAGAAGCTCAGCTTGAGGCTCTAAAGAAGAAAACATTAAGAACGAAGCTTTGCGAGGAATGGAAAAGCAACTTATACGAAAAGATGACGGAATACAATACTTTATGAACCGAGTTTGGACGCCCAGGTTCGGTGGAGTCAGGGACTTGGTCTTAGAAGAAGCCCACAAGTCCATATATTCCGTGCATCCAGGTTCTGACAAAATGTACTTAGATTTAAAAGTACATTATTGGTGGCCAAACATGAAGGCAGAAATTGCTACTTATGTGAGCAAATGTTTGACTTGTTCTAGAGTAAAGGCAGAACATCAAAAGCCTTCAGGTTTACTTCAACAACCGGAAATACCTGAATGGAGATGGGAGCAGATATCAATGGACTTCATCACTAAGTTACCTAAAACTCCTAGTGGGTCCGACACTATTTGGGTGATAGTCGATAGGTTGACTATGTTCGCCCATTTCTTGCCAATTAAGGAGAACGACAAGATGGAGAAGCTGACTAGAATTTATCTTAAGGAAATTGTCAGATTGCATGGAGTTCCAAATTCTATTATTTCTGACCGGGATAGTAGATTCACTTCACGATTTTGGCAATCTCTACAAAAATCCTTAGGAACACGTCTAGACATGAGTACCGCTTACCATCCACAGACTGATGGTCAGAGTGAGAGAACCATTCAGACTTTAGAAGATATGCTCCGAGCCTGTGTAATAGACTTTGGAAATGCGTGGGATACTCATTTACCGTTAATTGAGTTTTCCTACAACAATAGTCATCACACCAGCATCAAGGCTGCACCATTTGAGGCTCTTTATGGACGAAAATGTCGTTCCCCAGTGTGTTGGGCAGAAGTTGGAGATACACAGATGGCCAGAGAACGTACAGGTGATACCTTACGTACTGGACCAGAAATAATCCACGAGACAACTGAAAAGATCGTGCAACTTAAGGATCGATTAAAGGCTGCACGTGATCGTCAAAAGAGCTATGCTGACGTAAGACGTAAGCCTTTAGAATTCCAAGTTGGAGATAAAGTAATGTTGAAATTCTCTCCTTGGAAAGGTGTAATTCGATTCAGGAAACGAGGCAAACTAAACCCACGATATATAGGACCTTTTGAAATTCTGGCAAGAATTGGTTCCGTCGCATACCAACTTAAGTTGCCTCAAGAGCTAAGTAATGTGCACGATGTTTTTCACGTATCAAATCTCAAAAGATGTCTTTCCGATGACACACTTGTTATACCTCTCGAAGAGATACAAGTCAATACGAAACTCAACTTTGTAGAAGAACCAGTTGAGATTATGGATCGAGAAGTCAAACGATTAAAGCAAAGTCGTATTCCCATAGTGAAAGTTCGATGGAACTCTTTGCGAGGACCTGAATTTACTTGGGAACGTGAAGATCAGATGAAAGAAAAATAACCCCAACTGTTTAACGAAACCCCATCCATAAGATAAATTTCGGGATGAAATTATTCTAACGGGGGGAGAATGTAACACTAGTCAAAATAGGTCAATAGACAATCATATGTGATTATGCCAATCATGTAATGTGATTATGTTAACCTAGTAATGTGGTAAGAGTGTTATGTAGTTCATGATAAATTCTAATACAAATATGAATCTTCTTTATAATACAACTCAAAGTATACGTCCATACGATCCCAAAAATATAGAGAATGTTTGAATCTGACTTCGCATGAAGAAGTTATGATAAACCGAACACTATAAATCTCTATAATAAGAGGAATTTAAAATAGACTTAGAATTAGCTATTTAAGTCTAAAAGAGAGTTGTAGTACTCGTAAATACCTACGCGTGGATATAAAGAACGTCAAAAACGGAGTTCGTATGCAAAAGTTATGGCATTCCGAAGATATCGCTGTCAGAAACCCTAATTTGACTGAACTCACGACGTGAGCATAAAAACTCACGACGTGAGGACTCAAACCGCCACATTTCGGATCTAGAAGGTGTGACGAGGCTGCGAGGGGATAAGATCCAAACTCACGACGTGAACAAGGAGTTTTTCACGACGTGAGGAGTCAAAGGGACACCATCCGAAGCTAGGGACCAAATGGCGGGTCTACGAAGTGAGCAGGATCGAGCTCACGACGTGAGCATGATTGGTTCACGTCGTGAATGGCCAAAACCAGCCTATAAATAGCAAATTTGACCTTAACACTTCTCACACCTAAACTCTTCTCTCTATCTCGTTTTTGGAGGCCATTTTGCATCCCGAGTCCCGACGACCTCGTACGCTGACCGTTTTTGCTTAGATAACATAAAATCACGCTACTAGGGTGAGTTTCACGGCCCCACTTTCTAATATTTCGGGGGGAAAAAGCATGCTAGATATTATATATATGTTATTATTATGTCTATATGATAGTATATAGTTATAATAGCCGGGGTATAGTTGTTCTAAATATAATATTTTGAATATATACAACTATTATCAACTTATCAGTATGTTAATTTACTAATGTAGATCTTGAGTTATACTTAAGATTCTATATATATGTTGTGTGCGATATAGTTCCGAAGTTATATTCGGAAGATTTATATGTTAAGTTATAAAGTATGTTGCTATTAATAGTTTTATCTCAAGATAAAACTGGATATGTTATACGTTGTTATTGTTAGTTTTATGTTAAGATAAAACTTGGTATTGTTATTGATGGTTTTATGTCAAGATAAAACTAGGAACGTTATATGTTGTTATTATTGGTTTTAGGTCAAGATAAAACCTGGTTTTACTTCAAGATATAGCTGTTATACTGCCTAAATATTATGAAGTTAGGAGTAATGTTTAAAAGCATAGTCTAGTAACTTAGGGTTTTAGACATAAAGATGCTTTTGTTGTTAGAGCTATAGGAAGCCGTCAAAGTCTACATGAGTAATTGTATTCATCAACTAAGATTGGGGATCTTAGTGGAAATCCTCTGAACTGTAACCGTTAATCCCGTGTGAGCGAGGAAGTCGTGTATAATTAGTATACGGGTTGACCACCCCACTTGTGACTGTTAGCTACAGTCAACCAAAAGCAAGTGATGAACTATCCTTTTATTTGTTATTGTTCCGGCGTCGATGAAGCGTACGGTGTTGTTTCTCATGGTAAATCATGAGTGTGTTTGTTTCTCATGGTAAATCATGAGTGTGTTCTATCAGAGGTATTATGTCATAGCAACGGTTACAGGCTCATGGCAGCAAATTGTTAGAAACATTATACTTTGTCGTATACAAGTAGTAATGTTAAGTATAAGTTTCCCCTACTTATACCTTAGGATTAAGGAATGTTTAGGTATAACACTTAATTGATAAGTAAACTATTATACCTAATGTACATACTAAATGATGGAGAGTCAAAATGATACTTTCAAAAACTATACTTTTGAATGTGGAAAATGTATTATTTTATGGAGTCAAAACCTGTGGACTCACCAACTTTATGTTGACGTATTTTAAAATGCATGTGTTTTCAGGAACTTGAAAAGCTGGTATGTATTCGAACAGAAGAAGTTTTACTATTACCTTTCTGTTCATTAAGAAGTATGCCATAGTCGGATAATATGTAATAGGTTCTAGAAAAACAGTTATGTAACTTTCAGTTATCAATAAAGGTATGTATTTTCTTTAGTACTGTTCAATGTATGTTATATAACTGTGATACGAAGAATAACATTACACTACCCGGTGTTTCCGCCGATGGCTGGGGGTGTGACACTATTCTTGGTGGGTTTGCATATAATAATCTAAGCCACATTTGAAGTATTATACAAATATGTATTTAGTAGATTTTGAGTTTAGAATCTTTAGTCCAACATCGGCTTCAAATCCATAAAACATTAAGTAAGATGAGGATGGAGCCTTTCCATACTAAATCTTATAAAGTGTTTAATCTACTTATTAGCTGATATATGTATTCAAGATACAATTAATAGTGATTGAAGTATTATCCCAAAAAGATTAAAGGAGAATATTTCTACCGATTAGAAAGTAAATCATACCAAGTAAGATTTAATTCATCCTTTATTATCATTAAGGCCTTAGATGGTTCTTACTGGTTTGTATCTCAACTTTTGAAACCTTCAACAAAGATTTCATTATTATGTTTTACCACGTAAAATATAATTAAAACTACTATAGTTGTTAATGAGTTGATTTGGTATCTTGTGCTTAATCTCAAACATTCATTAGAAAGGAAGTCATACACCAAAGTCTATAGTTCCTTAATTATTTTCTCTACTCCTTAGTGAAAATATCATTAGGAATCCTTTAAATATAAATAAGGTCCACATATGTCAAATAAACTACATTATTTGCCTTCAAAGATCCCTTTCTTGAAGTTGGAATATGTGAATGCCATTTATATAATAAATATAACAATGTCAAAGATAAGTTTGATTTAAAACAAGTTTAAGTCAAAAGTGTTTACATATAGAACTTAATCTTATTTACGAAATGTTGATATTTACTTCACAATTCTATCAAGAGATCTAGTCTCATTAATAGAAGTTAACCATTTCAGAATATGAATATTATCGTTATGAAAAACGATCGAGTAAATTATCAAAAATTTGAATAAAATAACAGAGATATAAATTTAGACATGCTAAATTAAAACATACATTGTTCCAAAACAAATATTGTTTTACATTACAAGTACTTTATGTTCTAAGCATAAATAATAAAATAAACTTTGAGAGTGTAGTTCCAACTTGATTGTGCTCAGCAGGTACTCTTCAGTAAATATCTGCAAGACATTTACAGATATTAGATTAACATTTAAGTACCAAATACCTAAGTGTTATATGAAAAGTATGAGTTCTATCTAGCAGATACAAGAAGTACTAGTCTCTTCCAGACTTTCTTTCCAAATAAGAGGAGTAAACACTCTTTCAGTGTCTAGTTTCTTCACAAAAGAAACAAGATCCATCTATGTCGGATTTAGTAGATTTTTTGGGCTTAAAGGTGCTAAGTCCATAAAACATGGGCCTCCTGGATCACACAACGTGATTCTTTTAGCCTTGCATTATTCCAATGTTTAAACCAGCTTTAAATAAAATATCATTGTATTTATTGGAATATTGCTTGACCTGTTATATCATCAGATATATGTTTAAATTATTCAAGTCTTCCTATAAGTCATGAATAATTATTCCTAGCTTGGTGTTAGAAGCATCTTTAGCATCACAGTGATGCCTTTATTAGGTATCATGTTCAGGTTTATTGCTCAAAGCAAATAGTTTAGGACTAGGACCTTTAAGTGTATACAATTCATATCTCTCACGAGATTGTCTCTTAAGACATGAACCCATTCATTGAAGTTGTATCTATAGAATGTTATTGTTTCATTAAGTCATTAAAGAAAATGACATTTCATAATAATGAGAATGGATTATTTAACTACAAAATTTTAACAAAATTCATTTAGTATTTTCAATATTTAATCTTCAATAATTAATACCCTTTTAGTTTCCAAAAACATTAAATATCAAAGTCTAGGATCCAAGTTGCAAAACAAATAAATGGTTAGGTATCCTTTATCCCATCCATTTGAATTCAACCCGGTAGATATCGATTATCAATTATATCTTACTATATAATTCCTAGATTTATGGGATCTCTAATAACAAATTTAATTATACATGTTTGATCCCATCTATGCCTCAGAACTCTCTTGCTTAGGTATCATTTATCACAAAAGATTTCCGATCAAATCATCCAATTTGAAAAACTTGTGTAATCGGCCTATAACTTGGTAATAGAAATCGCGAAGACCCCCCGACCATCAAAAGACAACACTAAGCGGTTAGGTATCCTTTATCCCACTAGTGCATACAAGAGATGTGCGAGTATTTTTCAAAAGGATTGCATAGATTTGAGGTTTGTAAAATAAGGGTCTTTTATATGTTTTATAATTCTAGTTTAAAAACATATGATATCATGGTTATTACATGCATATAATGAACCATGGTATCAATTTTCAAAAGAAAATCACTTTTAAAGGTTCTATATAAAAAGCTAGTTTTTATAAAATTTAACGCAATTCAATTTTAATAACCAATATTAAGTTTGAGTGCATTTGAACCTTTTATATATTTAATAAAACTTCATTTTATTACTTATATATTTGGACCATTTTAAAACTTATAATGGAGTATTTCAAAATTTGCCGTTATTAACGATTTTATAAAACCGAGTTTTATTTTTAAAATAATAACTTGTTACATCTTATGTCTAATTTTGAAAACCCAAACTCCATGTGATGTTTATTTTGTCCAAAATTATTTTAGCATGTGAAAATCTAATTTATCAACTACACATAATAATTGCATAAAATAAACAACACAAACATGCATAAAAAAATATGTGCATAAACATAACCAACTAATGACATTTTTGTGAGCCAACACAAAAGATGTCAAGTCCATTCCTAAATGGACATTTAAGGGGACCAAAAAATCTTCTTGTAATGTTGTTGAAGAAGTTCCCACTTGAGTAAACACTCATTGCTTGCAAAAGATTTGAAAGGCTTCTTTAAAGGAAAAACTGCAGCTTTCAAGACACTTTTCAGAAAGTGTCATCTTTCTGTTCAGCACATGTTCAACACATGTGTAGCATTCATGACACTTTTTATAAAGTGTCATGTTTTACCCAGCACATGTTGAACTCAAAATTTTTCTTTTTGTCTTCAAAAAATGGTTCAAACTTTATTTCTTGTTACATCTTTGTACAAATAAATTATTTCTAAAAACTAATCTATTACTTTACAAAAATAAACAAGAAAAGCTAATCTATTTAATTATTACATACCATATGAATAAATAAATTATTACAACAATTTTTATAATAAAAAGAACAAACACAACAACACAACAATCATAATGGTCATTGGCTAGTTTATGCACATCATATACATCAATATACACATCAAGTATAATGAAAACAAGCCTAGGCTCTGATACTACTGATGGGTTTTGAGCATTCTAACACTCCTATGGTGTATATGCAACCCTAGAAACATTGGATCTATGTTTTCTCTATTATACATGCAAATTTGATTTCCAAGGTTCTCAACCTAACTAGCATGTTATGGGGTACTTGTAATATAAAAACTTTAGTAGAATAACATACCTTTTCTTGTGGTTGATTCCTTGGAGTCTTGAGAGCCTAGCACCAATAATGTGGATGCCTCAAGTGGAATCACAAATCACCAAAACACCTTGGAAGACTTGAGAGAATAGTATGCACCAAGTAGAAATCGGCCCACCCTTTGTACTCACACACTAGTGCCATTTCATGTGCCAAAGACCTCTTTATATAGTATGGAGGATTAGGGTTACATCCATATAAACCCTAATACCCATGACCTTTCATTTCCATAGGATCCATGGGTTAAAAACTCCATGGACTATCCATGCAAGCTTAGCCCATCCTAAATGAACTTGGCCCATTATATATATATATATATATATATATATATATATATATATATATATATATATATATATATATATATATATATATATAAGAGTCCATATTTGGTTAGTTCCTTTTGATCACTAAGTTAATTCTAAATTAATTCTTGATCAATACTAATTAAATAATATGTTTTTGTGACAACCGTTACTTTCTGGTCAAGTCAAAGTCAAATAAAGTCAACAAGTCAAACCGGCCAACTCATTTAACCCTTGTATATTAGGGTTTACATCGTGCTTACTATTGTACAACACACTATCTTAATGCAAAGTATCACTTTGAGTCTTCACGTGTTTGGTAAATCTAAACCCTAATCAGGGTAAGTGGTGAAACTACTCAATAAAACATTAATACATACCCTTCGGGGGCGTATGACGCTCATAACAAGGCAAAACGGGGTTTACAAACCTTGCATTTCGAAGTTAAACACTCACAAAAGTCACAAACAAAGTCTCTCTCAATCTCTCTCGCTCTATCTCTCTCTATCTCAAATCCCTCTAAGTATGAGAAATCTCTCCAAGTATGTGAAATCTCTCCCAAATCTCTCCAAGTATGTGAAATCTCTCCCAAATCTCTCTAAGTATGAGAAATCCCTCTAAGTATGAGAAATCTCTCCAAGTATGTGAAATCTCTCCCAAATCTCTCTAAGTATGTGAAATCTCTCCCAAATCTCTCCAAGTATGTGAAATCTCTCCCAAATCTCTCTAAGTGTGAGAAATCTCTCCAAGTATGTGAAATCTCTCCAAGTATGTGAAATCTCTCCCAAATCTCTCCAAGTATGTGAAATCTCTCCCAAATCTCTCCAAGTATGTGAAATCTCTCCCAAATCTCTCTATGTACCTTCCTCAGTCGAAAACAGCCCAAAACCGAAGGAGAAAACCCAAAAGGACCTTCTTGGTCCGGAACCCTCTTGGTCCGGAACCCTCTTAGTCCGGAACCGGAACCCTCTTAGTCTGGAACCCTCTTGGTTCGGAACCCTCTCAGTCTGGAACCGGACAATTTCGCATCTCAGCTTCGGAATGCCTTAGCTTCGGACTCCCAACTTTGGAAACCATGAAAGAACTTCAGAATTTTCACTTTTGGCTCCGGAAGTGTGATTTTGACTCCGGAACCCTCGCAGGTTCGCCTCCTTCTCCCAGTTTTCGACCACTTTTGTGTTTTAAGCTCGTTTTTCATGATTTTCGCGTGAGATTTTCACCCAAACTTATATTTTGACATATAAGATCATATATATTCATATTTTAAACACATTTTGGGAGAAAGCTCAACTTAAGAACAATATCTAGTGGGTGAGATATTGAGATAGAGTGTTGATCTTTCCATGAAGTATGACTCAAGTTAACCCCCATACCCACATAGGACAAACCTCAGTCACTATTCATCCATACCTAGTCAACTATTTGTCCTCTCACACCTCTCCTCCAGCTGGAATCTTGATCAAAAATTGGAAACCCCCATCTCTGCTTCCACTTTACTCACTCTCTCACCAAGAAACAAACACTTCTCTCACTTTCTCTCTCTCAAACTCGAGACTCCAAGACTGTGATTGAGCTTCTCCTTCACTTTTGGGTAAGTAATTTCATCTTTCACTTGATTATCTTACACTCTTTCACCCAAATCATGGAATCCTTACACAAATATCATCATATTTGTTTATAGGATCTTCGAATCTTCAAGTATCTCCCAAGTGTTCTTGAATTGGAAACTTCTTCTTTTCATCATCCATCTTAAGAGATCACTCAAGGTGAGTTCATACTCCTACATTTTCATGTTTTCTTCAAGTTTTAGGGGGGGGGGGGGGAGGGAATACAAGTTAAAATACCAAAAACTTAACTAAATTCAAACAACAGCTTTCATCAGAAAAGTTGAGTCCTATTCACGGACTGTTTTGACCATCTTAAACTTAATATCTTTCAAAAATGTTTAATATACAAATAGTTCAGGTTCATACCTTTAACATGACTACTTGCACATCTCCATACGATTTTTCTACAATTTATGGTGATTTTTACAAAACTGCCTATCATTTCAGAAACGAATTCGGACCAGTCTGTGAATATGAACATTTTCACACAAGTTAGGAACTTCTAAAAATCATAATAAAAATTATGAATAAACTAGATACATTTTCTAAACTCTCAGAGTTTACGGATTCAGATTTCGACTTCGTATGATTTTTCTATCACTTTTCTAAAACAGTGCAGATAAGTTAAAGACTACTTACATAGTTTACGATATTAACAACACTTTGTAGTATGTTGAGCAAAATGCATAACAATAAGTTTCTAAATGTTGAATGTATTTCTTGTTAGTTTATCATCATAAACAGAAATTAGTCATTCATGATAAGGTTTTTCCATTCATTTCGAACACATATAATAAACTACAATAAGTATAGTTTATGGAGTTTACGATAAAAGCACACCACAGAAAAGGTTTTACTCTCAAAACAAATGGATTTTTCAAACACTACATGATAAACTATAATAGTAATAGTTTGTGGATTTCATATCACTAATTTATTTCATAAAAGGTGATTTCACTTCCACCACGGAAGAGGTTTTATACTCAAACTATATGTAAACTAGTTAACGTAAGTTGTGAGACAATTCTTCCATCGTACTCTTAGAGTACGGGTTCAAATTCCTGTAAGTTATAACCAGAGTCTCTTGTAGGGAGAGCATGATAATTGTGTATAGATCTATATTGGGATTGACACCCCCACACCTCGCTGCTAGCTACAGCCGGACCTGCAGGTCTGCGGGTGACAAGAGTCATAGGATCTTGACGTCTGGAAAACGTTGTTGCAGGTTAATTCTCGTTGTAGTATGGTTATAACGACTCACATAGGGAGTTAACAATCTTTCAAGTTTACAGGGAAAATTCTACTTTGAAAAGGGGTTTTATCTATTTAAAACCACAAACATTATAAGTACAAAACACACACACATATTCTCGGTTTTGGGATTTAAGGCTACATAACTTTTTATAAAGAAAATATTGGTTTTCCTTTGGAAACGCATTACTATTATAAACAGTATAAGTACAAAACACACACACATATTCTCGGTCTTGGGATTTAAGGCTACATAACTTTTTATAAGGAAAATAAGGGATTTTTCTTGAAGTATACATGACAAAGTACCAGGTTTACACTAAATGGCTTTCATGATATTAAAACTACGTTTCATGTAGAATTGTTAGACTTCAACTATAATTTGCTAAGTGTACATGTTAGAGTTATATAAGAATTTAGTCGCAATCGACTTGGAATTGGTGGACCCGCCTTACTTCCTGTTCCTTGTTTGGTTGTGGACCTAGGGCAGACCCATTATATTCGACATTTTATTTAACTTAAATTTTATATAACTTATATACACTGGGTGATTATAGAAGGAATCTACAGGTCTTTCTAGGGTACATTATTGCATAACATAGGAGCGTTCATTTCACACTTAATAAAGAAAATATTGAATTTTCTGGAATCATACTCTATCGCTTTTACAAGGAAAACGACTTCTTTCTCAAATAAAACTCTTATGAACTCACCAACTTAATTGTTGACACTCTTTCAAAACTACTTGTATTCTCAGGAAATCAGTGAAACAGGAAATCAACAGCTTTGAGGATGGGACGTTAAATCGTCAAACATCTCATTTTGTCATCATAGTGTAATTGATTTGAAACATGTAAACACATAATATGGTGTAACTTTTTCAATTATATCTATGATGGTTGTATTTACTTTGAGCACTATTATACTCGTTGTTGTGATACTATACATGAAGTCCTCCACCCCCGGACGTTTCCGCCATCCTTGGTTTGGGGGTGTGACAGTTTCCATATTAATATATTATAACTAATAATATATTAATAAATCATAACTATACTATTCTCAAAAGATTATCCATATAAATTGTTTTGGTGAAGTGCAACCCAAATGGACCATGCCGGGTCGGGTCAAGTACATACCAAATATAGTTACGGACTTAGACACCTTATCCAACAATATGAGTATATAGAAATGTTTCCATTATGGGAGTTGATTATTGAAATCTACATGTGAGTTAGAAACTTTAATGCAAGAAGGATGTTCAAGGAGTGTACTTTGAATTTGATACTTCATTACCATGAAATTGTTTTAAGTAAGAAAGTTTCAATGGAGCATTTTGTGACATGGTTGACTAAGTCTTGGTGACTTTAACACCACGTCATCACAAAACGATATTGCATGTAAGGTTAGACTCTAACACATTTAGTAGTGACAATAATTTGGAATTCTTACACTTGTAATAAGGTTTTGGAATTATGATATGAGCATCATTGGAATTATGTCCAATTGATCTGTTCACAAAGGAAGGACCATAGAGAAACATAGTATGCATGTTTAGAACATGGCATGACTGATGTTTAATTCAAGTGATTAGTTGATTAATCGAAACATTATACAATTAATAAAGTCTAATTGATATGGTGATTAAATAATAAGTGTTTTATTTATGTTCAATAGTTTTGAGACCATAGTTAATTAGGTTATTATTGTGTTTCACTTCGCATGTTTTACTTCCTGAATAATTGGATTATTCAAACATCCACAGTCGATCGTACTTTTGGAAGTAAGTAGTGAATTATCATGAATCAAACTGTAGATTGTCTAAGGAGTTAGACATAGCAATGGTTTGCTGCAGTATTCATGAGTACTTTTGAAATGAGGATTTAAGTATTGGATTAACCCACGCTCAAAAAATTACTTCATGGATTTTATCACGAGTAATTTTGAGACGATAATATCTTATATTCTTGAAACGGAGATATATGAGTTGTTGTTTACGAGTCAGTTGTGCATTGATAATACGTAAATGCATCAGTAACTTGATGTTATAAAACATATTGTTGTGCGTGATTTGATGAGTAAATAGTACAAGAATATAAGTCGAAGTCTATCCGTTCCTTTTTCCCTAAACAGGAAAAAGCGATATTTGTGGGCCCCTCGATGATTTGATGATGACATCTAAAGTGCTTGGCTAAGCCTGGACTGAATTGATGTGTTCAATTAGTAGTCTTATTTCAGTAGTCATAAATCAGAAATGGGGAACAAATTTTGAACAGAGAGATTGATTATAATCCATGTCTCATGTCCATACGATATCTTGTAGAATGGAGGAATATTTGATCACTTATCTAAGGACACGTCACTAACTGGGTCAGAGTTCGACAACGGCTTTTGGTAGCTTAAATTTGCTAGTCAATTTGGTAGTTATATTGGCAGTTATAGTTATTAGACTTATCCAAGTGGGAGACTGTTGGATTAGATGTCTAAGCTCATAACTATAATTGATATAAACTTGAATTGATAATATCACAGTCCTTTTGGGTTGCCTTCAAACCTGACAATTGAATAGGATAACTTTTAGAGAGAGAAGAATGATTTATTAATTTATTACTTGGTTAATAAAGTAATTAGAAATCAAAATAAATAATTTATTAATGTATTATGGAAATAATATATTAATTAGAAATCATATTGTTTAATTAATATTTAATCAAAAATTAATTTGGAATTAATTTTAGGATTAAAGGAATTAATTGAAACTGCAGGGACTAAAGATGATAATGTTCAATAGTTGAGCATTGGACAATTCTAGAACCTCCCTATGGTAAGGGGAACGAAATCTAGATGCTCCTAGGGTTTCCTTGGGCTTTAAGGGTGCCTTGGATGCCTTAGGGAGGAAGTTAAGAGATTAGGGTTATCTTAGATACACCTGCCTTATCCAATACCTTCCTAACACCTCTATAAACCCTTCTTAGGGTTGGATTTCGTCCATGCACTCCTCCTAAAGGATTAGAGCCGAAATTCTTCTTCCCTTCTCTCTCTCTCTATAGTAACCATTGGTTACTCGAGTTTGTTTGTGATCCATTAGAGGCGCGACACTTGTGGCGCTTGCTACCAAAGGTCTTTCAAGCAAGGTTTTTAGATTGTTATTACAACATAACAATCAAGGTATGTATTTTAATCCCTATTATGTGAATTTCGATTGTAATACATAGAACCTAGGGTTTTTTCTTTGTGTTCAAGTTTGGATGTTCAACTAGAGAAAACTTAGATCCAATCAATTTAAGGTTGCATGCACACGTAGGATTGTATGTTTTGCTCAAAACCCATCACAATGATGATGATCATGATCAGGAAACGAGGGATTTACAAGAGTTTGCGAAATTGGATAAAGAAAATAAGAAGAACTGGGCTATGGAGAGACTTCAAATAGCCGATGAGAAATATCTGCCGAAGTTTATAATCAAGATTGGTGGGTTTTCATTAGAACATGTCTTCACGAAGAAGCTTTCACGTACCTGTAACGCTCTAAATTTTCATTTTTAAAATCTCATAAAACACAATATCATTTCCTCAAAACCCCAAATGTATAAGTTATTCAAAACACAAGACAACAAAATGTTTGGCAATATCCCAGAATCCTCAAAACATAATCTCAAGATGGTGTGTACAATCAAGCCGGTGCCTTCCCGCGATCCTGAGAGGTACCTGAAACACATTTCACAAAACACTGTAAGCACGAAGCTTAGTGAGTTCCCCAAAATACCACACATAAATAATCAGCCTCTCATGGCTATAACTCAATAAGGACCCTCCGATCATGTGTCTCAGTGAGGACTCTCTGGTCTTACAGCTCGGGTCGGACCCTCCAGTCCGGTATCTCAGTGAAGACCCTCCAGTCTCACAACTCGGTTTGGACCCTCCGGTCCTATCTCAATAAAGCACAAAATAATATACAACATAAATCACAAAGACATAATGCATAATATATCATATAACTCAATATAAGCACATAAGACCCTCCAGTCAATAACTCGGATAAGACCCTCCGGTCAATAACTCAAATAAGACCCTCTGGTCACACAATATTACCACTCAGGTAAGTATAGTGAGAAGACTCACCTCGTGAAGTAGAGTAAGTAAATCCCACACCCGAACTGTCGGTCTAAATTCCGCCTAACAGTTGTCATATATATCTCTAATTAGAATTTGATATCAAACATCCTCAAAATGCTGGCTAAGTCCCTCTACTTAACCCTAGAAAGGTAAAAGACCATTTTACCCCTCTATGGCCTCTAAAGTCCACAACTTGACTAAAACCCTAAAAGTCAACAAAAGTCAATACCCAACACGTACGTTGGGCGTACAGCTAGCCATGCATGCATCGGGGTGGACTCAGTGCGACGCTGGGCGTAACTGGGGTACACACGGCGTACGTCCCAGACTCTTTCTTTTCACTCCTTTGGGTCTTAATCCATTAAGACAATTGCTACAACCTCAAATCTGGGCTAACTAAGGTCCAATAATCTATAAAGTTGATGATTTTAAGCCTTAGCATAGCTGGACAAGTCTAAAACTCATAAACTCTAACCCTTTACTCACAAAGGTCCTCATATCTCATGCATGGAGAGGTCTTGATGACCAAGACCCCATTTTTATGAATCCAAACAACTAAAAGCACCTAAAAGGATAAGTATTATGTTCTGGAGCTCATCAAACTCATAAAGCCTCAAGCTTGGGACATAAAACCCTAAAAATTGACCAAAACATGAACTTAATCAAACAATGAGAAAGTTTTGAGCTTGATACTTCTGGATGATGCTCTAACCACAGAGAAACTCAGATCCAAAAGCTTGGACACCAACTCTTCTTCTTCAAGCTCCTTCTTCACAAAAGAATCCCACAATATCACTCAACTAGCCATAAAAGCTCACATAAGCTATGGAAATGGGATTTAGGGTTTGAGGGAGATTGAAGGCTGGAAATGGTGGCTTAAAATGAGGCCATCACGTTCCTTAAATAGGGTCACACAACACAATTAGGTTTACACTGTGAGCCTAGTACGCCCAGCGTACCCTCTGGTACGCCTTGCGTACTAGGTGGCCTCTACGTCCATAACACGCACATGAGTACGCTGAGAGTACACACGCGTACGCCCCGCGTACTCATTTGTCACATTTTCTCAATTAAGGGCTAGACTTGTCAATTCAATAAAAGTAAGGGTTATCGGTACAAACCTTATTTCAGGGTGTTACAGTACCGATGTAAGCAGCAACCGTCTGATGATTCCCGAAAACCCCATTTTTAAGATGCTGATCATGGAGAAATGTACAGACGTTCGTCTGTTTAGACCACCCAAAATAGATCACTACTTTACACTTGAGTTGGCGCAGTCGGGCAAGAGTAATTACATATTGAAGAACTGGAAAGAGGTGGTAAAGGATGAGAACCTTGTTATGGACACGCAGATACGAGTTTGGAGTTTTGAAGCCCAAGAAAAGGGGATACTATACCTTCTTGTTTGTGAAGATACAATATCTCGTTGCGTTGGTGGAGATGATGCATATGCAAGTACAAGTACGTTAAAGAAACAAGAACAAGCCATGAAAATCGATAGATTCGTTGCTGCTGCTTCTGCCAATTCGAAAGGGGAAGAAAACCATATTGAGAAACATATTTTGGAGTTTGTAAGCAAGATTGGTGGGTTTTCGTTAGAACTTGTCTTCACGAAGAAGCTGTCAAATACTGATGTAAACATGAACTGTCTGATGATGCCCGAACAACCCATTTTCAAGAAGATGATCATGGCGAAAACTACATAAGTTCGTCTGTTTACACCACCCAAAACAGATCACTACTTTACACTTGAATTTTCCCAGTCGGGTAAAAAGCTAAGAACCTTGTTATGGATATGGGTATACATATGTGGAGTTTTGAAACCCTAGAAGAGTGGAGACTATACCTTCTTCTTGTTTGTGAAGATGAAATCGCTCATGCAGCTGGCAATGCTGAAAGTGCAAATACCTCCAATTAAGTGGAAACAAGTTTTTAGTTTAGAATGATGTTAATTGCTTTGTCCGTATAGTGTGCATGAATTCTCGCAGTTAGAAAAATGTCAAATTCATATTTCTCATGAAATTTTCTTGAATGATAGACTGTGATGTTTAGTTAATCGTAATATTTTGGTTTTCAAGTCATGTTTCTATTTCGCAATTCTTTTTGCATTGTTGTTGAATCTATACATTGGCAGTTTGTAGTTCATCCCTTCGCCAGTGAGAGGGAAGGTCGGTTAACATTGCAACACATATTACCTACTCATCGACGACATTAACAAATCTTTATCAAAAAGGTCACAAAAACAAGAAATCGATTAATGTTAAGACAAATCAAACGTCCCAAAAACAAGAAAAATAAAAGCCTAAATCTTTATCAAAAAAGGTCACAAAAACAAGAAATCGATTAATGTTAAGACAAATAAAAAACATCCCAAAAATAAGGTTCAAACCAAACCTACCTGTGCAAAACAAACGTTTTAACCATCCAGACGGGCATGCCATATCCGTGCATGTAACCTAACTACTATTACTTAATCTCTTCATAAAGAAAAAGAAAAGAAAAATGCATTAGGCGGGGTTCGAAAAGAAAAGAAAAATGCATTAGGCGGGGTTTGAACCTAAACCAACGTTGTGCACACAAATTCTTTAACCATCGGGCCGACATACCACTTCCATGCAAATAGCCTAACTATTGCTACATATTTGCTTCCTTCATCGATTTTGTTATTATTATTATTCTTGTTCTTAATATTATTATTATTATTATTGTTGTTGTTGTTGTTGTTATTGTTGTTTTTCATGTATAATAGAGGTATGAAAAAAATAAAACGTAAAAAACGACGTTCGCTATGTATATGTGAATGTATTGTTGTATGTGTGTGTAAATATATGTATGCGTGTGTGTGTGTGCGCATATGTGATAATGTGAATGTGTATGTATATATGTATGTATTGCTTTTCATTTACATTTGTTTTATCTTCATATGTATTGTTTTGATTATTAGTCATTTTATAATATTTTCACATCCTAGTTTGTTATTCGTTCTATTTTTGGAATTTACACTTGTTTATGGCTCCAAGTGTTTCATATTTTGATATCTCTTCGAGATATGTTCATATGGTTAAGGTAATCATTTGATCAGTCATAGGATCCCCAACAAGTGATATCATATTTTCTAGGTTTTCATTGACATGTATTTGAGGTTGTCCTTATTTATAGGGTTTGTCAAATTATGATGCATGCAAGTGGTCAATAAAATGTTTGAATCATCTAAGAGTAATATTTTGGATATCGGATTATCGTCACCATATGTTAATGACTCTTATATTATTTACGTCTCCATTATTCATTATGAAAAAAGTGGAATATGGATGGTGATTTTTGGTATATGGCAATTGGATGTGTGATACCTAGCATTTAATTTGCTACAATTCGATATTAAGGTGATATTTAACCATCCATTAGTTGAACTGCAACCCATTGATGATTTCATGAATCAAATACTAGAATCAAGTAAACAGCATCAATGAGATTCCAAAAGGCATGGTTTGGATTTACCCAAAAACATCATCAAAAACCCGAATCAAACAACGACATGGTAAGTTGTTGATAAAGGAATGATCTAGATGTGGATTATCAATAAAAAAACCTACAGTGATTCATGAATTTAAACCTACTTTGGATTTTAGATTGAATATCAAATAAAATGTGGAAATGGAGAAGAGAACAAAAGATTATATTTGTTGATGAACCCAATAAATGAGACAACATTATCTATAATTTTAATGGTTAAATGCAAGAGATAGCATTATAGTTTTTCCTTATTATAGCTTTGTACTTCATATTTTCTTATTACATGTACTTTCAATTTATTATTTATTAGAACATTATACTTTGATAAATATACTTATTATAACAATTGGTAACATGATAATTGGATTATAATGACATCACAAAACTTAATAGATTTTTATGTCATAACCGGCTAACACACCCAACCCCTTAAGAAGAATTCACGATTTCGACTCTTGTCTTAACCGCCTCTTCCTGTTTCATTTTAAATTGTCTCTATTGGTGACTGGCCAATGATTAAATATTAAAAAATGTCCAAAAAATAATTGCAAATGGGGTACAAAAAAAATGTTTGTGCTAAACGCAAACTGAGACATAAATGTCGGGGTTAAATGTGAACCAAGAAAAAAAATCATGTCAGCCAAACGAACATGTAATCACGAGTTGTCAGTGACCGGCCAAGGGCCCAAAAATAAAACGTTTTTCAAAATATAATTACATTTAAGGAAAAAAAATGATTAAACCAAAACAAGATCATATAAGTAATGGCACTAACTAATTTCGTTATATATAAAGTGGTCCAAACTTTCATACTTTCCATACGTGGGACAAACTTTCAACTTTTCCATTATCTATTTCAACCACAATACTTTGAGGATATATATCCCATTCACACGAACTCCATTTGCTGTGTATAAGATATCGAAAAGAAATTATCATCAAGGAGTACATAAAATCCACAAACCATTGGCGAAATAGAGCTAGAATAAGCTTTGCTTTTTGATCTAAAATGTTTGTTTGAGCTCTATTAATTATGACATTAGATGCATGATTAAAGAAAATACTTTAGCATCAATCGTCTAAAAGTTAAATTACTGAAACATAGGTAATTATTTGAGTATATTTTGTAGATGATATATATAAAACATTTAAAAATCTATATTTTTCTTAATGTTCATAGTGACCCAAGTGGACTCACAAAAGTTTGGGTTAACCATGAAATGTCCTTTCATAGGAGAAACTCTCAACCATTAGAGAAGAACACAAGAATGAAGAACCCTTTATCAAAAACTCTTGAACTTCACCAATAATCACGACAAGAGCAAACCCCATCTTCAAAGTGATGAAACCTATTTATATCTCTAATAATAATCTCACGTTGCACAATCTTTGATATAATCTTGAACACACCATGACAATCCAAACATATTCTCAGATTCTTCATGATACGAATCGGGCATCCTGAAGGCATACTAATTAGCCCAAATGCCAAAGCTAATCTCTCACTATGTACCCACAATAATCGCGCCTTTTCATCATCTTCAACATCAAGTAATATAACATCATGGTTACATACATAACCTTCTTTCTTGCATTTCAAATTCAACCACTCCAACATCCCATAAATCAACCTAATATCACCATGTGAAGAATCACCAACTGTAAAATAATGAACTATGCCTTGTTTCTCAATCCAACTAAGCCCCGGTTCCTTTTTTACCCTTTTCTTTTTCATATTTTTCCTAACTAATCCCACACTATCCCACCTTTTTGCATTCGCATACATGTTTGACAATAACACATAAGTAGACTCATCATGAGGTTCCATTTCAAGAACACGTGTAGCACATACTTCACCTAACTCAACATCTTTATGGATCACACAAGCTCCAAGTAAAGCCCTCCATATCATTACACTCGGTTCTTCAATTTCATCGATTAATTTCATAGCTTTCTCAAGATGACCTAATTTCCCATAAAGTGACACCATGCATGTATAATGCTCCATGCAAGGCTTAATACCATACTCTTGTACCATTGAAGTAAAGTAATCTTCTCCTTTATCTAACAACCCTATGTTACTACAACCCGAAAGGACTCCAACAAATGTTAACTCATCTGGTTTGATATTTGTTTTACGCATCAAGTCAAACAAAGTCAAAGCCTTTTCACCAAGCCCATGCATGGAATACCCTGAAAGCATCGCGTTCCATGACACCACATCTTTGTGGCTAATCTTTTCGAAAATTAAACGAGCTTGTTTTATGCTCCCACATTTTGCATACATGTCTATCAAAGCATTTGCAACCACAACATTGAGTTCATAAAAGGTTTTGATTGTTAAACAGTGTATTTGGATGCCTAACTCCAATATAGTCAAGCTAGCACATGCACGAAGAACAGAAGAATATGCCACTTCGGTTAACTGAATTTGATCTTTTAGCATATCAGAAAATAGGGTAAGTGCCATATCCCAGTTTCCTAAATTCACATAGCCAACAATTAGTGTGTTCCACGAGATTTCGTTTCTGTTTTTTGATTCTGTGAAAAGTTTGACTGAGTCTTCTATGAATCCACATTTAGAGTAAACATCCATAAGGGCGTTTGATACGTATACATTTGAGTCAAGACCAACTTTCTGTACATGGGAATGAATCTGCTTCCCCAATCTTGAATTCTCCATTGTTGCACATGCTTGAAGGACACTAGCAAAAGTAAACTGATTAGGAACAGCAGATCCTTGTCTCATTCTACAAAATAGTCTCACAGCCTCTTCACATCTGTCACTTTGAGAGTATCTTGCAATCATGAAACTCCAAGGGATCACATCTTTTTTGGGTATCTCTTCGAAAACAAGTTGTGCATCATTGATATCACCAGATTTGGTGTATAAATCAAGTAATGAAACACTAACATAAGGATCGATCTCATAGCAGGTTTTAATAGCACACCCATGAATGGTCTTACCAGCTTCAATGGCCTCGAGGCCAAGACATGCTTTGAACATACTTGCAAGTGTAAAGTTGTTGGGATTGAAGCCTAGTATGCGCATTTGAGAAAATAACTTGAAAGCTTCTTTGAAGTAATCATTTTCAGCATAACATGTAATCATCCCTGTCCATGATACCATGTCTTTATGCAAAATAGAATTGAAAACTTCCCTTGCCATTTCAACAAACCCAGAAGATGAATAGGCATCAAGAAGTGCAGTGCCTACAAAAGCATTGGATTGATGACCTAGTTTATAAATTGGCCCATGAACATTTCTGGCTAACTCAGGACACTCCATGTTCACAAGCAGCTTCAAGATAGTAGTGAAAACGAACGCATTAAGCTCATGACCTTCTCTGTGTAACCTAACAAACAGTTTGGTGGATTCAGCATGTGGAAACAACTCTGAAAACCCCTGAATTAAAGTGACGAAGGAAACTGTATTTCTGCTAGGCATTTCGTCAAACAGGTTGCGAGCATCCGATAAAAGCTCCGACTTCACGTACAAGTTCAAAAGTATATTCCATCCAAACAGGTCCAAGCCACCGCCTTTTTTCAAGATTTGACAGTGAAAGGTCTTTCCTGAGGCTAGGTCGCCGCTGATGATGCAATTTTGAAGAAAGCGGGCACCTGTATGAGCATCATCCAAATCCGGGGCTGGAACTACATATTGTACTTGTTCTTGAGTCAATTGGGCCCAGGTGGAAAAGGAAAAAGAAAATGCACAATGTTGGCAATGTTTCAGAGAAAGGGTTGATAGCAATTTGATCGATGCCCGTGTTCTGCAACGATAATAGCATCTTATCATGAGTTTTTAGATAGAAGGGTGTGTGTATCTTCCCAGCCACTTCACGGATTTGAAAGAAGATACAACTCGTTCTCAACTGATTAAGTCGAGGCTGTGTGATGCTTGTGAGAGAAAGTGCGCCAAAAACAGTTTGGAATCGTTTCCAAATAGTTAGGATGTTTAACAAGGCTCGTAACTGAACGTTATATACATCAACTTAAATCTTATTACATATGTTTTAAATATAAAATTTCATATATTTGCATAATTGTTCTAAAAATATACTTAAATATTTGCATAATTGTTCCAAAAACATCTCAACAAATATCACAAATTCAACTGGGTTAGCTACCCCACGACTATCAAAAAGTACCAACATGGTGACTACTTGAAGAATACATAATAAATTGGAGGATAAGAATGCATATAAATCTACAAAGAATGAGTCTCAAATGAACCATTATCTAGAGATTAACAATCAAAGATCATATTTATTATTTAGTTAACTTTATATGATTTACAAAAGTACTTTTTGTTTGACAATCTAGATATGGGTTGAATATATTGTTGGACATCTTCACCAACTAATATATAATCAAACACAAATATGAACGCTTTAAAGAAGGAAAAAATCGATTAATTTTCATAAGCTTTTTTCAAGATTTATGCAAAAACTTAAGGTTTTTCGTAAATAATCATCAATTTCACAGGCCTCACATGCGAAATTGGAACGACCTGCAAAATCACAAAAACGACGCCATTTTACAAAAAAAATAATGATAAACAAAAAATAAAAAAAAATAGACCATTTAACTCGCAAACATGCAATAAAAAAACTAGGGGTGTCAATTGGGTCGGGTTCAAGTTAGCGGGTAAGAATACATCAACCCAATCCAACCCAATATTTGTATTCAGGTTCGCGGGTCAAAAACATCAATCCAACCCAACCCACATAACCCGTTTAGTTATATAGGTTCACGAGTTTACTGGTAGGTTTCACCGACGGTGGTGGTTCAAGGATAGAGTGACGAGCGTTTGTGGGTCGGTGGAGAGCAAATGTACCAGTGGTTTGCGGCTTTGCGCTGGTGGGTTGGTGGGTTGCAACGCCAAGGTGTAAAATCGGACAATCGTGTCGTGGTTTTTCTGACATAACACAACATGACAATGTTTTATTTAACACGACACTATGTCGTGTTTATTTTCAATAACACAAAAATAAGTTGATTAAAACATGAAAAACACGATACGATATGACAAACATAAAATAATATAATTATTAGTGTATTTAATTTATACTTAATCACATATAATACGAAAAACACGACAAACACATGTTAAATCGTGCCAATTTTGTGTCGAATTTTAAACACAACACGATACAATAAAAACTTGTGTTTTTGTACTTGACATGAACACGACACAAATTCGAATTTCGATTTCGTCCCAATTTCGTTTCGTGTCGTATATTTTTGTCATGTCGTGTCATAAATTGACAACCCTACCGACAGGAGGTGGTATTGGCGATGAGGTAGTAAGGTAAGGGCGGTGAGTGATCTGTGGTCTTTTTGAGCAAAAAGGAGTTAATGATTGAGTTTTTTGATTGAAAATGCACATCGCTTATTTCATAAATAATTTTTTTTAAAAAAAATAATAAATATTGGCATATTGACCCACGAACCCAAACACGTAACCCAATCCGACCTATAAAATAAGCGGGTTGACGGACCAGAAATTTCAACTCAAATCTGTTTATTTTCATGTTAGGTCGATAATTTTCACCCCTAAAAACTGTTTTTTTGTGTGCTAGAAATCTTCAAAGATCATTTTCATTGAAAAAAAAGGTTTTATAATATAGTTCTGACAAAAGAAAATAATAATAATAATAACTAGAAAGGTTACCCCCGCTACGCGGGGGCCAGAAGCTTTCAATGTTGTTTCCGAATTGATAAATATGACAGATATAGAAAGTGCAAGGATGAAAAGTCCGGGCTTTGCCCCGGACAAAAAATGTAAAAGTTTTGACTGCAAGGACCAGAAGCGTGAAAATGGCTAAAGAATTAAAGGGGTAGGAATTAGCAACTTTTTAGAAAAGGGATCAAAGTTGTCAAACCGTTAAAGTTTTGTGGCCAAACTTTAAATATTAAAAGGTTCCAAAAAAGTGTAAAAATATTGATTGCAAGGACCAAAAGTGTCAAAATGGGTAAAGAATAATGACCAAAGTTGCCAAAAAACATCCAAATTTAGTATTCCTAACTTCCAACAATAATACAGAGACCAATTCTGCCAAAAAAATGGGAAGTTGAATGGAACACAAACAAAAGGACATGAATAAATTAATTAAAGAAGTACAGGGACCGGATATGTAAATCAAGGGACCAAACTTGGACAAAGTATCACAAGTTTACTATTCCTTTCTTCCACAACTTTAATATATACTAGAAAAGGACACGCGGCTCCGCCGCTTTTGGACTATGTCATAGAAGTTAAATATCGGCAAACTTTAAAAGATGTGTCGAAAGTGTAAATCGTCACAAATAAGGGAGAAAACCGACAACCCCTAAAATTAGATGTCAAAAATGTAGAACCAAAAGAAAGAACATTGATGGAAAAAAAACGAAAATTGTTGTGGCTATAATGTAAAAGTTGCCAAAGTTGGAAAAATATGGTGGCAAAAGTCTAAAGGAGGTTTTTTGTGTTTTTTATGTCAAAATGTAAATGTTTTGACTGCAAGGTTGAAAAGTGTCAAAGTCACTAAAAATTTGTGGCAAATACATCAAAATATAAAAGATTTGACTGCAAGGACGAAAAGTGTCAAAATCACTAAAGATTTGTGGCAAAAATCTAAAGGCACAAAAACTTAATCAAAACTTCAAAATGTAAAAGTTTTCACTTCGAGGACTAAAAATGTCAAATTCATCAAACATTTATGGCAAAAACCTAAAGCTAAAATGATTACTATTTATAAGGTCCCTTGGATTTAATATATATATATATATATATATATATATATATATATATATATATATATATATAATAATAATAATAATAGTAATAATAATAATAATTTCAAAGAAGTCCCTACGATGGTATGGTACCTACAAATATCGTGGCTATTTCTTAAAATCCTAATTTTTTTCCCCCAAATATTGGAAACCCTTTATGAGGAAGCCTAATTTATTTAATTTTTTTCTCGGTAAATAAGTAAGGAAAAAAAGACACTTGTACAACGAAAAACTAATTATTCAAGAGCTTGTTTTTGTAAACTTGTAATTTTCGTACAAGATTTAAATAATGAACCGTCTTGTGTAAATTGGTTGTTTTAACCCGAGAGTTGTTTGTCGATCAAAGTGCAAAATGAGTGAATTGTAAACTTGTACGAATATTTAAAATCTATATACTTCTACGGTTGTTGTACTTGTACCAATACATCCAAAATTCATATAATGCTATGGGGAGTGAGATGTGTTAGTGAGAGAAGAGAGAAGAGCTCCAACTTACCGTAATGGTCTCTGTCTTTGATCCAATAAATCATTTTACACCCCTAAGCAATTACATAACTTTAAATGTTTATAATTATCACTTTTTGATTTACAATAACGACATGCTATTTTACACCCATAATCTTTTAATATTTATTTAATGCAATTTTAATGCAATTTACATCCATAACCTTTGAATATTTAGGGACAAAATATTTTTTTAATGTACTTTTTATCTTCAATTTTTTAGTCGGTTTTAAATCATTTTGTAATTTTTTTTATTTAATATGAAATGTTTGTGTTTTATAAAAATAGAATTTGTTAAATTTGAAAAATAAACAAATAAAAAATGCATCTATTGTGTTACCACTTCCCAAGAAATGCTAAGAAGAACATGTTATTGAGGTGACACCACAAAAAATTAGGTTATAGTGTGTCAAGCTTATGTGACAATATGCTATGACTAGAGGGTGTGGTGCCACCTTTACCGCACTATCTTCTTGATATATAGGGGTCACCTCATTGTCAGGTCATTTTTATCATAAAAATGTGGTTCATTGCCACACACTAGGTGTGGAAACCATGACATGCCACACTATTTTTTTAACAATTTAATTTAATTAAAACTTTAAAAATTCATTATTTGAAATAAAAGAAATACATAGTAGCATTATAAAAACTTAAAAACTTCAAACCACAAAAAACATAAAACAGAAGTACACAAATAAAGAAACTAAAACATACTAAATGAAGAGGAAGACATTTTCAAATGATTTTGAAAGAAATGGAGGTGTTGGTGTGGTTTAAAATATTAATGTTTATGAGTATTTATAGGATATAAAATTTGAGAAAAAAAAACTTAGCAACTAGTCGTTGGAAGTGAGAGATATGACGGAATATAGATGAGAGAGATACGGTAGAAGCTAGCCGCATTGGGTTGAACCGCGGTAGGAACCGCACCTACAACCTCATTGGGTTGAACCGCGGTAGGAACCGCAGGGTGGGAACGGTGTGCCGTTTTGCTGAGGTGGTGAACGACGGCTACAACCGCACCTACACCCTAAAGCCTAAGGATGTTATTATTCTCTCTAGCCTAAGAACTAAAATTTTCAAATGAAAATAAATTATAGACATTTCACATCAACTAGCTAAGTTGAAAGGACCAAAAAGACTACGAAAAACCAAATAGGACATTTTTGAATGATTTAATGCAATTTAGTTAATGAATCACAAACATATTTGATATTTCCTATTTCCCATCATCATACGCAACATTGACCATTATAGTCATTGAAGCTTGGAAATATTATTATTTCTTCTTCTAACAATATATTTTTCAAATGTTTGGATAATGCATTATGCAAAGTTAATAGTCCCATATTGATTACTACAACTTTATTGGAATCTATGAACAAGAAGATCAAACCAAATATCCCTATGAGTGCTACTATATCCCTTTTTTACATAAAAAATCAAACAATCACAGACTCACCAACTTACATGTGACACTTACATAGAACGGGTACACCAAACAATGGGTTACATTTATAGAATAAGCCTATCCTTATTTGTGGTGAATGTCTATCCAGTAGTCAATAGTCGATATAAATGATATGCATGACAGTGCATGACATCAATCCAAAATTGTAATCTATAATTCTATAAAGTTGAGACTTGAGATGAAAAGGCAAAACCCATTTTTCAAAAAGAATCACCAACATCAATAATGTATCGGAATCGAATCAAAAGGTATAATAACATAACCCTATTTCAGTGGAACAGACCCGACCATTTGTAAAGAGATTCCAAATTGTTGCTTGACAATCAATTTACAAGAATCCAACACTAAAGGCGTGTTGCCATGACAAAAATATGCAAAAGTATATATGTTAGTTACAACGTATTATTTACAAAAGTGTATTGTGTATTGCAAGGTGCACGTTAAAAATATTTTTAATTAAGGGTAATATTGTAAATTGTTATAAAATGTAGGCAACTTTTTATTTTTAAGGGTAATATTGTAATTTGTTACAAAATGTAGGCAACTTTTTGTTAAATGTTATTTGAATTAATTTTTAGATTATGGGTTTTTTTTTTAAATAAAAGCTAAAAGCTTTTTTTTTTTTTTTTTTTTTCATTTTTCTAAGTTTTTTCTTAAATCTAAAAGCTAAAAGCTTTGTACCGAAAACGTCGAATATATTTTCATATAATTAGAAATTACTTATATTAAGTAGTTTATAGTTAACAAACTTAACAGGAAATGTGAAACCGACAAAATAAAACATGTTCTGCCGTTATATATAGCTCGCTAATGTAAATGTGAATGAACTAATGTGTATTTGTTCTATAAATAAACGCAACATAAAGACATATGAATGGAAAATAGATCTGAAAACCATGAAGCGAAAGATAAGATTACAGCGAATAAGAATTAATTAGAATAATCAAAAGTCTTAAAAAAGTATATTAAAATGAATTGTCACGTTTCCAAATATGACTTGGTCAAATTTGAGGGAACCCTTTTGAACAACATTAGTCGATAATAAACAAACCAAACGTGGTCATATATGATTATGTTGACCACCAAATTATCCAACTATAAATAATAATAATAATAAAAAGAATCATTTCTGTAATTGGCCTAATAACTCCACAGATCACCAAACCCTTTTCAGAAAAAAAAAACCAAAAAAAAAAAAGAAGTTCATATAATTAAAGTCTTTGTATATTTGTATTTCTATATATCTTCTGTTTCGGCTTTTTCTTCAATGTAAAGAAGCATTTTCTTGTGAATACGCGTATGGAGATGCCGACACCTGCCTGCACAAATTTCCAAAATAGAAGCTAAGCAAAGAATGATTTTAATTAATTAATATTTACATTTAAAAAAAATAAAAAATTATCAAAAAATTTAAACGTTGTTATTGATGAGATGAAATCAAAACAGAAATTTGTAACAAACCTTTCTTTGCGCTTTTCCAGAAACCTCCTCAACGATTTCTTCCGTGATAATGGCAGATCTGATGAAAACGAAGCAAATAAACATCAACAACCGGTATAATCCTAAGCAAATCGTGGAAATTGGAAAAGTAATGGAGAATCAGAAGTTGTTAAACAGATTGTATACGTCGACGTTGCGTACCTTTGTTGAGTGCTCCGCCTACCGCCGGATTTTGGTTGCTAACAGTAGTAGGCTTCACAAGTGTTGGTTCAACAACAGTCTTATAACCTAAACTTCCACTCTCAGCAAGTTTCATGATATTCTCCGCTTGAATAGGAGAAACGTCGAAAACGGAAACTGTTCCGTTGTAGAAGATCGTCAAAGGAGCGCCGCATCTAGCCATATTAACACTGCTACAATCCTGATTAAAAACCGGCAGAGTTTCAGATTGCTGAGGAGATGAACCTGACTTGCTCCCCACGAAACTCATGTTAGCTGATGCGGAAGCAATCGCAGTCTTCAGAAGCTCCGGATTAATCTTCGATATCACGCCTTGGATGTCTGCACAACCATATCCAGTAATCCGGATCAGGAACAATGCGGATATAACGTAATTAACACAATAAACCAGTTAACAGCAAATTAAACCTACCACGACGATCAGAAAGTTTCTTCGGAGCGGATAATGATTCAGCATTGAGACGAAAGAAATCGATTTCAACAGCGGGTGATCCCGACATGATCAATTGCAAAGGATTCGTAATGGAGTTACTGATTTGATTTTGATTTGAGAGAGAAAAATAGGGAGAGAAAGAGAAAAAAAGGAAGTGAATATTATTATGATGGGAAAAATAGTGATAAATAGAATAATAATTGTGTTGTGCAATATGCACGAGATAAATGTGATAAGGTGCCGTGAACCCCGTGTTTGATTCTTTGAGTCGTCTCTGATATACATTTTGGACTTTGTCACTTTCCTTTCGTCAAACACGCTTTCTTAGTTTCTTTTAATTATTTTAATACAAAAAAAGGAAGAGTCGTGGAAAGATATGAACCCGTTGTTTGATTCGTATTGGGGACTCTAAAGTACAATAAACTAATTTTCTAAACAAATGGTAAATGGTAATATATATAACAAAGTGTAAATTATAAGTTTGGTATCTTTACTCTTTTATAAGTGTGTGTTTTCATTGTACTATTTTAATCATTATTTTTTTTTTTCTTTCAAAGATGGTAGCTGTATCTGCATGGTGTAATATCAATGCTATCAACTAACCTAAATTTTATTTCAAAAAGTTCTTTAGTCGGTGGGATGCACACCTCAAAGAGCCCACGCCACACTAGATTATCATTACCAACAGGTATTTATTCAAAAGAAATTTCAAACACCGTCTCTTTTTCAATTTGGTAAAGTTCAAGCCTACGATTCTACACTTCAAACAATCATGTTAATCAAAGAGAGATGAGAAATCGATGGATCAAAAACGGTTATTGGCTTATTGCATGTCTGAATGAATCAAATAGTTGTTAAACTATTAATATACACATATTAGGCCCATGTATTTCTACTCTACTTTGTGTATCTCGGACAAGGGATGAGCAAAAAAATCGGGTACCTGTTTTTGGAACCGGAACCGCCGGTTCCGGTTCCTAAAGTTTTGGAACCGCTAACCGCTGGGTATCCGCCGGAACCGATATATATATATATATATATATATATATATATATATATATATATATATATATATATATATATATATATATACTAGCCGTTTACCCGCACTAAGCGACGAGTATGAATAATTTCTTTTGGAAATTAGTTTTTAGAGGCGATGACCTCCTATAATTGAGTTTGAAGATTGAGATTCTTTACAAATGTAAATGAACACATGATTGATTGTGCATTATTGATCATGCAATACTTCTTTATACACCACATTTACAGTATAAATTTCACTACCATTGAATTGTTCACCAGAGATCACTAATACTTTTGTATTGACACGTGATTGTTCCTTACAATTGATAGTTTCTTTTCGGCGATTAGTTTCTTTTTCATGTCGGATAGTTCGTTTCACCCTTTTGGGAGGGGGGGGGGGGTTGTGTGTCAGATAGTCCTTTCTGTGAATAGTTTCTATTTATGTACGATTTCAACTATTTTCAGACCTATATTAAAGAAAATTGGAATAAAAAACGAATGATTATTATCACGTTAGACTATCCTCATTCACAACTCAATTATTCATTAAAAAAATATTTTTTTTCTTAAACCTATATAACCAAACTAAATCCAAACTCTTACTCTCATTACTAACCCAATCGAAATCATTTTTTATTAAATAAATATCATTGATAGTTATTTTTTATTATATATATATATATATATATATATATATATATATATATATATATATATATATATATTAAAGTTATGAAAAATTTTAACAGTAAACTTGCTAGCTTTTTGGCATCTTTAGTCCATCTTTTTGTATCTTTTTATATTTTGTCCTTCCATTTTCCTCTTTGACGGTTTTAGTTGGGCAATTTCAGTTTCTGACACCAACAAGAAATGTGGAGTCTTCCCTCTTTTGTTATTTCTGCATCTCCTTGCTTACTCGCCCTTAAAAAATTGGTCGGTGGAAGCCACGTGTTCTCTACCTGCACAAAGTATTTGACCCCTCCACCGCCTCTCACCGGTTATGTTCGTCTGCTCTTCTCTCAGTCTAAATCCAAACGGCGACCATGATTTTCTCCCATATCCACAATCGCCTACTTTCGCTAATATCCACCTCCAACCTTCTTCTACCCTCTTAAAATCCAATATGGCAGTGCTTGGAAAATCGGAAATCGTTGGTGGAATTGTGACCTGTTGTGCACGTGGTCTTCTCCCGTTTTGTTGTGGGTGTTGAGATCGGTGGTGCTTCATCTACATTCTCCCATTAGAGACGCATACCATCGACTTTCAATCGTCTCTTGCTGCTGGTTTTCTGTACCTCTTTCTTATGTTTATGCGATTGATGCTCTGAGTCCTTCTTCCCTATCTTCTATTTCACGTTTTTTGATTGCTTTGTTTGATGGGTTCCGATTTTTATTGTTCTTGACGAATCAAGATTGAGGCGATGATGAGTTTTTTTGTGAAAGCAATTCACATTCAAGGCCGTATTTTGGCATGGCAACTCGGAAGGCATATCCGATTGGAATATGCAACCGGTGTTTGGCCCAATTTTTTTTTCTAAGCCTCCAATTTCATGTGATAAGTTCTTATTATCTGATACATTATTCGAATATTTGTAAAATATCGAGTAGTATGGAGTGGAATCTAAACACCGTTCTACCTCTCCTTTTCTCGACTCCGATCAGAAGCAACAACAATTCTCAGAGGGTACCCCTTCAGTCCATCACCCTAATCTCTTTCGTTTGGGTTCCAATTTTTATTTCTTTTGGTATTGAGGCGATGATGTTTTTGATTCGGTCATTAAGCATAAGATGAAATTGAAGGTCGTGTCTTGGGAAGGCAACTCAGAATGCATCTATGCAACCGATCCCCTTTCCTTCGAAATTTCCCGTTCCATCTGCTGCTACCGGTTCTCCTTCTCTAATCGATCTCTCATTCTCTCTAGAAATCGATTTTCCAAAGGTCGACCTAGAATCGGTCGCACCCTTCGCCTTGGATTCAGGCAGGAGAGCTAATAAGAAAGTGGTCAGTAGTAAGAAGCAAAAGGTAGTGCCAGGGCACCCACCTTCTCGCCTCGACCATCAGATATCGGAAATGGAAGGCAGTGAAAAGCAATCGAGTAACGTATGCGACCAATTTACAGTTGTTATTTCATCATGTATGGTCGTTAATTTCCTTTCGAGCACTAACTCCACCGACTCTTCTCACATCCACAAGTTACAGGTGAAAGAATGGGTGACTGTGAAGAAGCACCGAATTTCTTAAAAATTTCTTACAAATTTGTGAAATTGAGGTACAAATTTCTTACAAAGATCCCTGTTTACCAAGCAGTTTTGGGTGATCGTTTTGATGATTCTGTATGTGTTATTGCAGCTTCACAATGAGTCGGGGTTCAGCAACTCATCTACACATCCATGTAAAGGTTTATTTTATTTATTTTCATGGAAGCTGAAATATGGTTGTTTTGGTGGTTGGTTGTAATATTGTTGTTAGTTTCAGGTAATGAAGATAATGAAGAGGATGTGGACATTGGTGGACACAGATGTGGGGACTAGCAAAAGGAATAGTTCAAGTAGCTCCAGTAGTGATTCGGGATCAACATCTACTGGTTTGTCTTACTTTGAACCTTTTGAATTCTCTAATTCTGGACCAATCAAGTCTTCCGTTCAAATCTTTTATTGTTTTGTATGACTTCCCTCCCCTGGTATGAGTTTTTATTATTTTTATTTACTATTTACAAATGATATGTAGGGTTCTAATATATGGTGAGCTATGAATCTGTTGACATGTTTGTCTGCTATCTGATTTTAGTCTACTACAAACATTCTTTTATATGATATCTAATTTTTGTTTTTTTGTTTCCTTTTGAATGAAAGTAGAGGCCATGAGGAAGAAGTAGAACAAATTGTATGTGCTTTTTATGTGCTGTGTTATTTGACACCACTTATAGTGAGGCTTTCACTAGATTTTAATGTTTCAAATGGATGATGTAGCATAAGTAGAAGAATAATGGTTGTCTTGACCTATAACTAGATGTTCTTTCTACAAAGATGATTTTTTTTTGTTTTTTTTCGCATCAATAGAATTTTCTTTCTACATTTGTTGTATATTACATTGTACATTCATTTAAAACTACCCGGATATAAGATTGTGTTTTCATTGTTTTTGAAAATCTATTCAAATATAGCATTGTACTTCTTTTACTATCATCACTTACATTGCATTTCTACTCATCCGATTGATGACGGTTTACACATAATAGCAATGTACTTTACTACGGATACCAATGCAAGCAACATATTTCATTTGACAAAACGAACACCTTCCGTCCCGTGCAACGCACGGGAAACCCTCTAGTTCAAATAAAAGTTATTAAAAATATTACTTATTTTATTTCAACCCACTAAAAAGTCAAAGTGAGTACGGCTCGAATCATGCTAAGAATGGATATATCAATTTATGTTTTCAAATATGCAAGTAATGTCGGTAGCTATAATATATTAAAAACAAATTCTACAATTATAACAATAATCGAAAATTATGATATTAAATAATAAAATGAAAATCAAACATAAATTATACAAACTATTTTTTTTTTATTTTAAACAATTCCACACACTACTCTTTACCAAAGGAGGTGGAGGTGGGGCGGCCACATATCAGGTTTTAGAATTACACTTCTATGGAGGGTTTTTCAAAAAAATTGAATTTGCCCCTCAAACTCATTTGTTCACTTTACTTTCAATTTTATCAGCGGGATTGCCAATATTTTGGATAATGAGAGCTTAATGATGTATTAGATGAAAATTCAGCACAAAACCTTATACCTCTTAATTTTAAGATCAATGCTTATGTTTTTGTATACCATGTTTAATATGTTGTATTTACTACTATTATTATTTATGTATTATAATATAGTATATAGAGTATAAGTTTGAGCGGTTCAAATATAAAATAAATATGAGAATACTATGTCTAACTACATGTATACGTTTAATATTTTTTAGATCAACTGAATATGTACTCAAAAGATTTTAAAACTACTATGATAATATAAAAAAAATTAGTCGTACAGATCCAAACTCAAGTGTGTTTGTTTTTTCATAAACTAAAGTTAACATTACTAATCATATCATGGATAATACAACATAAATAAAAAAACATAAAAAATAAATATATTGAAGTCAAACGTTCCATCCATTACACATCTTAAACACCAAATGAAGAATATTTTAAAATATAAAAAACTCAAAACAAATTATAATTAATAACTTATTTTTGGTCACGGTTAACTTTCTCAAATCTTAAAACCCATCCTATTTATCATATCTAAAATTTCTTGTACTTTAAACCAACCATTGCAGCTCATTTGTACCTTCAAAAAAACTAAACCGTATTCATCAGCCATATCAAAATTATTATGTATGAGCTGTGAAAGGTCGGCCATATTTTTTTATGCTTTGTTTTTTTATTCATCAGTGCTCTGATAGCAAACGATCTTGTGGTTGTTTGGTCTCCATAGGCATGCATGAGTAGTGAAAGGTGTAGTTTTTTTATGCTTTTTTTTATTCTTGCACTTGCCATCTGAAACATATATATGCATATTATGAATTATATTCTGTCATCTGGCTTAAGTTATAAAGATGAAACACTTAGGGAATTAAACCAAGTAAGTAAAGAAGAGCAAGAAGGAGACTAATAGTTGGAATAGCGGTGGCAATGGTGGTTAACACAACTACCTTAGCTCCTCGAATTACTCCCTCTGTATAAACCACCAAAAAAACACTTTAGTCACATGTATTATATATAGATACGTGTCTATATTGAGAGAGAGAGAGAGAGAGAGAGATTACCATGAGAGCAACTCTTGGCCATGGCAAGCTTTTCATCAACTGAAGGCACTATACGAAAAATAGTGCACAACTGTTAGAAAATATAAGGTGATGATGATTCCTTTAGTTTGTTGTTGCAGAATATGAAGTGGGATTGAAGATTTGGATGATGAGAGTAGAGTATTTATATGTATTTAATTAAAAGCGATGTGTGAGACAAACTCAAGTGCTGTTGGGTTCATGTTTCAAGATTAAGATTAGGCTTTGATGGTTTTGCTTCATGTCACCTTTACACCCTTTAAAATTTTAATAAAGAAGTCTAACCTTCACACAGACATTATATCAAACAGTTGGCGTGTGTAAACTGAAAGTAAAAAAGAAACACCAAATATATGACCTCAATCCCCATCAAACAATTGAAATGATCAAATAAGGTTAGCAAAACTTGCAATTTACTAACAGTCATGTCCTAATGGATTCTTTCAGTACTTTACTCTTCAAGCCTGGAACACGCACACTATGTTTGACCGGATTCTAAATGTATTCAACACTTTGAGCAACATAACAACTTAAGTGCTTAACGAAATCAACATCCTCACTCTTACATAAAGAAGATGAAAATGCAGTTCCAAGAGGATTTATAACACAAATAAAAATCAAGGATTGCAAAAAAAAAAATTAAATTAAACAAATCTAGAAATCCAATTGAAGGTTTTACCAGATCGGAGCACTTGATAAAACCTTCGAGGCGCGAATCATTCTTAATGTTGAGGCGGTGGAACTGGATGCGACCAGCACAATGGTGGTGGTGTCGATATATTTTCATATCTACTTTAAACATCTGTCCAATCAATAAAAAACCCGAATTTTGCTGTGTGGTGTGTGTTGTGCTGAATATAAGGCTTTCGAATGGATCTGCAACAAAAAAACTTGAAGATGAACATTAGTCATACACAAACCATGATGGAGAGATAGGCAGAGAGAAACAAATGTGCCAAACCTAAAGGCTCATCACAAGTGAGCACCCGGGACGCACCAAAAACATCACTGGGTTCTCTCGTGGGTTCTCCATTTGAGATGATTCTAGTTAGATTCTTTTACTGTGACCTGCAAATCATCAAATCAAAATATCAGAAAATCAAAAATCAAAAATCAAATTGATTCATATCGATTTAGGGTTCAAATAAAACAAAATAGACAAAAATAAAACTCACACAAATACACACAAAAACACATAGATGCCTACACAAATGAGTTTCAGGTGGAGGAGAAAGGAGTGATTTCACGATACCTGAAGTCGAAGGTGGTGAACCAGCGTTGGTGATGTCGGCTATTTGTGTAGAGCATTTAGGGTTTTCTTAGAGAGAGAGAGAGAGAGAGAGAGAGATAGAGAGAGTTGAGAAGGCAGAAGATGATTCCGTTAGCCATGATATCCTACATCCAAATTGTCCCTTCCGTTAGTGGTTGATGACGATGAGATTTAGGATTAAGAGGTGGCAGTGGAGTGTGGTTAATGTTTGTGGAAAATATGGGGCTTTAATGGTGGTGAGACGCAACTTATAAGGGAAAGAGGAGATATTGGCGATATAGGTGCAGACAATGGCGTAACAATAATTCAAAATTGAAGTTGATAAAGTGAAAGGGAGAAATATAGGGATTTTGAGGGGGCTAAGTCAACCAGTGGATTACGTTCTTGACTTTTTCAAAAGAAGATAAAGTTTTACTTAATATGTAATGCATAAAATTATTGTAAATAATGCAATAAGGCTTGTACCTCTTAAAATTCAGCAAAACATGCTAAATGCTTATTAAGGTATAAAGATATATATATATATATATATATATATATATATATATATATATATATATATATATAGCTAGGTTCAAATTTGGATTGACATCTATTATGCGGACGTGTGGACAATGCTATTTTGTGAGAATGACAAAGAAAATATGTTATTTGATAATATAAATACGTTCAATCTTACATAACTATTGTCATTATCACACATTCTCACTAATTAAATCGTCTATAAGGTTATTATAGACTTTTTATTATTATTCTCATTCTGTCAGAATGTTTATTGAGTTGTATTCTGTCAGAATGAAAATGAGTAAAAAACGATGTGTGAGAACAAAAATGAATAAGAATTAGTGAGAATGTATAAAAATAACGATATTTTTGTAAGGTTGAACGTATTCGCATTACTAAACAACATATTCTCTTAGTAATTCTCATAGAATAGCACTGTCCACACGTCCGCACAATAATTGTCTATCCACATTATAACCTAGCCCTATATATATATATATATATATATATATATATATATATATATATATATATATATATATATATATATATATAATCCATTTCATTTTATTTTTAATCAAATAATAGATAAATGACGTTTTGATTGTTTGTTATATATGAAGTTGGCAAATTTGATTTGATTGTTTGGGCTGCCATGAAATGAAAATGGCTAAGTTAATATGTTTAATTTGAAATGTTGTTTTCAAGAAGTTTTAAAATCAACATTTATTAAACACTAGGTGTAGAACACCTTCATGGGTTGATACAAAAGATTAAATATTAAAATGTAAATATAAGTATTTTTTATATAAAATTTTGAAATAAAGAATGAAGAAACCTATTAATTATAATTACTATAACATTTATTACATTTAATACTTTACATATATAAATATATAAGTATTATGTGGCTTTTTAATTTAAAAATTGAAAAAACTCAGAAATTGACATGTAGATATTATTTATTTTAAAATTTTAATAAAATGACAAGTGTCAAAACTTGTGAAAAATTGACACGTGCCAAGTTGAATCTTCATTTATTATAGTTGATAGTTGATTAAAGTGGACAGTTTTTAGTGGGAGTTGGTTTTATTTGTCCGACTAATACTTTATTGGACCCGATAGGACTAATTTTTGTTAGTTAAAAGTGTTTGGAAATTGCAACCAGGTACCCGGTATCGGAAACGGTGCCGCCGGTTCCATAATCGATTCCAAAATTGAAAGAACCGGTGTAACTGGTTCGGTTCCAACATTTCAAGAACCACCGGTTCCGGTTCCATGTATTTAGGGCGGGTACCCGCCTATGCTCATCAGTCATCCCTATCTAGGACCCATATTTTGTACCTACATATTAGTTATGGGAAATATACCGACTCATATAGTAGTAGAGATTTAAATACTCTCTCTCTCTCTCTCTCTCTCTCTCTCTTTTATGAGAAATATACCAACTCATATGGTAGTTTGATTTAAAACGAACATGACACTGACACGAATTCAATTGATTTCGTCCCAATTTTGTTTCATGTCGTGTTGAGTTTTGACACCCCTACCATCAAGCAGTTAATACTTTCCCACCCTCTGATAAGGTGTCCAACTCTTTTCACATGTTTGTTCCTTAAATGTAGTATGTTTTGTTTTGTAAGCGAGTCAGTTCCCTGTTGGGTTTCTTTTATTTATATATACTTGTCAAAAAACAAGGTCTCTATTGAAAACCCTTCAACATTAGTAATACGCATGCCTACTTCCCTCTCACTCTAGATCTTGATGAGCTGAATTAAGATGCATGACTTGAACATTTCGAAGCTTGTTTGAACATTTCAAGGTGTTTACATTCACCTTGAAAATACACACCTACTACCACTCTCGAATGGAAAAGTGTAAAACTATGGATTTCCGAAACAAAAATCTCCAGTCGTTTCTTTTTTCTTTTCTCTCCTGTCGTGCATGAAGATGAACCCACAAAATAACGTGTGTCTTTATAACCAATCCTTCATTTTTTTTCTTTATCTCTTGCTACTTACTTCATCACAAACAAGACTAATGGGCTCTTCTATTGTAACTTGGGCTGCCATTTAATTAATATACTTTTATTAATTAACATGGTCGTTAGCAACAGTGTAGCTTTTGGTTGTTCCATATTAGCCACCAATACTTTCTAGTTTGACAATTTAGTCCATATTTTGTATGTTTCAAGATTTTGCCACAATACTTTGTATAGTTTGACAATTTTAGTCCATGACATATTATAATTAGAGATTGGCCCATGTCTTTTAATATTTTTCACTTTAAGTCCTACTATTTTGTATGTTTCAAGATTTGCCACAATACTTTCTATAGTTTGACAATTTTAATCCTTGACATGTTGTAATTAGAGACTGACCACATGTCTTTTAATATTTGTAACTTTAAGTCCCTTTGACCATTTTGGCCTTCCTTTTCTCCCTTTTTTCGTCTTACTATTTATTTTTCATTACAGATTGGCCAACGTGTTTTAATATTTCTCACTTTCAGTCCCTTTGACCATTTTGACCTTCCTTTTTTTCCTTTTTCCGTCTACCGATTTGTGCTTCCGTTTTGGGCTTCACTTTGTTATCGTTTTCTTATAGTCATCCTTTGTGAATAAAACAAAACGCATTTCAGTTATATTGGGTTCAATAAACGTACAAGAACAGCCACAGGGGTGACCCGTTCCCTTTGACCATTTTGGCCTTCTTTTTATCCCTTTTTTTTCGTCTTACTACTTATTTTTCATTACAGATTGGTCACACATGTTTTAATAATTCTTACTTTCAGTCCCTTTGACCATTTTGACATTCCTTTTGTCCATTTTCAGTCTACAGATTGTGTTTCCGTTTTGGGTTTCATTTTGTCATCGTTTTCTCATCGTCATCCTTTATGAATAAAACAAAACGCATTTTGGTAATATCGGGTTCAATAAACGTACAACAACAGCCACAAGGGTGACCTGTGGTTCACCACGGGCTCACCCACTAGTTTATTTTATGGGTTGCTATTAATTTCCAACGTCGGCAACCGACATAATAAAAAAATCAGATTATCGAGTTAAATTTAAATCACAATGGGCTTTGAAACTCTCTATAAATGGGTTGCTGAAAATATTTTGTTGGGTAGATATTGATGTTGTTCACTAGGCCCAAATGGTGCATAAAAAATTATCTAAATCCAATATTCACCATCCAAATTTAAGACCAATGAGTTGGGAGGACCTTTGTAAAACTTCAGCTCAATCCGTCCATGTTTACCCTTCGATCCATCCATTTAATTAAGACTACACGATGCTGCCAGATTCCTAAAAAGATCATTTAAACCACTTTATTTGTAACATCCTAAAAACTCAGAACAAAATTTTTATTTTTAAAAACACTTAAACCATACAATTGAGTTGTTCCAAAACCCTTACAGTGATTAAATCATTTTAACATCAGATTAAAATCATAAATATCCAATGCGGAAAACACTGGGGAATGTTGTGCAGTCACGTCGGGTCTTTCCCTTTGTAACCGGAAATACCTGAAACCATAACACATAACCGTAAGCACAAAGTTTAGTGAGTTTCTCCCAAAATACCACATACCATACATATCATTGGGCCTAGCCCGCAAATTAGGCGCAACCCATAATAATGGGCCTAGCCCTTCGTAACCATTGGGCCCAGACCAACATACAATATGGCCTAGCCAGTCATACAATGGGCCTATCCCACTTATGCAATTGGGCCCAACCGTACATGCATGTCAATGGGCCCATCTCAATATACAATATACAATGTGAGAGTCACAAAAATAACTACCATCCTATACAACACATTCCAGTAGGCCGACATTGGTGCCTTCGACCCACGAATACAGTGAGGGTACTCACCTTAATCTGATGGTAAACAAATCACACACTCGAGTTGCTGCAATCACGACTCCTCACACTGAAAATATCTAAAATCAAACCTAATTAATAATCAAGGTAATAACACATAATAAATGGTCCTGATCATATTCTTATCATGTTAAGGGTAAAAAGACCATTTTACCCTTCCCCTACTTGACCTATCTAACCATGGCCCAAACCCATAATGGCCCAAGGCCTAAAAATGGCCCAAATGGCCTTTTGTTGAGTACGCCATGTGTACCTCCCCATTACACCCAATGTACTGGGCTTCGACAGAAAGGGAACTCGGGCCAAATCCGTTATGACCTGCGTAACTGGAAGGTACGCCTGGCGTACTCCACTGCTGCCCAAAACTCGACTTTAAGCTTTTAAACCAAACGTCCAAACCACTTTATTTGTAACATCCCAAAAATTCAGAATAAAATTTTCATTTTTAAAAACACTTAAACCATATAATTGAGTTGTTCCAAAACCCATTATAATGATTAAATCATTTTAACATCAGATTAAAATCATAAATATCCAATGCGGAAAACACTGGGGGATGTTGTGCAGTCACGTCGGGCCTTTCCCTTTGCAACCAGAAGTACCTGAAACCATAAACACATAACCGTAAGCACAAAGCATATAGAATTTCTCCCAAAATACCACATACCATACATGTCATTGGGCCTAGCCCGCAAATTAGGCCCAACCCATAACAATGGGTCTAGCCCTTCCTAACCATTAGGCCCAGACTAACATACAATTTGGCCTAGCCCGTCATACAATGGGCCTATCCCACTTAGGCAATTGGGCCCACCCGTACATGCATGTCAATGGGTACATCTCAATATACAATGTGAGAGTCACAAAAACAACTAGCATCCTACATAACACATTCCAGTGGGATGGCATTGGTGCCTTCGACCCACAAATACAGTGGGGATACTCACCTCAATAAGATGATAAGCAAATCACACACTCGAGCTGCTGCAACCACAGCTCCTCACACTGAACATATCCAAAATCAATCCTAATTAATAATCAGGGTAATAACACATAATAAATGGTCCTGACCATATTCTTATCATGCTAAGGGTAAAAAGACCATTTTACCCTTCCCCTACTTGACCTATCTAACCATGGCCCAAAACCATAATGACCCAAGGCCCATAAATGGCCCAAAATGGCCTTCTGTTGAGTAAGCCATGGGTACCACCCCATTACGCCGAATACACTGGTCTTCAACAGAAAGGGAACTCGGGCCAAACCCGTTATGCCCTGCATACCCGGAAGGTACGCCTGGCATACTCCACTGCAGCCCAAAACTCGACTTTAAGCTTTTAGACCAAACGTCCAAACCACTTTATTTGTAGCATCCCAAAAATTCAGAATAAAATTTTCATTTTTAAAAACACTTAAACCATACAATTGAGTTGTTCCAAAACCCGTTACAATGATTATATCATTTTAACATAATATTAAAATCATAAATATCCAATGCGGAAAACACCGGGGGATGTTGTACAGTCATGTGGGGCCTTTCCCTTTGCAACTGGGAGTACCTGAAACCATAAACACATAACCGTAATCACAAAGCTTAGTGAGTTTCTCCCAAAATACCACATACCATACATATCATTAGGCCTAGCCCGTAAATTAGGCCCAACTCGTAGTAATGGGCCTAGTAGCCCTTCCTAACCATTGGGCCCAGAGCAACATACAATTTGGCCTAGTCCGTCATACAATGAGCATATCCCACTTATGCAATTGGGCCCAACCGTACATGCATGTCAATGGGCCCATATCAATAAACAATGTGAGAGTTACAAAAACAATTAGCATCCTACATACACATTCCAGTGGGCCGGCATTGGTGTCTTTGACCTACGAATACAGTGAGGATACTCACCTTAGTCTGATGTTAAACAAATCACACACTCGAGCTGCTGCAACCACAGCTCCTCACACTGAACATTTCCAAAATCTATCCTACCTAATAATCAGGGTAATAACTCATAATAAATGGTCTTGATCATATTCTTATCATGCTAAGGGTAAAAATACCATTTTACCCTTCCCCTACTTGACCTATCTAACCATGGCCCAAACCCTAACTGACCCAAGGCCCAAAAATGGCCCAAATGGCCTTCTGTTGAGTACGCCATGCGTACCACCCCATTACGCCCAATGTATTAGGCTTCAACAGAAAGGAAACTCGGGTCAAACCCGTTATACCTTGCGTACCTGGAAGGTACGCATGGCGTACTCCACTTCTGCCTAAAACTTGACTTTAAGCTCTTAATGCTTATAGATCAAACGTCCAAATCATATATCTTAATCTTGGGAAGGTCTTAACTGATAAAGTTGATAGCTTTAAGCTTTTGCATGGCTCAATGGGACCCAAAACTAAACCCTAGGTCCATAATTTCACCAAAGGACCAATAATTCATGTATGGGAGAAATATACCAACCAAGATTGAATTTTTTTGACTTAATGACCTCATAACTGACTATAAATGATGCTAAAAGGTGTTGGATAAGGTGTCTAAGTCCATAACTTATTTGGTATATACTTGACCCGACCCGGCATGGTCCATTTGGGTTGCACTTCACCCAAACTAGTTATGGATAATTTTATGAGAGTTGTATACTTACGATTTATTAATATATTATAAGTTATAATATATTAATATAAAGTCATGTTACTTAATTAGTTTTAATCTTGGATTAATTATGAATTAATTTAGTGATTAAAAGGAAGACTAATTAAATCATGGGCTATTATATTTATATGGTGTGGGCTAACACTCATTTGGGAATGGGCTAAGCCTATATGGAAGTCCATGGATGATCCATGGAGCTTTTACCCATGGATCCTTGGAAGAGGAAAAGACATGGGTTATTAGGGTTTCACCCTAACCATGTACACTATATAAACAAGCTTATGTTGCATGAAAAAGACACTAATGTGTGTGTAAGTGTGGTGGCCAAAATCAAGAGTTAGCATACTCTCTCATATATTTTCCAAGTTTGTGGTGATTTGTGATTTCCATTTGAGGCATTCACATTATTGGTGCTTGGCTCTCAAACTCCAAGGAATCAACAATCAACAAAAGGTATGTAATTCATCTAGTTCCTTTATGGTTAAAAGTACCCCATGCCATGCTAGATAGGTTATAAACCTTGGAAAATAATATTTTGCATGTATCTTAGACAAACATAGATCCAAGGTTTAATAGGGTTGCATGTACACTTAGGAAGTGTTAGAATGCTCAAAACCCAACAGTGGTATCAGAGCCTAGGCTTGTTTGTTTGATACTTGATGCAAAATAGTGTAAAAAGTCGATTTTTTTGCTGTCTGACTGATGAACTCGCCGAGTCCATGGGGGGAATCGCCGAGTTCATGTGTAAACTCATCCTACTCGGCGAGTAGGTTCGTGCACTCGGCGAGTAGGAGCCTCAGAATGCAGATTTTCGACTTTTGCTGCTGGAAATGGACTAGAAACATTACCCTAAACTATTTTGGTGTTTTAAAACTTGTTTTAGTTGGTGTAATGGTTGTTCTAATCCATTTACAATAGCTTATATCAAAATTTCATGTTTTGTATGTGTTTATATAATTCTTGAAACTTTGATGATCATGTTCATGTTCTTATGAATTTAGAAGATGATAGGAATTATTTGCTGAATTGTTTAGGATTAATTCTTGATCATTTATGTGTTTTAATGGAGTCCATAATTTGTCCTCAAGTTATGGATATCCAAAGGTCACTTCTTTTAAACACACACTTAAAACACATAAGTTACATGGAAATGAAGAGTCTTCATTTTTATGAACCTTTAATTCATAAGTTATGAAATGAAAAGTTTTGAATAGTTTCAAAACTTGTCCTCAAGTTTTGGAATTTGTAAAGTTACACACACTTTAATATACTTTAATTCCAAACCCTTAGAGTTTTAAAAGTTAAAATTCAACCCTTATACTATTTATAACATTAATGGTTAATTATTATATATATGTATAAGATTAAAGTCGTCTTACCGCTAGTACGCCTCATTCACGAAGCCAGTCTATAAGGTGGGTATAAGGTTGTTGCCTATAAAATGGCAACTTAATGGGTGTCCACTCTCACCCACCGCTTGCTTGACTGGTGGATGATCGTTAGCCGAACGGGTAAGACAAGGACTTATAAATTCTCATTAAAAGTATGATGAATATTATAAAGTAACTAAACCTTTTATAAATTCCCAATCTTAGTTACTTTAGGAAAATGTGAATATGGTGCTAACCCATGAAATTCACACTTTGTACCTTACCAAGTCGTTGGTGGAGCGTGTGTGGTTAACCGGCACACTAACTTGGACTAGTAAGGATCACGAAGGGTGACTTAATGTTTATCATAGATCGGTGGAGCGTGTGTGGTTAACCGGCACATTGATTAGGTGATAATATTAAGGGTACCAAGTGAATTTGCATGGTTATTCACACCTTGTTTTGTGATCCTCGGCATCCCAGTCACAAAACTTGAAGGGCACAATCGAGATTGAAACATGCCATTGAAAAGTTCAATGAATCTCAAAAGAATCTAGGAATTTCAAAAACCAATAAAACCTAATAATTCATTTCGTTTTCATGGTGGAAATTGGTGAATCGTCATTCACCTACCTTCAAATATATTATAGCTTAGATTACGGCATCCCTCTTCTAAGTTATAATATATTGTGTTGGATCCTAGCCTTAATATTACATTTGGGTGTATTATTAAGGATTCGATATATCTAATCTAAACTTGTTTTCTTCTTTTCAGATGTCTTCCAACAACAAAGCTTCGGGCTCTAACCCTACTGGCTCCTTTTCCCTCATGAACCTTTGTGGGAGGATCATCTTTGATGGTTCCAACTTCATGGATTGGATCCGGAACATCAGGATGGTTACTCGTTACGAGGACAAGGAATATGTCCTCGATAAGGAGCTAAAGGAGCTTGATGAGTCCACTGCTACTCCTGAGGAGGTCGCTGAGTATCAGGCACATGAAAGAGATGCCACCAAGGTGGCATGCATCATGATGGCCACCATGACAGCTGAACTCCAAAAGTCCTATGAGGACTATTACCCTTTTGAGATGCATCAGGATCTGATGGAAAGGTACCATCAGAGTGCTCGTCAAGAGCGGTATGAAATAATCTCCTCCATGATCACTACCCGTATGAAGGATAGCGAACCAATCACGAGCCACATGCAGAAAATGCAAAGGTATGTGGACCGTCTAATGAAACTGAATGTGAACTTCCCTGAGGAGTTGGCAATTGATATCATTTTGCACTCCTTGCCCTCGTGTTATGATCAATTTCGTATGACATACCACATGAACAAGGAGGAAGTCACACTCAGTAAGCTTCAAGGACTTCTGAAGACTGCCGAAAGTGGTCTTAAGAGTAAGTCGGTTGCTACTCCTACTCCTACTACTACCCCTGTTTTGGCTATCGGGCAAGGCAAAGGGAAGAAGAAGAAGCACCCTTCGAAGGGTACCAAGGGAAAGTCCGTTGAAGGCTCCTCATCTGGAACCAAAGGTGGTTCTATCACTCCTTCTGCCATCCCTAAGGATACTGAATGCTTCTACTGTCAAAATAAGGGGCACTGGAAGCGAAACTGCCCAAAGTACTTGCAGGATGTCAAGGATGGGAAAGTGAAACCATCCCATGCAGGTATTTACACTATATTGTCTAATAACTCACCATATTCTAATTCTTGGGTTCTTGATACAGGTTGTGGTATTCACATCTGTTGTGACTTGCAGGGCCTAAGAAGAAGTGAGGATGTGGAGCACGGAAAGATAAACTTAATCATGGGGAACAAGAAGGTTGCACCTGTTACCAAGATTGGAGTTTATACTTTGTTGCTAGATAGTGGGTTAAAGTTAGATTTGAATAAATGTGTGTACTCGTCTGAAATGGCGAGGAATATTATTTCCTTTCATGCTTTGTACAAACAAGGTTTTACCTTTTCTTTTGATAATGAAGTTGGTAGTATTAATGCTTTCTTTAATAATATTCTTTATTTTAAAGCATTACCTTGTGATGGTGTGTATGAAGCTGTATCGGTTGTAGATAATTTAGGAAATAATGTATTATGTATTGATTCTTCTACTAGCTTGGATAAAGCATCTTTGTGGCATTGTCGTCTTGGACATGTAAGCAAGAAACGCATAGGCCAGCTCCAAAAAGATGGAGTCTTGGAGTCGTTCGACCTCAAGTCGGATGATAGTTGTGAGTCTTGTCTACTTGGAAAAATGACAAAATCACCCTTCACTGGTACTTATGCAAGGGGTGAGGGTTTGTTGGACCTTATACATACTGATGTATGTGGACCATTCAAAACCGCCACAAGGGATGCTAATCGCTATTATGTGACTTTTATTGATGATTTTAGTAGATATGGTTATGTCTACTTAATCAAACATAAGTCAGAAACTTTTGAAAGGTTTAAAGAGTTTAAACAGGAAGTAGAAAATCAATTGGGCAGGAACATTAAGATGCTTCGATCCGATCGAGGTGGTGAGTATCTTAGTACTGAGTTCCTCGACTATCTTAAGGAGTGTGGGATTGTCTCACAATTGACACCTCCCAGGACACCACAGCTGAATGGTGTAGCTGAGAGGCGCAATCGAACTTTGTTGGACATGGTTCGCTCTATGATGAGTCGAGCTTCGCTACCAATCTCTTTTTGGGGGTATGCCTTAGAGACTGCCGCCCACATCCTTAATCTAGTCCCTACAAAGAAGGTTGCCAAAACACCTCATGAAATGTGGACTGGGAAAGTTCCCAATCTAGACCATATCAAGATTTGGGGTTGCGAGGCTTTCGTGAGGCGCGAAACTCATGACAAGCTCGAACCTCGAAGTGAAAGGTGTATTTTCATCGGCTACCCACAAAAATCCTTTGGTTACCTCTTCTACAGACCCAGTGAGAATGTGGTCTTTGTAGCTAGGAGAGGAGTCTTTCGAGAGAGAGAATTTATAAGCCAAGGAGACAGTGGGAGGCAAATTGACCTTGAAGAAATTCAAGACTCAATTGGTGAAGGAACCTCAAACACTAGCAATCAACTTGAGGAAGAAATTCCTGTTGATCCAGCTGACGAGTCTGTACTTCCGAGGCGTTCCACAAGGGTTAGGAACACACCTGAGTTTTATTATGGATTTCATATTACTACGGAAGGTGATACATTTATCAGTGACAGTACACTGGTAAATCTGGATGAACCTAACAGTGTTAAGGAAGCCATGGCAGGCCCAGAGTCTGCTAAATGGAAGGAGGCTATGGACAGCGAGATACAATCCATGTATGACAATCAAGTTTGGAACTTGGTTGACAATGTACCAGGCCGTAAGACAGTCGGGTGCAAATGGATCTTCAAGAAGAAGACCGACATGGATGGGAAGGTGCACACTTATAAGGCTCGACTGGTTGCGAAGGGGTTTACTCAGACTCAGGGTATTGATTATGATGAAACCTTTTCACCAGTAGCAAAGATTAAGTCTATTAGGGTTATGCTAGCCATTGCTGCATTTCATGATTATGAAATATGGCAAATGGATGTCAAAACCGCTTTCCTTAACGAAAAGTTGGCTGAGGATGTTTACATGAATCAGCCAGAAGGTTTTGTCAGTGCAGAGTACCCCAATAGAGTGTGCAAGCTTGAGAAATCCATTTATGGATTGAAACAAGCATCTCGAAGTTGGAATCTTTGTTTCGATGAGAAGGTCAAAGAGTTTGGTTTCTCAAGAAGTGAAGATGAGTCCTGCGTGTATGTCAGAGCTAGTGGGAGTATAGTTAGCTTTTTGGTACTGTATGTGGATGACATACTACTCATAGGAAATGACATCCCAACCTTGCAGGAGGTTAAGTCCTGGCTTGGGAAGTGCTTTGCTATGAAGGACCTTGGAGAAGCTACCTATATCCTAGGGATAAGGATATTAAGAGAAAGGAGTAAAAGACTAATTGGACTTAGTCAGAGTATCTACTTGGATAAGGTGTTGAAAAGGTTCAACATGCAGAATTCCAAGAAAGGAGAATTACCGATCCAAAGCAATGCCAAACTGAGCAAGGCTCAGAGCCCGAGTACAGAAGATGAGATAGCTGAGATGAGTCGATTACCTTATGCTTCCGCTGTTGGTTCGATCATGTATGCTATGACTTGTACCCATCCTGATGTGGCCTTTGCTTTGAGCATGGTCAGCAGATATCAGGGGAACCCTGGCAAGGCTCATTGGACTGCGGTAAAGAATATTCTCAAGTAACTGCGGAGGACTAAGGATTGGATCCTTACCCTTGGTGGGAGTGATGACTTGAGAGTAGTAGGGTATAGTGATGCTAGCTTTCAGACTGATAGGGATAACTTCCGCTCTCAGTCGGGCTGGGTCTTTACCTTAAATGGAGGGGCAATCACTTGGAAGAGTTCCAAACAGGAGACTGTAGCTGATTCGACTTGTGAATCAGAGTACATAGCAGCGAGTGAAGCGGCAAAGGAGGCGATATGGTTGAGGAACTTCATCGGAGACCTTGGAGTTGTACCAGCTATTAAGGAGCCTATGGAGATTTTCTGTGACAGCAATAGTGCGGTTGCCTTAGCCAAGGAACCAAGAGATCATGGCAGATCCTGACACATTGACAGAAAATATCACTTCATAAGACACAAGATAGAAGAGGGACTCCTCATGGCAAAGAGGGTATCGTCAGATGAGAACCCTGCGGATCCCCTTACGAAGGGACTGACGAGGGTTAAGCATTTGCAGCATGCGAGGCGCATCGGGCTGAGGGACGATATTAGTTTTACAGATTAGATAATTTTTCTGAAACTTGTAAAATGTAATCGACGTTTGATGATGAATAAAATGTGTGATTTATTTATGAGTAAAGTGTTACTATCATTGTCAATTATTTACTATTGTTTCAGTTTTGCATGTTTTGACTTCCAGAATAATTAATTTATTCAAACTTCTACAATCAGTCATACGTCGGAAGTAGGTATGAATCAAGATTGTCATGAATTGGGTTTGTAGATGGCTAAAGGTGTTTAGACATAGCAATGGTTGCTACAACGTTCATGAGTGCTCATAAGTTATGAGTATTGGAATAAACCCACGCTCACTTGTATCACTTCATGGAATTTATCTCGAGTGATCGTGAGATGGTAATATCATATAAGTCTTCAAACCTAGAGATATGAGTTGTTACCTATGAATTGGTTGTGCATTGATTGCACGTAAACGCATCAGTAACTTGATGTTATAAAACGTGCCTTTGTGTGCAATTCAATAAGTAGTAGAACAAGCATATGAGTCGAAGTTTATCTGTTCCTTCTAGAAATAGAAGCGATATCTGGTCCCCTCGATGATTTTGTGTTGACCCATGTACCGAGCCCGGTCAGAACTAAATTGATGTGTTCAGTTAAGTTCTTTGTCAAACAAATCGGAAATCGAGAAACAACTGCTAGACAATAAGTAAGACATTGTTCCATGTATTTGTCCGGCTGATATCATGAGAGCAGAGGATTATATGATCACTTATCTAAAATGGCGCTTCATAGTTCACAAGAGTTTTCGAGAGCTACGATTGCCGGTTGGTTCCTGAAGTAATATAGGCAAATACAATTATTAGACTTATCCAAGTGGGAGTCTGTTGGATAAGGTGTCTAAGTCCATAACTTATTTGGTATATACTTGACCCGAAACTCGGGCCAAACCCGTTATGCCCTGCATACCCGGAAGCTACGCCTGGCGTACTCCACTGCAGCCCAAAACTCGACTTTAAGCTTTTAGACCAAACGTCCAAACCACTTTATTTGTAGCATCCCAAAAATTCAGAATAAAATTTTCATTTTTAAAAACACTTAAACCATACAATTGAGTTGTTCCAAAACCCGTTACAATGATTATATCATTTTAACATAATATTAAAATCATAAATATCCAATGCGGAAAACACCGGGGGATGTTGTACAGTCATGTGGGGCCTTTCCCTTTGCAACTGGGAGTACCTGAAACCATAAACACATAACCGTAATCACAAAGCTTAGTGAGTTTCTCCCAAAATACCACATACCATACATATCATTAGGCCTAGCCCGTAAATTAGGCCCAACTCGTAGTAATGGGCCTAGTAGCCCTTCCTAACCATTGGGCCCAGAGCAACATACAATTTGGCCTAGTCCGTCATACAATGAGCATATCCCACTTATGCAATTGGGCCCAACCGTACATGCATGTCAATGGGCCCATATCAATAAACAATGTGAGAGTTACAAAAACAATTAGCATCCTACATACACATTCCAGTGGGCCGGCATTGGTGTCTTTGACCTACGAATACAGTGAGGATACTCACCTTAGTCTGATGTTAAACAAATCACACACTCGAGCTGCTGCAACCACAGCTCCTCACACTGAACATTTCCAAAATCTATCCTACCTAATAATCAGGGTAATAACTCATAATAAATGGTCTTGATCATATTCTTATCATGCTAAGGGTAAAAATACCATTTTACCCTTCCCCTACTTGACCTATCTAACCATGGCCCAAACCCTAACTGACCCAAGGCCCAAAAATGGCCCAAATGGCCTTCTGTTGAGTACGCCATGCGTACCACCCCATTACGCCCAATGTATTAGGCTTCAACAGAAAGGAAACTCGGGTCAAACCCGTTATACCTTGCGTACCTGGAAGGTACGCATGACGTACTCCACTTCTGCCTAAAACTTGACTTTAAGCTCTTAATGCTTATAGATCAAACGTCCAAATCATATATCTTAATCTTGGGAAGGTCTTAACTGATAAAGTTGATAGCTTTAAGCTTTTGCATGGCTCAATGGGACCCAAAACTAAACCCTAGGTCCATAATTTCACCAAAGGACCAATAATTCATGTATGGGAGAAATATACCAACCAAGATTGAATTTTTTTTGACTTAATGACCTCATAAATGACTATAAATGATGCTAAAAGGTGTTGGATAAGGTGTCTAAGTCCATAACTTATTTGGTATATACTTGACCCGACCCGGCATGGTCCATTTGGGTTGCACTTCACCCAAACTAGTTATGGATAATTTTATGAGAGTTGTATACTTACGATTTATTAATATATTATAAGTTATAATATATTAATATAAAGTCATGTTACTTAATTAGTTTTAATCTTGGATTAATTATGAATTAATTTAGTGATTAAAAGGAAGACTAATTAAATCATGGGCTATTATATTTATATGGTGTGGGCTAACACTCATTTGGGAATGGGCTAAGCCTATATGGAAGTCCATGGATGATCCATGGAGCTTTTACCCATGGATCCTTGGAAGAGGAAAAGACATGGGTTATTAGGGTTTCACCCTAACCATGTACACTATATAAACAAGCTTATGTTGCATGAAAAAGACACTAATGTGTGTGTAAGTGTGGTGGCCAAAATCAAGAGTTAGCATACTCTCTCATATATTTTCCAAGTTTGTGGTGATTTGTGATTTCCATTTGAGGCATTCACATTATTGGTGCTTGGCTCTCAAACTCCAAGGAATCAACAATCAACAAAAGGTATGTAATTCATCTAGTTCCTTTATGGTTAAAAGTACCCCATGCCATGCTAGATAGGTTATAAACCTTGGAAAATAATATTTTGCATGTATCTTAGACAAACATAGATCCAAGGTTTAATAGGGTTGCATGTACACTTAGGAAGTGTTATGCTCAAAACCCAACAAAAGGTTATGGAGTAACTTGTACTCACACGATCCAAGCCATGGGACCAAAACATGCCCAAAACACAAACCAAAACTAGATCTACACTAAGGAACCATAAAGTTTGAAGCTTTATACCTCCAGAGGATGTAAGATGGAAAAACAAGTATGGATCCACAAGCTCCAAGCTTCCCAACACCTTTCCAATGGACTCCTTCTTTTTCAAAATGCACCAAAACACACAAAGTTTCACTTTCAGAGCTCAAAAACCTCACAAGGTGGCTAGGGTTTCGAAACGACTGCGGTGGGGAGAGTGGGGTTGAGTATGAAGAGGACTCAAGGGACTTAAGGTGTTTAAATAAGGTCTCAACCCTAAAATTTAGGGTTACACACTGCGGCTCTACGCGCTGCGTACTCTAGGTACGCCTAGCGTACCTCCCTACTTCAGAACAACCATCAAGTGTTCGAATCGGAACACATATCGCAATGATTACCCAACCCCCCTGTTCGCATCTAATCACATTATGATACTCCCTTTTCGCATCCATACACCTCCATTCACATCCAACACCTCCATTCGCATCTGCTTGCATCCAGATACTCCCTTTTTGCATCCAAACACCTCCATTCACATCCAATCTCATCCAACACCTCCATGCACATCCGATAGCATCCAGATAATCCCTTTTTCCATCCAAACACAACATTCACATCCAATCGCATCCAACACTTCCATTCGCATCTGATCGCATCCAAACACTCACTTTTCACATCTAAACACCTCATCTTTTCCAATAGTCAAACTTTTGACTCTTTAACACCTCATATCAATCAATATTGGAAAAATGGGTGTTACAACTCTCCCTCACATAAATTATATTTCGTCCTCAAAATCATTCCTTACCAATTCTTTTGTCATACTATCCGATCTATATAAAGCTTCTTGAAATCCAGTGAGTAACCATCACTACTCTTCCTAAAATCTGAAAACCCAATATCATGTCTGACTTCTAGACATACAAAATCATTCTGAATCACAACCATATTGACTCGACTCTGCAAAGTAGACCAAAAACTCCCCCAACCCAGAGTCATTTTGTTGATCACTAGAAAACAGAACTCCTGGGCATTCACCGATCCCGATAACCTTGCACCTGAACAGAGGGGCGACTCCTAACATGAGCCTCAAGCATTTATGCCAAACCAACACCTCAGTCTCCTCTTGCTGACCAACAGTCGTATCTTCGATCTAACTAAGATCTCATTGGCCTCTTACTTACCTGACAACTAATCAAAGTATCAGAAATCCAACCAGTTGCTGAAACTGACAGCCTCTCATACAAACCGATCTACGAGACTCCAATCAAAACTCTAACTGCTACAAGTCATCTGAGCCTAAGTACGATACGAATTCCATCCGTTGATCACAGATTCATCCCACTCTAAAGGCGATCTAACACCCTAATTGATATGTGCATATCCATATATATATATATATATATATATATATATATATATATATATTACATCATATCTTAATACTTTTAGCTATAATTATGTTTATTATAGAACAAAATGTACTTATTATGTTTAATATTTTTTATGTAGTGTAAAAGACATGCTCATAAGCACTATGGAAGCTGGAAGCAGGAAAATACGAGCTTAGGCAAGAAGAAGACACAAAAAGAATTTTTTTGGATAGCTTGACCCCTCGTCAGTGTTTTGACCATATCTCATGACTCGTAACTCCGATTGACGAGATTCAAAATGTTCTAGAAACTAGACACAATTTCGTATGACCTTAATGTTTTGAGAAAAGTATGATTCCAACCACCACGACGTGGTGAATGGAATCTTCATGATTCTTGACGCTGGCTTGGGGAATACGGGATAAACACGAGGACCACGACGTGGTGCCTTTACCACGTCGTGGTGGTGCGGTTTTTGTTATATATATATATCTTGGACATTAGGTCGATTCCAGAGAGAGAGGGTTGAAGCCTGCGACTATTAACGAAAACATACCCTTCCAAGACCCCTTTGAGGGCAGAATTCAACTAGAGATCAAAGGATAAAGAGATTGGAGCAAGGATTCGCATCTACACATTCAGTTTGCCTAGTTTAATCATGATTAGTTTAGTTTTCCTTATGTTTATGTGTTGTCCAGCTGTGATTATGGGCTAAAAACCTTTGCTTTCGTTTAGTTAGATGAAACCTAAAACTATGAGTTAGTTTCTTACTTTATGGATTATATGAATTTGGTTTATGCATGTGTTTGATTATCATTACCTAGCATGTTAAAGTTTGTAACTCTGTTGCTTAATTTCAAGTGTAGTGTAGCTTAGTGACCATTAAATTACATGAACTTAATTACATAGTGATTTAGTGACCATTAAATTGCTAGAGCTAGGATCGACCAAATCTTAGATAAGTAATAAAAGTAACAAATTTAGATGTGTTGGAGAACATAGTTGTGACCATAATTGTGTTTGCTTAGATTAATCTTACATAGCCCAATTATAATTAATAACTAATTCTGTGTTTTCTTGAGTAGGACCTTACAAAGTAGTACATGAACTGGTGAAAATATTAGTAGATTGGATCAGATCGCTAATTACATAACAATTGGTAACCAACTTAATTAATCCATAAATAATAACTAAGCATAGGAAAAGGTAGATTCGAAACTAAACGAAAGTGTTTTTATTATCTTGATTACATCCGTTTTTAGTTAAGAGTTAGTTTTAAGTTAATCTGAACTTGTAAAATCAGATAAAAACCCCCCACTTTTAGTTGTTTTTTCTTAGTTTAACTTTTAGTAATTATTTTATTAATTAAATACCGTTCCATATGATCGACACCCGACTTACCCAAGTTATACTATAATCTGACTAGGTACACTGCTGATAGGTGCATAGTTAGTATAAGTTTGTTAGGTTGTAAATTTAAAAGTTGATTAGTATATTTTGTGCACATCAAGTTTTTGGCGCCGTTGCCGGGGAACGGCTTATTTGATTATTATTTTAATTGCTTTTAGTTATTCGATCCTTTTTGTGGGGTAAAAACCACAAAAAGTTACTTTTGTTTCATTTGTTTATTTTAGTTTTTTTCTCTTTGAGACGCAACCACGTTGTGGTAATCTTCACCATGTCGTGGTCTCGCTTAAGTTAGTTTTTCGTTTATTTGTTTTTTGTTCCTACTACGCGTGTTTTTCTAGTTTTATCTTAGCATGAAAAAAATGGGGGACATCACGACCATGTCAATGGAAGAGTATAAGCGACATATAAGGAACGACAACAGATGGGGTCTTGATCCACCAAAAATCTCAGCCACTACAAAGTTTGAACTACCAGGACATATTCTTGGCATGCTATGTAACATCCAAAATTTTACACCAAATTTAAACTTTTTCAATCATAAATAAAACCAAATAGTATTTGTTTACAAAATGTTTTCAATCATTATTCATCAGAGTGTCCCAATAACTAGATCATAAGGATGAGGAGCGGTACGGTCACGCCTTCGCCTTGCCATGATCTCCTGAAGTACCTGAAACAATAAACTGAAAACTGTAAGCCCGAGGGCTTAGTGAGCTACCCCCAAAATACCAAGACCACACTGATAATACCATATCAATCACCAATAAACCTCAACATGCATATTGGACCTTTGGCCTGACTGGACCGCCCTGCAGGGCCTACAGTCTATCTGAATCTGTCCCGAGCCTTCGGCATGACTGGACCCCCACGCGGGCCTACGTCTCCCCGGACCGCTCATAGGGTGTGTTGGCCTTCAGCACAAAGCAGGACCGCCTCAACCCAAGCAACAAGCAAATAACCATGTACGCATAACTAACATATACTGGCATATACAAACATCAAACATATCTATCTCACTGATCACCAAACATAGCAATCTCTCATAACTAGAGCACTGACCTAGCAGGTCACTAACATATCAATCCCTACGGATCATAAGAGCATAACATACTATCTATCCTGATTTCGATCTAACAGATCATATCCACATGTAGCATACCATAACAATAACAACTAAAGGGCCGACCTTGGTGCCTTAGACCCTATCGATATAGTGAGGATAACTCACCTTGCGAATGCCGACATGGTAGATAAACTTCAACCCTCGGATCACTGCCACAAACTCCACCACCTATTACCATAGAATAACCATACCCATAAGTTCCCAACTTTTCAAGGTACCCCATAAGCCAAATAATCAAACCCTGGTCAAAGTCAAAGTCATCAGTCAAGGTCAACAGTCCATGTTGACCTTGACTCGCCGAGTACCCTCGGCTACTCGCCGAGTTCCTTGTAGTACTAACCCACTCGCCGAGTCACCTGAGTGACTCGTCGAGTTCCTTCGGTTTACGATCGAAACCCTAAGGCCACTCGTCGAGTTTCCTTCTTGCAACTCGACGGTTTCACGCGCATACATAAATTGGGGAAACCTCAACCGACTCGCCGAGTTGTTCATCCACTCGTCGAGTCCACGACAATCTTCATCGGACTCGCCTAGTTGTTCTTCCAACTCGCCGAGTTCATGCCTATCTTCATATGACTCGCCGAGTCGACCATGCAACTCGCCGAGTCCCTTCAGTCCTTTTTGCCATACAGACTCATTTGAGCCATGCAGCGGCTCCAAACTACAGATCCAAGCTTCTAAGGCATGCTTTTCACGTAAAGTTGCAAACTTTACGTGCATGCATAGCTACAAAGGCTCTTAATGTCAAATCCAAGCTCTCAATGGGGGGTTTCATACTCAAACAGGCTTCATACATGACCAAATTCGAAGCTTTATGACTCTAGAACCCAAGAAGGGTACAGATCTGAAGTTACAATTTCAGATCTAGCTCATATCCCACATTACCATCTCAACCAAACCATAAAAACCCTAGATCTCAACCAAAAGAGGTCTAGAAGAAAAATGAAGAAAAGGTGACGACTTGATACCTCCAAATGATGCTATCTGAGGTAGATTTCTGATTTCCCACCCTTCCTTGCTCCTAGCCTTTTGTTCTCCAAGCTCTTCTTCTCACAAGATCTCCTCTCCAAAGCTTTAGACACACAAGAATGAAGCACCACACGAACTAGGGTTTTCTGAGCTCTCAAAGGACTGCAAAGAGGCCAAAGGAGTCTTATGTTCCTTTAAATAGGGTGCAAAACCCCGGGATTTAGGGTTTCATCTGCCAGCTCCTACTCGTCGAGTCCCTTTATGGACTCGGCGAGTAGGCCACTAAGTACGCGAACCAACCCGCTGCTACTCGACGAGTAGGACAACCAACTCGTCGAGTAGGCCTTGAAACCAATTAAATTCTTATTTAAACAATACCTGAGAGTCGGGGCGTTACATGCTAAAAGATCTACCTTTTTATGGGAAGGAGAACGAGGATGCTTATGAGCATATAGAAGAGGTGGTGGAGATTTCACATTATTTTAATGCGCCAAACGTGAGTAAAGATGCTGTGATGCTTCGACTTTTTCCCGTCACATTGAAGGGAGAAGCTAAGGAATTGTTAAAATCACTTCCCTTTGGAGCAATCACGACATGGGCTGAATTTAAGACTGAGTTCATCAACCAGTTTATTCCTCCTTCAAAAGTTGCAAAGCTTAAAAGAAACATCCAGAATTTTCAACAATTAGAGGGGGAGTCATTATACGAAGCTTGGGAACGTTACAAGAGATTGTTATGACATTGCCCTCAACATGATTTCAATGTGCAACAAGAAATCTCGATATTTTATGATGGAGTCAGTGTGTGCACTCGTCAACTTCTAGACTCACAAGGGCCCATGACAAAGAAGAATCCGACAACAAATAAAGCTTTGATTGAAGAATTCGCTAAGCATTCAAGAGAGTATCACAACTCAATGGAGGATTTCACTAGAGGAAAGTCAAGTAAAGATGGAGGTCAAGATACTATCAGTGCTGTAATTGCAAAGCTCGATGCAATGGAAGAAAAGATCACAAAAATGGGTGGATCAATTCATGATAGATGTGGAGCTTGTGGAGGACTTCATTCTACAAGGGATTGTGAGGTGGAGTACACGAGAGAACGAGATGTGAAAGAAATTCAAGAACTTAAGCATGATCTATACCAAATTGAGCAAGTCCAATCAGAGAAAATATCTGCTCTCGAGTCAATGTTATTTAGATTCATGGAAGCTAGCGAAAAACGACATCATGCTACAGACGCAATACTTAGAGAACAAAAAGAATCTATTTTAAGTATCTGTACACAAGTGGTGAAATTAACAAGGCTTGTACAGGAAAAGCTACCGGATTCACCTTCACGAAAAATCGAGTCAATTCAAAATGATCAAGCCATGGCCGTTGATACAGAAGAAGAAGAAGATGAATTGGTGCATATGAAGGACCTTAAAGAGGAGTCTAATCAGTCACTCGAAGTAAAAAAGAAAGAAGAAGAAGAAGAAGAGTATCGTGAAGCTTCCCAGTCGCCACGACATGGAGGCAATAGTGCCACGTCATGGGCAATAAAAGAAGATGATGATTTTTCTGTTGTTGAGCCGTATCGACCACCTCTTCCTTTCCCATCTCGTGCCAATGAAAATTTGGTGAAGCAAGGAAACACAATGTTCATGGAGCATAAAAAACTTAAAGAGAAATTGGAAAAAGAAGAAAAGCATTCGAAACCTCCAGTTTCAACGCTAATGATTTTTGAGGTATTTGCTTTTACAAGACCACCAGATCAAGTCACAGAGCTGATTGAAGAAAAAGAAGAAGAGAGTGATGAGTCTCATTTTGACAAGAAAAACCCGGAAAGAGACAAGACAAAAGCTAAAGACACGAGAATGAAGAAAGAACCCAAGCGGAAACATAAAGAAGATGTCAAGCCAACAATATAAGAAAGTTCAAGAAAGGCATTCAATAGAAGGGTTGCTTACAAACGAGTAAGGTTCACGATGAAGGAGAACGGGGAGGTTACACTTCCACCTGACACAACATAGAGTGGGAAGGAGTCCGGCTCACGAATCTTCAAAAAGAAGCGCTTCTCGGGAGGCAACCCGGTTTTTATGAGTTTGCATTTTCGTTTCCTTTTGATTTGTTTTAGTTTTTAATTTTTAATTTTTAGTTTTTTTTAGTTTAACCGAATTATGATGTGTTTCTCTAGTTCTTGATCTTATTTTGTAGCGTTAAACGAAAGTGAAGGAGCTTAATTTGAAGAAGCCGTGCGATTTTTTGAAGATCATAATTGAAGAACAAGTTTTTGAATAAGTGTGGGGTTCCCACATAATGAAGAGAAAAGCATTTTGAAGTATATTTACTGAAAAGAAGAGTGGGAATGGTCTTACACATCACAAAGAGTCGATGCCCACCTGTTTCAATCTTAGAAGATTATCTGAGAATACACGATGGCGTGGCGTTGCTTTCCCACCTCGTGGCATCAGTTCATCACATTTTTCAAGAATAGTCATTTGATTTCATTAGATCCGGCACATTTGCATTCACAAGAAGAAGGTCCAAAAGTACTGTTTCCAGCAATTATACAAGATGTTCAAGTTTTCCACACTTTCAGAGTCAATCTCGCCACTACTACCCCAAGGGGAGTCTGTTCATTTTTCTCATTTTTATTGCTTTATATTATTTTTTAAATACAATGAGGGCATTGTATGTAATAAGTGTGGGGTAGGGGGTCGAAGAAGTAAATTGTTAGAAAAATTAAAAATTTAGAAATAGATATGAAATAATAATCTAAAAATTGAATCTAGTGATAATAGTTTAAACTTAAGTTGCTAGTGTTGCGTGGGATGATCCGATGAGAGCTCAAATGTTTACCTGAGCCAACATATGTTATAGTATATTTGTGGCTTCCCATTCCTAGTGAAAAGCCATGAGATATGAAAGGTAATCTGGTAGTTTATATGCATAATATGTTTTGCAGCATGTACCTGAAATCTATTCAGGAGAGCTTATGTAGTCATTGCACTTAGACTAATACCTCTAACCAATAAAGGTTGAAGTTAAGCTCCCTAGCTTAAGCATGTAGGATTTGAGCGGAAAAAGTGAGATATATGTTTAAAAAAAAAATAGAGCGAAATTACAAAAAAAAATGTTGTAAGAATTTTGGAGCTATCAAGTATGAAGATCAAAAGATCAAAATTCCGAAGAATCAAAAGTTGAAGATACCAAAAATCAAACAAAAAGGAGGTGAATTAAAAGAAATCAAAGACCAAATATTCAAAGAAGTGAAGAATTCCGAGAGCTCCATTGTGGTATCAAAAGTTGTAATTTTTCTAGACTATGTATGCTTGGGTAGCTTAACAAAAATACCTTGAGGTTAAGAAAGATTTCTGAGGATTGATTCAGAGGGTTGCAAAAACGAGTGTCCTATAAGTTAAGGGGTGAAGGTTCATAAGGATTGTGAGTATTTAGGATTGGGAAATTTTTAGGAACCTTAGACACAAATATGCGCATTGAGGTCTTGGTATAATGGCTGAGTTCAAAATGGATTGTCTTATATGATATTGGTGATGAAAGTTAGACTTAAAAAATTAGTTTGCTTGGGGGCAAGCAAAGGTTAAGTGTGGGGTATTTTGATATGTGCATATCCATATATATATTTTACATCATATCATAATACTTTTAGCTATAATTATGCTTATTATAGAACAAAATGTACTTATTATGTTTAATATTTTTTATGTAGTGTAAAAGACATGCTCAGAAGCACTATGGAAGTTGGAAGCAGGAAAATACGAGCTTAGGCAAGAAGAAGACACAAAAAGAATTTGTCTGGACAACTTGACCCCTCGTCAGTGTTTTGACCATATCTCATGACTCGTAACTCCGATTGACGATTCAAAATGTTCTGAAAACTAAACACAATTTTGGACGACCTTCATGTTTTGAGAAAAGTCTGATTTCCAACCACCACGACGTAGTGATCCCACCACGACGTGGTGAATGGAATCTTCGCGATTCTTGACGCTGGCTTGGGGAATACGGGATAAACACGAGGACCACAACATGGTTCCTTTACCACGTCGTGGTGGTGTGGTTTTTGTTAACTATATATATCTTGGACATTAGGTCGATTCCAGAGAGAGAGGGTTGAAGCCTGCGACTATTAACGAAAACATACCCTTCCAAGACCCCTTTGAGGGCAGAATTCAACTAGAGAACAAAGGATAAAGAGATTGGAGCAAGGATTCGCATCTACACATTCGGTTTGCCTAGTTTAATCATGATTAGTTTAGTTTTCCTTATGTTTATGTGTTGTCCAGCTGTGATTATGAGCTAAAAACCTTTGCTTTCGTTTAGTTAGATGAAACCTAAAACTATGAGTTAGTTTCTTACTTTATGGATTATATGAATTTGGTTTATGCATGTGTTTGATTATCATTACCTAGCATGTTAAAGTTTGTAACTCTGTTGCTTAATTTCAAGTGTAGTGTAGCTTAGTGACCATTAAATTACATGAACTTAATTACCTAGTGATTTAGTGACCATTAAATTGCTAGAGCTAGGATCGACCAAATCTTAGATAAGTAATAAAAGTAACAAATTTAGATGTGTTGGAGAACATAGATGTGACCATAATTGTGTTTGCTTAGATTAATATTACATAGCCCAATTATAATTAATAACTAATTTTGTGTTTTCTTGAGTAGGACCTTACAAAGTAGTACATGAACTGGTGAAAATATTAGTAGATTGGATCAGATCGCTAATTACATAACAATTGGTAACCAACTTAATTAATCCATAAATAATAACTAAGCATAGGAAAAGGTAGATTCGAAACTAAACGAAAGTGTTTTTATTATCTTGATTACATCCGTTTTTAGTTAAGAGTTAGTTTTAAGTTAATCTGAACTTGTAAAATCAGATAAAACCCCCCCACTTTTAGTTGTTTTTTCTTAGTTTAACTTTTAGTAATTATTTTATTAATTAAATACCGTTCCCTGTGATCGACACCCGACTTACCCAAGCTATACTATAATCTGGCTAGGTACACTTCCGATAGGTGCATAGTTAGTATAAGTTTGTTAGGTTATAAATTTAAAAGTTGATTAGTATATTTTGTGCACATCACTAATCAAGCCAATTTCTACTGGGTTTAACCCCTAATATCATAACCAAATGGGCCTCGCCCATGGATCTCACCCAATATACATAATCGAGCGGGCCTCACCTAATCTACATAAGCGAACGAGCCTCACCCATAGGTCTCAACCACTCAAAGGCTATACAAACCCAAGAACATTGACATAAATCCAACAATCTTCATTACAAACAATGAGTGGTCAACCAATAAAATGGTCCGACTTGACCCATGCCTGCATTGTGATCCTCCTACAGCCCAACAACCACTCCTGCTATGACCTATGTCATACTGAAGAATGCTACGTCTCCATCACAGATCTACAACACTTCCCTGACAGCCTATCAACCTTGTGTAAGCTACTGCTACCTGTAATCTTATAACACTCCATAACAGCCATGGGCCCAACCCATGGTCTTGCCCTCCATCTACCAAAACAGACCATAATCAATCAATCATGAGTCAAAACTACATCCGACTATACCCAATTAGGTGTTCGGGGTCATGTTTCGAACCCCAAAGCCTTTATTAGACAAGGACATGAAGAGAAGCTCTAACACAACCCTCGACCCGAATCTAATCACATATCCACCATTCGCCACGACTAATGCGCCACCCATTCAACGAAAGGTCCTGAATCCCCCCATTCTTGTGCAAACCTCAATCCAGACCGCCACTTGAACTGGATCTCCACTTGACTAGGGTATGAAACTCATCCTTATTCAACCCCTATAACTACTCCCGATAATCCAAACGGTTCTCCCTCTCTTGGATTCAATTGCGCTCTGCTACCCTTGCTAATGACAACGAATGTTAAACCTTTCACCGGAATGGATGGATCACCAATCCAACAACCCATTTGCCAAAAGATCGAGGCATTCCGAAAATCTCCAACAGATATAATTTAAATCCTTTTGACAATCCCAGTGTCTGAACAAACCCATGCGGCCAATTCATCATCTACACTCTAGAGTGATGGGTCACTACTGCTCTTGCCCTACAAGTAGTATCGATCGGATCAGAAGCCTATCAATAATCATATGACATCCACCCAGAGCGACACAAGCACTTCAAAACTCTAACTTCGTTGTCCTAGAAGGGGACAACCAACTTCAATTAGATATTTTCCTTAAAGCTCCTGATGTAAGCACCACCCTCAAAATCCTGAAAACATCAACCTGGCAACAACTCCCTTACACCCCACAACTCTCTTGATTTCCAATAATCAACTAACTTTCACTGCAACTCCCTCTGACCCATTGTGCTAAACTAACACGTTGATCCGACTATTGATCCTATGAGCAGGACCCCTAACATTCTTTTTCTTTCCAAAAAGATTACCAATTCCTCAGTTTGAGTTCAGACACACCCGAGAGCATGCCCAAATTCTCAAACCAAGGCTCTGATACTAACTTGTAACATCCTAAAAATTCAGAATAAAATTTTCATTTTAAAAAATATTTAAATCATACAATTGAGTTGTTCCAAAATCATTTACAGTGATTAAATCATTTTAACATCAGAGTAAAATAATAAATTGCCAATACGGAAAACGTTGGGGGATGTTGTGCGGTCACGTCGGACCCTTCCCTTTGCAATCGGAAGTACCTGAAACAATAAACACATAACCGTAAGCACATATCTTAGTGAGTTTCCCCAAAAATACCACATACCATACATATCATTAGGCCTAGTCTGCACATTGGGCCCAACCCATAATAATGGGCCTAACCCTTCCTAACCTTTGGGCCCATCCCAACATACAATTGGGCCTAGCCCATAATACAATGAGACTAGCCCACTCATGCAGTTGGGCCCATCCCTACATGCATGTCAATGCCCCCAACCCAATATATAATGCGAGAGTCACAAAGACAACTAGCATTCTACATAACATATTCTAGTGGGCCGACATTGGCGCCTTCGACCCACGAATATTGCAAGGAGATTCACCTCAATCTTATGATAAAAAAATCACACACTCGAGCTGCTGCAACCACAGCTCCTCACACGGAACATATCCAAAATCAATCCTAATTAATAATGAAGGTAATAACCCATAACAAATGTTCCATATCATATTCTTATGATGCTAAGGTTAAAAGACCATTTTACCCTTCCCTTACTTGACCCATCAAACCATGGCCCAAACCCATATTAACCCGTAGCCCAAAAATAGCCCAAATGGCCTTCTGGTGAGTACGCCATATGTACCACCCCGTTATGCGCAACGCACTGGCCTTCGACAAAAAGGGAACTCGGGCCAAACCCGTTACGCCCTGGGTACCTGGAAGGTACGCCTAGCATACTTCATTGCTGCAAAGAACTTGACTTTAAGCTCTTAATGCTTTAAGACCAAATGTACAACTCATGTATCTTAATATTGGGAATGTCTAAATTGATAAAGTTGACAGCTTTAAGCTTTTGCATGGCTCAATGGGACCCAAAACTAAACCTGTAACGACCCAAAAATTCTTCTGTCAACGAGATTAGTTTCCGTCCCACGAATATTTATTTGTGTAGGATTATTTTGGTTTTATGATGATAAAATAAAATAAGGGTGCATACATTTGTATTTAAGGCGAGGGGGTTGAAGTGTAATTTTAAGAAACTTTATTTATAAAAAAAAGTGAGTAAGGGTTAAAATAATTAATAGGAAATAAGTTAAGGGGTAAAATATGAAAAATTGCTTAATATAACCTCTAAGTTGATAAACGTGCGAGAACTTTGATGGATTCCGATTATTTATTCCGTCCCTTTAGCTACGTGCGACTTATGAAGGGTAGGTCGGTTTTGTTTTGGTGGGCTGCTATTACTCGCTCGATTTTGTGCAGCTAGGTAAAAAAAATATAGATTTTTAAGGAGGTATACAAGGAAAGAGATCGGGAAGCAAAGGCAAAGGCATGGCTGGTGCTTGAAGGTTTCAATGAAGCATCAAGGTCCGGAATTCTCTGGTAAGATTCTTACTTCCTCTCGTAAATGGGGTTATCATGCATGTAGTTGTGGTCGGTCTTGGGAAGCAAACTCGAGTGTACGTGTGCGATTTTGTGCATTTTGTTTCCTTCTTTTCCATGATTTTCTGTGGGTTTTCTTGCTGTCCAAGGGCTGGTATGAATTATCCATAAGGCTCTCTAAACAGCCCCTAAACGCCTTGATATGTGGGTAGTTATGATGTTGTTTGGACTAGCAAAGTTTGTGTCAAAAGTCTAGCTTGAAAGTCCTCACAACTCTTGATAGTATTGTTTGTATTTTTGGTCTTCAAAACCATGACTTGGAGGCTGAAATAAAAACTTTGAATACTACTTAATGTGTGTCTAAAGTTCACTCAAAGTTCATCCTTACATGTATCTTGATTTTGAACTAATAAAAGTCTTTCTTGGTGTATGTAGAATTTTGGTGTTTGGTGTATAAGGGCATCCTACTTTCAATCATCTTTTAGTCAATTCTTGGTCTTTTCATAAACCACTTAATTGATGTTTTAATACCTTCATTCAAGCTTTTGGTGTGTTAAATCGTGTGGCTTTAATCCTTTGTCCAAGGTCATGAATCATATGGTGATTTTTGGCAATTACTGGAAATCTACAGAGCAACTTTGCCCCATCTTGCTAGGGCTGTAGCTGCGAATATAAGCAGAATTGGCTGATACCCCTCTCTAGATAAAATGTAGGAAATTGAGTCTAGTTTTCAGAAAGTCCAAATTCATCTCAATCGGAGTTATGAACTCGGTTTTATGCCCAAAACACTGAACGGGGGTCGGGCTGAGAAATTATAAAAATATGACAAAATTGCAAAAATGGTCCCTGTGGTTTGCCGATTTCTGTGGGTAAGGTCCAAAAAAAAGTTTGCTAGCAAAAAACGTCCTTATTTGATGTTTGAGCTGTGGATTTGGTCCCTGCCTCTAACTGCCGTTAGAGGCATTCCGTTTTCTTCCTCACGTGCCATGCACACGAGGGTATTTTTGTCTTTTCATTTATGGGACCAAAATTGCAATCTAATTTCTCTATTTAACCTCGACTTAAACCCATCTTCCCCAACGACTCTTTCTGCGAAAATGGTAACAATTATATGCTTCTGTGGCAATAATTCTGTGTTGCGCACGTCGTGGAATCCACTCAATCCAGGCCGACGCTTCTACGCATGCCCTCTACCGGTAAAGTAGCGTTCTAATTTTTGTAACCAAACACCTTATTGTTGCCCTAATTTTGTGTGCTTCGTCTTTGAAAGGACTCAAAATGTCGATTCCTTGGATGGTTTGATCCACCAATGTGTGATCGTGCTAAGGCTATCATTCCTGGTCTACTGAAGAGCATGAACAATTTGAAGCTTTCAGTGAAAGAGTTAGAAGATGAAAATCAGAATTTGAGGTTTTACCTGAAGATGACAGTGAAATAATTAGAAGATGAAGTTTGTAAATTGAAGTTCTACTTGTGGTGCAGTTGGATTTTTTTTCTTGTTTTCTGGATGTGGAATTAGGGATTAGGGTTAAGTTCTGCCTGTGGTGCTAAGGTTTTTTTTTGGGAACTTATTGTTTTGATGAATAGGCCTTTGTATACTATAATGGTCATTTCATGAACCTTGTACCTCGAATTATAATGTATGGAATATTATCTTATTTAACTGTTGTTATTGTAGAGACCGCAATGGTAATACAATACAAGAAATGGTAATAAGAAATGTACAATACCATTTTGGAACTTACTTAGTGTTTTTGAATCATAACATATAATCCAAATAAGTCAATGCAAATTACAATACCATAGCACATAACCAAAAGCAATTGTCATTACCATATCCAAGACTAACAAAAAAGAAGCAACCACATGAGTTTTGGAATTGCAAAATAACTTAACATACTAACCACTGTTAAAACAACCAACATACAAATTAGACCAAAAGATGATTTAAGAACTTAAAATTACACTTGACCATACGAACTACTCTTGACCATGACCCTCATTAGCCCCTCCACGCTCCTGTTGACCTGCACCTTGACCTTTACATGTCCTTTTGTTGTGTCCTTTTTGTTTGCATTTACCACAAGTGACACTCCCAAATTTCCTACTAAGCTTCTCCACTTCTTTGGATCCTTGAGTTTTACTTTGACTTGCTATGACACTTTCAATTTGACTAGACTTTTCCTTTTGGCTCATTCTCTCCTCCATGGACCGTCTTCTTTTCTTCTTTGGCCTGCTAGACATTTTGTGGTGTGGCGGTGGGATAATTCTAGTGGGACAATCACTTTTAGGCGACATTGACCTGCCTTTTATGGGTTCAACTTTAAAGTCATATACAGCCTTCCAAGTATCTAGTAAATAAAGTTTATGTACCCAAGTGTACAGCTCCCTTACCCTTTCCCCGTTGTCTGTCATCTCACTCCAAGTAGCTATGGCATGCCTGCAAGGGATTCCTGTCAACTCCCATTTCCTACATGTGCATGCCATGTGGTTAATGTCCACAACATGTTGATCATTCCATGGTCCAGCTACCTGATACTTTCCACCACCATTCCACCTTGCAATATACTCAGCTGCTTGTAGCTCATTCTTCTTTAACAATTTGGTTGCAGTAGGTGTGAGAGGACCTTGGCATTTCCTTTGCTCTTTAACCACATTGCAAATCCTCTTCATTAGATATTCCCTTATAAATTCCAAGCATGTAATTATTGGCTTGTCCCTTCCTTTCTCCAACTTACCATTCAGAACTTCACACATGTTATTCAGAAGCACATCTACCTGCATAATTCACAATTAAATCAGTGGCCAATCAAAAAAAGTTGCATATCAAGTAATATCATCAATTTTATTTACCTGTAAAATGGATTCTTGCCCAATGCATTGGTGGTATTTGATTCAACCAATCATGTGTAGCCCTTTCATACTCAGCTAACTCCCTCATTGTAGATTGAAACTCTTGAATTGTGGTTGCCGTTGCACACCTCCAAATAAACTCCTTGTACTCCCTAGCTCTCCACTGTTTCCTCATGTTTTCATGTATGTGTCTTAAACAATACCTATGCTCTGCATTTGGATATAATTGTGCTATAGCAGGTATCACACCCTAAAAGTAAATATAAGATTGAATCAATACATGTTAATTATAATATTGTAAAGAATTATGCATAAATAAAGAATTACCTTTTGCCTATCACTGATAAATGTGAAGTTAGAATTAGACCCCATCTCCAAATCATCCCCTAGACATTCCAAGAACCTTTTCCAACTTGCAGTATTTTCAGATTCTACTATGGTATATGCAAGTGGATAAATACCATTGTTGGAGTCTAAGCTTACAACTGTCAATATCTGCCCATGACAATGACCTTTCATAAAGGCACCATCTAGACCAAGAAGGTCCCTCATACCAGCTTTAAACCCCAACTTCAGTGGGACTAAAAATATGTAAATTCTCTTAAACTGCCTAGTCGCCAAGTGTAACGCCCCGATTCTCAGGTATTGATCTATATAAGAATATTCTTGATTTAAAGGTCTACTCGACAAGTGGGTTGCCCTACTCGTCGAGTAGCAGCGGGTTGGCCCGCGTGTTTTAAGTGACCTACTCGCCGAGTCCAAGAAGGGACTCGACGAGTAGGAGCTGGAGGATGAAACCCTAATTTCTGGGGTTTTGCACCCTATCTAAGGATCACTTATTCCCCCTAGCCTCTCTTACTGCCTCCCTCGAATTCAGAAACCCTAATTTGTGCTTTCCCTCTATTTTTTGTGTGCTTTTATCTTGAAAGAAGATTCTTGGAGTAAAGAGCTTGGAGTTCAAGAAGTTTGAAGCAAGGGGCTGTTGTAGATCCGGATTCTTCTCTGTCTTGGCATCGTTTTGAAGGCAACAAGTTGTTACCTTGACTCTCCTTTGGTTAGATCTCTTCACTTATGGATTTAGAGCCCTTTTTGGGGTTTTGTGGTGGTTCTCCGATTTGGGTCAAGATCTGAGGTTGCAACCTCAGATCTGGACTCCTTTAGCCCCTCATTGTCATAAAGTTTCAGTCTTTGTCAAGCTATGACCTTTCCCTTACCTTAAGCCACCCCTTTAGCTTGTTTTGGGGCATTATCATCTTGCATGCACGTAAAGTTTGCAACTTTACGTGATAAACATGCCCTAGGAGCTTAGATCTGCAATATGGAGCCTTTGCATGGCTTAGAAAGCACCTGTAAGGATGAAGGATTGAAAGGACTCGACGAGTCGCAATGTAGACTCGGCGAGTCATATGAAGATGGTCATGAACTCGACGGGTTGGATGAACAACTCGGCGAGTACAATAAAGATTGTCGTAGACTCGGCGAGTCAGTAGAGTGACTCGGCGAGAGGGTTAGTTATGCAAGGAACTCGGCGAGTGTCTAGTTGCACTCGACGAGTTCAGGTCAACATGGATTGTTGACCTTGGCAGTTGACTTTGACGTTGACCATAGTTTGACTTTTGGACTTTTGGGGGCATTTTGGGAACTTATGAACATGGTTGTATGGCGATTATAGGTGGTGGAGTTTTTGGCAGTGATCCGAGAGTGTGGGCTTATCTTTCGAGTCGAAAATTACAAGGTGAGTTATCCTCAGTATACTCAAGGGTCTAAGGCACCAAAGCCGACCCTTTGGACTGTTATCTGGTTATGTTATGCTAGTATGATCTGTTAGATCGGTATCCTAGAGGGTAGGATAATATTATATGATATGTGGTATGAGCTGTTAGATCGGTATCCTGGTAGATAGGATGGTATTGTGCTATGTGGTATGATCTGCTAGATCAGTGTTGTCTATAGACTGTTATGTAATTATCAGTTATATGTGCGCATGTTTGTTTGGCGGTTAAAGTTTATCTGCTTCGTGCGGAGGCCAATAGACCGGGGCATTCCAACCTGTTGGTTGAGGGCCTGGGGTATTCCAGCCCGAGGATGATTGGACCCATAGTATGTTGGCATTCCAACCTGTTGGTTGAGAGCCTGGGGTATTCCAACCCGATGGTTGACTGGACCCATAGTATGTTGTGTTTATGATTATATGTGTATTATTGTGGGTATGAGTATTTTGGGGGAACTCACTAAGGTTTCGGGCTTACAGTTTCAGTTTATTGTTTCAGGTACATCAGGGGATCGCAGCAAGGCAAAGGCGTGATCGTACAACTCCTCATATTTTGTTATGGATTTCTGGGAAAACTCTGATATAAACTATTTTGGAAACAAATTTGTAATAACTATTGGTTTTAAATGTTTTTGAAAAGTTTAAATTTGACTTGAATGTTATGGGTGTTACAAGTTGGTATCAGGGCCTTGGTTTGAGTGAATTGGAGGAACACTTGTGTGAATCCAGTCTCAAATCAAGGAAGGATTGATAAATAATTTTTAAAATGGTTTTTAAAATAAGTAAGGAGGATGCAGAGTGTACGATCAGCCGGAGCCAGTAAGTAAACCCCAAAAATACCATACAAGTTATTTGATTATGTGATATGTTAGCACAACATGCTAGTACTAGGCTGGGGATCTTCAGGAATTGCATGATAGAATTGCCTGATTATATGATGCCTGTTAGCCTAGGGTTTTCCTTATATGAGATTGACATCATTACTGTAGTTACTTGTGCATGCATGACAGCTGTATATAATTAAGATCTTATATCCTGAGAATGTTTGATCTGGCCTTATGTTTTGTTCTTATTGATTAGGGCTTAGGGCAGGATTGGATATTCGAAAGTCTATAGGGTCCAGCGTTATGTATGGCTAGAATACATTAGTGCTACAGGGTTGGTGAAAATTTCATGGTCGGGTGGTTGTGTGAGACCGGTAGGTCAGTTGCGCGACAGTTAGCCTTCCTCTAGGGGTGAGGTTGAGCGACCGCCATGTGTATGTATAGTGTTAGGGTGTTGTGGTGATACTTGGGACAAATATGGGTAGGTGTGGAAGGTAGTATGGGCCCGTACTACTGAAAGCACAGGACCTATACGCGTAGCAAGAAAGTCACAACCTGTGACAACCCGAAACTTTTTCCGTTTCTGTTACGCATTTTCCGTTAATGAAATTTCACATTCGTTAACCTTTCTGTCAAAATTTTGGTTTAATAAAATAATCTAGTTATATTGAATTAAATTATTTTACAAATCGGAACCAAATATCGCGCGGAAACCCGAAAATCTCAAGAAAACAACATTTTTGGTCTAAAATGGGATTACGACCGTAAACTAGTTTACGGCCGTAAACTGGTTTATGACCGTAAACTCCGTTTACGGTCAGTGACGAGTGGACCCCACTTTCACCCTATAAATACGATACCTCCGACTTCATTAGGACGTTTCTGGCCACATTCTCTCCTCCTCTCTCTAAGAAACTCCAACCGTAAACACTCAAAATCGCATTTAAACTCCGGGAAACGTCGAAAAACACCGTTTGGAGCTCTGTGGAACATCTGGAATCACTCATCCCGTCGAAATCAGCATCCAAACCCCATTTTCCGAGTTTACGGCCCAACCTTCAAAGACCGTAAACTCTGTTCTTGAGTTTACGGTCATAAACTCGCCAATCTTCAGAAACCGTAAACTCGTGTTGAAAAACCGTAAACTCGTGTTTACGACCGTAAACTCGTGTTCACGGCCGTAAACACCCTTCTGGTGGTACATTTGGCTGAAAACCCATTTCTTCGATTCAAGCGAGTCTCGGTAACACTCCTCAACCGAATTCAAGTGTTTTCTGACACTTTATCTAACGAAATCACTAATTTGGATATATATATATATATATATATATATATGTACTTATTCGGCAATAGGATTTCGTTAAGTGTCACGTGCATCAGCTCGGGAATCTTCACCTCAGTCAACGATTTCACGCACCAACAGTGAGTTCATACCCCTACATTTTTCCGTATTTTTAATGTTTTCAGGGGGGAATACAAGCTAAACATAAACGTCTTCAAAACTCATGCAATTCTCATACTTTAACCCTTTTGTACTGTGTTGAGCATAAGGGACGTTTTCACTAAAATTACATAGTTTTCCGGATTCGCTATACACTACATTATACATGCAAACTATAATCGGTATAGTTTGGGATTTCTCTAAAAACTTATCAAGCATAGAAACTTTCTCTACTAAACATATGCACTGGAACAGAAACCGTTTACAGTTTATATCACTGTTTTATCACGATTTTCATAACTGTAATTTATCACTATACGCGGTATACATTCGGATTTTCACTACGGTAGAACGCTACTGCATTACATGTAAACTAGATTGTACGATACTGTGAGGCGCTACTTCACTACTGTACCCTTAGGTGTACAGGGATAAATCCTACCACTGTATAACCAGAGTCTCCTGGAGGGAGAGCGTGAGGTTTGTGAATAGATCTATTCGGGACTGACAATCCCACATCTGGACTGCTAGCTACAGTTTGGCGGGCACGCCTGAGATGTACAAATGTCATTTAACATCGACGCCTGAAGAACGTTGGAAAGGTCACTAGTCACATCAAGCATGGTTATACGACTCACATTATGTATAAATCACCTTTAGTTTACCAACCTGGTTTTCTTCAGTAATTTTATTTACACCAAATAGAACTAAACACACTATGCATACTGGCCGAGCCAGGGTTTTCAAAACCGAATCATTTATGGTATGGTTTTACATTTAAATACATATACTTCATGATTAGCTTTAGCTAGTTACATGAAGAAGTATTTTTGCATATCGCTACGATTTTTCAGAAACAAACAGTCATGGTTGTATATGAAATCGATAACACTACGTTTTTCACAAAAGAAAATATCGGATTTTCTTGAGACTACACAAATCATTTCGACTCGTTCATCAACAAGTTTTCATTACAAATTACTGCTTATGAACTCACCAGCTTTATGCTGATATTTTTCAAACTGCTTGTATTCTCAGGAAATCAGTAGACAGGTACTTGCTGGATTTTCGAGGAACCGAAGCATTTAGAGTTTTTAAGTTTTTATTATGCAAAACAATTGGATGTAATTCAAACTGAGTTTCAAACAGATGTAAACGTTTTTTTATTCAAGTATTCACTGTAATGGTTGTGTTGCTATGATTGCTGTTATTCATTGGTTGTGATGCTATACATGACGTCCTCCGCCCCGGAATGTTTCCGCCAACGGTTTCGGGGTGTGACAGATTGGTATCAGAGCCCATGTTTATAGCGAACTAGTATACAAAACCTTACGTGGTATATAACTATAAACACTAAGGGGCCTAAGCGCTCTACACTAAAATTATACTTTCAAAATATAAAGTATTTTTATAAAAGTATACGAGCATGCATACATAACAGGATTCGTGTCGCTAGTAGAACTGAACAAAAGTATTTTTGGATGCTGGAACGCTGCGGTTAAACCTGGACAGTTATGTACTCATGTCTAGGGTGAATATAACCTGATCAACTATATTCAGTCGAGACATGACCAACATGTGTTTGGGGGTGACTGTGGTGTTACAGCAGGCCTAAAACTTACCAAAAATCATCTCACATAAAATACTATAGGAGTATTTTCGCTAGATCCAAACTCGGTATACAGATTCACTCTAAGTAATACTACCTTTCCTTCCCTAAGCGATAACTTACCTGTGTTAATAACCTTTCTATGATTATCGCTCGGTAGAATACTTTCATTATCAGGATGAGATATTTTGTTTTTATATCTCGAGGACTTACCATCCTCTTCTTCCTGATTTTTTCTAGAACAAGATGCCTCCCCGACCAAGACCCATCAGAAGGAACAACGACACTCCGCCACCACCACCACCTCCTCAGTTCGACCCTGTCATGTTTCAGGCTGCAGTTACCGCCGCCGTGACTGCAGTAATGGCACAAGTGAACGCTGAACTGGAGGTGGAACCGACCCCCAGAGACAAGATGGAAGTCAGGGACACCAGAAAGAGTGTTCCTACAAGGACTTCATGACTGCGAAACCCAAGTCCTTCGATGGAAATGGAGGTGTCATCGCCCTGACTCGATGGTTCGAGAAGATCGAATCCATCTTCGAAATCTGCATCTGTTCTAAAGCAAACAAGGTGAAGTTCGCCGCCTGCATCTTCACCGACAGAGCCTTGACCTGGTGGAATGGTCGAGTCAAAACCCTAACCCTGCTAGTGGCTAATGTAATGGGTTGGGAAAGGCTGAAGGAGCTCATGCTAGCTGAGTACTGCCCGAGGGGTAAAGTTCAAAAGTTGGAGCACGAAATCTGGAACTTGAAGATGAAGGGTTCCGACATCGCTGCCTATACCGCGAGATTTTGTTATCTGGCTCTCCTCTGTCCGGGAATGGTCACCCCGGAGAGCAAGAAAATCGAGAGGTACATCTGGGGACTGACACAACCAACAAAAGGAAATGTCTTGGCTGCGAGACCGACCACATTTGAAAGCGCCAAGGATCTGGCACAGACTCTGATCGATCATGGAATCGATCTGGATGAAGTGGTAGCTGTCTCCGAGCCGCAAAAGGAAAGCGGTGGGAAGAAGAAGAAGTTTGGTAACAAACGAAAGGGTCAGTCTTCGCAGGAGCCCTCCAAGAAACAACAAATAGTGGCAGTTCATGCTGTTACTGCTCCTGCTGCTGCTCCCACTGCTGTTCCAACCACCCAATCTCCTACCGACGGTTATGCTGGAAAACTACCTCTGTGCAACAAGTGTAACTTCCATCATCACGGACCCTGCCGTGAGCTGAGTTGCAACAACTGTGGAAGGAAGGGACATACAGTTCGATACTACAAGACACCAGCCCAACCAACCAACCAGGCTCCGGGAGCGGGTGCTGGCCAAACTTGCTATGGATGTGGAGAGGCTGGGCACTTCAGGAGAAACTGCCCCAAGGCAACAACTGGTGGCAATACAGGAAGAGTTTTGGTGATGGGACAGGAGGAAGCAGTTGCTGATCCTACCGTTGTTACGGGTACGTTCCTCCTTGAAAACTCTTATGCATGCATTCTCTTCGATTCTGGTGCGGAGAGGAGTTTTGTTAGTCATTCATTCAAACATCTAATCAAATGTAAATCCCACCGATGTGGCAAGCAGGGCCATTTGGCCAGGGATTGCAGACAGCAGACTTCGGCTTCGGGAGTCAGGCTTTGTTATAATTGTGAGTAGGTGGGCCATATGAAGGCCCAATGTCCTCTATTAGCTGCCAAGCTGGCGCAGACTCCGATGCCGGCCACTTTGAGGATTGTAGATGGGAGGCCAGTTAAGGTAGAGCCTCCGAAGGCTTAGGGGCATGCATTTCAGCTTACGGCCGAGGAGGCCAAGGCAGCACCGGATGTGGTTGCTGGTACGTTTCTATCATTTGCCTCATTTATTATATCTGTGTTATGCTTATCTGTTGTACCTGTGTTTAGGTATGTTTTTAGTGAATTCATTTCCCGCTTTGGTTCTATTTGACTCGGGGGTGAGTCGGTCCTTCGTATCTCAGACATTTAGTAGGGAGTTCAGTGCGCCGGTAGGCGAGCTAGAGTGTCCGTTGCGAGTCTCAATCGCCAACGAACACGGGGTTTCTGCTTCTTCGGTCTACCGAGGATGCAAGATGGAAATCTTCGGAGTGTTCTTTCCGATAGATTTGATTCCGATTCCCATGAGGGAAGTATGCGTGATTGTGGGGATGGACTGGCTTAGCCGATTTGGTGCCATGATAGATTGCGAGGGCCAGCGAGTGGTAGTTCGAACCCCAAGCGGGGGAGAACTGATTATATATGGGGAGGGTACCAGAGTGGGATCAGGGTTCTGTTCAGCTGCCAGGGCTCGGCAGTATATTCAGCACGAGTGTGCGGGTTTTCTGGCGTATGTGGTGGATACGCGAGCCATGGATCATATTTCAGTTTTCAAGGTTCCTGTAGTCAGGGAGTTTGCAGACGTATTTCCGGAGGAGTTGCCTGGGATGCCTCCGGAGAGGTAGGTCGAGTTTCAGATCGACCTGGTGCCTGGTGCGGCCCCTATTGCCAAGGCGCCATACCGGTTGGCACCGCCAGAGATGCAGGAACTGTCATCACAGCTGCAGGAACTGTTGGGCAAGCAGTTCATTAGACCTAGCAGTTCCCCTTCGTCAGGAAGAAGGACGGTTCGCACCGGATGTGCATTGATTATAGGGAGTTGAACAAGTTGACGGTGAAGAACCGTTATCCTCTCCCGAGGATAGATGACCTCTTTGATCAGTTGCACGGTGCATCTTGGTTCTCCAAGATTGACTTGAGGTCGGGATATTATCAGGTCCGGGTCAGAGAGGAGGACGTGGAGAGAACCGTGTTTCGAACTCGTTATGGTCATTACGAGTTTGTGGTGATTTCGTTTGGGCTTACCAATGCGCCGACAATATTTATGGACCTGATGAATCGGGTCTGCATACCGATGCTTGATCGCTCGTTCATCATGTTTATTGATGATATCTTGGTATATTCCAAGAGCCGAGAGCAGCACGAGGAGCACCTCAGGGAGTTATTGGAGGTTCTGAGACGAGAACGGCTGTATGCTAAGTTCTCAAAGTGCGAGTTTTGGTTGTGAGAGGTTCAATTCCTAGGACATCTCCTTAATCAGGAGGGGATTTTGGTCGACCCGGCCAAGATTGAGGCAGTCATGCAGTGGGAAGTGTCGAGATCTCCCTCGGATATCAGGATTTTTCTGGGTTTAGCCAGGTACTACCGGAGATTTATTCGAGATTTCTCCAAGATTGGGGTACCCCTCACTCGTCTGACAAGGAAGGGGGTGGATTTCTGGTGGGGTCCTGAGCAGCAGAGGGCGTTTGAGACCCTCCGTCAGCGTTTATGCGAGACTCCAGTCTTGACACTCCCAGAGGGAGTTGAGGATTTTGTGGTATTCTGTGATGCATCCATCACAGGTTTGGGGGCGGTTCTCATGCACAGAGGTCGATTGATATCTTATGCCTCGCGGCAGCTGAAGCCGCACGAGACGAGATATCCTACTCATGATTTATAGTTGGGAGCGGTGGTGTTCGCTCTCAAGATATGGAGACATTATCTATATGGGGTCCGTTGTACCATATACACGAATCACAAGAGCTTGAGACACATCATGGATCAGCCGAACCTGAACATGAGGCAGCGCAGGTGGATGGATGTAGTCAAGGACTATGATTGTGAGATCCTTTACCACCCTGGTAAAGCGAATGTGGTTGCGGACGCTTTGAGCCGCAAGTCAGCTGGGTCTTCCATCCCAGCGATATGTATGAGGATAGCGGTGGATTCCCCGCTTGTGAGTTTGATCAGAGATGCCCAGGTGGAGGGAATGCGACCGAAGAACTGGAAGTTGGAAGGGATCAAGGGCGAGAGCGCCCGATTTTTTCGGGATAGTCGGGGATTATTGACTCGATGCGGTTGGGTTTGGGTTCTGATGTCTGGTGGGGTCAGTCAGACAGTCATGGAGGAGGCTTATAAGTCTCACTTCTCTATTCACCCGGGGGCCACCAAGATGTACCGAGACCTGAGTCTGAGTTACTGATGGCCATGTATGAAGCGAGAAATCGCTTGGTATGTCGAGAGGTGCTTGACCTATAGGATGGTCAAGGTCGAACATCAGAGGCCGCATGGGATGCTGCAGCCTCTAGAGATTCCCATGTGGAAATAGGAGCAGATCACGATGGACTTCATTACCAAGCTGCCGAGGACGGAAAAAGGGTTTGATGCCATATGGGTCATCGTAGATCGATTGACCAAGAGTGCCCATTTCTTGGCTATAAGGGAGAGTTCTTCGACCGAAAAGTTGGCCGACTTGTATGTTCGCGAGGTCGTCGCTCACCATGGGGTTCAAGTCTCCATTGTTTCAGACCGAGATGTTAGATTTACCTCCCGTTTCTGGCAGAAGTTCCACGAGGAACTGGGCACACGGTTACATTTTAGTACAACATTTCATTCGCAGACCGATGGTCACAGCGAGCGGACCATCCAGACCCTCGAGGATATGTTGAGGGCGTGTGTCATTGACTTTGGTGGGAGCTGGGATTCCCACCTACCCCTTGCGGAGTTCACCTACAACAACAGCTATCATTCCAGCATCGGCGCCCCGCCTTTCGAGCTGTTGTATGGGCGGAAATGTCGCACCCCAGTTTGTTGGGGTGAGGTCGGACACAGAGTGATGGGGCGGACGGAGGTAGTTTTGCAAACTACCGAAAAGATCCAACAGATCAGGCAGCGATTGCAGACCGCCCAAAGCCGGCAGAAGAGTTACGCCGACAGACGCCGATCTGAGTTAAAGTTTCAGGTGGGGGATATGGTACTCCTGAAGGTCTCACCCTGGAAGGGTGTGATCCGCTTCAGGAAGAGGGGGAAATTGGGCCCCCGTTACATTGGACCGTTCAGGATCATTGCCAGGGTCGGCAAGGTGGTATACAGGCTAGAGTTATCGGGTACATAGCACCTTCCACGTTTCGCAGTTGCGAAAGTGCATCACGGATCAGGAGGCAGTGGTGTCATTGGATGATATCCAGGTTGATGAGCGCTTGAATTACGTGGAGAGGCCAGTGGCCATACTGGAAAGGAAGATGAAAATTCTGCGGAACAAGGAGATACCTTTGGTGAAGGTGCAGTGGGAGCATCGGAGGGGATCCGAGTGGACGTGGGAGCCAGAGGCTGAGATGCGGGAGCATTATCCGGTGTTGTTTACCTCAACGAACTTTGAGGACAAATTTTAGTTCAAGTGGGTGAGAATTGTAACGCCCCGATTCTCAGGTATTGATCTATATAAGAATATTCTTGATTTAAAGGTCTACTCGACGAGTGGGTTGTCCTACTCGTCGAGTAGCAGCGGGTTGGTCCGCGTGTTTTAAGTGACCTACTCGCCGAGTCCAAGAAGGGACTCGACGAGTAGGAGCTGGAGGATGAAACCCTAATTTCTGGGGTTTTGCACCCTATCTAAGGATCACTTATTCCCCCTAGCCTCTCTTACTGCCTCCCTCGAATTCAGAAACCCTAATTTGTGCTTTCCCTCTATTTTTTGTGTGCTTTTATCTTGAAAGAAGATTCTTGGAGTAAAGAGCTTGGAGTTCAAGAAGTTTGAAGCAAGGGGCTGTTGTAGATCCGGATTCTTCTCTGTCTTGGCATCGTTTTGAAGGCAACAAGTTGTTACCTTGACTCTCCTTTGGTTAGATCTCTTCATTTATGGATTTAGAGCCCTTTTTGGGGTTTTGTGGTGGTTCTCTGATTTGGGGCAAGATCTGAGGTTGCAACCTCAGATCTGGACTCCTTTAGCCCCTCCTTGTCATAAAGTTTCAGTCTTTGTCAAGCTATGACCTTTCCCTTACCTTAAGCCACCCCTTTAGCTTGTTTTGGGGCATTATAATCTTGCATGCACGTAAAGTTTGCAACTTTACGTGATAAACATGCCCTAGGAGCTTAGATCTGCAATATGGAGCCTTTGCATGGCTTAGAAAGCACCTGTAAGGATGAAGGATTGAAGGGACTCGATGAGTCGCAATGTAGACTCGGTGAGTCATATGAAGATGGTCATGAACTCGACGGGTTGGATGAACAACTCGGCGAGTACGATGGAGATTGTCGTAGACTCGGCGAGTCAGTAGAGTGACTCAGCGAGAGGTTTAGTTATGCAAGGAACTCGGCGAGTGTCTAGTTGCACTCGACGAGTTCAGGTCAACATGGACTGTTGACCTTGGCAGTTGACTTTGACTTTGACCATGGGTTGACTTTTGGACTTTTGGGGGCATTTTGGGAATTTATGAACATGGTTGTATGGCGATTATAGGTGGTGGAGTTTTTGGCAGTGATCCGAGAGTGTGAGCTTATCTTTCGAGTCGACAATTGCAAGGTGAGTTATCCTCAGTATACTCAAGGGTCTAAGGCACCAAAGACGACCCTTTGGACTGTTATCTGGTTATGTTATGCTAGTATGATCTGTTAGATCAGTATCCTAGAGGGTAGGATAATATTATATGATATGTGGTATGAGCTGTTAGATCGGTATCCTGGTAGATAGGATGGTATTGTGCTATGTGGTATGATCTGCTAGATCAGTGTTGTCTATAGACTGTTATGTAATTATCAGTTATATGTGCGCATTTTTGTTTGGCGGTTAAGGTTTATCTGCTTCGTGCGGAGGCCAATAGACCGGGGAATTCCAACCTGTTGGTTGAGGGCCTGGGGTATTCCATCCTGAGGATTATTGGACCCATAGTATGTTGGCATTCCAACCTGTTGGTTGAGAGCCTGGGGTATTCCAACCCGATGGTTGACTGGACCCATAATATGTTGTGTTTATGATTATATGTGTATTATTGTGGGTATGGGTATTTTGGGGGAACTCACTAAGCTTTCGGGCTTACAGTTTCAGTTTATTGTTTCAGGTACATCAGGGGATCGCGGCAAGGCAAAGGCATGATCATACAGCTCCTCATATTTTGTTATGGATTTATGGGAAAACTCTTATATAAACTATTTTGGAAACAAATTTGTAATAACTATTGGTTTTAAATGTTTTTGAAAAGTTTAAATTTGACTTGAATTTTATGGGTGTTACACCAAGTTCGGGTTAGGCTCACTTACAACATCTATCTTCACTGTGGTGTTTGGATTAGTGGACTTTAATTCAAGTACATAATCTCTAAGCAAGTCATACTGCTTTGAGTAGTCCCCAACAACATTCTTTGTAGCCCTTGCCTTAGCCCTAAACATCTTATGCTTTGAAATCCCCACTGAGTATGTCTGCTGAAAGTCTTCTTGTGAGGCTCGAATGGGAACTATGGGGTTTGATTGAACTTGTTTAATAATATGTTTTGCGAGAAAAGTGGCTGTGCAAGCTCGTATTTGCCTTGATTGAAGGCAAGTGTGCTTCAGAATATACGTTTTCACATACCAATTCCCATCTTTCGAAGACCTAGATGCATGTAAGTACCAGGAACAAGTGGGCTCTTTTGAATTTACTGCTTTGCCCTTGCCTTTATTTACTTTATCTGCCCCACCTAACACATGGGACCCACTTGTCCCACCATCCACATGTGGCCCACTGACATTGGTACCAGGCACAACTCCTTTGCAATATGCCCTTAGTTTTGTTGCATCATTCTTTTTAAAAGCAAGATTCCTCCTTGTTTCAAGTGCATGCTCATCCACTTTATTCTTAAGATCTTTCTTTGACTTCCACATCTGTCCCACATAAAAATTAGATTTATGCACCTCACCATGTGAACATACTTTCTCCTTACCCAACCGTTTTAATAGAACCCTCCTGTTTTTTTCAGTATCAGAGTCTTCTCCTAATGACTCCCATTCATCACAATCAATTACTTTAAGGTATTCTTCTTCATCTGTTTCTTGTTCGTATTCTACCTCATTCTTAAACCCAAACCCTGAATACTCAACACCTTCATCAACGTTCATTCTAAAGTCACTCATGTCAACATCAATGTCATCAACTTCATTGTCTATTGTGACATCCCCATTTTCACGGCCATAAAAGACCGATTTTGTTTATGCTTTGTTTGAAAATCAGAGTAACATTTTAAATAAAAGTGTTGCGGAATTTGTTCCCAAAATAAAATATCATAAAGATTTATCAAAGCATTTCCGAAGAAATGTATTTCATTAAAAACCTCGGGATGTCATGTTCGATACAGATCAAAAGCATAAACAGTACAATATAAGCCTTACAATATTTATTCATATCTACAGGCCTATGATCCATAATCCCTCATCCAAAACATCACATCTATACTCGAGTGCCACTACCTGTAATACAAGAAACTGAGTGGGTCAGGCTTGGGAGCCTGATGAGCACATATGGTTTTCAACCCACAATAAATAAGTTTATTAATTTAATCAACCAACAATAACCCGATTACCCATTCCCGTTATCCTCACTTTATGTCCCTAAGCACCTATCATAAGGGACCTATCCTAAGGATCATCATCGGGATGGACACTACTGCTAAGGGGATTCCTCATCAATAAATGTCCTTAAGGCAACCATGAGGGGGATGGAGTACACCGGTGAACACATCGTTCACAAACACCTACAGGTTGCGAGCCTGCTAGTGTTCCACTGGACTGTCTAGAAGAGTCCGTGGTCGTCATCTATACTCCGCTAGATGACTGGAAACATCAACATCGAGGCCTCTCATAAGTTTATTTTATCACACCCAACTATTATATCTACCCATGTTTTACCCAACACATTGTGTAGATATAAAATAGATATACAGTTTAAATCATTTAAAACATGTATAAAATCTTTCATCCAGCATAGACAGCAAGTATTCAGACAATATGCACACATAACACGTAACTTATATAAAATACTTCATATCTATGTGTAAGATGAAAGTAACTACGCACTCACTTGTTAAGGTGGTGATTCTGAACTCAGACAGCGCTTCACTTCTATTAATTTATTTTCTTTCGACGAAACCTAGTATCATTACCACTAGATTTTAGTCTAATATTCATTGCGACTAATTATTAGTCTAGATTCATTATTAACTCAAAGTCTACTTCATGATCTATCAAGTAAGGAACAACCAGGTAGGATCATATCGGAGGTAGGGTCCGTTTGGCATACGAAGTATACTCTTTGGAAATCCCACTTTAAACACCTCACTAAATCACAGCCTAGACATTATTCCCGTAAGTAGATCAATCAATATAACGACTTTGAATCACTGATAAATCTTATTTATAGGTTCATAATAACGATATAATATTTAGATAAAAGCTATATTTAAAATGGTGTAGGCGTAGTTCACTTACATCGGGTTTTTATCAGAAACCGTGCTTCGTTGGAGCGGCGTTGCCGAGCCGAAAGGCTCTTTTTCTCGAGGCTTCGGGAGCCTTGGGGCTTCCTTCAGGTGCTAGGGGGCTTACCTAGGCTTTAGGGGGCTTAAGGGAAGCTAGAGAGAGAAAGTAGTGAGAGAAAGAGAAGGATTTGGTGTGAAAAAGAAGGCAGCCCTTGGCCTCCTTTTATAGGTGAAGTTCGGACGTACGCTGGGCGTACCGAGACTTCGGACGCGGGGCATAGAGGTCCGTCGTACAACACGTGTCGCGAAAGGGTTGGGTCATCGTGGCGTAATGTGGACCGAGGGAGAAACGAGACCGCTGCACGTTCCGAGCCTCGTACGCGAGGCGTACCCGTACGCTGGGTGTCTGACGCGAACGATGGGCGTCCGAAGGGCGACGTGTCGTCATCTGAAGCGAGTTCGTGGGATGCAAGCAACGCTCCTGATCTGGCCTCGTCACCAAGTCTCGCAAATCCGATTCCCGACTACAAAAATTCGTAACTCTCGTATACGAGCTCTGTTTTCGACGTTCTTTATATCCACGCGTAGGCGGGATCGTACTCTACAACTTTCGTTTAAACTCCGTCGGCTAATTTTGACCTAAATTTTTAAAGTTTTATTTTTAACAGGCCGGGACAAGATTGGTCCGTTCAAAATTCATAACTTCTTCATCTGACGTCTGTTTTCGTCTGTCTTTTTATCGTTACGATACTATTAACGAGATCTTCGATTCTCGTTTAGGTTGTGTCGGCTAATAACCACTCGATCTAATACTCGAAGTCCAGGTTGCATACTGCTAAGCCGAAACTTCGAAAAATCATAACTTCCTCATACGAAGTCAGATTTGGGCGTTCTTTTTATGCACACTCTCGGTTTAACGTATTCTACAACTTTCGGCGTTCTTTATATGTCTGAAATCCTTGTCACGACCACAATCACTTCATGTATCAATATCGGGTTTATTCAAAACTTAAAATTTGATGCTTATTTTTATTATTTCTTTATAAACAAATATATAAGCACATAATTCACATAATACTAAAATATTTCATCCTTATTACTTCAAAAAGATTTACAATAGTTGACCTAGACTATTACATCATCTACTAATGCTTAGCCCCAAAACACGGGCGTTGCAATTCTCTCCCCCTTAGGATGATTCCGTCCCGGAATCATGCATCAACAAACAGATGCGGATAGCGACTCATCATGTCACTCTCTGTTTCCAAGGTGAGATTCGACCCATTCGAATGTTTCCAACGGACTAGCACTAAGTCGAACATCTTGCGTCGTAACTTCTTAGTCTTACGGTCAACAATTGCCTCGGGCTCTTCAATTAGCCTCTTATTCTCATCCATCCTTAACTCTGAGATTGGAATTATGTCGGGAACTTCTCCCGTGAACTTCCTCAGATAACACACATGGAAGGTGTTATGAATACCATCTAGTTCTTTGGGTAATTCGAGCTTGTAAGTTTGGTTCCCAATTCTCTGAAGAACTTTGAACGGTCCAATAAACCTTGGACTCAACTTTACTCATTTCCCAAATCTTATAAGTCCCTTCCACGGTGAGACTTTAAGCAAAACCGAATCCCCAACTCCGAATGTCATCGGTCGTCTCTTCTTATCAGCATAGATCTTCTGACGATCCTGAGTTGCTAACATCCTCTCCCTGATTACTTTCAACTTTTCAGCAGTCTCATGGACTATCTCGGGGCCCATAAACTGCTTTTCTCCAGCCTCAAGCCAACAAGATGGTGTACGAGACTTCTGTCCATACAAAGCTTGATAAGGTTCCATCTTGATGCTCGAGTGGAAACTATTGTTGTAGGAAAATTCTACCAGAGGTAAGTGCTCATCCCAATTCCCTTGGAACTCTAGGGTACATGCTCTCAACATATCTTCCAGTGTTTGAATTGTTCTTTCGCTCTGACCATCAGTCTGCGAATGGTAAGCTGTACTCAAACACAACTTCGTACCCAATTCCTCTTATAGACTTCTCCAAAACCTTGACGTGAAACGACTATCACGATCCGATACAATCGTCAGAGGAACACCGTGAAGTCTTACCACTTCCTTCACGTAAGCATTTGCAAGCTTATACATAAACCACCTCTCGTTGGATGCTATGAAGTGTGCACTCTTGGTGAAACGATCCACGACTACCCAAATCATGTCGTGACCGTTCTTCGTCCTGGGTAGTTTAGTCACAAAATCTATGGTGATGTCTTCCCATTTACCCATGGGTACAGGTAAAGGTTCTAAACTCCCATACGGTTTCTGATTTGTGCCTTAACTCTTGCACAAATTACGCACTCGGCCACATACTTCGCAACATCGAGCTTCAACGTCGGCCACCAGTAGTAGGGTTTTAGGTCCCTATACATTTTTGTACTGCCTGGATGAATTGAGTACATGGTCTTGTGAGCTTCTTCCATCAGAAGATCTCTCACTCCTCCTGTCTTAGGTAGCCAAATCCGATCTTGGAATACCTTCAGTCCTTGACTGTTTGTACCGAAAACTAACGTTTTACCCAAACGTTCTTCCTTTTGGTTATTCTTCTCCGAAGCTTCTTCCTGAGCTTTCGTTATGCTTTCCACAATCGTCGAGACGACTTCTATTCCCAATGCTCTTGGCCTTTTCCTTTCGAGGTTGACTTTCCGACTGAGAGCATCAGCAACAACATTTGCTTTACCAGGGTGGTAAAGTATCTCACAGTCGTAGTCCTTGAGTAACTCTAGCCAGCGTCGTTGTCTCATGTTCAATTCCTTCTGATTAAAGAGATACTGGAGACTCTTATGATCAGTGAAAAGCTTGAACTTTGTGCCATAGAGGTAATGCCTCCAAATCTTTAGAGCAAATACTACCGCTGCCAACTCCAAATCATGATTGGGGTAGTTCTTTTCATGCTCCTTCAACTGTCGAGATGCATATGCTATCACCTTTTCTCTTTGAGTTAGAACACATCCCAACCCGACTCCCGACGCATCGTTATATACCGCGAAGTCTTCAACTCCATCGGGTAGAGAAAAAATCGGTGCTTCACATAATTTCTTCTTTAGCTTCTCGAATGCTTCTTCGTGCTTCTCGCTCCATGTATAAGTAGCTCCTTTGTGGGTCAAAGCTGTCAATGGAGCAGCTATCGAAGAAAAGCCTTGGATAAACCTTCGGTAATATCCAGCTAATCCCAGAAAGCTGCGAATCTCCGTGGGACTTTTCGGTCGTTCCCACTTTATCACAGTTTCGATCTTTGTGGGGTCAATCATTATCCCTTCTTGGTTAACCACATGACCCAAGAATTGGACTTCTCGGATCCAAAAATCACATTTGGAGAACTTTGCATACAACTTCTCCTTCTTCAATACTTCTAACACTTCCCGCAAGTGTCTGCCATGCTCCTCTTAACTTTTCGAGTAAATCAGAATGTCATCTATGAACACTATCACAGATTTATCGAGGAATGGTTTACAAACCCTGTTCATCAAATCCATGAATGTTGTTGGAGCATTGGTCAGTCCAAACAACATAACAAATAACTCGTAGTGTCCATATCTCATTCTGAACACAGTTTTCTCAATATCCTGCTCTCTTACCTTCAGCTGATGATATCCTGACCTAAGATCGATCTTTGAAAAATAGCTCGAACCTTGCAGCTGATCGAATAGGTCATCAATCCTTGGCAATGGATACTTGTTCTTCACCGTTGCCTTGTTCAGCTCTCGGTAGTCTATACACATTCTCATGCTTCCGTCTTTATTCTTCACGAATAGCACCGGAGCTCCCCAGGGTGATAAACTAGGTTGAATGAAATCGTTGTCCAACAACTCCTGAAGTTGCGTCATAAGCTCCTTCATCTCTGTCGGTGCTAATCGGTACGGTGCTTTTGCTATTGGTGTCGTCCCTGGTAACAAGTATATTCAGAACTCTACTTGTCTATCAGGCGGTAATCCGGGAAGATCTTCGGGAAAGATTTCTGGATAATCACACACCACTGGTATACTCTGCACCTCCTTTTTCTCCTTCTTTGCATCAATTACGAATGCCAAATATGATGTGCATCTTTTGGACAAACATTTTCTGGCTTTCATCAGGGTGATGATTCCAGAATTTACTCTGCGTTTGTCCCCGTACACCATGAATGACTCTTTTCCGGGTGGGTTTACTCTTACTATCTTCTTTCGGCATAGTATCTCGGCATCATTGGCACTGAGCCAATCCATTCCTAGAACGATGTCGAAACCGTTCAATTCTATGGGTAACAACTCTTCGTGGAATTCATCTCCGTTTAAGTCGATGACTATGTTCTTAATACGATCACTAACGGGTACGAACTTGCCACTGACAACTTCTACAATCAGGGCATTATCAAGTTTTTCTACGGGCAACGCTAGTTTCCCACCAAACTTATGTGACACAAAGGAGTAGTTTGCTCCGAAATCAAACAGTATATTGGCAGGAAAACCATTTACAAGAAAGGTACCTGAAGCGACATCTGCTACCTCCTTTGCAGCCTCGAGTGTCATCTGCAAGGCTCTTGCCTTCGGCTTCGGTGGAATGTTGGGTCTTCCAGCCTCCTTCTTGCCTACCTCGAAATGTGCCCTTCCTCGTTGCACTCATAACAGACCTTCTTAGTGAACGTGCACTCGTTGGCATAGTGCTCGGGCTTTCCACACTTAAAACAGGTGACCCCTCCGTCACATTTTCCTTGGTGCTTCTTCTTGCATTTGTCGCACCATTTTGCTTCGGCTCCTCCTCCTCTCGAACCAGACTTCGAGAATTTACTCTTCTTGCTGGACCTCGAGGATCCATCAAATTTCCTTTTCTCACCAACCTCGACCCTCTCCATACCCCTTTCCTTCTGTTGGGTCTCCACATTTTTAGCTGCTCGAATCGCTGATTTCAGAGTGGTTGCCATCTTGACCGTCGGGCCAAAGTCGGCTGGCAGTCCATTTGCGAACCTATCAATTTTGGAGAGTTCGGTTGGCACCAGGTATGGAAATAACTTCATCTTCTCAGTGAATGCAGTAGCATAGTCGTCAATGCTCATCCTCCCTTTCTTCAAGTTTTGGAACTCATTGTTCAAATCAATCAGATCTATCTCTGAACAGTACTACATCTTCAGTTGTTCCAAGAACTCTTCCCATGACATTTTCAGGGCTTCTCCTCGTGGCATCGTATCTGCCAATAACTTCCACCAACTCAAGACTCCGGTCTTCAGTTGCCTAGCTGCAAAGACAATCTTCTGTTTCTTGCTACAACTGCAGCTCTCGAACACCATCTCCATTTCGGAGATCCCGTCCATAATCTCAACAGGCTTTGGGCTTCCTGAAAGACTTGGTGGCTTGGCACCCAAGAAATTCTTATACATCCGCTCATCCTTGTCGTTTCCCCTCTTCGGGTCATTCCTTCGTTCTCCTTGAATCCCAACTTGACTCACATGGCGGTTATAGTTCCCTTCCTCCGATTGCTCGGGAATCAGCTCAGGTTGCTCAATGGGCATGGTAGGTTCGTCCCTATTTTCGTGCAACATCTGCCTCGTTTCCTCCCTTTGTTCTGCTAACATAGCCCGAATCATGGATTGTACTCCTGCCATGGTGATTGGCTCGGGTGCAACTTCTACTACAACAGGTATTTGCTGAATCACTGGCGGTTGATTCCTATTCCCATCTGCATTCCAAGCTCTACTGCGGGTTCTTGCCATTTTGATCTATACACCGAATAAGGTGAATTTAGATCTTTATTTGGGATAGACGTTTAAACCATCCTTATCTCTCCGAAACGTTTATATGTTAGTTCTAATATCGTAGTCGTACGTTTAGAATCCTGAACACATAAGGTTTCCAGATCCGGTCGGCAACAGACCATAGATCCGAACAAATAATAGTATATAGCACATAAAAGCATTTTAGGCATCTTTCCTAAAATAAACTAGTGCTTGTGTTTAAAATATACTAGACACTCATCTCACAATCATCGCTTAGCATTCTAAGTTTAAGTCTAGAAATCCTACAAATTCCTAGTTCGCTTAAACTAATGCTCTGATACCAACTGTGACATCCCCATTTTCACGGCAAGAAAAGACCGATTTTGTTTATGATTTGTTTGAAAATCAGAGTAACATTTTAAATAAAAGTGTTGCGGAATTTGTTCCCAAAATAAAATATGATAAATATTTATCAAAGCATTTCCGAAGAAATGTATTTCATTAAAAACATCGGGATGTCATGTTCGATACAAATCAAAAGCATAAACAGTACAATATAAGCCTTACAGCATTTATTCATATCTACAGGCCTATGATCCGTAATCCCTCATCCAAAACATCACATCTATGCTCGAGTGCCACTACCTGTAATACAAGAAGCTGAGTGGGTCAGGCTTTGGAGCCTGGTGAGCACATAGGGTTTTCAACCCACAATAAATAAGTTTATTAATTTCATCAACCAACAATAACCCGATTACCCGTTCCCGTTATCCTCACTTTATGTCCCTAAAACACCTATCATAAGGGACCTAGCCTAAGGATCATCATTGGGATGGACACTACTCCTAAGGGGATTCCTCAGCAATATATGTCCTTAAGGCAACCATGAGGGGGATGGAGTACACCGGTGAACACATCGTTCACAAACACCTACAGGTTGCGAGCCTGCTAGTGTTCCACTAGACTGTCTAGAAGAGTCTGTGGTCGTCATCTATACTCCGCTAGATGACTGGAAACATCAACATCGAGGCCTCTCATCAGTTTATTTTATCACACCCAACTATTATATCTACCCATGTTTTACCCAACACATTGTGTAGATATAAAATAGATATACAGTTTAAATCATTTAAAACATGTATAAAATCTTTCATCCAGCATAGACAGCAAGTATTCAGACAATATGCACACATAACACGTAATTTATATAAAATACTTCATATCTATGTGTAAGATGAAAATAACTATGCACTCACTTGTTAAGGTGGTGATTCTGAAGTCAGACAGCGCTTCGCTTCTATTAATTTATTTTCTTTCGACGAAACCTAGTATCATTACCACTAGATTTTAGTCTAATATTCATTGCGACTAATTATTAGTCTAGATTCATTATTAAATCAGAGTCTACTTCATGATCTATCAAGTAAGGAACAACCAGGTAGGATCATATCGGAGGTAGGGTCCGTTTGGTATACGAAGTATACTGTTTGGAAATCCCACTTTACACACCTCACTAAATCACAGCCTACACATCATTCCCGTAAGTAGATCAATCAGTATAACGACTTTGAATCACTGATAAATCTTATTTATATGTTCATAATAACGATATAATATTTAGATAAAAGCTATATTTAAAATGGTGTAGGCGTAGCTCACTTACAGCGGGTTTTTATCAAAAACCGGGCTTCGCTGGAGCAGCGTTTCCGAGCCGAAAGGCTCTTTTTCTCGAGGCTTCGGGAGCCTCGGGGATTCCTTCGGGTGCTAGGGGGCTTACCTAGGCTTTAGGGGGCTTAAGGGAAGCTAGAGAGAGAAAGTAGTGAGAGAAAGAGAAGGATTTGGTGTGAAAAAGAAGGCAGCCCTCGGCCTCCTTTTATAGGTGAAGTTCGGACGTACGCTGGGCGTACCGAGACCTCGGACGCGCGGCGTAGAGGTCCGTCGTACAACACGTGTCGCGAAAGGGCTGGGTCATCGTGGCGTAATGTGGACCGAGGGAGAAACGAGACTGCTGCGCGTTCCGAGCCTCATACGTGAGGCGTACCCGTGCGCTGGGCGTCCGAAGGGCGACTTGTCGTCATCTGAAGCGAGTTCGTGGGATGCAACCAACGCTCCTGATCTGGCCACGTCACCAAGTCTCGCAAATCCGAGTCCCGACTTCAAAAATTCGTAACTCTCGCATATGAGATTCGTTTTCGACGCTCTTTATATCCACGCGTAGGCGGGATGGTACTCTACAACTTTCGTTTAGACTCCGCCGGCTAATTTTGACTTTATTTTTAATGTTTTACTTTTAACAGGCCGGGACAGGATTGGTCCGTTAAAAATTCATAACTTCTTCATCCGACGTCCGTTTTCTTCTGTCTTTTTATTGTTACGCTACTATTAACGAGATCTTCGATTCTCGTTTAGGTTGTGTCGGCTAATAACCGCTCGATCTAATACTCGAACTCCAGGCTGCATACTACTAAGCCGAAACTTCGAAAAATCATAACTTCCTCATACGAAGTCAGATTTGGGTGTTTTTTTATGCACGCTCTCGGTTTAATGTATTCTACAACTTTTGTTTAGATCGCTAAGGCTAAAAGTCGCTCTATCGTAAATTTACTATTTACGTCTCCCGGTGCCGTGCCGGTTCTGTCGCGAAACTTCGACAGGTCATAACTCATTCGTTATAACTCGGATTTCGGCGTTCCTTATATGTCTGAAATCCTTTTCACGACCACTATCACTTCATGTATCGATATCGGGTTTATTAAAAACTTAAATTTTGACGCTTATTTTTATTATTTCTTTATAAACAAATATATAAGCACATAATTCACATAATACTCAAATATTTCATCTTTATTACTTCAAAAAGATTTACAATAGTTGACCTAGACTATTACATCATCTACTAATGCTTAGCCCCAAAACACGGGTGCTACATCTATGTTTACTATAACATCACTATTAGAATCACTATCATCATCACTGTAATCATCTTCACCCTCTTCTGAATTTAACTCGTCTGATTGACCATCAAATAAACCCCCATTATCTTTATCAAAGTCTTGATATTCACTACCAAGGTGGATTGTTGCAGGTTCTGTTTTGTTATTGTTTTCACTATCATACAACCCTTCAAATGGATCAAAGTCTACATTCAACATTTCAGATACATCCATTGGTACATACACAGTTGTTGCATCAAGCTCATGTTCTTCTTGTACTTCCTTGTCTTGATTATCTCTTGTCTCGCTTGATGGTGCTTCCTTGTCTTGATTATCCCATGTTTCAGTTTCCATGTATAACCTCTTAGAACATGACCTAGTACCCTCCATTGGCTTCTAATTTCTTGTTCTCCTCATTTCTGGCGAAAGTGATTTTGATTCACATCCATAAACCACAAGTGGTAATGATGAATTACAAGTTTCATGTTGGGGATCATGAACTATTTTTTGTTTTGGTTCAATTGCCACTTCATCTTCTTCATTTAGTTGTTAGATGACAACACCATTACTCTTATTTGGTGACATGAAGTATGTAACCAAGTTGGTTGTGTCATGCTCAGTATACACCTGGATCACCTTGTTAGCTCCAGTATATTTAGCTAGGTTACACACATCTTGATCATTACCTAGTGCTCTAAGGCCAAAAATCAAGTCTTCATTGGGAATCCTGAAGTGATAATATATTACTGGGGGAACCACGAATCCTAGTTCTAGCATCATAGCGTTGAGTTCATGCACTAAAAACTCATCTATATCAACTAAACCAGTATACGTAAGTTTCCCCTTAACATATCTTACATTTGGAAAAGGTCTGAACTTCCCACCATGGCGAAGTTCAATCGCGAACAAATGGGGATGATCGACTATCCCAAACAACAAAAAATACAAAATGTAGTTAGCATATTGTGTGAAATTTCAAAAAATTTAAGTTTAAAAAGCTATAATAACACTCACCATACAAATACAGAGCATCAAACCCCATCGTCGTAGGACGTATAGTCCACAGTGAATGCACCATTTTTTCCTTCTAGCTATTGGACTGCAATTCAGCTAAAGAAACGATTCGGTGTGGAAATCGTCGACTTAGGGTTCGAACGTCAATAGAAATTGAACGAGGAAGAAGTTGGAGTGTCTGATGTTTTTGGGCATCGTTAAATGCACGGTAATAGATGAGTATTCCCCCCATAAATGAAAAGACAAAAATACCCTCGTGTGCATGGTACGTGGGGAAGAAAACGGAATGCCTCTAACGACAGTTAGAGGCAGGGACCAAATCCACAGCTCAAACATCAAATAAGGACGTTTTTTGCTAGCAAACTTTTTTTTGGACCTTACCCACAGTAATCGACAAACCACATGGACCATTTTTGCAATTTTGTCTAAAAATAATATAAAAGTTAGAATAAAGTAGTATTTTTGAAACATATATTTTATTTGTTAATTTCTTGTTATGTGCGTTGTTTAGGTGGGGACTTGAGAACTTCAATTAAGTTCAAGACTTGGAATAGAAGGAGGATTTCATCAAGGCTAAAGGTGAGTTCATAGTTTTAACTCACTAAGGTTGCATGATTGAAACATTCGTAGATGGTGATTTGATTCACTTTAGGATGACTATGTCATTACTTATGCTTGATGATGATATGATATTTGTGATGCTAATATATGCTTTGTGCTATTGCCATGTTATGACCTAATTGCTATGTTGCTTACACTTTGATGTACTTGATGTATATGACAAGCTAGTTTTTGGTGTGAGTCGACAATTTTGTTGACTTTAGTACATAACCGAAAACCACATCTCATAGGTGGATTCTTGATGCAAATTAGGATTCATGCTAGATTTTTATATGCTTGGGATAATTGTTGAAAATATGTTGTTTGGATCTTGTGTATGGTTGTGCCTTGGTATCGGTTGATATGGTGATATTCATGTTATGTGATAGTTGTAAATTGCATGCGGATATGCTGTTTCATGAATTGGTGGTTATATGCTAATGTATGGTGACATCTTAACGAACTTTATTACATGATAATTACTCGTTTAAGCTGTATGAGTAACATGATTATTTTGGTGTATGCATGCTTTTGCGGGGTATAATGGTGTCATGGGTAGAACCTCGCAAGTTTAATCGGTTGAAAGAGCTTAAGCCATAACGGTGATTAGTTACACGGTCTTTCTAGACGGCCGTGTGACACGTGGTTCGTGTGCACCTCGGTGTACAGGAACTGGAGTGGTGTTGGCTTTATGGTGTGGCTGGATCAAACATCACGTGGGAATCGGGAGGTGTATCGGTAGAATTGACACCGTTTGTACCGATCCTGAACGACACCGTGAAGTACTTGTACTTTGCACGTCGGAGTAGTGAAGTGGAAGTCTTGGGGTTGGTGAATTCGGGTGGAATTCATGAGCCACTTAGAGCACTAAATTGGCTGAGCACACGAGTAGTGAACGAGGTTAAGTTGTTGGGTAGGTTATCACTAATAAAACCCCAAAGTAGATAATCAGTTGAAAGGTGACTATATACAATAACCGGTTGAGTTGAACTTGCATATGATAATCGGTTGATAGCAATTACATATAATAAACGGTGAATTAAATTATATGTAATAATCGGTTGTTTTAAGGTGATAACTATAATCGGTTGAATTGAGCTTTAATATTATTAAAAGAAATTACGTATAATAAACGGTGAATAAATTTATATGTAATAAACGGTTGAATTAAGTTGATAACTATATTTGGTTGAATTGAAATTAAATGATATGGTGAAATGTTGTATTGCAAATGGTTTAAATTGAATATGATGTAAATGATTCAACGTTGTTCGCTAGTTGGTTGGTTATATAATTGAAGGTTGAATATATAATGAAATGTTGTTGCATGAAATGTGATTATTTATATGTTATGCGGTTGTTTATATGGTATTTGGCTGATCATATAAGGTATGTGGTAGAATTGCAGTTGAATATGTGATTGAGGAATTATGATATGTGCTTGTTTGCTATCTGTTATTTGTCTATCATTTTTATGCTTCATCATAAAATGAATGATTGACCCATTTGGGATTTGTATGTTTTATATTAAACTTTATGAATTCACTCAGTAAGGGTTGACACTTGTATCTTTTCTCTTTTGTGCCTTATGATTGGTGCAGGCAGTTTAGAAGATTGACCTTGGTGAGAGGGATTCCTATGGGTAGTAAATTTATATTAACGATACCACTCTTGGACATGTTTTTGATAATTTACTTTAAAAGTACTTTCGTTTACATTTTAAATGGTTTGGAATTATGTTTGAATTTTTGAAGTAACGTTGTGGTTTTGAAAAATGTTTTGAATTAAAAACTAAGTCTTCCGCTAACGTATTATGTTAAATAAATGTTTTGAAAAAAAATATGGTGAAAATCACGACGTTACAAAACCTAGCTCCATAACTTTACCAAAGGACCAATAACTTATGCATAAGAGAAATATACCAAACAAGATTCGATTTTTAAAAGTTCATGACCTGTGAAATGACTAGAAATGATGTTCAAAGGTTCTGGAGTAACTTCTACTCACAAGATCCAAGCCATGGGACCAAAACATGGCCAAAAGACAATCTAAAACTAGATCTACACTAAGTAGCCATAAATTTTGAAGCTTTATACATCCAAAAGATGCAATATGAAAAGCCAAGTCTGGATCCACAAGCTCCAAGCTTCCCAACACCTTTCTAATGGACTCCTTCATTTTCAAAATGCACCAAAACTCACAAAGGTTCAGTTTAAAGCTCAAGAACCTCACAAGGTGGCTAGGGTTTCGAAATGACTGCTTTGGGGTGAGTGGGGCTGAGTATGAAGAGGCCTCAAGGGACTTAAGGTGTTTAAATATGGTCTTAACCCTAAAATTTAGGGTTGCACACTGCAGCTCTACACGCTACGTAATCCAGGTATGCCCAACGTACCTCCATACATCGGAAATACCATCAAGTGCTCACATCGTAACACCCATCGCAATGAGTACCCCCGCCCGATTCGCATCCAATCGCATCCGTATACTACCTTTTCGCATCCATACACCTCTGTTCGTATCCAATCACATCTAACACCTCTATTCGAATCCGATCGCATTCAAATACTCTCTTTTCGCTTCCAAACACCTCCATTCAGATCCAATTGTATCCAACATCTCCAATCGCATCTGATCGCATCCAGATACTCCCTTTTCGCATCCAAACATCTCATTCACATACAATCGCATCCAACACCTCCATTCACATCCGATCGCATCCAAACCCCTCATTTTTTCTAAGAGTCAAACTTTTGACTCCTTAACACCCCATATCAATCAATCTTTGAAAAATAGGTGTTACATTATTTTTTTGCTTGATCACAGGTGTTACTACAAGACTTCATAAGCAGTTGCACGACATTCCATGCGACTTTTATCAATGCTCAAACATATCATTACCCGATTACATAAATCTGCAAAAATTAAACTTACACGAGTAACCTTGTCCCAAACCCACGATGTAGAGAAACTTATGAAATTCTTGTTTAATATACACAACATATCGTGTAAATGATTAAGAAAATATGCTAAATGATATGTAAAAATGAACCTAACAAAATTTATTACTGAAAGGCATATGGGTACCACTGGAAAAGTATCATACATACATATAAAGCTAACATTTTTTCTTGAATCTCATGCATTTGAAACCCCCTTTTTTAACTTCCTCAAACCACATTCATTTGAAACCCCCTTTTTTAACTAATTCAACTCAAAATTTTTCTTAATTATGATTTAACACTCAAAGGTTTTATAACTTATATTATGTTTAATTAGCATTTAGTGAAAGTTTACTACAAAAAGGCCAATCTTTTGTGTCTTTTGTGTTATATAAAATCTTACATGTAAGAAGGATGTCATAAGAAAATGATAAGAAAAATTTTCAATAGGCACAATTCTTTTAGAACGTATTTGTAGTGGTGAAGTCCCTAAAAGAGCTCTACAAGTCAAGGTTGTGGATGAATGTATCATTTTTTACTCATAATTTGATCGTGTTATATTTTTTTCCAGTAATATAAATAAGACCATTCAAAATCATATGTTTAGAGATATTTTGTTTTCTCAAACCATACCATTCAAAATCATATGTTTAGAGATATTTTGTTTTCTCAAACCAAATTATTTGAAACCTACATAACTTTTTATATTCCTTAATTTAAACCATTTATAGTATTTATAAATTTCAAATACCTTTTTGCATTCTCTTATTATATATGTAGTTATATTAGTACATTTTTTTTACAAAAAGTCGTCATTTGGTTGAAGATATTGTGATTCAAAAGTTTTCATATAGTTGAAGCATTCACGATACAAATATGATGATTTGAAGAAATGGGTTATGTCGCATCGATGGTAATTGTAATATGATTTTTTTCTTTCAACCAAAACAAATGAAGCTTTTCTATTCTTTCTTTATATTCAGTTTCTCATTTAATCGTTATATGTGATTTGTGTGTATTACTCAATCGTGAATGTGTGACATCCCCTAATTTCTCGGCCAGAAAAGACCGATTTCGTTTATGCTTTTTAAAATAAAAATCAGAGTAATCCTTTTAAAAAGGGTGTTGCGGAATTTGCTCCCATAAAAACATGATAATTATATTATCAAATCATTTCCGAAGAAATGTATTTTATTCACTTAAACCATTGGGATGTCATCGTCAATACAGAAACATAAGCATAAACAGAACTTACACTCACTTACACTAGTGATCTACATCTCTTTTAATCTCTCAGTGTAAAGTAACTTCGTATCGATACCTGTGATACAAACAAACTGAGTGGGTCAGGCTTGGGAGCCTGGTGAGCATATAGGGTTTTCAACCCACAATAAATAATTTATTATGCTTAAACATCAAACAATCAACCCAATTACCCAATCCCTATTATCTTATTTATTTCTTAAGGATTTACCCTAAGAATCAAATCTCACTCATTCCTAAGGAATAGACACAAAGTCCATCGCTGCCCAAGGTTTATACTACAAGCACTAACAAACGTCGATCAAGAATCGACTATCCTTCATCCAATCATTCCTCAGGATTGACCTAAGGAATTTATCCAAAGTCCATTGCTACCAAGGTTCATACAACAGGCACTACGTCACATAGTCGCCAGGGTTTATACAATAGGCACTACGTCTCATAGTCGCCAAGGTTTATACAATAGGCACTACGTCTCATAGTCGCCAAGGTTTATACAATAGGCACTACGTCTTATAGTCGCCAGGGTTTATCTAATAGGCACTACGTCTCATAGTCGCCAGGGTTTATCTAATAGGCACTACATCTCATAGTCGCCAAGGTTTATACAATAGGCACTACGTCTCATAGTCGCCAAGGTTTATACAATAGGCACTACGTCTCATAGTCGTCAGGGTTTATCTAATAGGCACAAAGTCACATCGTCGCCAGGGTTTATCTAATAGGCACGAAGTCACATCGTCGCCAGGGTTTATCTAATAGGCACGAAGTCACATCGTCGCCAGGGTTTATCTAATAGGCACTACGTCTCATAGTCGCCAACATACTAAATATGTAGCTACCAACGTACATCTATACTGTACTAAATTCATAGCTACCAACGTACATCTATACTGTACTTCTATCCCTCATACTTTATCTACCCATGTTTTACCCAACATATTTGAAGATAAAATATATATACATTTTAAATCATTTTAAACATGTATAAAACATTCATTCAACATCCATCTCAAATAAAAAAAACAACATATATACACATATCACGTATTTTATATAAAATACTTCATATCTATGTGTAAGATGAAAGTGACTACACACTCACTTGATTTAATGAAAATCGGGCAGCAACTCGTTTCCTAAAACGATCGTTTTTAATAAAACCGGGAGTTTTATTGAGAAACCGGGCTCTACGAAAGGTCGGACTTCAAAACCGAAAAGATAAATTTTCCGGGCTTCACGGGCACTTCGTGGTGTATTCCGAGGGTTATAATCGATACCGGGGCTTCGGGGGATGTGAAAATAGCCAAAATATTGAAAAAGGGGCCAAAATTGCCAATTTTCCAAAAGTACCCGGAAGATCTCGCAAGCCTTCTATATATATGCCCGAGGTTCGGACCCGAAGCAGCGAGAAGCAGACACCCGTCGCAGTCTGCGAGGTTCGGAGGCTAAGGCGGTGCGAGGCTCGGACCAGCTGCGAGCTTCAGATTGGTCAACAGCCTCGGTTCGGACAGATGCTCGCTTCGGATTGGGCCTCCTCCTCAGTCGAATCAGAAGCCTACACGCGGGTCGGATCACGTGGGTTGCATGCGAGGATCACGTGGCTTCTTCGGATACCTGTGCGACACGCCTCGCTTCTCGGACGTGCCACGCAGCAGCTTCGGACACGTGGCCAGCTCCGAGCAAGGGTGACGTGGCAATCACTATTCATGCGATTTTTCTCGAAAATTGTGTCAAATCTTGTAAAATCCATAACTTTCTCATACGAGCTCCGTTTTGGACGTTCTTTATATGCATGCGTAGAGAACATTATGCTCTACAACTTTCGTTTAAACTTCGTCGGAAAATTTTGACTTTATTTTTATATTATTATTTTTAACAGACCGGGACAGGAAATCCGTTAAAAATTCGTAACTTCTTCATCCGACGTCCGTTTTCGTCAGACTTTTTACCGTTGTGCTACTAATGACGAGACCTTCAATTCTCGTTTAGGTCATGTCGGCAAAAAATCACTCGATCTAAAATTCGAGTTTTTTAGTTGTCTACTGCTAAGCTGAAACTTAGAAAAATCATAACTTCCTCATACGAAGTCAGATTTGGGCGTTCTTTTTATCGAACTTCTCGGTTTAGCGAATAATACGAGTTTCGTTTAGATCACTAAGGCTAAAAAGTAGTTTATCAAAAACTCACTTTTTACGACATTCGGCACCGTGCCGGTTTTGTCGCGAAACTTCGATAGGTCATAACTTCTTCGTTATAACTCGGATTTCGGCGTTCTTTATATTTTCCGAAACCTCGAGACATATACTAGAACTTGGTTAAGATTAATCCTTCTAAATAATCTTCCATCAAAAAGTCATTTTTGATGATTATCGTCTCTAAATTGTCTAGCCCGGATCTACGGGCGTTACAATTATCTCCCCCTTAGGATGATTACGTCCCGGAATCATCAACGAAAATAGGACTTGTATAATGATTTCATACGTTATCTTTCCATCCTAAGTAATAACCATAATGCTCAATCTTACACCTGCTCTTCGTACTAGGTTGGACTTTCAATCGTAACCTACAAGTTACAAAATAAATCCTTATTGAGGACTCTTTCTTCTTCTTAGGATAAGTACCTCCCCTTATCTATTGTAACAGATCGACAGGTCATGTTCTAATGACCTTTATCGGATGATGCAATGTCTAGACTCAAGTCTCTTTGAGTCAAATTCCAGAATGGAATATACCTTCGTTCGTATCTTAATGTGATATAATCACATTTAGCATATAGCATTTCCAGCTACAAGCTTCATTAACAACGAGCGCGATGCTATCGATCGCATTAATTTCAACCTTCTGACTTTAGTCAGATGCTACATCGAACTTGGTCCTCCGAACCATGTAACAAACTCATCGTAGTCGGACTCAATTTGATATGACCACTAGGGTCGGAATAACAACCAACTTACTAGTCATTACCGAAACAAAGGTAATGACATATCCGAATAAAACGGAATCAATCACTAGTTTCTTGGTAACCTTGTGACTTTCTCTGATCCAAGCATGAGTCCTGTGCTTCCAGTAGTATAGATCTCTGCTACTATTCACACCTACTCATACTCGTCCCAAGTACTGTCTCGCAGTCCCCAAGTCCTAAAATCACAAAACAATTTAACACATACGAATGTGTCCAATTAATCATAAAATTTTCCTAGACTCTACTAGGACTTCTTCCGCGAGTATATTCAATCATCTCTACTTCAACTTGGTTGGTGATGGAAATTCCAGACAATGGGACAACTTCAAGAATTACACCAACCATTCATCATCCTGCCAATCGGATGTGTACTTTAGACGTACCGTACCCCTCTAAACGTTTTGTTATTTTATTAGACATATTCTAAAGGCAAGATACCACTCTTATGATATATTCTGATAGGTATCATTCACTATCATAAGCTTTTCATTTCCTCCATCTACTCAATTCTCTACGAGTCTTCACCATAATGTTTTGTACACCCAAGCAGACATTCGGTGTACTGGGCGAGAATTTAAGATAAGAAAGCTTTATTTACGATAGACGTATAAATCTCCTTATCACTCTGAAACGTTTACATGTTAGTTCTAATCTCGTAATCATACGCTTAGAATCCTACACACATAAAGTTTCTAGATCCGGTCGGCAACAGACCATAGATCCGAACAATTAATGGCATATATGGCAAACATATAGCATTTAGCACATAAAAACATTTTAGGCATCTTTCCTAAAATAAACTAGTGCTCGTGTCTAAAATATGGTAGACACTCATCTCACAATAATCACTTAGCATTCTAAGTTTAAGTCTAGAAATCCTACAATTTCTTAGTTCGCTTAAACTAATGCTCTGATACCAACTGTGACATCCCCTAATTTTTCGGCCAGAAAAGACCGATTTCGTTTATGCTTTTTAAAATAAAAATCAGAGTAATCCTTTTAAAAAGGGTGTTGCGGAATTTGCTCCCATAAAAACATGATAATTATATTATCAAATCATTTCCGAAGAAATGTATTTTATTCACTTAAACCATTGGGATGTCATCGTCAATACAGAAACATAAGCATAAACAGAACTTACACTCACTTACACTAGTGATCTACATCTCTTTTAATCTCTCAGTGTAAAGTAACTTTGTATCGATACCTGTGATACAAACAAACTGAGTGGGTCAGGCTTGGGAGCCTGGTGAGCATATAAGGTTTTCAACCCACAATAAATAATTTATTATGCTTAAACATCAAACAATCAACCCAATTACCCAATCCCCATTATCTTATTTATTTCTTAAGGATTTACCCTAAGAATCAAATCTCACTCATTCCTAAGGATTCATCCTAACGAATAGGCACGAAGTCCATCACTGCCCAAGGTTTATACTACAAGCACTAACAAACGTCGATCAAGAATCGACTATCCTTCATCCAATCATTCCTCAGTATTGACCTAAGGAATTTATCCAAAGTCCATTGCTACCAAGGTTCATACAACAGGCACTACGTCACATAGTCGCCAGGGTTTATACAATAGTCACTACGTCTCATAGTCGCCAAGGTTTATACAATAGGCACTACGTCTCATAGTCGCCAGGGTTTATACAATAGGCACTACGTCTCATAGTCGCCAGGGTTTATCTAATAGGCACTACGTCTCATAGTCGCCAGGGTTTATCTAATAGGCACTACGTCTCATAGTCGCCAGGGTTTATACAATAGGCACTACGTCTCATAGTCGCCAGGGTTTATACAATAGGCACTACGTCTCATAGTCGCCAGGGTTTATACAATAGGCACTACGTCTCATAGTCGCCAGGGTTTATACAATAGGCACTACGTGTCATAGTTGCCAGGGTTTATCTAATAGGCACTACGTCTCATAGTCACCAGAGTTTATCTAATAGGCACGAAGTCACATGGTCGCCATGGTTTATCTAATAGGCACGAAGTCACATCGTCGCCAGGGTTTATCTAATAGGCACTACGTCTCATAGTCGCCAACATACTAAATCTGTAGCTACCAACGTACATCTATACTGTACTAAATTCATAGCTACCAACGTACATCTATACTGTACTTCTATCCCTCATACTTTATCTACCCATGTTTTACCCAACATATTTGAAGATAAAATATATATACATTTTAAATCATTTTAAACATGTATAAAACATTCATTCAACATCCATCTCAAATAAACAAACAACATATATACACATATTTCGTATTTTATATAAAATACTTCATATCTATGTGTAAGATGAAAGTGACTACACACTCACTTGATTTAATGAAAATCGGGCAGCAACTCGTTTCCTAAAACGATCGTTTTTAATAAAACCGGGAGTTTTATTGAGAAACCGGACTCTGCGAAAGGTCGGGCTTCAAAACCGAAAAGATAAATTTTCCGGGCTTCACGGGCACTTCGTGGCGTATTCCGTGGGTTATAATCGATACCGAGGCTTCGGGGGATGTGAAAATAGCCAAAATATTGAAAAAGGGCCAAAATTGCCAATTTTCCAAAAGTACCTGGAAGATCTCGCAAGCCTTCTATATATAGGCCCGAGGTTCGGACCCGAAGCAGCGAGAAGCAGACACGCGTCGCAGTCTGCGAGGTTCGGAGGCTAAGGCGGTGCGAGGCACGGACCAGCTGCGAGCTTCGGATTGGTCAACAGCCTCGGTTCGGACAGATGCTCGCTTCGGATTGGGCCTCCTCCTCAGCCGAATCAGAAGCCTACATGCGGGTCGGATCACGTAGGTTGCATGCGAGGATCACGTGGCTTCTTCGGACACCTGTGCGACACGCGTCGCTTCTCGGACGTGCCACGCAGCAGCTTCGGACACGTGGCCAGCTCCGAGCGAGGGTGACGTGGCAATCACTATTCATGCGATTTTTCTCGAAAATTGTGTCAAATCTTGTAAAATCCATAACTTTCTCATACGAGCTCCGTTTTGGACGTTCTTTATATGCATGCGTAGAGAACATTATGCTCTACAACTTTCGTTTAAACTTCGTCGGAAAATTTTGACTTTATTTTTATATTATTATTTTTAACAGACCGGGACAGGAAATCCGTTAAAAATTCGTAACTTCTTCATCCGACGTCCGGTTTCGTCAGACTTTTTACCGTTGTGCTACTAATGACGAGACCTTCAATTCTCGTTTAGGTCATGTCGGCAAAAAATCACTCGATCTAAAATTCGAGTTTTTTAGTTGTCTACTGCTAAGCTGAAACTTAGAAAAATCATAACTTCCTCATACGAAGTCAGATTTGGGCGTTCTTTTTATCGAACTTCTCGGTTTAGCGAATACTACGAGTTTCGTTTAGATCACTAAGGCTAAAAAGTAGTTTATCAAAAACTCACTTTTTACGACATTCGGCACCGTGCCGGTTTTGTCGCGAAACTTCGATAGGTCATAACTTCTTCGTTATAACTCGGATTTCGGCGTTCTTTATATTTTCGGAAACCTCGAGACATATACTAGAACTTAGTTAAGATTAATCCTTCTAAATAATCTTCCATCAAAAAGTCATTTTTGATGCTTATCGTCTCTAAATTGACTAGCCCGGATCTACGGGCGTTACAGAATGTGACTCTCCAAACATCAATGTTTTGCTTGGAATATCTTTCTGATTCTTCTTTTTCAAGAAAAATATTTTGATTGCAGGTTAGTGAAGAATTGTCATCAAGTTTCTATGGTTAAATGGTGTTAAATGAAGAAATAAGATTCTGAAAACGGATATAGGTTTTTTTTTTGTTTGAGCAAAGTTGACGAATGTTAGTTTTTTCTTTTGATTTAAATGTATGTTTATGTAACATCTTTATTTATATATCCAACCACCCAATTCTCTTATTTATTTGATTGTAGTTTTTTTATTTTGATTATGTTTATTTTCTATTATTTTTTTGTTGGGTTATTCTACACACCATATTTAAAAGACAATATTTAAAACATAACATAATTTTTAACATTTTATATGCAATTATGATAGACTTATCATGATATGTTCTTCATATGAAAGTAATTTATCCATATTACTACGACAAGAATTACATATGACATTTACGAAAATATATATATTATATGTGATTTGTTTAACATGTATATGCACCTATGTATGTTATAAATTTATAATTAAATATCTTTATGTTTAATAATTGAAGGGATTAAAATTATGCATCAAAACCAATTATTTAGATGAATATAATAATAATAATAATCTTAATAATAATAATAATAATAATAATAATAATAATAATAATAAATACACATTTCCAAGTATCGCATTCATTTGAAACTCACACTACAACTCAAGAGTTTTCTAATTTATGTACATTTATTAGTTACAACTCAAGAGTTTTTAACTTATGATTATTAATTAGTAATCACTAATAACTTTTTATTTTCCTTTCTTTTATAAGGTTGTAAAGTTTTGCTCATTAAAAACATTAATGTATTTGAATAGATTTGTGATTTAAATATGAAGAGTTAATATAAATGTTATAATAGATGTTTTAGTGTTTTTATGTTATTAAAAGTTATAGTGTTTATTTATCATATTTTTTATTATTCGTTGTATATATATCTTTTTTAATACAAATGTTATAATAGATGTTTTCTATTTTTATGTTACTAAAAGTTTTAGTTCATATTTTTGTTCATACGTTTTGTTACCCGTTATATTATCATTCATTTGATATATAATTTACCCAATTTTAAACGGTTTATAAAATTATCAAATAGTTGTATATATCACAATGACTTAAATATTAAACTATAATGTTTAATAAAACTAATATGTTAACTATATGTTTAAAGTTATTATTTTAACTATATAATTCTATTCTCGTGCAACGCGCGGGGATTCGCCTAGTATGTAAATGTACTTTGCACATGGAATTTAGAAAAAATGATAAATGATAAACCTCACGGGAAAAGTATATGTAAATGGTCATTACTTAGTCGTATCTATTTATAGGCTAACCTAGGGATTTGCATAGATTAATCGATCCAATTGGAACCGACCAATCCAATTACGAAATGATAGATTGGATTGGATATCCAATTACAATTGGATTAGATCGGATGCGAAATTTCAAAATCTAATTAAATTGGATCGGTTAGTGGGTCATTATAAAAATCAAATGGCTAATTGAACCGAACCGATCCAATTGGATATATATATATATATATATATATATATATATATATATATATATATATATATATATATATATATATATATATATATTACTTCAATAAATATCTAATATTATTATCCAAATCCAATTAATATTATTAATTATCCAATGAAAAACTAAGTTTAAGAATTGAAGTTAATGTTAGTTTGTTAATCTTATTTAGCATGAATGTGTGTTGTTTTGTTTTAAGCTATGATAGTTATATTTGGTTATTCGATAGAAAATGATTAGAATTGGTTAAATAATGGATAACCAATGGATTAAACCAATAAAAAATATCCAATGGATATAACCGATCCAATCAAAAATCCAATTGGATTGGTTCGGCTTGGTCTTTTATACTGAATTTGATTGGATCGGTTAACAAAATCGAATATCCACTGGATGATTAGATTGGATCGGTTCCACCGAAATCAATTGGATTTGAACTAATGAACACCCCTAGGTAGACTTGAAGGGTTGTACAAGATAGCTTGTGTTAGGCCTGACAATCGTGTCCTGTTCTAGTTGGCGGATCACGGGTTGGCGAGTAAAAATACACCAACTCGAACACGACCCATTTAATTATACATGTCACAGGTTGACGAGTATTGGGTTGGAGGGTTTGGAACATAAAACCGTATTCGAACCATCAACCCATTTATTTATACGGTTTCACGGGTTGGCGGATCAAATTTGGGTTCATGGGTTAGATTCGAGTTGGTGAGTTCTTCGGTCAGATTTGGGTTGTTGGGTTCATCGATTAGATTCTGGTTCGTGGTTCAGATTCCATAAATAAAATTAATAACTAAAGATGAATAAATTCCATAAATTAAAAAAGATGCAAACATATCCTAATTTTAGAAAACTTAAGTCTTAAACATCCAAATGAAAATTTAAAACATTCATGCAAACATGTTCAAACTAGAACATTAATACAAACATATATAAATTCAGTCGTTCATCAGTGTCGCCGTATGCGTATAAGGCTAAAGGGCAAAGGCTTATTCGATTTTGTCTTTATGAGATTATTTAGGGAAAACGTGATGAAAATGGTTAACATGTTAAAGGTCACGAGTCAATAACCTGAAGGAAGACAACCAAGGTTCTAAATAACGTAAGGCGTGACTTGGCGGCAATGTCAAGCCTCAAGCTTTTCCGAGCCTTGGCGATCCACATCGTTTGTAAGGCGTGACTTAAGGCGGCAATTTTGTATATAATTAATATTTGTATATGTATTTAAACTATTATACATTTTTATACATATATATATATGAGTTAAGGCGGCGTTTTGGTAAAGCTTGGTGACATGTACAAGCCTTGGAGCTATGGCGGAGCCATGGCGAGCTTTTTAGAACCTTCAAGACAACAGATCAGAGCCTACTTAATAGAATAATACTTAATATATATATGTATATATATATATATATATATATATATATATATATATATATATAGTTAAGTTCAAATGAGAACACTAAATAAAGTGAGAACGTGAGAACACCATTTGTATGCTATTATTATTCTTTGAATTTAATATGTATAGTATTGTAGTAATTATAATCTTAATACATTCAATTTTATATTGCTATTCTACTATAAAATTTATATATATATATATATATATATATATATATATATATATATATATGTAGTAATTTAGTAAATTTTAATGTGAATGTTAAATATGAGATTGTTCATATATTCGTTGATGAATAATGTCATAAAGTTGTACATACAAAATTTTAATGTGAATACTAGGCGAATCCCCGCGCGTTGCGCAGAAAGACCTATATAGTTGAAATCTTTACATATATGTTTTTTTTAAATATAACAATAACGTTGTTATTCAATTTGATATAATAATTCGTATACTAAATTGATATAATATATTGATTATTTTAAATTATATGATAGTATATACATCTATTATAACTGTATAATCTCAATCGTTTGAATAACTTCTACCTGCGAGTTACTCATGAATAAAATTAAATATAATATATGGTTTAATGTTATTTATAGTTGTTATTGTTAATTAATTTTTTAAAATTTATTTGTTTCACGTTTTAATTTCTATCATTATAATTATTTAAAACATCAAACATTGTTTTTTGATTTTTAAAGGTAACAATATAATCATTTATATAGAGTTACTTTTAACTATTGTTATTATAAGTTATTTTAATCTACTTATTTGAAAACTTTTAATGATTATAAAAATATATATAGGAAATATTTTAGATAAATTGATATTACAATATAGTTTTTGCATTTTGCACTACAATTTATCACTTTTAACTATTCACAAAATATTCATTGGGTTTTTTAAGTGGAACTGAAATTTATATTTAAGTTAACACTGTAATGTTATATTTAAATTAACATTTTAAGTATTTTGTAAAAACCGTTCAAAAGTTGTAGCTTTAAATTGATAATGGTTTACATACAACAACATATTAAATTTAATAAATTAAGTATATATGTTAAAAGTTAAAGTCTTAACTTTGTAAGTAGAAGTAAATATATTATTTTAATATTACAATTTAGCTTATTTATGGTTACACTCTAGGCTAGATATTTATTTACCCTTATTAACCAAATTATAATCATTATTAGAATGACACTACAATTTATCACTTTTAACTATTTACAAAATATTTTTTGGGGTTTTTAAGTTAAACTAAAATTTATATTTAAGTTGACCATGTAATATTATATTTAAATTAATAATTTAAATATTTTATACAAATTGTTCAAAAGTTATAGCTTTAAAATGACAATGGTTTACATCCAACAATATATTAAAATTTATAAATTAAGTATAATATGTTAAATGTTAAAAAACATAACTTTATATGTAGAAATAAATATATTTTTTAATATTGAAATTTAGTTTATATATGATTACACTTTAGGTTTGATATTTATTTAACCTTATTAACCAACTTATAATCATTATTAGAAAGAAATTGAAAATTCATGGGAGTTTCAAATGAATGTGATGAAAGGAAAAATACATGGAAGTTTCAAATGAATGTGGTGAAAGGAAAAATGCTTCATTTATAATATAGTATGATATGATATGATATGATTAATGTGTGATTGTTCATATATTTTTTAATGAATAATGTCATAACGTTGTATATACAAAATTCATAGCAGAATAGTAACATAAAGTAGTGTTCTCACGTTCTCACTTTATTTAGTGTTCTCATTTGAACTTAACCTTATATATATATATATATATATATATATATATATATATATATATATATATATATATATATATATATATATATATATATGGGAAAAGTGAATATACCCTTAAGGGTATATAAGCTTAGGTACCCAAACTCATCATACTACGTCGTTTGGTATCATATAATACATTCTAATTGTCCAATGTTCTTATAATTTAACTTCTAACTTGATTTAATTCCATGATTTTTATAAATTACACACTTATCTTCATCTTACATAATTTCCATTTTTAACTACAATATATATAGCCTAGTAAGTGCTCGGCAAAAACATGTGATATAAGAGAAAGATAATAATGAAATTTCGAAAACCTTGAAATTAAATCAAGTTAGAGGTTGAAGTTTAAGAACATTATAATGAATATATCAAAAAAAAACGACGTATTATGGTGTGTTTGGGTACCTAAGCTTATATGCCCTTAAGGGTTAATTCACTTTTCCCTATATATATATATATATATATATATATATATATATATATATATATATATATATATATACATATATATATATATATGTATATATATATATATATATATATATATATATATATATATATATATATATATATATATATATATCCCCTAATCTAATAAATAAGTATATTTATGCCACATGGCAATTGCTAAGCACGCTCCCATCGAATTTTCCCTCTCTAAACATCAATATGAATTTCCAGCTTTGCCCTTGCAATCAAGGATATAACATGTTCCTTCTTTTCAACAGATTTAAATAAGGTAATTCCATAATCTACTTTCCTGATTTTGTGGAGAAATTTGAATTCTTCTTTTGATTAATTTCAGTTTGATACGAAAGAGGCATGAAATCAACAATAATTTATCACATCAACAAAAAATCGGGAACTCCAATTTTGATTCGATTCTTTAGACCGTCTTCCTGGCTTCATATATTTTAAGTGTTTTAAACCATCTTGGAATGAAGAGCATATAGATTTTATAATGGTCGGAGAATGTTCAGAAGGTATCAAAGCATGTGGAGAAGACGATCATCATTTTGATTTTGAGGTATATATATTTTATTTATTTCTCTATGGTTAGGATGTAACCGATGCATCAGTGTTTGGTTTCCATAGTACCAAATCATGAACATCGTAGTGTTACTCATCATTGAATCTGAAGTTCATCATCGAAGGCATGTATTCGTTTCTTTTAACGTTTTTTTGGCTTAACAAATTCTATTAGTATGTACTCCAAGATATTAACCTGATTTTTGCTTAACATTTTAGTCTGTGTTTCTTCTACATGTTTTATTTTTTGCGATAAGATCGATCTTATGTTGGTGTTCTGATGTAGTTTGTGCCTACATGCTACAACGCATGTCCTTCTAGGAGTTGTATGATTGTCAAACTGAATAGAGGAACCTGAAGTTTATAATTCATTGAATGTTCAATTGCCCACAGAGTGTTTGATCATTTGCTTGAGTGAGTTTTGTAAGTTTATTAGTGACTTTTGAGGTCAAGTGAAAACCAATTTTGCTATTTGAAAGCCAGTAACTCCGACCACTACCATTTAAAATCCCAACATCAATCTCCCTATATGTTTCTTTCAATCAAGCTTCTGTTGCCATGGGTGATCATCTAGCATCTACAACTCCAACCATCTTTAAATACTCCCCGTTCTTCATTTTCTGTAATTTTCAATTTTGTTTGGAATTTAAAGTTGGGGTTTTCATTCTATCAGAAGCAACAGACGGCCAAACAACTGAATTTCAGAGATATACCGTATTCGTCGGGGTGCAGTCGATAGCTTAGGGATTCTTCTGGATGACGATGATAACAAAATGAGTTTTAACATGACTCCTTTTAGGTGGGGAGCGACGTTGTTGATCGGTGAAACATCATTCAGCGATAGGTGGGGCTCCTTCTCATCGACTTTATGATTTTTTTTTATTATTTCCTAGGTTTGGATTTTAGGTATGTAAATGTTTAAATCTATAAATACGCATCTGTTTTATTGTTTTTTGATTTTACATGCTTGAATATTAGGTCTGTAAATGTTCATTGATTGTGTTTTAATTGATTCCCAGTCAATAAAATAAGGTATCAAGGTTCCAAAATTTACTTTAATTTCAAGGCACTTCACTTCTACACATTTCTAATTGCATTCAAATTCTTCTCATGTTTCAATCAACAGTCTTAGATAAAAGGTGGTGATTCTTCTGGCATGTCTGATATTGTCGACAAATCATTTGGCTTTCCTGTTAAAGATTCATTTACTCAAACAAGGTTTCTACTTCATATCATGAAACCTGCAATGTTTGATTGTTAGTGCAATACCTAAAATACACTTTGATGAAAGTTGTTTGGTTTATGATGACAGTACATTGCTATATCTTGTATTTAATCTTTTCACGTCATTTTAAAAGTTTTCTTGGGTATGCCTTCAACCTTTAAATTTATATTGGAACGTGCAAGTTGAAAAGTGTGTGTGTGTGTGTGTGTGTGTATATATATATATATATATATATATATGTGTGTGTGTGTGTGTGTGTGACATCCCCAAATTCACGGCCAGAAAAGACCGGTTTAATTTATGCTTTTAAAATAATTTCAGAGTAATCCTTTGATTAAAAGAGTTGCAGAATTTGTCCCCAAAACGAAATATGATGAAATAAGATTTACCAAAGCATTTCTTAAAGAAATGTATTTTCATTATATAACAAAACTCGGGATGTCATGTTCCGATACAGACCAAAAGCATAAATGACACATTATAAGCCTTACAACAGTTATATACACTACAGGCCTATAATCAAAATATCTTGATAAGTCGTCCAACTTATGCTCTCGCGCCACTACCTGTAACACAAAGAAAACTGAATGGGTCAGGCTTGGGAGCCTGGTGAGCATATAGGGTTTTCAACCCACAATAAATAATTATATAAATTTCATCAACCAACAATGACCCAATTACCCATTCCCGTTATCCTCACTTTACGTCCCTAAAACAACTATCACAAGGGACCTAGCCTAAGGATTTTCATCGGGGCGACAACACATGCTTCGGGGGTTCCTCAGCAATATATGTCAAACAAGGCAACCATGTGGGGGATGGAGTACAACAAATGAACACTCAAGATCATTAACACCTACAGGTGGCGAGCCTGCCAGCGTTCCACTAGACTGTCTAGAAAAGTCTGTGGTCGTCATCTAAACTCCGCTAGATGACTGAATCAGCAACAACATCGATGCCTCTCGTCATTTTATCACACGTCAACTATCTACCCATGTTTTACCCAACATTTTTGTAGATAACAATATACTTATACATTCATATACAGCTTAAAACCTGTATAAAATATTCATTCAATACTTACTCCAAATACACAGATAATATATATATATATATATATATATATATATATATATACACATAGCACGTATTCTACAGAAGATATTTCATACCTATGTGTTAGAAGAAAATGAATATACACTCACACAAAACATATATTTAATACACTCAAACAATACTTGTATTAAAATCGTGTTTATGAAAGGGACTATGCACTCTGTTGTTAAGACGATTGTCGGACAGCACTACGGCTCTTCAAGTAGTAATTCTTCGATGAATTCGGGATATCTTCACACACCGGGCTTCTCACGGGCAGAGCTTCGGCTCGAAAATGCTTTTCGTCTCGGGATCTTCGGAGCGTCGGGACTTGCTTCGGGTGTCGGGATGATACCGGGGCTTTGGGGGTGCTTCAAGAGGGCTGGAGAGGGTGTAGAGAGTGAGAGAGTAAGTGAATTAGCAACCATGGTCGGCTGCCCTTCAGTTTCTATTTATAGGGTCGAATTTCTGGATTCACGTCGTGAATCTCAAATGTTCACGTCGTGAGTTCAGTCGTCATCAGGTGCTTCATCGCAACTTGGGTCTGTCAGGCTCTGGAAGACTTCCATCAACTGTTCACATCGTGAACTCTGACAATGGTGGAAGTTTGTGCCCCAAACTTCATAAATTCATATCTCTCGCATACGAGCTCCGTTTTCGACGTTCTTTATATGCACGCGTAGGTGAGATTATGCTCTACAACTCTCGTTTAGACTCCGTCGGCTAATTTTGACTTTATTTTTAATATTATATTTTTAGTAGGCCGGGACAGGAAAACTCTGTTAGAAATTCATAACTTCGTCATCTGACGTCCGTTTTCGTCTGTATTTTTACCGTTGCATTACTATCGACGAGATCTTCGATTCTCGTTTAGATTATTTCGGCTAGAAATCACTTGATCTCATATTCGAACTTTGGGCTGCATACTGCTAAGTTGAAACTTCGAAAAATCATAACTTCCTCATACGAAGTCAGATTTAGACGTTCTTTTTATGCACGCTCTCGGTTTAACGTATTCTACGAATTTCGTTTAGATCACTAAGACTAAATATCGCTCTATCGTAAATTCACTATTTACGTCACGCAGTGTCGTATCGGTTCTGTCGCGAAACTTCGACAGGTCATCACTTCTTCGTTATAACTCGGATTTCGGCATTCTTTATATATCTGAAATCCTTATCACGACCACTACCTCTTTGAGTATAGATATTGGGCTTATCTAATATTTTATTTTAACACTCATATTTATTCTTTGATTCATTTAAATCACAACAATTAAGATCTCTTATTCCTCCTGACTTAGGTACCCAAATACGATCTTGGAATACCTTCAGTCTGTGACTGTTTGTACCGAACACTAACGTTTTGCCCAAACGTTCCTCCCTCCGGTCAACTTTCTTTATACTTTCCACAATGGTTGAGACAACTTCTAATCTCAACGCTCTTGGCCTTTTTCTTTCAAGATTGACTTTCCGACTGAGAGCATCAGCAACAACATTTGCTTTACCGGGGTGGTACAGTATCTCACAGTCGTAGTCCTTAAGTAATTCTAGCCAGAGTCGCTGCCTCATATTCAATTCCTTCTGACTAAAGAGATATTGGAGACTCTTATGATCAGTGAAAAGTTTGCACTTCGTGCCATAGAGGTAATGCCTCCATATTTTTAGAGCGAAAACTACCGCTGCCAGCTCCAGATCATGAGTGGGGTAGTTCTTTTCATGCTCTTTTAGTTGTCGAGACGCATATGCTATCACCTTTTCTCTTTAGGTCAAAACACAACCCAACCCAACACCAGACGCATCGCTATAGACAGCGAAGTCTTCAACTCCATCGGGTAAAGAAAGAATCGGTGCCTCACATAGCTTCTTCTTTAGCAACTCGAATGCTTCTTTGTGCTTATCACTCCAAGCATAAGTAGCTCCTTTGTGAGTCAAAGCTGTTAGTGGAGTAGCGATCGAAGAAAAACCTTGGATAAACCTTCGGTAATATCCAGCTAATCCCAAAAAGCTTCGGATCTCCGTGGGACTTTTCGGTTGTTCCCACTTCATCACAGCTTCAATCTTTGCTGGATCAACCATTATTCCTTCTTGGCTGACCACGTGACCCAAGAATTAGACTTCTCGAATCCAAAAATCACACTTGGAGAACTTAGCATACAGCTTCTCCTTCTTCAAGACTTCCAACACTTCGCGCAAGTGTTGGCCATGCTCCTCTTGGCTTTTCGAGTAAATCAGAATGTCATCTATGAACACTATCACAGATTTATCAAGGAACGGATTACAAACCTTGTTCATTAAATCCATGAATGCTGCTGGAGCATTGGTTAGTCCAAACGACATAACCAAAAACTCGTAGTCTTCATATCGTGTTCTGAATGCAGTCTTCTCGATATCCTGCTCTCTCACCTTCAGCTGATGATATCTTGACCTTAGGTCGATCTTTGAAAAGTAACTTGAGCCTTGTCGTTGATCAAACATGTCATCAATCCTTGGCAACGAATATCTATTCTTTATCGTTGCCTTATTCAGCTCTCTGTAATCAATGCACATTCTCATACTCCTGTCTTTCTTCTTTACGAATAACACAGGAGCTCCCCAGGGGGATGAACTAGGTCTTATGAAACCTTTGTCCAATAACTCCTGAAGTTGCATCATCATCTCCTTCATCTCCGTTGGTGCTAATCGGTAAGGTGCTTTTGCTATTGGCGTCGTCCCTGGTAACAAGTCTATACTGAATTCTACTTGTCGATCAGGCGGTAATCCAGGAAGATCTTCGGGAAATACTTCCGGATAATCACACACCACAGGAATGCTCTGCATCTCCTTTTTCTCTTTATTTGCATCAATCACGAATGCCAAATATGATGTACATCCTTTGGCCAAACACTTTCTCGCTTTCATTAGAGAAATGATTCCAGAATTTACTCTGCATTTGTCCCCATACACCATAAATGACTCTTTCCCTGGAGGGTTTACTTTTACTATCTTCTTCTTGCATAATATCTCGGCGTCATTGGCGCTAAGCCAATCCATTCCCAGCACGATGTCGAAACCATTTAACTCAATAGGCATTAATTCTTCATGGAACTTATTCCCATTCAAATTGATTAAGACGTTTTTCATACGATGGCTAACAGGTATAAACTTGCCACTAGCAACTTCGACTAATAAAGCATTATCTAGTCTATCGATATGCAAAGCTAGTTTTCAACCAAATTCATGCGAAATAAAGGAGTAGTTGGCTACAGAATCAAATAAAATTTTGGGCAGGCAATTCGTTTACGAGAAAGGTACCTGAAGCGACATCAGCTTCTTCTTTGGCAGCTTCCAGTGTCATCTGGAAGGCTCTCGCCTTCGGCTTTGGTGGAATGTTGGGTCTTGCTGCCTCCTTCTTCTTCGGACAGTCTTTCAAAATGTGCCCCTCTTCGTTACATCCAAAACACACTCTTTTGTTGGACGGACACTCGTTGGCGTAATGCCCCGTCTTTCCACACTTGTAGCAGGTCACTTCCTCACTACATTTCCCAGAGTGCTTTTTCTTGCACTTTTCACACCATTTCGATTCGCCCCCTTTTCCTCCTCCAAACTTTTTCGAATCAGACTTCGAAAATTTACTTTTCTTGCTGGAACCTGAAGTTCCTTCAAACTTTCTCTTTTCACCAACTTCAACTTTGCTGGCGGTTCTTCCATTGATCATGTCCTCAACAGACTTGGCAGCCCAAATAGCTGCCTCTAGAGTAGGTGCCAGACGCACTGGCACCGCGTACTCCCATGGGAGTCCCTTCGCGTACCGGTCCACTTTTGTCAGCTCATCTGGGACGATGCGCAAAGCAAACTCCATTTTGTTAGTGAAGGCATTGGTGTAATCGTCGACTGACAAGCTGCCTTTTGTCAATGTCAGAAATTTGTTCTCCAACTCTAGCAGATTTTGGGTCGAGCAGAACTTGCGCTTGAATTGCACCAAGAACTCTGCCCAAGTCAGTTGCAGTGGCTCATTAGGGCTGAGGATCTTTCCCAGATTGTTCCACCAACAAACAGCGCCACCCCTGGACTGACGCACTACATATATGGTTTGTAGTTTTCCCTTGCAACCGCATGTCATAAAGGCCAACTCCATTTCTGAGATCCAATCCATAACTCCGATCGGATCTTCCTTTCCAGTGAAGGTCGATGGTTTGCAAGTCAGAAAATCTTTGTACTTGCATCCAAGTCCATCATTTCCTCCATCCTGGTTGACTTGCCTAACAATTGGTGGGTTGGCTTGACCAATCACCCCACTGAAGTTTCCTCCATCCGACGACCCTCCATTCACTTCGGGCTCTTCAACTTGTATTGAAAGTTCTTCACGAATTTGTTGAAGCAGACATCTAGTTTCTTCCATCTGACGATCCAACATCGTCTGAATCATCAATTGTACACCAGCCATTGTCATTGGCTCGGGTGCTGCTGCTACGACAAGTATTTGCTCGATTACAAGTGGTTGATTCCTGTTTTCGTTCACGTTTCCAGCTCCGCTTCTTGTTCTTGCCATTGTTGATCTATACACCGAATAAGGTGAATTTAGATCCTTATTCACGATAGATAATTAAATTATCCAAATCCTTCCGAAACGTTTACATGCTAGTTCTAATACCGTAGTCGCACGCTTAGAATCCTAAACACATAAGGTTTCCAGATCCGGTTGGCAACAAACCATAGATCCGAACAATTAATATCATATATGGAAAACATATAACATTTAGCACATAAAAGCATTTTAGGCAACTTTCCTAAAATAAACTAGAGCTCGTGTCTTAAATATAACAGACACTCACCTCTCAATCTTCACTTAGCATTCTAAGTTTAAGTCTAGAAATCCTACAAATTCCTAGTTCGCTTAAACTAATGCTCTGATACCAACTGTGACATCCCCAAAATCACGGCCAGAAAAGACCGATTTAATTTATGCTTTTATTTAAAATCAGAGTAATCCTTTGATTAAAAGAGTTGTGGAATTTTTTCCCAAAACAAAGTATGATAAGAATTTATCAAAGCATTTCATAAAGAAATGTATTTTCATTATATAACAAAACCTCGGGATGTCATGTTCCGATACAGACCAAAAGCATAAACAATACAACATAGACCTTACAACAGTTACATATAACTACTGGTCTATAATCCAAAAATATATTGCCAATATCATCCAACTTATGCTCTCGTGCCACTACCTGTAATACAAAGAAAAACTGAATGGGTCAGGCTTGGGAGCCTGGTGAGCATATAGGGTTCTCAACCCACAATAAATAATTATATTTAATTTAACCAACCAACAATAACCCGATTACCCATTCCAGTTATCCTCACTTTATGTCCCTAAAACAACAACTATCACAAGGGACCTAATCTAAGGATTTCCATTGGGGCGACAACACTGCTTTGGGGGTTTCCCAACACTTTATGTCAAATAAGGCAACCATGGGGGATATGGAGTACAGCAAATGAACACCCAAGTTCATTAACACCTACAGGTTATGAGCCTGCTAGCGTTCCACTGGACTGTCTAGAAAAGTCCATGGTCGTCATCTAAACTCCGCTAGATAACTGAATCAGCAACAACAACGAGGCTGCTCATCATTTTATTTCATCACACAACAACTGTCTACCCATGTTCTACCCAACATATTAGTAGACAAAAATTTATATATTTATATACATCGTAAAACTTGTACAAAACATTCATTCAACAACTAGTTCAAATAAACAAATAATATATAAACACATAGCACGTATTTTATAAAGAATACTTCATATCTATGTGTTAGAAGAAAACGAATATACACTCACCTGATCAGAAGATGATCGGACAGCACTACGACTCTAAGAGTAGTGTTCTTCGGTGAAACCGGGAGATCTATACACACCGGGCTTCTCGCGGGCAGGGCTTCGGCTCGGAAACTCTTTTCTTCTCGGGATCTTTGGAGCTTCGGGACTCGCTTCGGATCTCGGGATGATACCGGGGCTTCGGGGGTACTTCGGGATGGCTATAGAGGGTATCGGAAGTGAGAGAAAAGAGATGGAGCAACCAAATTCGGTTGACCCTCGATTTCTATTTATAGGGCCAACATTCAGTACTCATGTTGTGAGTTTCCAATGCTCACGTCGTGAGCCTAGTAGGTCACTGCGTTCGTCACTCGTCCACTTGCTCTGGAAGATGTGACATCCCCTAATTTCTCGGTCAGAAAAGACCGATTTAATTTATGCTTTTTAAAATAAAATTAGAGAAATCTTTTTAAAAGATGTTGCGGAATTGGTACCCAAAACAAAACATGATATAAGATTATCAAAACCTTTCTTTAAGAAATGTATAGTTTCATTTCATATCAAAACCTCGGGATGTCATGTTCCGATACAGATCAAAAGCATAAACAAGACATTATAAGCCTTACAACAGTTATTTACAACTACTGGCCTATAATCAAAAAAATCTCTCATCGTCCTCCGACTATGCTCGGGGTCCACTACCTGTAACATAAAAAGCTGAGTGGGTCAGGCTTGGGAGCCTGGTGAGCATATAGGGTTTTCAACCCACAGTAATAATAAACTTATTAAGTTCATCAATCAGCAATAACCCTGATTATCCATTCCCGTTATCCTCACTTTACGTCCCTAAACACTTATCACAAGGGACCTAGCCTAAAGAATATCATCGGGATGGACACTACTGCTAAGGGGACTCCTCAGCCATACATGTCCTAAAGGCAACCATGAGGAGGATGGAGTACAGCGAATGAACACCCAAGTTCATTAACACCTACAGGTTGCGGGCCTGCCAGTGTTCCACTGGACTGTCTAGAAAAGTCTGTGGTCGTCATCCAAACTCCGCTAGATGACTGGATCACAATCACATCGAGGCCTCTCATCATTTTATTTCATCACACATCAACTATCTACTCATGTTTTACCCAACATATTTGTAGATAAAAATACATATACAGTTTAAAACTTGTATAAAACATCTATTCAACAGTCACCTCAATTAAACAATTAATATAATTACACGCAACACGTATTTTATAGAAAATACTTCATACCTAGGTGTAAGATGAAGGTGACTATACACTCACTTGATTTACTGATAATCGGGCAGTACTTCGTTTCTTAAAACGATCGTTTCTAATAAAACCGGGAGTTTTATTGAGAAACCGGGCTCTGCGAAGGTTGGGCTTCGAAACTGAAAAGATAAATTTCTCGGGCTTCTCGGGCACTTCGGGGTGTATTCTGGGTGTTTGGTATAACACCGAGGCTTTGGGGGAAGTTAAAATAGTGAAAATATGAGTTTAGGGGTAAAAAGTGGCAAAAATCCAAATCTAGCCGGGAGGGTTCGCATGCTATTTATAGTGTGAGAGGGCTCGGATCCGAGGGCTGAGAAGCCTCCACGCGTCAGCAGATCCGAAGGGAGGAGCACATGGGTTGCGCATGCGAGGTCCTGGTGGCAGCTTCTTAGTGGACCGAGGTCTAGGGTCCGAGACTTTGGACGTGGCACTCCTTGCGAAGCTCGGATGCGTCATTAGAAGGCACGCGTCGGACACCCATTGGACCGCGGCTTCGGATGCGAGGGCAGGCGACACGTGTTCGGATGACTCAACAGATTTCGTACACGTGGCACGATTTGAGCGAGGGTGAGGTGGCCGAAGTCCACCTATGCGAAATTTCTCGGATTTTGCAATTTTTCTCGATTTTTGCGCCAAAACTTCTAAAATCCATAACTTTCGCATACGGGCTCTGTTTTTGACGTTCTTTATATGCACGCATAGGTAAAATTACGCTCTACAACTTTCGTTTAGACTTCGTCGGCTAATTTTGACTTTAATTTTTATATTATTATCTTTAACAGACCGGGACAGGAAATCTGTTAAAAATTCATAACTTCTTCATCCGACGTTCGTTTTCGTCTGTCTTTTTACCGTTGTGCTACTATTGACGAGACCTTCGATTCTCGTTTAGGTTGTATCGGCTAAAAATCACTCGATCTAAAATTCGAGTTTTTAGCTGTCTACTGCTAAGCTGGACTTAGAAAAATCATAACTTCCTCATACAAAGTCAGATTTGGGCGTTCTTTTTATACCTACTCTCGGTTTAACGAACACTACGACTTTCGTTTAGATCACTAAGGCTAAAAAGTAGTTTATCAAAAACTCACTTTTTACGACATTCGGCACCGTGCCGGTTTTGTCGCGAAACTTCGACAGGTCATAACTTCTTCGTTATAACTCGGATTTTCGTAATCTTTATATATCCGTAATCCTTATCACGACCACTACAACTTTCTTAATAGATATCGGCTTTATCTAATATTTATTTTCGACGGTCATTTTTATTCTTAATTAATTAAACCCTAATAATTAAGCATAAAACACATCATTTTCACATAATGTTCACATAATTCCTTTTCATTTCTTCAAAATGAGTTACAAAGGTTAACCTAGACTATAACGTCAATATTAATGCCTAGCCTAGAAACACGGGCATTACAGAAGACGTCCATCACTTGCTCACGTCGTGAACACCGTGCTCACGTCATGAGCTCCGACACAGCCTCGAATTTTGTGTTTCGAACTTCAGAAATTCATATATTTCGCATTCGAGCTCCGTTTTCGACGTTCTTTATATCCACGCGTAGGTGAGATCATGCTCTACAACTATTGTTTAGACTCCGTCGGCTAATTTTGACATTATTTTTTATTATATTATTTTTAGTAGGCCGGGACAGGAAAACTCCGTTATAAAATCATAACTTCTTCATCTGACGTCCGTTTTCGTCTGTCTTTTCACCGTTGGACTACTATCAACGAGATATTCGATTCTCGTTTAGATTGTTTCGGCTAAAAATCACTCGATCTCATATTCGAGTTTCGGGATGCATACTGCTAAGTCGAAACTTAGAAAAATCATAACTTCCTCATACGAAGTCAGATTTAGACGTTCTTTTTATGCACGCTCTCGGTTTAACGAATTTTACGACTTCCGTTTAGATCACTAAGGCTAAATATCGCTCTATCTTAAATTCATATTTTACGTCATTCAGCGTCGTGTCGGTTCTGTCGCGAAACTTCGATAGGTCAAAACTTCTTCGTTATAACTCGGATTCCGGCATTCTATATATATTCGGAAACCTTGCCACGACCACTACAACTTCATGTATCAATATCGGGTTTATCTAACATTTCATTTTGACGCTTATTTTTATCCTTAATTCATTTAAGTCACATAATTAAGCACAAAACACATAATACTCAAATAATACATCTTTATTATTTCAAGACGGGTTAAAAAGGATAACCTAGACTATCACATCATCATTAATGCCTAGCCTAGAAACACGGGCGTTACACCGAAGCCCCGGTATCATCCTCGACACCCGAAGCAAGTCCCGACGCCCCGAAGATCCCGTGAAAAAGAGTTTTTGAGTCGAAACTCTGCCCGCGTGAAGCCCGGTTTTTGAGGAAACATCCCGGTTTCATCGAAGAATATTGTTTTAAGGGACGAAGCGCTGTCCAATCGTCGTCTTATCAAGTGAGTGTATAGTCACTTTCACCTTACACATAGATATGAAGTATTTTATATAAAATACGTGCTATGTGTATATATGTTGTTTGTTTATTTGAGATAGATGTTGAATGATTGTTTTATACATGTTTTTAACTGTATATGTGTTTTATATCTACAAATATGTTGGGTATAACATGGGTAGATGAATGAATGTTTTATACATGTTTAAAATGATTTAAAAAATATATATATTTTTTTATCTACAAATATGTTGGGTATAACATGGGTAGGTGAAATAAGTCGATGCGTGATAAAATGATGAGATAAATGATGAGCGATGAAAGATGAGCGATGATATATGAGTGGTAAAATATGGTGAGAAGCGATGAGCCAAGAGATGACCCAAGAGATGACCCAAGCGATGGCTCTGTCATTCAGCAGAGTATGGATGACAACCATGGACTATTCTAGACGGTCCATGGAACACTAGCAGGCTCGCAACCTGTAGGTGTGTGAACTATATGTTCATCAGATGTACTCTAAAAACCCTAGCAGCTATGGACTTAGTGTCTGTTGTATAAACCCTGGCGACGATGTGACTTCGTGCATATTCCTTAGGAGGAATCCTTAGGAATGAGTGATAGATGATTCTTAGGGTAAATCCTTAAGAAATAAAGAAGATAATGGGGTTGGGTAATTGGGTTGATTGTTTGATGTTTAAACATAATAAATTTATTTATTGTGGGTTGAAAACCCTATATGCTCACCAGGCTCCCAAGCCTGACCCACTCAGTTTATTTGTATCACAGGTATCGATACGAAGTTGCTTTATACTGAGAGATTAAAAGAGAAGTAGATCACTAGTGTAAATGAATGTAAGTTTTGTTTATGCTTATGTTTTTGTATTGACAATGACATCCCAATGGTTTAAATGAATAAAATACATTTCTTCGGAAATGATTTGATAACATATTTATCATGTTTTTCTGGGAACAAATTCCGCAACACTTTTAATCAAATGATTACTCTGATTTTATTTTAAAAAGCATAAACGAAATCGGTCTTTTCTGACCGTGAAATTGAGGATGTCACAGTTGGTATCAGAGCATTAGTTTAAGCGAACTAGGAATTTGTAGGATTTCTAGAATTAAACTTAGAATGCTAAGTGATGATTGTGAGATGAGTGTCTACCATATTTTAGACACGAGCACTAGTTTATTTTAGGAAAGATGCCTAAAATGCCTTTATGTGCTAAATACTATATGTTTACCATATATGCTATTATTTGTTTGGATCTATGGTCTGTTGCCAACCGGATTTGGAAACCTTACGTGTTTGGGATTCTAAGCGTACGACTACGATATTAGAACTAGCATGTAACGTTTCGGAGTGATAAGGAGATTCATACGTCTATCGTAAATAAAGCTTTCCTATCTTAAAATTTTCGCCTAAGTACACCGAGCGTCTGCTTGGGTGTACAAAACGTTATGGTGAAGACTCGTAGAGAATTGAGTAGATGGAGGAAATGAAAGGCTTATGATAGTGAATGACACCTATCGGAAGATATCGTAAGAGTGGTATCTTGCCTTTAGAATGTGTCTGATAAAATAATGGAACGTTTAGAGGAGTACGGTACGTCTGAAGTACACCTTCGATTGGCAGGATGATGGAACGATTGGTGTAATTCTTGAAGTTGTCCCATCGTCTGGAATTTCCATCACCAACCGAGTTGAAGTAAAATTGATGATTGAAGATACGCATGGAAGAAGTCCTAGTAGAGTCTAGGAAAATTTTTATGATTAATTGGACGTATTCGTATGTGTTAAATTGTTTTGTGATTTTAGGACTTGGGGACTGCAAGACAATACTTGGGACAAGTATGAGTAGGTGTGAATAGTAGTAGAGATCTATACTACTGGAAGCACAGGACTCACACTTGGATCAGGAAAAGTCACAAGGTTGCCAAGAAGCTAATAATTGATTTCGTTTTTGTTCATGTATGTCGTTACCATCATTTCGGTAATGACTAATGAGATGATTGTTATTCCGACCTTAGTGGTCAAATCAAATTGAGTCCGACTACGATGAGTTTGTTACGTGGTTCAGAGAACCAAGTTCGATGTAACATCTGACTTAAGTCAGAAGATTGAAATCAATATGATCAATAGCATCACGCTCGTTGTTAAAGAAGCTTGTAGCTAGAAATGCTACATGCTAAAATGTGATTATATCACATTAGAATATGAAGGAAGGTATATTCCATTCTGGAATTTGACTCTAAGAAACTTGATTCTAAGCATTGCATCATACGACGAGAGATCGTTAGAGCATGACCCATCAGTCTGTTACAATAGATAAAGGAAAGTACTTATCCTAAGAAGAAGACGGAGTCCTCAATAAGGATTTATTTTGTAACTCAAAGGTTAGGATTGAGCGTCCAACATAGTACGAAGAGCAGATGCATGATTGAGCACTACCTGCGATCGAGAAGTCCAAAAGCTAGATACTCGTTCGAAGAAACATATAGATTACAGTTATTACTTAGGATAGAAAGATGGCATATGGAATCATTATACCAGACCTATTTCGTTGATGATTCCGGGACGTAATCATCCTAAGGGGGAGATAATTGTAACGCCCGCAGATTCGAGCTAGTCAATTTAGAGACGATAAGCGTCGAAAATGACTTTTTGATAGAAGATTATTTAGAAGGAGTAATCTTAACTAATTTTTAGTATATGTTACAAGGATTCCGTACATATAAAGAACGCTGAAATCCGAGTTATAACGATGAAGTTATGACCCGTCGAATTTCGCGACAGAACCGACACGACACAGCGCGACGTAAATAGTGAATTTACGATAGAGCGATATTTGGCTTTAGCAATCTAAACAAAAGTCGTAGAATACGTTAAACCGAGAGTGTGCATAAAAAGAACACCCAAATCTGACTTCGTATGAGGAAGTTATGATTTTTCGAAGTTTCGGCTTAGCAGTATGCAACCCGAAATTCGAATAATAGATCGAGCGGTTTTTAGCCGACACAACCTAAATGAGAATTGAAGATCTCGTTAATAGTAGCATAACGATAAAAAGACAGACGAAAACGGACGTCGGATGAAGAAGTTATGAATTTTTAACGGACTTTTCCTGTCCCGGCCCGTTAAAAATATAATATTAAAAATAATGACAAGATTAGCCAATGGAGTCTAAACAAAAGTTGTAGAGCATAATTTCACCTACGCGTGGATATAAAGAACGTCAAAAACGGAGTTCGTATGCGAAAGATATGAATTTCTGAAGTTCGGAGCACAAACTTCGAGAATTTGACTGCATTCACGACGTGAACTCAGTGAACGACACGTTTTGAGCCTAGAAGACACACGGAAAGCCTAGGGGTGACCAGGATCGAAGTCACGACGTGAACATACATGGTTCACGTCGTGAATCTCAAAATTTCACCCTATAAATAGAAAACGACGCCTTCGGGATTTGTTTGCTAATTCTGATATCTCTCACTCTCTAAACCTTCTTTAGCCCACTTTTAAACCCCCGAAGCCCCGGTATCATCCTCGACACCCGAAGCAAGTCCTGACGCCCCGAAGATCCAGAGAAAAAGAGTTTCCGAGTCGAAACTCTGCCCGCGTGAAGCCTGGTTTTTGAGGAAACATCCCGGTTTCATCGAAGAATATTGTTTTAAGGGACGAAGCGTTGTCCAATCGTCGTCTTATCAAGTGAGTGTATAGTCACTTTCACCTTACACATAGATATGAAGTATTTTATATAAAATATGTGCTATATATATATATATATATATATATATATATATATATATATATATATATGTTGTTTGTTTATTTGAGATAGATGTTGAATGATTGTTTTATACAGGTTTTAAACTGTATATGTATTTTATATCTACAAATATGTTGGGTATAACATGGGTAGATGAATGAATATTTTATACATGTTTAAAATGATTTAAAATATATATATATTTTTTTATCTACAAATATGTTGGGTATAACATGGGTAGGTGAAATAAGTCGATGCGTGATAAAATGATGAGATAAATGATGAGCGATGAAAGATGAGCGATGATATATATGAGTGGCAAAATATGGTGAGAAGCGATGAGCCAAGAGATGACCCAAGCGATGGCCCCGTCATTCAGCAGAGTATGGATGACAACCATGGACTATTCTAGACGGTCCATGGAACACTAGCAGGCTCGCAACCTGTAGGTGATGTTCATCAGATGTACTCTAAAAACCCTGGCAGCTATGGACTTAGTGCCTGTTGTATAAACCCTGGCGACGATGTGACTTCGTGCCTATTCCTTAGGAGGAATCCTTAGGAATGAGTGATAAATGATTCTTAGGGTAAATCCTTAAGAAATAAAGAATATAATGGGGTTGGGTAATTGGGTTGATTGTTTGATGTTTAAACATAATAAATTTATTTATTGTGGGTTGAAAACCCTATATGCTCACCAGGCTCCCAAGCCTGACCCACTCAGTTTATTTGTATCACAGGTATCGATACGAAGTTGCTTTACACTGAGAGATTAAAAGAGAAGTAGATCACTAGTGTAGATGAATGTAAGTTTTGTTTATGCTTATGTTTTTGTATTGACAATGACATCCCAATGGTTTAAATGAATAAAATACATTTCTTCGGAAATGATTTGATAACATATTTATCATGTTTTTCTGGGAACAAATTCCGCAACACTTTTAATCAAATGATTACTCTGATTTTATTTTAAAAAGCATAAACGAAATCGGTCTTTTCTGGCCGTGAAATTGAGGATGTCACAAACATTGCTGGCGGTCCTCCCCTTGATCATCTCCTCAATAGACTTGGCAACCCAAATAGCTGCCTCCAGAGTAGGTGCCTGTCGTACTGGCACTGCGTACTCCCGTGGGAGTCCCTTTGCGTACCGGTCAACTTTTGTCAACTCGTCTGGGACGATGCACAAAGCAAACTCCATTTTGTTTGTAAAGGCATTGGTGTATTCATCAACTGACATCCTATCTTTCTTCAATGTCAGGAATTTGTTCTCCAACTCCAACAGATTTTGGGCCGAGCAGAACTTGCGCTTGAATTGCAACAAGAACTCTGCCCAAGTCAGTTGCAGTGGCTCATTAGGGCTTAGGGTCTTCCCCAGAGTGTTCCACCAACGAACAGCGCCACCTCTGAACTGACGTACTGCGAACGTGGTCTGCAACTTGCCTCTGCAACCACACGTCATGAAGGCTAGCTCCATCTCCGAGATCCAATCCATAACTCCGATCGGATCTTCCTTTCCAGTGAAGGTCGATGGTTTGCAAGTCAAAAAATCTTTGTACTTGCATCCAAGTCCATCATTTCCTTCATCTTGTTTATTTTGTCTAACTATCGGTGGGTTGGCTTGACCAACAATTCCACTGAAGTTTCCTCCTTCCGACTGCCCTTCACTCAATTCGGGCTGTACAATCGGCATTGAAAGTTCTTTACGATTCTGCTAAAGCAGACTTCTAGTTTCTTCCATTTGATGATCCAACATTGTTTGAATCATCGCTTGTACACCAGCCATTGTTATTGGCTCAGGTGCTGCTGCTACAACAGGTACTTACTCAATTACAGGTGGTTGATTCCTGTTTCGTTCACGTTTCCAACTCCACTTCTACTTCTTGTCATTCTTGATCTATACACCTAATAAGGTGAATTTAGATCCTCATTCATGATAGATATTTAATTTATCCAAATCACTCCGAAACGTTTACATGCTAGTTCTAATAACGTAATCCTACGCTTAGAATCCTAAACACATAAGGTTTCCACATCCGGTTGGCAACAAACCGTAGATCCGAACAAATAACATCATATATGGAAAACATATAACATTTAGCAGATAAAAGCATTTTAGGCATCTTTCCTAAAATATACTAGTGCTCGTGTCTAAAATACAACAGACACTCATCTCACAATCTTTACTTAGCATCCTAAGTTTAAGTGTAGAAATCCTACAAATTCCTAGTTCGCTTAAACTGATGCTCTGATACCAACTGTGACATCCCCAAATTCACGGCCAGAAAAGACCGGTTTAATTTATGCTTTTAAAATAATTTCAGAGTAATCCTTTGATTAAAAGAGTTGCAGAATTTGACCCCAAAACGAAATATGATAAAATAAGATTTACCAAAGCATTTCTTAAAGAAATGTATTTTCATTATATAACAAAACTCGGGATGTCATGTTCCGATACAGACCAAAAGCATAAACGACACATTATAAGCCTTTCAACAGTTATATACACTACAGGCCTATAATCAAAATATCTTGATAAGTCGTCCAACTTATGCTCTCGCGCCACTACCTGTAATACAAAGAAAACTGAGGGGGTCAGGCTTAGGAGCCTGGTGAGCATATAGGGTTTTCAACCCACAATAAATAATTATATTAATTTCATCAACCAACAATAACCCAATTACCCATTCCCGTTATCCTCACTTTACGTCCCTAAAACAACTATCACAAGGGACCTAGCCTAAGGATTCTCATCGGGGCGACAACACATGCTTCGGGGGTTCCTCAGGAATATATGTCAAACAAGGCAACCATGTGGGGGATGGAGTACAGCAAATGAACACTCAAGTTCATTAACACCTACAGGTGGCGAGCCTGCCAGCGTTCCACTAGACTGTCTAAAAAAGTCTGTGGTCGTCATCTAAACTCCGCTAGATGACTGAATCAACAACAACATCGAGGCCTCTCATCATTTTATCACACGTCAACTATCTACCCATGTTTTACCCAACATTTTTGTAGATAACAATATACTTATACATTCATATACAGCTTAAAATTTGTAAAAAATATTCATTCAATACTTACTCCAAATACACAGATAATATATATATATATATATATATATATATATATATATATATATATATATATATATATATATATATACACACACATAGCACGTATTCTACAGAAGATACATCATACCTATGTGTTAGAAGAAAATGAATATACACTCACACAAAACATATATTTAATACACTCAAACAATACGTGTATTAAAATCGTGTTTACGAAAGGGACTATGCAGTCACTTGTTAAGACGATTGTCGGACAGCACTACGGCTCTTCAAGTAGTAATTCTTCGATGAATCCGGGATATCTTCACACATTAGGCTTCTCGCGAGCAGAGCTTCGGCTCGAAACTCTTTTCTTCTCGGGATCTTCGGAGTGTCGAGACTTGCTTTGGGTGTCAGGATGATACCGGGGTTTCGGGGGTGCTTCAAGAGGGCTAGATAGGGTGTAGATAGTGAGAGAGTAAGTGAATTAGCAACCATGGCCGGCTGCCCTTCGGTTTCTATTTATAGGGCCGAATTTCTGGATTCACGTCGTGAATCTCAAATGTTCACGCCGTGAGTTCAGTCGTCATCAGGTGCGTCATCGCAACTTGGGTCTGTCAGGCTCTTGAAGACGTCCATCAACTGTTCACGTTGTGAACACCCTGTTCACGTTGTGAACTCTGACAATGGTGGAAGTTCGTTCCCCGAACTTCAGAAATTCATATCTCTCGCATACGAGCTCCGTTTTTGACGTTCTTTATATGCATGCGTAGGTGAGATTATGCTCTACAACTCTCGTTTAGACTTTGTCGGCTAATTTTGACTTTATTTTTAATATTATATTTTTAGTAGGCCGGGACAGGAAAACTCCGTTAGAAATTCATAACTTCTTCATCTGACGTCTGTTTTCGTCTGTCTTTTTACCGTTGCATTACTATCGACGAGATCTTCGATTCTCGTTTAGATTATTTCGGCTAGAAATCACTCGATCTCATATTCGAACTTTGGGTTGCATACTGCTAAGTTGAAACTTCGAAAAATCATAACTTCCTCATATGAAGTCAGATTTAGACGTTCTTTTTATGCACGCTCTCGGTTTAACGTATTCTACAACTTTCGTTTAGATCACTAAGACTAAATATCGCTCTATCGTAAATTCACTATTTACGCGAAACTTCGACATGTCATAACTTCTTCGTTATAACTCGGATTTCGGCATTATTTATATATCCGGAATCCTTATCACGACCACTACCTCTTTGAGTATAGATATTGGGCTTATCTAATATTTTATTTTAACACTCATATTTATTCTTTGATTCATTTAAATCACAACAATTAAGCATTAAACACATAATACTCAAATAATACATTTTTATTATTTCAAAACGAGCTACGAAGGTTAACCTAGACTATTACATCATCATTAGTGTCTAGCCTAGAAACACGGGCGTTACAGTGTGTGTAGGTATATATTTAGTTGAATGGATTTAAAAATAATCCAAAATTACACCTTTTAAACTATAAATCAACCTTTAAATTTTTATACATTATCTTTTTTCTTTTAAAAGTGAATGATTATATTCTTTTTTTACATAATCCTTCAAATACAAGTCGAATTTTGACTACTTATTTGTATTTTCATCTTTTTGCATTTTTTTTGTTTTATTTTTTCATTTTTTGAAAGCACTTCATTCAAAAACAGCTCCTCTATTCAAAACATTTGGTTGGGTAGCCATGAAGTATTCATCTACAAACGTAAAGATCTGTTCTACTTTTTGGAAGCTAGAGTTTTGGTTCATTTCAATATGTTGCATAAGATTCTTGGCTATTGTTGTAGATATGTTCATCTAGCTAATTACGGGATGCACCTGACCTTTGTAATTGCTCTTATACTAAAGATTTTGAAGTTGACTTATTATGTTGATTACCCAATTAAATACTTTGCTCTTATATTTTTTCCTAAGTGGTCATCAAGTTGGAAATCTCCTACATTTAGGAATTCGCTGAGAATTTGTTATTTTTTAATTAACTTCCAAGTTTCTATTATATTTTTTTGGGTTTAAATTAGATCCTAAAATGCATGGTCAAGGGAAAAAAAATCAATGAAAGGCATAACTTGGTGTTTCTTTCATGGTCGGTTGTCTCTTTAGATCAACAACAACATTATAATACAAGATACATGGTTAGCCGGTACCGACATGCCAGTAATCAATTTTGGACTATTAGAGTGTAGATCTGCAGGAAAGTTACTTATGGGGCCATGGGGTGTTCTTTGACCCAAATGATAAGAATAAACACTGTGTTTATATTATACTTGGTCGTAAAATTGGTGTTTATAAATTAACATTGAATTACTATAATAAAAATAAAAATTGTAATAGCAATAATAATAATGATGATATACTTCAGTTATTGTTGTAAGCAACATGTTTTAGCGTGTAAATTTATCTTATAAGAAAGGCTTAATGCTAATAGTTAAAATATTTCTTATGAGCAAGGTTTAATGCTAATAGTTAATCAGTGAGTATATTTTTATTATCGTTTATATTATTTTATTTTGTTAACCGTTGTGGTACACGGGTTTTCATCTTATTATTGTTAGAAGTAAATTTTTTTTATTTGAATATTGGAAATATTTCGTGTGTAACTGGTGGTCAGGAGGAACCAACAAAGTTTATATTGCAACTTCAAATTGTTTACATTTACAATTTACTTATTCAAAACTCTAATTAACTAAAACAATTTTTAAAAATAATTGTAAATAAATATTAAATGTAATACTTCATATTTTGTTTATTTTGATGTTTTAATGATAACTTGTAAGTTTATTTAAACTATATCAAGTATGATGAATAATGAAACACTAACATAAAAAATGGAAGAACTAAAAAGATACACATTAAAAAAATTTAATGTTAATTTATTAAGTAATTACGTTATATTCGGTGGGTTAGTGGGATAATATTTTTATATAAAAACATTAAATTGATTGTTACTTTGTAAATTTCGGAGGGTTAGTGGGATAATATTTTTATATAAAAACATTAAATTGATTGTTACTTTAAAAATTTTGCAGACATTTTAAAATAAACTTTACAGTAATATGTATTTTGAGAAAATATATATTTATTGGCTTATATTTCTTGGGAAACTCTCTAACATACACGAGTATACAACAGTGGTTGAAGTTGAAAATTGACAAATAAATGTTTAATCATGAATATAATAGTTAAACAAATGTGTCAAGCGATTAATTACATTTCCAATTTTTTAATAAAAATATATATCATGTTTTAATGCTCTTTGGAATACGAAATGCTTCAAAAAAAAAGTAATCAACAAAATTAACTATTTACTATCTGCCGAAATGAAACTAATCGATAAAGAAATTTATTGCCAGAAAAAAAAAATTATTCACTTCACCTGTTATTGATAAAACATCTAAGTTTACAAATAAATCTTTGTTTACAAATGTATGATTAATGATCATACTTTTGAAGTTTCAATATTTTTTTACTTTGTCACCCGTGGATTCCACGGGTTGTAACCTAGTATATATATATATATACTAGATTATGATCCGCGTTAAAAGCGGAGAACATAAATTAAATACATATCACATTAATAGGTGGCTTTGTCTTAGGTTGAATTTTAATTAAAAAAAATATTAGTTAGATTCATTTTTAGAGTTATTGAACCAAACTTATTAGATAAAAATATTTAATATTTATATTAGAGCAATTTGGTTTTTTAATACACTAATTTTTAACATAAATGATCTATGTGATTTTTGTTTTATCACAACATAATGCGACTTCTTGATTAAAACATGTTGTGTAGTAGTTTATGAATTGACTTTGTTCGGTGTACCAACCTGTAACGCCCCGTTCCTGGTACGCATTTTTTTAATTATTATTCTTCTTGTTTTAGAAGCTACTCGACGAGTCAGTAGCCCTAACTCGTCGAGTAGCAGCGGGTATGCACGTGGTTTGAGCGTGCCGACTCGACGAGTCGGTTATTCCCAACTCGGCGAGTCCATAAGTCTGGATGAAACCCTAAATCCCAGGGTTTGTACCCTATTTAAACGTCATTATAGCCTCCCACCCCAGCCTCCAGCACCTTTAGAGCATTTCTCTGTAAAACCCTAGTCCCCATTGTTGAGCTTGAGCTTGAGTGTTTTGTGGTAGCTTGGGAGTTGTAGAAGAGAAGGAAGAAAAGAATATCTATAGAAGAGAAAGGAGATCCAAGAGCTAGCTTCCATCTGCTTCATATTCTGGTAATAAAGTTATTACCTTGCTTATTCTTCCATTAAACCCTCTTTATGCTTGTTTATGTCTCTTTTGGAGCTTTATATGATTCAAACTCGAGATTTGAGCTCTCCTTAGGATGGAGACCATAGATCTGGATGTTATTGAGCTCTAGGAACTCAATATAGCTACCTTTATGCAAATATAGCCTTGATTCCAAACGCTAAGTGCTTAGTGTTGGATGATTTTGGTGTTTTAGCCCCATTCTCGTGTGCATGCACGTAAAGTTGGAAACTTTACGTGCAAAACCAGCCCTAGAAGCCCAGATCTATGAATTGGATGCACTGAAATCGACTAGTATCGACTGTATAAGAATGCATGCAAGAGACTCGGCGAGTCCATGCCGTGACTCGGCGAGTCCAAGGCAATCTTCTTGCCTCAAGAACAGACTCGACGAGTTGTTCATACAACTCGGCGAGTCACAGTCTGGACGTGTTCATATGATGAAGGAGGACCCGACGAGTTGTTCATACAACTCGGCGAGTCGGATGAAGTTAGATTCGATGATAGTACGGGGGAAGAACTCGTCGAGTTGTTGCCAAACTCGAAGAGTTGAAGCGAGTAGAGGATTAGAAAAGGTGTTAGGGACTCGGCGAGTTGGCGGCCCAACTCGGCGAGTCCGATCAACTGAAAGTTGACTTTGACCAGGAGGTTGACTTGGACCAAGGGTAAATCAGTCATTTTACCCTGAGAACAGTTATCAGTATCTGATTTAGTGTTTATGGAATTTGTAGCCGGGGAGTTCCGGAGCAGCAGTCAGCTAGTTTCAGATTTAGCATCTCAGCAGTCAGCGTTACGAGGTGAGTTTCCTTTCCAGTAGGAACGGGTCTACAGCCACAATGCCGGCCCGTTTAGTTAGCAGTAGTTTCCGGACTTCGGTCCGATGCAGAGGGCAAGGCCCTGGTTAGTTCCGGACTTCGGTCCGATGCAGTTTCCGGACTTCGGCCCGATGCAGAGGGCAAGGCCCTGGTTAGTTCCGGACTCCGATCCGATGCAGTTTTCGGACTTCGATCCGATGCAGTGGGCAAGGCCCAATATGTATGTATATGTTTGTATGGTATGTGGTAGTTTGGGGGAGCTCACTAAGCTTCGTGCTTACAGTTTCAGTTTTGGTTTCAGGTACTTCCGCTAGCAATGGAAAGAACTCGGGATGATGGCATGTCACACACCACAGTTTTATCCTGGGAGTTTGTTCAGATGTTTGATATGATAGTGACATTAGTTTGATTTGATACTTTTACTATGGCGTTTTGAGACATACGATTCATGGTTTTATTGTATGGCATTTGATATTGTGGGTTTTTAGTAATAGTAAAACAAAAATTTTCGGGTTGCATTTTTGGGATGTTTCACAACCCCCATGGAGGCTAATATGACTCTTTTCATATTGGTCATGTAAAACCAAAAGCAACAATAAGTTGTTACATGTACCAACACCATTAAATTATGCAAAGAAATTCGATAAACATTACAAATAAAGTGAATTGTCATAACCATAAAAATCAAATTCAGACATTGTAATTTGGTCGATTTCAAAATATTTTTTCCTTATAAAAATTAAAATATGATTTTTCATGTTACACCCAATCACATATACATATCTTCCGATCAAATAAATTATTACAAAAAAAAACATGTTATGAACAAAAATATAATATTAGTTTCATAATTTGCTAAAGGTTAACACTAATAAATAATAATGAATTTCACAAATCTTGCATTTTGGTCGCTACATCCAACTAACAAATGAAATTCGGTTTAGATGATTGATTCAAGAAGTGCATCCATGACTTATTGTAGCTGAATTTTGGGAAATGTTAAGACCTACTGAGATATGAGGGAATGGTCTGTGAGGCTACGGTTGGTTTCTATAGGGCAATACAAATTCAAAATCGTTAGCACATATCTTTCCTACCTGCTTCAATTATCAAATTTAGATCAAACTTGTCAAAATCAAATTATAAAAAAATAATATTAAAAAAAATAACCAGATATGACCTAACAATCAAACAACATATTTTTCATTGAAATAAATATCATAAATCTACAATTTACACTTTATATATTATTGTTAAATTATATATTACCCTTTCATCTTTAATGGTCACTAACACCTCTTTCTGCCTTATTTTTGTGACACGCGTCTATATCGAAAATAAGAGAAAGAACTATAGAGAAGAATGTTGACAGAGTGATACTTCATTGAAAACGCAACAAAATTCTTCATAAAGTCGTTAGGATTTCTTCTATAGACCGCTAGTAGGTCTATATAGTGACAACCGGTGTGGCATCCATGAGAACGCACCACTTAAGATATCAGTTTTGATTAATGTAAGTGAAAAAATCATTTAGAATGCTTACCGGTTGTGATTGTTTCCACTTGGATGTGAACATTAACATTCTTATAGAGAAATGGAACTTCAAATGAACCCTACATAGTCAAATCAGCAAACATGACAACACAAAAAAGAAGCCTAACTTGACATATAACAAAATTTCCAACAAATTTCAAAATTTTAAGGTTTAGCTGAACAATTTTTTCAATTTATCATAATTTTATTTTATTACAACCTTATATATGAGTAATCAAGAATCTAAATTAGGTGAAAGAAGTAATTGTTCATATAAATCCAGTAAAAAAATTACAATATTGTGAAATTATATATAATTTACATGTTTGCTTATTGTCTTAGAGGTACCCGACCACTTGGATATGTATTATTATTTGATTAATTAGTGCATAAATTATATTATAGAATATGAAATTTACCGATTGTACAAATTCATTTACACTTGAATTAACAATATAAAATGGACAAATTTATAATCATAAAAGTATGCTTAATTCAACAAATTTGTTATCAAAATTAATAGAAAACTGAATTTCTTGAAGAAACAAATCAAATACACAAAAACGAATAAAAAACAAAGAACATTTGAAGACCATGTCAGAAATGTATGACCAATAAGATTTTTTTTGCACTTTTCAATATAGACATGGTTAATCTTTTCTCATCTTCAGGATGATAAGTACAAGTGAGTAGAGAAAACAAATTTATAAACATAAAAATATGCTTAATTCAAAAAATTTGTTATCATAGTTAATGGAAAGTATTTTTGTCGAAATAATCAATTATTAAGTATGTAGGATATTACCACTAAGAGATTTTAAGTTTTGCATCATCCTCAAGCTTTAATAAAAACATCAACTAATGTTCATCACTTTCAAGTAAAAATATCTGCAATTTAAACTTAATTATAGTAAATCTAATCAATAACGTTATAGAAAAAGGTAATGTTAAGAATAATTACATAAAGTTATTGAGTTAGATAGTTGGAAATCGAGCAACTGTAATTTAACATGTATGAGACCGATTATTATCTTCAAAATTTGAAGTATTTACTATATTGCCATTGATGAATTTTGTTACCATCGATGTACATTGAGAAAGAAATAGAATAATTAAGAAGATATATCATGTGGATTTGCAAACATATAGGATGGTCAGTGCATAAGTTATGACTTTAAATTTGGGGAGGATTTGAAATTTATTTTAGGGACACTTTTTTAAAGGATGTCCACTTAGTTAGTGGACTTGTTGCAATACTTTTATCAAGATTCGAAGCGGGTGTGACGTTTCACCAGTAAACGAAACTGCATCCTAAATATAGAAAATAAATTCATATGTCAATCTAAAAGTTAATAATATTTTAAAGTATTTAAAATATTAGATTTAGTTATATTATATTTAAAACCATTAAATTTAATGTGTCTTGACATTCGAATTTCACCGATAAAACGTTAAACGAATCAGATTACGGTGCCTATATTTGTAGTACATAAAAATATGTTAGTTGATCAACTAAAATATAAAAAACGAATCTAATAAGTGTAGTGTTTGTACTATGTTTCGTAAAAGAATGTTACCTGTTCGATGTTAAATTTTGTTTTTCCAATTCAACAGTGATTTTATTATCAACATTGAAGTTTGAGATTCATAACCATCAACATTGTTCTTCAAATTATAATGACAAATTTGAATTTTGAACGCCAACTTTTTATCCAAAAGTAATTTCAAAGCGGACAGATAAATCTTCATATTACCCTCCTAAAAATGAAAAAATTAACGGTTATAAAAATAGACAAACAAAAAGTAAAAATTAGTTTTATGAAAATGAAGTTAATATCGATAACCTCATTAAACTTTTGAAGCAACTATTGTGTGTTTTTTTTTCAGAAGTTTCTTTGCGTCACGATCAAATAACGTAAGTGACACCGTGCCGGTAAAGTCTTCTACTATAATTGTGATTTTGAAACTAAAACCATTGATATAAACAAATTCAATAATATAAAATTAGAAAATTTAATCGAAGTTTATAATAATATGTATAAAAGAGTTATTGAAAACCTTGGAAGAACAGATACGTCTTTGTTCATGGAAGTTGAAGTGTAACAATAAAAAACTTCTTTATCCTGCTTTTGGTCCGTGCCACTAGCTTTGTCATCATGCATTAAAACGACTTTTATGGCTTTTTCTTGACAAACATAGGTCAACACATTAAAAAATCGATATAAAGGGTATAATTTTGTTTCTGTAACTAAATGAATGAAACTAATATGCTTAAAGTAGATTGATTAATTTTTTTCATGACCTCTCAACAAGAACACAATAATAACAAATAAGAAGAACAGAGTAAATGCAAGAAATTGAAGAAGAATAAGGAGAACAGAGTAAAGTAAGAGCTTGGAAAAAAGAATTTGAGAAGAAGATTGCTCAAGAAGAACACTGTAAATCATAGGACTCAATCCAAAATCGTAAGAATAACCACTTCAGTGTAAACGTATATATAGGGTGTTTTTGAATAAGGAAATCATTATCTTCTCAAAAAATTGGGATCCTAAGATATCATCTTGGAGATTTTCGGCTATTCATCTGGAAAAAAAAGAAAGATATCAGCTATATTAATTCAAAACTTCAAATTAATTGACTTTCTTATTTAATCAGTTTTAAAATTCAAACATTTATCTCAAATTGATTCATTTATGTGAGATATATTGGGAGATAAATTATGAATAATATTGACTTTAATTTTGACTCTTAAATATTTTACTGATTTAGTGGGATTAGATTAGATTTTATAGGTTAATAACTTAATTATTGATATGCTTGTTTAATGAGTTTTAAAAAAAAATGTAAACGGGTTTGAATTTGGAAATCAAAAGCTATAAATAAGGGAGTTAAATTAGGAACAATATTAATTAGAGAAACTGATATCATGTATATAAATAGAATGATATGTTTTAATTGATAAAATAATTACTGAATGTAAAGATTTTATAATTATTATAGATTTTATAATTAAATGTAATTGTATTTGAATTTTATTTGTGGAAGATGATATCAGCAATTTGATCTAATGGTAGAAAACATAGGATTAAAACACAATCAAGGGCTCTGATTGTTTCATTGGTGAATTAAAGGTTTTCTTTTAATAATATTTAGAGATAATTAAAGTCCTAAATGGGTAGACGAGTCAACTCGTATGTTTTTTGGCAAACTCATATACAACTTATTTAATAAACGGGTTGGCAGGTTGAAAAACTCAACCCAAACCCGTTTATCTTCGTGTCAGTTCCGTATCGGGTCACGGGTCCTATCGAGAATTGTCAGACCTAGCTTGTGTTACCCGTTAATATTTTGGTATAAGTAAAAATTTTAATTTTTTTTTCCTTTTTTATAAATTTGCTACCCCTAAAATATGTTTAGTGCAACTAATCAACTACTAGTTTACTAAGTCCAACATAACGTCCATTGCATATGTAAAGATTACTAGCCCAATTTATAAAGCTTTAGCCGAAAAAAAAAAGTACGTCGGCAGCAGGAGTGAAAAATGTAAATTATTTATTTATTTGTTATTATTATTATTTTCTTTTTGCGTATGTAAAAGGTAATAGCCCAATAAATCCGAAGTTAAGAAGTCCAAGAATGAAACAGATTTGTTTGAATGTTCTATGTTTATAAAGAGAAATTGTCAGAAAAGTCCTAACATTTTCAGGAAAGTTACATTTTAGTCCTAAGATTTTTTTTTTGAACAAAAAAGTCCCGATTATTTCATTTTGGCTCAAGTTTACAAAAAAATCCTTTTTTTTATTTTAACAGGAAATGACATATTATCGTGTTTTTAAAAATAATTGGGACTTTATCGTTTAAAAAAAAATCTTGGGACTAAAGTGTAACTTTCCTGAAAATATTGGGACTTTTCTGACAATTTCCCGTTTATAAACTACTAGTTGTTTATTAGTTTTCGTTAATTTGTTGTTGAGATATTGAATTGTCGCTATTTGCTAAATGACGACTGATTTGTTAACTTGAAAGGAATTTTAGACTTTCTTCTTTTGATGGTGAAAACTGAAAACAGAAAAACATTATTTATTTATGAGAAATTAAATTATCTCTTACCTTTTATGCCTATAATTATTTCTACCCATTAAAATTATGACAAATCATCATTCAATTTAATTTTATTTGATATATTCCTAATATAGCATTAATGAGTTAAGTTACAAAAAATATGGAATGATAACATTTGTCATAATTTTATTGGGTAGAAATATTTGTAGGCATAAAAAGTAGGAAACAATTTAATTTCTCTTTATTTATTTATTTTGTTTATAGGTTATTAAAATTAATTTTGGTTGTCCATGGCAACCGCAACATTTGATTTTGAAAGATGTTTTTTTCAAAATAAATCTCTTAGAATACCAACTTACATAACAAAATAGATGATGATTTTATGAACGATACAATAATTTGTAGTGTTGAAAAAGAGAGACTTATAAATGTTAAAATTGAAATTAATGTAATGGATCCATTTCAAAAAATAATTAAATGCACATAATAACTTTAAAATGTAATATACAATATATATATATATATATATATATATATATATATATATATATATATATTCGGAAATATGTTATATTTCAAGGAACACAAAATAAATACATATTGTATTGATCGGTTTAACGGCAAATAATAGTTGTAACCCTCACAAAGAATAAGGAAATGAATTTTTTGTGTGTGTGGTATTTTGATTGCCGATTAGTTTCTCTTTGACAAATATTGAAGAATATACTTTCAGCTATAGGTGACATTCATATCATGTTCAAGTTGATGGATCGCGTGTTGGCATGTCAAAAAGTTCAACCCAGACACGACCCCTATAAATATTAATATTTGTGGCGTCTTGTTCAACCCTAACCCGGATAAGCCAAAACCCGGACACGACACATGTAACCATTTAATTATACATGTCAGTTGGTCAAATTTTTTTTATCAAAGACTGAATTTGTGACCATTAGTAAACCACAATAACATTTATATAATTTTATCTTAATTTAATAAAAAAGATTTATTATATTGTTGTGGAAATATATTTGATTTTTGGGGTTTTAGTTGATATTAGTATGACATGAAAAAATATTGTAAAGCACTTATGAATATTTTTTATAATTTATGTTTACTATTCGATAATCGATATTATATTGTTATGTTTCTCAAAGTTTATATACATAGGTTAATTAAATAAAAAATAACATCATGAATAACGCATCCTAAATAACACCAAATTTCGTGTTACTAATTATTAATTAAAGACTTCATTTTGATAATTATGGTTTTTGATTTTTCTTTTGTTGTATATTCTTATTATCTTTTTTAACTCACTACTAATAAATCATTAGAAAACTTAACAAACTTTCGTAAAATTAAACTAATATAAGTAGGCCTGGCAAATGGCAATGGAGCAAGTTTGGAGCGGATTAGCCTTGATCCAAACCCGTTAAGCAATTTTTAATGAAGATTCAAACCCGACCCGTAACCCGCATGGTTTTGAATGATTAAACTCATACCCTTATCCACCGGATCAACATATTTCAACCTTTTTACCCGACCTATTTACAATATTAAGTTTAGGCTATATTTTTTCATTAAACACATATAACATGATCACTAAAACCAAACAACTTTCACTCCAAAACAAACATCAATTATAGCTATATAAATAACTTTGTCAATATATTATGATTGTGGAATGTCGACCATTCGATTGCAGCCTTTTCTTCTTCTTCTTTTTGCACGGGTTTGGAGCGAATCAGGGTCAAAAGTCGCTCCATTGTCAGGTCTAAATATAAGATACATTATCATAAAGGTGTCGCACACATTATTAAGCACGATGTTTAACACACATTTGAATATCATTTATTGCCTTATAATTAAATAACTTTAAATAAATAAAATTTATATATCAAGTAAATGATAAATTTAGTCATTTTGAGAGAGGGTGATTGTTGGTAGCAACGTACAAACACCTTTGTTCCACAAAATAAATAAATAAATAATACAAAAAATCAACAAAATAAAGCTATAAATCACCGGATAGTCGGAATGTTCACTTGATTTAGAGAACCAAAAGGTGTTTAGATCTACTTGTGCTAATGCTCCTAAGGTGGTGGATAATATTCTTGCTTTGGTGTTTGATTGGGTTACACATAGGGGGAAGTTTAATAATTGTAATTGGTGTGTTTGTAACCCTTTTCACATTTTGTAGTTGTGTTGTTTATGTTTTTGCTCTGTCTTTGCCTCGTTAGGCTGTGACTTTAATAAAATTCTCTTCCGGTTCAAAAAAAAAAGATTTAGAGAACCATGTTCTCATTAAATACGGACATAGTTCAGTAACATTTTAAATTAATAGGAACACTTGGTGAAAAGCAGTAACAGGACATAACACGAGGATTTGATAGATTGAAGCTGCAACCACTTAATCAGGAAGTGAAGCACCACCGATTTTTTGAATATGAACATTTGATAAAGTACTCCTTGAATGATATAATATCAATTTAAAACTACCATATAAAATACAATAACATAACACAAAAATATATAAAATATGTTGTTGGAGTATATAAAAATTAGAGTAGATGCTTATAATAGATAAACATACAAAAATATGTTAGTTATTTTTTGAAATAAGCAGTGAAGGGGATGTCTTTTCAAAATATTTCATGACAATGTTCAACCCATTAATGCATAACTATTTCTTAAATAGATGTACCTTGGTATTGAATAGATAACCGTAGAAATCAGTCAATGAATCCACCAACAACATGATGAAGATCCAACTGAAGTTCTCTTCTTTCCTAGCTAGCACGATTTCTTAATGCAATCAAACCACACCACCTTCATTGCATTTGTCTAGTGGTACTTCACATAGATTCTCTTCATGCCACAAACCTACAAATATTATGCAATTTATGATTTTTGAACACGATAGAATGAAAATGGATGCAAAAAGGATCGAGAATTCTAAAAGCATACTTGACACGGACAGTTGATGCTCCCAAGGACTCAGGAGAGACGATCTTAAATCTGGAATGAAATAAAAACCAAACACTTAAATGGTAAAGAGAAAAATATCAATTTACATGTATTTAGTGTAAATCAGGGTTTGTAAATGTATTTCATTTGCCTCTGTCATTTCGTACCTCTGTAAAAATAACTAAGAGCCAAAAAAATCTTAAAAAACACAATATGCACAAATTAAATATGATCAAATCAAACAAAAAGAGCAATGAGGATATAAGTGAGAGACACGGTATGGTCAAAATGTGTGATGATTGGTAAACTTTAATTGATTGTAATTAATGGAAAAGAAAATATAAACCCGTGTTTATCAATCCATAGCCATATGTGTTTATTAAACCACCATACATGACCTTTTTGCCCCTATCTTATTCATTTCTTCGTCTTCCTTACTTCAACAAACCCTGCATTCAAATACTGAAATACCCACAAAGCTCTAGAAATTTACAAAATCCTCCTAAGAACAAATAAATCATAATAAGAAATGCTGAAGATAATGGGGTATTGGAACTTAAAGAAGTAATGCAAAACCAACATAATCACAGTAAGTAATTAATTATATTAAACACAAAAGGAACAAAAAACGACTTGAACTTCATTTCGATTTACAAAGTTATCTTCACAATAAGATCCAAAAGAATATGGAACAAAATCAAAGAAAGTAACCAACCTTCTTGTTAGGTGTTTGTTCTTCCAACGGTTATTTTTTGTTTTTATTTCTCCATTTCTTATAAAAACTTATTTCTTTTTCTTTTTTTTTTCTTTCTCAATTTATATTGAAAGTCATTTAATATTTTTTTCAATAAACAAGCTATATATTATTATTTTTTTGATTTATACTTTATTTTATTTTATATTCAATAATTTAATTTATTAAGTTACTCCATATTTTTTTATTCTAAACAATAAAAAATATATATAAATCTTAAAAACATTTTTAAAAGATAACATCTTATTTATTATAATACAACATAGTCATCTAGTAATAGACTTGATGAAATACTTGAAAAACATATAGAAGAAAATAAAAAGACTTTCGAACGCTACCAAAACTCTTTGAATATAAAGAATGCATTGAAAGAAAGAAAGATGAAAATTAAAGAAGAAAATGTAAAGAATGAAGAAATTTCAATCATTTTCATGGATCCCAATACAATGTCGGAAGATGGACATGAAATTTAGAGGAAGATGGACGTGAAATTTAGAGAAACCGTTGTGACGAGATTAAAATAAAATACAATATGAAGTAAAATTTATATTTTAGATATTGTACTTTTTATTTAGTGTATTATTTGTAACTTTTAATTTCTAAATTGTAATCTTTAATTAATATTTAGTAATTGCAACTTTGAATTTTTAATTAATGTAATATTTTAGTTTTATTTTTTAATATTATTTATAAAAAAAATTAAAATGGTGATGTGGAAATCCATTGAACTCTTAAGAGTTTAATGGAGTGTAGGGTTTAATAGGTTGAATTGTATAGTTAGTGGAATGTTGATGTGACAATCCATTGAACTCTTAACAGTTCAATGCATTAGGGATGATCTTATACATGATGATACTTTTGGTTTTTATGGTTTTTGAAGATCGAGGGAAATGCGGGAGGAAGTCGTTCAAAATAAGATAAATTTGCCTAAATTGAGGGATTAAAGGGGTTGGGTAAAAAATCAGTGGATGGTTGGGTCAAAAGCCATAGGAACGGAAATAGGTATATATGCATCGATTAATTGTATCTTATTCTTCATCTTTTGTACAACTTTAAAAAAATTATTATTTTATTGGTAGTTATATGTACTATTAGTTTAATGGTTTGAACGTCTTAAAAAATAATACTATTATATTCAATCTATTTTTAGAAATAATAGGATTTCTTTTATAATGTAGTGTGTGTGTATATATATATATATATATATATATATATATATATATATATATATATATATATATATATATATATATATAGGGCGATGTTATAATGTGGATGGACAATTATTGTGTGGACGTGTGGACAGTGCTATTCTATGAGAATTACTAAGAGAATAAGTTGTTTAATAATGCGAATACGTTAAACCTTACAAAAATATCGTCATTTTCATGCATTCTCAATAATTCTTATTCATTTTTGTTCTCAAACATCGTTTTTAACTCATTTTCATTCTGACAGAATACGACTCAATAAACATTCTGACAGAATGAGAATAATAATAAAAAGTCTATAATAACCTCATAGACGATTTAATTAGTGAGAATTCGTGTTAATGACAATAGTTATGTAAGATTGAACGTATTCATATTATCAAAAAACTTAATTTCTTTTTCATTCTCACAGAATAGCATTGTCCACACGACCACACAATAGATGTCAATCCACATTTGAACCTAGCTCTCTGTCTGTCTCTCTCTCTCTCTCTCTCTCTCTCTCTCTCTCTCTATATATATATATATATATATATATATATATATATATATATATATATATATATATATATATATATATATATATATATATATATATATATATATATATATATATATATATATATATATATACATACCTAGTGGAGAGCTCATGCAAAAATGCAAATATTTTGCGAAAATGCGAGAACCAATTACAATTTTACACATCATTCTTATATTCTTTTAATTATTAAACATTTTCATTACATTAAAAGGGTACATCCGTAAATTTAAAAGATAAATGCATACCCTCTTTCATAGTCGGTTTCTACTATTATAAATCGTCTGAAAACTTCCTCACACATAAACATTGTAATTTAACATTCACACGATTTGAATCTATTCAAAGTTATATATGAATACTTCTTATCCTTATCTTTAACTTATATTCTACAAATTTGAGTCTTTTCAGTAGTATATATATACAAATATTGCACTTTTGGATTAAGATACCGTCCATAAAATCAACATCTTATGTAGATTTCCAAATTTACCTTTCCATGTAAACTATAAAATTAACTTAATATAGCAATTATTTTTAATCCAAAATACATATGTAAACTGTTGGATTAGTGTCTAGTTCATAACTATTTTGGTATGTACTTGACCCGATGGTGCATGGTCCTTTTGGGTTGCCTTCACCAAAGCAACTTGATAGGATGAATTATGGAGAGAGAGGATTAATTATGATTTATTAATATATTATGAGAATAATATATTAAAGGAGAAATCATATTGTTTAATTAATATTAGTCAATAATTAATTAAGAAGTAATTTTGTGGCTAAAAGAGATTAATTAAACTTAGGGGACTGGAATTATAATTATAAGATAATTGCAATTGGGCTATGGATCACCTTGGAATATAGGTTGGACGAAATCTATGGGAAGCCCATATGATTTTCGTCCAAGGCATTTCCAGAAGGGGTCCATGGGCTGCTTAAGGCTTAAGCAGTCAAATTAGGGTTTCCTTGTTCGATAACCCTAATTGCCTACCTATTTAAAGACCCCTTGAGACCCAAAAACGTGGCTAACTTTTCCAAGAGGGTTTCTAGACGTTTTTGGAGTTCTCATTCTCTTCTGCTTCTTCATCCTCTTGCTCGTGGTGTTTGTGACTCCATTAGAGGTGCAACACTTGAGGCACTAAGCTTTATAAAGCCAAGGAATATATTGTTATTGCTATATAACAATCAAAGGTTAGATCTAAACTCTATTTTAAGTTAATATGATTAATTGTATGCTAGATCTAGGGTTTATAGTTTTGGATATTCAATTGCATGTTCATTAGACAAACTAGATCCAAAAGCTATTAGGGTTTGCATGTATACCATAGGAATGATGTAGTGCTCAAAACTCATCAGTGGTATCAGAGCCTTAGGCTGTTTGCTAATGAATTGATGCTTATTTGATCGAAAATTGCTTGAAAAATCGACTTTTTTGGGTTCTGACTGGCAGACTCGTCGAGTCCATGAATGGACTCGACGAGTCCAAGGGTTTGTCAGCTTAATTTATCGATTTTCTTGCCTTTTTGGCTTGGGATACTTACCATAAACGTTTTTAATTAGTAAAATCCGATTTTTATTGATTTTAGGTGAATATCCTTGCCAAAATAGTAGATAATTGCCAATTAATCAAATATTTGTTGCCTTATATGATAATGTATAATTATTTTAGTTATTTGGTGAATTGTCTTGCAAGTAATTGGACTAGGTCAAAATTAGATACACAAATTAATTGTTAATTGCCTTATTTGAATTGTTGATCTAGAATGTTCTTGATAAAATTTGGAAAAGTTTCAATTTTCTCCCTTTAGGTTTCATAGTTTTAAATTTCAACTTTAAAAGTTGTAGTTTTGAAATTTAAATAGTTAAACCCTAATATTTTGAAATGTTTCAAAACTTGCCCTCAAGTTTTGGAATTTAAATTTTGATTAAAAGTTTGACTTTAAAATGTTAAATTCTAAAACCCTAGTTTTGAAAAAGTTCAAATTACACCCTTATGGTTTTATTAAGTTAGTTAAAGGTATAATTAAAAGAAAGTTAATAAATCCATAATGATATGGTTTATATTTAATTTAAATTAAAAGCGTAATTTATAAAATTAAACCACCTAGTATTTTAAAAGTGTAAAATACACCCTATACTATATATAACATTAAAAGTCTAATATTATATATGTATAACTTAAACTGCTAGTCTTACCGTTAGTAGGCCTCATTCACGAAGCTGGTCTATAAGGGGTGTTTAAGGAAATTGCCTATAAAATGGCGATTGAATGAGTATCCACTCTTACCCACCGCACTCTTGACTAGTGGAGGGTCGTTAGCCGAACGGGTAGGATAGGGCGAACCCTTTCATCATTAAAAGTATAATGAATAAAGTAACTAAATATTTTATAAAATTCCCAAATCTTAGTTACTTTAGGAAAAGTGAAATCGATGCAATTCCATGGAATTACACTTTGTACCCTTGTCGAGACAATTAGTGGAGCGTGTGTGGTTAACCGGCATACTAAGTTGGGTTTGGCATTGGTAGCGAAGGGTGACTCGATGTTTTTCATAGATCGATGGAGCGTGTGTGGTTAACCGGCACGTCGATTAGGTGACTGTAACATTGAGGGCATCACGTACATTCGCATGGTTATTCACACCTTATTTGTGATCCTCGACATCCCAGTCACAAATGAAGGGCATAATCGAGATTAAACATGACATTGAAAAGTTCAATGAATCTCAAAAGATCTAGGAGTTTCAATTCATTTAAAACTTAAACCTTCTTTTCGTTTTTCATGGTGGAAATTGGTAAATCGTCATTTACTTACCTTCAAATGTTCTGCAAGTTGGATTACGGCATCCCTCTTCCAATTTGTAGGATATTGTGTTGGGTCCTAGCCTTAATATCTCATTTGGGTGTTTTATTAAGGACTCAATCAACTTAACTTGAATTTTCTCCCGTTTTATAGATGTCAAAGTCTGACAACTATGGTCTTCCTAAATCCGTTGGAAAAAGTTTTCCACATGAAGATGATGTTCCACGATTGGATTGTGGAAATGGAAATCATGCTTCATTTCCTCCACCTCCTCCAATAATTATCCCTGACCCACGTGTTCGAAGACTTGAAAAGTTCAAGGTCACTCAAGCTCTATTGGCAAAAGACATGAAAATGGAAAGTCTATATGTGCTCATGTCTTGAATAAAAGTAACATATTGATAGTTTGGGAATGTTAGGTGTCGATGTCTCAAGGAAGTTGGCTGTTGACTTGGTTCTTCAGTCACTTCCCGAATCATATGTAAGTTCGTTAGAGAGTACTATATGATGGACCACGACACGACCCTTATTGATTTGACTTATTTGCTTATTTCCTGCTAAATCAGGAATGATTTGGCGCACTGGTCAGCAAATTTGTCTGGTAAATCAATATCCCAACCCTCTATGGGCAATGGCAACATTGGAAGTCCAGAAAAATTTTCTCTACGCAAGAGTAAGGCTGAGTCTGAGATAGTCCCGTGTACCATTCCAAGAAGAATCCATATGTTTCTACTGCCAAAAGAGGGGGCATTGGTTACGAAGCTCCCCTGACTACCTGAGAGATCTAAGAGATGGGAGAGTCAAGATGTATGGCTCTGCATCAGGTAAAATCCACTATCTAACTCTATTAAGTTCCTTTTAGATTCTTAATACATGATGTGATAAGATTACATTTGATGTTTTGTAGAATCAAAGAAAAAGGAAGCTTAAAAGGAAAGAAGTGAGCTAAATCTGGTCATGAAGAAATGGATCTTGATCCCATGATTCAAAGATCAGATTGTTTGAGCTACTACTTTAGAGTTAGGATAGATTGCTAAATAATATTTACATAGTTTTCATTTGTAATCGCATTGTAAGGACAATATTTTTCTGCAATAAAATAAATTTTGATTTATCTTATTTATATTTCATTGCGATGGATTTTATGAAAATTGGTGTTTGAATGGTTCTATTGTTAGCAATATTATGAATGGATTTGATTCTTAGTTATGTTATTTGTGGTAATGTCAGAAATTTACCAAATGAGGAAAGTTTCTTATCACCCAAGTTTCAATTGGACAGAAACTTGGAATCATGCAACTAGTATTGTGTGATGAATGAGAACCTTCGTATTTGGAAAATTGAGACTAATTCCTTGTTCACATAAGTGTGCGAGTCAAGTAAAGGACTAGGAGATCTGGTACACAATGTTGTGCACTGGTCAAGTCCACCACAAAGAACGATAAGTTTATTCGTCATGATTTACTAAAAGTCTAGTAAACATGATTATGCTTACAAGATTAAGTGTAATTCTGAATTATTGAAAAGTTTCAATGAATAGCAGAACGAATAAGAAGAATCAATGAAGGCAGAAAAGATAAAAGGTTCTCCAATCTAAGAAGAAGGGAGAGTACTTTTGTATCATGTTTTATGATCGTCTTGGTAATTGTAGGAACCATATTACAATTCATCATCTAAAGATACCTTAGTGCACTAGTTTGGCTAAGAAGAGGAATGGTGAATTGTAGAAATGGTTAAGTCAATAAGATGTATCGTACTTCGTTCCAATATCAAGTCTTAGAGTAATACTCCAAGATTGTGAATTGAGTAAGATAATCTTAAGTAGAAATGTTCTTACACTTGCACATTTTGGTAAGTTGTGATGTCTTGAATAAGACAAAGACCAACTAGTAACCAAATTGTGTGTAGGTTTGTCTTGATAAAGACACACACTAGCTCTTGAGTATTTGTTTGTCAAGAAATGTTTCTTGACAAGAGAATCTTATATGTCAAGAGGTCAGTGGGAGTCTAAAGATCTTGAAAAGTTTCAATATCAAATCAAGAAGTAAACCTATTAAACACTAGCACACGACTTGAGGATTGTAACCTATCGTGTTGACAAAATTTTATTTCTGTGCCAATCCAGTTGAGTGATTATGCATATGAGTTCTATGAGTTCTCAATTGAATGCATAAGGGCAAACACCTTGATTAATGAAAGTACATTAACTGGCATATGTGAGCTGCTAAATAACTTGGAAGCAATGGTGGGACCCTTGATGGCAAGAAATTAAGAATGAACAAGTTCTGTCCACAAGAGTTTGAATTTGTCACGAACATGATCTTACGATTATGATTATGACAGATTCACATGGATAGGAACACATACACCATAAAATCTAAGTGTCATAAGGTTTCTCTCCTTTATGAAAATGATTGTGAGGAAACGCTTTCACTAAGAGAGATTTTAAGGAGATAGCGATTATATACATTGCATTCTCAAATTCGATTATGATTATGGCATCCCTTTTCATAGTTCGAATTGTGAGATTTGGCAATTAGTTTGAACAATCGAGACTTATTGCTATAAATTCTGGAATTGTTTAAGACACACATGTGAGCTGTCTAAAGTAAGGTGTATGAGTTTGAAATGCTTAGATAAAAGCTTATCAAAGCATATCGTATTAGAAAATATGAACTTTGGAAAGTCGATAAGTATTGTCTTTTAGAAGTCCAACTGTTTTCTGAATACGTGTCAAAGCTAGTGGGAGTATAAATGTTATGCTAAAAGGATATAATCATCATGTTAGTGGGAGCATGATCATTATTTTAAGTATTGCAAGTTGGCAATATTAATTATAGAAAAAAAAAGTGCCACTTTGCAAAGTTGCAGGGGTTGAAAAGTTGTTTTTGCTATAATTAAGAGAGAGAATAATATACTTCGTTTCAAATCTAAAGGTTTAGATCGAGAAATTTTAATCAAATTTAGTCAAAAAGATATATGAATGTTATGTTGAAAGGATTCAACATAAGAGAATTCTATATATATATATATATATATATATATATATATATATATATATATATATATGGAAATATTTGTTGCGTTCTCACACTCGATTATGATTACGACATCCCTTTTCATAGTTCGAATCGCGAGAACATGGCAAATAGAAATATTATAGCAAAAGACTGGTAAAGCATCATGTCGTTGTAATATTCAACCGTTCTAAAATTTTCCAAATGCCTAGGGCATTAAGAGGGAAAGAGGACTAGAATCGGAATTGATTGAATTAGTTAAACAACTGTCAAGGATAATCTAAGGTTCGCCAAAGATTGGTCACTTGTGAACAGTTGGAAGTATAGTAATGGAAGGACCATATTGACATTATTATTATTAGATATGATTCTATTAATAATGAGTTGGCATATGGAAAATATGGAAATGTTTCCTTATTGGGAGTTGGACGTTAAGAGTTTATGTGTAGATTAGAAAAAACGTTTATGCAAGAAGGATGTTCAAAGGAATGTACTTTGAATGTGAGACTTCATGTCTATGGAATTGTCTTGTAACAATCTCCAATAGAGCATTTTGTAATTTCATTGGCAATAGTCTTTGTGACTTTTGTGTCGTGACATTACGAAAGTACTGTTGCATAAAGTGTTAGAATCTAACATATTCTATAAGTGGCAATAATTTGGTATTCTTACACTTGTGGTAAGGATTGGGAATTGTAAAATGATTGTGATTGAAAATGTTATTCAATTATACTATTTCACAAAGTAAGGACCATAAGTAAACATAGTGTGCATGCTAAGAGCATGGGACAATTGTCGTTATAATTCTAGTAAGAAGTTGATTAACCGAAACAACAAATAATGAGTAATCAATATGGTGATTAAATAAAATGTGTTTTATTTATACTCAAAGGTTTGGGGCCATATAAGATTAATATTATTCTTATGTTTCCATTTGCATGTTTTGACTTCCTAAATAATTGAGTTATTTGAGAATAATCGAATTATTTGAACGTTCCACAGTCGCTCATACTTTGGGAGTAGGTATGAAAGAAGATTGTCATGAATTGGTATGTAGATTGTCTAAAGTGTATTAGACATAGCAAAAGTTTGCTACAACGTTCATGAGTGCTTACGAATATGATTTGAGCATTGGATTAAACCCACGCTCACTTGGATCGCTTCATGGATTTTTATCACGAGTGATTGGTGAGACGATAATATCTTATATTCTTGACACCGAGATGTGTGAGTTGTATCTTGCGAGTCGGTTGCACATTGATAATATGTAAACGCACCAATAACTTGGTGTTATAAAACGTATTGTTTTGTGTGATTCGGTGAGTAAGTACAAGCGAGCATTGAGTCGAAGTTTATCCGTTCCTTTTACCCAAAGTGGGATAAAAGCGATATCTGTGGGCCCCTCGATGATTTAGTGATGACAAACGAAAGTGCTCGGCCGGGCCAGGACTGATTTGATTTGTTCAATTGGTCAGTCGTCATAAATCAGAAATCGGGAAACAGCACATAGACTGAGAGAATGATTTTAATCCATGTCTCACGTCTATACGATATCTAGAATGAAGGAATATATGATCCCTTATCTAAAGGACGCGTATCTGATAAGATCAGAGTTGACATCGGCTTTTGAAAGCTACGATTGCAGATCAGGATCTGAAGTTGTCACACCCCAAAACCGGAACGGCGGAAACGTTCGGGGGTGGAGGACGTCATGTTCGGTATCACAACAATGAAAAGTAGTAAACAAGCAACAACATCATCCATTGCATTAATAATATAATTTCATACAAGTGTGTTTTGTCAAGTTATATAGACACCAAAAATATACATCAAAATAAAAGATGAGTCTTGAACGAGCTCCATCTTCTCAAAACCTGGCACCGGTACCTGTCTACTGGTGACCTGAGAATACAAGTTATTTTGAAAGAGTTTATCACCTTTAAAGCTGGTGAGTTCATAAGTATATTAGTGTCTGTATTTGTATGAAAGTGTTTGTAAGTCTGTAATGTATAAGTTTGAAAATGTTTGTAAAAGTTTGTAATTGTTTGAACTCCCCTAGAAAACCCTATGTTTCCTACTAAAAGTAGCCTTCTACCAAGGCATCTAGCATCTGTGTGTGTGTCTCTTGTAAGACTATGTATTTTCCCAAATCTGACTATCATTTACCAAAAATATAGTTTTTACATTATTGTTTATTGTGTGAAGATCACAATTTGAATGCAAATGGGAAAATGAAATAGTATTGTAGTGTTGTATTAAGTAACTACTGTTGTACTAACTACCTTAAACCAATAGTTATTTAAAGTACCATGTGATCGGCCTGTATCCTGCTACCGACTATAGAACGCGACGATGTAAGACGTCGGAAGAAATGACGTTTGGCACCCGTAGACTTGCAAGTCCCACTGTAGCGAGCAGCGAGGTGCAGGATAGTCAATCCAGTATAGATCTATACACAAACTCATACGCTCCCCATTACATGGCTCACATAAATGTAGTAATGTTCTAGTATATGTATGTGCTAGCTGTATTGTGTGTTCTCTCCCTGTCTAGCATGTATGTATGTTCTCTCTGTATGGTATTGTTTGTTTCTCATCATAGTATTCTATTGTTTGTTTCTCATCATAGTATTATCTATCTGTATGTTATTGACTCATGTATGAACTGACTCATTGCATGTTTAACTATTCTAGTAATAGTATTAGTATCTCCCTAAACTATACCTATTATAGTTTACTAGTAATGTTGTTTGAATGTATGAACATGTTTGTGTATACCTTTGCTACCCAAAGGCATTGAATAGAAAGAAGTAACCTTTTATATCTATACACATATACATGATATATAACTAGGATTCAAACGACCTTCGGACAAATAACCTGTATACCCTAAGTCCACAACCAAACAAGGAATAGGAAGTAAGGTGAGCTATCAGTCCTAAGTCCTTTCAATCCTACTTATATAACTATATCTATATAGATACACATTTAACAGAATATAAGTTTAAAAGAGTTTAATAAAAGTATTTGACATGTAAAAAAAGTTTTGTAAAACAGTTTGAAGTAAACCAGTTTGGTAACCCAGTTTGAAAAGTAAGAAATCCATTTGTTTGATAGTTATTAATCACATGTGATTGATATAATAACTATAATAGTTCAACTTGTATTCCCCCCCCCCCATAAAAGCATTTAAAATCATTTAAAAGGTTGATTAAGGGGTATGAACTCACCTGTAGTGAGTGGTTTGGATGAACAGATTGATATAGGATGCTAAGTGTCAAGTGACAACTTGAACACACACAAGGATCCTAGTTAACATATAATAACACATATATGTATCCAATTAGTCATTAAACAACTAATTAACCAAGTTAAGACATCCTAAGACATGTAAAACACTTTATTTAAGTGCTATAACTACTAAGGATTGCATCTAAGGGTGGTAGGACTTGGCTATTGAGTTTGGGTTCCAAGGGTAAACTCTTTATGAGTTTACGGTTTTGGGACCAACTCTTATTGAGTTTACGGTCGTAAACCCATGAGTTTACGGCCATAAACTCATGGTACTTTTACCATTTTGTGTTTTGAAGCTTTAAAGGTCATAAGAAGCATTCCAACTTCATGTTTAAGCCTTAGGAAGTGATTAGGGCACCATTTCACCCCTTTATGGAGTTTACGGTCCATGGACCATTTCTCCTTGGGTTTACGGCCGTAAACCCAAATGGTTTATGGTCTTTTTGATGTTTAAAGTCCTAAGCACTTTAAGGATATGATCTAGACTAGTATCCAAGGCTTGGTAAGGGACTAGGGCACACTTTGGCCCTTTCATTAGGGTTTACGGTCCAAGAACATCTTGGACCGTAAACACCTTTGATCTTGTGTTTCCTTATGTTTTCTAGATGATTAGGAAGTGTAACAAGTCTTATAACACACTAGGGTAAGAGTACTTACTATGTAGAAGCTTGAAAGGGGTTAAAAGTCCAAGAACACTAGTGTGTGTTCTTGGTGTTCTTGGTGAAACTTGAAGATCTACACATTTGGAATGATTTCACGGATGGAATCATGTAAGATCGCTAGATTAAGTAAGATATCAACTTATTAGGGTAAGAAACACTTACAAAGTTGAAGATCAAGAAGAAAAGTCGGATGATACTTGAGAGGATTTAAGTTCTAGCTTTGAAATTGTGAAAAAGTGAATAAAATGGCTAAGTACCATATTTATACCCTTGGGGTTTACGGCCGTAAACACCTTGTTTAGGCCGTAAACTCCAAAATCTTGGAGTTTTGGGACTTTATTGTTGCACAATAAACCCTAGGGCATCCTCTTTCCTGTTATCTCCTGAAGTACTAGGCTTTAGAATACTCAAACTGACTCTACACAGCTCAAAAGTTAGCAAAAACTGTTCTGACTTCTATTGAAGTGAATGGTTGTACAGAATAGAAATTTCGGGTTGTCACATCATCCCCCCGTTAGAAGGAATTTCGTCCCGAAATTAGAGTTTAAGCAAATAAGTAGTTACAAATAACTAGGTAAAAAGACGAGGATATTTCAGTTTCATCTGATCCTCTCGCTCCCAAGTGAATTCAGGTCCTCGCTTGGCGTTCCAGCGAACCTTCACTATCGGGATACGACTTTGTTTTGTTTGCTTGACCTCCCGGTCCATGATCTCTACAGGTTCTTCCACGAAGTTGAGGCTCTCGTTGATCTCGATCTCGTCGAGTGGGATTACAAGAGTCTCGTCGGACAGACACTTTTTCAAGTTCGAGACGTGGAAAGTAGAATGTACGTTACTGAGTTCGCGTGGTAAGTTAAGCTTGTAAGCTACAGGGCCGATTCTGGCAAGAATCTCGAAAGGCCCTATGTACCTTGGATTTAGCTTTCCACGCTTTCCGAAGCGTATCAAGCCCTTCCAGGGTGAGACCTTCAATAGAACACGGTCGCCCACCTGGAATTCCAACGGTTTCCTTCATTTATCCGCGTAGCTTTTCTGTCGGTCTCTAGAGGCTTTCAATCGTTCACGAATCTGAACGATCTTCTCTGTCGTTTCCCGAATGATCTCCGGACCAGTGAGAGTGCTTTCAGGAACTCGTCCTTTAGCTAACTGGGTATCACCCACCTCAGCCCAGCACAGAGGGGATCTGCACTTTCGGCCATAAAGGGCCTCGAATGGAGCAGCCTTTATGCTCCTGTGATAACTATTGTTGTAGGAAAATTCGACAAGGGGTAGATGAGTATCCCATGCTTTCCCAAAGTTGATCACACAGGCTCGCAACATATCTTCCAAGGTTTGGATAGTCCTCTCACTTTGTCCGTCGTTCTGTGGATGGTAGGTTGTACTCATGTCCAGCCTAGTTCCTAGGGAACTTTGTAGCGACTGCCAGAACCTCGAAGTGAACCTACTATCTCTGTCCGAGATAATGGATATGGGAACACCGTGCAGTCGTATAATCTCCCATATGTAAGTTCTTGTAAGCTTCTCCATCTTGTCTGTTTCTTTGATAGGCAGGAAGTGTGCGGACTTGGTCAATCTGTCGACGATGACCCATATGGTATCAAGACCACCCGTTGTCTTGGGCAACTTGGTTATGAAGTCCATAGTGATCCGCTCCCACTTCCACTTCGGTATCTCCGGCTGTTGTAGAAGACCGGAGGGTTTCTGGTATTCGACCTTGACCTTTGCGCAAGTAAGGCATTTACTCACTAAGGTAGCAATCTCTGCTTTCATGTTAGGCCACCAGTATAGCTTTTTAAGATCCAGATACATCTTATCTGAACCTGGGTGGACGGAATAACGAGTGTTGTGCGCCTCGTTCCTGACCAAGTCTCTGAAACCACCAAGTTTCGGGGTCCATATCCGATCGATGAGATAATAAGCTCCGCCACCCATAACCTCTAAGTTCTTATCCATCCCTCTCAGGGATTCACCCGCCACATTTTCAGGTTTCAAAGCATCGAGCTGAGCTTCCTTAATTTGTGTGGATAGGTGTGAATGGATAGTCATAGTCAAAGATTTGACTCTACGACCAGAATATTCTTTCCAACTTAGGGCGTCAGCTACTACGTTGGCTTTACCCGGATGATAACGAATTTCGCATTCGTAGTCACTGAGTAGCTCGACCCACCGTCGTTGTCTCATGTTGAGCTCTTTCTGGTCGAATATATGTTGTAGGCTTTTGTGGTCTGTAAAGATAGTGCTTTTTGTACCGTACAGGTAGTGTCTCCAGATCTTCAGAGCAAACACAACTGCTCCTAACTCAAGATCGTGGGTAGTGTAGTTGACCTCATGTGTCTTCAGCTGCCTCGAGGCGTAGGCGATAACCTTACCTCTTTGCATCAGAACACATCCGAGCCCTTGATTCGACTCATCGCAATAGACAACGAAGTCTTCTATCCCTTCGGGGAGGGATAGTATTGGTGCGGTGCACAAGGCTCGCTTGAGCGTTTGGAACGCTCTCTCCTGCTTCTCTTCCCAGTCAAAGGCCACGCCTTTCTGGGTCAGTGTTGTAAGAGGTTTCGCAATTCGGGAGAAGTTCTGAATGAACCTGCGCTAGTAGCCAGCGAGGCCTAGAAATTGACGAATTTCAGTAGGCGACTTCGATGCTGACCAGCTCTCAATGGCTTTGATTTTGGAAGGGTCTACGTGTATTCCCTCTTCGCTAACCACACGCCTTAAGAATTCGACTCTTCGGATCCAAAATTCGCATTTTGAGAACTTTGCATAGAGCTTCTCCGATCGTAATGTTTATAAGACTAGTAACAGATATTGACTATGTTCCTCCTTACTACGAGAGTAGATGAGTATGTCATCGATGAAGACGATGACGAACTGATCCAAGTAAGGACGACACACCCTATTCATTAAATCCATGAATACTGCGGGCGCGTTTGTTAATCCGAACGGCATCACTACGAATTCGTAGTGCCCATAACGAGTTCGGAAGGCTGTCTTCGGAACATCCTCCTCTAGCACTCGTAGTTGGCGATATCCGGACCTTAAGTCGATTTTTGAAAAGAAGTTCGCCCCTTGAAGTTGATCGAATAAATCGTCAATCCGAGGCAAAGGATAACGATTTTTGATGGTCAGTTTGTTGAGCTCCCTGTAGTCGATGTACATACGAAACGATCCGTCTTTCTTCTTGACGAACAAGACTGGAGCTCCCCAGGGTGAGAAGCTTGGTCTTTTAAAGCCCTTGCTGAGCAGTTCGTTAAGTTGACAGGACAATTCTTGCATCTCTGCAGGTGCTAGATGATAGGGCGATTTGGCTACGGGAGTAGCCCCTGGAACTAAGTCGATTCTGAACTCGACTTGACGTTGCGGAGGTAATCCTGGGAGTTCTTCTGGAAAGATATCGGAAAAGTCGCGTACTACTGGAATGTTCTGAATGTCTTTCGTTTCTTGGCTCACATCGACCACATGAGCAAGGAATGCACGACATTCCTTTCGCAAGAATTTATGGGCTTGAATGCTCGAAATGATACGAAGGTTCGTGCCGGGTTTGTCACCATAAACGACCAGAGTTTCGCCAGACGGCAGATTAAGGCGTACAACCTTTTCGTAACACATGATGTCGACACGATGAAGACTCAACCAATCCATGCCGATAATGACGTCGAAACTTTTAATTGAGACCGGCATGAGGTCGATCGAAAATGAATGGCTATCTAGAGTTAGGGTACACCCTATGAATATACTGCTAGTGCTCTCTGTCTTTCCATTAGCCATTTCTACAGTGAACGGTTCTTTAAGTGCTCGTGATTTTTGCTTAAGTAAATGAGCAAATTTTTGGTTCACGAAGCTCCTCTCCACTCCACTATCAACCAGTATGCATGCATAAGAGTTATCAAGGAGAAACGTACCTGTGACCACTGTGGGGTCGGCAACCGCTTCCTTGTGGCCTATGACCAGAACTCTTCCCACTCCACCGGCATTCCCTGCCTTTGGGCAGTTCCTTTTGTAGTGGCCCACCTCGCCACAACCGTAGCAAGTTTGGCTCACACCAGCGCCGGGGACTTGGGTGATTGGCCTCGCCGGAGCTTTGCAGAAACGGGCAGTGTGCCCCTTCCTGTTGCAGTTCAAACACTGCATTTCCCGGCAGGCTCCCGTGTGGTGGAAGTTGCACTTATTTCACTTGGGCAAACTTCCAGCGTACTGCTTTACCGGAGCAGCAGCAGTGGCAGGTGCTATCGCACTATGAACTGCCACGATCTGCTGCTTTTTGGCAGCCTTCTTCTTCTTTTTGTCATCCCAGAACTTCCGCTTGGAATCAGCGGTTCTGGCGGGTTCTGAGATGGCCAGTGTTGTTGTTGCGGCCGGGGTACGAACCCCATGGTCTATAAGCCGCTGTGCCAATCGCTTGGCACTATCGAATGTAGTGGGGTTTGAAGCCAAAACATTTCCCTGGAATGGAGGCACCAGCTCCCATATGAATCTCTCTATCTTCTTCCCCTCTGTATGAACCATGTTGGGACAGAGGGCCACCAGTTCACAGATGCTGGCGGTGTAGGAGACTATGTCGGAGCCCTTCGTGGTTAGGCTCCACAGTTCCTCCTCTAGTTTTTGGATTTCGCCCATCGGGCAGTACTCCTCAATCATGAGGTCTTTCAAAGTTTCCCAGCCCATAGCATTTGCCACTATTAGGGATAGTGACTTAACATGGCTATTCCACCATGTCAGGGCTTTCTCCTCAAAGGTGCAAGCAGCGAACTTGACCTTGCTCCCCTCTGGACAGGAGCAGATTTCGAAAACCGATTCGGTCTTCTCGAACCATTGCGAGAGGGCAATGACTCCGCCAGTCCCTTTAAAGGACTTGGGCTTGCAGTTGGTGAAGTCCTTATAGGAGCACTCTCTCAAGTGCACAGGAGCTTCACCAAGAGTAGATTGAACAGGGGTTCCTCCTCCAGTGGAACCAGATGAATGATATTGAGCCATGACTGTAGCCACAGCCGCAACTACAACAACATTTAGAGCTGCCGTATCGATTTGAGGAGCAGGGGGTGTTGCAGTTATCGGAGGATCGCGTCTCATTGATCGACGTGGAGGCATCTTTTAACTATAAGTTTACAAAGATGAAGATATTGATAAGAATTTAATAGGAAAATTGATGAAAATGACTCATGGACTAACTCTCCATAGCCCAACAGCACAATTGAATAACACGATTGAATGTCGATCTAGAACTAACAGGTGATAGCATTTGGATAATAATTTCCATGAGATTAGATATCTGTCAATAATACTGGTATTACAGATGTAATGAGTTCGGGAAAAATGACCTAGAAGTAGGCCTTACATCAACCAAGATGGGAAAATTTTGACAGAACTACGACCTAATCAAGACCTAACTGGTCTAAGATTTACAAAGATAGGAAATTAGACTAGAGTTTTTACACAAACTAGGTTATATCCAAAAGAGAAGTAGATGAGACTCTATCGGCGACGAGAACTACTAGAGTGAGTTCTTGACTCCGACAGAAGACGTTCTATGTCCCTCATACGCCTTTCAGATCTTGCTTGCTGAGCTCGAAGTTCCCTGACTTCGGCTTGGGTTTCAGCAAGTTCCCTCTGCAGAGCTGCATTGCGGACCTGAGTCCTTTCATGAACAGACTCTAGCTGGCGAATGCGGACTGTGTTAACGCCATAGTTGGCGTCAATCTTTATGACTCGGTCGATAGTCGCTCGACCTTGTTCCGTGTTCCGAGAAATCCTACGAACCATGATGGGTAGGACCCTGTCAGCTGAACCTCCCTCGGTGAGGTTGTAGAAGCTTCTGTCTCCATTGTAGGGAATCGGTTGACCCTATTCTTGACTCCATCTATTCAAGTTTGTGGCCCACAAAGGTGTGAGTCCTTGAAATGCTGGACGAGGGTTCAGGTTTGGGTCTTGAGCAGCTGGGGGTAGGTTGTTGACTTCTGGATCTGAGTCAGAATCATCAGAAAAGCCTTCAGCTTCGTGATCATCCAATGGGATTGGGTGATCATCTTCTGGCTCTTCTCCAATCCATCCTGCATTGCCGTGGTTGGGATAGTACGAGTCTCCGGGAAGATGGAATCCAGCCATTATATCTACGCGAGAAAAGGGATAAAGAAATAATTAATAGACGAACTATCTAGATAATTATAAGATGAACTTTATCAGTTACTTCAACATTTGCGTAGTACATACCAGTCATATGTAACCAAGACAGGATAGACCTTCGAATAAGTGACCCTAACTCTAAGCCCACAACCAAACAAGGAACAGGAAGTAAAGCAAAGATCACAGATTCTAAGTCTATGACATCCTAGTTACATATAACATTAGTGTATCCACCCCGCAACTATTGACATACTAATAAAGACCTTTAGTTCTCAGATAAGTAATTAATAGTAACACAAAATACTCATATAGTATTTTAAGTTTATGTTCTGTTCTACTGTTCTCATTGTAGTAGTGTTGGTAAGTTTTTAGACTTGTTGCAACCTCACAACCACACTTAGGCACATGCTAGTCACTCCTCGGATAATATAGTTGATCAGGCTATATCTTCCCAGGGTTGACCATATGTCTCTAAGTCTACTTGTGCTGTCCAACAATCGTAATACTTTTGTACTGTCCTAGTGACACTGATTTTAGTATGAATGCAGGTATGTATACTTGGTTAAATATTTTATTATTTAAAAGTATAAACTCTTTATCAGAGTATTTTAATCCCGTTGTGTTTATAGTTCGTATATCTTTTATGGGTTGATACACTCGATTCACTATAAACAATGCTCTGATACCAATCTGTCACACCCCAAAACCGGAACGACAGAAACGTTCGGGGGTGGAGGACGTCATGTTCAGTATCACAATAATGCAAAGTAGTAAACAAGCAACAACATCATCCATTGCATTAATAATATAATTTCATACAAGTGTATTCTGTCAAGTTATATAGACACCAAAAATATACATCAAAATAAAAGATGAGTCTTGAACGAGCTCCATCTTCTCAAAACCTGGCACCGATACCTGTCTACTGGTGACCTGAGAATACAAGTTATTTTGAAAGAGTTTATCAGCTTTAAAGCTGGTGAGTTTATAAGTATATTAGTGTCTGTATTTGTATGAAAGTGTTTGTAAGTCTGTAATGTATAAGTTTGAAAATGTTGTAAAAGTTTGTAATTGTTTGAACTCCCCTAGAAAACCCTATGTTTCATACTAAAAGTAGCCTTCTACCAAGGCATCTAGCATCTGTGTGTGTGTCTCTTGTAAGACTATGTATTTTCCCAAATCTGACTATCATTTACCAAAAATATAGTTTTTACATTATTGTTTATTGTGTGAAGATCACAATTTGAATGCAAATGGGAAAATGAAATAGTACTGTAGTGTTGTATTAAGTAACTACTGCTGTACTAACTACCTTAAACCAATAGTTATTTAAAGTACCATGTGATCGGCCTGTATCCTGCTACCGACTATAGAACGCGACGATGTAAGACGTCGGAAGAAATGACGTTTGGCACCCGTAGACTTGCAAGTCCCACTGTAGCGAGCAGCGAGGTGCAGGATAGTCAATCCAGTATAGATCTATACACAAACTCATACGCTCCCCACTTAAGGAGATTCTGGATACAAAACGGGCCATGACAGGTAATGCCATGCCCCCGTTACATGGCTCACATAACTGTAGTAATGTTCTAGTATATGTATGTGCTAGCTGTATTGTGTGTTCTCTCCCTGTCTAGCATGTATGTATGTTCTCTCTGTATGGTATTGTTTGTTTCTCATCATAGTATTCTATTGTTTGTTTCTCATCATAGTATTATCTATCTGTATGTTATTGACTCATGTATGAACTGACTCATTGTATGTTTAACTGTTCTAGTAATAGTATTAGTATCTCCCTAAACTATACCTATTATAGTTTACTAGTAATGTTGTTTGAATGTATGAACATGTTTGTGTATACCTTTGCTACCCAAAGGCATTGAATAGAAAGAAGTAACCTTTTATATCTATACACATATACATGATATATAACTAGGATTCAAACGACCTTCGGACAAATAACCTGTATACCCTAAGTCCACAACCAAACAAGGAACAGGAAGTAAGGTGAGCTATCAGTCCTAAGTCCTTTCAATCCTACTTATATAACTATATCTATATAGATACACATTTAACAGAATATAAGTTTAAAAGAGTTTAATAAAAGTATTTGACATGTAAAAAAAGTTTTGTAAAACAGTTTGAAGTAAAACAGTTTGGTAACCCAGTTTGAAAAGTAAGAAATCCATTTGTTTGATAGTTATTAATCACATGTGATTGATATAATAACTATAATAGTTCAACTTGTATTCCCCCCCCCCCCATAAAAGCATTTAAAATCATTTAAAAGGTTGATTAAGGGGTATGAACTCACCTGTAGTGAGTGGTTTGGATGAACGGGTTGATATAGGATGCTAAGTGTCAAGTGACAACTTGAACACACACAAGGATCCTAGTTAACATATAATAACACATATATGTATCCAATTAGTCATTAAACAACTAATTAACCAAGTTAAGACATCCTAAGACATGTAAAACACTTTATTTAAGTGCTATAAGTACTAAGGATTGCATCTAAGGGTGGTAGGACTTGGCTATTGAGTTTGGGGTCCAAGGGTAAACTCTTTATGAGTTTACGGTTTTGGGACCAACTCTTATTGAGTTTACGGTCGTAAACCCATGAGTTTATGGCCGTAAACTCATGGTACTTTTTCCAATTTGTGTTTTGAAGCTTCAAAGGTCATAAGAAGCATGCCTACTTCATGTTTAAGCTTAGGAAGTGATTAGGACACCATTTCACCCCTTTGTGGAGTTTACGGTCCATGGACCATTTCTCCTTGGGTTTACGGCCGTAAACCCAAATGGTTTATGGTCTTTTTGATGTTTAAAGTCCTAAGAACTTTAAGGATATGATCTAGACTAGTATCCAAGGCTTGGTAAGGGACTAGGGCACACTCTGGCCCCTTCATTAGGGTTTACGGTCCAAGAACATCTTGGACCGTAAACACCTTTGATCTTGTGTTTCCTTATGTTTTCTAGATGATTAGGAAGTGTAACAAGTCTTATAACACACTAGGGTAAGAGTACTTACTATGTAGAAGCTTGAAAGGGGTTAAAAGTCCAAGAACACTAGTGTGTGTTCTTGGTGTTCTTGGTGAAACTTGAAGATCTACACATTTGGAATGATTTCACGGATGGAATCATGTAAGATCACTAGATTAAGTAAGATATCAACTTATTAGGGTAAGAAACACTTACAAAGTTGAAGATCAAGAAGAAAAGTCGGATGATACTTGAGAGGATTTGAGTTCTAGCTTTGAAATTGTGAAAAAGTGAATAAAATGGCTAAGTGCCATATTTATACCCTTGGGGTTTACGGCCGTAAACACCTTGTTTAGGCCGTAAACTCCAAACTCTTGGAGTTTTGAAACTTTATTGTTGCACAATAAACCCTAGGGCATCATCTCTCCTGTTATCTCCTGAAGTACTAGGCTTTAGAATACTCAAACTGACTCTACACAGCTCAAAAGTTAGCAGAAACTGTTCTGACTTCTATTGAAGTGAATGGTTGTACAGAATAGAAATTTCGGGTTGTCACAGAAGTCATACGCAGAATAGTTATTAGACTTATCCAAGTGGGAGACTGTTGGATTAGTGTCTAAGTCCATAACTATTTTGGTATGTACTTGACCCGATGGTGCATGGTCCTTTTGGGTTGCCTTCACCAAAGCAACTTGATAGGATGAATTATGGAGAGAGAGGATTAATTATGATTTATTAATATATTATGAGAATAATATATTAAAGGAGAAATCATATTGTTTAATTAATATTAGTCAATAATTAATTAAGAAGTAATTTTGTGGCTAAAAGAGATTAATTAAACTTAGGGGACTGGAATTATAATTATAAGATAATTGCAATTGGGCTATGGATCACCTTGGAATATAGGTTGGACGAAATCTATGGGAAGCCCATATGATTTTCGTCCAAGGCATTTCCAGAAGGGGTCCATGGGCTGCTTAAGGCTTAAGCAGTCAAATTAGGGTTTCCTTGTTCGATAACCCTAATTGCCTACCTATTTAAAGACCCCTTGAGACCCAAAAACGTGGCTAACTTTTCCAAGAGGGTTTCTAGACGTTTTTGGAGTTCTCATTCTCTTCTGCTTCTTCATCCTCTTGCTCGTGGTGTTTGTGACTCCATTAGAGGTGCAACACTTGAGGCACTAAGCTTTATAAAGCCAAGGAATATATTGTTATTGCTATATAACAATCAAAGGTTAGATCTAAACTCTATTTTAAGTTAATATGATTAATTGTATGCTAGATCTAGGGTTTATAGTTTTGGATATTCAATTGCATGTTCATTAGACAAACTAGATCCAAAAGCTATTAGGGTTTGCATGTATACCATAGGAATGATGTAGTGCTCATGCAAAAATGCAAATATTTTGCGAAAATGCGAGAACCAATTACAATTTTACACATCATTCTTATATTCTTTTAATTATTAAACATTTTCATTACATTAAAAGGGTACATCCGTAAATTTAAAAGATAACTGCATACCCTCTTTCATAGTCGGTTTCTACTATTATAAATCGTCTGAAAACTTCCTCACACATAAACATTATAATTTAACATTCACACGATTTGAATCTATTCAAAGTTATATGTGAATACTTCTTATCCTTATCTTTAACTTATATTCTACAAATTTGAGTCTTTTCAATAGTATATATACACAAATATTGCACTTTTGGATTAAGATACCGTCCATAAAATCAACATCTTATGTAGATTTCCAAATTTACCTTTCCATGTAAACTATAAAATTAACTTAATACAGCAATTATTTTTAATCCAAAATACATATGTAAACCTCAGTGATTTAAATTAAGATATATGTCAATATGTGTATTTTCCGAAACTGAATCTTTGCTCAAGTAAAATTAACACCGATATATAAATCTTAAATCAAACATAAAAATTACTATGAATATAATCCTTTAATCGAAAATAAAAATCAACATTGATATCATCCGTATGAAAAAAAATAATAATCAACAATGAATACTTCAACCATTTGCTTTTGTTTGACATCTTCAAACCTCTTTAAATGATAATTCACCAGTGTGGATGAGAATGCAGTCACTTCATCAACACAACATCACCAGAGTCGCTTCAAACAAAACTTAAGTCATTGAGGTTGTCATTATGTGTTGATATGCTAGAGCTCTCAAATCTACATGGAGAAAAATCAAGAAAATGAGTTTCAATATAAGTATTAAATAATTGAATGAAGTAATAAGTTTCAATCCAGTACATATGTAACGCCCGTGGTTCTGGGCTAGACATTAATGTTGATGTAATAGTCTAGGTTAACCTTTGTAACTCATTTTGAAATAATAAGGATGTATTATTTGAGTATTATGTGTTTTATGCTTAATTATGTGGCTTAATTGAATTAAGAATAAAAATAAGCGTCAAAATGAAATGTTAGATAAACCCGATATCTATGAAGGATGTGGTAGTGGTCGTGACGAGGTTTCCGAATATATAAAGAATGTCGAAATCTGAGTTATAACGAAGAAGTTATGACCTGTCGAAGTTTCGCGACAGGACCGGCACGACGCTGAATGACGTAAAATATGAATTTATGATAGAGCGAGATCTAGCCTTAGTCATCTAAACGAAAGTCGTAGAGTTCGTTAAACCGAGAGCGTGCATAAAAAGAACGTCTAAATCTGACTTCGTATGAGGAAGTTATGATTTTTCGAAGTTTCGACTTAGCGGTATGCAGCCCGAAGTTCGAATATGAGATCGAGCGATATTTAGCCGAAACAATCTAAACGAGAATTGAAGATCTTGTCGATAGAAGTCCAACGGTGAAAAGACAGACGAAAACAGACTTCAGATGAAGGAGTTATGAATTTATAACGGAGTTTTCCTGTCCCGGCCTACTAAAAATAATATAATAATAATATAATAAAAATAAAGTCAAAATTAGCCGACGGAGTCTAAACGAGAGTTGTAGAGCATAGTCTCACCTACGCGTCGATATAACGAACATCGAAAACGGAGCTCGTATGCGAAAGTTATGAATTTCTGAAGTTCGGGGTGCGAACCCCGATACTGTGTCAGAGTTCACGACGTGAATACAGTGTTCACGACATGAACTCAGTGATTTAACCTTTCAGAGCCTGTCAGACGCAACCTATGATGACGCATGCAGTGACGACTAAGTGCACGACGTGAGAACTTAAAGTTCACGACGTGAGAGCTGAAAAATGACCCTATAAATAGAATTCAAGGGTCAGTCGATTTTGGTTGCTCCTCCCTTACTCTCTCACTCCCGATACCCTCTCTAAGCCCTATTTTAACCCCCCGAAGCCCCGGTATCATCCCGAGACCCGAAGCGAGTCCCGAAGCCCGAAGATCACGAGAAGAAAAGAGTTTCCTAGCCGAAGCTCTGCTTGCGAGAAGCCCGGTGTGTGAAGACCTTCTAGTTTCATAGAAGAACTTCTACTCTTAGAGCCGTAGTGCTGTCCGATCATCTTCTAATCAAGTGAGTGTATATTCGTTTTCTTCTAACACATAGATATGAAGTATTCTTTATAAATACGTGCTATGTGTGTATATATTATTTGGTTATTTGAACTAGTTGTTGAATGGATGTTTGTACAGGTTTTAAGCTGTATATAAATGTATATATTTTATCTACTAATATGTTGGGTAGAACATGGGTAGACAGTGGTGTGTGATAAAATAAAATGATGAGAGGCCTCGATGTTGTTGTTGATCTAGTCATCTAGCGGAGTATGGATGACGACCACAGACTCTTTCTAGACAGTCCAGTGGAACGCTAGCAGGCTCATAACCTGTAGGTGTTGTGAACGATGTGTTCACCGGTGTACTCTATCCCCCTCATGGTTGCCTTTAGGACATCTATTGTTGAGGAAACCCCTTGCAGTAATGTCCGTCCCGATGAAAAATCCTAGATTAGGTCCCTTGAGATAGATGTTGTTTTAGGGACGTAAAGTGAGGATAACGGGAATGGGTAATCGGGTTATTGTTGGTTGGTGAAATTAAATATAATTATTTATTGTGGGTTGAAAACCCTATATGCTCACCAGGCTCCCAAGCCTGACCCACTCAGTTTTGTTGTATTACAGGTAGTGGCGCGAGAGCATAAGTTGGATGACTTATCAAGATCTTTTGGTATTAGACCAGTTGTTATATGTAACTGTTGTATGGTCTGTCTTTTGTTGTTTATGCTTTTGGTCTGTTTATCGGAACATGACATCCCGAATATTGTTATATAATGAAAATGCATCTCTTGATGAAATGCTTTGATAAACTTTATTTTATCATATTTTGTTTTGGGAACAAATTCCGCAGCTCTTTTAAATCAATGGATTTACTCTGAAATTATTTTAAAAGCATAAATTAAAACGGTCTTTTCTGGCCGTGATTTTGGGGATGTCACAACATACTAGCAAGATTCACACCATGAACTTGAAAACTTAATGAAAATAGTGAAACTTGCAAACTGAAGTTAGCATACAAAATAGTTGAGATTTTCGTTACCCACACCAGCAACACTTAAAAAAAATTAACTTGATTTATGGTGAAACCAAACACTTGACAACCCTAAACTTTTGCTCATGAAATAGCACTGAACTTTCGAAAATCAGATCAAATTCTTGATAGCAACAATTTTTTGCACTTAAACAACAATCCAGTATATGGAAAAATGCATCAGGTGAATAACAATCCACATTACATCTATGAGGTTTGTTGTATTTGATAAACACCCAGCTCCTTGAAACAGTAGAACTGACATTTATACCCTTGAAAAAGTGTTTAATATATTCCAATGAATCTCGTCTTAATACACTTTGCACCACCTGATACAGCCTAACAGAAACACATAGCAACCTAACAGAAACATAGGAGAAACATGATGTACAATTCGACATGTAAATGTTGTTGCCCGTATGGTGGAATCTGAATTGTTTTGTTGTAAGTGTTGTTGCACCATGTTCTATATAAAAAACAAATTTAAGTAAACCTACTTTAGGGATCTATAGCCTAGACAGATGTCATAAAACCCCAAAAAAAACAATACATACGAACTAGTCGCAGATACTTATGAATTCTTAATTGCGAATTTAAATAAGTTTTAAACTAAACTTGTTTAAAACATTTAAATTTCTTCTTTGTTATGCATATTTATTAAATATTCAACATAATAAGAAATCTTGATTATTATCATGCCCAGTTAAGAATTCCATATCTAGTTTAACTAGATAACTTAATTTATTAAATATTTAACTTAATAAGAAATCTTGATTATTATCATGCCCATTTAAGAATTTCATATCCAGTTTCACTAGATAACTTGCTTATATATGGTTTAAAACTCAAATTGAAACCCCAAACTCGCTAGCAACTTCTCTAAATCCCCACTCGACCGGCTTATTCCGGACCACCTTGATTGGACAGTTAAAGCTCTCGATACCTGTAATGCCATTACTCATGGAATTGATTTGTTTCTATATTGGCACAAGCTCACTCAGATTGCCAACCTGCATTTTAAATAAAATAAAAAAAAAACTCAGATGAAAAACAGAAGATATAGATATAGAGATTACAAGAACCAAAAAGCTTCAATTTATAAAAACGAAGCGGTGATAGAAAAACATAACCATAAAATTCTTATAAGGCATAATTTAAATTGAAACCAACAACTCATGTATGCATATATTAACTGTACAAACTCAAAATTAGAAATGAGAATGAAGGAAGAATCATCAAACCATGAGAACCCTAAATACCAACTTACCCAATTCTGAAGAGTAATTTGATATAGTTGCAGGTGCGACCCATATGTAAAGACGACAGAAGCAGGTAACTAGAGCACCAAATGATTCAAAATAAAGGAGATTCCGATGAAAGAAGGGTTAATAAGCACTTGCAATAAAAGGAAATTTGAGGGAAAAGATAAGGAGACGATTAACCTTAGTTGATCACCAAGAGGAATAAACAAGGGTGCACTGTTGAAAAAGAAAGAAACAAACCTGTAAAGTATACACTCAGGAGGAAAAACAACATCCAAGCCAACCTTCTCATAGCTCTTACAAAACTAACAAATTGGAATATTATGGTGCCCTAACCAAACTAGAGGGCAAGTTTCTGACATCCCACATCAACAGAATCCCGATTCTCTGTCGAAACCGCATCGAGATTTATACATACACTCTCAGTTGACGAAAAACAGAGGGCTTGCATTTGATCAGAGGGATCGATTCCATGCTGAGAGACTAGCAATCAAAAACCCTAAATCGTTGAGAGACTATCAATCGAAGAAGCATTTGATTTCTTGGGAGTTAAAGGACATGCACCGGGAGTCCTGATGCATTCTTGGTGGGTATGGCAAGATGGCAGTTGTCAGCAGAGAATCGTCGGTGCTTCTTTGAGATGTGGATGAGAAGCGGTCGCCGAGAGTGGTGGATGTGGGACTAGGCCACTGGGGAACCGCCTAAAACCATCTCTATACCTTAATTACAATAATACCCTTCCGTGTATACTTATTATATTTAATATATTATTAATAAATTTAATCTAATATAACATGTGTACACTTCTTATCGGACAATATGTGTTTTCGCATTTTCGCAACTCATTTGTGCTTTCGCAAGAACCTATATATATATATATATATATATATATATATATATATATATATATATATATATATATATATATATTTCAACATACATCTTATAGTTATTTATTATTTTACTAAATTGTATTTTACTAGATTAGAATGTATTATCCAACGAAATACTATACTTTGTAAAAGTTTTTTTATCTATAAAATATTAAATTATAACATATTTTTTGAATAGTTGTTCATAAATTTTAATTCCCAACCAAACAATTTATGTTTGTTTAGAGTTGACTAATATTAATGTTATATATTTTCTTAAATGTCTCATTTCTTGAAAACTGAATTGTAAAAATTGATCCAACCGAATCGTAATTTGGTTGGTTCGGATCAGATTTGAATTTAGTTAGAACAATTTGGATTCACGTTTTGAAATCGAAATCAATTTAGATTCATTTAATTGGATCGGATCACTCCGATCCATCCAAATAAACACCCGCGAAAAACTTTCTTATTTTAATTTCTTCGGTACGTCGACCATTAGTTTTAAAAACGGTTGATTTTCGTATGGAAAACTAAAAGAAACATTGGATTTGTTTAATTGAAATATAAGGAATGGAGAATTGTTTTAATGGAATAGATTAGGTTTTAGTTTCGGTCTTGAAGACCGTAGTTTGAAAGAGTTGATAATTGTGACGTGGCGCAAATCCAAGGACTGGATTAGTAAATGTCCTGTGCCATTTTTCTAGAAACAACCAAAACGCCACCTCTTTTCTGAACCTTAATCTAAAAGATAACTTCGACGCGTTCTTGTTTCATATATAAATTTCAATCAGTTCAATCATCAAACATAAAAACTAATTTAGTTCAAGATTCAATCATGGCAGCAGGTTCATCATCTCCTCCAAAAGCAACACCACCACCACCACCACCACCATCTTCATCAGAGGACACAGAGAAATGGGGAACCCATGTCATGGGACAGCCGGCGAACCCATCTGAACACCCTGACAATCAAAAAGCCGCCTCATGGAACGCCGCAGAGCACCAGCAGTTCCACCACCAGCAATCGCCGTATCTGATTTACTCTCCCGTCGACAAACCCACCAGCAACCCATTAGAGCCTGTCATCCACTTCTTCAATTCATGGACCACCAAGGCAGACACCATCTCCCGCAACATCTGGCACAACTGTACACATCTCATCTTCTTCTTTTTCCCTTTAAATATTTGATTAAACGAAATCAAGTTTACTGATTAATGAGATTTGATTGCAGTGAAAACAGGGCCGTCGGTGACCGGAGCAGCGTGGGGTAAAGTGAACTTAACGGCGAAGGCAATCACGGAGGGTGGATTCGAGTCTATGTTTAAACAGATCTTCTCACCTTCTGATCCAAACGAGAAGCTGAAGAAAACTTTCGCATGTTATCTTTCAACATCCACCGGCCCTGTCGCCGGAACGATCTATCTATCCACTGCTCGTATCGCCTTTTGCAGCGATCGACCGTTGTGCTTCACGGCACCTTCCGGTCAAGAAACCTGGAGCTACTACAAGGTATTAAAAAGAATCCCTTCCTGAATACCAATTGAATACGGGATTTGTAGTTCAATTATGTTTCTAATTTTTAATCAAACAGGTTATTATACCATTGGGGAATCTTGGAGCTGTGAATCCGGTGACGATGAGGGAGAAATCGTCGGAGAGATACATACAGATAGTTACGGTTGATGGTCATGATTTCTGGTTCATGGGATTTGTGAACTATGAGAAAGCTTCGATGCATCTTATGAACAGCTTATCGGAATTCAATGGAAGAGTGGCAGCAGCTGGTGATGTCTAACTTGATGTGGTTTGGTTTTGAGATTCTTGTTGTTCGATGTATAAGACTATATGTAGATCGCCGGAAATTTGTTTGTATTATCTTCTGGTTTGTTTGTATCTAATTACGGCTGTATTTATTTCCGTATGTATGTATTTTGGATGTCAATTTAGATTTGATTAGTAATTATAGAAATATTTTTGTGGATTTCAGAAATTAATTCTATCTAGAAATACTTTTGGATTTTAGAAATATTTTGGATGTATATTTGGATTTGATTAGTAACAATGTGATATCATCCCGTAAAGACGTAATTTATAAATTTCTATAAAAAAAATTTATTAGGTAGAGATTATTTTTATAATCTTTTTAAAATATTAACCGTTTTTAAAAAGACATGGATCTTTTTTTTTTTTTTGTAAACTACAAGAACATTTTTTGTTATTTATTTGTTACATATGAACTAAACTTAAACTTGTCAACATTCAACGTACTTAAACATATGGACAATTTCTATAAAAAAAAATTGCGTGGACTCTTAAATTAAATGAACATATTTTATAATTTATTTTCTATATAGGGATATCAACGTAAAAAAATGTTATGGTCAAAGTGAATATTCCACATAAAGAATGACCAAAGGTGTAAATATTTTAAACTGGAAATCAGAATGACAACTATATTTTCATTTCCAATTCAAATTAGACATATAATAATTTAGGGTGTGACCAAACTTAACAACATACGAAAGTCTATATAGACATGCAATATATTAAAGTTGAAGGGATGAAAATTGTCGTCGTTCAAAATTGAGAGGGTAAAATGACAATTTATAAAATAAAGAGTGAAAAGTGTCATTCTACAAAGTAAGGAGATGAAAATTGCCAGAAATATGAGGACCAAATCTATCAACATAAAAAAGTTTTGAGGCCACGTCTAAGGGAGGACGGAGTCGTAACGGGTTCAAGGAGTAGAGGGAGGAGCGGGAGGAGAGCAAGAGAGAAAGAGAAGGGTGTTGGGGTTTGAGGAACCCGCTGGAGGTTGAAACCAAAGCAAGAATTTAGGGAAGACGGGTTGGGAGGCATCCGGTTTGTAAAATAAAAAAGTTTTGTTTGAAACCATAAAAACTAGTGTTATACTCGTCCGGTGGACGGTAGATGGGTTAACTATTGTATCTTTGACAAAAAAAACTTTTAGAGATAACCAAATTTAATCCAAATAGTATTAAATATGAAATAACATTAACAAATAGTATTAAATATGAAATAACATTAACATTTATAGGAAAAAAACAGAATACTAATAACTTAAATATTTTGGTAGAAAATATTTGATAAAAAAGTGATGCTTGCAATATGGTATCTATAAGTATTTGCTAAATTTGAGAATTTAAAAACTTAATATCATCCCTTGGAGTATGCATTTGAGAGTAACTTTGCACTATTGGTTTCTACTTTCAAGAACTGGCCATCGCATTCAATTTGCAAACTATTAGAACAAATATCCAAACTAGTAGAACAAATATCCACCAACACTCACTCTCGCTTACAAGTTGCATTTCTATGTGGTAAGCAAGAAAATAATAATATTTATATGGTAATGGAACAATATAAATGATTTTGTATTATACCATACGAAATAAAACATCAATAAATTCAATTTTAGCATCATAAAGAATGTGTATCATGTAGTTGAGAAATTGAGATAAGACACATTTAAGTGAGAATTTGATCAACAATAGGCACGAAAAGGATATGGACAGATTCCAAGCTAAATAAAGGCCTAACTACGAAATACTTGCAATATAAGTGGCAATTTGAGAATTGGATCAACAATTAAATTATTTGATTCTACAAATGTAATATAAGCTTCCATTTTCATTTACATTCCTTAAAAAAAGCATAAAACTAAAATTTATTTGGGATAAGACATGCAAAACGACTAAATGGACTAAAAAAGTTCTTCATTTGTGCATTGGTATGTGTCCAGGATCGTCATTCATCACTTGTATCATCTATAAGACAACATTTGACATGATATTCACCTTCATGTGTGTATTGGTATATTTCCTGTTGAATGCATTTTGCTTTCATAGTTTCATCCCCTTAATGTTATCTGAGCACCATCAAGATCCATTTATGATAAAATATAGTAAATTTTTCACTGTAAAATGCTATAATAAACAATTCATGTAAGAAATAGCAAGTTACATTAATTTCTTCCTATTACAACATTGTACTTTGAAAGTAGAATGTAATAATAAACAAATAAATGAAAGTAGGTTGCTATTTCTTGCAATAACATTATTAAGATTTTCCTAAACTACCCTTTCTTCTATAAGTTTTACCCGCTACCGGTTATATAAAAAAGATGAAACCAAATCAAATTAAATGCATAATATTGTAATGCCCGTGTTTCTAGTGTGTAGTCACTTTCATCTTCCACATAGATATGAAGTATTTTATATAAATCAGGTGAGTGTGTAGTCACTTTCATCTTACACATAGATATGAAGTATTTTATATAAAATACGTGCTATGTGTATATATATGGTGTTTGTTTATTCGAGATGGGTGTTGAATGAATGTTTTATACATGTTTAAAATGATTTAAAATGTATATATATTTTATCTTCGAATATGTTGGGTAAAACATGGGTAGATAAAGTATGAGGGATAGAAGTACAATATAGATGTACGTTGGTAGCTATGAATTTTGTACGGTATAGATGTACGTTGGTAGCAACGGATTTAGTATGTTGGCAGCTATGGACTTAGTGCTTGTTGTATAAATCTTGGCGACGATGTGACTTCGTGCCTATTAGATAAACCCTGGCGACTATGAGACGTAGTGCCTATTAGATAAACCCTGGCGACTATGAGACGTAGTGCCTATTGTATAAACCCTGGCGACTATGAGACGTAGTGCCTATTGTATAAACCCTGACGACTATGAGACGTAGTGCCTATTGTATAAACCTTAGCGACTATGAGACGTAGTGCCTATTGTATAAACCCGACGACTATGTGACGTAGTGCCTGTTGTATGAACCTTGGGCAGCGATGGACTTCGTGCCTATTCCTTAGGATGAATCCTTAGGAATGAGTGAGATTTGATTCTTAGGGTAAATCTTTAAGAAATAAATAAGATAATGGGGATTGGGTAATTGGGTTGATTGTTTGATGTTTAAGCATAATAAATTATTTATTGTGGGTTGAAAACCCTATATGCTCACCAGGCTCCCGAGCCTGACCTACTCAGTTTGTTTGTATCACAGGTATCGATACGAAGTTACTTTACACTGAGAGATTAAAAGAGATGTAGATCACTAGTGTAAGTTCTGTTTATGCTTATGTTTCTATATTGACGATGACATCCCAATGGTTTAAGTGAATAAAATACATTTCTTCAGAAATGATTTGATAATATAATTATCATGTTTTTATGGGAACAAATTCCGCAGCACCTTTTAAAAGGATTACTCTAATTTTATTTTAAAAAGCATAAATGAAATCGGTCTTTTCTAGCCGAGAAATTAGGGGATGTCACAGTTGGTATCAGAGCATTAGTTTAAGCGAACTAAGAAATTGTAGGATTTCTAGACTTAAACTTAGAATGCTAAGTGATGATTGTGAGATGAGTGTCTACCATATTTTAGACACGAGCACTAGTTTATTTTAGGAAAGATGCCTAAAATGTTTTTATGTGCTAAATGCTATATGTTTGCCATATATGCCATTATTTGTTTGGATCTATGGTCTGTTGCCGACCGGATCTGGAAACCTTATGTGTGTAGGATTCTAAGCGTACGATTACGATATTAGAACTAACATGTAAACGTTTCGGAGTGATAAGGGAATTTAAATACCTATCGAGGGTAAAGACCTAAATTCGCCTTATTCGGTATATAGATTGTAATGGTAAGAACACGTAGTGGAGTTGCAAATGCAAACGGAAACAGGGATCAACAGCCTCAACCTCAAGTAGTTGAGCAAGTACCTGTTGTAGGAGCTGCACCTGAGCCAATGACGATGGCTGGGGTACAAGCAATGATGCAGATGATGTTAGATCGCCAAATGGAGGAGACCAGGCGATTACTACAACAGAATGGGTAAGAAACTACGATACCTGTTGAACAGCCCGTATTGAATGAAGGGGAATCAGTAGGAGGGAACTACAGTGGGACTCTTGGTCAAGCCAACCCACCGATAGTTAGACAAAACAACCAGGATGGAGGAGTTGATGGACGCGGGTGCAAATACAAAGATTTCATGGCATCTAAACCACCGTGTCTATCTGGGAGTCCGACACCGGTGGAAGTCATGAATTGGATCTTCGAAATGGAGACGATGTTTGAAAGCTGTGAGTGCAGCAACAAACAAAAGACCGCACTTGCAATTCCTCTGTTGAAATTTGGTGTGTTGAGCTGGTGGAAGTTACTAGCTGATTCGATGCCCAAGGGGGAAGCTAGCAAGATTTCGTGGGAAGAGTTCGTGGTGCAACTGAAAATGCAATACTGCTCTGAGCAGGACCTTCTGGAAATCAACAATGAGTTCCAGAATCTGAAGAAGGGAAGAATGAGCGTCATCGAGTACGCTACTAGTTTTATAGAAAAGATGAAGCTTATTCCCTATCTAATTCCAACTGAACTCTCTAAGGTCAACAAGTTTGCCCACGGTTTACCAGCGGACTTTGGTCCGATAGTCAAACAAGCAGCCACTCTGAAAGCCGCCATCTGGGCTGCTAAGAATGTCGAGACTCAGATAAGAGAGAAAGGTTTGGAGAGAGCTGAAGTTGGAGAGAAAAGGAAGCATGAGGGATCTTCAAAGATCATCAAAGAAAGCAAATTCTCAAAATCTGGAGGAAGAGATGAAGCTAAGTGGTGTGAGAAGTGTAAAAAGAAACACTTCGGGAAGTGTAGCGAGGAGATGACTTGCTAAAAATGTGGGAAGACAGGGCATTACGCCAACAAATGCGCATCTAACAAAAAGGTGTGCTACGAATGTAACGAAGAAGGGCATATTTCTAGAGACTGCCCAAAGAAAAACACACCGCCAAAACCAAAGGCATTCCAAATGATCCTTAATGAAGTAGATGGAAATATAAGGGATCAGGAGTAAGGACCTTATATTCCCAAAACTAAGACATAAAGTAGTAATGCAGTTAATAACTCGTGGTGTAGCCTATTAGAGGCGTAGTATAGGGTAAACTCGAACCTCTGTGTAATTATTTTAAGAAATAATATAAACCCTGGTTTTGTCATCTGATGAATTGAATGACTATGTGAAAATTCTTGTATGGTGACTTGGAGAACTGCGAGACAATACTTGGGACGAGTATGAGTAGGTGTGAATGGTAGTAGATGCCTATACTACCGGAAGCACAGGACTCGTACTTGGATCAAGGAAAGTCACAAGGTTACCAAGAAGCTATAAATTGATTCCGTTATTGTTCGAGTACTTCATTACCTTCGTTTCGGTAATGACTAAGAAGATGATTGTTATTCCGACCCTAGAGGTCATGGTGGTTGTCGAGGCCAACAAAATTAATAACCCTAATTATTACACACTAAAATAGTGTATAGTGGTAAAGGGATCGAATCCACGGGGATTGGTTCAATTTAATAACTCTATGAAAAATCTCTTTGTAAAAATACTTGGAAAATGACAATAAATTAAAACTGGGGGTTTTGGTGTTTTGAAATACTTGAAACAAACTAGAATTAACTAAGATTTAAATAGACAATTTCAACAAGAATAAGAGTTTGATGTAAAATCAATAAGAGAAGGATGGTTGACTTAAGGTTCCTCACTTTGACTTTTGATGAACATATCATTAGAATCAAATGGTGCAATACTTGTTTTAAACCCTTAATTTGGCTATAGTAATCCAAGGAGCTTGAGATTACCTAGACTTTTCTTAATTGTTGAAATGGTTAGAGAAGCTCATAACAATTTCCTTAGTTAAAGTCACTAATTCCATTAAGCATGTAATTAGTGAAAGTCAACTAGCATTAAGAACCAAAAAAATCACCAAATCCAGGAGGGGTCAAATGCTTTCACCACCATGTTGGAGAAAATGTTTTTATGATTGTGTGAAGTAAAACTAACACAAGAATCACTTGTTGCTTGCTAATTTGAAGATCCTTTACTTAATCAAGAAATTAGCCAACTAATCACCACAAACACATTTAAACTCATGAATAAAAACATGCAAGTAATGATAAGATGTTAAAACACAAAACATTTTCATAAAGATTCAAACACAAATTCATGGATTCTTCAATATTCAACAAAAGTTCAAAGGATTCAACAAAAGTCAACCAAGATTAGTTTAGCCAAGCATGACTAAACTCAAGGAAACAAAGTTAGTTAAGATTGTACCAAACATTTAGCAAAATTAAGAGATGAAATGGTGAAGTTCTTGAGGGTTCTTGGCCTTCAAAAAATGCTCCAAACTCCAGAGAGAAAGTATCAAAATCGGACCTCCAAGATTATGCTAAAGAGGCACACCAACCTTCCCAATATAGAGCTCTAAGTAAAATCCCGAAATTGCCCTTGTCAGAAATCCACGCGGGCCGCGGGGAATCTTACGCGGGCCGCGTGACTTCGACGGAAATTTTTGGGCTTCTTCAAGTCTTGGGCCCCCACAGCTAATCCATTGGCCCAGTTCGAATCCAATCTGCTTCTAGCCCATTTCTCTTCAATATTTCTTCAATTTGAGCCCAATTTGTCTCTCCACATCACTCAAAACTTCCGCAAATTCCTAAACATCGATCTTGCACACTCAAGAATTCTCCCGTGGCTTTCAAATTTAAAGTTTAATTCTTCCAACCCTTCAAATAATTGACAATCCCACTCCATGCATCACCTCTATAGCCATCAAGCCTAAAATCCTCGTTGTCCTCCAAGTCCAATTGCTTTCCAAAAGATCCCGCTCCGCTAGTCTCCTTAAAATCTGTAATTAAGCTCACAAAACTCGAAAGAACCCGAAAGTGGTCATAAAATAACAAAAAGGAAAATATGCATGGAAATTATCTAAATTGTGAATGAAATATGCTAAAATAAACTATAAAAAGAAGTAAATAAAATGAAGCTATCAAATCACCCCAAGCTTAAACCTTACTTGTCCTCAAGTAAGACAAGACTAAAATGAACTCGGGATGAACTATCCTAGGGAAAATAAAAATAATGGATAGAACCGCGGAACCTGATCACCGTTAGTCAACATGGTCAGAATTGATCTTGCTATTACCTCACGAATTTTTCATCCGATGACAATGGGACCATAAACCACAGCCAGGACAACTCCTTTAGGTGAGTAAGGAGGGATGAGCAGTCGCAGCCCAATGGAACATGCATACAATGAAGAACATCTGTAGTAGGGAGAAAGCAGTTAGATGGGCTCGTGTGGAGCTCTTCTTTTAAGTGTACACTCTGATCTCACGTCTGCCGGCTACTCTCATGTGTAATTGGGTTTAATCGCTCGGGCACCGTTGTAGGAATCGGTTCACTTAGTGTTGGCCCAAACCTCCTGTAGTATCCGACTCGACAGTCTCCCTAACATCACCAATTTGCGAAAAAAAAAATCATTTTTGAAGTGCAGGAATGACCCGCGGCCCGCGTGGCTTGGCGGCTTAATGTTTGCGCGGCCCGCGTAGATCAAGGATCAGATAGAGTACAGCACCCGCGGCCAGCCCGCGGCCCGAGCCTTACCCGCGTGGGTGTTCGAGCACTTAGCAATTTTTTGGGCCATTCAGTTCCCGCGGCCGGCACGCGGCCCGCGCCCTGCCCGCGTGGTTGGACGAATGACTGATTCTTTTGAGCTGTTGACTGCTTTGACTTTTGTTGACTAAGGGGTTTAATGAGTTGACCAACATTGACCGGGTTTGACCTTTCTTGACCATGGATTAAACATCTCCAGCACTCATCTTCTTCATTCTAACCTAACAAATTCCACCATTTACTCTCAAGAACACCATAACCCACTCCTCACAAAAATCCATTTTCCCGGAGTTCTACCGGTCGGAATCTCGCGAGACTGCCGCCATTCTTCGCCATTTTTCATCCTCTACAAACCCCACCCAAATTCCGGTCCGATCTGTGGCCGGAATTCCGGGCGCCACCACCACCCACCACCACCTTCTTTCGCATTTTCGGCCAACTCCGGCCACCATTGGAGATTCCGAGCACGAGGTTTTGTTTCTCTCATCAAGGGCTTTCTAACCATACCAACCTTCCCAGTATATAGCTCTAAGTAAAATCCCGAAATTGCCCTTGTCAGAAATCCACGCGGGCCGCGGGGAATCTTACGCGGGCCGCGTGACTTCGACGGAAATTTTTGGGCTTCTTCAAGTCTTGGGCCCCCACAGCTAATCCATTGGCCCAGTTCGAATCCAATCTGCTTCTAGCCCATTTCTCTTCAATATTTCTTCAATTTGAGCCCAATTTGTCTCTCCACATCACTCAAAACTTCCGCAAATTCCTAAACATCGATCTTGCACACTCAAGAATTCTCCCGTGGCTTTCAAATTTAAAGTTTAATTCTTCCAACCCTTCAAATAATTGACAATCCCACTCCATGCATCACCTCTATAGCCATCAAGCCTAAAATCCTCGTTGTCCTCCAAGTCCAATTGCTTTCCAAAAGATCCCGCTCCGCTAGTCTCCTTAAAATCTGTAATTAAGCTCACAAAACTCGAAAGAACCCGAAAGTGGTCATAAAATAACAAAAAGGAAAATATGCATGGAAATTATCTAAATTGTGAATGAAATATGCTAAAATAAACTATAAAAAGAAGTAAATAAAATGAAGCTATCAAATCACCCCAAGCTTAAACCTTACTTGTCCTCAAGTAAGACAAGACTAAAATGAACTCGGGATGAACTATCCTAGGGAAAATAAAAAGAATGGATAGAACCGCGGAACCTGATCACCGTTAGTCAACATGGTAAGAATTGATCTTGCTATTACCTCACGAATTTTTCATCCGATGACAATGGGACCATAAACCACAGCCAGGACAACTCCTTTAGGTGAGTAAGGAGGGATGAGCAGTCGCAGCCCAATGGAACATGCATACAATGAAGAACATCTGTAGTAGGGAGAAAGCAGTTGGATGGGCTCGTGTGGAGCTCTTCTTTTAAGTGTACACTCTGATCTCACGTCTGCCGGCTACTCTCATGTGTAATTGGGTTTAATCGCTCGGGCACTGTTGTAGGAATCGGTTCACTTAGTGTTGGCCCAAACCTCCTGTAGTATCCGACTCGACAGTCTCCCTAACATCACCAATTTGCGAAAAAAAAAATCATTTTTGAAGTGCAGGAATGACTCGCGGCCCGCGTAGATCAAGGATCAGATAGAGTACAGCACCCGCGGCCCGAGCCTTACCCGCGTGGGTGTTCGAGCACTTAGCAATTTTTTGGGCCATCCAGTTCCCGCGGCCGGCACGCGGCCCGCGCCCTGCCCGCGTGGTTGGTCGAATGACTGATTCTTTTGAGCTGTTGACTGCTTTGACTTTTGTTGACTAAGGGGTTTAATGAGTTGACCAACATTGACCGGGTTTGACCTTTCTTGACCATGGATTAAACATCTCCAGCACTCATCTTCTTCATTGTAACCTAACAAATTCCACCATTTACTCTCAAGAACACCATCACCCACTCCTCACAAAAATCCATTTTCCCGGAGTTCTACCGGTCGGAATCTCGCGAGACTGCCGCCATTCTTCGCCATTTTTCATCCTCTACAAACCCCACCCAAATTCCGGTCCGATCTGTGGCCGGAATTCCGGGCGCCACCACCACCCACAACCACCTTCTTTCGCATTTTCGGCCAACTCCGGCCACCATTGGAGATTCCGAGCACGAGGTTTTGTTTCTCTCATCAAGGGCTTTCTAACCATACCAACCTTCCCAATATATAGCTCTAAGTAAAATCCCGAAATTGCCCTTGTCAGGAATCCACGCGGGCCGCGGGGAATCTTACGCGGGCCGCGTGACTTCGACGGAAATTTTTGGGCTTCTTCAAGTCTTGGGCCCCCACAGCTAATCCATTGGCCCAGTTCGAATCCAATCTGCTTCTAGCCCATTTCTCTTCAATATTTCTTCAATTTGAGCCCAATTTGTCTCTCCACATCACTCAAAACTTCCGCAAATTCCTAAACATCGATCTTGCACACTCAAGAATTCTCCCGTGGCTTTCAAATTTAAAGTTTAATTCTTCCAACCCTTCAAATAATTGACAATCCCACTCCATGCATCACCTCTATAGCCATCAAGCCTAAAATCCTCGTTGTCCTCCAAGTCCAATTGCTTTCCAAAAGATCCCGCTCCGCTAGTCTCCTTAAAATCTGTAATTAAGCTCACAAAACTCGAAAGAACCCGAAAGTGGTCATAAAATAACAAAAAGGAAAATATGCATGGAAATTATCTAAATTGTGAATGAAATATGCTAAAATAAACTATAAAAAGAAGTAAATAAAATGAAGCTATCAAATCACCCCAAGCTTAAACCTTACTTGTCCTCAAGTAAGACAAGACTAAAATGAACTCGGGATGAACTATCCTAGGGAAAATAAAAATAATGGATAGAACCGCGGAACCTGATCACCGTTAGTCAACATGGTCAGAATTGATCTTGCTATTACCTCACGAATTTTTCATCCGATGACAATGGGACCATAAACCACAGCCAGGACAACTCCTTTAGGTGAGTAAGGAGGGATGAGCAGTCGCAGCCCAATGGAACATGCATACAATGAAGAACATCTGTAGTAGGGAGAAAGCAGTTAGATGGGCTCGTGTGGAGCTCTTCTTTTAAGTGTACACTCTGATCTCACGTCTGCCGGCTACTCTTATGTGTAATTGGGTTTAATCGCTCGGGCACCGTTGTAGGAATCGGTTCACTTAGTGTTGGCCCAAACCTCCTGTAGTATCCGACTCGACAGTCTCCCTAACATCACCAATTTGCGAAAAAAAAAATCATTTTTGAAGTGCAGGAATGACTCGCGGCCCGCGTAGATCAAGGATGAGATAGAGTACAGCACCCGCGGCCCGAGCCTTACCTGCGTGGGTGTTCGAGCACTTAGTAATTTTTTGGGCCATTCAGTTCCCGCGGCCGGCACGCGGCCCGCGCCCTGCCCGCGTGGTTGGTCGAATGACTGATTCTTTTGAGCTGTTGACTGCTTTGACTTTTGTTGACTAAGGGGTTTAATGAGTTGACCAACATTGACCGGGTTTGACCTTTCTTGACCATGGATTAAACATCTCCAGCACTCATCTTCTTCATTCTAACCTAACAAATTCCACCATTTACTCTCAAGAACACCATCACCCACTCCTCACAAAAATCCATTTTCCCGGAGTTCTACCGGTCGGAATCTCGCGAGACTGCCGCCATTCTTCGCCATTTTTCATCCTCTACAAACCCCACCCAAATTCCGGTCCGATCTGTGGCCGGAATTCCGGGCGCCACCACCACCCACAACCACCTTCTTTCGCATTTTCGGCCAACTCCGGCCACCATTGGAGATTCCGAGCACGAGGTTTTGTTTCTCTCATCAAGGGCTTTCTAACCATACCAACCTTCCCAATATATAGCTCTAAGTAAAATCCCGAAATTGCCCTTGTCAGGAATCCACGCGGGCCGCGGGGAATCTTACGCGGGCCGCGTGACTTCGACGGAAATTTTTGGGCTTCTTCAAGTCTTGGGCCCCCACAGCTAATCCATTGGCCCAGTTCGAATCCAATCTGCTTCTAGCCCATTTCTCTTCAATATTTCTTCAATTTGAGCCCAATTTGTCTCTCCACATCACTCAAAACTTCCGCAAATTCCTAAACATCGATCTTGCACACTCAAGAATTCTCCCGTGGCTTTCAAATTTAAAGTTTAATTCTTCCAACCCTTCAAATAATTGACAATCCCACTCCATGCATCACCTCTATAGCCATCAAGCCTAAAATCCTCGTTGTCCTCCAAGTCCAATTGCTTTCCAAAAGATCCCGCTCCGCTAGTCTCCTTAAAATCTGTAATTAAGCTCACAAAACTCGAAAGAACCCGAAAGTGGTCATAAAATAACAAAAAGGAAAATATGCATGGAAATTATCTAAATTGTGAATGAAATATGCTAAAATAAACTATAAAAAGAAGTAAATAAAATGAAGCTATCAAATCACCCCAAGCTTAAACCTTACTTGTCCTCAAGTAAGACAAGACTAAAATGAACTCGGGATGAACTATCCTAGGGAAAATAAAAATAATGGATAGAACCGCGGAACCTGATCACCGTTAGTCAACATGGTCAGAATTGATCTTGCTATTACCTCACGAATTTTTCATCCGATGACAATGGGACCATAAACCACAGCCAGGACAACTCCTTTAGGTGAGTAAGGAGGGATGAGCAGTCGCAGCCCAATGGAACATGCATACAATGAAGAACATCTGTAGTAGGGAGAAAGCAGTTAGATGGGCTCGTGTGGAGCTCTTCTTTTAAGTGTACACTCTGATCTCACGTCTGCCGGCTACTCTCATGTGTAATTGGGTTTAATCGCTCGGGCACCGTTGTAGGAATCGGTTCACTTAGTGTTGGCCCAAACCTCCTGTAGTATCCGACTCGACAGTCTCCCTAACATCACCAATTTGCGAAAAAAAAAATCATTTTTGAAGTGCAGGAATGACCCGCGGCCCGCGTAGATCAAGGATCAGATAGGGTACATCACCCGCGGCCCGAGCCTTACCCGCGTGGGTGTTCGAGCACTTAGCAATTTTTTGGGCCATTCAGTTCCCGCGGCCGGCACGCGGCCCGCGCCCTGCCCGCGTGGTTGGTCGAATGACTGATTCTTTTGAGCTGTTGACTGCTTTGACTTTTGTTGACTAAGGGGTTTAATGAGTTGACCAACATTGACCGGGTTTGACCTTTCTTGACCATGGATTAAACATCTCCAGCACTCATCTTCTTCATTCTAACCTAACAAATTCCACCATTTACTCTCAAGAACACCATAACCCACTCCTCACAAAAATCCATTTTCCCGGAGTTCTACCGGTCGGAATCTCGCGAGACTGCCGCCATTCTTCGCCATTTTTCATCCTCTACAAACCCCACCCAAATTCCGGTCCGATCTGTGGCCGGAATTCCGGGCGCCACCACCACCCACCACCACCTTCTTTCGCATTTTCGGCCAACTCCGGCCATCATTGGAGATTCCGAGCACGAGGTTTTGTTTCTCTCATCAAGGGCTTTCTAACCATACCAACCTTCCCAATATATAGCTCTAAGTAAAATCCCGAAATTGCCCTTGTCAGGAATCCACGCGGGCCGCGTGACTTCGACGGAAATTTTTGGGCTTCTTCAAGTCTTGGGCCCCCACAGCTAATCCATTGGCCCAGTTCGAATCCAATCTGCTTCTAGCCCATTTCTCTTCAATATTTCTTCAATTTGAGCCCAATTTGTCTCTCCACATCACTCAAAACTTCCGCAAATTCCTAAACATCGATCTTGCACACTCAAGATTTCTCCCGTGGCTTTCAAATTTAAAGTTTAATTCTTCCAACCCTTCAAATAATTGACAATCCCACTCCATGCATCACCTCTATAGCCATCAAGCCTAAAATCCTCGTTGTCCTCCAAGTCCAATTGCTTTCCAAAAGATCCCGCTCCGCTAGTCTCCTTAAAATCTGTAATTAAGCTCACAAAACTCGAAAGAACCCGAAAGTGGTCATAAAATAACAAAAAGGAAAATATGCATGGAAATTATCTAAATTGTGAATGAATTATGCTAAAATAAACTATAAAAAGAAGTAAATAAAATGAAGCTATCAAATCACCCCAAGCTTAAACCTTACTTGTCCTCAAGTAAGACAAGACTAAAATGAACTCGGGATGAACTATCCTAGGGAAAATAAAAAGAATGGATAGAACCGCGGAACCTGATCACCGTTAGTCAACATGGTCAGAATTGATCTTGCTATTACCTCACGAATTTTTCATCCAATGACAATGGGACCATAAACCACAGCCAGGACAACTCCTTTAGGTGAGTGAGGAGGGATGAGCAGTCGCAGCCCAATGGAACATGCATACAATGAAGAACATCTGTAGTAGGGAGAAAGCAGTTGGATGGGCTCGTGTGGAGCTCTTCTTTTAAGTGTACACTCTGATCTCACGTCTGCCGGCTACTCTCATGTGTAATTGGGTTTAATCGCTCGGGCACCGTTGTAGGAATCGGTTCACTTAGTGTTAGCCCAAACCTCCTGTAGTATCCGACTCGACAGTCTCCCTAACATCACCAATTTGCGAAAAAAAAAATCATTTTTGAAGTGCAGGAATGACCCGCGGCCCGCGTGGCTTGGCGGCTTAATGTTTGCGCGGCCCGCGTAGATCAAGGATCAGATAGAGTACAGCACCCGCGGCCAGCCCACGGCCCGAGCCTTACCCACGTGGGTGTTCGAGCACTTAGCAATTTTTTGGGCCATTCAGTTCCCGCGGCCCGCACCCTGCCCGCGTGGTTGGTTGAATGACTGATTCTTTTGAGCTGTTGACTGCTTTGACTTTTGTTGACTAAGGGGTTTAATGAGTTGACCAACATTGACCGGGTTTGACCTTTCTTGACCATGGATTAAACATCTCCAGCACTCATCTTCTTCATTCTAACCTAACAAATTCCACCATTTACTCTCAAGAACACCATAACCCACTCCTCACAAAAATCCATTTTCCCGGAGTTCTACCGGTCGGAATCTCGCGAGACTGCCGCCATTCTTCGCCATTTTTCATCCTCTACAAACCCCACCCAAATTCCGGTCCGATCTGTGGCCGGAATTCCGGGCGCCATCTCCACCCACCACCACCTTCTTTCGCATTTTCGGCCAACTCCGGCCATCATTGGAGATTCCGAGCACGAGGTTTTGTTTCTCTCATCAAGGGCTTTCTAACCATACCAACCTTCCCAATATATAGCTCTAAGTAAAATCCCGAAATTGCCCTTGTCAGGAATCCACGCGGGCCGCGTGACTTCGACGGAAATTTTTGGGCTTCTTCAAGTCTTGGGCCCCCACAGCTAATCCATTGGCCCAGTTCGAATCCAATCTGCTTCTAGCCCATTTCTCTTCAATATTTCTTCAATTTGAGCCCAATTTGTCTCTCCACATCACTCAAAACTTCCGCAAATTCCTAAACATCGATCTTGCACACTCAAGAATTCTCCCGTGGCTTTCAAATTTAAAGTTTAATTCTTCCAACCCTTCAAATAATTGACAATCCCACTCCATGCATCACCTCTATAGCCATCAAGCCTAAAATCCTCGTTGTCCTCCAAGTCCAATTGCTTTCCAAAAGATCCCGCTCCGCTAGTCTCCTTAAAATCTGTAATTAAGCTCACAAAACTCGAAAGAACCCGAAAGTGGTCATAAAATAACAAAAAGGAAAATATGCATGGAAATTATCTAAATTGTGAATGAATTATGCTAAAATAAACTATAAAAAGAAGTAAATAAAATGAAGCTATCAAATCTCCCCAAGCTTAAACCTTACTTGTCCTCAAGTAAGACAAGACTAAAATGAACTCGGGATGAACTATCCTAGGGAAAATAAAAAGAATGGATAGAACCGCGGAACCTGATCACCGTTAGTCAACATGGTCAGAATTGATCTTGCTATTACCTCACGAATTTTTCATCCGATGACAATGGGACCATAAACCACAGCCAGGACAACTCCTTTAGGTGAGTAAGGAGGGATGAGCAGTCGCAGCCCAATGGAACATGCATACAATGAAGAACATCTGTAGTAGGGAGAAAGCAGTTGGATGGGCTCGTGTGGAGCTCTTCTTTTAAGTGTACACTCTGATCTCACGTCTGCCGGCTACTCTCATGTGTAATTGGGTTTAATCGCTCGGGCACCGTTGTAGGAATCGGTTCATTTAGTGTTGGCCCAAACCTCCTGTAGTATCCGACTCGACAGTCTCCCTAACATCACCAATTTGCGAAAAAAAAAATCATTTTTGAAGTGTAGGAATGACCCGCGGCCCGCGTGGCTTGGCGGCTTAATGTTTGCGCGGCCCGCGTAGATCAAGGATCAGATAGAGTACAGCACCCGCGGCCAGCCCGCGGCCCGAGCCTTACCCACGTGGGTGTTCGAGCACTTAGCAATTTTTTGGGCCATTCAGTTCCCGCGGCCGGCACGCGGCCCGCACCCTGCCCGCGTGGTTGGTCGAATGACTGATTCTTTTGAGCTGTTGACTGCTTTGACTTTTGTTGACTAAGGGGTTTAATGAGTTGACCAACATTGACCGGGTTTGACCTTTCTTGACCATGGATTAAACATCTCCAGCACTCATCTTCTTCATTCTAACCTAACAAATTCCACCATTTACTCTCAAGAACACCATAACCCACTCCTCACAAAAATCCATTTTCCCGGAGTTCTACCGGTCGGAATCTCGCGAGACTGCCGCCATTCTTCGCCATTTTTCATCCTCTACAAACCCCACCCAAATTCCGGTCCGATCTGTGGCCGGAATTCCGGGCGCCACCACCACCTTCTTTCGCATTTTCGGCCAACTCCGGCCACCATTGGAGATTCCGAGCACGAGGTTTTGTTTCTCTCATCAAGGGCTTTCTAACCATACCAACCTTCCCAATATATAGCTCTAAGTAAAATCCCGAAATTGCCCTTGTCAGGAATCCACGCGGGCCGCGGGGAATCTTACGCGGGCCGCGTGACTTCGACGGAAATTTTTGGGCTTCTTCAAGTCTTGGCCCCCCACAGCTAATCCATTGGCCCAGTTCGAATCCAATCTGCTTCTAGCCCATTTCTCTTCAATATTTCTTCAATTTGAGCCCAATTTGTCTCTCCACAAAACTCAAAACTTCCGCAAATTCCTAAACATCGATCTTGCACACTCAAGAATTCTCCCGTGGCTTTCAAATTTAAAGTTTAATTCTTCCAACCCTTCAAATAATTGACAATCCCACTCCATGCATCACCTCTATAGCCATCAAGCCTAAAATCCTCGTTGTCCTCCAAGTCCAATTGGTTTCCAAAAGATCCCGCTCCGCTAGTCTCCTTAAAATCTGTAATTAAGCTCACAAAACTCGAAAGAACCCGAAAGTGGTCATAAAATAACAAAAAGGAAAATATGCATGGAAATTATCTAAATTGTGAATGAAATATGCTAAAATAAACTATAAAAAGAAGTAAATAAAATGAAGCTATCAAATCACCCCAAGCTTAAACGTTACTTGTCCTCAAGTAAGACAAGACTAAAATGAACTCGGGATGAACTATCCTAGGGAAAATAAAAAGAATGGATAGAACCGCGGAACCTGATCACCGTTAGTCAACATGGTCAGAATTGATCTTGCTATTACCTCACGAATTTTTCATCTGATGACAATGGGACCATAAACCACAGCCAGGACAACTCCTTTAAGTGAGTAAGGAGGGATGAGCAGTCGCAGCCCAATGGAACATGCATACAATGAAGAACATCTGTAGTAGGGAGAAAGCAGTTGGATGGGCTCGTGTGGAGCTCTTCTTTTAAGTGTACACTCTGATCTCACGTCTGTCGGCTACTCTCATGTGTAATTGGGTTTAATCGCTCGGGCACCGTTGTAGGAATCGGTTCACTTAGTGTTGGCCCAAACCTCCTGTAGTATCCGACTCGACAGTCTCCCTAACATCACCAATTTGCGAAAAAAAAAAATCATTTTTGAAGTGCAGGAATGACCCGCGGCCCGCGTGGCTTGGCGGCTTAATGTTTACGCGGCCCGCGTAGATCCAGGATCAGATAGAGTACAGCACCCGCGGCCCGAGCCTTACCCGCGTGGGTGTTCGAGCATTTAGCAATTTTTTGGGCCATTCAGTTCCCGCGGTCGGCACGCGGCCTGCGCCCTGCCCGCGTGGTTGGTCGAATGACTGATTCTTTTGAGCTGTTGACTGCTTTGACTTTTGTTGACTAAGGGGTTTAATGAGTTGACCAACATTGACCGGGTTTGACCTTTCTTGACCATGGATTAAACATCTCCAGCACTCATCTTCTTCATTCTAACCTAACAAATTCCACCATTTACTCTCAAGAACACCATAACCCACTCCTCACAAAAATCCATTTTCCCGGAGTTCTACCGGTCGGAATCTCGCGAGACTGCCGCCATTCTTCGCCATTTTTCATCCTCTACAAACCCCACCCAAATTCCGGTCCGATCTGTGGCCGGAATTCCGGGCGCCACCACCACCCACCACCACCTTCTTTCGCATTTTCCGGCCAACTCCGGCCACCATTGGAGATTCCGAGCACGAGGTTTTGTTTCTCTCATCAAGGGCTTTCTAACCATACCAACCTTCCCAATATATAGCTCTAAGTAAAATCCCGAAATTGCCCTTGTCAGGAATCCATGCGGGCCGCGGGGAATCTTACGCGGGCCGCGTGACTTCGACGGAAATTTTTGGGCTTCTTCAAGTCTTGGGCCCCCACAGCTAATCCATTGGCTCAGTTCGAATCCAATCTGCTTCTAGCCCATTTCTCTTCAATATTTCTTCAATTTGAGCCCAATTTGTCTCTCCACATCACTCAAAACTTCCGCAAATTCCTAAACATCGATCTTGCACACTCAAGAATTCTCCCGTGGCTTTCAAATTTAAAGTTTAATTCTTCCAACCCTTCAAATAATTGACAATCCCACTCCATGCATCACCTCTATAGCCATCAAGCCTAAAATCCTCGTTGTCCTCCAAGTCCAATTGCTTTCCAAAAGATCCCGCTCCGCTAGTCTCCTTAAAATCTGTAATTAAGCTCAAAAACTCGAAAGAACCCGAAAGTGGTCATAAAATAACAAAAAGGAAAATATGCATGGAAATTATCTAAATTGTGAATGAAATATGCTAAAATAAACTATAAAAAGAAGTAAATAAAATGAAGCTATCAAATCACCCCAAGCTTAAACCTTACTTGTCCTCAAGTAAGACAAGACTAAAATGAACTCGGGATGAACTATCCTAGGGAAAATAAAAAGAATGGATAGAACCGCGGAACCCGATCACCGTTAGTCAACATGGTCAGAATTGATCTTGCTATTACCTCACGAATTTTTCATCTGATGACAATGGGACCATAAACCACAGCCAGGACAACTCCTTTAGGTGAGTAAGGAGGGATGAGCAGTCGCAGCCCAATGGAACATGCATACAATGAAGAACATCTGTAGTAGGGAGAAAGCAGTTGGATGGGCTCGTGTGGAGCTCTTCTTTTAAGTGTACACTCTGATCTCACGTCTGCCGGCTACTCTCATGTGTAATTGTGTTTAATCGCTCGGGAACCGTTGTAGGAATCGGTTCACTTAGTGTTGGCCCAAACCTCCTGTAGTATCCGACTCGACAGTCTCCCTAACATCACCAATTTGCGAAAAAAAAAATCATTTTTGAAGTGCAGGAATGACCCGCGGCCCGCGTGGCTTGGCGGCTTAATGTTTGCGCGGCCCGCGTAGATCCAGGATCAGATAGAGTACAGCACCCGCGGCCAGCCCGCGGCCCGAGCCTTACCCGCGTGGGTGTTCGAGCACTTAGCAATTTTTTGGGCCATTCAGTTCCCGCGGCCGGCACGCGGCCCGCGTGGTTGGTCGAATGACTGATTCTTTTGAGCTGTTGACTGCTTTGACTTTTGTTGACTAAGGGGTTTAATGAGTTGACCAACATTGACCGGGTTTGACCTTTCTTGACCATGGATTAAACATCTCCAGCACTCATCTTCTTCATTCTAACCTAACAAATTCCACCATTTACTCTCAAGAACACCATAACCCACTCCTCACAAAAATCCATTTTCCCGGAGTTCTACCGGTCGGAATCTCGCGAGACTGCCGCCATTCTTCGCCATTTTTCATCCTCTACAAACCCCACCCAAATTCCGGTCCGATCTGTGGCCGGAATTCCGGGCGCCACCACCACCCACCACCACCTTCTTTCGCATTTTCCGGCCAACTCCGGCCACCATTGGAGATTCCGAGCACGAGGTTTTGTTTCTCTCATCAAGGGCTTTCTAACCATACCAACCTTCCCAATATATAGCTCTAAGTAAAATCCCGAAATTGCCCTTGTCAGGAATCCACGCGGGCCGCGGGGAATCTTACGCGGGCCGCGTGACTTCGACATAAATTTTTGGGCTTCTTCAAGTCTTGGGCCCCCACAGCTAATCCATTGGCCCAGTTCGAATCCAATCTGCTTCTAGCCCATTTCTCTTCAATATTTCTTCAATTTGAGCCCAATTTGTCTCTCCACATCACTCAAAACTTCCGCAAATTCCTAAACATCGATCTTGCACACTCAAGAATTCTCCCGTGGCTTTCAAATTTAAAGTTTAATTCTTCCAACCCTTCAAATAATTGACAATCCCACTCCATGCATCACCTCTATAGCCATCAAGCCTAAAATCCTCGTTGTCCTCCAAGTCCAATTGCTTTCCAAAAGATCCCGCTCCGCTAGTCTCCTTAAAATCTGTAATTAAGCTCACAAAACTCGAAAGAACCCGAAAGTGGTCATAAAATAACAAAAAGGAAAATATGCATGGAAATTATCTAAATTGTGAATGAAATATGCTAAAATAAACTATAAAAAGAAGTAAATAAAATGAAGCTATCAAATCACCCCAAGCTTAAACCTTACTTGTCCTCAAGTAAGACAAGACTAAAATGAACTCGGGATGAACTATCCTAGGGAAAATAAAAAGAATGGATAGAACCGCGGAACCTGATCACCGTTAGTCAACATGGTCAGAATTGATCTTGCTATTACCTCACGAATTTTTCATCCGATGACAATGGGACCATAAACCACAGCCAGGACAACTCCTTTAGGTGAGTAAGGAGGGATGAGCAGTCGCATCCCAATGGAACATGCATACAATGAAGAACATCTGTAGTAGGGAGAAAGCAGTTGGATGGGCTCGTGTGGAGCTCTTCTTTTAAGTGTACACTCTGATCTCACGTCTGCCGGCTACTCTCATGTGTAATTGGGTTTAATCGCTCGGGCACCGTTGTAGGAATCGGTTCACTTAGTGTTGGCCCAAACCTCCTGTAGTATCCGACTCGACAGTCTCCCTAACATCACCAATTTGCGAAAAAAAAATCATTTTTGAAGTGCAGGAATGACCCGCGGCCCGCGTGGCTTGGCGGCTTAATGTTTGCGCGGCCCACGTAGATCAAGGATCAGATAGAGTACAGCACCCGCGGCCAGCCCGCGGCCTGAGCCTTACCCGCGTGGGTGTTCGAGCACTTAGCAATTTTTTTGGCCATTCAGTTCCCGCGGCCGGCACGCGGCCCGCGCCCTGCCCGCGTGGTTGGTCGAATGACTGATTCTTTTGAGCTGTTGACTGCTTTGACTTTTGTTGACTAAGGGGTTTAATGAGTTGACCAACATTGACCGGGTTTGACCTTTCTTGACCATGGATTAAACATCTCCAGCACTCATCTTCTTCATTCTAACCTAACAAATTCCACCATTTACTCTCAAGAACACCATAACCCACTCCTCACAAAAATCCATTTTCCCGGAGTTCTACCGGTCGGAATCTCGCGAGACTGCCGCCATTCTTCGCCATTTTTCATCCTCTACAAACCCCACCCAAATTCCGGTCCGATCTGTGGCCGGAATTCTGGGCGCCACCACCACCTATCACCACCTTCTTTCGCATTTTCCGGCCAACTCCGGCCACCATTGGAGATTCCGAGCACGAGGTTTTGTTTCTCTCATCAAGGGCTTTCTAACCATACCAACCTTCCCAATATATAGCTCTAAGTAAAATCCCGAAATTGCGCTTGTCAGGAATCCACGCGGGCCGCGGGGAATCTTTCGCGGGCCGCGTGACTTCGACGGAAATTTTTGGGCTTCTTCAAGTCTTGGGCCCCCACAGCTAATCCATTGGCCCAGTTCGAATCCAATCTGCTTCTAGCCCATTTCTCTTCAATATTTCTTCAATTTGAGCCCAATTTATCTCTCCACATCACTCAAAACTTCCGCAAATTCCTAAACATCGATCTTGCACACTCAAGAATTCTCCCGTGGCTTTCAAATTTAAAGTTTAATTCTTCCAACCCTTCAAATAATTGACAATCCCACTCCATGCATCACCTCTATAGCCATCAAGCCTAAAATCCTCGTTGTCCTCCAAGTCCAATTGCTTTCCAAAAGATCCCGCTCCGCTAGTCTCCTTAAAATCTGTAATTAAGCTCACAAAACTCGAAAGAACCCGAAAGTGGTCATAAAATAACAAAAAGGAAAATATGCATGGAAATTATCTAAATTGTGAATGAAATATGCTAAAATAAACTATAAAAAGAAGTAAATAAAATGAAGCTATCAAATCACCCCAAGCTTAAACCTTACTTGTCCTCAAGTAAGACAAGACTAAAATGAACTCAGGATGAACTATCCTAGGGAAAATAAAAAGAATGGATAGAACCGCGGAACCTGATCACCGTTAGTCAACATGGTCAGAATTGATCTTGCTATTACCTCACGAATTTTTCATCCGATGACAATGGGACCATAAACCACACCCAGGACAACTCCTTTAGGTGAGTAAGGAGGGATGAGCAGTCGCATCCCAATGGAACATGCATACAATGAAGAACATCTGTAGTAGGGAGAAAGCAGTTGGATGGGCTCGTGTGAAGCTCTTCTTTTAAGTGTACACTCTGATCTCACGTCTGCCGGCTACTCTCATGTGTAATTGGGTTTAATCGCTCGGGCACCGTTGTAGGAATCGGTTCACTTAGTGTTGGCCCAAACCTCCTGTAGTATCCGACTCGACAGTCTCCCTAACATCACCAATTTGCAAAAAAAAAAATCATTTTTGAAGTGCAGGAATGACCCGCGGCCCGCGTGGCTTGGCAGCTTAATGTTTGCGCGGCCCGCGTAGATCAAGGATCAGATAGAGTACAGCACCCGCGGCCAGCCCGCGGTCCGAGCCTTACCCGCGTGGGTGTTCGAGCACTTAGCAATTTTTTGGGCCATTCAGTTCCCGCGGCCGGCACGCGGCCCGCGCCCTGCCCGCGTGGTTGGTCGAATGACTGATTCTTTTGAGCTGTTGACTGCTTTGACTTTTGTTGACTAAGGGGTTTAATGAGTTGACCAACATTGACCGGGTTTGACCTTTCTTGACCATGGATTAAACATCTCCAGCACTCATCTTCTTCATTCTAACCTAACAAATTCCACCATTTACTCTCAAGAACACCATAACCCACTCCTCACAAAAATCCATTTTCCCGGAGTTCTACCGGTCGGAATCTCGCGAGACTGCCGCCATTCTTCGCCATTTTTCATCCTCTACAAACCCCACCCAAATTCCGGTCCGATCTGTGGCCGGAATTCTGGGCGCCACCACCACCCATCACCACCTTCTTTCGCATTTTCCGGCCAACTCCGGCCACCATTGGAGATTCTGAGCACGAGGTTTTGTTTCTCTCATCAAGGGCTTTCTAACCATACCAACCTTCCCAATATATAGCTCTAAGTAAAATCCCGAAATTGCGCTTGTCAGGAATCCACGCGGGCCGCGGGGAATCTTTCGCGGGCCGCGTGACTTCGACGGAAATTTTTGGGCTTCTTCAAGTCTTGGGCCCCCACAGCTAATCCATTGGCCCAGTTCGAATCCAATCTGCTTCTAGCCCATTTCTCTTCAATATTTCTTCAATTTGAGCCCAATTTGTCTCTCCACATCACTCAAAACTTCCGCAAATTCCTAAACATCGATCTTGCACACTCAAGAATTCTCCCGTGGCTTTCAAATTTAAAGTTTAATTCTTCCAACCCTTCAAATAATTGACAATCCCACTCCATGCATCACCTCTATAGCCATCAAGCCTAAAATCCTCGTTGTCCTCCAAGTCCAATTGCTTTCCAAAAGATCCCGCTCCGCTAGTCTCCTTAAAATCTGTAATTAAGCTCACAAAACTCGAAAGAACCCGAAAGTGGTCATAAAATAACAAAAAGGAAAATATGCATGGAAATTATCTAAATTGTGAATGAAATATGCTAAAATAAACTATAAAAAGAAGTAAATAAAATGAAGCTATCAAATCACCCCAAGCTTAAACCTTACTTGTCCTCAAGTAAGACAAGACTAAAATGAACTCGGGATGAACTATCCTAGGGAAAATAAAAAGAATGGATAGAACCGCAGAACCTGATCACCGTTAGTCAACATGGTCAGAATTGATCTTGCTATTACCTCACGAATTTTTAATCCGATGACAATGGGACCATAAACCACAGCCAGGACAACTCCTTTAGGTGAGTAAGGAGGGATGAGCAGTCGCAGCCCAATGGAACATGCATACAATGAAGAACATCTGTAGTAGGGAGAAAGCAGTTGGATGGGCTCGTGTGGAGTTCTTCTTTTAAGTGTACACTCTGATCTCACGTCTGCCGGCTACTCTCATGTGTAATTGGGTTTAATCGCTCGGGCACCGTTGTAGGAATCGGTTCACTTAGTGTTGGCCCAAACCTCCTGTAGTATCCGACTCGACAGTCTCCCTAACATCACCAATTTGCAAAAAAAAAAATCATTTTTGAAGTGCAGGAATGACCCGCGGCCCGCGTGGCTTGGCGGCTTAATGTTTGCGCGGCCCGCGTAGATCAAGGATCAGATAGAGTACAGCACCCGCGGCCAGCCCGCGGTCCGAGCCTTACCCGCGTGGGTGTTCGAGCACTTAGCAATTTTTTGGGCCATTCAGTTCCCGCGGCCGGCACGCGGCCCGCGCCCTGCCCGCGTGGTTGGTCGAATGACTGATTCTTTTGAGCTGTTGACTGCTTTGACTTTTGTTGACTAAGGGGTTTAATGAGTTGACCAACATTGACCGGGTTTGACCTTTCTTGACCATGGATTAAACATCTCCAGCACTCATCTTCTTCATTCTAACCTAACAAATTCCACCATTTACTCTCAAGAACACCATAACCCACTCCTCACAAAAATCCATTTTCCCGGAGTTCTACCGGTCGGAATCTCGCGAGACTGCCGCCATTCTTTGCCATTTTTCATCCTCTACAAACCCCACCCAAATTCCGGTCCGATCTGTGGCCGGAATTCCGGGCGCCACCACCACCCACCACCACCTTCTTTCGCATTTTCCGGCCAACTCCGGCCACCATTGGAGATTCCGAGCACGAGGTTTTGTTTCTCTCATCAAGGGCATTCTAACCATACCAACCTTCCCAATATATAGCTCTAAGTAAAATCCCGAAATTGCGCTTGTCAGGAATCCACGCGGGCCGCGGGGAATCTTACGCGGGCCGCGTGACTTCGACGGAAATTTTTGGGCTTCTTCAAGTCTTGGGCCCCCACAGCTAATCCATTGGCCCAGTTCGAATCCAATCTGCTTCTAGCCCATTTCTCTTCAATATTTCTTCAATTTGAGCCCAATTTGTCTCTCCACATCACTCAAAACTTCCGCAAATTCCTAAACATCGATCTTGCACACTCAAGAATTCTCCCGTGGCTTTCAAATTTAAAGTTTAATTCTTCCAACCCTTCAAGTAATTGACAATCCCACTCCATGCATCACCTCTATAGCCATCAAGCCTAAAATCCTCGTTGTCCTCCAAGTCCAATTGCTTTCCAAAAGATCCCGCTCCGCTAGTCTCCTTAAAATCTGTAATTAAGCTCACAAAACTCGAAAAAACCCGAAAGTGGTCATAAAATAACAAAAAGGAAAATATGCATGGAAATTATCTAAATTGTGAATGAAATATGCTAAAATAAACTATAAAAAGAAGTAAATAAAATGAAGCTATCAAATCACCCCAAGCTTAAACCTTACTTGTCCTCAAGTAAGACAAGACTAAAATGAACTCGGGATGAACTATCCTAGGGAAAATAAAAAGAATGGATAGAACCGCGGAACCTGATCACCGTTAGTCAACATGGTCAGAATTGATCTTGCTATTACCTCACGAATTTTTCATCCGATGACAATGGGACCATAAACCACACCCAGGACAACTCCTTTAGGTGAGTAAGGAGGGATGAGCAGTCGCATCCCAATGGAACATGCATACAATGAAGAACATCTGTAGTAGGGAGAAAGCAGTTGGATGGGCTCGTGTGAAGCTCTTCTTTTAAGTGTACACTCTGATCTCACGTCTGCCGGCTACTCTCATGTGTAATTGGGTTTAATCGCTCGGGCACCGTTGTAGGAATCGGTTCACTTAGTGTTGGCCCAAACCTCCTGTAGTATCCGACTCGATAGTCTCCCTAACATCACCAATTTGCAAAAAAAAAAATCATTTTTGAAGTGAAGGAATGACCCGCGGCCCGCGTGGCTTGGCAGCTTAATGTTTGCGCGGCCCGCGTAGATCAAGGATCAGATAGAGTACAGCACCCGCGGCCAGCCCGCGGTCCGAGCCTTACCCGCGTGGGTGTTCGAGCACTTAGCAATTTTTTGGGCCATTCAGTTCCCGCGGCCGGCACGCGGCCCGCGCCCTGCCCGCGTGGTTGGTCGAATGACTGATTCTTTTGAGCTGTTGACTGCTTTGACTTTTGTTGACTAAGGGGTTTAATGAGTTGACCAACATTGACCGGGTTTGACCTTTCTTGACCATGGATTAAACATCTCCAGCACTCATCTTCTTCATTCTAACCTAACAAATTCCACCATTTACTCTCAAGAACACCATAACCCACTCCTCACAAAAATCCATTTTCCCGGAGTTCTACCGGTCGGAATCTCGCGAGACTGCCGCCATTCTTCGCCATTTTTCATCCTCTACAAACCCCACCCAAATTCCGGTCCGATCTGTGGCCGGAATTCTGGGCGCCACCACCACCCATCACCACCTTCTTTCGCATTTTCCGGCCAACTCCGGCCACCATTGGAGATTCTGAGCACGAGGTTTTGTTTCTCTCATCAAGGGCTTTCTAACCATACCAACCTTCCCAATATATAGCTCTAAGTAAAATCCCGAAATTGCGCTTGTCAGGAATCCACGCGGGCCGCGGGGAATCTTTCGCGGGCCGCGTGACTTCGACGGAAATTTTTGGGCTTCTTCAAGTTTTGGGCCCCCACAGCTAATCCATTGGCCCAGTTCGAATCCAATCTGCTTCTAGCCCATTTCTCTTCAATATTTCTTCAATTTGAGCCCAATTTGTCTCTCCACATCACTCAAAACTTCCGCAAATTCCTAAACATCGATCTTGCACACTCAAGAATTCTCCCGTGGCTTTCAAATTTAAAGTTTAATTCTTCCAACCCTTCAAATAATTGACAATCCCACTCCATGCATCACCTCTATAGCCATCAAGCCTAAAATCCTCGTTGTCCTCCAAGTCCAATTGCTTTCCAAAAGATCCCGCTCCGCTAGTCTCCTTAAAATCTGTAATTAAGCTCACAAAACTCGAAAGAACCCGAAAGTGGTCATAAAATAACAAAAAGGAAAATATGCATGGAAATTATCTAAATTGTGAATGAAATATGCTAAAATAAACTATAAAAAGAAGTAAATAAAATGAAGCTATCAAATCACCCCAAGCTTAAACCTTACTTGTCCTCAAGTAAGACAAGACTAAAATGAACTCGGGATGAACTATCCTAGGGAAAATAAAAAGAATGGATAGAACCGCGGAACCTGATCACCGTTAGTCAACATGGTCAGAATTGATCTTGCTATTACCTCACGAATTTTTAATCCGATGACAATGGGACCATAAACCACAGCCAGGACAACTCCTTTAGGTGAGTAAGGAGGGATGAGCAGTCGCAGCCCAATGGAACATGCATACAATGAAGAACATCTGTAGTAGGGAGAAAGCAGTTGGATGGGCTCGTGTGGAGTTCTTCTTTTAAGTGTACACTCTGATCTCACGTCTGCCGGCTACTCTCATGTGTAATTGGGTTTAATCGCCCGGGCACCGTTGTAGGAATCGGTTCACTTAGTGTTGGCCCAAACCTCCTGTAGTATCCGACTCGACAGTCTCCCTAACATCACCAATTTGCAAAAAAAAAAAAAATCATTTTTGAAGTGCAGGAACGACCCGCGGCCCGCGTGGCTTGGCGGCTTAATGTTTGCGCGGCCCGCGTAGATCAAGGATCAGATAGAGTACAGCACCCGCGGCCAGCCCGCGGTCCGAGCCTTACCCGCGTGGGTGTTCGAGCACTTAGCAATTTTTTGGGCCATTCAGTTCCCGCGGCCGGCACGCGGCCCGCGCCCTGCCCGCGTGGTTGGTCGAATGACTGATTCTTTTGAGCTGTTGACTGCTTTGACTTTTGTTGACTAAGGGGTTTAATGAGTTGACCAACATTGACCGGGTTTGACCTTTCTTGACCATGGATTAAACATCTCCAGCACTCATCTTCTTCATTCTAACCTAACAAATTCCACCATTTACTCTCAAGAACACCATAACCCACTCCTCACAAAAATCCATTTTCCCGGAGTTCTACCGGTCGGAATCTCGCGAGACTGCCGCCATTCTTTGCCATTTTTCATCCTCTACAAACCCCACCCAAATTCCGGTCCGATCTGTGGCCGGAATTCCGGGCGCCACCACCACCCACCACCACCTTCTTTCGCATTTTCCGGCCAACTCCGGCCACCATTGGAGATTCCGAGCACGAGGTTTTGTTTCTCTCATCAAGGGCATTCTAACCATACCAACCTTCCCAATATATAGCTCTAAGTAAAATCCCGAAATTGCGCTTGTCAGGAATCCACGCGGGCCGCGGGGAATCTTACGCGGGCCGCGTGACTTCGACGGAAATTTTTGGGCTTCTTCAAGTCTTGGGCCCCCACAGCTAATCCATTGGCCCAGTTCGAATCCAATCTGCTTCTAGCCCATTTCTCTTCAATATTTCTTCAATTTGAGCCCAATTTGTCTCTCCACATCACTCAAAACTTCCGCAAATTCCTAAACATCGATCTTGCACACTCAAGAATTCTCCCGTGGCTTTCAAATTTAAAGTTTAATTCTTCCAACCCTTCAAGTAATTGACAATCCCACTCCATGCATCACCTCTATAGCCATCAAGCCTAAAATCCTCGTTGTCCTCCAAGTCCAATTGCTTTCCAAAAGATCCCGCTCCGCTAGTCTCCTTAAAATCTGTAATTAAGCTCACAAAACTCGAAAGAACCCGAAAGTGGTCATAAAATAACAAAAAGGAAAATATGCATGGAAATTATCTAAATTGTGAATGAAATATGCTAAAATAAACTATAAAAAGAAGTAAATAAAATGAAGCTATCAAATCACCCCAAGCTTAAACCTTACTTGTCCTCAAGTAAGACAAGACTAAAATGAACTCGGGATGAACTATCCTAGGGAAAATAAAAAGAATGGATAGAACCGCGGAACCTGATCACCGTTAGTCAACATGGTCAGAATTGATCTTGCTATTACCTCACGATTTTTTCATCCGATGACAATGGGACCATAAACCACAGCCAGGACAACTCCTTTAGGTGAGTAAGGAGGGATGAGCAGTCGCATCCCAATGGAACATGCATACAATGAAGAACATCTGTAGTAGGGAGAAAGCAGTTGGATGGGCTCGTGTGGAGCTCTTCTTTTAAGTGTACACTCTGATCTCATGTCTGCCGGCTACTCTCATGTGTAATTGGGTTTAATCACTCGGGCACCGTTGTAGGAATCAGTTCACTTAGTGTTGGCCCAAACCTCCTGTAGTATCCGACTCGACAGTCTCCCTAACATCACCAATTTGCGAAAAAAAAAATCATTTTTGAAGTGCAGGAATGACCCGCGGCCCGCGTGGCTTGGCGGCTTAATGTTTGCGCGGCCCGCGTAGATCAAGGATCAGATAGAGTACAGCACCCGCGGCAAGCCCGCGGTCCGAGCCTTACCCGCGTGGGTGTTCGAGCACTTAGCAATTTTTTGGGCCATTCAGTTCCCGCGGCCGGCACGCGGCCCGCGCCCTGCCCGCGTGGTTGGTCGAATGACTGATTCTTTTGAGATGTTGACTGCTTTGACTTTTGTTGACTGAGGGGTTTAATGAGTTAACCAACATTGACCGGGTTTGACCTTTCTTGACCATGGATTAAACATCTCCAGCACTCATCTTCTTCATTCTAACCTAACAAATTCCACCATTTACTCTCAAGAACACCATAACCCACTCCTCACAAAAATCCATTTTCCCGGAGTTCTACCGGTCGGAATCTCGCGAGACTGCCGCCATTCTTCGCCATTTTTCATCCTCTACAAACCCCACCCAAATTCCGGTCCGATCTGTGGCCGGAATTCCGGGCGCCACCACCACCCACCACCACCTTCTTTCGCATTTTCCGGCCAACTCGGGCCACCATTGGAGATTCCGAGCACGAGGTTTTGTTTCTCTCATCAAGGGCTTTCTAACCATACCAACCTTCCCAATATATAGCTCTAAGTAAAATCCCGAAATTGCCCTTGTCAGGAATCCACGCGGGCCGCGTGACTTCGACGGAAATTTTTGGGCTTCTTCAAGTCTTGGGCCCCCACAGCTAATCCATTGGCCCAGTTCGAATCCAATCTGCTTCTAGCCCATTTCTCTTCAATATTTCTTCAATTTGAGCCCAATTTGTCTCTCCACATCACTCAAAACTTCCGCAAATTCCTAAACATCGATCTTGCACACTCAAGAATTCTCCCGTGGCTTTCAAATTTAAAGTTTAATTCTTCCAACCCTTCAAATAATTGACAATCCCACTCCATGCATCACCTCTATAGCCATCAAGCCTAAAATCCTCGTTGTCCTCCAAGTCCAATTGCTTTCCAAAAGATCCCGCTCCGCTAGTCTCCTTAAAATCTGTAATTAAGCTCACAAAACTCGAAAGAACCCGAAAGTGGTCATAAAATAACAAAAAGGAAAATATGCATGGAAATTATCTAAATTGTGAATGAAATATGCTAAAATAAACTATAAAAAGAAGTAAATAAAATGAAGCTATCAAATCACCCCAAGCTTAAACCTTACTTGTCCTCAAGTAAGACAAGACTAAAATGAACTCGGGATGAACTATCCTAGGGAAAATAAAAAGAATGGATAGAACCGCGGAACCTGATCACCGTTAGTCAACATGGTCAGAATTGATCTTGCTATTACCTCACGAATTTTTCATCCGATGACAATGGGACCATAAACCACAGCCAGGACAACTCCTTTAGGTGAGTAAGGAGGGATGAGCAGTCGCAGCCCAATGGAACATGCATACAATGAAGAACATCTGTAGTAGGGAGAAAGCAGTTGGATGGGCTCGTGTGGAGCTCTTCTTTTAAGTGTACACTCTGATCTCACGTCTGCCGGCTACTCTCATGTGTAATTGGGTTTAATCGCTCGGGCACCGTTGTAGGAATCGGTTCACTTAGTGTTGGCCCAAACCTCCTGTAGTATCCGACTCGACAGTCTCCCTAACATCACCAATTTGCGAAAAAAAAAAATCATTTTTGAAGTGCAGGAATGACCCGCGGCCCGCGTGGCTTGGCGGCTTAATGTTTGCGCGGCCCACGTAGATCAAGGATCAGATAGAGTACAGCACCCGCGGCCAGCCCGCGGCCCGAGCCTTACCCGCGTGGGTGTTCGAGCACTTAGCAATTTTTTGGGCCATTCAGTTCCCGCGGCCGGCACGCGGCCCGCGCCCTGCCCGCGTGGTTGGTTGAATGACTGATTCTTTTGAGCTGTTGACTGCTTTGACTTTTGTTGACTAAGGGGTTTAATGAGTTGACCAACATTGACCGGGTTTGACCTTTCTTGACCATGGATTAAACATCTCCAGCACTCATCTTCTTCATTCTAACCTAACAAATTCCACCATTTACTCTCAAGAACACCATAACCCACTCCTCACAAAAATCCATTTTCCCGGAGTTCTACTGGTCGGAATCTCGCGAGACTGCCGCCATTCTTCGCCATTTTTCATCCTCTACAAACCCCACCAAAATTCCGGTCCGATCTGTGGCCGGAATTCCGGGCGCCACCACCACCCACCACCACCTTCTTTCGCATTTTCCGGCCAACTCCGGCCACCATTGGAGATTCCGAGCACGAGGTTTTGTTTCTCTCATCAAGGGCTTTCTAACCATACCAACCTTCCCAATATATAGCTCTAAGTAAAATCCCGAAATTGCCCTTGTCAGGAATCCACGCGGGCCGCGGGGAATCTTACGCGGGCCGCGTGACTTCGAGGAAAATTTTTGGGCTTCTTCAAGTCTTGGGCCCCCACAGCTAATCCATTGGCCCAGTTCGAATCCAATCTGCTTCTAGCCCATTTCTCTTCAATATTTCTTCAATTTGAGCCCAATTTGTCTCTCCATATCACTCAAAACTTCCGCAAATTCCTAAACATCGATCTTGCACACTCAAGAATTCTCCCGTGGCTTTCAAATTTAAAGTTTAATTCTTCCAACCCTTCAAATAATTGACAATCCCACTCCATGCATCACCTCTATAGCCATCAAGCCTAAAATCCTCGTTGTCCTCCAAGTCCAATTGCTTTCCAAAAGATCCCGCTCCGCTAGTCTCCTTAAAATCTGTAATTAAGCTCACAAAACTCGAAAGAACCCGAAAGTGGTCATAAAATAACAAAAAGGAAAATATGCATGGAAATTATCTAAATTGTGAATGAAATATGCTAAAATAAACTATAAAAAGAAGTAAATAAAATGAAGCTATCAAATCACCCCAAGCTTAAACCTTACTTGTCCTCAAGTAAGGCAAGACTAAAATGAACTCGGGATGAACTATCCTAGGGAAAATAAAAAGAATGGATAGAACCGCGGAACCTGATCACCGTTAGTCAACATGGTTAGAATTGATCTTGCTATTACCTCACGAATTTTTCATCCGATGACAATGGGACCATAAACCACAGCCATGACAACTCCTTTAGGTGAGTAAGGAGGGATGAGCAGTCGCAGCCCAATGGAACATGCATACAATGAAGAACATCTGTAGTAGGGAGAAAGCAGTTGGATGGGCTCGTGTGGAGCTCTTCTTTTAAGTGTACACTTTGATCTCACGTCTGCCGGCTACTCTCATGTGTAATTGGGTTTAATCGCTCGGGCACCGTTGTAGGAATCGGTTCACTTAGTGTTGGCCCAAACCTCCTGTAGTATCCGACTCGACAGTCTCCCTAACATCACCAATTTGCGAAAAAAAAATCATTTTTGAAGTGCAGGAATTACCCGCGGCCCGCGTGGCTTGGCGGCTTAATGTTTGCGCGGCCCGCGTAGATCAAGGATCAGATAGAGTACAGCACCCGCGGACAGCCCGCGGCCCGAGCCTTACCCGCGTGGGTTTTCGAGCACTTAGCAATTTTTTGGGCCATTCAGTTCCCGCGGCCGGCACGCGGTCCGCGCCCTTCCCGCATGGTTGGTCGAATGACTAATTCTTTTGAGCTGTTGACTGCTTTGACTTTTGTTGACTAAGAGGTTTAATGAGTTTACCAACATTGACCGGGTTTGACCTTTCTTGACCATGGATTAAACATCTCCAGCACTCATCTTCTTCATTCTAACCTAACAAATTCCACCATTTACTCTCAAGAACACCATAACCCACTCCTCACAAAAATCCATTTTCCCGGAGTTCTACCGGTCGGAATCTCGCGAGACTGCCGCCATTCTTCGCCATTTTTCATCCTCTACAAACCCCACCCAAATTCCGGTCCGATCTGTGGCCGGAATTCCGGGCGCCACCACCACCCACCACCACCTTCTTTCGCATTTTCCGGCCAACTCCGGCCACCATTGGAGATTCCGAGCACGAGGTTTTGTTTCTCTCATCAAGGGCTTTCTAACCATACCAACCTTCCCAATATATAGCTCTAAGTAAAATCCCGAAATTTCCCTTGTCAGGAATCCACGCGGGCCGCGGGGAATCTTACGCGGGCCGCGTGACTTCGACGGAAATTTTTGGGCTACTTCAAGTCTTGGGCCCCCACAGCTAATCCATTGGCCCAGTTCGAATCCAATCTGCTTCTAGCCCATTTCTCTTCAATAGTTCTTCAATTTGAGCCCAATTTGTCTCTCCACATCACTCAAAACTTCCGCAAATTCCTAAACATCGATCTTGCACACTCAAGAATTCTCCCGTGGCTTTCAAATTTAAAGTTTAATTCTTCCAACCCTTCAAATAATTGACAATCCCACTCCATGCATCACCTCTATAGCCATCAAGCCTAAAATCCTCGTTGTCCTCCAAGTCCAATTGCTTTCCAAAAGATCCCGCTCCGCTAGTCTCCTTAAAATCTGTAATTAAGCTCACAAAACTCGAAAGAACCCGAAAGTGGTCATAAAATAACAAAAAGGAAAATATGCATGGAAATTATCTAAATTGTGAATGAAATATGCTAAAATAAACTATAAAAAGAAGTAAATAAAATGAAGCTATCAAATCACCCCAAGCTTAAACCTTACTTGTCCTCAAGTAAGACAAGACTAAAATGAACTCGGGATGAACTATCCTAGGGAAAATAAAAAGAATGGATAGAACCGCGGAACCTGATCACCGTTAGTCAACATGGTCAGAATTGATCTTGCTATTACCTCACGAATTTTTAATCCGATGACAATGGGACCATAAACCACAGCCAGGACAACTCCTTTAGGTGAGTAAGGAGGGATGAGCAGTCGCAGCCCAATGGAACATGCATACAATGAAGAACATCTGTAGTAGGGAGAAAGCAGTTGGATGGGCTCGTGTGGAGTTCTTCTTTTAAGTGTACACTCTGATCTCACGTCTGCCGGCTACTCTCATGTGTAATTGGGTTTAATCGCTCGGGCACCGTTGTAGGAATCGGTTCACTTAGTGTTGGCCCAAACCTCCTGTAGTATCCGACTCGACAGTCTCCCTAACATCACCAATTTGCAAAAAAAAAATCATTTTTGAAGTGCAGGAATGACCCGCGGCCCGCGTGGCTTGGCGGCTTAATGTTTGCGCGGCCCGCGTAGATCAAGGATCAGATAGAGTACAGCACCCGCGGCCAGCCCGCGGTCCGAGCCTTACCCGCGTGGGTGTTCGAGCACTTAGCAATTTTTTGGGCCATTCAGTTCCCGCGGCCGGCACGCGGCCCGCGCCCTGCCCGCATGGTTGGTCGAATGACTGATTCTTTTGAGCTGTTGACTGCTTTGACTTTTGTTGACTAAGGGGTTTAATGAGTTGACCAACATTGACCGGGTTTGACCTTTCTTGACCATGGATTAAACATCTCCAGCACTCATCTTCTTCATTCTAACCTAACAAATTCCACCATTTACTCTCAAGAACACCATAACCCACTCCTCACAAAAATCCATTTTCCCGGAGTTCTACCAGTCGGAATCTCGCGAGACTGCCGCCATTCTTCGCCATTTTTCATCCTCTACAAACCCCACCCAAATTCCGGTCCGATCTGTGGCCGGAATTCCGGGCGCCACCACCACCCACCACCACCTTCTTTCGCATTTTCCGGCCAACTCCGGCCACCATTGGAGATTCCGAGCACGAGGTTTTGTTTCTCTCATCAAGGGCTTTCTAACCATACCAACCTTCCCAATATATAGCTCTAAGTAAAATCCCGAAATTGCCCTTGTCAGGAATCCACGCGGGCCGCGGGGAATCTTACGCGGGCCGCGTGACTTCGACGGAAATTTTTGGGCTACTTCAAGTCTTGGGCCCCCACAGCTAATCCATTGGCCCAGTTCGAATCCAATCTGCTTCTAGCCCATTTCTCTTCAATATTTCTTCAATTTGAGCCCAATTTGTCTCTCCACATCACTCAAAACTTCCGCAAATTCCTAAACATCGATCTTGCACACTCAAGAATTCTCCCGTGGCTTTCAAATTTAAAGTTTAATTCTTCCAACCCTTCAAATAATTGACAATCCCACTCCATGCATCACCTCTATAGCCATCAAGCCTAAAATCCTCGTTGTCCTCCAAGTCCAATTGCTTTCCAAAAGATCCCGCTCCGCTAGTCTCCTTAAAATCTGTAATTAAGCTCACAAAACTCGAAAGAACCCGAAAGTGGTCATAAAATAACAAAAAGGAAAATATGCATGGAAATTATCTAAATTGTGAATGAAATATGCTAAAATAAACTATAAAAAGAAGTAAATAAAATGAAGCTATCAAATCACCCCAAGCTTAAACCTTACTTGTCCTCAAGTAAGACAAGACTAAAATGAACTCGGGATGAACTATCCTAGGGAAAATAAAAAGAATGGATAGAACCGCGGAACCTGATCACCGTTAGTCAACATGGTCAGAATTGATCTTGCTATTACCTCACGAATTTTTCATCCGATGACAATGGGACCATAAACCATAGCCAGGACAACTCCTTTAGGTGAGTAAGGAGGGATGAGCAGTCGCAGCCCAATGGAACATGCATACAATGAAGAACATCTGTAGTAGGGAGAAAGCAGTTGGATGGGCTCGTGTGGAGCTCTTCTTTTAAGTGTACACTCTGATCTCACGTCTGCCGGCTACTCTCATGTGTAATTGGGTTTAATCGCTCGGGCACCGTTGTAGGAATCGGTTCACTTAGTGTTAGCCCAAACCTCCTGTAGTATCCGACTCGACAGTCTCCCTAACATCACCAATTTGCGAAAAAAAAAATCATTTTTGAAGTGCAGGAATGACCCGCGGCCCGCGTGGCTTGGCGGCTTAATGTTTGCGCGGCCCGCGTAGATCAAGGATCAGATAGAGTACAGCACCCGCGGCCAGCCCGCGGCCCGAGCCTTACCCGCGTGGGTGTTCGAGCACTTAGCAATTTTTTGGGCCATTCAGTTCCCGCGGCCGGCACGCGGCCCGCGCCCTGCCCGCGTGGTTGGTCGAATGACTGATTCTTTTGAGCTGTTGACTGCTTTGACTTTTGTTGACTAAGGGGTTTAATGAGTTGACCAACATTGACCGGGTTTGACCTTTCTTGACCATGGATTAAACATCTCCAGCACTCATCTTCTTCATTCTAACCTAACAAATTCCACCATTTACTCTCAAGAACACCATAACCCACTCCTCACAAAAATCCATTTTCCCGGAGTTCTACCGGTCGGAATCTCGCGAGACTGCCGCCATTCTTCGCCATTTTTCATCCTCTACAAACCCCACCCAAATTCCGGTCCGATCTGTGGCCGGAATTCCGGGCGCCACCACCACCCACCACCACCTTCTTTCGCATTTTCTGGCCAACTCCGGCCACCATTGGAGATTCCGAGCACGAGGTTTTGTTTCTCTCATCAAGGGCTTTCTAACCATACCAACCTTCCCAATATATAGCTCTAAGTAAAATCCCGAAATTGCCCTTGTCAGGAATCCACACGAGCCGCGGGGAATCTTACGCGGGCCGCGTGACTTCGACGGAAATTTTTGGGCTTCTTCAAGTCTTGGGCCCCCACAGCTAATCCATTGGCCCAGTTCGAATCCAATCTGCTTCTAGCCCATTTCTCTTCAATATTTCTTCAATTTGAGCCCAATTTGTCTCTCCACATCACTCAAAACTTCCGCAAATTCCTAAACATCGATCTTGCACACTCAAGAATTCTCCCGTGGCTTTCAAATTTAAAGTTTAATTCTTCCAACCCTTCAAATAATTGACAATCCCACTCCATGCATCACCTCTATAGCCATCAAGCCTAAAATCCTCGTTGTCCTCCAAGTCCAATTGCTTTCCAAAAGATCCCGCTCCGCTAGTCTCCTTAAAATCTGTAATTAAGCTCACAAAACTCGAAAGAACCCGAAAGTGGTCATAAAATAACAAAAAGGAAAATATGCATGGAAATTATCTAAATTGTGAATGAAATATGCTAAAATAAACTATAAAAAGAAGTAAATAAAATGAAGCTATCAAATCACCCCAAGCTTAAACCTTACTTGTCCTCAAGTAAGACAAGACTAAAATGAACTCGGGATGAACTATCCTAGGGAAAATAAAAAGAATGGATAGAACTGCGGAACCTGATCACCGTTAGTCAACATGGTCAGAATTGATCTTGCTATTACCTCACGAATTTTTCATCCGATGACAATGGGACCATAAACCACAGCCAGGACAACTCCTTTAGGTGAGTAAGGAGGGATGAGCAGTCGCAGCCCAATGGAACATGCATACAATGAAGAACATCTGTAGTAGGGAGAAAGCAGTTGGATGGGCTCGTGTGGAGCTCTTCTTTTAAGTGTACACTCTGATCTCACGTCTGCCGGCTACTCTCATGTGTAATTGGGTTTAATCGCTCGGGCACCGTTGTAGGAATCGGTTCACTTAGTGTTAGCCCAAACCTCCTGTAGTATCCGACTCGACAGTCTCCCTAACATCACCAATTTGCGAAAAAAAAAATCATTTTTGAAGTGCAGGAATGACCCGCGGCCCGCGTGGCTTGGCGGCTTAATGTTTGCGCGGCCCGCGTAGATCCAGGATCAGATAGAGTACAGCACCCGCGGCCAGCCCGCGGCCCGAGCCTTACCCGCGTGGGTGTTCGAGCACTTAGCAATTTTTTGGGCCATTCAGTTCCCGCGGCCGGCACGCGGCCCGCGCCCTGCCCGCGTGGTTGGTCGAATGACTGATTCTTTTGAGCTGTTGACTGCTTTGACTTTTGTTGACTAAGGGGTTTAATGAGTTGACCAACATTAACCGGGTTTGACCTTTCTTGACCATGGATTAAACATCTCCAGCACTCATCTTCTTCATTCTAACCTAACAAATTCCACCATTTACTCTCAAGAACACCATAACCCACTCCTCACAAAAATCCATTTTCCCGGAGTTCTACCGGTCGGAATCTCGCGAGACTGCCGCCATTCTTCGCCATTTTTCATCCTCTACAAACCCCACCCAAATTCCGGTCCGATCTGTGGCCGGAATTCCGGGCGCCACCACCACCCACCACCACCTTCTTTCGTATTTTCCGGCCAACTCCGGCCACCATTGGAGATTCCGAGCACGAGGTTTTGTTTCTCTCATCAAGGGCTTTCTAACCATACCAACCTTCCCAATATATAGCTCTAAGTAAAATCCCGAAATTGCCCTTGTCAGGAATCCACACGGGCCGCGGGGAATCTTACGCGGGTCGCGTGACTTCGACGGAAATTTTTGGGCTTCTTCAAGTCTTGGGCCCCCACAGCTAATCCATTGGCCCAGTTCGAATCCAATCTGCTTCTAGCCCATTTCTCTTCAATATTTCTTCAATTTGAGCCCAATTTGTCTCTCCACATCACTCAAAACTTCCGCAAATTCCTAAACATCGATCTTGCACACTCAAGAATTCTCCCGTGGCTTTCAAATTTAAAGTTTAATTCTTCCAACCCTTCAAATAATTGACAATCCCACTCCATGCATCACCTCTATAGCCATCAAGCCTAAAATACTCGTTGTCCTCCAAGTCCAATTGCTTTCCAAAAGATCCCGCTCCGCTAGTCTCCTTAAAATCTGTAATTAAGCTCACAAAACTCGAAAGAACCCGAAAGTGGTCATAAAATAACAAAAAGGAAAATATGCATGGAAATTATCTAAATTGTGAATGAAATATGCTAAAATAAACTATAAAAAGAAGTAAATAAAATGAAGCTATCAAATCACCCCAAGCTTAAACCTTACTTGTCCTCAAGTAAGACAAGACTAAAATGAACTCGGGATGAACTATCCTAGGGAAAATAAAAAGAATGGATAGAACCGCGGAACCTGATCACCGTTAGTCAACATGGTCAGAATTGATCTTGTTATTACCTCACGAATTTTTCATCCGATGACAATGGGACCATAAACCACAGCCAGGACAACTCCTTTAGGTGAGTAAGGAGGGATGAGCAGTCGCAGCCCAATGGAACATGCATACAATGAAGAACATCTGTAGTAGGGAGAAAGCAGTTGGATGGGCTCGTGTGGAACTCTTCTTTTAAGTGTACACTCTGATCTCACGTCTGCCGGCTACTCTCATGTGTAATTGGGTTTAATCGCTCGGGCACCGTTGTAGGAATCGGTTCACTTAGTGTTGGCCCAAACCTCCTGTAGTATCCGACTCGACAGTCTCCCTAACATCACCAATTTGTGGAAAAAAAAATCATTTTTGAAGTGCAGGAATGACCCGCGGCCCGCGTGGCTTGGCGGCTTAATGTTTGCGCGGCCCGCGTAGATCCAGGATCAGATAGAGTACAGCACCCGCGGCCAGCCCGCGGCCCGAGCCTTACCCGCGTGGGTGTTCGAGCACTTAGCAATTTTTTGGGCCATTCAGTTCCCGCGGCCGGCACGCGGCCCGCGCCCTGCCCGCGTGGTTGGTCGAATGACTGATTCTTTTGAGCTGTTGACTGCTTTGACTTTTGTTGACTAAGGGGTTTAATGAGTTGACCAACATTGACCGGGTTTGACCTTTCTTGACCATGGATTAAACATCTCCAGCACTCATCTTCTTCATTCTAACCTAACAAATTCCACCATTTACTCTCAAGAACACCATAACCCACTCCTCACAAAAATCCATTTTCCCGGAGTTCTACCGGTCGGAATCTCGCGAGACTGCCGCCATTCTTCGCCATTTTTCATCCTCTACAAACCCCACCCAAATTCCGGTCCGATCTGTGGCCGGAATTCCGGGCGCCACCACCACCCACCACCACCTTCTTTCGTATTTTCCGGCCAACTCCGGCCACCATTGGAGATTCCGAGCACGAGGTTTTGTTTCTCTCATCAAGGGCTTTCTAACCATACCAACCTTCCCAATATATAGCTCTAAGTAAAATCCCGAAATTGAGCTTGTCAGGAATCCACGCGGGCCGCGGGGAATCTTACGCGGGCCGCGTGACTTCGACGGAAATTTTTGGGCTTCTTCAAGTCTTGGGCCCCCACAGCTAATCCATTGGCCCAGTTCGAATCCAATCTGCTTCTAGCCCATTTCTCTTCAATATTTCTTCAATTTGAGCCCAATTTGTCTCTCCACATCACTCAAAACTTCCGCAAATTCCTAAACATCGATCTTGCACACTCAAGAATTCTCCCGTGGCTTTCAAATTTAAAGTTTAATTCTTCCAACCCTTCAAATAATTGACAATCCCACTCCATGCATCACCTCTATAGCCATCAAGCCTAAAATCCTCGTTGTCCTCCAAGTCCAATTGCTTTCCAAAAGATCCCGCTCCGCTAGTCTCCTTAAAATCTGTAATTAAGCTCACAAAACTCGAAAGAACCCGAAAGTGGTCATAAAATAACAAAAAGGAAAATATGCATGGAAATTATCTAAATTGTGAATGAAATATGCTAAAATAAACTATAAAAAGAAGTAAATAAAATGAAGCTATCAAATCACCCCAAGCTTAAACCTTACTTGTCCTCAAGTAAGACAAGACTAAAATGAACTCGGGATGAACTATCCTAGGGAAAATAAAAAGAATGGATAGAACCGCGGAACCTGATCACCGTTAGTCAACATGGTCAGAATTGATCTTGTTATTACCTCACGAATTTTTCATCCGATGACAATGGGACCATAAACCACAGCCAGGACAACTCCTTTAGGTGAGTAAGGAGGGATGAGCAGTCGCAGCCCAATGGAACATGCATACAATGAAGAACATCTGTAGTAGGGAGAAAGCAGTTGGATGGGCTCGTGTGGAGCTCTTCTTTTAAGTGTACACTCTGATCTCACGTCTGCCGGCTACTCTCATGTGTAATTGGGTTTAATCGCTCGGGCACCGTTGTAGGAATCGGTTCACTTAGTGTTGGCCCAAACCTCCTGTAGTATCCGACTCGACAGTCTCCCTAACATCACCAATTTGTGGAAAAAAAAATCATTTTTGAAGTGCAGGAATGACCCGCGGCCCGCGTGGCTTGGCGGCTTAATGTTTGCGCGGCCCGCGTAGATCAAGGATCAGATAGAGTACAGCACCCGCGGCCAGCCCGCGGCCCGAGCCTTACCCGCGTGGGTGTTCGAGCACTTAGCAATTTTTTGGGCCATTCAGTTCCCGCGGCCGGCACGCGGCCCGCGCCCTGCCCGCATGGTTGGTCGAATGACTGATTCTTTTGAGCTGTTGACTGCTTTGACTTTTGTTGACTAAGGGGTTTAATGAGTTGACCAACATTGACCGGGTTTGACCTTTCTTGACCATGGATTAAACATCTCCAGCACTCATCTTCTTTATTCTAACCTAACAAATTCCACCATTTACTCTCAAGAACACCATAACCCACTCCTCACAAAAATCCATTTTCCCGGAGTTCTACCGGTCGGAATCTCGCGAGACTGCCGCCATTCTTCGCCATTTTTCATCCTCTACAAACCCCACCCAAATTCCAGTCCGATCTGTGGCCGGAATTCCGGGCGCCACCACCACCCACCACCACCTTCTTTCGCATTTTCCGGCCAACTCCGGCCACCATTGGAGATTCCGAGCACGAGGTTTTGTTTCTCTCATCAAGGGCTTTCTAACCATACCAACCTTCCCAATATATAGCTCTAAGTAAAATCCCGAAATTGCCCTTGTCAGGAATCCACACGGGCCGCGGGGAATCTTACGCGGGCCGCGTGACTTCGACGGAAATTTTTGGGCTTCTTCAAGTCTTGGGCCCCCACAGCTAATCCATTGGCCCAGTTCGAATCCAATCTGCTTCTAGCCCATTTCTCTTCAATATTTCTTCAATTTGAGCCCAATTTGTCTCTCCACATCACTCAAAACTTCCGCAAATTCCTAAACATCGATCTTGCACACTCAAGAATTCTCCCGTGGCTTTCAAATTTAAAGTTTAATTCTTCCAACCCTTCAAATAATTGACAATCCCACTCCATGCATCACCTCTATAGCCATCAAGCCTAAAATCCTCGTTGTCCTCCAAGTCCAATTGCTTTCCAAAAGATCCCGCTCCGCTAGTCTCCTTAAAATCTGTAATTAAGCTCACAAAACTCGAAAGAACCCGAAAGTGGTCATAAAATAACAAAAAGGAAAATATGCATGGAAATTATCTAAATTGTGAATGAAATATGCTAAAATAAACTATAAAAAGAAGTAAATAAAATGAAGCTATCAGGTCATATCAAATTGAGTCCGACTACGATGAGTTTGTTACGTGGTTCAGAGAACCAAGTTCGATGTAGTAGTTGACTTAAGCCGAATTGAAGTAAAGGATGTTAGCAGCTCAAGATCGTCAAAAGAGATATGCCGACAAGAAAAGATAACCGATATCATTCGAAGTTGGAGATTCGGTTTTACTTAAAGTCTCGCCATGGAAGGGACTTATAAGATTTGGTAGAAGGGGGAAGTTGAGTCCATGATTTATTGGACCATTTAAAGTTTTTCAGAGGATCGGGAATCAAGCTTACAAGCTAGAATTTCCGGAAGAACTGGCGGGTATTCATAACACCTTTTATGTGTGTTATTTGAGGAATTTCGCGGGAGATGTGCCCGACATAATTCCCATTTCTGAATTAAGGTTGGATGAAAACAAGAGGTTAATTGAAGAACCTGAGGCAATCGTTGACCGTAAGACTAAGAAGTTGTGACGCCAGATGGTCGATTTAGTGCTTGTGCGTTGGAAACATACGAATGTGCCAAATCTCACCTGGGGAAAAACAGAGAGTGACATGATGAGTCGCTACCCGTATTTGTTTGCTGATGTGTGATTCCGGGGACGGAATCATCCTAAGGGGGAGAGAATTGTAATGCCCGTGTTTCTAGGCTAGGCATTTATATTGACATTATAGTCTAGGTTAACCTTTGTAACTCATTTTGAAGAAATGAAAAGGAATTATGTGAATATTATGTGAATTATGTGTTTTATGCTTAATTATTAGGGCTTAATTAATTAAGAATAAAAATGAGCGTCAAAAATTAAATTTTAGATAAAGCCGATATCTATTAAGAAACTTGTAGTGGGCGTGACAAGGATTACGGATATATAAAGAATGCCGAAATCCGAGTTATAACGAAGAAGTTATGACCTGTCGAAGTTTCGCGACAAACCGGCACGAGGCCGAATGTCGTAAAAAGTGAGTTTTCGATAAACTACTTTTTGGCCTTAGTGATCTAAACGAAACTTGTAGTGTTCGTTAAACCGAGAGTAAGTATAAAAAGAACGCCCAAATCTGACTTCGTATGAGGAAGTTATGATTTTTCGAAGTTTCAGCTTAACAGTAGACAGCTAAAAACTCGAATTTTAGATCGAGTGATTTTTAGCCGACACGACCTAAACGAGAATATAAGGTCTCGTAAATAGTAGCACAACGGTAAAAAGTCTGACAAAAACGGACGTCGGATGAAGAAGTTATGAATTTTTAACGGATTTCCTGTCCCAGTTTGTTAAAAATAATAATATAAAAATTAAAGTCAAAATTAGCCGACGAAGTCTAAACGAAAGTTGTAGAGCGTAATTTTACCTACGTGTGCATATAAAGAACGTCAAAAACGGAGCTCTTATGCGAAAGTTATGGATTTTAGAAGTTTTGGCGTGAAAATCGAGAAAATTCGCATAGTCACGTTTTTGCCACGTCACCTTCGCTGAAAGAGTGCCACGTGTCCGAAATTGGTGAGTCATGCGAAGCCACGTGTCGCCTTCCCTCGCATGAACAGTAGCTGCGTGTCGGATTCTGATTCGACCGAAGGGAGGCCCAATCTGAAGCTCGCAGCTGGACCGAGCCTCGCACCGCCTTAGCCTCCGAGCCTCGCAGATAGACCACTAGACCTCGGTCCAATCAGCAGCTGCCACCGAGGCCTTCGCACGTGCAGCCACCTGCGCACCCTCGCCTGCGGACCCCACCACCAGACCGACTTCGGACCCTATAAATAGAAGGGTCATGCGAACCCTCCCGGTTACTTTTAAGATTTTGCCATTTTTGACACCTTTTTCCATATTTTTATTATCCCAACATCCCCCGAAGCCCCGGTACTTATTCCAAAGCCCGAAACACGCCCCGAGATTCCCGAGAAGCCCGAAAAATTTATCTTTTCGGTTTTGAAGCCCGACCTTTCGCAGAGCCCGGTTTCTCAATAAAACTCCCGGTTTTATTAGAAACGATCGTTTTAGGAAACGAATTGCTGCCAGATTTTCATTAAATCAGGTGAGTGTATAGTCACTTTCATCTTACACATAGATATGAAGTATTTTATATAAAATACATGCTATGTGTATATATGTTGTTTGTTTATTCGAGATGGGTGTTGAATGAATGTTTTATACATGTTTAAAATGATTTAAAATGTATATATATATTTTATCTTCGAATATGTTGGGTAAAACATGGGTAGATAAAGTATGAGGGATAGAAGTACAATATAGATGTACGTTGGTAGCTATGAATTTTGTACAGTATAGATGTATGTTGGTAGCTACGGATTTAGTATGTTGGCAGCTATGGACTTAGTGCTTGTTGTATAAATCTTGGCGACGATGTGACTTCGTGCCTATTAGATAAACCCTGGCGACTATGAGACGTGGTGCCTATTAGATAAACCCTGACGACTATGAGACGTAGTGCCTATTGTATAAACCCTGACGACTATGAGACGTAGTGCCTATTGTATAAACCCTGACGACTATGAGACGTAGTGCCTATTGTATAAACCTTAGCGACTATGAGACGTAGTGCCTATTGTATAAACCCGGCAACTATGTGACGTAGTGCCTGTTGTATGAACCTTGGGCAGCGATGGACTTCGTGCCTATTCCTTAGGAATGAGTGAGATTTGATTCTTAGGGTAAATCCTTAAGAAATAAATAAGATAATGGGGATTGGGTAATTGGGTTGATTGTTTGATGTTTAAGCATAATAAATTATTTATTGTGGGTTGAAAACCCTATATGCTCACCAGGCTCCCAAGCCTGACCCACTCAGTTTGTTTGTATCACAGGTATCGATACGAAGTTACTTTACACTGAGAGATTAAAAGAGATGTAGATCACTAGTGTAAGTGAGTGTAAGTTCTGTTTATGCTTATGTTTCTATATTGACGATGACATCCCAATGGTTTAAGTGAATAAAATACATTTCTTCAGAAATGATTTGATAATATAATTATCATGTTTTTATGGGAACAAATTCCGCAACACCTTTTAAAAGGATTACTCTGATTTTATTTTAAAAAGCATAAACGAAATCGGTCTTTTCTGGCCGAGAAATTAGGGGATGTCACAAATATCAACTTGCTTTACCAATTCCTTCATAGAAAAGAACCCGATGATGTAATTATGAGCTGTCTTTAACACACGACTTTGATTTTAGGCAATTTACTTTGAAAAAACATTTTCCAAGTACAATGTCATATAATTAATATCCAACGGATGTGATGTGATTTGTCAGGTGGTTTTTCACCCACCGTGGTTAGTAATAATAATAATTATATTTCCGAATGTCAGTTAAAACTTAAAGTTTATTCTTACTTCTTTTTAAACATTAATCTATAAGGATTTTAAACATGTATATTGTAGATCTTATAATGATAAATTAACCACAAAGTCTTTCTCAATAAAGCTTACTCGGAAAATAACAAAATATAAATAATTTGTGGAAATTGAAATAGAAACTCAACAAAATAGAGAAAAAAAGATTACCATTAAATCTACTTTTGTCTCATCGAAAGCTAATCAACAACCTGCACATCCCAATTATAGCATTGTACTTTCAAAGTACAATGCTAATAAGAGGGGGAAAATTAAAAATAAAAGTTTACAGAAATAAGAAAATAACATGTAGTTTGTTACCAATTAAGCCATTGCTTATGTGTTAGATGTAAATGGATGAAGATAGTGAAGTTTGAGTAACACATGTGGGTGTATTCTGTCAAAAAAAAACATCAAATCTGCCAAAACAACATTGTATTTTAATGTATATTTGAAAACTAAGCATTGTAATTTGAATAAACCTTCCACGACAAGGCAGTTGAAAGCCAATGAAACTTGTGATAAAATACTAAAATTAGAAATAAAAGGCCAGTAATCAAATAATTTTTTATGCCTTAATCATCATAGGCAACAAATTTAAAAAGAGCAAAAAACCAACAATCATCCAGTGATTCTATCATTTTGTATGAAACTTCTAACCAAGTACCTGCCAATGCCTTAATCGCCATCAAACTCTTTTATGCTACATGTATAATATTCTATATTCCTAAAAGGGAAAATGTTGCCATGAGCAAATATTCTATGCAATATACACAAAAACCGCATTATCAATTTCTCATTGTCATAAACACGCAACCTTTCAAACTTACATATAAGGTTATAAACTGAATCTTAAAATTTATGCTTTCTTCTTTGACCTGTTTCAAATCATTTTGAAACTAAAAAAACTTTATACATTAAAAGCTACATTAACGATTAATTCCACAAAAATAGTTACATTTCATTGTGAATGATCTCCACTAAACTTCAATAGCATCATCACGGTTCTTAGGTGGTAGATTCAAGCTAGAAACTATAGATGAAAATGCAACCTACTTTGATAGAAGGAAAAAAAATATGATTACAAACTTCTCCGGGTTGGTTGGTCATTGTAGCTTCCTTCCTCCAAAATCTGTGCATTTAGTCTCACAACCATTTTCTACATTTAGCTTCATTGTTATTAATTAAGAAAAAAAAAAATCCTCTTTTAGACATTTTAACAAACAGGTAGAAGGCTTTCATCCAGATGGTAAAAAGTAGAAAACTCAAATATGATGTAAAAACATATTAAATACATTATATAACCAAGAAAAGTGTTTTCATCAGGTCAAGCGGTGTATGATAATATTTGACATACTTGGAGAACAAACCCTGATCTTCCCAAAAAAATCTAATGCATATGTTGTGATATATTATCAACTAAAAACCAGGACAATGTAAATGATAGCACATTAGGAAATTAAAAGATGAGCGTAAATGGTTATTGAAAAATACCTCACCCTTCTTGCCTCTGAAAACATCTTGTATGAACCACATATTAGCAATCTCCAACCGGATAAAGTCGCAATAACGAACTGAAATAAACATAATCATAGTCACAACCATTCAGTCTCAATTTACAAATGAGTATGTGTTGCACAAAAATTACACATATTTATATCAAATGACCAATATTGGGGTTTAAAATTCTCCAAAAATCAAAAGCACTAGATTCAATCCCAAAAAGAATTAGCTACAGTTGGTAAAAAATCACCAAATTAAACGTAGCTTTGGGGTCATTGAGAAAACAAAGTACAATTAGTCAAACTATAAAGAACACATAGAGAGAGATACCTTTTTTGTATGAAATCCATCCATGAGGATTCGGAGCAGGAGATTGACGCTCTAACCTGATAACACGGATCAAACGCCCTACAAGGATTATATGAAGAAGGTGTCTCGTATCTTCTTTCTCTGCTATAAATCAAAGAAAATAGTCAATAATCAACCAAAGGAGAGGAAAGCATAAAGAAAAACAAACTAACATTTGCAATAGGTCATTGTTGAGGCAAAGTGACCTTCAAGAGGTTCGTTCTTTGGTCTCTGATCCATGACCCTAATTAGAAAATCCTTCCACATACAACCATAAATGTCGAACTTGGACATAATTGACGAAGGAAGCAATTGAAGCATTTACAATCGATCGAAGCCTTATATAGGCGGGATAGTTAACGGAAAGTTGATTGATTCCTGAAAATCATGAATCATGTGGTGCGGTTGAAGAAACCGATTATAGAGAGAAGTCGTGGTTGGATGCCTGAAGAATGAGGAGTTGCTAACCGCATTCGATTGTGGGTTGTGCAGTTTCATCGCCGACGGTTGTGGGAGCCAAGAAGAAACCGAATGACGGAAGGTTGTGGAAGGATACAACCGCTTACTGTGAACGTGAGGAGAAGGGGGGAGGGTCGTCGAAAACCGATTGCTGCAACCGTAAATATTGAGTTTAAACGGTTGAGATTAAAAGTTCGATGAGTTTGAAGGGCTGTGATTAGGGACGACGGTTTTCCACTCACCGTCGTCCATAGTATTAATAATATACTATTTCAAAACCAACTCATTTTAATATATACTATAATTATAGAGTATTTATTTATTTATTGTGGACTTTAGATTTTTCCAGAAAAAAGAAAAAGGACGAAAAGGTCCAACACATCATTTCATTGCTTGATTTATGTCAAGTGCGGGCCCAACACGCGTGATTATGTTTTTTATTTAAGTCTCTTTTGTTCAACTTTGACCTTAAATAATTTACTTTTTGTTATATAATTTTTTATGCAAGATATATGAATGAATTGACTTTTAAATGTATTTTTCATTGTTATAAGTTTCATCAAAAATTATATAACACAAAAAAAGTTATTTATGGTCAACGTTGACATGGAAAGACTTCAAAAGTCAAACATGAACAATAATTTTGGGACGGAGGGAGTATATGATTTTTGTAGGGAAAAACTCAAAAAAACCCTATGTATTATACTCTAATGTTTAAAAAAACCATATATAATTTATATGTATGTATTAACCATTATGATAAAACCGTTTAAAATACCTACTTTGTCCGGTAACAGGTTACACGTTCTCAGTAGATCTGTAAAAAAACCCCTTTAGCCCAAAACTTCTTCAATTTTGATTTTGATTTATGTTTCAATTTTGTTTTCAATTTGGTTCTTAGGTTTCACATGTGATGTTTCGAGCAGGTGAAGGTGGTTAACCGGTTGTAGGTTTCATGGTGATGGTTGAAGGTGATTATCGGAGGTGTTTCTCGCAGTCGTGGTCTCGATGGTTCTTGGAAGATAGTTGGGTTCTCAGTTTTTTCGGATTTAAGCAGAAGTAGCAATAGGTAATGGTGGTTCTCGGGTTTAATAAAAAAACGAGATTTTTTTTGTTCTATTGCAGGTTCTCGATGGGGACGATGAACAATGTCCTTGATTCTTCTTCTTTCAATCTCGATGGTGGATGCTGGAAATTGAAAAACGAAGCAGCAGATGGCATAAGGTCTCGATAGTGCCGATTGAAGACACAAAAAAACAAAAACAATTTTTTTTCTTCTTTCCTTCTTGTTTACTCGACAGCGCCAACAAAAAAAACGATTTTGTGATTTGGTTCTGATTTTCAGTAGCAGCAACACACAAAAAGAAATTCTCAGAATTCTTTTATTCTTTTTCTTGTTCTGTTTTCTGATTCATCTTTCTTCTTTCTGTTTGGTTTTTTTCCGGTTTGTGTTGCAGGTTTGAGAGGTTTGAGATGAAGGAGACGATGAACAGTGGGCTCTGCGAGGGTGGTGGTCTCCGGTTCTGTGATTTTTTTTTCTTCTTTTCTTTCTTTTTCACCCGAAACAAAAAAGGAAAACAAATATCTTTCTTTTATTTGGTTCTCGGCAAAACAGAATGGAGGAGGTGAGCTAGGTTTCGGTTAATGGTGGTTCATGGTTGGGTAGCAGTCGGTGATCTCGGAGGTGGGAGTGAACCGAAAAACAAAGCAACAGAGACAACAAGGTGGTGGTGTTCGGCAATTCAAGAGGTCTTGATGAAGAGGATGATGAATAATGGTTAATTCATACAAAAGTTGTGTTACTGGTAGCTTTGGGCTAACCGGTCACAAAGATTGAAAACAATCAAAGTTAGAAATCATAATGGTTAATGTCTAAAAAAAAATTATATAGGGTTTTTTTTAAGCATTGGGGTACAATACATAGGGTTTTTTCTGATTTTTTCCTTTTTGTATTATATAATAATCATTTTTTCCGATTTTATTTCTATATAACCAATCACCAACTATCTGGTGATCTATTAGATGAGATATTGGTCTTTTATTTAGGAGGTTCAACGGTATCTTAGCATATCACCTAAGGGACGAACCCTCTCTCCACATATCCTTGCAAAGTCGGAAGTCACGGTGGACGATCAAGAACCGAATAAGCATCTTATGATATTTAATCTGGTTTCCATTATATGAGAGAGAGAGAGAGAGAGTGTGTGTGTGTGTGTGCGTGACAGATCTAAGTGAACTATGAACTCATACAAATTATTTACGAGATATGTACTTCGGGTACGCTTATCCAGGTTACCCCCAAACCAATATGATTTGTGTCTTTCACAACTTCTAGTTAAACGAGTCGCGATCCTCCTAGTTATCTTATTCGGTCACATCTAACCCTTCGTTGTCACACCCCTGGCGTCGACGGAAACGCTGAGGTGTGAGACGTAAATCAGTTATCACAGTTATTGAACATACATTGAACAATACAAACATAACCTTCTATTATTACCGAAACAAAAATTTACATTGACAATGACTATTTCTAAATCACAATACACATCTAACAGATCGACGTTTACAAAGGTATGATACACTAACGGAAAGTCTTCTATGCGAACACTTCCGACCTGCTAATAAACCTAAGAATACATGCATTAAGATACGTTAACAAATTGTTGGTGAGTTCTACAGGTTTTGACATAAAGTATTTTTATAACCAAAAATGTTTTATAAAATTTATCTAGGGGTGAGCAAAACCGAACCCGAAAACCCAAAAAACCGAAAAACGGAAACCAAACCCTAACCGTCGGGTTTGGGTTTTAATTTCTTAAAACCGAAATTTGGGTTTGGGTTCGGCTTGTAAATATTAGAAACCGAGCAAAACCGAATCGAACCGAATTTTATAAAAATATACTACCTCCGTCCCATATTTATTGTCCACTTTTGACTTTTGAAGTCTTTATTCTTCAACTTTAACTTTAAATATTTTTACTTGTGTTATATATTATTTGATGAAACTTATAACAATGAAAAAACATTTGAAACACAATCCATTTATATATTTTGTATCAAGTATTATATATCAAAAACAAAAATATTTAAGGTCAAAGTTGAAGAATAACGACTTCAAAAGTCAAAATTGGACAATAAATATGGGACATATGGAGTAAGATATGTTCCGTGTGTGTATATATATATATATATATATATATATATATATATATATATATATATACACGCTAATGAAGAGAACTTTCACCCTTTTCATCATTTATATATGAAAGTTTCCAAGTCTCACCAAGTAAGTTTGTGATTTGGTTTGGGTTTCCAACCGAATCCACCCCGTTAAAAACCGAGAACCCGAACCCAACAGTTTGGGTATTGGGTTCGGTTTTAAAACTTTAAAAACTGATAGTATCGGTTTGGGTTCGGGTTTATGTCAAAACGAACCATGCTCAACCCTAAATTTATCTGATGACCTAACTTTTATAAATACATACATTTCTATCAAAATTATATAAAAATAAATGGGTTATAAAAGTGTATTTAGACTCATTTAGAAATATCGTATGTTCAAATCCGAAAACACAAAATTTGGTGAATATATAAGTAAATCAAACTTATATAAAATTTTGACGATTGTCATGACCAAAATTCATTTTTATATAAAGATTTTGAATACCAAATCATATAAAAATAAAACCTGTCACCCTTTGTGAAAACATAAAATAACAACTTTACTCTTGAAATTTCGTACAAACAATTTTATAGTTTATATGTAAAGCTTATAGATCTTGAGTTTATAAAACTTATAAGGTCATGTCATGGTAGTTATTAAATATTAACTTACTTAATTTGGGAACCGACATTTAACAGTGGGGCAAACTCCTCTCACATAAACGTAAAATTTTCGTACAAAAACAAAGGGGTTTATATAAATAACTTATTAAATGAATGTTAATAAACCTCGATCAGTCGTATCATGATGTTAATTAAGTGTTATATAATTTAAATTTTGGTATTGATACTTGTCATTTTGAGTCGCAACTATTCCACTACATATAATCTCTTTCAACTATGGTAAGAGAACAAAAATCGTGTATGAATCCTAATCCAATTTCATACAGTACATTCCACGGGGTCTATAATGAGCTCATAACTGACACTGTGACACGACACCTCTGCACTAACACAAGAGTGGACATACTAACAATTCTACACCAACGCTTGATCAACAGCGTGGAGTAAATAAATAAATAAAAATAGAAACGTCAATGCCAAATTCAACTCGTCAAATGATGGTTGTAGCTAACAACGAATGAGCGGGATTTCGACCCGTATATATCATTGTTAGTCGATTCTACACCTGATGTTTCTCGCTCCTTACGAATTAACGGTTATGTAGCAGAGGGTTTTACTAAGATTTGTGGTCACATATAGCTAAGGAAATGATCCTAGCTCATATGGATTTTAGAAATAAACATAGCTCATATAGGAAACCCGGGTGTATTCGATCCTAACAATGTGTCTAGGCATTCTAATCCTAAACTTTCCGTTATAAGATTTTTGGAATACTTGTAATTTGATTGTTTAGGGGTAATCTTTAATTGAAGTCTTTTAGTATTTGAGATTCCTAAGACTTAGTGGATTTCCAAATTTCTAATGTCTTTTATGACAAAATTTGGACAGCATAACAGTTGCTTTTATAATATTTTCCAGGTTTCAAATAACGTGAGACCAACAATTCTCATAATATTCGATAAGTTGCATAATTGATACGTTACGTAAGTTCTTAGAATACGATTCTTAAAATATGAAAATCAATGATGCTATCATATATGACAAATTCACAATTCAGTAAAAAAGATTTATATTTTTATAATAATTATAAAAATATATTAAAATCATTTTTCGGCTCATTTTTACATAATGGCAAAGAGTTTAATAATAATAATTAATTTTTGAGTATTTTCAACTAGCGATTTGTAACACCCAGTTTCGAATCGTTTCATTATTTGGGGTCGTGACCCGAAGGTCAGTTATCATAAGGCTTCGAGCCTTGAGGAAAGAGAGATTCGGACCCCTTTTTGGATGTGGGTATTATAGATTAGGTGATCCGGAAGTTCGGTTAGTGTTTTGGAGCCCAATGGTATATCGGTAATATGTCAGTTCGAGCCTTTATACATTTTGGATTGTAATTCGAAAAGCTTTAAGGCAAGGGTGAGTCGATATTAGTGTAGAGCTCCTTATTACCTTTCCTTGAATTTAAAGAACGTCGAAATCGGACATAGAACGAAGAAGTTATGGCCTCTAAAAGTTTGGTAGTTTAAGAGATAAGCCTAATACATTGGGCGTACAAGGAAGTACGATGGGCGTACTAGGCAGAAGAATCGTGGGCAACTTGTGGAGTACATTGGGCGTACTGAGAGTACGCGGGGCATACTCCAGCCAGATGAAAAACCTAATTTTTAGGGTCTTTTCCCTATTTAAACAACTTATATCACCTTGGGTCATCTTATTGAGCAACCTCTATCACCCTAAACCCTAATCTCGACCCTTAGTCACCTCCTTGGTGATTTTGAGCTCTTGTGAAGGATCTTAGTGTCTTTTTGTGCATTTTGAAGAGATAGAATGTTATTGAAGATTCATCTATTAATGTGAAGCTTAGAGATCCATATTCATCACCATCATTAGTGGGTCAGTAAGGGGCTGTATCATAGGAAACATTTGGGGTTGTCGGAATTGCTGAGATTTTTGGGAGTGTTCATCTGGTCTTCAAGTGTTGTGCGGTCTTTGGGTTTGGCTAGTAATCGAACAATAGCATTGGTAAGTGCAGGTTGTCAATGGTTCAATCATAAGGGGTAAGATGGATTAGGAATCTTTTAATTTGGTGTGCTGGGAGAGCTTCGACAAATTCAAGTGGGGGAGAATTGTTCAGATTTTCGGAAGCCAAATCAGGCGTGAACTTGCAAATTTCCAATTTTGTAAATATGTAAAACCTAGGGTCCAAAGTGGTTAGTAAGCCGATAATATTCAAATCATCTTAAAAACATAAAATAAAATTGTTAGTAATCTACGATCTAGACTTTATATATATATATATATATATATATATATATATATATATATATATATATATATATATATATATATATAAATTAACATTATAAATATATTAAAAATCAATACATTTTAGTTATCATCGTACAACGAATGAGAAGGCAAACGGACAACAAGTTGCGCCGCTAAGCCTTTTGGTATGATAAAGACAATTCTTTTGAAGACTATCCATAGGTTTTAGAGGATATAACATTGCTGTGCATCATCTGTTGTACTTTACTAAGAAACTTCGCTGCATCCGCTGCAAGGAAACCAAAGATATTAAATGCAAATATGAACACGTGTTGATTTTCCATACACGGTTTCTCATATTATGACAAACTCTCATACTTAGATTATTTTATTTTTTAATCAATATAAAACAAGTTGTCACAAACTAAAAATACACATTTTAGCATTTGAATTTGAATATAAGTGATAAAAAAATATGAATATATATATATATATATATATATATATATATATATATATATATATACAACAATAATTACTTATTGTTCAATTAATTTCTAGAACATATGAAAAATTTCCTCCTTTAACACCCGTTCAAGAGTCTTGCGGACTACTTTTCTATATATCAATTCAAAATGACAGTTTTGCCCATATGCAGGTTTTTAATTTTTTGATCAGTTCCCTTTTATTCTCTGGGTTAGAGGTGAAGCCACATATTCTATCAACTTTTTTATAAAATATTTTTTTAAAGGAAATTAACTGATCTAACAATTTTATATTTTAATGAATAAGGTCTTCAAAGAAAATAACCATTTTTTTTTAGTTTTTGAAAAATAACCACGCTGTTTGGAATGCTCTCATTCCGGAGTACTTTTCATATTCCGAATTTTTTTTTTTTTATAATTTTCAAAGATTCATTTTTTTTGGGATTCTGAATGATACATTTACGAATGTTTTTCAATAAAATGTCTAATTTTATGTACTAATATCGTATGTAATTCACATTATTATGTTTGTTTACCTTTTTATTAAGTTTAAGTAGAAAACAATTTTTTTTTTGAAACTCTGAAATTGTTCTTTGGAATTCGGACTTGTTTCTTGAAATTCTGAAGTTTTTTTTTCTTTTTTCTTCCGAAATTCGAATTTTAGTTCGGAATCTGGAATGCCGTAAAAAAAAGTTTTTTTTCACAAAGTTGTCATTTTTCTAAAAACAATTGGTTTCTTCCAATACACATTAAATGGTTAGATTACTGAATTTTCTTTTTTTAAATTCGAAATAACATTTGGCGATATATTTTTTCGATAAATAAAGACAACTATTAAGACATAATAAATCATAACAACCTAAATACAAAGATATGATGGACGCAAAAATGTCCAGTAAAATTAGATGCTCTGGAAGAGCCCTGGAAAATGAAGTGAACACAAACATAAGACTTGTATAAACCGTCATCCACGCCCATCTTCGCAGCTTACATCTCCTCTATATAATTCATATTTGCGTACGATTCCGTTGTAGAAAGTCTATTTGATTTGGGTAAGCCACCACTCCCCATAACGCGTCTTTTACAAATTGATCGGAGTAATTGATCCATCGGTGTCGTCAAAGATGGAGAACAAGAAAGAAGAACCGGTGATGGGGATCCCCTACAATTCCAATTACCAACATCCTCCTGTTTACGCTCCTCCACAACAGCAATACTATGTCGGAAATAACCCCAATTACCAACCTCCTCCACAACAGCAATACTATGTCGGAAATAATCAATATCAATCCGGCCAGATCCCTCCCAACGCCGTCGTCGGTGATCCCAAAGGTGTGCCTCTTCAGCAGACGATTTATAGAGACACTCCCGCTCCCATTAACTGCGCCTTCTGTGGCAGCTCCGGTCTCACCAGCGTCAGGTATTCATATCGATTCCTTACCCTTTTAGGGCGTTTCAGGGCTTTACAAGATGCAATCACTAAATAGAGAACAAACGTAAAAATTGATCTGTCCCTCAATTGTTGGTCCTTAGATAAGATGAATCTGTATTGTAATTCGATTTTCTGTTATACAGAATGGTCTGAGTTTCATGATTCATGTGGAGGACTTGAGATTTTTATGTTGTTTTGCTTGTGAACGAGATCTTATGCCTTCATCAATCACTCACTGAAGGTTCCTGTTTAATTTTGGTAATGGAACCAACTTTTCTCCGTTGAGGAAGCTATTTGACTCTGTAAATCTCTGATTGATAACTAGAAAAATCAAATATGTATATGTAACACTTGAGGAAAATCAGTATGTTAAGTGATAAAACATTAAAACTTCTAAAATACCTACCATCAACAGTGGGGTTACTAGTTAATGTGACTAATCATGTTAATGAAAGGCTGTTGCACGTATGTATTGAATTAAAAGCTGTTGGGCTATAGGAAATTCGAGTTTGTCATTTTCTTAGAGAAATGGCTCCTACATATAGATTCCAACATATAGTCATAATATACATTGCAACATAAATTCACATATGCCATATACATATACATTGCAACATAAATATATTGCCACATGGATGTACATATATAGATTTAGATCCATATAAATATACATTCTAGCATGAAAATACCATATACTGTGCAGCTTATATATAGATTCCATTTGCTTTATTTGATGTTCGTTTTTCTTGTGGATTAAAAATGTGAACCTGATGTTATAAATTGTGTTGTGTATAGTTTTATCCTGATTAGTCAGTTGTAATGTTTTCTGTAATAATGTTTTATAGATCAAAGATAAGTCTGGCTGCTTTTGTTGGTTGTGTGACACCATTCATGCTTGGAGTATGCTTTCTTTGTCCATCAATGGATTGCCTTTGGCACAAGTATCATTATTGCCCTCATTGCAATGAGAAGGTATACAATCCTTTTGCTCAATCATTCATTTTTTTTTTAAATTTATAAAACATAATATAATCAATGTTTTTGATGTAGCTTGCTGATTTTGAGAAGAATGATGCATGTTTGGTGATGGATCCTCCAAGTTGGTATCAACCAAGTTTTGCGTTGCCTGCATAATCATGAACTATTATAAGCTTACAATCTTGTCATGTCTTTGCATTCTTTTATGTTGAATGTTTTTTTTTCTGTATAAAAGTCCGAGTGAATCTTACATACTTATAAAGCTTGCATTTTCCTTTGAATGTCATGCATTTGAAACCCCCCACAATAATTTGCTAAAACCTCATGCATTTGAAACCCCCAAACCTTTTCACCTTCTTAATAATTAATCACACATAATCAATGGTAATTCATATCAGATAATAATTTGCTAAAACCTCATGCATTTGTATGGTATTAGAACATGTTTGAGTTTTTGGGTTTTAGACTTTAGTAAATGGGTAATCCGTTTGATACGTTGGATTTGAAGCTATCTTATTCGAATTACCCAAAACAAGAGATAAATTAATAATATATGCTCATGCATGTTTTGTACAAGCCCCAATCAAAATACAATATATCATGATCATACAATTAAGTGTGTCTTTTATTCCATTTTGGCTTTATAACAAAAGTTTGTTTACGTGGCGAAAAAAGAAAACTTGAAGATGAATATTTAGGTTGGATGTTTATATAAGATTTGTTTAAATATATAATATAGATATAAATACACAAATGTGTGTCAAATACAGCCCATCACAAATTTAATGTTATAAACTACAATATAACTCAAAGTGGTTTTCCAAATATAATGTTTATACTATAATATAATATATTAGAAAAATACCATATAGTAGACGAATCCCACATGTTGTGCAGAAATTTAGTTGCATAGATAATATATTATAATTATATTTCATTTAAAATATGTTAGGGTCATTTGGTTATTACATTGTTGTATTAGGCACTATAGTCTCATATATTTTGAATGACTCTTACAAAAATAATGTCCGTAATTTGAATATAACGTAATATCTTATGATGTTTATTGAATGATATTATGTTCGATTGAGCACTTGGTAATTGGAATCAACTTTATTATAGTTAAAAATTTTGGCTCCGTTTTTTCTTTTTCATTAGTTCTAGAAAATGATTTTTTATATTAACTTAAAATATGTCACTATCTTAAAAAAGATTGAGAATGAGATTTTTTATATTTACTTAAAATACGGCACCATTTTCTATTCAATAGTAAAACTAACAAAAGTCGTTAAATATGTATTTTTATGAGGTTCAACATAAATAGACGACCACAAATGAGAATTCATATCTAATCAATTATCAATTAATTACATTAGATACTAATGTGTACATAAAAATTACATTTAAAATTTTAAACTAATAGTAAAAGATTTTCATTATTTATTATGATAAAAAATCTGTAAATCAAAAAATATACATGCTATTTAATCGCATACAAGTTTTATGTATGACTTATTCACAATATATTAAACCATATATAATCATATTAAACTACATAATTATCCCACTGCGCAACGCGCTGACATTCGCCTAGTTTCAAGTATACGTAACATAAAAAATGTGATATGGGTAAACCTTGTGAAGGTGGATCATGCAAAGATTGAACGAAGTTGGTGTTATTAGTACTTGCATTTGTATTGATTTCTCCATTTCTATTTCTTTAACTGAAAAATGCGACTTTTTAATTTGAAATTGATTATCAACTAAATGCTTAAAAAAATTATGTAACAAATAAATTTAAAAAAAAATCAATAATTACTAATTTGTAACAGCGATCAATAAATATGACTAAAAACAATGACAAAAAACGATCAATATAAAGGAACTGAAAACATGATATAAAAGAAAATGCTAATTGTAATTAATTTTGGTTTTAATATATATATATATATATATATATATATATATATATATATATATATATATATATATATATACTAATGATTTAGTATTGTTTTAGATCAATTAATTATCTAAAATATTTATTCTATTTTTTCTAATATCCTTTTACAATTAAAAGTTTTATTTTTTAGTTTGCATCTTTCCTTTTTCTATTAGAAGTTTTCAACTTTAGTTTCCATTTATATGACAAGTACCGGTTGAACTGGTAGCTGATATTGACCATGCATTTGTATTTTTTTTTTGTTTGCTTAGGCTGGAGGGAGTGGTGCCACCGAAACCGCACTCCCTCCCCCGCCACATAAGCCCCACGTCTTTTAAGTTTTTAGGATTATTTTAATGTCATGTGTGTGTTTTTCTTTCTTTCTTTTTTTGTGTAATGCGATGTAATGTTTTTTGAATTTTTAATGTAATGTTTTTTTTAATTTTCAAGTAATGAAAAATTATGTTTTTTTTTATTAAAAAAGTTATTATTATTATTATTTTGTTTTTTTAGCTATTTTAATTAAAACTTCTTTTTTAATAAAAAAAACATAATTTTTCATTACTTGAAAATTAAAAAAAACATTACATTAAAAATTCAAAAAACATTACATCGCATTACAAAAAAAAAAAAAAAAAAAAGAAAACCACACACATGACATTAAAATAATCCTAAAAATTTTAAAAACACAAATAAAATAACTAAAGCAAACTACATAAAGTCGTTATCCGAGAACTCGTCTTCGGAGTCATCCGGTGGATCCAAATTAAGGTTAATGTTTTGAACCCCATAAATGTGTTCCACCACGTCATTGCGAAGATTGTGAAATGTTTCAATGCAACGTATCTCTGCTCTCCTGTTCATATACTCTTCGCCACCAATTTCTATTGGTTGTGTCTCTGGTATGGTTTCTTTCTCGTCAAACGCACATATCACTCTTCCTTCGTCTTCAATAATTATGTTATGCAATATGAGACATGTATACATGATTTCTTGAAGTTTTTCCTCGCCTAAATGAACTGCTGGTTTTTTCAATATGAACCACCGTTTCTTCAGAGCTCCAAAAGCACGCTCAACATCCTTCCTAGCTCTTTCTTGAGCTCTCTTGAATTTTTTTCGTCTAGAACCATGTGGACACGTAAACGATTTAACAAAAACAACATATTCATGATAGATTCCATCGACCAGATAATAACCATACTTATATGGTGTTCCACGCACTTCAAAAGAAGAATCTGGTGCAGATCCATCGTATATGTTGTTAAATATAGGTGAACGATTAAGAACGTTGATATCGTTAATCGAACCAGGAGAACCAAAAAAAGCATGCCAAATCCACAGATCTTGTGATGCAACTGCTTCAAGTATGACCATTGGGTGACCATGATCACCTCGGGTAAATTGCCCATGATATGACGTAGGGCAATTTTCCCATGCCCAATGGAGACAATCTAAGCTTCCTATCATTCCAGGAAACCCATGCACACTAGCATGATGAGCTTGCAATTGCAAGATGTCATTACATGTAGGCTTACGTAAATATTTTGGACCATAAAACCGAATTACAGTTTGGCAGAAAAAATGGAGACTGTCTCGTGCGATCCTAGCAGACATCCTAAAACTTTCGTCTAACGCATCAGGCGGAATGCCATATGCTAACTGACAAAGTGCGGCCGTGCATTTTTGTAAGGGAGTGAAACCGGGTGCACCTCTAGCATCGTAGCGTTGTTGAAAAAAACTGCACTCCCTCGTTACATCTTCAACTATACATTCGTATAAACCTTTGAACATTCTGAAGCGCCTACGAAAATAATACCCTTGATAAGTTGCATTCTCTTGAAAATAGTCTTGCACCAAACGTTGGTTGGCTTCTTCACGATTTCTATAAATATATCTTCGTGTTCTCCGTTGAGAACTTGCAGCTGCGTTATTGCATAAAGCATCGTATGTTTGTTCCGCCATTTGAGTACACGCAATAGCGGCATAAAAAATAGTCGGAAATTCTTCAGAAGATGTCATTTTTGACAGAGATTGGTGATTTTTTTTTAAAAAAGATTGAGAGAGAAGAGGTTGTATTATGGTTAAAAACAAATGAAGTGTATATGTATATATAGGAAAGAAAGGCAAAAAAAAAAGCGCAAAAGCATTCAACGGTCAAATATTAAACCAACCAATCACAAGTCACGATACTCTACAGCCGCAGTGCGGCCAAAACCGCACAAGACCGCAGTCTGGGGCGGTGTGTGCGGTCCAGGTGGCACAAACCGCTGTCCCAGGCCGCGACACCCTCTAGCCTTATGTGAATTAAATAAATAGTTATAGTTATGCGGATGTTTTTTTTTTTTTACTTTTAGTTTTTAACTATTATTGATATCGCTGTTGTTAATAAACACGAATCAACGACCAAAATTGTCAACCTTAGAAAGCAGGAAATAAAGAAACTGAAGCAACAAACAAAAGATTTGTACCGATTCACATGAGTTATTTTATTATAATTCTGATGTTTGATTTGTGACTAGTTAAGTCTATAACATACAAAAAACCATTTGATTAAATTTAAACTATTTTTTATAAATCAATAGCTATTTTTTATATAAAAAAACATGAATAAAAATTGCTAAATGAAGTTTTGCAATTCGTATTGGACCAACATTTATAAAGGAATTTCAGTTTTCTAAAAAGATTTAAAAATACATATAGTATTTAATTTGAAAGTGGCTTTAGGAGTTTAGGGCACCAAGGACCCAGATGCTTGCTTGGAGTCCAGCCCAAGTGAGTGACTGAATCATCTCTAGTAAAACAAATGAACTCAGTCTGAAGAGTGAAGATTGCCAGGGGATAGAGTGAGGGCAACGATCAACCACCTGCTATTTGCAGATCATCGCCCGATTCACCATTACAGGTACATGTTCTCCAACCTTGTTGATCTGTTTCACAGTTATCAGAAAATTTGAATGAGTATGCTGCGTATTTGTCAAAATTAGGTTTTCTCATATGTAGTACGTTGATCTCGTGATCTCCTAATGTAGTACTGAAGTTTTGTAGTACACTTCTTTACATCTTACTCTTCTCCTTGATCCAGTCGTCATATTTGTTAATTCATTGTCAAATGAAGGGCTATTGAGTTTCCAACGATTGCTAGGTTTTAATAGTAATTTGTAGTTTCATACGTTATGATCCACACCTTCACGTCTGGTGGAGGTCTGGTTGCTCCAACATCCAACTGCTACTTGCCCTAGACACTCCTCTCACCTCGTCAACTCTTCCAGGCGCCGGCTCCTCCCACCTCCGCCCAGCGCCGTCTCCGCCTTCTTCCTGCCTCTCCATCGCCTTCCTCTGCCACTCCTCCGCCAGCGGCTTCTTCTGGCCTCACCATTGCTTCCTTCTAAATTCTGTCTTGTTCTTCGTTTGTGCTCGTAATTGAATTGCATAGTTAAAAGTTATTGCCTCTTAACTGATTGCTTCTTGGTGTTGTTTTTTATTTGTTTAATCCATCTTGTGCCTGCTCGAATTTTATAATACAATACCATATCCTCTCTAATCATGAGTACGGATTATTGCATTATTTGCATATGTATATGGTTTGGTATTCAGTTTCAAATGTGCTTCATATGATAAAAGTTATCCCTTTCTTTAATAGGGTGGCATTTTACAAGACATGGTGTTAATTCTCTTGGCATCAAATAAAATGGCTTATTGATAATAGTAGCATTTATCTATTTACATTCCTGCACGTCATCTGTTTGACAAAATGCCATTTGCATTAATAATATTAATTAGGACAACGATACATTACTGATGGTATAGTATTTTTCTCCATTCATTGTTAATAAAGTACCTGTATATTTGTAAATACTTCTTCTTTACAATTTCTGAAAGATAAATTCTATCAAAAAGATAAATTCTTTACAATTTCTCCATTCATTGTATATAATGATGTTATATTTCTATCAAAAAGATAAATTCTATCTAGCACAAAAACAGAAGAGTAAAATAGTCATTTTCGTCATTTAGGATAGCCGAGGCATAATCAAACAACCCCTAATAGTTGATAATCAGTAAAAATGTTGGATGAATTGTTACAATTACCTTTTCTTACTTCAAAATTGAGGAAAATTGTTCTATATAAGAGTACATCCTGTGAAAAAATGGCGGATTTGAGTGTGCTACACTAAGAAAGCTACACAACAAAATGATTCGAAACGTATATGTCAACTTTTAATCTGCAAATAGGCTTAAATTTCCAAAATTTGAAGCAGACTACTTTTTATATGGAAGTAATATATTGTTGTAAACTGTAAAGTGTAAAGTGAAGTGTTTTTTTTTTTTATCTACAAATATCTTGGATATGCAGCAGCCATTACTCTAAGGAAATATGGCAACTATTAGAAATCTGAAAATCAAGACAGCAGCATGCAAACGCATTGTGAAGGAGCTACACTCTTATGAGAAAGAGGTTGAGAGGGAGGCAGCCAAGACAGCTAGCATGAAGGAGAAGGGTGCTGACCCTTATGATCTTAAACAACAGGTAAACTGTCTTTACAGTAACACAAATACACTATTCATTTCTTGCTAGTTTTTCTTGTTAATGTTTCTTCATTTAGTGAGATTGCAAGAAAGATGAATACATAAAGAGCTGTGAAAAAAAATGAGATTTATTCATTGATCAAAGAATTTTTCCCTTTTGATTTATTAAAACAGGAAAATGTGCTTGGTGAATCAAGGATGATGATTCCTGATTGTCGCAAACGCCTGGAGTCCTCACTAGCCGACTTAAAAGCAATATTGGTATTTTTTTTTTCTTTTTCGATTAAATGCAAGAAATAGCTATGTACTTTCAATATATTTGTGTTTTACAGCATCCTATAATAAAATTTAATGAAAGTGTATTGCTATTACTTGCATTTAACTTACCCATGTTCAACTTATTTTCTGGTTTCAGGCTGAGTTGGAGGAGTTGAAGCAAAAGGAAGGACCTGAAGTTGTTGAAGCTGAAAGCACAGTTGCTGATATTGAGAAGTTATTCCAAACAACAGAATCTTAGTATGTTGGCTCAATATAATTGAGTGTCTTTTATGCTTTTGGTGTCGAGAATTTGTCATATTTAAGGTTGGCATATTAAGACTTATTTTTATCGTATTTTAAATAAGTTTTTCATTAAAAATCTGGTTCTTGTGGTATGTGTTAGATATCATATTTACCGTTTTGATAATGGTATGTGTTAATGTGTTATTAGTTTTGTTCTTTGTAATTTACTTAGTTATTAATTTGTGTATTTGTCTCTCTCATATGCTATTATGTCTCACCAGAAAAGGTCTTGCATGTTATTCACATCAAAATAATATATTTATCATTTCATATCTTGATCATCGTACCACAATGTCTTCATTATTATGTTAACATTTCACTTGGGTTATTAAGTTTTGGCCTCACATTGTGCTTGGGCATCAAACACTTTCATTAGTGTTGCATAAAGTTTATAACTTGGCCCTAATGATGAAGGTCTAGCGGTTGAGATGCGGAATTCTATGAAGAAAGTCCAGGATTCTGAACTTGCCACACTTAAAATATTACTAGTTCTCTGTAATTTACTCTACATGGGGAGCCTTTGGTTTGACTCATAAGGACAATCCATATGATTTACCATTGTTTAAACTTTAAAGTTTATGACTTGGAAGTAAATTCATTGATTAGGGGGAGAGACACATTGGTTGATGAGAAAGCACGTAAATAGAACCGGAACCAGACCAAACCTGAACTGTGTACATGTATATTGTCAGACACCAGATTTTCAATTTATACCTAATGCTAGAATCGGTACTATCGGGATTGCTATATTACCAAAAAAACCGAACCCGAACCTGAACCAAAAGTTAAAAATGCACTTTTGATTTCTTTTAAAAATCAGATTCTCTCTCTATGAAGCACATGCATAAGTTTTTATTTGGACGACAGATTAGTTGGTTAGTATGTTAGTAAACTCCTTAGAATCTTCTTACCCATGTTCGAACCTGAAACTTCTGCTCCAAGAGGTATTACCCTATACCAACCAGGCTAGCCCCATTCGCTACATAAATAAGTTGATTGCACTAATATTTATAATAATTAAACTTTTTATCAGTTGTCAAAGGTGATGATATACACAGTTGAAAGTTGAAAGCTGGGGAAAATAACTTATATAATGCCTAAGGACAAGTAACTGTGAAACCAAGAAATTAACAATACGTTGATAATGACTTTACACATGAAATTACATTTCTCTTTATTTGGTTCTTGATTCTATAAACATACATTTTGACCAAAATGCATTTGGCGTAGCGGTATAAGGAGTCGACGGATTGATGAATGAGTGTCTCTCAGCTAAAGGTTCAAGGTTCAGGGTTTACGTCCTGTTATGGATGAACAGGGCTGACCCTAAGGGAGTTTAAAGTGTGCGACCGCATAAGGCCTGAGTTTTAGCTGTATTTTCTTATTTTATATTTTTATTAATAACATATTGAAAATTATATACAAAATGCATCTAGTTCAGTTGGTATAAGGACGTTGATTCCCATCTTGGACCTTTTTGTGTGTTTTATTTTTCCAAAACAAATGGTCAATGGCGCTGCTTTTGTGTATGCTTTTTTTCCTTAACAAACTATTCTTAAAATATAAATTTACTTGGATTTCTTTTACGATGCTTTTTTCCAACACATTGTATTTATAATATAAATTTAATTGACCTTCAATCCTAACTTCCTTTGTGAGCTTGCATTCAATAAAATAAAAAGTTATATAACAAGAAGAATTTTTAAGTTTTATTGGGTTTTCTTCCACAAGATGAAAAGTTAAATTTTACAGGAGTGTTTTAATAAAAATATTTGGTGAAAATTTAATAACAACATTATATGGGAATTTATGAAAAAAATCCAAGTCATCTAGAAGAGTAGGGTCGGCCCTGAGAAGGTGTGAGGTGTAGGTTTGTGTCATCAAGGGGGGCGAAACGTTTTTACATATTAGGAAATTTTCGTCAACAATCTACGCTAATCCGTTAGTTGGCTTGTGTCACTATTTCATTGCTAATTATATTCTTTGATTATTTGTAAATGAGTTTTTCTATTATAAATTATACATACTAATATAATTAACCTCGGTCTACTAGATGTCTAATCTTGTTGTAGTGTTAATGAATTTTGTTTGTATAAAACAAATTATATTTAAGGCCCATTTTTATCTTTTTAACATGGTCTTTAAAATCAATCATGGTTGTGTTGAAAAATATAGATTTAAAAGTAGATTAGATTAGTCATTAGTGGATACGTATAAACCGTTCAAAAGAAAAAAACTTCTTCCAAAGTTATTCCATGGCATGGCAATGGATTTGTATCATTTGACTTTAAAACAATTTGTTACCTATAGTTTTTCTTTTAAATTAAATTATTAGGTAAAAGCAAAATATAATAATTCTAAAATTCTAAAATTATTTTTCCCTCCTAATTTATATGCAAGAAAAACCTAAAAACCGTTTGAAATAACAACTTTCTTGTTCTTTCTTTTTCTCCAAAATCCGCAACAAAGCATTAAAGGTTCTTCACACTCGCAAACCCCCACCACTGCAGCCACATCGAGAAAATTCTTCGGTTTCATCTGTTCTACAATCTTCTGTGAGAAAATGAGTGATGCCTCTAGGGTTTTCAGAGAAGTGATGAATTTGAGAAAAGATCAAAGCATCGTAGGCATGAGTTTGCTGCCGGACGAGAAGAACATTCGCCACCTCACCGCAATCATCCCCGGCCCTGTCTCCTCCCCTTACGAGGGAGGAATGTTCCATGTCAACATTACTTTGCCCGGTCCGTCCCTCTTTCTATCTCTATCTCTACATATTTTTGTAATTTTACCTAGATTATTGCTTATTTGTCGATAAGTGTGTGTGTGTGTGCGCGCGTAATTGCGATTCTGTGTTAATTTCGTGTTTGATTTTATTCACTGCAAGTGCAGAAATCTGTCGATCAAACTTGATCTATAAAACAACCGACCTATTGAAGCTTGATTGAACGCCTGGATTTTGTAGTGGATAGAACCGTTATTGTTCTTTAGGACTTGATAAACTTATATGGTGACTTGTTGATACAGTCTCATTAATTGTGATCATAACTTCATCCGATACTGATTACAGTTGAATTGCTCTGTTGTATGTTTTAAGATTTGAAGGTTCCGTCGTGTGAAGCTAATCGTTTCTATAACTTCTTACGATAGATCTAACCCTAACCCTAACCCCAACCACATCTTACATTGTGTGTTTCTAGATTTGATTAACGTGTAATTATTCATTACTGTCACATCAGTGATTAGATTAACTTTGTGTGATTTTCTTACAGTTTCATTGATAGTGATCTTCAAGTTATTTAATCATAATACTTGCTTTTCTACAGTTCTCATAAATGTTCACTAACTGTAAACAATGCTTTCATTTTCCTTGATATTTTGCAGATGGCTATCCCTTTGCACCTCCTGTAATGAAGTTTACTACTAAAGTTTGGTAAGAACAATAAAACTTATTAACCATTACCCACAAGTTAACATACATTCTAAAGATGTAAACCATTTTTAATTCCTAGGCATCCAAATATCAGTAGCCAAACAGGAGCTATCTGTCTTGATATCCTACAGAACAACTGGAGTCCAGCTCTAAACCTCAAAACTGCTCTGCTTTCCTTACAAGCTCTGTTATCAGTCCCAGAACCCAATGATCCCCAAGATGCTGTTGTTGCTCAACAGGTTTCTACTCATTCCTCTTTTTCCTTTTCCTTTTCAAAATTTCAATTTTTCATCATACATGTTGTTTAACTTTCTTCAAATGCAGGCTCTCAATGATCATGCTACATTTGTTGCTACAGCTAAGCGTTGGACTGAGGAGTTTGCCAAGGGTTCATCTGCTGGTTTCAATGAGAAGGTATGCTTGTATGTTCAAATATATTTTGAGAAATGAAATAGTATTCATCAGAAAAGCTGTTGGATGCAGGTTCAGAAGCTTGTTGAAATGGGGTTCCCAGAAGCTTTAGTAAAGACAACATTGCAAGCTGTAGGTGGTGATGAAGACATGGCACTAGAAAGGCTGGCTCCAAAATAGAAGAACCATCTACTTGCTAACTACCTGTTAAACCAGATAAGCTCTTCTTTCTTTGTATAGTTGGGGATGGATGAATTGAAACTGGTTTAATCATTTTCAGTAATTGGAAATGTTGCTCTATACATACATGATACATATATTGACCCTTAAACTTTGCCTCTACTACATATATCACAAAAAAGAGTTGAATTCTATCAAGTGACATGTGTGCTGGTTTACTACCTTTATTTTGTAAAGGATTATAAAATCTATTTGTATTCTTAGTATTGACGCCACTAGATAATGCCCCTATCCCTCCAAAACTTTATATAGCTATTATACCTAACTTTGTAATAAAAAATCGATTTTAACATACTTCAAAACTTTGTTTTTGTAGATTCAATAAATTGAATCTTGACCTGCACGACCAAATTTATAATGCGCGCAATACACCATGTACGAAGAAATGCATTGGTTTAAAGTTGTGTTTTTAATTTTACAACGACGTTGGTATTATTAGACGCATTATCAAAGAAAATAGAAAACAATATATTTTTTGTAATTTAAAAATGGTTATTACGTGAGCTATAATTCTATATGTATCATGGTTGCTTTTACTATTTTTTATGAATGGTTGCTTTTACTTTTAATCTTTCAATGTAGTTTTGTAAGCCACAATTTCTCTTTTTTTACAAACCAAAAGGTATCTTAGTGTATGTGAATTTGTATGGTTGTTTGTTTGTAAAATAAACAAAATTCGTCCGAGATTATACCAATCAACTTTCAAAGTACAATAGTTACGTTTATTCTTTCAGTGTACTTTCAATTTGTCTCATTTAAACAAAAATTAAAGTGTAATAATCATGGATGCAAAAAGTACTACTCTCAGACAACTATGCTTTTTTACTATTTACCATGGTTGCAAAAATCGATCTAGGCGGCCGATTAATCGGCGCCTAGACGCTTGGCGGCCTCCAACCGCCGACGATTAATCAGCGCCTAGACGCTTGTAGTTTTAATTTTCTGTTATCATATTTGTTTTGGTTGTTTGGAATAAGATCAATGGTATTTTCATTATTTGGTTATACGGGGTGTAAAACACCCTTCATGGTAATGACTCAAATTTTTGTAATTCAAGCATTTTGGTATAGCCTCCTTTGCATAATGTATTTATGTTTAAAAATAACAATTCGCTTGTAAGCTTGTTGTAATAACAGATATAAAGTCCATACTTGGGTTTTTATGTGATTATAGACTTGGGCTTGAAATTTCATCTTTGTAGTATGTATTTGAATTGTTCTTATTTACTTATATTTTTATGATTAATGTTATATTTATTAATTTTTTTTTATAATTACTGGTCCCCGATTAATCCCCGCCTAACCGATTAATCCTTGACCCCAGTCCACCGATTAGCCTACGTCGAGCGATTTCTACAACCTTGCTATTTACATTATTTTAATTTGTTAACAGTGTAATACACGGGTTATAACATAATATTATTAATCTTAGCATTTTAAAAAAGAGCAAACCCCCGTTTAGGAATCTTGCTCGTAAATTGTATTATTGAGTCCAAGTGTCCAACGTTTATGAAACATAGTTGTTTGCCTCTTATTGTTAAAAAAAAATGGACTTAAATTCTATACAAATTCTCATCTAGAAATAGATTAACTTGTAGAAAACATGGAATTTGACTTTATTTTGATCAAAATCTGGATATAATCGTGTATTCATGTATCATAACAAGCTCTGTAACAATTAAGCAGATATGTAACAAAACTCACTCTCACTCTTGTAAATCTAAACTAATGCAACCAACCAAATTCACTCTTGTGAATCTTGAATTAAGCAGATCTGTAACAAGCTCTCTTAGTTGCACGAACAATATCCTCAATCTGCACATTCAACCATTTAAAACCAACATAATCATTAATTCCTCCCTCTCTCAACATAATCACTCTTGTGTGTGTGTATATATATATATATATACACACACACACACACACACAGAGAGGAATGAATAAAAAAGTGACCTGAGGAAAAGCCAATCTCTCAAGATTAGCAGCATAAGGTGTTGGAACATCAGCCCCAGCAATCCTCTCCACAGGTGCATCAAGATAAACAAAGCTATCCTCAACAACAGTTGCACTACACAAACACAAACACAAACACAAACAAAATAAACAATTATATAATAATAAATAATCATTTTTTTTAACTAGTTTATTAATTAAGTAATACCATATTTCAGCACCAACACCATGTTGACGAAACCCTTCCTCAACAGTAACAAGCCTGTTGGTTTTCCTGACTGAATCATTGATTGTGTCTCTATCAAGTGGCCTTATACACCTCAGATTTATTACCTCCGCATTTATTCCATCTTTTTCAAGTATTTCAGCAGCCTAATAGTATTTGTTTTTTAAAAAAAAAAATTTAAAATACCCTCAAGAGAAATAACACGTGTCCGAATTGAGATGAGGCATACCTTTAAAGCAAAGCCCACCATCTTAGAGTAAGCTGTGATTGTAACATCTTTCCCTTCTCTTTCAATCTATCAAAAAAAAAAAGAGGTAACTAATGGAAATGAAATAGAATGGTGGAAATTTAAATACTATCTCTATCAATCACCTTGGCTTTTCCTATTGGAAGGCAGAAGTTTGGATCAAGGACTTCAGGAGAAACTGGGAAGGACTCACCATATCTATAGAATATACCAAAAATGTCAATAATTAGAAAATATAAAGAAAAAAAAAACACCCTTTACTCACAATATTTCGTTTTCAAGGAAAACAACAGGATCAGGGTCTCTAATTGCAGCTTTTAAAAGTCCACGGGCATCTTCAGAGGAGTATGGTACAATAACTTTTAAACCAGGAACTGCACCATACCATGCACCATAACACTGCATTTAATTTACATTGTCTTGTGACTTGTGACTTGTGATTAAAACAACATAAAATTCTTAATTGCTTTATAAAAAACAACAGAAAAGAGAGAGAGAGAGGAAGTAGAAGAATCTTACTTGAGAATGTTGGGCACCAACACCAGCAGCAGCACCATTTGGGCCTCTAAAAACAATGGGCACATTAATTTGACCACCAGACATGTAGTTTGACTTTGCTGCAGAGTTGATGATATGATCAATTGCCTGCAAAATGTTTAAAGATTGATATATCAGATTACATCTTTGAATTCAACAACAAGAATATAATAAGGGATCTAAATTGTAACCTGCATGGAGAAGTTGAATGTCATGAACTCTATAACAGGCTTCAAACCATGATATGCAGCACCAACAGCAAGGCCTGTGAAGCCAGCCTGAATATATACATGGGAGGGAAACTATGTTTCATGAGGTTGTTTTAACTTTTAAGTACAGAAGATAACAACAGATTGATGAAAATGAAAAGAAGAAGAAGAAGAAGAACTAATTAATTAACCTCTGTGATAGGTGTGTCAACAACTCTCTCAGGCCCATACTTGTGTAACAATCCTTTTGTAATCTATCTAAGCATAAACAAATCCAATATTATGAGACCAAAACACACACAAACTTGATAGATCAAGTGTAATGCTTTTGAAATTCTAACCTTGTATGCACCCTGGTATTCTCCAACCTGCACATCACAAACAAGATGAGGCTTATAGCAAAAGACTCTCTGGATATATAATGATAAACACAGTACTAGCTAGTTACCTCTTCACCCATGATAAAGACACTGGAATCAGCAGCCATTTCCTCATCAAGAGCAGAGTTCAGAGCATCTCTTACTGTCATCTGTAAAAATATGAAGTTAAATCTAGATATACCAGTTTCTCTAAAACCTAATTTCAGCACTATGAAAAGGTCTACTAGTGTTTAAATCCCCTTTTGGTTCAATATGATTGATATGTAAAATCAGAAGAATCCATATTACATCTTTGGTTGCAGACGAGAAATGTCTCATGGCTGATGCGATAGGGCTTAATCTCTGCATGTAATCCCCAAATACCTGAAAGTACGGATAAGAAGTTAACAGAGCTATGGAAATGTTATCAAACACTCGCAGCACTTTCGTATTATAAAACGAAAGTTGGAGTTTTGTTTACCGGAGCCGATAAGCCTCTGGCACCGACTTTTTGTTTTATAATCCCCAACATCTTTCCTCTTTAACGCCAAAAGCTTCAAAAGGAACCGATCACAATTTTAAGATCCAGAAATCCCTCGAAGCCAATAAATTTGTTAACAAATTGTGCGATCGCAAAGATGTGAAGAAATAATACGACACACAGACGCGAATTCGTGACGTTAACTACAGAATCAACAAGACATCAAAGCATACGTGATTTGGTTTGCAAAATTTCACATAGGTTTGACAGACAGGTTTACTGATATCAAACTGTGAAGTACAAAAACTAATTATGAACAGATTAAAACCGTGAACAATGAAAATTGAAGCAATATTCGTAAGTACATCCTTTAAGCTAAATTCGGCGAAGAAATCTTAAATCGAAAAAGAAGGTACCTGGCCTTTTCCTATACACCGGCTGTAAAGGTGAATCAATGGCGAACCAAAGGTGACGAGACAATAGCACGATGAGTCTGTTCGAATCCTGAATCTGTTCGTGAAAATAATACTGTACAATATTTTGCGGGTTTGTAGTATTGCGACGCGTGGCTTTCCTTTGGTTCGGCTTTTTATGTTACGTTTCAGTACAAGTAACCATAGGAATCGCAATGAACGTTTGTCTTATGTATAATGTATACTGTTTAATACTATTATTAAATATTTTTTCTATTTAAAGTTACATTTATTTTATTAAAAAATACCTTACTTAATATATATATACACACACCAAAGAGTTTAACATTCAAAAAGGAGTTCGTCAAGTAGATCCACTCTCTTTCTTTCTGTTCATAATCGCCATGGAAGGACTCAATGTTGTGCTTCAATCGGTAGTGGAAAAATGCATTTTTAATGGAGTTAAAATACCTGATAACGGACCTACACTATCTCATTTATTCTATGCCGATGATGTCCTGTTTGTTGGTGAATGGTCACACACTAATCTTCAAAATTTGGCAAGAATACTGAATTGTTTCCACATCTCATCGGGTCTTAAGGTAAACTTCCATAAATCAAAAGTCTATGGTCTTGGAGTTCAAAATAGTGAAGTCTTGAGCTGGGCAAATTTACTTGGATGTGAAGCTGGTTCACCCCCATTCACATACCTCGGAGTTCCTGTCGGTGCCAATATGAACTTAATAAAAAACTGGAAACCTATTATAGATAAATTTTACTCCAAGCTTTCCTTATGGAAGGCCAAATCACTATCATTTGCTGGACGACTCGCCCTTATAAAATCAGTGTTAGAAAATCTCCCGAATTACTTCTTATCACTTTTTGTTGCACCAAAATGAGTAATTGAGAAATTAGAGAAAATAAGAAGAAAAATCCTATGGGGGCGGAAATGAAGATAAAAGTAAAATACACTGGATATCATGGGACAATATCATCAAATCCAAGAAAGAAGATGGACTTGGAGTTGGATCGATTAGAGCCTTAAACATTGGGCTAATTGTAAAATGGTTGTGACGATTAAAAACAGAAACCTCCTCACTATGGAACCAATTCATCACAAGTATGCACAATCTTACTTCTAAACCTAACAATTATTTTTGTTGCAAAAAGATTACAGGAACGTGGAACAACATTGTTGTAACGCCCGTGTTTCTAGGCTAAGCATTAATATTGACATAAAAGTCTAGGTTAACCTTTGTAACTAATTTTGAAGAAATGAAAAGGAATTATGTGATTATTATGTGAAAATTATGTGTTTTATGTTTAATTATTAGGGTTTAATTAACTAAGAATAAAAATGAGCGTCGAAAATAAATATTAGACAAAGCCGATATTTATTAAGAAAGTGGTAGTGGTCGTGACAAGGATTACGGATATATAAAGATTGCCGAAATCCGAGTTATAACGAAGAAGTTATGACCTGTCGAAGTTTCGCAACAAAACCGACACTGTGCCGAATGACGTAAAAAATGAGTTTTTGATAAACTACTTTTTAGCCTTAGTGATCTAAACGAAAGTCGTAGTGTTCGTTAAACCGAGAGTGTGTATAAAAAGAACGCCCAAATCTGACTTCGTATGAGGAAGTTATGATTTTTCTAAGTTTCAGCTTAGCAGTAGACAGCTAAAAACTCGAATTTTAGATCGAGTGATTTTTAGCCGACACAACCTAAACGAGAATCGAAGGCCTCGTAAATAGTAGTACAACGATAAAAAGACAGACGAAAACGGACGTCGGATGAAGAAGTTATGAATTTTTAACGGAATTCCTGTCCCGGTCTGTTAAAAATAATAATATAAAAATTATAGTCAAAATTAGCCGACAAAGTCTAAACGAAAGTTGTAGAGCGTAATTTTACCTACGCGTGCATATAAAGAACGTCAAAAACGAAGCCCGTATGTGAAAGTTATGGATTTTAGAAGTACGGGGCACAAAAATCAAGAAAAGTCCGAAATCCGAGGAATTTCGCATGGCTGGTGTTCGGCCACGTCACCCTCGCCTCGCCTGCTGACCCATGTCCGATGCTGATGACGAGTCCGAAGCGTGGCCCAGTCCGAGACCGACGCGTGTCTGCCTCGTGTCAGCTGCTGATACGACCGAAGGGAGGTCCAACCGAAATCAGGCGCGTGTCGCATCGGTGGAGGTATCCGAAGCGAGCCACGTCTCGCCTACAAGCTTCCGACGCGCCTTCGCATCCGAGCCACCTCCGAGCCTCGCAGCTGCTGCGTGGAGTCTTCTTAGCCACTGAACTTCGGTCTCACACCCTATAAATAGGGGGGTTGCGAGATCTCCCGGCTAGATTTGGAAAATTGCCACTTTTCACCCCTTAAACAATATTTTTATCATTTTGACTTTCCCCGAAGCCCCGATATCATTTTCAACACCCGAAACACGTCCCGAAGTGCCCGAAGACCCGGAAAAATTTATCTTTTCGGTTTTGAAGCTCCAACCTCGCAGGACCCGGTTTTTCATTAAAGCCCCCGATTTTATTGGAAACGATCGTTTTAAGAAACGAAGTGCTGGTCGATTATCGTCTTATCATGTGAGTGCATAGTTACTTTCATCTTACACATAGATATGTAGTATTTTATATAAATTACGTGCTACGTGTGCATATTATCTGTATCCTTGCTATCTATGCTGGATGAACGATTTTATACTCGTTTTAAATGATTTAAACTGTATATGTTGGGTAAAACATGGGTAGATGTAATAGTTGTTGTGTGACAAAATAAAATAATGAGAGGCCTCGTTATAGATGTTATTGATGATCCAGTCATCTAGCGGAGTATAGATGACGACCACGGACTATTCTAGACAGTCCAGTGGAACGCTAGCAGGCTCGCAACCTGTAGGTGTTTATTTGAACTGTGTGTTTATTTTAACTGTGTGTTTACCAACAGTACTCCATCCCCCACATGGTTGCCTTATTTGACATGAATTGCTGAGGAATCCCCGAAGCATGTGTTGTCGCCCCGATGAAAGTCCTTAGACTAGGTCCCTTGAGTTAGATGTTTTAGGGACGTAAAGTGAGGATAACGGGAACGGGTAATCGGGTTTGTTTGGTTTGATAAAGTTAATAAACTTATTTATTGTGGGTTGAAAACCCTATGTGCTCACCAGGCTCCCAAGCCTGACCCACTCAGTTTCTTGTATTACAGGTAGTGGCGCATGAGCATAAATGTTTGGATGTGAGATAAGGGATTATAGGCCTGTAAATATGAAATAATGTAGTAAGGCTTATGTTGTACAGTTTATGCTTTTGATTTGTATCGAACATGACATCCCGAGTCTTTTAATGAAATACATTTCTTTGGAAATGCTTTTGATAAATCTTTATCATATCTTGTTTTGGGACAAATTCCGCAACACTTTTATTTAAAATGTTACTCTGATTTTTAAACAAGCATAAACAAAATCGGTATTTTCTAGCCGTGAAAACTGGGGATGTCACAATTGTTGCCATAACAAAAGAGACGGAGAAAAACAAATATACCATCAACGACATTTCCAAGATATCAATAAAATCTGGAGAAGACACACTATTTTGGCAAGACAAGTGGACTGGAGATCAAACATTGCAAAAAAAAAAAACCCAGAACTTTATGATCTTGAGCCCAACAAAAAAAGCTACAATTGCTCAAAAGCTTTCGGATCCTAACACGCCTTGGAGATGGAAATCCTGCCCATTAATGGCAGGTTTATCACAACAAATATGTGATATACACAGTGACTTCACAAACACCAAACTCAGCACATGAAAGGATCAATGGAGCTCTCGCCTTACTGCAGATGGAAATTACACAGTGGAATCACTTAGAAAAATAACCGACGATGCGCCTCTCTTAAACACTGAAATGTCGGTTACTTGGTGTAAATAAATCCCTCTAAAAGTTATATGTTTCAATTGGAGAGCTGCACAAGAACGCATTCCCACAACATCAACACTAATCAATCGAGGAGGCAACTTAACATCACCTTTCTGCACTTCATGTATTGGTGAACTTGAAGACTCCAATCATCTTCTGGTTCAATGCCCCATCGCTAAAGCTATTAGAGACAAAATTATTAACTGGTGTGGCACATCGTTACCTCCATCATCCAATACCAAGGAGTTACTGAAATCCATTACCAAATGGGGCACATGTCCAAGACAAAGAAAAAGGTTGATAATTATTAGTTATGCCATGTTTTGGGGTTTGTGGAAGTTTCGTAATGATAGGATCTTTCGTAATACCGTTATCAGTCCAACAAATGGAGTTGGTTATATAAAATCGTTAGCATTCACATGGATCAAATATAGGAGTAAAAAAGTCATTTGTAATTGGGAAGATTGGTTAGCATCTTCTTTTTCTTCTCTGTAATTGTTAAATTTTTTTTTGTTTGTTCCTGTTTTGCCCCTGCTTTGCTTCTTGCTCAGTTTGGGTGCTTTATAAAATTTGGCTGTTTCCAATATATATATATATATATATATATATATATATATATATATATATATATATATATATATATATATATATATATATATATATATAGAGAGAGAGAGAGAGAGAGAGCGATGATGGTTCATTGAAAAAAAGGTTGAGAATAAAGGAATGAATGTGGGCACTCATTTCGAATCTACCGTTTAAGTGTTCCAACGTACTAGGCCAACGGAACAGATCATATTCATATATGAATATAATCATATATATATATATATATATATGAATACTTATATTCATATATGAATAAATATAGAGGAAACGATTATTCATATATGAATATGGTGACGGTAGTTGGTGGTAGAGGTGGTGGTGGTTGGTGGCGGAGGTGGTGGAGGTGGAGGTGGCGGCGACGGTGATCGTTGGTGGCAGATGGGAGGTGTTGGATTCATATATGAATATACTTACATTTATATTCGTATATGAATATTACTTATCCTCCGCCTCAACAAGTCCGGTCCAAGATCCAACAATTTCTTTCAAACCGGTTCGGTCTGGTTCCGGTCCAAACACTCACCTTAAAGTCATAATAGATAAACTAACTTTCGGTAGGGCTTGAATGATTTGTACCATATGCACTTAAAGTTGTACCGATCCAGCGAGTACAAGAACCGGAAAACCCATACTTGCCTCAACAGGTCTGATCCAAATTCCACCAAATTCTGCCAAACCGGTCTGGTTCAAGAGCCCGATACGATCCAAATACTCATCCCTAATTGCAAGTGGAGGAGGCTCTCAATACATAACAAATCACAAATTTACTAAGGTAAACTATTGGTTTAATTTCTACTAATATATTCATGAAAACTTGTTTTATATATATATATATACATATATATATATATATATATATATATATATATATATATATATACACACACACACTAAGGTAAACTTGTTTAAAATGATGGTTAAATATGTAAGAATAATTTCTCGACTACTATAAATTTTAGTTATATTTTATTGATATCAATTTATTTTTAATATGTTTTGTTTTTTTTTTACTATTTTAGGAAATAATTGTCTGATGTAGAGATGAGGCACGTGACAGACTAATTTTAGCCGGAACGAGCTTCACTCCTGAAACGTCCCAAAACTCATAGAAAAAATTTTCATTTTTAAATAGGAAAACATTCAATATATATATATCATAAAAGATCATCAATGTCAAACAGTGTTTCAAAAAGAACATAAGAGTATCATCAAATCACAAGTATGAAATCTCTAGTGGATGTGATGCAATCATGATGAGCTCTTCCTTTTCGAACTAGAAGTACCTGAAAAATATTAAACCACAAAACCGTAAGCACGAAGATTAGTGAGTTTCCCCAAAATACCACATACCAAATAATAATGGGCCCAGTCCAACATACAAATGGGTCTAACCCAACATACAAATGGGCCCAGTCCAACATAAATACACAAGAGTCACAAAGACAACTAACACAATCCAATGAGCGGGCATTGGTGCCTTCGACCCATGAGTACTGTGAGAAGAATTACCTCAATCGATAGCCGGATAAAACTCACACTTGAGTTGCTACTACAAAAGCTCCTCACACTAAACATATCCAAAACAAGTCTAGTTAGCAATTAAGGTGATAATCCATAATTAAGGGTCCATTACATACTCTCTCTCTCTCTCTAGGGTAAAATACCATTTTACCCTTTCATGGCTAGGACCCACCCTCTCTTGAACTAACATCCAATATGACCAAAAGTTGGTCTTCTGGGGTTACGCCATGTGTATCCGTGCTCTACCAAAAGTTGGTCTTCTGGGGTTACCTCCTTAAGGGTTCATTCGAGTCGGAAAAATTTAACCAAATGAAAATTAATTCTACATGGTTTATCGTTTGTGGCTGCGTTTTTGCTATCAATAATGACACCATCTAAAAAAAATATGCATTACATCCCCTCCAAATATCCAAAAATGAGAATCAATCTTTTCTTTTAACGAGGTTATCTCAAACACCTAGAACATAGTTATAACACTATCAAAGTTATCAAACAATACGAGTTGTTTGGAATATAAAGAAATTAATTTAATTTTTACGGTTTAATGCTCTTTGTTAATAGGATTGTCAATTTTCCTTTATTGTCATAATTCCTTTTTTAAACTTTTTTTTGGACATCATGCCAAGTTATAATCAGTGAAACTCAAACAGGCATCTCCAACCTGATGCAAATACTATTTTTCAATTAATTCCTTTCAAACCTCACTTTTTTTTTTTTTTTTTTTTTTGCATCATTTTGATTTGAATAAATAGAAGTAGTATTATTCATTTGAACCAAAATGAAATTAAACTTTTATTGTCAAATTTGGTTTCTCCTTTTAGGTTTATACATTTATAGTTTATTTTAATTTATTAACATAAATTATACATTTATTAATATTATAAGCAGAATATCATATATGCCCTTATTAAACGTTAAAATATCGTATTTGTCCAATCTAACATCTGAATATCGTATTTTTACTTGTTAATCTTTTAAAATATTAGATTTGTCCAAATATGATTTTTTAATAGTTTTTAAAAAAATTTAAATCATTACAATTGAAAAAAGAAACCGAATGGACCATATTGCCCCTTAGCTTCTAATTGGCATGATCTACTGACGATCAAAAGATTTTAGTATTATTTTAACTTTCGCCATCTTCAATTGTCGGTGTTAAACCTGTTCTCCGTCCTCCTTTTTGACCTCTTGCTACTTTCTATCTTGCAATCGAGTTTATGCACTAAGTATTTGTAACTTCGGTCTTCCTATTTCCCGTCTCTCCATCTTCGTTCATGATGTTGATAGATGTTTCCACATGAACGTGATGAAAGTTATGTCCGCGTTTGATCTTAAACTTCTCCATTGTTGCTTTAATCTGATATTTAACAATATCTTTTCCATATATGATTAAATTTTGGCAATATAAGCAACCATGAGACATGCCTCTGAAATATTGAATGCTTGAAACCCCTGTATTAATATATCTTGAGAGATGTCGTTGAAATATTGCAAATCAATTGTGTATGAGAAATGACCAATTTGTTATGTCAAGGTTAATCATTAAAAGACGTCTTATGATATGGTAACAAATTAGGTTACAATGTGGTGGTTGCAGTAAACAATGTTACAGATCAACAATGTTCTTTTCATATAATTGGGTAAAACTCCCTTGTTTGTTAGAATCAACAACTCTGGATCACTAGAAGACAATCGTAATTAAGAAATATAATGAGATTTTTACCATAGACGAGAAGTTAAGGATCATTTAAGTTTAGAAAACGTAGTTATGATTGGCAATGGAAGACAGCGAGAGTTGATATAATAAAATTTTGATTGTGAGTATATCATGCCATTTAGCAAGTAATTAAAAGCTAAGGGGCAACATGGTCCATTCAGTTTCTTTTTTCAATTGTAAAGATTTAAAATTAAAAAAAAAATTATAAATTACTAAAAACTATTAAAAAACATATTTGGGCAAATCCAATATCTTAAAATTTAACAAGGGTAAATAAGATATTTAGATATTAGACTTAACGAATACGATATTTTAACATTTAATAAGGGCATAGACGAAATTCTACCAATATTAAAAGCTTTTTCAAAATCAAATGTTAACATCATTATCTTTTTTCGTATGTTTTTATACGACTCTGTAACTTCATTTACCATAAGAGGTCCGTTAATATCTGACGACCTTTTACAAAAGCGGATTGATGACTACTAATAACCACATCAATCATAGAAGCAAGGCTTAAAGCTAACACCTTAGAAATGATTTTATACTGGATACCGATGAGGAAAATAAGGCGGAAATCATTGACGACAACATGGTTGTTATTCTTTGGAATCAAAGTAAGAAAGGAAGAGTTGCAACCTAAATAAACTTCAATTTGATCACTGATCTATTTGAAAAGGTGGACAACTTGTCTCTTAGTTCGAAAAAAGACGGTGATTGATGTGATCGTGTGCACTATTATATGGTACATATGGAGGTTCAGAAATATAAATGTGACGACTTTTGATAATCTCATACAAAGTGAAATTATTGATTCAATTAAAGATGTTTTTTTCTTTGGTATATTAATAGAAATAGGAAATGCTCTTTATTTTGGGTTATTTGCTTTAAAATCCCATTGAACTCTATGTAATTAGTTTTTTCTAACTTTTTGTTAGTTTCTTTTTAATATATGGTTGGTTGTTTAAAAAAATAAATTATATTATCATATATTAAATATCATTATATATTAAATGATATTATTAATCATAAAGAAAATAAAGTTTAATATTTATGTATTGAATTCACATAAAAAATTATATATTTTTTAAAAATTTAAAACACAGCAAAATTTTACATACGGGTAATTTATTTTGTTATAATTTTGTAAAAAAATATAATTTACAAAGTAACTGTAATAAAAATATATAATATATCTTTGTTAAAAAAAAATCAATTATTTACAAAGTTTTAAAAATGAATAAACTAGGAATATAACTTTTAATCTAAAAAAATGGTTAAAATGAAATAGAGTGAAGATAAAACAATGTTTGCACCACTTTTTATTTCATTTTATTGTAAAATAAATGAAAACTAGGGTTTGGATCATCCGCGCGTTGCTGCGGAAGCTCCGGTATGTTAAAAAACGCAGTTTGACACCATATATACAACGAAGACGATTAAATCATATAAAGTGGAGCACAAAAATATCAAAATAAAATATGGATACAAACAATTGACTTGAAAGTGTATCTTTAAGAAATTAATAAAAAAAAGATTATTAAAAAATTATATAAAGGGCCAAAATGTAACTTTAAAATATAGTAAGGGACCAAATTATAATGTATAAAATACTAATAATTTAACTTTAAAATTATAAGGGTTGAAATTGTTAAATAAAAATTAATTAATGAGAAAGAATATAAATATATATAAATAAAAAATTATAAGGATAAAAAAGTGTGGAATGAACCGTGAATCCTCTCACATACAAATTTTGGTAATTAATATATATATAATTGGTTAGAGATTTTCTTATATATCCCAAACTATTTCCATTATGCCACTTTGACAGTGGCTAAAACCCCTTTTAACTTTATAACCCACTAGGAATTTATCCATGATACTTCCAGCAATTATGTACGTACATGCATACGTACATATATAGGTATAACTTTTTTGTTCTTTTTTATAGAATAGAATCCCACTTGAATCAAGGTGGGTTTTGCAAGGAATTCTTTTACGTGAGTCTTTTTTTTTTTTTTTTTTTCTTGTTGTTGTTGTGTGTGTGGATGTATGATTAAGGTCTGGAGGGTGATAAGGTAGCAAGTATGGATACCAGAAAGGGGAAAATTGCCTTCACGTCCCTCTCGTTAGCCTTAGAATTGATCAACAGAATAAGGATAACAAATCCCTTTTCTCTTTTTATGTTAAAAGTTTGTATGAACAAATCAAATGCTTGCAAAAGTAGTAGTCTTTTAGCCCATTTTTTCTTGATCTCTCTTTTTTGCACGCAACAACCACTTTTGCACCCCAAGTAGGAGAATTGTAAAGTTACCCTTTTTAGACGGTTGTCTATTGCTTTCAGAGACTCCAGCACTTTTAAAATATGGCCCGTTTCAGATGTTTCGTATGCCATCTTACTGGTAAGCTACTAATCTCTTCTTTAATATTATTATATGAAATTGACATATTGAAACATTAAATACGTTAGCTTGTATGTGTGGCGTTTTGGAATCTTGATGTTATTAAATTGTAGAGCAAATGGTAGTTTAATAATTAAGCGCATGTTAGTTATGGACCTTTGGTGATTAAGGGGAGTTAGAAAAATCCATTTTGACAAACACTAAAAAGGGGAAGCTGGGCCTACCACTGCCATTAGAATCCGTCTGTTGTGCCTTATTGATCAGACCCCATGTTTGAAATCTTGAGAGGTCGCTGTTGCAGAGATTAGAAGCAAACTTCATTTTGTCCAAAATAAACAGCATTTAATAAATTAAGTTACTTGGCTTCTGAATTGGTCAAACGTGGATGATCGATCAATTGATGATGACCCTCTTTTTGGACTCTCTTGTACTTGTACTTGTACGATTTATGTGTGTTTAATTTGGCTGCACTTTATACCCTTCCTTTAACCCTAAATTTCTAGATTCATCAAACCAACTTTACAACTTCTGACAGAATGTAAAGCATACTGCCAAATAGTGGTGGTTTTAGCTCATGTGATGCTCTTATCTACTAATAATAGTTACTTCATATCAAAGCATGGTGTTACTTATTTCTAAAGTTGGCAATAATTTCTATTCATTTGCATATAAACTGGTCGGTTATTGTTGTATTTTATATGTAACCGGTCGAAAAATTAGATTATTAGCAAACAAAAAAAAGTAGAACATAATTTTACCATTTTACTAATTCATGCAATATATTTCATAACTATTTAATAATAAACTTACATTTTTATACAAGTGTTACTTTATATGATAAAAAAAAAAGTTTACGTAAAACACAATAAAAACAAAAGAATTTAACTTGTATTAAGGTTTGACAGTATACCTATCACACAACTGCATGGTGTTGATGTGGACCGCAAACCCCCTATCCCCCCCTCACCCGGTGCAAGGTATTGTTGTGATGTGTAGGGTCGTAGGTAGGCACCATCACACATGGTCATGTTATCCTTTGTTGGGGTAATTGTTTTCTCCAAATCAATATCAACAAAATTCTAAGCATATCTTGTGATTGTTTTTACTTATATAAAGTGTATTAAGAATTTAAGATACATACCTCATTTTGGATATGTACAAATATCTTTGAAAAATAGCATTAGTATTTTTGGAGTGATGGGCACCCCTTGGTAATATGGAAATGGTGGTGAAATGACAATGAAGTAACAAGTATTTTGAGATGATGGGGTGTTCGTAACCTCAAAAGATACCTATTTTGATTTGTTATCATTTTAACCGAGTATTTTGCAACCTCCAATTTATTTAAATTTTAAAATGAAATATATATCATTGATTCAAATAAAGGATAAAATACAAACAAGTATTCGGATTTTGTTTGAAATCTTTTAAAAATATAAAGAGTGTCAAAATACTTTGCTAAGATGAAGACAAGATGTTGAAATCTTGTAGACCATATCTAATGCTATTTATATATTTTATTTAAAAAAATTGTACAAGATGGAGAAACAATTAGATATCTAATGCTATTTATATATTTTATTTAAAAAAATTGTACAAGATGGAGAAACAATTAGACTGGCACATCATGAAGGTACAATTGGACTTTAAAAGCGACGACTTGTAATTTAAGACTAGTCCCTCGATGAATTCTTTGAGAGGATGAAGTGTCACATGTTGTATTTTTGAAGGGTACAAAAGTAAATATGTGAAACGATAATGACAGAGTAGTGAGTTTTTGAAAGGGGTATAGTGTCACATTTTGTATTTCTGAAGGGTACGAAAGTAAATATGAGAAATGTGTATGGTAGGGTAGGGGTTGGTCTTCGAATACGTGTAGGAATTGATGTGTTAAACAAAAGCTTCCGACCACGTGATTCAATAAATAAAACTCCCAACAAAAGCCGGAATTAATACAGTGTGCAAGGCTTCAAATTCTGGTCCAACATGTTTGAACTTTGAAGTCTAAATTAACCTGGCCCTATCAATTTTTTTGTCTAAGTGTATCCTTTGGGAATGCTTCAAACTTCAAATTCAAATAGCAATTATAAATGTAGTTGGAAACTCTAATTCAATTAGGTTTTTGGTGTGGACAACATCTTATCACATCTAAAATATTCACCTTATCATCCTGTCATACTTTTGGTGTTATAACACTCAATGTGAAAATGTGCAACACCTAATAACATGTGATAACATATATATATATATATATATATATATATATATATATATATATATATATATATAATTCGGAATTGATGTTTTTAATTTCTATTTTTCTAATTTGTTTTATTTTTTTAATTTATTTTTAAAAAAACATATAAATTAATAAAACATAATTAAATTAAATACTTAATTAAACATATCATTTTAAAAATAAAAAATGACATTACAAAGGAAGAAAAAAAACATTGACCGAAAACATATGATAGTCCTAATAATTTTAAAAACATAAAATCGATACATTATTCTCCGGCCAAATATCTCCGCTCGATCTTCGCCTTCATTTTTCGGAGCATTTTCGTTCGTCTCTGTGGCATATTGTCACACCCCCAAACCGGAACGGCGGAAACGTTCGGGGGCGGAGGACGTCATGTACAATATCACAACAATTGTAAAATAATAATCAAAGCAACACAACCATTACATTGATCAAATATAGTGTTCATAACATAGTTTGTATGACATCAAAACGTGTAACAAAAGTATAAAAGACGTGACTCTGGAATGCTTCGTCTTCTCAAAATCTTGCGAGTGTACCTGTCTTATCGGTTTCCTGAGAATACAAGTGATTTTGAAAGTGTATCAACATTTAAGTTGGTGACTTCATAAGTATGTTTTAGTGCTGGAAAACTTGTCTTTGTACTTTGAAAATAATAATGTGTTTCTCAAGAAAATCCAATATTTTCTATAGTGAATGTAGTGTAATCATGTATGTCCCTTGTATTTGTATACTGTATTAGTGTACTCTATGTTAGAAAACAACGTATTGTATCTGTAATTGTATAAAAACCTTTGTATGTATATATGGATACCACAAGTTATAGTGAAAGTAGTAAACTGTATTAGCGTTTGAATAAAACCTTAGTATTAATGCCTGATATCACCAATTGTAGAGTAAAATAGTGTACCATAGTAGTGTTTGCATGAAAACCATGTATGGATGTCTGGTTATTACCAGCTGTAGTGTAAAGTAGTGTACCCTAGTTTTATTTATGAAAATAAAAGCAATGAATTAGTGTTAATCCCGTAAACAAATATTTTAGTTATATTGTTGTGAGTTTCATATAACCATGCTAATATGATCTAGTGGCCTCTACGACGTTCTTCAGACATTGGTAATATGACATTTGTCACCCCCAGGCATGCCTGCCTAATTGTAGCTAACAGTTTGGGTGCGGGATTGTCAGCCCCGTATAGATATATACACAAACCTCACGCTCTCCATCCAGGAGACCCTGGTTATAATTTATAGGACTTGAACCTATACCCTAGTGGGTACCCGAAGTAGTGCCTCACAACCCTGTATTAACTAGTTTACGTATAGTGTTATAGTGTTCTCTTGTAATTGAAACTGTATGTATTACCTTGTAGTGTAAAATAATTATACTTAAATAATTATTTTAGTAGTGTATTCTTGTAGTAGTGAAATAGAGTACTAGTTTTTCCAAACTATACCTATTATAGTTTGAATAAATGTTTTGTTTCTGTGTATTATTCTTAGCAAAGTAACGTAGTGAATCCCAAACTATACCAATTATAGTTTGTTCGTAATGTTCTGTAGAGTACTAAAAACCTTTGCAATTAAATTGTACGAATGTAAAATACCCTCATGCTCAACATATTACAAAATGGTTAAAAAAGATATATAAAATATTTTTAGAAAGTATAGCGAAAACTCGTTATGAAACAATTTCAAATGTTTTTAAAATATTTGAAAGATATTTGTATAAACACAATAGTCCTTGTGTTTTACTTGTATCCCCCCTAAAAATATTAACAACGTTAAAAATATAGGGGTATGAACTCACCTTGTATGTGCGTTTGAGTTTGGGATAGCGAAGCGGTAGAGATGATCCTCGGGTTGTTGTACGAGCGAAATAACGTTACCCTAAAATAATTATATTCGACGTCGTATTTAAATTAATAAGAATATTAATTTAAATGTTGTGTTAAATAATAATTTAATTATAGGGAAGACTTACAATTAAATTGGAAATTAATTGGAAATGTGGAAATGGAGTTTTCGGATGGCAAAATGGGGTTTACGGTTGGCACAAAAGGGGTTTACGGTTGGATTATGAAGATTTGAAGATCCTTTGAAAATTTGAAGATCCTTTGAATGTTCTTGATGGGGAAATATGAAGATTTGAAGAAATAGAGGCGTAAACACTTGAAGATTGAGAGAAAAAGGAATTGTTCACGGTTGAAGATTGAGAGAATTTTGGGGGTGTTTACGGATGGAAGTGAGTGAAATGAATGTGTTCTCGCCCGAAACACACACACACACACACACATACACACACACACACACACACATATATATATATATATATATATATATATATATATATATATATATATATATATATATATATATATATATATGGGTAATTTACACCAATCGTCCCTCGTGTACATGCCAAAAAGCGTGTTTAGTCCCTATTTTTAAAAATTAACTCGGACCGTCCCTCGTTTGCATAAAACTTGCACTTTTCGTCCCTGATATACATTTTTGTTGCGCATCTAGTCATTGACAGATCTAAAATGACCATAATACCATTTGTCTATTTCTTTTCCAATTAATTTAATGTTATTATTATTTTTTTTAATTAAAAAAAATATGGCCTCTCCTTTTTAAAACACACACACACACACTCTCTCTCTCTCTCTACATAACATCACCAGAATATTCACCACCACTCCTCCCCCTTCACTTACCCAACCCATCTACCCACTTTAGTGTGTTGCTGGTGCTCATCGTCGGGTGGTCGTCTTCTCCGACAATAATTTTAGTTTCGCTTTCAAAATCTAAGCTATAACTTAAGCTACACAAAACCGTAAAGATCCCATATGGTTTTCTGGTGCCGAGATTTGGCGGATATCGCCGCCGTCGCTGCCTAGGGTTTCACTTCTAATGCTCGATGAACCTTCTTGCTCTGATTCCAGCCTCCATCGCCATCACATGTAGAGGATCTCGAGGAGAGGAGAAAGAATCTCGGCTCAACTCTTACATACGTCTGCCAAGAGATGGAGAACGAAAAAGTAATTCAAGACGTCGCTATCAATGCGTCGATTTCTTCATCTCCATCACCGGTTTCTTTTGCTTGGATTTTGATATCAAAGAGTTCTTCGGATAATTCTAATAGCTACTTTAAAGAACCGCCATAATTTGTTCTGGTTGTTGCTTCGTCGCCTCAAGTCTTTTGTTCATACCTAAAATCTCCTCTTCTTGTGGTTTTTGCTCCTGTTTTAACCCCTCAAACTCCATTGTCATCTCTGAAAATCAAGCTACAGATATGGTTTAAAACAGGTTTCAGAAGGGAAGTTTGTGAATAAGAGCTATGGTGGTGATGGCATCGACCAGTGGCGGTGTTAGTGTTGACCGGTGGTGATGTTCTTTACCGATGTTAGTTGTAGGATCGATATAGAGGAAGAAGTGGTGAGAAGGAGGGAGACGAGCTGGGGAAGGGAAGGGGAAGGATAGGTTGGGGGTGTAGATATTTATTTTATTTTTCTTTTTTTTTTTCAATCTAAAAATGATAAATAAACAAAATAAAATTGAAAAAGAAAATTTTAAGGGCAAAATAGTCATTTTATGTCAATAGGGACTTAGCATGCAAGAAAAAACAAAACCAGGGACCGTCCGAGTTAATTTTAGAAAATAGGGACTAAACATGCATTTTGGCATATATATATATATATATATATATATATATATATATATATATATATATATATATATATATATATATATATATATATATATATATATATATATATATATATATATATATATGAAGTGTTTACGACCCTAGTGCTTCTAGAAGAGGGTATTTACGGATCTAGGTCAAAGGGGGAAGAGTTCACGATCTAGGCTTCACCTTTTTAGAGTTTACGGACTGGTTTACACCCTTAAGGGTGTTCACGGTTTGGGTGGTCCCCCATAAACATGTGTTTACGGTTTGGACAATCTCCAAATCCGCAAACACATTTCACCCTTTTTGCACTTTTAATTAAGTTATGTTTAGCCTCTTAACTTGCACTGGTGTACATTTGATTTGTTTTAGTATAAGTCTATGTTATGTATGAAGTTTATACTACCCTATTACAAAATGGTTTCTTCATAATCTTGCATATATGTTAAATAATCACACTTGTAGTTTAGAGTTTTATTAAAAAGAAATAACGGGAAATTTCGGTTTTGGGTTTGTTACGGACCCAACCGAATTATTATTTTAGTTTATAGTTTGAGTTATGGTTTAGTGGAGTCCAGACCAAACCAAAACCAATTACCGAATTTAAGTATTTAACTTTTTGTTATTTAAATGTATTATTTTTATACTTCAAAAATAAAATAGAAAAGTTGAAAATATATTTTAATGTTTCATAATTCACAGATATCCATTTTCCAATTTTAAAATTCCTAAAGTGTTGTCATTCTTTATTTTTTCCATGTTTCTTTAAAACTTTATATTTGATACATAAAATTATTAGATATTTATATTTGAAATTGTATATTTTTTGTTAAAAAAATTCAATTTTGGATTTTATTTTTAACCTTAAAACTTTGTTCCCTCGGTTTTCAAACTTAACCAAACAGAATTCTAATTCAGTTTTTGATTTTGTTTGATTTTCGACTTAAACCCAGGAAAATTTCAAAACGAAGACATAAATTATACCGATCTCCAATCCTAAATTCAATAATATAATAAATTATATAAAACTGAATAATTTTTTATATTTAAAAACTATATAAAAGTATTGGTACATTTGTAAAACAAAAAATATATGTTATAAAATAAACTGTGATTTTTTTAAAACTATGAATATAATAAAATTATTAAGTTAGTCACAAATTAGAAAATAAAAAAATTAATTTTCATATGTTTTGAACTGTCTATTAAAGTTTGATATCTCACGGTTCATAACCTTTTGTATTTTTTGTTTGATTATATATATATATATATATATATATATATATAGAGAGAGAGAGAGAGAGAGAGTTTGGTTCATATGTGGATGAACATATATTGTGCGGACGTGTGGACAATGTTTTTATGTGAGAATAACTCAGAGAAGACGTTGTTTGGTAATGTGAATACGTTTAACCTCACATAACTATTGTCATTCTCATACATTCTCACCAAATAAATCGTCTATAAGGATATTATCGAGGCCGACGTTGATATTGTTATTTCTAAAGATCCTCATTCGACTGAAAGCCCTTCTAAGAGAAGTGGTATAACTTTTTCCTTACTACTCCTTTATTTACGAATACTTTATTTGCTTTTCCTTATGTGAACTTTAATGCAGAATTTATTTTGTCTTAGAACGAGGCTCCCCATCCGACCCTGCTGTCTTACGATGTATCCCTTCCCTTTTTCCTTCGCCCATTTTCAACCACAAAGTTTTTGAAAAAACCATATTTAGGGAAGATGACTGAAGAGGAAGGTATTGATAAGGCTCATTCTTATCTCCTAGAAGGACTTCATTGGATCACCAAGGTGTCCCTTCGCAGTCGTGCATGTTCTTTTTCCCTGGCCTCCAAGAAGCTTGAGTTTGAGACACTAAAAAAAGCTATGGTAAGAGCTCATGTCAGTTATGAAGCTTTATAGAAAGAGAAAGCACAATTGGTTTAGGAAAATGCTAATATGGTTAGCAACAAGTAATTGATTTTCGACCTTAGTAAAAACATGCGCAAACAATATTAGATGAACTAGCTAAACCTGGACTTACAGATGAAGATTGAGGAGGTCGGTAGCCAGAAAACTTACATGGCCAAAGTTTTAGATGAACCGGGTCAACAAGTTATGGATTGAAGGTTACTTTTACGGAGAAGGTGTCAAACCTTGACATCTCTTGTTCTAAGAGAGATGTGCACATCAAATTGTTGGAAGAAGAATTGGCTTCGTGTAGGGATGTTATGAAAGATAATGAATCCCAGATTCGGCTTCTGGAGTTTGAGAAAGCCAAAGCTAAACAAGATGTCTTATTTCATCAACTGATGGCTAAGTAGAACTTTGTCGACCTGCATTGGCTTTTGAAGAAGGGGATATCCACCTTGGTCCGTGCTCTGTTAAGTTCGAAATATTTTGGGACTATAAATGCCTCCCTTTAGACATCATCCATCCAATTAGGTCTTCATTAGGCTTGTACGGAGATGAAGGATAAATACTCCGAGGAACTACTAAAGGGTTTTGAGCATTCTAACACTCCTATGGTGTACATGCAACCCTATAAACCTTGGATCTATGTTTTCTCTATTATACATGCAAATATTCAATATTCCTAGGTTTCACCCTAACTAGCATAATAAGAAGTATATACAATACAAGTATCTAGTAGAATGACATACATTTTGATGAAGCTTGAAGTCTTGAACCTTTAAGAGCCTAGTGCCTCAAGTGTTGCACCTCAAATGGTTCACACAACACCAAGAACCCTTGGAATAACTTGAGAATAAGGATACTTAGGTTCACACTCATGAAATCGGTTTTTGCCCTCTTTGTGTATACACACTCTAGTGCTTAGCACTCAACCCCATTTCATGAACCATAGACCTCTTTATATAGTGTGGAGGATTAAGGTTACATTCATGTAAACCCTAATACCCATGACCTTTCATTTCCATAGGATCCATGGGTTAAACACTCCATGGACTATCCATGAAAGCTTAGCCCAACCTAAATGAACTTGGCCCACCACACACACACACACGCATATATATATATATATATATATATATATATATATATATATATATATATATATATATATATATAAGAGTCCATATTTAATTAGTTCCTTTTTGATCACTAAATTAGTTCTAAATTAAATCTTGATCAATACTAATTAAATAATATGATTTCCTATTAATATAATAGAACTTATAATATATTAATATAAATCACTTAGTATCCTTTTTTTCTCATTTTGTCTATCCAATTGTTCCGATGCCATGCAACCCAAATGGACCATGCCAAATCGGGTCAAGTACATACCAATTACAGTTATGGACTTAGACACTAATCCAACAACTACTAGGAAAAGGCCTTTTGTAATCCTACCCCAATACTGAAGAGACAGTGTTAGAGAGCTTTTCCGAACTGGCTAATTATGATTATTCTCTTCTAAGGATGTTGGATACTGAGGACATTGATGTGGGGTCCTTGAAGAAGCGTTTAGAAGATATTCTCCCTCCAAATGATGGGGTTGAGCAGGGAAGTTCTTCCAAGTAGTGGGTTTCCATGTTTATTACTATGTTTTGTGCTTGTTTTGTTTGTCTGTTGTGTGTGTGTATCTTGAACCTTGACACTTTTGATGTTGGTTGTAATGGAAGCGCTTGACTATGTGTTTCACTTTATCCCTTTTGATCAAATATGTATGTATGTCTTGTTTTCATCTACCTGAAGCATCTGGATTATTGGACTTGTATTTTACTCCGTGCTTCTGATCCAAATTCGATGTGTGAGAATTAGATTCACGGGGCTTTATCATGGAATGTTCAACATTTTATGAATTTTTGCATCTCAGCTTAAACTAATATATAAATTCACACATCCTATCATACTTTCTTGTTTGACTTATTAATTATTAATCAAAACTTTTTCTTACATACGGAAGTTAAACTTGTCTTTAATTTGATAATGGTTTTTGTGTCGGACCATGGTTATGAATCATAGTGGCTTTTTAAGTTGAACCATGGCTTTGAGCCGATGGTGACTATTATGTCGAACCATGGTTATGAACCATGGTGGTGTTTTAAGTTGAACCATGGCTTTGAGCCGATGATGACCACTATGATTAACCATGATTATGAATCATGGTGGCTTTCTAGGTCGGACCATGGCTTTGAGCCGATGGACTATTGTGTCGAACAATGATTATGAACCATGGTGGCTTGTTAGGTTAGACCATGGCTTTGAGCCGATGGTGACTATTATGTTGAACCATGATTATGAACTATGGTGGCTTTTTAAGTCAACCATAGCTTTGAGCCAATGGTGACTATTATGCCAAACCATGATTATGAACCATGGTGGCCTTTTAAGTCCAACCATGGCTTTAAGTCGATGGGTACTATATTATTTTTGTAAGATAATTTAAGGAGCAATATAACTTCTTAAAATCAAAAGTTTGAATGCATTAATCGTTTAAGGTCTAATACTTCCTTCTTACAAAGCTATCCTGAACGAAGAATTCAAAAGCTACATTCGCTACTTTTACTTCGATCATGTTCGAATACAATAACTATCTTATCTAGAAATGGAAAACCTGTAGATTATGTATATTCCAAGTTCTTGGGAGTCGGTCCCCTTGCATAGTTTCCAAGAAATACGATCCATTTCGTCTTGCTTCTACCATCCTATAAGGGCCTTCCCAATTGAGACTCAACTTCCCTATGCGCTCCTGTCTCTTGCTTAATTCTTCCTGAGTACCAAGTCTCAAACCTTGCATTATCTCCCTCTGACTTTCTTGTTATGGTATTTTTCAGTCAAAGATTTGTAAGCCGATTAACATATTGTTGTGTCATGACGTCGCTCTTCCAATAAGTTCGAGCTTACTCATAAGCCTGTCTCGTTTGCTTTTGCATGTATGTTGTAAGTTCTTGTCGTTCGCAAGCTGACCTCAACAAGGATAACTGCCTCGGTTTCGTAAACCAAACTGAAGGGAGTTTCCTTCGTTGGTGTCAGAGTAGTTGTTCTATAAGACCATAGGACATGTTGCAATTCATCCACCCAATTTCCTTTAGCTTTTCCCAATCTTATTTTAATTCCCTTTATGATCATTTAATTGGTGACTTCCACTTGTCCATTTGCTTGGGGGCGTGCTACTGACACAAACTTTTGTTTTACGCCCTTGCCTTGACACCACTTCTTGAGCGGGTATCTGTAAATTCTTTTCCATTGTCACTTATGATCACCTACGACATCCCAAATCGACACACTATACATCGCCATACAAACTTAATGATCTTCTTCCCTGATATAGCATCTAAAGCTTCAGCTGGACCCATTTAGTGAAGTAATCTACCGTTACAATCAGAAATTTCATTTTACCAAGAGCTTCCGAGAACGAGCCTATAATATCGATGCCCCATTGTAGGAACGACCACATGCTAATTAAGCTTGTTTGTGTCGTCGAAGGTAAGGCCGGGATATTGGAATGCATTTGGCAATTGTAACACTTTTGGATAAATACATTTGTGTCTTTGGTCATGGTAGGCAAGAAGAATCTCGTTCATAGTATCTTTTGGACAACTGCTTTCAGCCCCGCATGTGCTCTGCAAACTCCGTCATGTATCTCTTGGATCACACCTCCACCTTCATCCCTGCTTAAACATTTAAGCCATGGAGTTGAATACCTTTTTTGTATAATCTTAATGCATGCATGGTATAATTTGGTGCATTAACTTGTACCCTTCTTACCTCCTTCTTACAAATGGGTAATGCACCATTCTACAAATATTGTATGAACATCCTCATCTAGGAGCCTATCTTATCATGTACTTCTAATACATGCGTTGGCTCTTCATCGATGCTCTTCTTTGATAAGATTTCTACCGGTACCTTTTTGGTTAAGTGATATGTAACGTCCCAAAAATACTAGATAAAAATTCCATTTTTAAAACAACCAAACCATTCATTCATTCATTCATAAAGATAATCAGAGTATACTGTATTCTCAAAACATCATAAATGGGTCATGAAAGATAGTGTGAAAAACTCTGGGGGATGCAATGCGATCAAGTTGGACCCTTCCCTTTGGAACCAGAAGTACCTGAAATATTCAAACATAAAACCGTAAGCACAAAGTGAAAGATCTAGTATGCTCAAGAATCATATTAAAGTGATATTGTTAATCAACATATGATACTAAAGGGTCACACTAACAACAATTTGATACAATTGACTATTTATTAGAAATTGATTTAATAAATTTTTAATAAACTCTTATAATTAATTGGAAATTATTTATTTCATGGAAATATTAATTTTTATTAGCAAATAACATAATATATATCATATGGTATGATTTATTAAGTCATGTACAACATTGTGGACTATAAAGACTCTTTTTCTTTTACCAAAAAGTTAAGGTTTATATTTTATAAAAGAGTTTATAAAATTCACAAACTTTCTATTTGTTTTATTAGTCAAACCCATGACTTCCTATATGCTAGACAAGTTATGAGCTTTTGATTAAACAAATGGAAAGTAAGACATGTCTTTATCACTTAGACTTTAGTGGACATGATATGCTTAAAGTGCTAAGGACATAAGGATAAAGAATTAGCTTTATGAAGTGAGAAATTTTTCATTTTGGCAAGCATAGTTTCGAGGTCCTCTCTATCTCTCTCATTCTTTCTTGCTTTTGAAGATCAAGAGTTCAAGTTACTTGCATTTTTACTCTCTTGAAGTTCATACTTTGGTTATAAACTTCAATCTTAAGAGTTAAGAGTTTTAGACTATCATCTACATCAAGTTGAGCTATTGTTAGTGTCTCTAAAGTTCATCATTCTTCATCAACTTCCAAGCCTCGCAAGAGGATCCAAAGAACTAAAAAGGTTGTTATTTCTTCATTTTCTTCTTTGGTTGTGTTTAAATCTTTCTACAATTTGCAAGAGGATCCTTAGTGGGTATAAACTTGTTTTATGTTTATTATAATTTTAAAGTCTTCCGTTGCTAAATCTTATGTTTTTTGAAACTAATTTTTGAATAAAAATCTAACAATTGGTATCAAGAGCCACATTGCAAGTTTGGTTAGATTTTTTATTTTTGGAAATCTTAGTTTTTGGAGAATATGGATATCTTGGTTTTATGTAAAAACAAGTTCATACATATTTTCTATGACAACTTTTTAATTGTTATTTTATGTGACAAATGTTTTCATGCATCTTTTGTCATTTAAAGTTGTCTTAGAAAAACAAAGGTTGTTTAATGTGTATGTTGATATGTATGATGTGCATAAACCAACCAATGACCATTATGTTTGTTGTGTTTTTGTGTTTGGTATTTTATAATAAAAATGGTTGTAATAATTTATTTATTCATATGATATGTAATAAATTAAATATGCTAGTTTTCTTGGTTTATTTTTTAAATAATAGATTAGTTGTTAGAAATAATTTATTTGTAAAAAAATGTAACAAAAAATGAAGTTAGAGCCATTTTTTGAAAACCAAAGAGCAATTTTCGAGTTTAACAACATGCTGAAAGTTAGTGACATTTTCTGAAAAGTGTCACTAATGTTGTTTAGAAAGGGCTGATGGACTTTTAGTGACAGTTGCTGAAATATTGTTTTCAAGAAGCATTTCTAATCTTTTGCAAGCAAATAGTATTTTCTCAAGTGGGAGCTTCTACAACAACAGTACACGAAGATTTTTTGGTCCCTTAAAATGTCTCTTTAGGAATGGACTTGACATTTTTTGTGTTGGCTCACAAAAAATGTCATTAGTTGGTTATGTTTATGCACATATATTTTTATGCATGTTTGTGTTGTTTATTTTATGCAACTATTATGTGTGGTTGATAAATTAGTTTTTCACATGCTTAAATAATTTTAGACAAAATAAACATCATATGGAGTTTGGTTTACGAAATTTATAATGGGGACATAAGATGTAACAAGTTATTTGTTTAAAATAAAATCTGGTTTTATAAAACGTTAATAACGTCAAATTCTGAAATACTCAAATATAAGTTTTAAAATTGTGGTTTTTATAACTTATACAAACTCCAAATATATAAGTAATAAAAGGAAGTTTTATTAAAGATATAAAAGGGTCAAATGCACTCAAACTTAATATCGGTTATTAAAATTGAATCGCGTCGAATTATATAAAAACTAGCTTTTTATATAGAACCATTAAAAAATTATTTTCTTTTGAAAATTGGTACCATGGTTTATTATATGCATGTAATAACCATGATATCATATGTTTTAAAACTAGAATTATAAAACATATAAAAAACCCTTTTACAAACCTCAGATCCATGCAATCCTTTTTGAAGAACATTCGCACATCTCTAGTATGCACTACTGGGATAAAGGATACCTAACTGCTTAGTATTATCTTTTGATGGTCGGGGTGTCTTCGCGATTTCTATAACCAAGTTATAGGCCGATTACACATGTTTTTCAAATTGAAAGATTTGATCGGAAATCTTTTGTGATGAAGGATACCTAAGCAAGAGAGTTTCGAGGCATAGATGAGATCAAACATGTCTAATTAAATTTGTTATTAGCGGTCCCATAAATCTAGGAATTATATAGTAAGATATAATTGATAATCGATATCTACCAGGTTGAATTCAAATGGATGGGATAAAGGATACCTAACCATTTATTTGTTTTTGGAAACTAAAAGGGTATTAATTATTAAAGAGTTTAAATATTGAAAATACTAAATGAATTTTATTAAAATTTTGTAGTTAAATAATCCATTCTCATTACCATGAATTGTCATTTTTCTTTAATGACTTAATGAAACAATAATATTCACTAGATACAACTTCAATGAATGAGTTCATTTCTTAAGAGACAATCTCGTGAGAGATATGAAATTGTATACACTTAAAGGTCCTAGTCCTAAACGATTTGCTTTAAGCAATAAGCCTAAACATTATGCCTAGTAAAGGCATCACTGTGTTGCTAAAGATGTTTCTAACATCTAACTAGGAATAGTACAATGCCCAAAAAGAGTCACCTTGTGTGATCTTAGAGACCCATGTTTTATGGATAGAACACCTTTAAGCCTAAGAAATCCTATAAGCCCACATATATGGATCTTGTTTCTTTTATGGAGAAACTGGACACTGGAAGAGGATCTGCTCTTCTTATCTGGAAAGAAAGTCTAGAAAAGACTAGTACTTCAGGTATCTACTAGATAGAACTCATACTTTTCATATAACACTTAGGTACTTGGTACTTAAATGTTAATCTAATATTTATAATTGGCTTGCAGATATTTACAAAAGAATAACTAGCTGAGCATAATCAAGTTTGAACTACACTCTCGGAGTTTAGTTTATTAATTATGCTAGGAACATAATGTACTTGTAATATAAAACAATGTTTGTTTTCGAACAATGTATGTTTTAATTTAGCTTGCCTAAATATATGTCTCAGTTTAGTTTATGAATGATTGACTATTCACTGAAATCGTTTTTTTTTTCATAACGATCATCATCATATTCGGAAATGATTAAAATTCTTTTATGAGACTATATCTCTTAATTAGAATTATAAAGTAAATATCAATATTTTATAAATAACAAGTTCTATATGCAAAATACCTTTGACTTAAACTTGTTTTAAATCAAACCCATCTTTGACATTGTTATCTTTCTTTTATAAATAACATTCACATATTCCAACTTCAAGAAAGGGATATTTGAAGGCAAATAATGTAGCTTATTTGACATATGTAAATCTTATTTATATATAAAATATTCCTAATGTTATTTTCACTAAGTAGTATAGAAAATAATTATTAAGGAACTATACACTATGGTGTATGACTACCTTTCTAATGAATGTCTAAGATTTAGCACAAGATACCAAATCAACTTTATTAGTAACTATAATAGTTATAAATTATATTTTACATGTTAAAACATAATTGTGAAATATTTGTTAAGTTTTCAAATATAAAGTTGAAATACAAACCAGTAAGAACTATCTAAGGCCTTAATGATAATAAAGGATGAATTAATTCTTACTTGATATGATTTACTTTCTAATCGGTAGAAATATCCTCCTTTTTTTCCTTGGGATAACACCTAGAACACTATCAATTGTACCTTGAGTACTAGATACATATTTGTATAATACTCTAAATGTGGCTCCATCCCTATCTTATTATATGTTTTATGGATTTAAAGCCAATGTTGGACAAAAGCTCTTAACCCAAAATCTACTAGATACATATTTGTATAATACTCTAAATGTGGCTTATATTATTATAAGCAAACCCACAAAGAAAAGTTTTTCTTATTCCTCTAATAGTTGAGTTAGCAGAAAGCAAGCTTTTAATGACAAAGCAAGTGGGAGGTACATGGAACTTGAAGCAGCTCAAGAACCATAACTTGATGTAGTTACAGTTGGCATTAGATTTAACAAGGGATTGTTAAACTTGAATAATAGCTATTTACAAACACAAATTGTTCGCATTAGTGGTAGAAAGACTTGAGAAATGTGGAATCTCTCATTGATGAGCTTTTATTGATGGTTTTTAGAAAATCCATCAAATACCAAGATGTTATGTCAGATCTAGAATATGATTAATGACTTAGAGTCATGAACATGAGATGTAATTCATGTATTATAATCAAGTATGGTCTTGATTGAACTTCCTCTCTATAGCAAGGCTAGAATGAGTAATTAATTCTTCTAGAAAGAATACATTACATGGATAACTATATAAATTTAAAGCAAGACTTGTTATAAAAGGATTTTTTTCATACTCATGTCATTGACTATGGTCCTTATCATACTCATGACATTGACTATGATAAAACCTTTTTCACAAGTAACTATGATTTAATTGTTTGCTATAAATTCATATTCTCAATATTAGATATAGCAAATTGATTTCAAGAAAGGCCACTTTTCTTAATAGACATCTACTAGAAGATATCTATATATATTAGCCAGGAGGTTTTTCTTAATCCATGTTATCCTAACAAAATATGTAAATCTTGAGATCCACTTGTGGATATAAAGCAAAGATCTCAATGTTTCAATCATCATTTTAATATAAACCCACAAGGTATGCTTTTATATCAAAATGAATAGAACATGTGTGTTTACTAAGAACTAGTGGGAGCAAAGTGACATTCCTAATCTTGTATGAGTAAGACATACTTAATCATAAGAAATTACATTCTAACTATGCCATGCCTTTTTCACCTTGACTCGGAATGTGTTTCTAAAATGAAAGACTTAGGAAGGACAAGATATATTCTTGGAATGTAAAATCTATAGAGCTAGATAAAATGAATGTTAAAAGTTTTATATCCTTTTGCATATATTGGTAGTACCTTGAAAGAGATAAAGATAAAAGATTCATTTAAAGGAACCTTTACATTGTCACATGGCACTGATTTTGAGCTAGCCTCCAAAGAACCTAGCTTATAGGTTTAGCTGAAATGATTTATATTCAATTTATTTGGAAAATGAATAAATCATTTATGCCATATTATGCATAAGACCTGGTGTATGATCATGCTATGAGCATATCATAATATACCAATTAAATACATGGTTAAGTCACCGGATGATTATAGGAACATTCTAAGTGTAATTTAGAAGAACTAAAAGAATGTATATGAAAAAATTAGTTTAGAATAAAATCTTCATGTAAAGAGCTACATAAGATTTTGATTTCTAAGCGCATATATATATATATATATATATATATATATAGTTATGAATTATAATTGGATTATGACTTCATTGTGGGATGAAGAGTAAGTTTTATTGGAATGAGTTCCAGCCAAAACAAAATGACACAATATACTATGAAATAAGAGTACACTACTTTAGAAGTTTAAATCCGGTATGGCTGGATGAATGGGTTCATTGAAAAACTATGTTGATCTCTGCCATTCAAGGATCACATAGAAATCTTTATGACTTCAAGAGTATACTTAATCGATCTAAGAGACTCTATGTCATGAAAGAACGTCGATCGTATACTCCAAGATATTTGACTATACATAGAGTAAAGTCAAATATGGAGATGATGGTATTCGTAGAATTCACACAAATTAAATTTAGTCGAACCCATTAGTAAAGTCCTTCTTTTGAGCTAAGTATGAATGGTCACACTTCAGATGTAAGACTTTATTGTTCTAGAAATGGGATTTTGATTTGGATTTAGTATTTGGATATTGGAACATTGTAACAACAACTATTATATGATGTTTTGATATACTAGGATATGATCATAGCTGATGGGTTTTGAGCATTCTAACACTTCTATGGTGTACATGCAACCCTAGAAACCTTGGATCTATGTTTTCTCTAAGATACATGCAAATAATAATTTTCCAAGGTTTACTTCCTAACTAGCATGTTATGGGGTACTTGAATCATAAAACACTAGTAGAATTACATACCTTTTTGGTAGTGGTTGATTGCTTGGAGTTTGAGAGCCTAGCACCAATAATGTGGATGCCTCAAATGGAAGTCACAAATCACCACAAACTTTGGAAACTTGAGAGAATCCATGTGCACACTCTAGAATTCGGCTACCTCTTTTCTCACACACAACTAGTGCCAAATCAAGTGCCAAGGACTCCTTTATATAGTATGGAGGATTAGGGTTACATTCCATGTAAACCCTAATATCCATGACTCTTCCTTTCCAAGGATCCATGGGTTAAAAGCTCCATGGACTATCCATGGACTCCCATGCAAGCCTAGCCCATTCCAAATGCGTATTAGCCCACACTATATAAATACAAGAGCCCATATTTAATTAGTCACCTTTTTTATCACCAAATTAATTCTAAATTAATTTAAGATCAATACTAATTAAATAATATGATTTCATATTAATATATTAGAACTTATAATATATTAATAAATCATAAACATACTATTCTCAAAATTGATGGGTTTTGAGCATTCTAACACTCCTAAGTGTACATGCAACCCTAAATACCTTGGATCTATGTTTTCTCTATTATACATGCAAATATGATTATCCAAGGTATTATCCTAACTAGCATACCAAAACATTGATACTAGGATACTAAAATAGATAGAATACATACCTTGTTGTTGTTGCTTGACTCCATGAAGCTTGAGAGCCTAGTGCCCCAAGTGTGACACCTCAAATGGTTCACACAACATCATGAACTCTTGGAATAACCATGAGAAGAAGACATACATGTTCAAATCGGCTAGCCCTCATAATATGTATCACTAGTGCCCATTTCTTGAACTAAAGGGGTTCTTATATAGTGTGGCTATTAGGGTTACACCATGTAACTCATGACTTTACCCATTCCTTATGCTCCATGGGTTTTAACCTCCATGGAGTATCCATGGATCACCACATGGGTTAAACCCAACATAAAGGAATCTTGGATCATAAGCCCACATATATAAGAATGAATGATTTACACAATCAATCCCCATATATTTAATTAGTCTCTTTTTGATCACTAAATTAAGTCCAAATTAATTCTTGATCAATACTAATTAAATAACATGATTTCATATTAATATATTAGAACTTATAATATATTAATATGTCACAAAATGTCTTTTCCTCATAAACGGTCTATCCAAATGTTCCGATGCCATGCAACCCAAATGGACCATGCCGAGTCGGGTCAAGTACATACCAATTATAGTTATGGACTTAGACACTAATCCAACAGTCTCCCACTTGGATAAGTCTAAAACTATTATTGCGTATGACTTCAGGAACCAACTGGCAATCGTAGCTCTCAAAAGCCGCTGTCGAACTCTGACCTTGTAGATGAACTCTGACCTTTGTCAATGACTTGTCCATTAGATAAGGGATCATATATTCCTCCATTCTAGATATCATATGGACTGAGACATGGATTATAATCATTCTCTCTGTCCATTTGTTGTTTCTCGATTTCCGATTTATGACGAATGACTAATTGAACAAATCAAATCAGTCCTGGCTCGGCCGAGCACTTCCATTTGTCATCATCAAATCATCGAGGGGCCCACAGATATCACTTTTATCCCGAAGGTAAAAGGAATGGATAAACTTCGACTCATATGGCTTGTTCTACTACTTGTTGAATCATACACAAAGGCACATTTTATAACACCGAGTTACCGAATGCGTTTTCGTGCAATCAATGTACAACCAACTCATAGTAACAACTCATATCTCTAGGTTTGAAGAATATAAGATATTATCATCTCATGATCACTCGTGATAAAATCCATGAAGTGATTCCAATGAGCGCGGGTTGAATCCAATACTTAGAACTTATGAGCACTCATGAGTGTTGTAGCCCCTTGTCCAACATCTTAGACCTCTACAAGCCAACCCATGATAGTCTTGATTCATATCTACTTCCAACATATGACCGACTGTGGATAGTTTGAATAACTTAGTCAATCAGGAAGAACGACCTAGTTATTCTGGAAGTCAAAACATGCAAAATGAAACACAATAATAATAGAATCTAATATGGTATCAAAACCTATGAACATAAATAAAACACCTTTTATTTATCACCATATGATTACACATTATTCATTGTATACTGTTTCAGCTATCAACTTTATTCTTGAATTTAAAACAATAGTTGTCCCATGCTCCAAGCATGTACACTATGTTTTCTAAACACTAGTCATGCCATACACCAAGTATGCATACTATGTTTGTCTATGATCTTCACTTTGTGAATTAGATCAATTGAACATAACTCCAATGATCCTCTTTCACAGTCCCAAATCCTTACTGCAAATGCAAGAATTCCAAATTCATGCCATTTACTGAAATCTGTTAGATTCTAAACTTATATGCATTGATCCTCCTGTAATGATTATGCACAGAGTCAGAAAGACTTGACAACAACCATTACAAAGCATTCCAAAGAGATCAACTCCTTGGAAACATCCTTCTTGCATTAAGTTTCCTAATCTTACACAGATTGAATAATTTCCAACTTTGAAACATTTCCATATTCCATTTTGACTATCACTTCTGAACAAGAGTTGCCTCCTTACAGATTATGTCAATATGGTCCTTCCAGAATTAACACTATACTTCCAACTGTCGTTGAGCAACCAATCTTTGGTAAACCTTAGATTGTCCTCGACAATTGCTTAATCCTTTTAGTCATATCCAGTTCTAGACCTTTTCCCTTCTTAATGCCCCAGGCATTTGGAAAATTTTAGAAAGGATAAATATAGCACATGTAATCGATCCTATATCCGAAGCATATGGGACACGAGTCATGATGTCTCACATAAAGACTAAACCAGTCTTTTGCTATAACATTTCTATTTCTATTTGCCAAGTTCTCATAATTCAGATTATGAAAAGGGATGCCGTAATCACAATCGAATTTTAGAACGCAAATAATGGACCCATATATAGAATTTCCTTATGTTGAGTCATTCCAACATGAAATTCATATATATATCCTTGACTAAATATGACTTAAAACCTCAATCTAAGCTTTTAGAATTGAAATGAAGTATAATTTCTTCTCCCTTAATTATAGCAAAACAACTTTTTCAACCCCTGCAGCCTCACGAATTGAAACTTTTGTTTTATATAATTAACATTGCTAACTTGCAATCTTTATCATAATTATCATGCTCCCACTAACATGATGATTATTAGCATAACACTCATGCTCCCACTAGCTTTGACATGTAATCAAAAATCAGCTGGACTTCTAGAAATCAATACTTTATTGACTTTCTTACTAAAGTTTAGATTTCTGATACTAGATTGCTTTGATAAAACTTTATCAATATCATACACCTTATCTTAGATAGCTCACAGGTGTGTCTAAACAATTTTAAGAACTATGAAAAGGGATGTCGTAATCATAGTCTCGATTGTTTAGACCTTTACCACTTCTCACAAGTCCATGTTAGTGTGCTGGTTAACCACACACGCTCCACTAACGACTTTGAGAATGCAAATATCACAATTGCTATCTAGCTAAAATCTACTTAGTGAAAGTGTTTCCTCACCATCATTTTCATGAATCGGAGAGAAACCTTATGACACTTAGATTTTATGGTGTATGAGTTCCTATCCATATGAATTTTGTCAAAACCATAATCACAAGACAAGGTTACTGACAAATCCACACTTATATGGATTAAACTTGTGCAATCTTAAATTCTTGCCATTTGGCAGCTCAAGGGCCTGACATTGCTTCCAAGTAGCTGTGCAACCAATTGAGAACTCTCAGAACTCCTATGCAAAGCCAACTTGAATAGGCACAGACATGTCGACACGATAGGTTATAAACCTCAAGTCGTGTGCTAGTGAAGAACTTCAGGTTTTATTCTTGATTAGTTGTTGAGACTTTCAAGACCTTTAAGACTCCCACTATCCTCTTGACATATAAGACTTTCTTGTCAGATATTCAAGAGATAGTGTGGATTCTAATCAAGACAAACACTTCACACAATTGGCCTTAGTTGGTCTTTGTTTTATCCAAAACATCACAACTTACCAATTTCAAATGTACAAGAGTAGAAAACTTTTACTCTTACATTTGACAAGTGTTTTAAACCTTCTTTAAGACATGTCACTCAAGTTACAATCTTAGAGTATAACTCTAAGAATTGTTTTTGGAATGAAGTATAAATCATCTTCTTGATTTAACCACTTCAACAATTCATAGCTCCTCTTCTTAGCTACCAGAATGCACTTAGAGGATGAATTGTGATAAGGTCTCTTAATCATTAAGATGATTATATAACATGATACTAAAGTACTCTCCCATCTTTTCAGATTTGAGAAACTTTTATCTTTCTGCCTAAGTTGATTCTTCTTATTCGCTCTGCCATACATTGAAACCTTTTCCAATGTCTCAGAATTACACTTAAGCTTGTAAGTATAACCATATTTACTGAATTTTAGTAAATAATGACGAATAGTCTTAACGATTATTTGTGGTGGGCTTGATCAGTGCACAAGAATGTGTACCCGATCATTTACTTGACTTACACATCCATGTGAACAAGTAGTTAGTCTTAATTTTTCCAATGCTTGAAAGTTCTTATTTATCATGCTATACAACTTGCATGATTCCAAGTTTCTATCCAACTGAAACTTAGGTGATGAGAATCTTTCCTTATTTGGTAAATTTAGACACTAACACAAATGAAAGAATCAAATTCATATTTCCACTCTTGCTCTTAATGGAATCTTATAAGCAACAAAAGTTTTCACAAATGCCATTGTAAGGATATTTTAAAATAAATAAAATCAAAAAAAAAATTCTTTTATTTTAAAACTTTGCGGAAAAACTATCCTTACAATGCAAAAGCACATGAAAACTTTGTTGTTATTTATTCCTAAGCAATATATCATAACTCTTAAGAAGTAGCTCAAGAATCCGATCTTCAACCTATGCGATAGAAATCCATCTATGCCATCAGATTCAGCATATTCTTTCTTTAAGTTTCTTCACTTTTTCTTTGATTCTTAAAACATCAACATGTGACCCAGTCACATCATGTATCAAGAATCTCAGAATAGAAACTTAGCAGAGTTAGATAGTGGACTTTACCCGAAGTAAAGTCAAACTTATTGACTTTAATATCCTTAGGTAAATTTGGCAGCTTCGCAACCAATGCCCCTTTCTTTGGCAATAGACCCTTGATAATGGGACTATCTCAGACTTAGCCGTTCTCTTTACCATTTGGTCAACCGAGTTGACTATGGCCGATCCCTTTCCATTGGGAAGAGAGAGCTTTACTGGATATCCAATGTCATCATTGTCAATGTCCATAAAGTTTTAGGAAGTTGATCTTAGCAAATAGATAAGATCATTAAGGGTCTTGTCATAGTCTGTTTCATAGGAGTCCCAAAGGAACTCACTATGTGACTTAGAAAATAGTTGAGTCACCAACTTTCTCAAGACTTTGACACCCAACTCTCCCGGCTTGTCAATATTTGACTACATCTCCAAGATGTGATCACATATAGACCTTTGCTTGAGTGACCTTAAACTTTTCAGGAACTTGTAGGTTAGGGAGAATAATTAGAGGAGGTGAAAGAAGTATGATTTCCATGGGACATCATCTTCATTTAGGAAAGCTTGTTTCAAGAGATTTGGGAAGATCATCTTTTGGGAGATATTCAAGAGAGTTGATTTAAAGTCCTTAATATAACACCCAATATGAAATATTAAGGCTAGGACCCAACAACCTATTTATAACTGGAAGAGGGATGCCGTAATCCAAGTTATAAAATAGTTGAAGGTAGGTAAATGACGATTTACCAATTTCCACCATGAAAAACGAAATATAATTAAGTTTTAATTGGATTTGAAACTCCTAGATCTTTTGAGATACATTGAACTTTCAATGGCATGTTTGAATCTCGATTGTGCCCTCTCAAGTTTGTGACTGGGATGCCGAGGATCACAAACAAGGTGTGAATAACCATGCAAATTGACTTGGTACCCTTAACTTTATCACCTAATCGATGTGCCGGTTAACCACACACGCTCCACCGATCTATAATAGAGTCAAGTTACCCTTTGCCACTCTTACTAGTCCTTATTAGTGTGCCGGTTAACCACACACGCTCCACTAATGACTTGGTAAGGTACAAAGTGTAATTTCATGGGTTAGCACCTTTTCACATTTTCCTAAGTAACTAAGATTGGGAATGTACAAGTGTTTAGTTACTTAGTATTTATCATTAATACTTTTAATGAAGGGAGAATTATAGTCCTTTCCTACCCGTTCGGCTAACGACCCTCCACCAGTCAAGGAAGCGGTGGGTGAGAGTGGACACCCATTAAACTGCCATTTTATAGGCAGTAACCTTATACCCCCCTTATAGACCGGCTTCGTGAATGAGGCCTACTAACGGTAAGATTGACTTTATCTTATACATATCTATACAATTAAAATTATAATAATAGTATAAGGGTTTGAATTTTAACTTTTAAAATTCTAAGGGCTAACTTGGAATTAAAGTATTCATAAGAGAAAACTTTTCAAATTCCAAAACTTGAGGGCAAGTTTTGAAACTATTCAAAACTAATTAATTCCATAACTTATGTGTTTAAAGTAGTTTTAATTAAAAAAAAACTCTTCAAGTTCCATAACTTGAGGACAAGTTATGGAAGACTTTAAACTAATAAAAGAATGTAACCTTTCTTTATTTTGTAATTTATGGAATTAATTAAGGTTACACATTTTATTACTTAATGAAGTGACTCTTGAACCTCCATAACTTGAGGACAAGACTCTTCATTTTTGTAACCATTACCAACTTTTATGAGTTTTATGAAACTTAAATGTGACTTTTCATATAACTTGAGGACAAGTTACAAAAACACATTTTAGAATCAACTCTTAGATTAAAATGGATTGAAAACACATAATCAATTAACTTTTCTATTAATCTAAGCAACTCATAAGAACAAGATAATTTAATCAAAATTTTTCATGTAATTAGCCTAATCACTAAACTAATACAAAACATGAATCTATTGACAATTATCTTTGAAATTGGATTAGTATGAACATTACCACATCAAAAACAGGATTATAGGTTCAAAAACAGCTTATGGTAATGTTCCTAGTCCATTTCTAGCCAAAAAACTCGAAGATATGCTGTCAGGGGCTCCTACTCGTCGAGTGTATCAACCTACTCGACGAGTAGGATGATTTTCTTCATGGACTCGGTGAGTTCATCAGTGGACTCGACGAGTCCAGTGCCCAGAATGCCCGTAATTCGACTTTTTCAGCATTTTTCAGCAATTTGCATCAAGTATAATTGAAAACAAGCCTAGGCTCTGATACCACTGATGGGTTTTGAGCATTCTAACACTCCTAAGTGTACATGCAACCCTAAATACCTTGGATCTATGTTTTCTCTATTATACATGCAAATATGATTATCCAAGGTATTATCCTAACTAGCATACCAAAACATTGATACTAGGATACTAAAATAGATAGAATACATACCTTGTTGTTGTTGCTTGACTCCATGAAGCTTGAGAGCCTAGTGCCCCAAGTGTGACACCTCAAATGATTCACACAACATCATGAACTCTTGGAATAACCATGAGAAGAAGACATACATGTTCAAATCGGCTAGCCCTCATAATATGTATCACTAGTGCCCATTTCTTGAACTAAAGGGGTTCTTATATAGTGTGGCTATTAGGGTTACACCATGTAACTCATGACTTTACCCATTCCTTATGCTCCATGGGTTTTAACCTCCATGGAGTATCCATGGATCACCACATGGGTTAAACCCAACATAAAGGAATCTTGGATCATAAGCCCACATATATAAGAATGAATGATTTACACAATCAATCCCCATATATTTAATTAGTCTCTTTTTGATCACTAAATTAAGTCCAAATTAATTCTTGATCAATACTAATTAAATAACATGATTTCATATTAATATATTAGAACTTATAATATATTAATATGTCACAAAATGTCTTTTCCTCATAAACGGTCTATCCAAATGTTCCGATGCCATGCAACCCAAATGGACCATGCCAAGTCGGGTCAAGTACATACCAATTATAATTATGGACTTAGACACTAATCCAACAAAAATATTATCCATAAATAGTTCGGGTGAAGTGCAATCCAAATGGACCATGCCGGGTCGGGTCAAGTACATCTCAAATATAGTTATGGACTTAGACACCTTATCCAATAATAACATCAATACTTGTGTTCTATAATAACATGTTTAATCCATGAATAATCTTATTATTCTAAAAGTTCATAGTCGGTTATAATTATGGGAGCAATTATGAAGTAATGCTAGTATGAATTGGATTGGTTGACTTTTACCCAATGAAGGTAGGCGATGGGTTGTAACCAAGTTTCATAGGTACTTGTCTGAGAACTAGTACTGAACTGACCTGCATCAAGATCATATCATGGATCGCTATCATGAATGATACTTGATTAAAGGGTACTATATTTGTATCCTTAACACCTGAGATACATAGTGGGATTTAAGTGTAGGGAGTGCTGTACTTAGATATGGTTAAACACTGGTCCTTAACCAGGAAGTTATAAAAGCCATTTTCAGGTATGGTATGAACTATGCAAGAGGCTTATGTAGTCAGGATGGGATTTTTTCCTCTTATGTGTTGAGAGTTAGACATCTAAGGCGCCTTACCAAAAGTTGAACACCAAATGATATTTATTGTGATCCGCGTCTCATGTTTAACATGTTGTCTGTGACAAAGGGATAAATGATAAACTTACCTTATACACAAATTGTAGCTTTGAGTTTTTGAGGAATTGGGCGTTGATAGAATGGCACAAAGTCATATGTTGATGGGGACAGTGAACAATATCTATCTAAAGACAACTTGTTGGCCATGTCATGGATATCCAACTCAGTCGTGAACGGATCTGCCATATTGTCGTGGAAAACATGCCACCACACCGTGGCAGCAAACCAATAAAACAGTCGTGATACCTTCACTCACCATGTTGTGGCGAGCATCACGCCATGTAGTGGTTTTTGTCTGAAGACAACTTAATTAATTAAGCTCTTAACACGTAAAGTTCTTTTCTCAAACCTTCCAGAAGGCATCCTTGCCTCATAAGGGACCATAAAAATCATTACTTTCTGAACATGCATTCCCAATGCATGTCATTCACGTATCTAGTTCAAAATGGGAGAAATAGGGTCACAACCCCATGCATGAATTCCAAAACCTCATAACAATTTAGATCTGAAGCACCTAACTATTTTGGGACCTCTAGGATCAGTAAAGTTGCAAACTTTATTGAATCCTTCCACTCAAATCAACAAAACCATGAAGAACAAGCATAAAAACCTAGATCTAGAAGGAAGGAACCAAAAATATGAAAACTTGAGGACTTACAAAGAGTTCAGAAGATGCAAAAAAGAATGGAGATGAGTTGCTTGTTGGATTCTTACACTAGAAGCTCCTTCTTCTTCCTTTCAAGATCATAAAGACACCAAAAATGATCTTGTAACATCCCGATGTTTAGGTACTTCTAAATTCATACCTCAAATTCTATTTCATGTTATTTTGGTCCTTAAGTCCAAGAAGTTATGCTTTGAAGCCTTAGTGACAATTTCGTAATTATGGCAGGAGGAGTACGCCATGCGTACATTTGTGTACGCTGGGCGTACACTTATGTACGCGGGGCGTAATAGCTTCAGGAGCAAAACCCTAATTTTTAGGGTTTGGGTGGTATTTAAGCAACATTATGTCTCATCTTCTCTTCCCTTTTCAGCCTCCACATCCTTTGAGACATTTTTGAAAACCCTAGCCCTCTTAGTGTGTGTTTTGAGCTCAAGAGTGTGTTCTTGGTGTGTTGAAGGAGGAAGAAGTTGCATTGAAGAGCCTTGAAGTGGAAGCAAGCTTGTGGATCTGGGATATTTACCTTCTTGGGAAGCTCCAAAAGGTATAAAGTCCATACCTTGATGTCTTGGTTGTTAGATCCCATTTTTGGATGTTTTATGTTGCTTTTCTTGTCCCAAAGGTCCCATATTGTGCATGGTTTGTTCTTGTCATTTTGAGCTGTCCTTTCAGACCCTAGGAAGGGTGCTAAGCCATAAAAATGAGGTCCCAATTTCTAGAACTGTTTCATGCATCTTGTAGAAGGTCTTAATTGATTAAGACCTTGTGTTAAGCACTTTTTGGACTTGTAAACTCATAAAGTTGGAAAATTTATGACTCTAAGGTGCATTTGGACTGTAGATCTGAAGTATGGACTTGAGTGATTAAGCCTTAATGGAGTTTGAGGGATGCGAGGGTACGTCCCGCGTACATAGAAGTACAGCTCACGTACTCAGTTAACCACCCCGATGGTGGTCAATGCAAGGATTGGAGTACACTTAGCGTACCTCTGGAGTACGCCCCATGTACTCGCACTGGGTCGGCTCGGTTGGGTTGACTCGGTTGACTTAGTGGGTTTGACCTGTTGACTTTGACTTTGACTTTGAACAAGTTTGACCTTGAGGGAATTTTCAGTATCGGGACTTCGAGAATACGAAGCCCCCGACTTTTGATGGATTTCAAGACCTGATCATAGCCATGAAGTGGTTTTCTGATGTCGAGGGATGCTTTTTCACCAACTCTTTCCCAGCTGACCAAAAGGTTAGGTGTTCTCTGAACCTTATGAGTTACGGAGCGAAGGACCGCTATGGTTCTTTTTTGGATTTGAAGGAGGCCAGCACGTGGTATGAGATTGAGATTGAGTTACAAACGAGGGAGCAGATACCGGCACCAACACAGTCATAGCCTGCGTCGAAGCAGTTTAGGACTGCTGATTCTAGGTCGACGAGTCAGAGGGACCGCACTTGTGGGAAGTATGGTAAGGTGCATGATGGAGCTTCTCGATCTTCTTTAGGATGCCACAAATGTGGCAAGCAGGGTCACATTACGAGGGACTGTCCGCAGCAGGCTCCAGCTTCTGACATCGGACTTTGTTATCATTGTGATCACGTGGGCCATATGAAGGCCCAGTGTCCCTTGCTTGCTGCCAGGCCGGCATAGGCTCCAGTGCTGGCTACTTTGAGGGTCACTGATGGGAGTCAGGGCAGGGTGGAGCCCCCAAGGTCTCGAGGTCGCGCTGTCTAGCTCACTGTTGAGGAGGCCAGAGCAGCTCCAGATGTTGTGACTGATATGTTTTTATCCATTATTCTGTCGATTATGTTTTGTGTTATACTTATATATATACATATACATATATATATATATATATATATATATATATATATATATGTGTGTGTGTGTGTGTGTGTGTGTGTGTGTGTGACATCCCCATTTTCACGGCCAGAAAAGACCAATTTTGTTTATGCTTGTTTGAAAATCAGAGTAACATTTTAAATAAAAGTGTTGCGGAATTTGTCCCAAAACAAAATATGATAAAGATTTATCAAAAGCATTTCCAAGGAAATGTATTTCATTAAAAGACTCGGGATGTCATGTTCGATACAGATCGAAAGCATAAACAGTACAACATAAGCCTTACTACATTATTTCATATCTACAGGCCTATATCCGTAATCCCTCATCCTAAACATCACATCTATGCTCGAGCGCCACTACCTGTAATACATGAAACTGAGTGGGTCAGGCTTGGGAGCCTGGTGAGCACATAGGGTTTTCAACCCACAATAAATAAGTTTATTAATTTCATCAATCAACAATAACCCGATTACCCGTTCCCGTTATCCTCACTTTACGTCCCTAAACACCTATCATAAGGGACCTAGCCTAAGGATCATCATCGGGATGGACACTACTGCTAAGGGGGTTCCTCAACAATAAATGTCCTAAAGGCAACCATGAGGGGGATGGAGTACACCGGTGAACACATCGTTCACAAACACCTATAGGTTGCGAGCGTGCTAGCGTTCCACTGGACTGTCTAGAAGAGTCTGTGGTCGTTATCTATACTCCGCTAGATGACTGGATCACCAACAACATCGAGGCCTCTCATCATTTTATCACACATCGTCTTATTACATCTACCCATGTTTTACCCCAGCATTTTTGTAGATATAAAATACATATACAGTTTAATTCATGAAAAACGTGTATAAAATCATTCATCCAACATAGACAGCAAGTATTCAGATAATATGCACACATAGCACGTAATTTATATAAAATACTTCATATCTATGTGTAAGATGAAAGTAACTATGCACTCACCTGAAAGGTGGTGACTCAGTACTCGAACAGCACTTCGTTATCTCAAAACAATTTTTCCTTGACCAAAACCTAGTATCAATACCACTAGAGTTTAGTTTTAGCGTTAACCGCGACTAATTAATAGTCTAGCTATTATTACTATTATATAAGCGTTAAATAACACTCAATATAACTCATAATAATAGCCCAAATAATTATTTTAAGGACCTAATAACATTACTATAATTATTTAAAAGTTATATTAAAAATTGCGTAGGCGTAGCTCACTTACAGCGGATTTTAAAGAAAACCGGGCTTTGCTCGGAGCAGCGTTTCCGAACCGAAAGACCCTTTTTCTCGGGACTCCAGGAGCCTCGGGGCTTCCTTTGGGTGCTAGGGGTTTTTCCTAGGGTTTAGGGGGTTAAAATGGGTAGTGAGAGAAAGTAGAGAGAGAGAAAGGAATGAAGAAATGAGTGAAAAATCCGGAAACCCTCGCCCCCCTTTTATAGCCTGCGAGGCCTCGGACTACACTGGGCGTAATCCTTGGCTACGCGGCGCGTAAGGCTCGGATAAGGTCTCCAGCTCGTTTCCAGCTGGCTTCGCACGCGCCTACTCTCGGAAGTGGATACGGCTACGTACGCCGGGCGTACCCAGCTTCGGACGCGGGGCGTAGTGCGAGGCTGCATGGCGTTCATCAGATGTGAGGGCATGCTCAGCAAGCGACGGCTGAGATTTGGCCACGTCACCACCCCCTTGCAGATTTCGCAATTTTCCTTCCTGACTTCTAAAAATCATAACTTTCGCATACGAGCTCCGTTTTTGACGTTCTTTATATCCACGCGAATGCGGGAACGTACTCTACAACTTTCGTTTAGACTCCGTCGGCTAATTTTGACTTTATTTTAAAAGTTATATTTTTAACAGGCCGGGACAGGATTGGTCCGTTAAAAATTCGTAACTTCTTTATCCGACGTCCGTTTTCGTGTGTCTTTTTATCGATACGCTACTATTAACGAGATCTTCAATTCTCGTTTAGGTTGTGTCAGCTAAAAACCGCCCGATCTAATATTCGAACTTCGGGCTGTATACTGCTAAGCCGAAACTTCGAAAAATCATAACTTCCTCATACGAAGTCAGATTTGGGCGTTCTTTTTATGGACGCTCTCGGTTTATCGTTTTCTACGAATTTCGTTTAGATCGCTAAGGCTAAAACTCGCTCTATCGTAAATTCACTATTTACGCTTCCCGGTATCGTGCCGGTTTCATTACGAAACTTTGACGGGTCATAACTTCTTCGTTATAACTCGGATTTCGGCGTTCTTTATATCTCCGGAATCCTTGTTTCGACTACTACAACTTTATGTAAAGATATCGGGCTTATCTTCCACTTTAATTTTGACGCTTATTTTTATTCTTTATTAATTATACATTTATAATTAAATAATAAGCACACAAATACACATAATTCACATAATACTCAAATATTTCATCTTTAGTACATCAAAAAGAGTTACAATAGTTGACCTAGACTATTACATCGTCTAAAAATTCTTAGCCCCGAAACACGGGCGTTACAATTCTCTCCCCCTTAGGATGATTCCGTCCCGGAATCATGCATCAGCAAAGAGATGTGGGTAGCGACTCATCATGTCACTCTCTGTTTCCCAAGTGAGGTTCGGCCCATTCGAATGTTTCCAATGGACTAGCACTAAGTCGACCATCTTGCATCATAACTTCTTAGTCTTACGGTCAACAATTGCCTCGGGCTCTTCGATCAGCCTCTTATTCTCATCCATCCTTAAGTATGAGATTGGAATTATGTCGGGAACTTCTCCCGTGAATTTTCTCAGATAACACACATGGAAGGTGTTATGAATACCATCGAGTTCTTCGGGCAATTCCAGCTTGTAAGCTTGGTTCCCAATCTTCTGAAGAACTTTGAACGGTACAATAAACCTTGGACTTAGCTTTCCTCGTTTTCCGAATCTTATAAGTCCCTTCCACGGTGAGACCTTAAGCAAAACCGAATCCCCAACTTCGAAGGTCATCGGTCGTCTTTTCTTGTCAGCATAGCTCTTCTGATGATCCTAAGCTGCTAACATCCTTTCCCTGATCACTTTCAGCTTTTCAGCAGTCTCATGGACTATCTCGGGGCCCATATACTGCTTTTCTTCGGCCTCAAGCCAACAAGATGGCGTACGACACTTCTGTCCGTACAAATCTTGATAGGGTGCCATCTTGATGCTCGAGTGGAAACTGTTGTTGTAGGAAAATTCTACTAGAGGTAAGTGCTCATCCCAATTACCTTGGAACTCGAGGGTACATGCTCTCAGCATATCTTCCAGTGTCTGAATCGTTCTTTCACTCTGACCATCGGTCTGCGGATGATAAGTTGTACTCAAACACAACTTCGTACCCAATTCTTCTTGTAGACTCCTCCAAAACGTCGACGTGAAACGACTATCATGATCGGATACAATCGTTAGAGGAACACTGTGAAGTATTAATATCTCCTTCACGTAAGCATTTGCGAGCTTATCCATAGACCACCTTTCGTTGGCTGCTATGAAGTGTGCACTCTTAGTGAAACGATCCACGACCACCCAAATCAAGTCGTGTCCGTTCTTCGTCCTGGGAAGTTTAGTTACAAAATCCATGGTGATGTCTTCCCATTTACCCATGGATACAGGTAAAGGTTCTAAATTCCCATATGGTTTCTGATGTTGTGCCTTAACTCTCGCACATGTTACACACTCGGCCACATACTTCGCAACATCGAGCTTCATCGTCGGCCACAAGTAGTAGGGTTTTAGGTCCCTATACATTTTAGTGCTACCGGGATGAATCGAGTACATGGTCTTGTGAGCTTCTTCCATCAGAAGATCTCTTATTCCTCCCGTCTTAGGTACCCAAATCCGATCTTGGAATATCTTCAGTCCTTGGCGGTTTGTACCGAATACCAACGTCTTTCCTAAAAGTTCTTCCTTTCGGTCTTTCTTTTCTGAAGCTTCTTCTTGAGCTTTCTTGATACTTTCCACAATTGTCGAGACAACTTCAATTCTCAACGTTCTTGGCCTTTTCCTTTCAAGATTGACTTTCCGACTGAGAGCATCAGCAACAACATTTGCTTTACCGGGGTGGTAAAGTATCTCACAGTCATAGTCCTTGAGTAATTCTAGCCATCGTCGTTGCCTCATGTTCAACTCCTTGTGATTAAAGAGATACTGGAGACTCTTATGATCAGTGAAAAGTTTGCACTTCGTTCCATAGAGGTAATGCCTCCATATATTTAGAGAAAAAACTACCGCTGCCAACTCCAAATCGTGAGTGGGGTAGTTCTTTTCGTGCTCCTTCAATTGTCGAGATGCGTATGCTATCACCTTTTCTCTTTGGGTCAGAACACAACCCAACCCGACTCCAGATGTGTCACTATAGACCGTGAAGTCTTCAACTCCATCGGGTAGAGAAAGAATCGGTGCTTCACATAACTTTTTCTTTAGCTTCTCGAATGCTTCTTCGTGCTTTTCACTCCATGTGTAAGTAGCTCCTTTGTGGGTCAAAGCTGTCAATGGAGTAGCTATCGAAGAAAAGCCTTGGATAAATCGTCGGTAGTATCCGGCTAATCCCAGAAAGCTTCGAATCTCTGTGGGACTCTTTGGACGTTCCCACTTCACCACAGCTTCGATTTTTGCTAGGTCAACCATTATTCCCTCCTGGTTAACCACATGACCCAAGAATTATACTTCTCGGATCTAAAAATCGCACTTGGAGAACTTTGCATACAGCTTCTCCTTCTTCAAGACTTCCAACACTTCTCGTAGATGCTGGCCATGCTCCTCCTGGTTTTTTGAGTAGATCAGAATGTCGTCGATGAACACTATCACGGATTTATCGAGGAATGGTTTACAAACCCGGTTCATCAAATCCATGAATGCTGCTGGAGCATTGGTTAGTCCAAACGACATAACCAAGAACTCGTAGTGTCCCTATCTTGTTCTGAATGCAGTCTTCTCAATATCCTACTCTCTCACCTTCAGCTGATGATATCCTAACCTAAGATAGATCTTTGAGAAGTAGCTCGAACCTTGCAGCTGATCGAATAGGTCATCAATCCTCGGCAATGGATACTTGTTCTTCACCGTTGCCTTGTTCAGCTCTCGGTAGTCTATACACATTCTCATGCTTCCATCCTTCTTCTTCACGAATAACACTGGAGCTCCCCAGGGTGATGAACTAGGTCGAATGAAACCGTTGTCCAACAGCTCCTGAAGTTGCGCCATAAGCTCCTTCATCTCCGTCGGTGCTAATCGGTAAGGTGCCTTTGCTATCGGTGTTGTACCTGGTAACAAGTCTATCCGAAACTCCACTTGTCTATCAGGTGGTAATCCGGGAAGATCTTCGGGAAAGACTTCTGGATAATCACACACAACCGGTATATTCTGCACATCTTTCTTTTCCTTCTTAGTATCGATTACGAATGCCAAGTATGATGCACATCCCTTGGACAAACATTTTCTGGCTTTCATCAGGGAGATGATTCCAGAATTTACTCGGCGTTTGTCCCCGTACACCATAAATGACTCTTTTCCAGGTGGGTTTACCCTTACTATCTTCTTTCGGCATTGAATCTCAGCATCGTTGGCGCTAAGCCAATCCATACCCAAAACGATGTCGAAACCGTTTAACTCTATGGGTAACAGCTCTTCGTGGAATTCGTTTCCGTTCAGGTCGATGACGATGTTCCTAATACGATCACTAACAGGTACGAACTTGCCACTGGAAACTTCTACAATCAGGGCATTATCAAGTTTTTCTACGGGCAATGCTAGTTTCCCACCAAACTTATGTGATACAAAGGAGTAGTTTGCTCCGGAATCAAACAGTATATTGGCAGGCAATCCATTTACAAGAAAGGTACCTGAAGCGATGTCTGCTGCCTCGTTTGCAGCCTCGAGCGTCATCTGGAAGGCTCTTGCCTTCGGCTTCGGTGGAATGTTGGGTCTTCCTGCCTCCTTCTTCTTCGGGCAGTCCCTCGAAATGTGCCCTTCCTCGCCACACCCATAACAGACTTTCTTGGTGAGGGTGCATTCATTGGCATAGTGCCCGGTCTTCCCACACTTAAAGCAGGTGACTCCTCTGTTGCATTTCCCGGAGTGCTTCTTCTTGCACTTGTCACACCACTTGGCTTCACTTCCTCTCCAACCAGACTTCGAGAATTTACTCTTCTTACCGGACTTCGAAGATCCATCGAATTTCCTTTTCTCACCAACCTCGGCCCTCTCCAGACCCCTTTCCTTTTGCTAGGTCTCCACATTCTTAGCTGCTCGAACAGCTGATTTCAGAGTGGTTGCCATCTTGACTGTCGGGCCAAAGTCGGCTGGCAGTCCATTTGCGAACTTCTCAATTTTGGAGAGTTCGGTTGGCACTAGGTATGGAAACAACTTCATCTTTTCCGTGAATGCAGTGGCGTAGTCGTCAACGCTCATTCTCCCCTTCTTCAGGTTTTGGAACTCATTGTTCAGATCAATCAGATCTATTTCTGAACACTACTGCGCCTTCAGTTGTTCTAAGAACTCATCCCATGACATCTTTAGGGCTTCTCCTCATGGCATTGTATCTGCCAGTAACTTCCACCAGCTCAAGACTCCAGCTTTCAGTTGTCTTACTGCGAAGACGGTCTTCTGTGTTTCGCTACAGCTGCAGCTCTCGAACACCATCTCCATTTCGGAGATCCAATCCATAATCTCAACAGGCTTTGGGCTTCCTGAGAGACTTGGTGGCTTGGCACCCAAGAAATTCTTATACATCCGCCCATCCTTGTCGTTTCCCCTCTCCGGGTCATTCCTTCGTTCTCCTTGAGTCCCAACTTGACTCACATGGCGGCTATAGTTCCCTTCCTCTGATTGCTCGGGACTCAGCTCGGGTTGCTCAACGGGCATGGTAGGTTCGTCCCTATTCAACATCTGCCTCATTTCTTCCCTTTGTTCCGCTAACATAGCCCGAATCATGGCTTGTACTCCAGCCATGGTGATTGGCTCGGGTGCAACTTCTACTACAACAGGTTTTTGTTGAATCACTGGGGGTTGATTCCTATTCCCATTTGCATTCCCAGCTCCACTGCGGGTTCTTGCCATCTTGATCTATACACCGAATAAGGTGAATTTAGATCTTTATTCAGGATAGACATTTAAATCATCATTATCTCTCCGAAACGTTTATATGTTAGTTCTAATATCGTAGTCGTACGTTTAGAATCCTAAACACATAAGGTTTCCAGATCCGGTCGGCAACAGACCATAGATCCGAACAATTAACAGCATATCAGGCACAAAGCATTTAGCACATAAAAGCATTTTAGGCATAATTCCTAAAATAAGCTAGTGCTCACACCTCAGAATCATCGCTTAGCATTCTAAGTTTAAGTCTAGAAATCCTACGAATTCCTAGTTCGCTTAAACTAATGCTCTGATACCAACTGTGACATCCCCATTTTCACGGCCAGAAAATACCGATTTTGTTTATGCTTGTTTGAAAATCAAAGTAACATTTTAAATAAAAGTGTTGCGGAATTTGTCCCAAAACAAAATATGATAAAGATTTATCAAAAGCATTTCCAAGGAAATGTATTTCATTAAAAGACTCGGGATGTCATGTTCGATACAGATCAAAAGCATAAACAGTACAACATAAGCCTTACTACATTATTTCATATCTACAGGCCTATATCCGTAATCCCTCATCCAAAACATCACATCTATGCTCGAGCGCCACTACCTGTAATACATGAAACTGAGTGGGTCAGGCTTGGGAGCCTGGTGAGCACATAGGGTTTTCAACCCACAATAAATAAGTTTATTAATTTCATCAATCAACAATAACCCTTCAATCATTTGCAGGGTGCATATTCGTTCTCCAAGATAGACTTGAGGCCTGGGTATCATCAGATTAAACTGAGAGAGGAAGACATGGAGAAGACCATGTTCCGGACTCGTTATGGGTATTACAAGTTCGTGGTGATGCCATTTGGGCTCACCAGTGCGCTTGCGGTGTGTGTGGATTTGATGAATCGGGTATGTAGACTGATGCTCGATCATTATGTCATTGTATTCATTGATGATATCTTGGTATATTTTAAGACCAGAGAGCAGCATGATGAGCATCTTCGCGAGCTTCTGTGGGTTTTGAGGCGAGAACGGATTTATGCAAAGTTCTCAAAATGCGAGTTCTGGTTACGAGAGGTCCAGTTCCTTGAACACCTCGTTAAACAAGATGGGATTTTGGTCGATCTGGCCAAGATCGAGGTCGTGATGCAGTGGGAGGTTCCAAAATCTCCCTCGGATATCAGGAGTTTCTTGGGTTTGGCAGGGTATTATCGGAGATTCATTCAGGATTTCTCCAAGATTGCAGTACCCCTCACTCGTCTGACGAGGAAAAAGGTGGATTTCCGGTGGGGTCCTGAGCAGCAGTCGGCGTTTGAGATTCTTCGACAGAGGTTATGTGATACCCCGGTATTGACCCTCCTGCAGGGAGTTGAGTATTTTGTGGTATTCTGTGATCCTTCCATCACTGGTTTGGGGGCGGTCCTCATGCAGAGAGGACGGGTGATTGCTTAGCTAGGAGATTCTATTTTCATGTAATCATCAACTATTGCAAGGCTTGTACTCTAAGTGAATATCATGCTATATCCTAAAATGAAATCATCCATTTAAATCCAAACTCCTGAGTGAAGTTCAAAACCTAATACAATACATTCCATATATTCAACTATGGGTTGAAAACCCGAAAGATCCCGGTTCAAGCTTATTATGGACTAGGATCCTCTTATTGGGCCTAATGGACCAATAAACCTCCAATTTGACTATTTTGGGCCAAGGAACCCTATTTGGGCTCTAATTGGACCCACATCAATGAAACTAAAGTATTTTGGGTAGTGTGGGCCTAGAATGATTCATCTTATCTCTAGTGGGCCATAATTAGTTCATAAGCCCTAATGGGCCGTAAACTACATCCTTGGGCTTCATTGGGCCGTGAACCCTCATAAGGGCCCAATAGGCCAAAAAATATTCATATTGGGCCTCATAAACTCAAGCTAAGTCAAGAAAGGGCCCAAATTCTCCCATTTCCTTTCCTTTTCCCCATTCTCGGCCCAAGTAAAAAAAAAGAGAGAGAAAAGCCCAACATAATCAAACCTTGCCACCTCATTAATATCTAATGGATATCCATGCAAGAGTGCATGTATCCAAGCATGCATCAAATCACCCTCTACTTAAGTCAACTCTCCATTATCTCTCTCTAACTCTCGGCCTCTCTCTCACTCTCCAACCTCTATCACATTTCAAATTCAACACTTATTCTCTCAACCATTCAACACTCTTCCACCCTTCTTCTCTTAAGAAAAATCGTGAGCATTAAGTGGGTTCTCAAGAAGATCACTCCAAATTTCACATTGTGGTAAGATCTTACAAACTCAAGTTGATATACTTCATTTTAAACTCAATCACTCCTCTCACACACATGTTTTCGTGAATCATGTTTCCTAGAACCATCTAAGTTTGAAAATCTCCTCAAGAACACATCTAGGGCCGAGATCTCCTCATTTCCTCACCAAAAACCGAAAAATTCAAAGCAAAGCGAGTTCATACCCCCTATTTTCGATTTTTACTTTGTTTTGGGGGAGAATACAAGTTTTTTTGTGTAGATCTATGTGTGTATGCATGATTTTGTGTCTTTTCTTTAGTTGCATATGTGTTTATGTGTTGAAAACTTCATGAACTAAAAGATCTACTAAAAGATGATGATATCGGTATAACATAACACTTATTTCAACATACCTCACAAGAAAAAGGTTTAAAATACATCAAGGATACTTGAATCTAAGAAAAACTTCATGAAATGGACTAAAAATGACAAAAGTGACAAAATATGGGTTGTTTATGTAACTCTCGGCTAGTAAGGGGTTCAAAAGGAATTTTTTTCTAAATAATGGCTAACCTCGACATTTGAGACTTTATAGGGACCAAAAATGTAAATATTTTCATAAGTGGGCCTTATTTGGGCTTCTCACGGTTTTGGGCCCAAGAAATTGAAATTTTTGGTCTTTTGTGGGTTAAATTGTCATTTTCAAGAAAGTTGTGTCAAAAATGTAAAAATTTTGATAAAAAGGGTCAAAGTTGCGAAATTATGAACATTTGGGCCAAAAAGATGAAATTTTCTATAAATGGGCCGAAAATGTATGTTTTCACAAAAATCAAGCCAAAAATGATATTTTTGACAAAAATGAGTTAAAAATGTTATTTTTACAAAAACTAGCCTTAAAATACAAGTTTTGTCCAAAATGGGGCCTAAAATGTTATTTTGACTAAAATTGGGCCTTAATTGTAAATTTTTGGATTATTGGGCCAAGAATGTTATTTTTACAAAAAGTGGGTTTTTTATGCTATTCTAGTAAATAATTGAGCTAATGCTAGCAAAATAATAACAAAGTGGCTAATTTTGTCATTCTCGTGTTATTGGGCCTTAGTGGCCCATTAATATGCTTGATAGGTCCTGAATAATATTTATTTGTTTATTGGGCCTCACTGACCCATTAACATGCACAACGGACCTTGGATACTATTTGCGTGCTATTTGGGCCTATAAATACCTTACATGTGAAATGGGCCTTAGTTGTCCTTTTACATATATTTTGGGCCCATGTTATATAATCTCATTCCTTTCGGGCCTGAAAATGACTTACGTGTTTAGTGAGCCTCAGTGGTTCGCTTACATGGTTCATTGGGCCCGGAATGAGTTTTATATGTTTCTCTTCGCGTAAAATTCGATTAAGGATCTAGTGAGACGTGTCGGTTGACACATATTGAGTGTACGATCGTAGCCTGTAGTTATAACCAGAGTCTCTTGGAGGGAGAGCGGGGTTTTGTGTATAGATCTATACGGGGATGACACCCCACACCTGAGCTGTTCGCTACAGTTAGACTACATCAGTCTAGGGTGACTATAACCTTATTCTATTTTCCGACGGTGTTCACCAACGCCAAGACAGGCGAAATTATCATTATTTAGTATGGTTATGATGGCTCACTTAGAGGAATTAACATTATGAAATTTACGGGAGACTATTATTTATCTTCTTTTACAGGCAACGTAGGGTTGTCTGGGGGCATTCTATTTACATTCTCTTCAATCACTTTTTGGCATTCTATTAAACAATAACACACATGCATTAATATCAGATCGGACACAAACATACTAAACTATTTTAAGAAAATACAGGATTTTCTTGTGATTACAAAGTTATACAAATATTTTTCTCAAACACGCTTATGAACTCACCAACATTTTTATGTTGACCTTTTTAAATTAACTTGTATTCTCAGGAAACCGTTGAAGCAGGTTGGGATGAACAAACTAATGGATGGTTTGTTATATTTCTATTTCATCAGACTTTAATTATTTTGGCATGTAATATTCAAACACAATACTCGATGTAACCAATGTACGTTGTTATATTACATGTGTGGTAATGATGATGTTATGTTTCAATTATATACTTTGTGATGATACTCCAAGGATGAAGTCACGCATAAGCCCCCAGACGTTTCCGCCGTCTGGTTCGGGGGTGTGACAGATTGGTATCAGAGCATTGTTTGTAGTGAACTAGAATATCTAATCATACAGGATATGCAACTATAAATACAATGGGACTAAAACACTCTGAATAAGATAATACCTAAGCATGCACTAAAATTATAACACTAAAAGTATCTGGAGGAAATTGAACACCGTGGTTAAACCCGGACAATTATGTAGCCGTATTGGGGGTAAATATAGCCTGATCAACTATATTTTTTCAAAATACGACCAACATGTGTTCGGGAGTGATCATGTTGGGAAATAAATCTAGAAACTTACCTCGTATCCAAAAGTTTTAGGGAACTCAAACATAAACAATTAAATACATACTCTCTTTACACGTCTCTCACCCCTCGTGCAGACACGATGGCCGGATTTCATCATCCTGGAGATCCCTATTTCCCCAACTAGGGGAATGGCGGATGGTTAGAGCCAGAGGAGGAACCAGAAGAAGAACCAGAAGAAGAGCCCATAAGAGGACCGACAGAACCGGTAGCCGACTCGGACGAGGAGGAGGCTGATGGCAGTGACACAGATGACTCGGACACGGGGTCCGAAGTCATCGATCCACCCTACATGGCCAGGGTGCCCCCGTACAGGATGGGTCCTAATGGTCCTACGCCCCCATGGGCACATGAGATTTGGAGGTGGAGCCCCCAGCAAGGGGTGCGACCCCCATTTGGTATGAACCGGGACTACTACGACTTGAGTCACGGTGGACCTGCAGACCGAGCCCTGCCTATGATGGTAAGGAGGACACGCGACATTAGCGAGCAGACATTGGCGAGCAGACACAGGCAACCGCCGGCCAAATGGTTGCCATGAGAGCCGCGGTTGAGCGCGCGGAGAGGATGACACATGAGGTAGTCAGGGACTACCAGGCACGCCAGACAGCATTCGAAGCCCCGACTCCGAGCCGCCGAGCAGCACCTGGCCAGGCTCCAGGGTGCATCCACCTCGTCATCATCACCACCAGACCCTTCTCGTCATGACTAGTATCCATTACCGTTATGATTTTTCCTTTATGTACTACTCTATGTACTATCGACTACATGATTAAGGGATTACACTACTCATGGAGTCGTTACTCTGTCAGATTTTATTTCACTTCATGTATTGTATGCCTTATGTAGGCAAATTTTCATGTACTCAAAAGATTATAATTAACGAAAATGGCTATATATTTTCTCGTGATGTTGTTATCTGTTATGTGTTTTGTTGCTATTATTACATGTTGATTGCATGCAATCACTTGCTTATACATAACCGAATCACCGACACCATTCTATAATCAAGAAACCGTGAAACTAAAATACACTGGATACTCAACATCTTTCCGTTTCATGAAAGAAAGATGTTTCGAAGGCAGACACGCAGAAACCGCAACGCAACACCACCACCACCGCCTCCACCAGAAATAAACTCAGCAGCATTCCAAGCAGTAGTTACAGTAGCCTTGGCTCATATTCACCACAGGAACAACGGTGGAGTTAATGGGAAAGGGACCGAAAGCTCAAACAACGGGATTAACCAACGACCTACCAGAACCTGTACCTACAAGGACATCGCAAAATCCAAGCCTCGAACCTTCAACGGGACAGGAGGCGTGATAACTCTAAAGAGGTGGTTAGAAATGGTGGAATCAGTGTTCAAGATCTGCGGGTGTCCCGAGGAGTGCAAGGTGAAGTTTGCGGCTTGCACATTCATTGATCAAGCTCTCTCTTGGTGGAATGGTCACGTGGAGGCCATGACACTCCCCGTGGAAAATGCGATGCCATGGGAAGAGCTCAAGGAAATGCTGATGGACGAGTAGTGCCCAAGGGGAGAAATCCAGAAATTGGAGCAAGAACTGTGGAATCTCACAGTCCAAAACTCTGACATTGATGCATACATCTCAAGGTTCGGTGAGTTGTCACTCTTGTGTCTAGGAATGATCATGTCTGAAGGGAAAAAGATTGAAAGATTCATTTGGGGATTGACCTCTCCAATTCAAGGAAATGTAATCGCAGCAAACCCTGGAACGTATGACAGTGCTAAAAGGCTAGCCAAGAAGTTATACGACCATGTAAACAAGAAGGGTGCCAAAGCAGGAGAAGCTGAAGTTAAAAAGGAAAGTGATAGCAAGAAAGGCAAGAACAACAAACGAAAAGGGAGACAAAACTCAGAGTCATCAAAGAAGCAACAAACAATAGCAGTCCACGCTGCTACTACCCAGGTCAGCTCAACACCACATGCTCCAGCCTCATCTACACCAAATGCTCCCAAACAATACTCAGGGACCCTACCCAAGTGTAGAAGATGCAATTTTCACCATCATGGAGTATGCAGGGAGATGCATTGCACAAGTTGCAATCGAAAGGGTCATACCGCAAGATATTGTAAAACTCAGCCTCAACAGAACCAACAGACAAACAACAACAACAACAACAACAACAACAACAACAACAACAACAACAATCGCAACAACAGTAACAACAACAACAATGTTGGGGCCAGTTACACTTGTTATGGGTGTGGAGAGACTGGTCATTTCAAATGCGATTGCCCCAAAGCCAACAACCAGAGGGCAGGAGCATCAGGAAGGGTATTAACAATGAGTCAAGGTGAAGCAGTTCAGGACCCAACAGTTGTTACTGGTACGTTTCTACTTAACAACACTTATGCATGCATTTTATTCGATAGCGGAGCCGACGAAGCTTCGTTAGTAACAAGTTCAAACACTTACTAAATCAACAACCCCAGAATCTCAACGAAGCCTTCACGGTGGAAATGGCTAATGGGAAAACCGAAGCAACCAAAGATGTTTATGTAGGGTTCACTTTAACACTAAACAATCATTCATTTCAAATAGATTTGATGCCAGTAAATATTAGGAGTTTTGATGTGATAATCGGCATGGATTGGTTAAGCCCCCATCATGCTGATATTATGTGTCGCGAGAAGGCCATTCGCCTTCATCTCCCCAATCACGAAACCCTAATAATCTATGGTGATAAAGTTGGCGTCAATCTTCGTCTTATCTCGTGCATCAAGGCACAAAAGTGCCTGCACAAGAAAAACTACGCATTCCTCGCTCATGTTGTGGATAAAATGAAAGAAGTGTTGGATAAGGTGTCTAAGTCCATAACAATATTTGAGATGTACTTGACCCGACCCGGCATGGTCCATTTGGGTTGCACTTCACCCGAACAATTTGTTTGGATAATCTTTTGAGAATAGTATGTTCATGCTTTATTAATATATTATAAGTTATAATATATTAATATTAAATCATATTATTTAATTAGTATTGGTTATAAATTAATTTAGAATTAATTTGGTGATCAAAAAGGTGACTAATTAAATATGGGCTCTTGTATTTTATGTAGTGTGGGCTAATACTCATTTGGAATGGGCTTGGCATGCATGGGAATCCATGGATAGTCCATGGAGCTTTTAACCCATGGATCCTTGGAAAGGAAGAGTCATGGGTATTAGGGTTTACATGGATGTAACCCTAATCCTCCACACTATATAAAGGAGCTTATGATGCTTGAAATGACTAGTTGTGTGTGAACAAGAGTGGTGGCCTAATTTCTAGAGCACATATATTATTCTCTCAAGAGTTTTCAAAAGTTTGTGGTGATTTGTGATTCCACTTGAGGCATTCACACTATTGGTGCTAGGCTCTCAAACTCCAAGCAATCAATCACTATCAAAAGGTATGTCATTCTTCTAGTGTATTATGATTCTAGTTTTCCATGCTATGCTAGTTAGGATGTAAACCTTGGAAATTCTTATTTGCATGTATTTTAGAGAAAACATAGATCCAAGGTTATTAGGGTTGCATGTACACCTTAGGAGTGTTAGAATGCTCAAAACCCAACAGTGGTATCAGAGCCTAGGCTTGTTTTCTTGAATACTTGATGCATATAGCTGAAAAATGTCGAAACACTGCATTCTGCACAGCTGACTCGCCGAGTCCCTCATGGAACTCGCCGAGTTCATGCATATATTCAACCAACTCGCCGAGTCAGTTCATGCACTCGACGAGTTGGCAGGCCTGAGTGCAGATTTTCGAGATTTTGTGCTGGAATTGGTCTAGAATCATTACCTTAAACTGTTTTGGACTTATAAAACCTGTTTTGATGTGGTAATGATTGTGGTAAACCAATTTCAAGGCTAATATCAAAATTCCAAGTTTTTATATGTGTTCATATGATTCTTGAAATTGTTGATGTGGATGTTCATGTTCATATGAGTTTTGTTAGATCATAGGAATTATTTGCAAATTGTTTGTTAGTTAATTCTTGATCTTAATGTGTTTTAATGGAATTCATAATTTGTCCTCAAGTTATGGAATTCCAAAATTTTTTCTTTTAAATGTTTTTTAAGAAGTCATAAGTTACATTTTCTTGAAGAGTTTTCTAATAAATGCTTTTATGGACTCCATAACGTGTCCTCAAGTTATGGATATCCAAGAGTCTCTTCATTAAAAGTTTTAAAACACTTAATTAAAACTCATAAGTTATGAATATCCAAGAGTTTTTGAATTGTTCAAAACTTGCCCTCAAGTTTTGGAATTTGTAAAGTCGCACACAAACTTTAATTCCATACCCTAGAGTTTTAAAAGATAAAATTCAACCCTTATACTATTTATAACATTAATGGTTAATTATTATATATATGTATAAGATTAAGTCGTTTTACCGTTAGTAGGCCTCATTCATGAAACCAGTCTATAAGGGGGGTATAAGGTTGTTGCCTATAAAATGGCAACTTAATGGGTGTCCACTCTCACCCACCGCTTCCTTGATCGGTGGAGGGTCGTTAGCCGAACGGGTAGGACAGTGACTTTAATTCTCATTAAAAGTATAAGGATTATTATAAAGTAACTAAATATTTTTATGATTCCCAATCTTAGTTACTTTGGGAAAATGTGAATTTGGTGCTAACCCATGAAATTCACACTTTGTACCTTACCAAGTCGTTGGTGGAGCGTGTGTGGTTAACCGGCACACTAACTTGGACTAGTAAGGATCACGAATGGTGACTTAATGTTTATCATAGATCGGTGGAGCGTGTGTGGTTAACCGGCACATTGATTAGGTGATAATATTAAGGGTACCAAGTGAATTTGAATGGTTATTCACACCTTGTTTTGTGATCCTCGGCATCCCAGTCATAAAACCTGAAGGGCACAATCGAGATTGAAACATGCCATTGAAAAGTTCAATGAATCTCAAAAGATCTAGGAGTTTCAAATCCAATAAAAACCTAATAAATTATTTCGTTTTTCATGGTGGAAATTGGTGAATCGTTATTTGCCTACCTTCAAATATTTTATAGCTTGGATTACGGCATCCTTTTTCCAAGATATAAAATATTGTGTTGGGTCCTAGCCTTAATATTTCATATTGGGTGTTATATTAAGGACTTAAAATCAACTAACTTGAATATCTCCCATTGTAGATGTCTGGTTTAGACAATTGTGATCTTCCCAAATATCATGGAAATCATACTTCTCTACCTCCACCTCCTCCATTTATTCTCCCTGACCCACAAGCTCGAAGACTTGAAAAATTCAAGGTCACTCAAGCCCTACTAGCGATGAAACATAAAGATGGAAGACCTGTGTGCACTCATGTCTTAGGAATGAAGTCACATTTTGACTGGTTGAGAATGTTGGGTGTCGTTGTCCCAAGGAAGTTGGATATTGACTGGGTTCTTCAGTCACTTCCAGATTCATATGGTGAGTTCATTAAGAACTACTATGTGATAGATCACGACATGACCCTAATAGATCTATCTTATTTGCTTGTTGCTGCTGAGTCATAAATAATGTGGCGCAATGGTCAAGCAAATATGGGTGGAAGGTCTATTTCTCAAACTTCCATGGACATGGACAATGGTAACATTTGAAGTCCAGAAAAGCCTTTTCTTCCCAATGGAAAGGGATCGGCCTTGGTCAACCCGGTTGACCAAAAGGCAAAGGGAAAGGCTAAGTCTGTGATAATCTCGTGTACCATTCCCAAAGAGTCTATATGTTTTTATTGTCATAAGAAGGGACATTGGAAGCGAAGCTGCCCTGAATACCTGAAAGATCTGAAAGCAAGTAGAAACAAAATGTTTGACTCTGCTTCAGGCAAGTCCACTATCTAACTCTGTTAAGTTCCTTATTGATGATTCTTAATACAAAATGTGACTCGGTTACATTTTGGTGTTTGGCAGGATCAAGCAAAGGGAAGGACACTTAATAAAAGGAGTATGCTGAATCTGATAGCGAAGATGGATTTCAATCCCATGGTTCGAAGATCAGATTCTTGAGCTACTACTTAGAAGTTATGATAGATTTCTAGGAAATATGTAATAGCATACTTTCCATTTAAAGTTGCATTGTAAGGAAAAGTTTTCCGCATTTTATAAATAAATAAAATTTTGTTTTACTTTATTTTATATCTCCTTGCAATGGCATTCATGGAAAGTTAATGTTTGTATGTTTCTAGCAATAATGAATTTGATTCTTTCATCTGTGGTAGTGTCTAAATTTATCAAATAAGGAAAGATTCTCATCACCCAAGGTTTCAATTGGACAGAAACTTGGAATCATGCAGGTTGTATTGCGTGATGAATGAGAATTTTTCATTTTTGGAAAGTTTAGACTAATTCCCTGACCACATGTATATGTGAGACAGGTGAAAGACTAAAGGATCGGGTACACTGGGTGTGTGCAGGTCAAAGTCCACCACAAAGATCGATAAGAATATTTGTCATGATTTACTAAAGTTTAGTGAATATGGTCGTACCTACAAGTTTAAGTACAATTCTGAAACATTGGAAAAGTTTCAATGTATGGCAGGGCGAATGGGAAGAATCAAATTGGGCAGAAAGATAAAAGGTTTCTCAAATCTGAAAAGATGGGAGAGTACTTTAGTATCTTGTTTTATGATCATCTTAATGATTAAGAAACCATGTCACAATTCATCCTCTAAGGACATCTTAGTGCATTTTATGGCTAAGAAGAGGATTCATGAATTGTTGGAATGATTAAAATCAAAAAGATGAATCATACTTTGTTCCAAAACAACTCTTAGAGTCGTACTCCAAGATTGTAACATTGAGTGACATAAAGTAAGGTTTAAAACACTTATCAAATGTAGTGTAAAATGTTTTCTACTCCTGTACATTTGAAATTGGTAAGTTGTGATGTCTTGGATAAGACAAAGACCAACTAAGACCAATTGTGTGAAGTGTTTATCTTGATAAGAATCCGCACTATCCCTTGAACATTTGTTTTGTAAAGGAATGGTCCTTGACTAGGGAAACTTATATGTCAAGAGGACAGTGGGAGTCTTAAGGATCCTAAAAGGATTTCAAGATTTAATCAAGAGTAAAACCTGAGTTTTATCACTAGCACACGACTTAAGGTTTGCAACCTATTCAGTTGACAAGATTCTTGTAACGACCCGTTCCTGGTACGTATTTAATTTGATTAAATGGTTCTTTTTGTAAGAGCTACTCGGCGAGTTGTACCCCTAACTCGCCGAGTAGATGTCGAATTGGACGCGGGCTTTAAGTGATCTGCTCGGCGAGTCCACGCCTGGACTCGGCGAGTAGGCCAGTCAGGAGGAAACCCTAATCCTTAGGGTTTGCACCCTATTTAAACGTCCTTATAGCCCCATCTCAGCCTCCATCACCCTCAGAGCATTCCTTACCGAAACCCTAGTCTCCATTGGTGAGTTTGAGTGATTGTTGCCTTGTGAAGGGACTTTTGGTGCACATTGGAGCAAGTGGAAGAAGGAAGGGGTTAAAAAGCTCAAGGAAGGGGACTTAGATCCAGAACACATTCATTTGTGGTCACCCATTCTGGTAATAAAGTTTCCATCTTGATTATTGATCTATTAGATCTTGTTTGTCCCTAAATTGTTGCTTTTAAGCCCTAAAACCCCAAATCCTTGGTAGAGAAACCTTATGGTTGGGCTATACTTCAGATCTGGACCCTCATTACCTTCTAGAGTTGTAAAGTCTCAGTTATGTTCGTGATTGAGGTCCCTCTTGAGCTTAGAACCCCATTAAGAGCTTAGTTTTGACATTTGGAGTCCTTAAAGCTATGCATGCATGTAAAGTTTGCAACTTTATGTGATAAGCATGCCCTAGAAGCCTAGATCTGTGGTTTGGAACCGCTGCATGGCTCAAACCAGGTCTGTATGGAAAAAGGACTGAATGAACTCGACGAGTAGAACGCTGGACTCGGCGAGTCCTATGAACATAGCCGTGAACTCGGCGAGTTGGTTGAGCAACTCGGCGAGTTCGTTGAAGATTGCCTTGAACTCGGCGAGTTGTTAGAAGACTCAGCGAGTTGGCTAGGGTTTCTTCCAAATCTTGGCCACGTATGAACTCGACGAGTTAAAAAGGGAACTCGACGAGCCAATCAAGGATTTCACGACTTCTCGAGTTCAGGAAGGACTCGACGAGTCGGTGATCTGCACTCGACGAGTCGAGTCAACAGAGACTGTTGACTTTGACTGTGGACTTTGACTTAGACCAAGGGTTGACCAGTTGACTTCTGATGGTTTCTGGTAATTGGGAGATTTATGAAAAAGGTTTGTATGGTACCTATAGGTGGTGGAGTTCGTGTTGGACCCAGGAGTTGAGCCTTCTTATTTCCGACGACAGTTGCGAGGTGAGTTATCCTCACTATACTAAGGGGTCTAAGGCACCAAGGCCGGCCCATCGAATATGATATCCTAGTAGTTGTATTATGTTGAGTATGAGTTAGTTATGCATGCTAGTTTGATACGCTAGAGGGTAGGTCTGTAGGACTACCTGTGATACTTATTGATTGTCTGCATGTGCATTATCTGTTACATGTTGATATGTTATGTGGGATGGGTTGAGGTTGTACTGCTCCGTGCGGTAGCCAACGAACCCTAGAGTATTCCAGATATGAGCTGAGGGCCCGATAGGCATTCCAGACTCATACTGAGGACTTCGGAGCATTCCAGATACGAGCTGAGGGCCCGGTAGGCATTCCAGACTCGTACTGAGGGCTCGGTGGCATTCCAGATACGAGCTGAGGGCCCGGTAGGCATTCCAGACTCGTACTGAGGGCTCGGTGGCAATCCAGATGTGGGCTGAGGGCCCGGTAGGCATTCCAGACTCACACTGTGGGCCCAGGGGTATTCCAGTCTGTAAAGCTGTGGACCCGTTATGTGCTGTTCTGCTCAGTTTGTTATGATATGTCATGGTGTGACATGGTTATGTGGACTGTATGTGTATCGGTATTTTGGGGGTAACTCACTAAGCTTTCGGGCTTACAGTTTCAGTTTATTGTTTCAGGTACATCAGGGAATCGCAGCAAAGCGAAGGCATGATCGTACAGCTCCTCCTATTATGTTATGTTTCTGGGAAAACTCTGATATAAATGTATTTTGAAAACAAAGTTGTAATGTTTTGATAAATTCGACATGTTTTGAAAGTTTAAATTTGGCTTGAATTTTTGGGTGTTACAAGTTGGTATCAGAGCCTTGGTTTGAGTGAATTGGAGGAACACTCGTGTGACTCCAGTCTCAAATCAAGGAAAGGATTTTCAAAATGATTTTTCAAAAAGGTTTTCAAAATAAATAAAGGAGGATGCAGGGCGTACGATCAGCCGGAGCCAGTATGTAGACCCCAAAATACCATACAAGTTATTTGATTATACGATATGATAGAACAACATGTTAGTGCTAGGCTAGGGATCTTCAGGAATTGCATGATAGAATTGCCTGAATACATGATGCCTGCTAGCCTAGGGTTTCCTTTATGTGAGATTGACATCATTACTGTAGTTGTCTAATGTATGCATCCCAGTTGTACATAATTAAGATCTTATAGCCTGAGAATGTTTGATTTGGCCTTATGTTCTGTTCTTGTTTGATTGGGGGCTTGGGGTAGGATTGGATATTCTAAAGTCTATAGGGTCCAGCGTTATGCATGGCTAGCATACATTAGTGCTGCAGGGTTGGTGGAAGTTTCATGGATAGGAGGGATTCAGTGAGACCGGGAGGTCAGTTATAAGATATTTAGCATTCCTCTAGGAGTGAGGATTGAGCGCTCGCCATGTTGTGCATATTGTTAGGGTGTTGTGGTGATACTTGGGGCAAATATGGGTAGGTGTGGAAGGTAGTAGGGGCCCATGCTACTGAAAGCACAGGACCTATACGCGTGTCAAGTAAGTCGCAATCCCTAGGGTTAGTAGGGAGTTGGCTCCCAGTGATTTATATGAATTATCTGATAACTGGTGATATGTTTCAGAATGGTGATGACGAGGCGCTTCGTGGCTGGATCCGGTTCGGGATCAGGATCAGGGGACAGAGGCCAGGAGGGGCCGACAGCACCTGAGCCAGTGGTGCAGATGGGTACAGAGGAGTTGGATGCCAGGATTCGAGAGATCCTGCATGATGAGGTTGCTGCTGCATTCCGGGCTCAGTTACCGGAGATGTTCGGGTCGATCAAGACCGCCATGGTGGACTATTTTGATGAGCGTTATGCAGCCCTTGCAGAGACAGCCGCCACAGCAGCTGCATCAGCTGTATCAGCGACGGGAGGAGGAGTTGATAGAGGTTTTCAGTACAGGGACTTCGATAACATGAAGCCCCCTACTTTTGATGGGACGCAGGATCCCATCAAGGCTATGAGGTGGATTTCAGATGTGGAGGGGTGTTTCTTCACCTGCTCGTGTCCTGCTGACCAGAAGGTCAGGTGTGCTCTGAACCTGCTTAGGTCTGGGGCCAAGGACTGGTGGAGACTTGCGATTGGGTCGTACTCTGATGATCAGAGAGCTGCTGTTACTTGGGAGCAGTTCAGGGATATGTTCCGCGCCCATTACATTCCACGGGTTGAGCGGGAGCGATTGTCACAGGAGTTTTTGAGTTTGAGACAGGATGGGGAGTCGGTGACGGAGATCACCCGGATGTTCACTGAGAGGGCGATGTTTTGCCCGGAGTTTTCTTCAGAGCAGGCCCAGATGACCCGTTATCTGAGCATGCTCAAGACGGATATCCGTCAGTTTGTGTCTACCCATCGATGTGATACTCTTCTAGAGTTGCAGGAGGCCGCCAGACGGCGTGAGTTGGAGATTGAGCAGCAGTTGAGAGAACAGCGGCAGGCCCCGACACATTCTCAGTCGGCGCCGAAGCGGTCTAAGACCGCTGATACTAGGACCGGGGGTCAGCAGAGCCGCACATGTGGGAAGTGTGGCAAGGGTCATTCTGGTGTGTGTCGAGCTGGTAGTGGATGCCACAAGTGTGGCAAGGAGGGGCATTACGGGAAAGACTGTCGCCAGGCCCCTCCAGTTCAGAGTATGAGGTTATGTTACCATTGTGATCAGGTTGGCCATTTGAAGGCCAACTGCCCGTTACTCGCCGCCAAACCGGCGCAGGCTCCAGCACCGGCTACTTTGAGGATCACGGATGGGAGACCAGTCAGGGCAGAGCCTCCAAAGGCTCAGGGTCGTGCCTTCCAGCTTACAGCGGAGGAGGCCAGAGCAGCACCAGATGTGGTTGCTGGTATGTTTCTATCCTTATCTCGTTTTCCTATATCTGTTGTATGCTTATCTGTTGCACCTGTGGTTAGGTACGTTTTTAGTGAACTCCTTGCCTGCTTTGGTCTTATTTGACTCGGGGGCGAGTCGGTCCTTCGTATCTCAGACATTTAGTAGGGAGTTCAGTGCGCCAGTGGGCGAGTTAGAGTGTCCGTTGCGAGTGTCTATCGCCAACGAACACGGGGTTTCTGCTTCTTCAGTTTATCGAGGGTGTGACTTGGAGATTTTCGGGGTGTCATTTCCGATAGATTTGATTCCGATTCCCATGGGGGAGGTATGCGTGATTGTAGGCATGGATTGGCTCAGTCGATTCGGTGCCCTGATCGACTGTGAGGGGCAGCGAGTAGTAGTTCGAACCCCAAGTGGGGGAGAACTGATTGTATATGGCGAGGGCACAAGAGTGGGATCAGGGTTTTGTTCAGCTGCCAGGGCACGACAGTACATTCAGCACGGGTGTGCAGGTTATCTAGCGTGTGTGGTAGATACGCGAGCCAGGGATCAGATTTCGGTTTCCGACGTACCGGTGGTCAGGGAGTTCGCAGACGTATTCCCGGAGGAGTTACCAGGGATACCTCCAGAGAGACAGGTCGAGTTCAGGATCGACCTGGTGCCAGGTGTGGCCCCTATTGCTAAGGCGCCATACCGATTGGCACCGCCAGAGATGCAGGAGCTGTCATCGCAGCTGCAGGAACTGCTGGGCAAGCAGTTCATTCGACCTAGCAGTTCTCCATGGGGAGCACCGATACTTTTCGTCCGGAAGAAGGACGGTTCGCACCGGATGTGTATCGATTACCGGGAGTTGAATAAGTTGACGGTGAAGAACCGTTATCCACTCCCGAGGATAGACGATCTCTTCGACCAGTTACAGGGTGCATCTTGGTTTTCCAAGATAGACTTGAGGTCTGGGTATCATCAGGTCAGGGTCAGAGAGGAGGACGTGGAGAAGACCGCGTTCCGAACTCGTTATGGACATTACGAGTTCGTGGTGATGCCGTTTGGGCTCACCAACGCGCCAGCGGTGTTCATGGACCTGATGAATCGGGTCTGTAGACCGATGCTTGATCGCTCGGTCATAGTGTTTATAGATGATATCTTGGTGTATTCCAAGACCCGAGAGCAGCATGAGGAACATCTGTGAGAGCTGTTGGGAGTTCTAAGACGGGAACGGCTGTACGCCAAGTTCTCGAAGTGTGAGTTTTGGTTACGGGAGGTCCAGTTCCTCGGACATCTCATTAACCAGGAGGGGATTTTGGTCGATCCGACCAAAATCGAGGCGGTTATGCAGTGGGAGGTTCCGAAATCTCCCTCAGATATTAGGAGCTTTCTGGGGTTAGCAGGGTACTACCGGAGGTTCATACGGGACTTCTCCAAGATTGCAGTGCCCCTCACTCGTCTGACAAGGAAGGGAGTGGATTTCCGATGGGGTCCCAAGCAGCAGAGGGCGTTTGAGACCCTCCGTCAGCATTTGTGTGAGGCTCCAGTATTGACACTCCCGGAGGGAGTCGAGGATTTTGTGGTGTTCTGTGATGCATCCATCATAGGTTTAGGGGCGATCCTCATGCAGAGAGGACGAGTGATAGCCTACGCATCGCGGCAGCTGAAGCCGCATGAGACGAGATACCCTACGCATGAGTTGGAACTAGGGGCGGTGGTGTTCGCCCTCAAGATATGGAGACACTACCTCTATGGGGTCCGTTGTACCATTTACACGGATCACAAGAGCTTGAGACATATCATGGATCAGCCGAACCTGAACATGAGGCAACGCAGGTGGCTGGACGTAGTCAAGGACTACGATTGCGAGATCCTTTACCATCCTGGTAAAGCGAATGTAGTGGCGGACGCTTTGAGCCACAAGTCAGCGGGGTTTTCCACCCTAGCGGTATGTATGAGGATATCGGTGGATTCTCCGCTGGTAAGTTTGATCAGAGATGCCCATGTTGAGGGCATCCGCCCGGAAAATTGGAAGCTGGAGAGGATCAAGGGCGAGAACACCCGGTTTGTGCAGGATAGTCGGGGACTATTAACCCGATGTGGTCGGGTTTGGGTTCCAATGACGGGTGGGGTTAGGCAGACGGTTATGGAGGAGGCTCATAAGTCTCATTTCTCTATTCACCCGGGGGCTACCAAGATGTATCGGGATTTGAGTTTGAGCTATTGGTGGCCGTGCATGAAGCGGGAAATCGCTTGGTACGTTGAGAAGTGCTTGACCTGTAGGATGGTCAAGGCCGAGCATCAGTGGCCGCATGGAAAGCTGCAGCCCCTAGAGATTCCCATGTGGAAATGGGAACAGATCACGATGGATTTTATTACCAAATTGCCGAAGACGGCAAAGGGGTTTGATGCTATATGGGTCATCGTGGATCGATTGACCAAGAGCGCCCATTTCTTGGCTATACGAGAGGGCTCATCGGCCGCGAAATTGGCCGAATTGTACGTTCGGGAGATCGTGTCTCGCCATGGGGTTCCTGTCTCCATTGTCTCTGATCGGGATGTCAGGTTTACCTCCCGCTTCTGGCAAAAGTTTCACGAGGAGCTGGGCACGCGATTGCACTTCAGCACAGCATTCCACCCGCAGACAGACGACCAGAGCGAGCGGACTATTCAGACCCTCGAGGACATGTTGCGGGCATGTGTCATTGATTTCGGTGGGAGCTGGGATTCTCACCTACCGCTTGCGGAGTTCGCCTACAACAACAGCTATCATTCTAGCCTTGGCGCCCCGCCATTCGAGATGTTGTACGGGCGGAGATGCCGCACCCCGGTTTGTTGGGGCGAAGTTGGGCACAGGGTGATGGGTAGTACGGAGGTAGTCTTGCAGACTACCGAAAAGATCCAGCTGGTTAGACAGCGTTTGCAGACCGCTCAAAGTCGGCAGAAGAGTTATGCCGACAAACGCCGATCCGAGTTGGAGTTTCAGGTGGGTGACATGGTCCTCCTGAAGGTATCACCCTGGAAGGGTGTCGTCAGATTCCGGAAGAGGGGCAAGCTGGGCCCCAGGTTCATTGGTCCTTTCAGGGTTTTGGCCCGGGTGGGTCGGGTCGCCTATCGATTGGATCTCCCGGCAGAGCTTAGCCAGATCCACAACACTTTCCATGTTTCTCAGTTGAGGAAGTGTTTGGTGGACGAGTCAGCAGTAGTACCCATGGAGGATATTCAGGTTGATAGCAGCCTGAATTATATCGATAGACCAGTTGCGATCTTAGATCGAAAGGCGAAGACCTTGAGGAACAAGGTGGTTCAGTTAGTGAAGGTGCAGTGGCAGCACCGGAAGGGTTCAGAGTGGACGTGGGAGTCCGAAGAGGAGATGCGGGGGCATTACTCGGAGTTGTTTTCAGATGCAGCAGCAGCAGACTTCGAGGACGAAGTCTGAGACAAGTGGGGAGAATTGTAACTCCCCGTTCCTGGTACGTATTTAATTTGATTAAATGGTTCTTTTTGTAAGAGCTACTCGGCGAGTTGTAGCCCTAACTCGCCGAGTAGATGTCGAATTGGACACGGGCTTTAAGTGATCTACTCGGCTAGTCCACGCCTGGACTCGGCGAGTAGGCCAGTCAGGAGGAAACCCTAATCCTTAGGGTTTGCACCCTATTTAAACGTCCTTATAGCCCCATCTCAGCCTCCATCACCCTCAGAGCATTCCTTATCGAAACCCTAGTCTCCATTGGTGAGTTTGAGTGATTGTTGCCTTGTGAAGGGACTTTTGGTGCACATTGGAGCAAGTGGAAGAAGGAAGGGGTTGAAGAGCTCAAGGAAGGGGACTTAGATCCAGAACACATTCATTTGTGGTCACCCATTCTGGTAATAAAGTTTCCATCTTGATTATTGATCTATTAGATCTTGTTTGTCCCTAAATTGTTGCTTTTAAGCCTTAAAACCCCAAATCCTTGGTAGAGAAACCTTATGGTTGGGCTATACTTCAGATATGGACCCTCATTACCTTCTAGAGTTGTAAAGTCTCAGTTATGTTCGTGATTGAGGTCCCTCTTGAGCTTAGAACCCCATTAAGAGCTTAGTTTTGACATTTGGAGCCCTTAAAGCTATGCATGCATGTAAAGTTTGCAACTTTACGTGATAAGCATGCCCTAGAAGCCTAGATCTGTGGTTTGGAACCGCTGCATGGCTCAAACCAGGTCTGTATGGAAAAAGGACTGAATGAACTCGGCGAGTAGAACGCTGGACTCGGCGAGTCCTATGAACATAGCCGTGAACTCGGCGAGTTGGTTGAGCAACTCGGCGAGTTCGTTGAAGATTGCCTTGAACTCGGCGAGTTGTTAGAAGACTCAGCGAGTTGGCGAGGGTTTCTTCCAAATCTTGGCCACGTATGAACTCGACGAGTTAAAAAGGGAACTCGACGAGCCAATCAAGGATTTCACGACTTCTCGAGTTCAGGAAGGACTCGACGAGTCAGTGATCTGCACTCGACGAGTCGAGTCAACATAGACTGTTGACTTTGACTGTGGACTTTGACTTGGACCAAGGGTTGACCAGTTGACTTCTGATGGTTTCTTGTAATTGGGAGATTTATGAAAAAGGTTTGTATGGTACCTATAGGTGGTGGAGTTCGTGTTGGACCCAGGAGTTGAGCCTTCTTATTTCCGACGACAGTTGCGAGGTGAGTTATCCTCACTATACTAAGGGGTCTAAGGCACCAAGGCCGGCCCATCGGATATGATATCCTAGTAGTTGTATTATGTTGAGTATGAGTTAGTTATGCATGCTAGTTTGATACGCTAGAGGGTAGGTCTGTAGGACTACCTGTGATACTGATTGATTGTCTGCATGTGCATTATCTGTTACATGTTGATATGTTATGTGGGATGGGTTGAGGTTGTACTGCTCCGTGCGGTAGCCAACAAACCCTAGAGTATTCCAGATATGAGCTGAGGGCCCGATAGGCATTCCAGACTCATACTGAGGACTTGGGAGCATTCCAGATACGACCTGAGGGCCCAGTAGACATTCCAGACTCATACTGAGGGCTCGGTGGCATTCCAGATACGAGCTGAGGGCCCGGTAGGCATTCCAGACTCGTACTGAGGGCTCGGTGGCAATCCAGATGTGGGCTGAGGGCCCGGTAGGCATTCCAGACTCACATTGTGGTCCCAGGGGTATTCCAGTCTGTAAAGCTGTGGACCCGTTATGTGCTGTTCTGCTCAGTTTGTTATGATATGTCATGGTGTGACATGGTTATGTGGACTGTATGTGTATCGGTATTTTGGGGGTAACTCACTAAGCTTTCGGGCTTACAGTTTCAGTTTATTGTTTCAGGTACATCAGGGGATCGCGGCAAGGCGAAGGCATGATCGTACAGCTCCTCCTATTATGTTATGTTTCTGGGAAAACTCTGATATAAATGTATTTTGAAAACAAAGTTGCAATGTTTTGATAAATTCGACATGTTTTGAAAGTTTAAATTTGGCTTGAATTTTTGGGTGTTACAATTAAGTTGACATGATTCTTGTTTATGTGTCTGTTCCTATTAAGTTGACTATGCATATGAGTTCTGTTAGTTCTAAACTGTGTGCATAACAGCTTGGAAGCATTGGTGGGCCTTGTGCTACCAGGTGACAAGAAATTAAGATTGAACAAGTTCAATCCATGTAAGGTTGAATTTGTCACTAACCTTGTCTTGTGATTATGGTTTTGACAAATTCATATGGATAGGAACACATACGTCATAAAATCTAAGTGTCATAAGGTTTCTTTCCGATTCATGAAAATGATGGTGAGGAAACGCTTTCACTAAGTAGATTTTAAGTAGATAGCAATTGTATTGTTTGCATTCTCAAAGTCGTTAGTGGAGCTTGTATGGTTAACCGGCACACTAACATGGACTTGTGAGAAATGGCAAACAGGTCTAAACATTATGATTACGGCATCCCTCTTCATAATTGTTTAGAAACACATGTGAGCTATCTAAGGAAAGATGTATGATTCTGAGAAGCTTAGATAAAGTTTTGTCGAAGCATCTCGTGTCAGAAGTCTGAACTTTGGTGATGAAAGTCAATAAAGTATTGATTTCTAGAAGTCGATTTCAGAGTACATGTCAAAGCTAGTGGGAGCATAATTGTTGTGCTAAATAATTATTATGCTAGTGGGAGCATAATCAATTATGATGAGTATTGTTAATTATAGAAAACAAGAGTTTCACTTGGAAAAGGTTGTTTTGCTATAATTAAGGGAGAGGAGATTATACTTCATTTCAATCTTAAAAAGTTTAGATTGAGATTTCAATCATCTTTAGTCAAGGATATATATATGGATTTTATGTTGGAATGGTTCAACATAAGGAGATTCTATATATATTGCGTTCTCAAATTCGATTATGATTATGGCATCCCTCTTCATAGTCGTTTTTTGAAAACATGGCAAATAAAAAATATTGTAGCAAAAGACTGATCTAGTATCAGGTCTTTATGTGAGACATCATGAATAGTGTCCCATATGCTTCGGATATAGGATCGGTCACATGTGCTATAATATTTATCCGTTCTAAATTTTTCAAAATGCTTAGAGCATTAAGAGGGAAAAAGGAATAGAACCGGATATGACTAAAATGATTAAGCAATTGTCGAGGACAATCTAAGGTTCACCAAAGATTGGTTGCTAAGGGACAGTTGGAAGTATAGTGTTAAATTTTGGAAGGACCATATGGATATATTCTGAAAAGAGGTAGCTCTTGTTCAGATATGATAATCAAAATGGGAATATGGAAATTTTCCATATTGGGAGTTGGATATTAAGAATCTATGAGAAAGTTAGAAACTTTTATGCAAGAAGGATGTTCAAAGCAATGTACTTTGAATATGAGACTTCGTTTCCATGGAATTGATCTCCTTTGGAATCCTCTGTAATGACTGATGACAAGGTTTTGGTGACCTTGTGCATAATCATTACGAGAGGATCAGTGCATATAAGTTTAAAATCTAACAGATTTTTGGTAAATGGTAGGAATTAGGAATTCTCACATTTACAATAAGGATTTGGGATTGTGAAATGAGCATCATTGGAATCATGTTCAATTGATCTATTTCACAAAGTAAAGATCATAGACAAACATAGTGTGCATACTTGGAGTATGGCATAACTATTGTTTAGAAAACAAAGTGTACATGCTAGGACCATGGGACAACTGTTGTTTTTATTCAAGTATTAAGTTGATTATTTGAAACATTATACAATGAATAATGTGTAATCAATATGGTGATAAATAAAAGGTGGTTTTATTTATATTCAAAAGGGTTCTGAGACCATATGGGATTCGATTATTATTGTGTTTCACTTTGCATGTTTTGACTTCCATAATAACTAGGTTATTCTTTCCGAATGATTAAGTTATTCAAACCATCCACAGTCGGTCATATGTTGGAAGTAGATATGGATCAAGACTGTCATGAGTTGGTTGTAGAGGTCTAAGATGTTGGACATGGCTACAACACTCATGAGTGCACATAAGTTATGAGTATTGGATTCAACCCACGCTCACTTGCATCACTTCATGGAATTTATCTCGAGTGATCGTGAGACGGTAATATCATATAATTCTTCAAACCTAGAGATATGAGTTGGTTGTACATTGATTGCACGAAAACGCATCAGTAACTTGATGTTATAAAACGTGCCTTTGTGTATAATTCAACAAGTAGTAGAAACAAGTATATGAGTCGAAGTTTATCTGTTCCTTCTAGTCCTTGGAGGATTAGAAGCGATATCTGGGCCCCTCGATGATTTTGTTTTGACCTATGTACCGGGCCCGGTCAGAACTAAATTGATGTGTTCGATTAAGTTCTTTGTCAAACAAATCGGAAATCGGGAAACAAACTGCTGGACAATAAGTAAGACATTGTTCCATGTATTTGTCCGGCTGATATCATGAGAGCAGAGGATTATATGATCACTTATCTAAAATGGAGCTTCATAGTTCACCAGGGTTTGAGAGCTACGATTGCCGGTTGGTTCCTGAAGTCATATCTGCAAATACGTTATTAGACTCATCCAAGTGGGAGACTGTTGGATAAGGTGTCTAAGTCCATAACAATATTTGAGATGTACTTGACCCGACCCGGCATGGTCCATTTGGGTTGCACTTCACCCGAACAATTTGTTTGGATAATCTTTTGAGAATAGTATGTTCATGCTTTATTAATATATTATAAGTTATAATATATTAATATTAAATCATATTATTTAATTAGTATTGGTCATAAATTAATTTAGAATTAATTTGGTGATCAAAAAGGTGACTAATTAAATATGGGCTCTTGTATTTTATGTAGTGTGGGCTAATACTCATTTGGAATGGGCTTGGCATGCATGGGAATCCATGGATAGTCCATGGAGCTTTTAACCCATGGATCCTTGGAAAGGAAGAGTCATGGGTGTTAGGGTTTACATGGATGTAACCCTAATCCTCCACACTATATAAAGGAGCTTATGATGCTTGAAATGACTAGTTGTGTGTGAACAAGAGTGGTGGCCTAATTTCTAGAGCACATATATTATTCTCTCAAGAGTTTTCCAAAGTTTGTGGTGATTTGTGATTCCACTTGAGGCATTCACACTATTGGTGCTAGGCTCTCAAACTCCAAGCAATCAATCACTATCAAAAGGTATGTCATTCTTCTAGTGTATTATGATTCTAGTTTTCCATGCTATGCTAGTTAGGATGTAAACCTTGGAAATTCTTATTTGCATGTATTTTAGAGAAAACATAGATACAAGGTTATTAGGGTTGCATGTACACCTTAGGAGTGTTAGAATGCTCAAAACCCAACAAGAAGAAGTAAACATTAAAGACATCCCGGTGACATGTGACTTCCCGGATGTATTTCCAGAAGACCTTCCGGGAGTACCCCCAGAGAGAGAGACAGGTCGAATTTCGAATCGACCTAATACCCGGAGCCACATCAATTGCCAAATCACCCTACAGGTTAGCTCCTGCCGAAATGCAGGAGTTATCCAGCCAACTAAGTGAGTTGTTGAGCAAAGGATTCATCCGACCAAGCTTCTCACCCTGGGGAGCTCCGGTCTTGTTTGTCAAGAAAAAGGACGAATCCTTCAGAATGTGCATCGATTATAGAGAATTAAACAAGCTTACCGTCAAAAACCGATACCCACTTCCTCGGATCGACGATCTATTTGACCAGCTCCAAAGAGCTAGTTGCTTCTCCAAAATAAACCTAAGATCTGGTTATCATCAACTTCGACTCCGAGAAGAGGACATCCCAAAAACTGCCTTTCGAACTCGATACGGTCATTACGAATTCGTTGTGATGCCCTTCGGTCTAACAAATGCCCCCATTGCATTTACGGACCTCATGAATCGAGTCTGCCGCCCGTTCCTTGATAAATTCGTGATCGTCTTCATATACGATATTCTTATATACTCTCTAAACAAAGAGGAGCATGGTCAACATCTCCGTCAAATCTTGGAAACCCTAAGAGCTGAAAGATTATATGTGAAGCTCTCCAAATGCGAGTTCTGGATCCGCAGTGTAAACTTTTTGAGTCACGTAGTCAGCGAGGAGGGGATTCACGCAGATCCTTCTAAGATAAAGGCTATTGAAGGTTGGGCGATCCCGAGAACTCCAACAGAAATCCGACAATTCCTGGGTCTCGCAGGCTACTACCGAAGGTTTATTCAGAATTTTTCCAAGATAGCCAAACCCCTCACCACCTTGACACAAAAGGGTGTGTCTTTCAACTGGACGGAAAAGCAAGAAGCCCCTTCCAAACCTTGAAACAAGCCCTCTGTAGTGCACCAGTGCTATCCTTACCGAAGGGAACCGAAGATTTTGTAGTCTACTGTGATGCTTTGAATCAAGGGTTAGGTTGTGTCCTCTTGCAGCGTGGAAAGGTGATAGCTTACGCATCCAGACAATTGAAAACACATGAAGTAAATTACACCACTCATGATCTCGAGCTGGGAGCTGTGGTCTTCGCTTTGAAATTTTGGAAGCACTACCTCTAAGGTACAAAGTGCACCATCTTCACCGATCACAAAAGCCTCCAACACATTCTAAACCAAAAGGAGCTAAACATGAGGCAGTGGAGGTAGGTTGAGCTGCTAAATGATTATGAATGCGAGATCAATTACCACCCAGGCAAGGCTAACGTGGTAGCCGATGCCCTGAGCAGAAAAGAATACTCAGGCCGCCGGGTGAAAACCCTATCAATAACCATCCAATCCCACCTAACCTCGCAGATCAAGGAAGCCCAATCGGATGCAATGAAGCCGGAGAACGTCGCGAATGAAACACTGCATGGGATGGATAAGAACTTTGAAGCCAAGGAGGATGGAACTTACTACTTCATGAATAGAATCTGGGTCCCTAAGCTTGGGGGATTCAGAGAAATGATCACGAACAAAGCCCATAAAACGCGATATTCCATCCATCCAGGTTCAGATAAGATGTACCTGGACATTAAGCAACATTATTGGTGGCCGAATATGAAGACAGAGATCGCCACTTACGTGTGCAAGTGTCTCACTTGCACCAAGGTGAAAGTGGAATACCAAAACCCCTCGGGACTATTACAACAGCCAGTAATACCCGAGTGGAAATGAGAAAGGATTACTATGGACTTCGTAACCAAATTACCTAAGACGGCAGACGGATTGGATGCTATTTGGGTGATTGTCGATAGACTAACTAAATCCGCTCATTTCCTGCCAATAAAAGAATCGTACAAGATGGAAAGATTAACACGAATCTATATCAAAGAGATCATGAGACTCCATGGAGTGCCGGTATCTATTATCTCAGATCGTGACAGTAGATTTACCTCACGATTTTGGCAGTCAGTCCAGAAGGCCATGGGAACACAGCTGGACATGAGCACCGCTTACCACCCTCAAACCGATGGCCAAAGCGAACGAACCATCCAAACACTCGAAGACATGCTTCGAGCCTGTGTGATCGATTTCGACAAGTCATGGGATACCCACTTGCCCTTGATTGAATTCTCATACAATAGCAGCTATCACACAAGCATAAGGGTTGCTCCTTTTGAGGCCTTATATGGTCGCAAATGCAGATCGCCTCTCTGCTGGGCTGAGGTGGGTGACACCCAGCTGGCAAAAGGGCAATCACCGGACAGCACCCTTACAGGACCAGAAATCATCCGAGAGACTACAGAGAAGATAATCCAAATCAAAGCCCGACTCCAAGCGTCACGTGACCGACAAAAGAGTTACGCTGACAAACGACGAAAACCTTTGGAATTCCAAATCGGAGATCGAGTGCTGTTAAAGGTCTCTCCCTGGAAGGGGATGATTCGTTTTGGAAAACGAGGAAAACTAAACCCACGATACATTGGACCGTTCGAGATTCTTGCCCGAATTGGTCTGGTAGCTTATAAGCTGCAGCTACCTTCGGAGCTCAGCAACGTACACCCCGTGTTCCACGTCTCTAATTTGAAGAAGTGCTTATCAGATGAAACTCTGTCATTCCTTTAGAAGAGATCGAAATAAACGAGAATCTCCTGTTCGTCGAAGAACCAGTCAAGATAATGGATAGGGAAATGAAGCGTATGAAACAGAGCCACATTCTGATTGTGAAGGTACGATGGAACGCCAAGCATGGACCGGAATTCACATGGGAACACAAAGACCAGATGAAGCAGAAGTACCCTCACTTATTCTCTCATTCATAATCCTACCTTTCGAAAGAATTAAGGGTCGAAATTCCCTCTAACGGGGGGATGATGTCACAACTAGCATTTTTAACTAGGAGATTTTATTTTCATGTAATCAGCAACTATTTCAAGACTTGTACTCTAAGTGAATATCATGCTATATGCTAAAATGAAATCATCCATTTAAATCCAAACTCCTGAGTGAATTTCAAAACCTAATACAATACATTCCATATATTCAACTATGGGTTGAAAACCCTAAAGATCCCGGTTCAAGCTTATTGATGTGTGTAAAAGCAATTAGTTTTAATCCTACTAACTTAAACACAAAAACAAACACACGAAAGGCAGTGTACCTATCGATTAGCAGTTTAGTTCAGGTAAGTAGGGTATCGAACACAGGGAACGGTAAACAATTAAAATAAATGCTAATATTATCTAAATAAAACAAGTAATAGAAAGGGGGTTTTCTCTAGTTTTGCAAGACTAGAAACTTAAACAATTAACTAAAACTTAAACTAAGAAACTAAGAGCTAAGCAAAAAAAAATCAACTAAATTCAATAATTAAGGAGACTTCTGTTTAGGTTCGAATCATTTATTCCTATGGTTGATTTTATGACAAGTGCAATGGATTAATTGGCATTGGCTACCGATAAGTGTGATTAGGTTCACGTTCGCTATTACTAATCCTTAGAAAACAAATTAATTCAAGCAGTGATCAGTTGATTAAACCAATGAGTTTCCTAGTTTATTGATTCGGGTTAAGTAAGACTTGTAATTAGCTAATCAAATTGGTGATTCAATTAACCTCTTGTTGATGGTGTATCACACAAGCTCACACATTAATTTACCTATCTTCTAGTTAATTCTAGTTTCACATTCGTTATTCCTAGACATATAACTATGTGGTCACATAAATCATATGAGATTAGCAATTAAGAGATGTTCATACAACTTAATTACTAATTTATTAACAGAAAAAGTTATTGTTAACATATAAGGTTCTTTAACAAGCTTAACAAAACAATATGACCAAATAAAATTAATCCTAACCATAAAATCATACCATAATCATAAAGTCATCTATCCTAAACAGAAGATAATAGTTTTAGCTCATGATTACAGTAAAACTAAGATCAAAAACAAAATCAAACAACTCAAACATAGTTCAACTTAAAGAATAAGTAAGAATGGACTTGAATTTGCCTCGATTCTTCTCAAAATTGGATCTAGGGTTGATTCTCTGGCTTCCAGCACCTTAGCAGGTCTTCTAATCGCAGCTTTACCCCCAAGGGTTTCTCTCCATGCCAGGGTATCGATATGAAAGTCCCTTTATATAGATTTTCACAAAACAGAGGTGACTCGTCGAGTCCAGTGACCGACTCGGCGAGTCCGTCACTTAAAACCCGTGCACGGCAAGTCAGCGCGTCCAAAATCGCGAAAGTTCGACGTAACTCGTCGAGTTGATGGCCTACTCGTCGAGTCCGTTTGGAATCAGCATTTTTTCGAAACACGAAAGTCGTCCGAAATTGTGTGTAGTTTTCAGAACATTTTGAATCTCGTCAATCGGAGTTACGGTTCATGAGATATGGCCAAAACACTGACGAGGGGTCAAGCTGTCCAGCAACATCCTTCTTTCTTCAAAATCCAAGATCCAAGCTTCCAATCGCTAGTTCCGCTTCCTTTTCCACCCGAGCATGTCATTGTTGCTGAAAAATGAAATTCTAAACTAATTAAGCACCTTTTGTTCATTAAATGAGACAAAAACAACATAAAGTATTAAAGATCATGCATGGTTTTTATAACTAAATATGCCCATATCAAAATACCCCACACTTGACTTTTGCTTGCCCCCAAGCAAAACTGAATTTTAGCACACCAATATCACATACGACAATCCCAATCAAACCCAGCCATTACATCAAGACCGCAACGCATGCATTTGTGTCTAAATTTTTTCCTAAGGACCCCTCTAATTCTAAATACTAACAATCCTCATAAACACTCGCCCACTTCTTTTGAACAACGCTCATTTTATGCATCCCTCCAAATCCATCCCCAGAAAACTTTTTTAACCTCAAGGTATTTTTGGTCAAGCAACCCAAGCATATATAATCTAGAAAATTACAACTTTTCGATACCACTATGGAGCTATTGGAATTCTTCACTTCTTTGATAATTTAATCTTGATTTCTTTGAATTGACCACCTTGTTGTTTGATTTTTGGTATCTTCAACTTTTTGAATTTCTTCAGAACTTTGATCTTTTAATCTTCACTTTAGCTGCTCTAAAATTCTTACAACTTTTCTTGTAATTCTCTCTTTTTTTTACATGTATCTCACTTTTTTTTTTCACTCAAAACCTACATGCTTAAGCAAGGGCACTCAACTTCAACCTTTATTGATTAAAGATAAAAAATTTCCTGGATACATTTCTGGTACACGATGCTAAACATATTGCATCCCTCAAACTAAGCGAGGTTGTGTTTTTGTCCCATGATTTCACTAGAATAAAGGAGGCCACAAATGCATTATAACGTGTATAGGCTCAACTAAACATTTGGGTCTTCAAAGAATCATCAAACACAATACTAGCATGATTCCTAATTGCTTTTTACCAAAGTTTCCTAATTTATCCCTAGCAATTTTTATGAATTTTTTTTTTAAATTGTACCTAAAGTAGGATTCTAATTCAACTAATATGACCAACCCCCTAGGATTCTAATTCAACTAATATGACCAACCCCCTACCCCACACTTAATTCATGCAATGTCCCCATTGCATGCTATGCATGATAAAGAAAAATACTAAAGTAAAGAGGGAATTGGAACAAACTCCCCTGGGATAGCAGTGGCGAGGCTGATCATCTTCAATTTAGCTCCATCTTCAATTAACTTTAGACATGGGAACAGCTCATCCATGCCTTGGGTGTCAAGTATCGTGTGGTATAGCTCCAAATGTAGACGAAAAAAACTCTCGGAGACGCTCGGAAAATGTTCTTCAAAAATGTAGCCAATTGTCGTATCAAATATTATCAAATCATCAGCTTGAGAGACAAAATAAGGATCAACTCGTCGAGTTTGTAGTGTGGCTCGCCGAGTTGTAGCGTAATACAGGCAGAAGTCGAGTTTTTATACTGGGACTCGTCGAGTAGGTAAGTGCACTCGCCGAGTCCATCGCTGTATGGAAAAAAAATGTTTCTGCTCCAGTTTCGATTCTGATGTGTGTGGGGAATATTAAATTGATACTTTCCCTATTTTTTCTTTAGTAAATGAGCTCTTAATAACCTCTTTCATCACCGGACTCGTAACTAGACTCAAAACTTCGTTTTCTCTCTCGCCTAGACTTGATTCTTTCCCTAGGTTATCCTTGACTCTAGACTCTCGCATGTATCCTTACACTCAAACTGAAAAGATCAAAAACAAATACCAAGTAATAAAAAAAACATCAAAATAAAAATCCTAAATTATCCCTAAATACTAGAAGTTTAGAATGAAAAAGAAAAGCAAACTCTAATGACGGGTTGCCTCCCGCAAGCGCTTCTTTTTGTGCGAGTCTTTAGCTGGACTCTCAACTTAATAAACTTCCAATAAACTCAATGCCAATCCATCCGTTGCATTGAATATTTTCTTTGGTGAACCAATTTGTGCAATATTGTGCTTTGCTTCTAAAATTGGCCAGACGAGCTTTAATTTATAAAACCCAAGAATCTTGACAAGGGTTGGAACCGGTCGGGTACTAATCAGAAATGGATCGCGCTTCAGAACTTTCTCCAAAGTTGGAATCGTCACCCCATTCTTCGAAACACAAACTGGAAATACTTGGGGCCATGTCGTGGTAATGGTCAATCCACGACTTGGTTCCTGCAATTCAGCTTGTTCTTGTTCTTCGTCTGACCTCTCTGCTAGCAACCTTTCCAGCTCCTCCAAATCTCTTTCTGGATTAAATTCTTCATCTTGTAACTTTAGCTCTTGTGACTCAAATTGTTCTTGATCGTTAGACAAGATGTTATCTAACCATCTATCAAATTTCTTCAAATCTTCATCCGATCCACACTCCTCATCTTCTTGCTCAATTTCCTGTACTACTTCCTCAAGCAAAGCATCAAAAGCATCGAGATTTGGAAAATACATAATAAATAAAAATGAAACTATATAAAAAAATAAAAATATATGACAACAATTAGCAAATAAAATTAACTATTTAGAACCGTTCCCCGGCAACAGCGCCAAAAACTTGATGTGTGTAAAACCAACTAGTTTTAATCCTACTAACTTAAACACAAAGACAAACACACGAAAAGCAGTGTACCTATCGATTAGCAGTTTAGTTCAAGTAAGTAGGGTATCGAACACAGGGAACGGTAAACAATTAAAATAAATGCTAATATTATCTAAATAAAACAAGTAATAGAAAGGGGGTTTTCTCTAGTTTTGCAAGACTAGAAACTTAAACAATTAACTAAAACTTAAACTAAGAAACTAAGATCTAAGCAAATAAAAATCAACTAAATTCAATAATTAAGGAGACTTCTGTTTAGGTTCGAATCATTTATTCCTATGGTTGATTTTATGACAAGTGCAATGGATTAATTGGCATTGGCTACCGATAAGTGTGATTAGGTTCACGTTCGCTATTACTAATCCTTAGAAAAAAATTAATTCAAGCAGTGATTAGTTGATTAAACCAATGAGTTTCCTAGTTTATTGATTCGGGTTAAGTAAGACTTGTAATTAGCTAATCAAATTGGTGATTCAATTAACCTCTTGTTGATGGTGTATCACACAAGCTCACACATTAATTTACCTATCTTCTAGTTAATTCTAGTTTCACATTCGTTATTCCTAGACATATAACTATGTGGTCACATAAATCATATGAGATTAGCAATTAAGAGATGTTCATACAACTTAATTACTAATTTATTAACAGAAAATAGTTATTGTTAACATATAAGGTTCTTTAACAAGCTTAACAAAACAATATTACCAAATAAAATTAATCCTAACCATAAAATCATACCATAATCATATAAAGTCATCTATCCTAAACAGAAGATAATAGTTTTAGCTCATGATTACAGTAAAACTAAGATCAAAAACGAAATCAAACAACTCAAACATAGTTCAACTTAAAGAATAAGTAAGAATGGACTTGAATTTGCCTCGATTCTTCTCAAAATTGGATCTAGGGTTAATTCTCTGGCTTCCAGCACCTTAGCAGGTCTTCTAATCGCAGATTTACCCCCAAGGGTTTCTCTCCATTCCAGGGTATCGATCTGAAAGTCCCTTTATATAGATTTTCACAAAACAGAGGTGACTCATCGAGTCCAGTGACCGACTCGGCGAGTCCGTCACTTAAAACCCGTGCACGGCAAGTCAGCGCGTCCAGAGTCGCGAAAGTTCGACGTAACTCGTCGAGTTGATGGCCTACTCGTCGAGTCCGTTTGGAATCAGCATTTTCTCGAAACACGAAAGTCGTCCAAAATTGTGTGTAGTTTTCAGAACATTTTGAATCTCGTCAATCGGAGTTACGGTTCATGAGATATGGCCAAAACATTGATGAGGGGTCAAGCTGTCCAGCAACATCCTTCTTTCTTCAAAATCCAAGATCCAAGCTTCCAATCGCTAGTTCCGCTTCCTTTTCCACCCGAGCATGTCATTGTTGCTGAAAAATGAAATTCTAAACTAATTAAGCACCTTTTGTTCATTAAATGAGACAAAAACAACATAAAGTATTAAAGATCATGCATGATTTTTATAACTAAATATGCCCATATCACTTATTATGGACTATGATCCTCTAATTGGGCCTAATGGACCAATAAACCTCCAATTTGACTATTTTGGGCCAAGGAACCCTATTTGGGCTCTAATTGGACCCACATCCATGAAACTAAAGTATTTTGGGTAGTGTGGGCCTAGAATGATTCATCTTATCTCTAATGGGCCATGATGGGCCATAATTAGTTCATAAGCCCTAATGGGCCGTAAACTACATCCTTGGGCTTCATTGGGTCGTGAACCCTCATAAGGACCCAATAGTCTGAAAAATATTCATATTGGGCCTCATAAACTCAAGCTAAGTCAAGAAAGGGCCCAAATTCTCCCATTTCTTTTCCTCTTCCCCATTCTCGGCCAAAGTAAAAAAAAGGAGAAAAGCCCAATTTAATCAAACCTTTCCACCTCATTAATATCTAATGGATATCCATGCAAGAGTGCATGTATCCAAGCATGCATCAAATCACCCTCTACTTAAGTCAACTCTCCCTTATCTCTCTCTAACTCTCGGCCTCTCTCTCACTCTCCAACCTCTCTCACATTTCAAATTCAACACTTATTCTCTCAACCATTCAACACTCTTCCACCCTTCTTCTCTCAAGAAAAATCGTGAGCATTAAGTGGGTTCTCAAGAAGATCACTCCAAACTTCACATTGTGGTAAGATCTTACAAACTCAAGTTGATATACTTCATTTTAAACTCAATCACTCCTCTCACACATATGTTTTCGTGAATCATGTTTCCTAGAACCATCTAAGTTCGAAAATCTCCTCAAGAACACATCTAGGGACGAGATCTCCTCATTTCCTCACCAAAAACCGAAAACTTCAAAGCAAAGTGAGTTCATACCCCCTATTTTCGATTTTTACTTTGTTTTGGGGGAGAATACAAGTTGTTTTGTGTAGATCTATGTGTGTATGCATGATTTTGTGTGTTTTCTTTAGTTACATATGTGTTTATGTGTTGAAAACTTCATGAAATAAAAGATCTACTAAAAGATGATGATATTGGTATAGCATAACACTTATTTCAACATACCTAACAAGAAAAAGGTTTAAAATACATCAAGGATACTTGAATCTAAGAAAAACTTCATGAAAGGGACTAAAAATGACAAAAGTGACAAAATATGGGTTGTTTATGTTACTCTCAGCTAATAAGGGGTTCAAAAGAAAATTTTTGCTAAATAATGGCTAATCTCGACATTTGAGACCCTATAGGGACCAAAAATGTAAAAATTTTCATAAGTGGGCCTTATTTGGGCTTCTCACGGTTTTGGGCCCAAGAAATTCAAATTTTTTGTCTTTTGTGGGTTAAATTGTCATTTTCAAGAAAGTTGTGTCAAAAATGTAAATTTTTGATAAAAAGGGTCAAAGTTGCGAAATTACGAACATCTGGGCGAAAAAGATGAAATTTTCTATAAATGGGCCGAAAATGTATATTTTCACAAAAATCAAGCCAAAAATGAGTTAAAAATGTTATTTTTACAAAAACTAGCCTTAAAATACAAGTTTTGTCCAAAATAGGGCCTGAAATTTTAGTTCTACTAAAATCGGGCCTTACTTGTAAATTTTGGCTTATTGGGCCAAGAATGTTATTTTTACAAAAGTGGGTTTTTTATGCTATTCTAGTAAATAATTGAGCTAATGCTAGCAAAATAATAACAAAGTGGCTAATTTTGTCATTCTCATGTTATTGGGCCTTAGTGGCCCATTAATATGCTTGATAGGTCCTGAATAATATTTATTTGTTTATTGGGCCTCACTGACCCATTAACATGCGCAACGGACCTTGGATACTTTTTGCGTGCTATTTGGGCCTATAAATACCTTACATGTGAAATGGGCCTTAGTTGTCCTTTTACATATATTTTGGGCCCATGTTATATAATCTCATTCCTTTCGGGCCTGAAAATGACTTACGTGTTTAGTGAGCCTCAGTGGTTCGCTTACATGGTTCATTGGGCCCGGAATGAGTTTTATATGTTTCTCTTCGCGTAAAATTCGATTAAGGATCTAGTGAGACGTGTCGGTTGACACATATTGAGTGTACGATCGTAGCCTGTAGTTATAACCAGAGTCTCTTGGAGGGAGAGCGGGGTTTTGTGTATAGATCTATACGGGGATGACACCCCACACCTGAGTTGTTCGCTACAGTTAGACTACATCAGTCTAGGGTGACTATAACCTTATTCTATTTTCCGACGGCGTTCACCAACGCCAAGACAGGCGAAATTGTCATTATTTAGTATGGTTATGATGGCTCACTTAGAGGAATTAACATTATGAAATTTACGGGAGACTATTATTTATCTTCTTTTACAGGCAACGTAGGGTTGTCTGGGGGCATTCTATTTACATTCTCTTCAATAACTTTTTGGCATTTTATTAAACAATAACACACATGCATTAATATCAGATCGGACACAAACATACTAAACTATTTTAAGAAAATACAGGATTTTCTTGTGATTACAAAGTTATACAAATATTTTTCTCAAACACGCTTATGAACTCACCAACATTTTTATGTTGACCTTTTTAAATTAACTTGTATTCTCAGGAAACCGTTGAAGCAGGTTGGGATGAACAAACTAATGGATGTTTTGTTATATTTCTATTTCATCAGACTTTAATTATTTTGGCATGTAACATTCAAACACAATACTCGATGTAACCAATGTACGTTGTTATATTACATGTGCGGTGATGGTGATGTTATGTTTCAATTATATACTTTGTGATGATACTCCAAGGATGAAGTCACGCGCAAGCCCCCGGACGTTTCCGCCGTCTGGTTCGGGGGTGTGACACTCCAGCATTGGAGCTCCGCCTTTCGAGCTCTTGTATGGGCGTAGATGTCGTACCCCGGTTTGTTGGGGCGAGGTTGGTCACAGGGTTATGGGGTGGACTGAAGTGGTCCTTTAGACCACCGAGCTCATTCATCAAATCAGGCAGAAACTGCGGACCGCTTAGAATCAGCAAAAGAGCTATGCCAACCGGCGTCGATCCGAGTTGGAGTTTCAGGCCGGCGATATGGTATTGCCGAAGGTCTCACCCTGGAAAGGTGTGATACGCTTCAGGAATAGGGGAAAGTTGGGTCCCCGATATATTGGGCCTTTTCGAGTGATTGTCAGGGTTGGCATGGTTGCCTACAGATTGGATCTTCCGGATGAGCTCAGACAGATTCACAACACTTTCCATGTTTCGCAGCTGCGAAAGTGTGTATTTGATGAGGATGCAGTGGTTTCCTTGGATGATATTCAGGTCAATGAGCGCCTGAACTATGTTGAGAAGCTGGTAGCTATTTTAGAAAGAAAGATGAAGGTCTTGCGCAACAAGGAGATACCTTTGGTAAATGTACAGTGGCAGCATCTGAGAGGCTCCGAGTTGACCTGGGAGCCAGAGGCTGAGATGCGGTAGCATTATCCTGAGTTGTTCACAATAGAAGACTTCGAGGATGAAGTATAGTTCAAGTGGAGGAGAATTGTAACATCCCGATGTTCAGGTACTTCTAAATTCATCCCTATAATTCTATTTCATGTCATTTTGGTCCCTAAGTCCAAGAAGTTATGCTTTGAAGCCCTAGTGGCAATTTCGTAATTATGGAAGGAGGAGTACGCCATGCGTACATATGTGTACGTTGAGCGTACTAAGGTGCGCCCTAGTACGCTGGGCGTACACTTATGTACGCGGGGCGTACTAGCTTCAGGAGGAAAACCCTAATATTTAGCGTTTGGGTGGTATTTAAGCAGCATTATGTCTCATCTTCCCTCACCTTTTCAGCCTCCACATCCTTTGAGACGCTTTTGCAAACCCAATCCCTCTTAGTGTGTGTTTTGAGCTCAAGAGTGTGTTCTTGGTGTGTTGAAGGAGGAAGAAGTTGCATTGAGGAGCCTTGAAGTGGAAGCAAGCTTGTAGATCTGGGATCTTTTCCTTCTTGAGAAACTCCAGAAGGTATAAAGTCCAAAGCTTGATGTCTTGGTTGTTAGATCCCATTTTTGGGTGTTGTATGTTGCTTTTCTTGTCCCAAAGGTCCCATCTTGTGTATGGTTTGTTCTTGTCATTTTGAGCTGTCCTTTCAGACCCTAGGAAGGGTCCTAAGCCATAAAAATGAGGTCCCAATTCCTAGAATTGTTTCATGCATCTTGTAGAAGGTCTTAATGGATTAAGACCTTGTGTTAAGCACTTTGTCGACTTGTAAAGTCATAACGTTGGAAACTTTATGACTCTAGGGTGCATTTGGACCGTAGATATGAAGTATGGACTTGAGTTCTTAAGACATTAAGCACTTAATAGAGTTTGAGGGATGCGAGGGTACGCCCCGCGTACTCAGTTAACCACCCCGATGGTGGTCAATGCGAGGATTGGAGTACGCTAAGCGTACCTCCGGAGTATGCCCCGCGTACTCGCACTGGGTCAGCTCGGTTGGGTTGAATCGGTTGGGTCGAATCGGTTAGGTTAACTCGATTGACTTAGTGGGTTTGACCAGTTGACTTTGACTTTGACCAAGTTTGACCTTGAGGGCATTTTGGGTGTTTTGGGATTTTGATGGAATTGGTCACTTGTTGGAAATAGGTATTGATTAGAGAGATGAGATTCGGATTCGGGCCTCATCAGTTCTGTTCAGTTTGTCAGGTGAGTTTTCCTCACAGTACTTACGAGTCGAAGGCACCAATGTCGGCCCATTGGATTGATATCATGTTATGCATGCTATTGTACTGTAGTGACCTGTTAGATCGGTATTCAGGTATACAGGATGATGCTTATGCTTTGTGATCTGTAGATCTGTTTGACTGGCTGTAGATTGTTATATGATTATCTGTTATATGTGCACATGTTTCGTCGGTGGCTGAGGGTTCACTGCTTTGTGCGTAAGACAACAGGCCGGGGCATACCAACCCGATGGTTGAATGGGCCTTAGGGTATTCCATCTCGAGGATGATTGGACCCATAATATGTTGGCAATCCAACCCGATGGTTCAGGGCATGGGGTATTCCAACCCGATGGTTGACTGGACCCATAGTATGTCAACATTCCAACCCGATGGTTGAGGGGCCTGGGGTATTCCAACCTGATGGTTGATTGGACCCATAGTATGCTGTTATTGTATATGTGATATTTGTTTTGTGTTGGTGCTTTGGGGGAACTCACTAAGCTTTGGGCTTAAAGTTTTGGGTTATGTTTCGGGTACCTCAGATGATCGCGGGAAGGTGAAGGTGTGATCGTGCAACTCCTCATGTTTTGATTTATGATTTTGGGAAAACTCTGATATTGAACATGTTTTGAAAACTATATTGTAAACAATTATGATTTTTGGGCTGGTTTTAAAAGTTTAATTTTTTTCATGATTTTTATGGATGTTATAGATCTCTGAAGCTTGCAAGGAAGCTAAGATTTGATCAAGAGCACTTAGGAGGTGATGGAGGCTGAGGGTGGAGGAAACTCAAGTCATCACTTCCTTTAAATATGGCCTTTTTCCCAAAAATTTAGGGTTTTGCATTCTTTCGTCACCACGTCGTGGCCATTGCATGTCCACGTCGTGGCGACTTAAATGATACATGATCTTATAAATGGTTTCCACGCCGTGGTGATCTTCACCACCACGTCGTAGCCAGCCCAAGTTCTCAAAAATGAAAGTATTAAATTAGTACCTGGAAAACCGGGTGTTACATGATCCCACACTACAGAAGCTTTCTTACTTAGGGCATCTGCCTCTTTGTTCTTGGGTCTAGGAACTTGTGTAATGTGTGTAGTTGTTTTGGTTATGATGGCATGTGCGGAATTAGAAAGATCTAGTGAATCATCATGTAAAATCAAGAACACAAGGAGTAAATAAATCTTTGTCAGCTCATATTAGATCTAGAAAGGATATACAAATGGGTTTGTACACAATTTCTCTCTCTAGTCTAACACTCCAAAGGTTCCTTACATAATGGGAGTCACTCACTTCCTATTTATAGGAAAGACTCAACCCATTTACACATACAAGAGGATAAGCCTAAAACACTACATCCAAGAGTGACTTTGCACCCTAACATTCTCCCCCTCAAAGTTAGGATTGGATGTTCCGGATTCAGTCTCCAACGAGCTAGTGCGATCAAGACCAAACTCCCCCTCGAAGTAACACCGGTCTTCAAATCCGCAAATGAATATCCGACAAATCCGCTTCGAATACCCATCATTCTCCCCCTTTTTATAATCAAAAAAATGATTATAAAACCCATGAAGGGTGAGATCCGCCCTAGGAATGAACAATACAATACTCCCCCTTGATGTGTACCAAAAATGAATCACCAAAAATCTTGCACAGAAAAACAATCACGAAAAGCCACAAAAAAATTCCCAATTTGTGAAATTTTTTGACTTTTTGGGTGAAAGTTGCAAGATTTTCCAAAATCCGGGTAGAAATTGTCACTTTCTGTAACTTGCAAGGACCCATTGCGCCAAAAACAACCAAATATGCGAAACACTATCCCATTTGCGAAACTGGGCATAAAGCGTAATTTCGCACAAACGGCAGGGACCAGAAATGAAAATTCTGCAATTTCTCAACTTTTATTACTCATTTTCGAAATTGGGTATGATTAGCCAAATTTTTGAAACACCAAGGACTCAATGCGAAAATTCTGCACTTTTCTTTTAAAACATACGAAACTTTTCCTTATTCGTAGGAAATTTTGTAAAAAGGTGTCTGAAAGTAGGGACCATTTTCGAAAATTCTCCTTCTTTAATTCGTATGAATCCGCCTTCATCTTTTCGTTAGAAATCTATAGCATCCTTGATACGAAATCAAACAACTTTCGTACGAAATCAAACACCCTTCGTTAATATGCATTACCCCTTCGTACGAAATTTCATCTGTACATTTTCTCTCTCCTCTTCCTTTAATCAGAACACCAAAACCATAACCCATTTGAATGAAACTTCTTGCCTTTTCATTACACGAATCGTCAACAAACTCGAACAAATTCGACCCTTTGCACATCTTACAACCATTCGACTGTAAACCAAAGTTCAAACACCAATTTCCAAAATCATCGATTCGAAATCAATTGAACAACTCAACTTAGATCGAAATTACAATTCATCAATTCGTTCATTCCAAAGCGAACCCTGCATACGATTCTAATTTCAACTTAACTTCGCATCGATCGACTGTTCTCAGTCCAACCCTCAAATTGATTAGCCAACAAACTCCAAATCTTCACAGATCTTCAAACCACAATTACAGATGCGAATGAAGAACTCGACTCAAAATCAAACCAAATCGATTTCGACTCCAACGAATTAAACATCAACAGTCGAATCAAATACTATCAACCCTTCATCCAAAACTATTGAAACACCAAAATCGATTGAAAAGCATCTCAGTCTTCAAGTATCGACTCTTCGAACTCAAAATCAACCTTTGTCATCGACACTTCGTTCTTTGGTTTTAGACCTCATCAATCAACCCAAGAACTCCAAAATCAAACTCAGACTCCAAGTTTTCGCTTTTCAAAAATCAAGTTTTCGTTCTTTTATCAACTTGTTCCAGTCGACTAACAATTGAGTATCGATACTCAAGTATCGACCATCGACATTCAAAATCGAAATCTCAAATCAAGTTCGATTCCCAAATCATCTCCTTCAAACATCGACTTCCAAACTAACGAACATAGACTCCAAGGCGAGATTGATTCTCAAACCATGTCCTTGTTACCAACATCAATCAATATAGACCATACTTCGAACATTGATTTTTACCAGTCGATTATGACTTCAAAAACAATTGTTTGTTTTTCATTCAACCCAAAACGAATCCACATTAATACCAATAACCATCGACATTTAAATCTCAATTCCAATCACTTCGCTTTTCAAACATGAACACCTACTGCAACCCAGCCAAACTCAATTTTGACTTTTTATAAAGCTTTGACTTTTCAAATCGTTTGTTAGTAAACACGAAATTAAGAATTCCTTCACCAAATTCCAGATCAAAATGCGTTCAAACAATAGTTCTAAACCTCCTTCAAGTGTTCTTGACCAAGATTAACAAGATCAACAAATCAATTGTTAATTTCTTAGTTTTGACTTGAATAAAGTCGATTTCATCATATACTAATCATATGAAATCGAATCAGAGTTTCAGATCAACAATTAACCTCGATCGAAAGAAAAAAAAATGAGAAGTTGAGATTAAGAAATCAAGATCAATTGGATATGGTTTGATGAACTGAATGTATAAGTAAGACTTGCACGAGAATACCTTTACTGAGGAACAGAAACTTGATAATCAGATTTATACTTTGAATGTAATCAAAGATATCGAAATGATACAAAATAAGTGGGCTCCCAATATTTAACATACGAAATTTCATTGTGGGCTAAAGAATTATATGAACAGTACCAAGAAAAAAAATTGGGCTTACGAATCGGATTTCATTATTAAAGAGTAAAAAATGATTTTGATTATGGTTTGGGCTTGGACTTGATCTGGAAAATAAATAGATTGGATCTACAATTGGGCATGAAACGAAATCGATCCAATCGAGTCAAATCGATCAAAAATTGAAAAACGCAAAATACGAATCAAAATCATGGATGTTTTGGAATCCATTTGAGAATTTGAGATACCTTTTGACGAATTGAGATCCATTTTCAACAAACGAATCGAATTTAGAAGATCTTGGTTCTTTTGTTGGAACAAGAAAATCTCCAATTTGAACATTGTACCACCCACTTTGCTTGATGTACAACTCGTTCTTCGTGTTCTTCAACAATCCAAGAACATCTTCAAAAGAACCACCAACACATTTGGGTTTTGACTTCAAATTCAATGCAACATTTGAAGATTGTTGCTTTGGAACCCAAATTTGCTTCACGGATTTCGGCTTCACAACATTTGAGTAAACCCGCTTGTTTTTGCGATTGATCTTTTTCTTCTTTTTCTTTCTCATCTTTTTGCATCTTGAAGACTTGACTCCATGAACAAACCCACTTTCTACAACTTCTTGAGTTTGAATCAAATCTTTTGGAGTTTGATACTTGTGAATTTCTTGGATCACTGACTTCCGATAAGGAATCATTCCTTCAAACGAATCACAAGAACACAAAATATCATCGGTTTGAACTCCAATCGAGCAAAAAACTTTTTCATCATGAAAATCAACTTGAACTCCTTTTTCTTGAACATCATCATCATCAAGAACACCATCCCGAGCTTCACGATAATCTGCATAATATTCAAGTTTATTGCTTCCATATTTGCATTCAGCACGAGAAATTCCTTTTATGATTTCTCCATCTCTTCTATTTCTTCGTCTCTTTTGATATGTTGTAACCAAACGATCAAACAAATCTTTGGTTTGATAAATTGGACAACTAATTAATTCTCCAACTTCATTTTTTTCTCCATTTACAACGATATCACATTCACTTTTCAATCCAACAGTCAAGCTATAAAGAAGATATTCAAAAGTGCATTCACCTTGAACTTCTTTACTATGTATCATCCATTTCTCCATAATTGCTTCTTTTCTTTCGAATCAAACAATATGAACTTGGGTTTTCTAGAGAGAGAAAGTGAAAATCAAGAAGATCTCTAGAGAGAGAAAGTGAATATGAACCAAATTCTAGTGAGAGAAAGTGGTACAAACAAGTATTCTAGAGAGAGAAAGTCGAATTATGGATCAAATCTAGAAAAAATCGATTTCTAGAACAAAAAAACTTTCTAAACACGAAGATCAATAAGAACATGAAGAATCACCAAATCAAGATAGCCATCAAGGATCAATTCTTGATCCAATCAAGAACACCCGCTTTGATACCAATTGTAGTGACATAAGAACATGGTTTGGCATGCGGAATTAAAGTTTGCACAATGAACATGGTGATTTGGGTGTTCAAGAGATGTATTGATTGTATATGGTGTTACACAAAAAGGATCTAGATCTAAACTACATAAATAACACACACTTACACACTCACTTTTACATCTCTCAAGCACACCTCTACAAGTGGACTAAACCCACCTTATATAGAGGTGTTTACATGTCTCTCTCTCACTCTCTATCTCTCATGTGTCACAAGGCTAATACTCTACATGCAAGTGGGTTTTACAAAAGTCAAACATTACAAAGTCATTCAAGGAAAACTTTGTACCCCAACAATGTGAAATGTTTTGAACTACTTGACTAGTTCTCGTGCTTTAGCCAGATATTTATTGATGTGTTCTTCCTTAGCCTCATACATTCCATTAATTTGGTTGACTACTAACATGGAATCTCCAAACGTGTTTATTTTCGATATGTTTATACTAAGAGCTAATTGTAACCCTCCTATCAGCGCTTCATACTCTACCTCAAATTTTGAACATTCGAAATTAAAGCGCAATGAGTATGTCACTTTTTCCCATGTAGGGATCATTAAAATGATTCCATCTCCCAAACTGTCTCGACTAGAGGCTCCGTCTGTGTATAATATACATAGGCCACTGAACATGGTTTCTTTGGAGGTAGTTCTGTCACTTGGCTCTTTTATAATACGCACATCCATTTTTTCTTCTTGAGGCATCACAGTCAAGAAGTCTACAAGTGCCTGAGCTTTGATGCTTACCCTAGGCTTGTATGAGATATCGTACTCCCCCAGCTCTATTGCCTATTTGGTTATTTGTACGGACCTTTCTGGTTACATCAGGATTTGCCTTATCGGTTGATCAGTCAGTACTGTAATGGGATGAGCTTAAAAATACGTTCGCAATTGTCTCTCCGTTTGGACTAGAGATAGTGTCAATTTCTCTATTAGCGAGTAGTTTAACTTTGTCCCTTGAAGTGTCCAACAACCGAAATAAAGTGGAACTTGATTCTTGTCTCCTTCCACAATAAACATTGCGCTTTTGGCTTATCTGTTTGTTGAGAGATATACAATATACAATTAATGGCTCATTCACTAAATGACTACCTAATGTCGGAAGGGTTTGTAAATGCTTTTTCAGCGTTACAAATGCTTCTTCGGCCTCCTTTTTCCATGTGATATCATTCTTCCCCACATGGTTTTTCATGGACTAAAAGAAAGGTAAGGATTGTTCTTCCAATTTCACCAAAGATATCTCCCCATAGCAACCAACTTGTCATTTAGACTTTGTACCTCCTTTATTGACTTTGGAGATTTCATACTTATCACATCCTGAACCTTATCTTGTTTGGATTCAATTCCGGACGTAGTCACGATATGTCTTAAGAATTTCCCTTTTGGGTCCCAAACACACACTTTTTTGGGTTGAGCTTCATGTTCGTCTCCCGCAGCCGAACCAATGTTTCTTTCACATCCTCGAGGAAATTTTGATCTTCTTTACTCTTAATGACCATGTGATCTACATATACTTCAACATTTCTTCCAATTTGCTTCTCAAAAACTAGATCAACCAACCTCTGATAAGTCGCCCCTACATTTCTTAGTTCGAACGACATCTTTCGATAACAAAAAGTTCCCTTTTCGGTATGGAATGTTGTCTTATTTTTGTCTTCCTTTGCCATCCGGACCTGATGATATCCCTTGTATGCATCCAAAAGATATTTCCACTTGTATCCCCTAATGACTTTATATTTTATTCTTTTTCGGGCAGGGGGAAACTGTCTTTTGGGCAAACCTTGTTTAGGTCCGTGAAATCAATGCACATTCACATTATCCTATCGCTTTTCTTAACCAAAACATGATTTGCAATCCATTTAGGAAACTACGTGGCCTTCACAACTCCAGCCTCTACCAAGTCCTCCACCTATTTTTTACTATTACATTCCTTTCTTTTTCCATTCCCCACTTCTTTTGTTTAATTTGTGCATGTTCAGGGTTGGTATTCAAATGATGCTCAATTATAGATATTGGGATGTCTATCATATCCTCAGGCTTCCATGCAAATACGTATACATATCTTCTTAAAAGGCCTTTCAACCCCATCCTGAGATGGTTCAGCAGTCCCGAGACTACTTGAATTTCCCCTTCAGCATGTTTATGGTTGATCACAATTTTTTCTTCATCCGCAGCTGGACTTGCTTCTTTTTGCTCCCCGACTTGTTGTGTGGCACGACTCCTTTCATGTGGAACTAACGGTATGCTCCTTAACATGACTGTGCCTCCTTCGGTTGGGAACTTCAACAAACCATGTACCGTGGAAGGTACTGCCTGCAACTTCCATAAGTTAGTCCTTCTTAAGAACATATTGTATGGCGAAGGAGCCTTGATTACGAGGAACTCATTTATAATTGTTTTCTTCAAACCATTTTCAAAATATGCCAATGTGAAGGGGAGCAAAATCTTCCCTTTCGGCCACATTGATTGCACCGTGAAGCCTATCTCGCTCGATGTCGCTGGTTTAACAAACTCTTTGACATCTTCCGACAGTCGTGACATGCAATTCTTGTATATGATGTTGACGGAACTTCTGTTATCCACATATATCTTGTGAATCAACGTCTTACCGACTGAACCTTAGATGATGAGAGGTTCGGTCCCTTGATGGTTCGATGGTATTGTGTTACTGTTTGTGAGTTCAATACTAGTCCATTTCCTCTTCTTTATCGACATTCTACTGCATTCTCCTCTGCTCATCATCACTTCTTCATTATAGACCACTTCATATTTCTTTTTTACTGGGATTTCTTTTCGCTTTAATTCTTTTTCCTTATCATTTTCTCTTTTTAGGCTTTCACAGTTGACAGTGGTGTGGCCTAACTTTTTATGAAATCGCAATATTAGGTAGGATCCCGAGGGTATCTTTTTGGTTGTTTCCACCATTTCCTTTTCCCAAATTCCTTTGAGGGTGTACTTCAAACGTCTCTTATTTATATGGGACGAACCTGTCTCCAACTCCTCTTCTTCTTCTATGATCAAACCTTCGCGTTTTTTGTATTCGATAGAATACTCCCGAAAAGGTATTATGAGATCGGAGGACACATTTCTCTGCTCAAGACATCGCTCTTCTATCTATCCCAACCTTTTCTACACATTCATCCTCTTATATAAGGAACATATTTGCCTTCCTTATCATATTTTCAGCATTTTGCCACTCCTTTCCTACTTATCTCATTGAATCGTTTGAAATATGCCTTATTTGATTCTCCTTTCTGCTGCCTACAAGAGAATATGACATGTGCTCGTTATTGGAATCTTCGCTGGTGTATAAATTTGTTGCAAAACTTCATACACAACTCTTCAAGGCTACCAATACTCTTCGTCAGCAAGTTAGCCAGCCAGTATCGTGCCGACCCATCTAACGTTCTCGCAAAGTAGAGACTCCATAGTTAGGATCCATGGGGGTCATCTTGATAGCCCCTTGGAAGTTCGAAACATGATCATTAGGATCTTCAGTGTCGTCATATGGTTTAACTTTGGGTCCCTTAAGCCCCACTGGAGTAGATGTTTCGTTAATATCATCTGTAAATTGGTTTCTAAAATTTAAGCTTTTGAAGGCTCTATTGTATTCTTTAACTTCCATAATGCTTTCTATTACCTTCGTTCTTGTTCCATCCTTTGCTTTTTCCCCGTTTTCACCTTTTCCATGAGTTTGCCAATCCTTTACTGTTCTGCTTTCAGAATCACTAAAGTTGTACGTTCTAACCGACACATACTCCCGATCTTTCTCAACATTTTTCTTTTGTTTTTCCTTTTCTTCCTATCGTATTCTTCCATCTCTTGTATTTCATTCATGAACTCTTCTTTACTTCCTTCATGCACTTATGGGACAGAAGGTCCTCCTACATCTTTATTTCTTACTACCATTGTTATTTGCGACATTCCTGTAAGAGATTTTAGAGTTTACATCCTTGTAATCGGACTGGTGTCGACGATCAGATCGCTACCAGTGACCATTTGTTGTGTGGTCCCATGGATGACGTCACGTGATGAATCTCAGTGTCTTCGGTCTCAATGAAGGTCCCGAACCTAATGGGGTCAAAGAAACCCGAAACTCCGTACCTGAAATATAACACAACCAGTCAGGAGTTCACCGGGAATGGGTCCCGGGAGAACGCTCCGATGGTTAAATTAGTCAATGATCGAGATTTTAGTTCGATTAATTTAGAAAGAGTATTTGTGTTTGTGTACTTTTGCTCTAATTGTTCATGGTCCTTTATACGTCTTACATTAGGAATCATCGCCTTTCCAAGCCGAGCAGGCCCAAGTCTAATTTTCATTAATGCAAGAAAGGTCGAAGGTACCAAAGACTATACTTAGGTTAATTCATTAGTCATGTCTGATAGATCCTAAGTACCGTGATTAACTTTAACGGTAAGCTACAACTTGTTATTGTGTATATCGAGGTGCATTTGTCTTGATCCCATTACTACTTGATGTACCTTGCTTTCGATAGGTTCGACCTCCACTCGTCTTGTACAAGTAATTCGGTACACCATTACTTATGCCCAGGTTCGGTAGTCCGAGAATCCACATTTAGGTTCGGTCGGATGGCCTCTTTGAGGGTTCGGTCAGGGAGATTTATTAACCGATCAGACACATATCTCATTACAGTTTATCAAATAAGTCTTAGTGCGATTAGAATCATCTTATTGGAAACCCCAAAAGCCAAGGAAGTCCATGGGTCCCTTAAAAAGTATTTTGGTTTGTTTATTAAGTAAAACAATTAAACAAAAACATATTTATTAAAAAAATATTTGTGATGCCCAAAATTACAAACCATGATAGCTTCTAACCGAGCCTAAATATGAGATGGCAGATGCACAATCTAAAGGGGTTAGAGGTTGTTCGTTCTTAATTAATCCAAGTAAAAGTCTCATGTTTTCTTCACCTCTTATTCTTGATCAGACATTCGAAAATTATGTTGTAGGTTTGGGAATCATAGAAAACTCCATTGAAATACATTTCATCAAGCAACTTGGTAGGTGTTACCGATTTCCTCATTGTTACAAAGCAAACCAGTCAGAGACTTATACATAATCAAATTTGGAATCAACCCACTCATGTTGATGATTTCTCATAGAGATAAAGCATGATTAGAATCATTTTGGTTATTAAGAAATCAAGAGCATTAGAGAAGAATTGAAACCTGGTAAGAAATTCCTCCCATGCACCTTTTGTCGAGTTGCATCATTGACCTAATAACAACCCATATTGGCTCAAACATTTGTTTCTTCCCCGGGAAGTGCTAATCAAAGGCATCAAGATATGATGGGATTGTTTGGGGGGTTGATTTGGTTCTTGTGACGATGAAAGGATAACCTGATGTGGTTGAATGGTACACGAGTGTAGATGATGGTGATGGATGATACAGAGGTATGTGTTATGTGGGTGAAGATAACGATGATATATGATATTGTTATAGGGTGAAACTAATATGCTTAATTTACGGAATATTAATTGATTTAATTTTTTACCATAATTAATTATAGCTATATTGTGGGAAGAAGGAATAATTATTTACAACTTTAGTATTTTAAGTTTATGTTAGTTCTACCATTATCATCGAAATTAGCTTAGAAGTCTGCAGTCTAGATGCCTCTCCAGGACAACCAATGATTTTGTAATGCTTTTGGTGAAAACAGACATTTGACGTAAAAACCATAGGCTTCTGACATCCTAGGATACTACGTAGGACGCCCCACGTTTTTCATCCATTTTCCGTGTAAAACAAAGAATTTAAAGAGCATGCAAAAATGGTATGCAACATATTATCCAACATACTAGGATGCCACCGTCATGAGTTACCCTACTTTCCATATTTGAGAAGCCCTAAAAATAGGGAAGTTTGCCTCATCATTTATCAACGGTCTCTAGACGTTTTGACTTACTTTTTATAGGCTCCAACGGTTGAAAATCCTTCCCTAAATACTTCCAATCCATATTTTATCAAGATCAAATCCTTAGACTAGAGGGAGTGGAGTGCGGTAAGAGCTTATGTGACATGTTTTACCGTAGTGAACACCGCCCCTCCGATGCGGTTTGGGTTGTGCGGAAAAATGAGGGAGTGCTCCTCTCTCTCTCTCTCTCTCTCTCTCTCTCTCTCTCTCTCTCTCCTATTTTCATGGTATACCATTCCTTGTGTGTGGTATTGAAGTCTGGCAAAATAAGGAAGTGTGACACCACTTCCTTCAGCCTTATTCATCAAGATTGAAGAATTTCTTCAGCATTGGAAGCATGTTCATCAATAACTCTATTTCTGAATCTTCGCCAATTATGAGTGGATAATTCATCCCGTGATCGCAACCGGGAGTATGTTCTAAGTTCATTATATATTGCATTGTTATTTCTTTGAATCTTTTTGAAGACTTCAATGATTCATGTATCTCTTTGATATCTTGTGGTACGGCATCCAATCCCGACAAACATAAAGAATTTGTTACGTTATTTTTTTTAGAATGGAAAACAATACATAAAGAAAAAAAACTAGTGACAAGCTAGTGAAACAATGTACATAAACAAGCCTCTACGGGGTTACATTTGAGGTAGCACCACAAAATCTAGTTTATTTTTTTTCCCATTCGATCGACTCATATGCCAAGTTAGTTTCATTAATTAAATCTCTTAAATTCTTACCTTCATCATTTGAGGTTTTTATTTTTCCTCTTTGTTTCATTGTTTGCTTTTTTCATTAGTCTTTCTGCTATTTTTATAAAATAGTTCCCTTTAAATATGATCCTAGTAAGCGACGATCAACCAATATAATTTAGAAATATTTTTTTAACATAGCTGATCACGCCGTTCTTTATATTATTTCATAAATTGGTAATTAGTTAAATTTAAAATAACTCAAAATCCTCTCTAATAAATAAATGTTTTTTTTTTGCTACTTGTCTCGTTTTCATTCAATTTGCCAAATGTTATTTGTGGTTATTTTGAATTTAGTTTTTTTCCACATGTCATTTTATGAGTTTTCTGTTTTATTAAATTCTATATAATATTTTAAGGTAATAATTGCAATAAATATAGCAATAAATTGATATTAATTTCATTAATAAACTTGCTTTTTAATTTGAAAATTCACAAAGTTAAAGCTCATTAGTTTCTTTTCTTTATTTAAATTATTTGTTTAAATTTAAAAGATAAAAAACATTTACATTATAATAATTCATTATTTTTCTTATTTTCTTATAAATTCAAAGTTCTCAAATATTTTGACCTTTATACTTAACTTTTTTTTTTTAAATTAACTCATGTACTACATGAGTTTTATAACTAGTATAAAATATATATGTTAGTATGCTATTCATGCATGTTCAATACTTGAAGAGCCCATATGTCTCCAGATAACTTTGTTATTTTAGTTTATAGTCTGAAAACTCTATATATTCCTCTCTTTCAAAATAAATAAATAAAACTATATATGTTCCTGCTATGACGAATGATGACATGATTTGCACAATATGTTTAAAAAAACCCAAAATCCCCTATGATAATGGGTGTTAGACTCCCACTTGAGGTATATCGATCGTCAAAAGAGTACATCTATTAGTCCATTTTTACATAACACCGTTAAAAGTTCAAGATAGATGAGAACAAAATATCATAAGTTTTTTTAATTCCACAATAGGTGTTAAACTGATTAGGTTATGAATAATAGCATATTAAAATTGATATAATTTAATGTATGCATTAACATTAGTAGATGATGGCCTATAATATTTAAGACTCAAGAACCGATCAGTTGGCGTATATAATGATTCAATTTGTAGCATGAAAACTATTTATGATCTTACTAATTCATACCATGCTTGTTAATTCATACATCCTAAATGATTTAGGATACCAATATTAACGCTTATACTCGAGATAAATGTACCAAGATTGTTTTTTGAGAAGTCATATATTGTTTTTATAAAATCAACAAAACCATAATTTGCCAATTTGGTATTTTATATATTTTGATGCCGATAAACATATAAATATTCTTTAAAAGCGGGTAGGTTCACCGTAGGAAAAGCTGTTCAACTCCGTAACGAGCATTAATGGTATACAACATTTCCAAATGCATGTTCGATCATGATAAGGTATCCTGAGTTCATATATTTTTAATTAAGGAAACTTAATTGAAGCTTGATCGAGAGCTTTAAACCGAAAGACTTACTTTTTCTTGAACAACTGTAATATGAGAAATTAAATATCCTCCTACTTTTATTAAAAATTAAGGAAACTTAATTGAAGCGTGATCGAGAGCTTTAAACCGAAAGACTTACTTTTTCTTGGACAACTGTAATATGAGAAATTAAATATCCTCCTATTTTTATTAAAAATTAACCAAATGCTAGGAAACCAAAACAACTACAAAGATATAGAAATTAACGGGTTATGGAGCCAAATTAACACTCCAAATTAACCGTTTCAATTTCTTTCCGTTGAAAAACGGTAATAATACCGTTGTTGTATACGGTGGAATTGTAAAAAAAAAAAAATTTACTTCTTCAATTTACTTTATATATATATATATATATATATATATATATATATATATATATATATATATATATATATATATATATATATATATATATATATCATTTTACTCTAACCTCTCTATCGCTATTTATCTATATCTATCTCTATTTCATTCAAAACAAAATACCCACTATGGATCAAAACTCGAATACCCCTCCTCCGAAGACAAACACATCCACTCCATTAGGTTTTGCGGGATACGAGGAATACATGAACCTTCTAAACTCCCAAAACTCACCACAAATTCCATATTCCGGCAATTTTTTCAATACCGCCTCACCCCCAATACAATTCCCTACCTCACCATTTATGCAACAAAATGCAAACATACAACAAAACCTTTTTCACACATTCGGTTCCATGCGCCAAACCGTCACACAACCCACACCCACGCAAGAACCCGTTGTCGAGACGCAAGTTGGCGGTAGTTAGAGAGCATCGGGAAAAAAAGGGAGACCAAAAAAGAAAGGGAAAGAGGTTGTTGTCGGGACGGATGAAACAGAAGCACCTCCAACATGGTGGACACCGGAGGAAGAGCATGCGTTGGCGGTGGCTTGGTGCGGTACTTCAAAACAACCAACCATGATGAAGAGAGTTGCTTTTTGGGATGCCATAATCGTCAAATTCCGCACGATTTTGAACAAGGGTGACACATATCGCAATAATGATATGCTTAGTGGAAAATGGACTCAAATTAGCCGGAAGTGCACCAAATTCAATTCCATATACAACAAAATTTCTTCGCAACGTCAAAGTGGTGCCAATGATTTTGATGTGTTTAGAGCCGCGAGGGAGGAATATCACTTGCAAATGGGGCACGTATTTGAGTATGAAAAAATATGGGAGATAGTGAGGAAAGATCCAAAATGGATGAAAACGCCAACATCATCGAAACAACAATCGAAGAGGTCTCGTGGTTCGGGTTCGGTTGACGTTTCCGACGAACACACGAACATCGACCTCAACGCGGACACCGATGAGATCCCGAACGAGTTTGACGACATCGAGGAAATCTCTCCGCCACGACGACCGGTGGGGCGCGACAAAGCGAAGCGAGCTCAACGACATGCGGAGGAGAATGAAAGTCGGCTTCGAGACAACGAGGACATGAAAAAAAAAATCGACGCGCATACGGAAATCGCAAATAAAAGATATGAATTGCAACGGGAGCATTTGGAATTCCTTCGTCAAGAAGCCGAAGAAGATCGGATATCGAAGGATTTGGCGATTCTTACGACGAACAAAGAAAATTTGCCACCGAGACGAGCGGAGGTGATACGGAGGATGAAAGCAAAGATCGAAAGCAAATACTTTGGCGAAGAATAGTTTGTCGGTGTTTTTATTTTTAATTATTAGGACTATCGTGTGTTTTTTTTCAATGTTTTTTTTTTAGTTTGTAATGTTTTTTTTAAGTTTGTATGGTATTTTTAATTTTCTAGTTAATGAAATTATGTTTTATTAATTTATATGTTTTTTTATAAATATATGACATATATTAAAAAAATAAAACGAATTAGAAATATATGAAGTAAATAAAAAAATAAAACAAATTAGAATAATAGAAATTAAAAACATCAAAAAAAATAAAAAAAGAAATAGAAAATAGTATGTGTTATCTCATGTTATTTGGTGTTGTCCATTTCCACCATTGATGTTATAACACCAAATTGTGACTAGGATGATGAGGTGGACAATTTAGATGTGATAACATGTAATAACATGTTGCCCACACCTAATAGTCTTAACCCTTTTGTTTCTATTCGTATACCACATAAAAGAAAAATCAACTATGCTATGAAAAACATATTAACTTTGTGATACCTTGTCTCCAAAAACCAAGTCGTTATGGTATTTCCACGTCATCCAGATTACTAAACCAAAAAATTTATCCTTGTTTACATTTGGTGTTATATTTAGGTTGGAGTAAGTTCATTCAAAGCTTATACATTTGTAAGCATTTGATTAGTGTGAGTGTCTAGTGATTAAGTTGAGAAATTACAAGTGTACCATTACTAATATGGTCTAAGAAAAAGAGCTTGTTATTTTAATGGGAAATCTCCGATAAAGTTTCAATATTTTGTGTCAGTTTACGGTTTAATTGTAACTTTTGTTGTTTGAACAGAAAAGTCTCAATTATTTTATATTTTACTCAAATTAACGAAATAGTCATTATTTTTTTCTAACAGAAAATGACAGATTATCGTATAAAATTAAAAATCACGATTTTTCTGTTCAAAAAATAAATATTGGGATTAAACCGTAAACTAATCCAAAATATTGAGACTTTATCAGAGATTTCCCTTATTTTAATGGATCTAGTCGAAGAATGAGTTTAGCCTCATGTTGGGATACACAACTATATATCATGGAGTTGGTTTGCAGTATTCTTTTCGTAAAGACTTTAATATTTGTTTCAAGTCATGTATGTTTTACGAAACTATCAGTGTTGGATGATGTTTTAATGACCACCATATCAGTACTTTGTTAACAAGTACTTTGGAGTTAAGAGAGTAGAGTAGTTTTTGGCTACAAAATTACCTTGGCGATTCCATTTATGATAGAATTATCATGTATTCGTTTAATTGGTTTGTTCGTAAAAATAACAAACACTAAAAGTCAATTTAGTTTCTTGGTTACAAAACCTAGTGTTGGTTATCGAAATATAAATGTTTTTCTAGCTTTTTGCTAGTTTTTACTTTTTATAATATGTTCCATAAAAGGTAGTTATTTAATTTCTGGATCAATAACTTCTTTCTTTTAATTTTCATGCATACGATGTTTTACGTTATTTTGTACAAAAACAAAAACTCTAATACATATAACATTCACACTCAGTGTAGATGTTGTGGGATCTTCCATTTGTCCTTGTTACATGACATTGTCAAAAGTTCATGAAAGACAATAATGAAATTCTTTGTAATTTTCTTAATCTTGTTTTGGGAGTTAAGTGGTATGATTAGGTTATAAGTAATAACATATTAAAACTGTAATAAATCAAAACGCACATATTAATGTTTTAATAATGGCCTTGCATGTTCATGCTACGAAAAATCAACCAATCAATCATAATCGATTATCTATTTTGATGGTTTGATAAGGTTGGGATTAAGTGTATAAAAAAATTGGATTAACCAAATCATAAACATTACCATTAGTATAGTGGATTTACACATTTAAGACCTAAAATATCCATCTACCAACCATAACCGAGTAATTGTTTTATAGTTTGAAAACTACCTCTTCAGCGCTCTCGTGTGTTTTGCGCTATCTAGTAAATACATAAACCCTACCTCCTTTAGAGTGTCAATATTAATCATGGTTCTAAAAAGTTTGTCATTGCTCCAAGGCTTGTTCTTGACGTCATGGCTTCAGGGCTTGTACTTGATGTCATGGCTCCAGAAAATATCATATTAAGTCATATATATGCATATAAATATAAATAATAATAGAATATATATATATATATATATATATATATATATATATATATATATATATACACACACATAATTGCCGCCTTAAGTGACATCTTAACAAACGTCATGACTTGTCACAACTCATAAAACTTAAGGCTTAACATTGTCACCACGATGCGTCTCATATTATTTAGAACTTTGATATTTACAATGGCAGAGAATATTTTATCATGAAGAATCTCTTGTGCAAGTGACTTGTACCAATTATTGGTCTCATTTGTTTTGATGAGAACTCTGACTTCTTATATTACTAATATTTTTATCTACTTAAATAAATAATGAATACGCCAAATGAAGTGCTAGAAAGCATTTAGGGATAATGCACGAGAGATGTAGGTGTCAATAGGACTTTGTTGGATCAAATGAGAAAACTATAGATCTAAAGTTATACTATGCAATTATCAAATAGGATAATGACACACTCCCCCATAATTAATCGCTTAAAAACTTTATATGATCAATAAATGAAAAATGATTAAACCTGAATTAGAATATCCCAAAAAGAGATTACACTTTTAATACCTTAAAATAAAAAAATCTTTTGTAACGTAACAAAATAGTTGAAACAAAATATCACTACCAAACAATATAATATTAAAACTACAAACAAACAAAGAAACACATAATAAGTTAATTAACACACTATTCACAAAGCATTAACTAAAAATATTTTGTTGTAGATTTTTAACGATTAACTTGTCTAAAATATAAATCAACTTCTTTATAATTAGATTTTTAGATTTATATTTAGTAACAGATTTTTTTTTATTATTTAGTTATAAACTTATAAGTTATATCATGTAACATTTCCTAATATAAAAATTAATTAAAAACACATTGCTTTCATTTCCAATTTATATTTTCTTGTAGTATATGTTCCTTCTCAAAATAGATGCACGGATGGAATCTTGACATGAGGAAATTGGGGTTTGTTTGTGGGTGGAATCGTCCCTCCCCTCTTTACCCAAAACGAACCCTGTCTTCAACTGCAAAATCTTCCATTAAACCACAATTTTTTTGTATGATTCTCAAGTTTAGATTGAAGAACACGAACACAACATAAAACTGAAATTTCATCATCATTTTCATTATCATCATAAACTTCCGATTACATACTTCAACTAGCTTCCCGATGTAAAAAAAAACTAACTTTACATTACTAGTTATACTACTGTAAGTAAACTCAGCAACAAGATTCTTAATTTCCCCGCATGTATTTACTGTTCTCTTCACCTTCATCTGCCATGGGAGAAGCATTTGTAACCCCACTTGAACCAGACGATGATGCAGCAGGTTCCAAATTCAGATCGCCAGTTCTTGGAATACCAGCCAGGAAATCATAGAAAATTGGTCCAGCTTCCTCAACTCTCACATCGTTCTCACCACTTTTTCTTCCATTTTTCTTCAAAAACATCCTGCAAATCACCCAATTCTCCATGCCCTGGACATAATTCGAATTCGAAATGAGGTTAATTATCAGAATTTTCAGAAAACAAAACGTAAATTAAGCCGATTTTTTTCGATCTTACCTGGATAGGATTAGCAAGCTTGTACTCATGCATGACCCAATTGGTCTTAGACCCGTTTGGGGCTTTGCCTCGGTAGAACACCAAAGTTTTCTTCGAACCAACAATTTGTTTGTTCTTCGAATCAACAATTTGCTTGTCTAAACCAGTCGCCTTCCAGTATCCAGATGTAGTGACTCGATTGGATCGTTTTCCATTTGGGTATTTGATCTCCATGTTGCTATAGAAGTACCTTTCTTGCTTCGGATCACCTAAAACACACGAAAACAACCCATTATCATCTCACATTACATTTATTTGAAAGAATTATTTTGAATTTTCAGAAAGAAGAGTCACGGACCTGGTAAATCCCATGGATCAGACCTACAAACATCAGCTTCAGCAATGATGGGGGAAGCAACAGGGCGAGATTGGACCTTGCGTTTCAAGAAGTGCACCACAAGCTCTTCATCAGTGGGGAAGAACCTGAACCCAGGAGGTAATCGGAGGCCACCATTGTTGACGGAATTGAGCTTTTCCATTTCGCGATTTTGAAAAAGATAGTAGAAAAAGGGTGAAATCTTTTTGTTTTAAGGTTAGGGTTCTTGGATAGTTGAAAACTCCATTTGTTTTTAGTTTTTATTTAGAGATTTGGGGAACAAGAGAAAAGGTGTGTGGGGTGTAGGTATGTAAGAAGGAAAGTAAGGAGTCTTTATATAATAGTAAAGAGGATAGACGAAGAAGGACGAGTGTATTTTGCGTGAACCGGACTCAATCTCCTCTTCCCCTTTGACGCAATTTATTCCCTATCCACCGCTTGTTTTCTTGTCTTACAACTCATTATTTTTATGTTTGACAAATTTTATTGTAATATATTTTTTATATATATATTGTAATATAAATTTTAATAAGTCGATACAAAAGTGGTTGAAAAAGTTATAATAAATGTAAAAACAACAATATAATGAAATAAATAATTTATTATATTTATTGTTATTTTTTTTATTTTTTTATTGGAAAATTATTCATAGTTAATTAGTAATCACAATATTACTAATACTAATGAGAATGTTTACTAATACTAAATAATTTATTCCCTATCCACCGCTTGTTTTCTTGTCTTACAACTCATTATTTTTATGTTTGACAAATTTTATTGTAATATATTATATATATATATATTGTAATATAAATTTTAATAAGTCGATACAAAAGTGGTTGAAAAAGTTATAATAAATGTAAAAACAACAATATAATGAAATAAATAATTTATTATATTTATTGTTATTTTTTTTATTTTTTATTGGAAAATTATTCATAGTTAATTAGTAATCACAATATTACTAATACTAATGAGAATGTAAATTTATGCCGCTAAATTTTTTTGTATGATAAAATCATTTTTTTTAAAGACTACGTCCATAAATTTAAATGCCATAAATATTGTATGTTTGACAAATCTTATTACAATATATTTTATATAAATATTCTAACATAAATTTCAATACGTCATTAGGTCAACAAAAAAGTGGTTGAAAAAGTTATAATAAATGTAAAAACAACAACATAATTAAATAAACGAATTTTTATTTTTTATTGTTACGAATTTTTTCATTTTTGTATTGGAACATTATTTATATTTAATTAGTGATTACAATACAAGTGGTGAGAAGTCAAATGGACAACAAATTGTCACTAAACCTTTTTGTATGATAAAATTAATTCTTTTAAAAGCTACATCCAAAAATCTAAATGACATAAATATTGTGGGTTCGACAAATTTTATTACAATATATTTTATATATATTCTAATATAAATTTTAATAAGTGAGGACAAAAGTAGTTGAAAAAGTTATAATAAATGTAAAAACAACAATATAATGAAATAATGAATATATTACATTTTGTTACGTTTTTATTTTTTGTCTATTTTTTTATTGGATATTATTCATAGTTAATTAGTGATCACAATATAACGAGTGAGAAGAAAAGCATACAACAAGGTGCACCACTAAATCTTTTTATATGATAAAAACTAATTCTTTTGAAAAGTGCATCCATAAATCTAGAGAACATGATATTGTTATATTTAAAAAAGTGATAATAAATGTAAAAATAACAATATAGTGAACAAATGAATTTATTATATTTTATTGTTATGTTTGACCTATATTTTATATATTTTGAATTAAAAAAGATGTATTTTTTTTACAGAATACATATAAAACAATCATGATTTTTTTATAATACTTATAAATTAGTTAATTAATATTAACAAATATAATAAAATTAAATTAAAATCTCTATCTAAACATTAACAATACTAATTAATTACAATAATTTTATAATGAATAAATTAAGTGGACTAAAAACTTGTTTATATAAACTATTTTCTATAATTTTTAATAATAATATATAATATATTTATTATAGTAAAGTGTTGCTAGTCCGGTATTTGACGAAGATCTTTCTATCAATAGATAGGAATGAGTGTTCGATATAGGGGATAGAATCCATCTGCTCTTTCTCTCTCCATTTTTCTTCCCCTCTAACGCGGGTCGGACGCCGAAAGGTTGCATAGGGGCTCTCGGGAAGCTCTTTCCTTTATACCAGAAGGAAGATGGTCGAGGAGATCAGTAGCTAGAAAGCTCCTTTGGGAGAGCAAGGTAGCCAAAAGTCTATTAAAAGTACATCACTATTAAGTCGACTACAGTAGTACCATGAACATGTAACTACATCCCGGAACCAAGGAGAAGAATACTCTGTAGTAGCAGCAGCAGTGGCCGAGCATCAGTCATCAAGTGAATCAGTAGATGCCCGCGCACGTGAGCAACATGTTTTCCCAAAGAAGCTTTACTCCTCTGGGTGCTAGGCGCTTCCATGGTTCGCGAGAAGGAAAAAGGACTCATCCTTTGTTGCATCTGGCGCGAGATGATAAAGAGAGAGCTCAATTAGGGGTGGTAGGCACCTGTAAAGAAGATCACTTCTATTACTACACAAGTTGATAAGTCCGAACTCTAACAACTTCAAGGACTAGGAAGGCCCCTTTTTACTCACTCCATTGTTGATCGTGCTGGACTTCTTGATTCTAAGCTGGTTTCAACGCCCCTTGCGACCAACACCTCGTTTGTTGCTTCTGGGGTGCTATATGCGGATCCCACTCATTATTGGTCTCTTGTTGGGGCGCTTCAGTATTTGACCATCACTCGACCGGATATCTCCTATGCAGTTAATCAAGTCAGTCAGTTCTTGCAAGCTCCAACGGTTCTTCACTATCATGCCGTCAAACGTCTTATTCGATACGTCAAAGGCACTCTGTCCTTTGGACTCATATTTTCCAGGCCCAAGCTCACGAACCTGGTGGGGTATTCTGATGTTGATTGGGCCCGTTGCCTCGACACTCGTCGATCCACGTATGGGTACCCGATCTTCCTGGGGGGTAATCTTGTGTCTTGGAGCGCCAAAAAGCAACCGACGGTCTCTCGCTCCAGTTGTGAGTCTGAATATCGAGCCATGGCCAAAATTGTTGCCGAACTAATCTGGACCGCTCATTTGCTACGTGAGCTTCATGCCCTGCCAACTGGCCGTCCAACCATTATGTGTGATAACCAGAGTGCTCTGTTTCTCACTCAGAACCCAGTTTCTCATAAGCGCGCCAAGCATACTGATCTGGATTATCATTTTGTTCGCGAACTCGTTACATCGGGAAAACTCCTCACCATGTTTGTGCCGACCAAGCTTCAGGTTGCGGATATCTTCACGAAGAGTCCCCCTCGACACCAGTTCGAGCAATTTCGCCACATGCTCCGTATCGGACTTCCACCAGTTTCGCTTGAGGGGGGATATTAGCCTTATGTAAATTTTGTGTTCACTGTATAATCATTTATTATTTGAGGGGTTGTAAATGTAATTCTTTTCCTTATATATAGAGTTACTCGTGTCATTGTTGGCATTGAGTTTTACATTCACTCACAAGATGCGGTAGAGGTTATTGAATTCTATAATAATCAATTTAGTGTAACAATTATAATTTAATAGTCAATGTAAATAACATAATTCTTTTCAACATAATATATTTGTTAGAATTTTTATTACGTAGTTTGTGCAAGGTATGGATATTCGCACCGTCTATTATAATATAAGTAATTTTTTGTGTTTTGTCTTTATTTGAAACCCCAACAATTCTTTAATTTATTTTTTAATTATTAAATATCAAAATAATTTTCAAATAATAATTATTAATTGGTTCTATGACATAAGTGCAAAAATAAAATTGTTAGTATAAAAAAGATACTATTTTACTTATCTAGGAATAAGAGTCGTCATTTTAAATCGAAATACCAGCATCTGTCTAAACACGAATGATGTATAAAAAGAATGATGGGAACAAAGTCATGATTCCTCAAATCATATGAGTTAATGAATAGTTTTGACATTGCACAACAATCAATTTTAGTATAATAGGGTTATTAACATCATAACAACTTTATTTATGTTTTATACTTTTTCATTCACTTTCCTTTTAACGTTTGTACAACTATATAAGAACTTATAAAAATAATCGAGGTTTTGTTTTGTAGGAACATATGAGTAATTTAGTTATTGTTGATGTTGCGGATGAGTATATAACAATTTTTATGAGTCATGGTAATACGAATATCATGAAAATTAGTAGATTGGTGGAGGTAAGATCAGGATTATGCATATTTTCTTATTATATTTTTATTTTTCAAATACAATAATATAGTGTAATGGTAAATAATAACCATCCTTCCATTTATGTTTTTAAGTATATAATTGTATTAAAAATCCAGAATTAATATTAATCAGATAATTTATAATCGATAAAATATTAAATAAATTGATTGTTTGTTAAGTTAAAAACTTAAATGAGATTTTAAATTGTGATTTTCAATATTGTAAATAAAAGAAATACAAAATAAATTAAAATTTTGATTATAAATAATGAACAATGATAAGTTTGACATTCAAAAACCCGTTTTTGAGCAATCAAGTAACGAAGAAAAAATGTAATTGTTGACAAAGTTTTGGAGCACCGTTCTCATGAAATTTTGCGTTTTTATTTGAATTCACCATGTGTGTGTGTGTATATATATATATATATATATATATATATATATATATATATATACACCCACAATTATTAAGTAATGCATACATAATAGTGAGAAATTGGATTTTAAGATCATAATCTTTAAAACAAGGAGATGAATTATTAATCATTAGATATAACTTGGATGACCTAGATTAATTTGGCTGTGATCCATGGGAATATGTTTAAACTAATCACAAACCAATATCTAAAATGTACCAATTACATAGCATTGTGCACGTTGCTAAACAAATTGTAGACTTACACGGATACGCTAAGGTCACTCCAATCATGGTCCTTCATTGGACACCACTTCCTCATATCTAAAAAATTCAAATTTTAAAAACCATATTTGTCTCTGGAAACCCTAGTCGTCACCACCAACACCTCCACCGCTACTACCTCTCATCCTCATCACCACCACAACTTATCATTTCTCTTTGTCTAAGCACACACATCATCATACCATAGCGAAGATCACTACCATACATACCTAAATCATACCACCTCTATCTATCTCTACATATGCATGCTCACACACCACCACCACTGTTTGTTGGAAGATCCGCTAATGATTTTGATTTTTAGTTTTGATTAATTATAGATTAAAATAATGACATGCTGAAGATGAAGACTTTCTCGTAATTATGTTAGATTTTGTTTTTATGTTTCATATCTTCTCTTTCTTAATTTAAATACATCACATTTCACCACTAATTTTCTTTTCTCCAGGGCATCTAATATTACGACCCACGAGAAACCCTAACCTGCATCGGGCCAACCCACCACACCATTTATGTTCTTCTCTCTAGAGTTTTTTATATTAAACCCACATGTGGAATTATGGTTGGTATAAAGGTTTGAAATCTGTATTCCTAATATTTATTTTATTCTTGTGGAGGATCTATGATATCTTTAACTGATATGGACTTAAATGCTTTTATCTGTTTCTAAGAAATATGGGCTTAAAAAGAGAATGATATGCAATTCTGCTTCATCTTTTTTTCCTTTCAAGGCATGTATATAGTTGAAACCAATTTTGGAAAACATAATCTCATATTATTTCCCAAGTAAAGTATACCTTTTGCTAAGTTTTTATTTCTTGGCATTTTAATCTCTCATTTATAATAGATATTTATTTTTGTATGAAAATCAAAGTAATTACACCCAAAGATTTCATATGAAAATTTATTTGATCATTTTATAACAATCTTTATAGGTTGATGTTGAGTTTCATTTATGGGTTTCTTTTTCCATATCATTATATTTTAGTTCTTGTTTTTATGTTTATGCTTATGCTAACACATGTCATTATAGTTTTGTTCTTTTTTGATGTTATAGATCTATGTGTGGATGTGTTTATGTATGTGGTTTCTGGTAATTGTATTCCATTCCCTTAGTAAATTTGTTCCCTAATCCTAATTCATAAGTTTCTTAAAGGAGTTTTAAGTTTTAGGGAAGATGACTTAATATGGTAGTACAGTTTTTCATTTTATAGACATGTAGTCCTTATTATTTTTTGTTGTGAAATACATCCTTGAACTTGTTGTTTTTGTATATATTTCAGTCCTTATGAGTGGCTACTGTAGAGTAATAAGTTTCTTAAAGGAGTTTTATGACTGGCTACTCTAGATTATGCATGGAAAAACGAGTTACTAGGGTAATATGATGCTCAGTATGTACACATTTAGTCCTTAATGTTTTTTTTTGTTGCAAAATAAGTCCTTGTTTTTGTACACATTTAGTCTTTATGACTAGTTTCTCCAAGTTTTTCTCACCTGGCATCCTAGTTGGGACAATCATTAATGAGGTGTTCTTATATGTGGCTTCAATAACCTAATTCATGAATTCGTCAAATAATGTTGGTGCGATAGTTTCCTAAAAGATAAAGGTGTCTTTGGCTTCACTTTCATCTATATCCAAAGCATAAAACAACATTCTTTGTGATTGCTTCCTCCCAATGCAAAATTACATTTACAAAACAAAAAAACACACTGACAAAAAGTTTAGAGTCTTCCTTAATTTCTTGTTATGTTGATTTTGACCATTTTTTCTACAAATGGGTTTTTTTGTTCTTTTCAAATTGACCTTATTTCTTTCATGCTTATATTTTGTTTTTTGTTACTAAATAAACCAAGTAAAATGTGAAAAATTTGGCAATGGGTTAATAAAGAACATATCAAATTGAAACCATATTTTAAAGATCGGTTTGTTGTTGTGAAAGATAATGTTTCTTGTCTCAAGAAAGAAGTGAATGAGTTGAAGCATAATTCACATAGTGATAGGATTAAAATAACTTGTAATCTTCTATAATTATATTAAATATACAATACTATTAATATGCCTTTATTAAATAATATTAGATGATCTCACTACCAAACCAAAACCAAGACAAGTGACATATGATTCCACTATCCATACAACCCACATATGAGAACACATCATTAATGATTGTCCCGCATAGTATTCCACGTGAGCAACACTTGAATAAATCGATCATAAGGATTGCATGTGTACAAAAACAATAAAGACTTATTCTGGAAAAAAACATTAAGGACTAAATGTGTATAAGCTCAGAACTTAACTTGGAATGGTCGGTCATAAGGACTGAATGTGTACAAAAAAACAACAAGTTCAAGTGTAACACCTGATGTCAAGTATTTTTACTTTATCCCTTAATATTTTAAGTTGTTGCAAATAAGGCCCTTACGCTGGGCGTACAGGGCTGTAAGTCGTGCGTAAGTCAGCAGCTTGTGGCGCGTCAAGTTTGGAGTACGCTAGGCATACACATGAGTACACCGGGCGTGCTCGTGCAGCTCTTTAACCCTAAATTTTTAGGGTTGTATCCCCTATTTAAATGTAACACTTAGATTTTGTAAGTTTCTTATTCCACCCTTGTTAAATTAAAAGTTTGCAAATTGGTCTCTAAGCTAGTACTCGGGGCGTACTAGGAGGTACGCTTGGCGTACTAGCCCGGGTTGGTCGTGACTTTGGTTCACGTACGCTGGGCATACATAGGGTACACATGGCGTATGTGTGATTAAGTGAAACCCTAATTTTAGGGTGTTGCACCCTATTTAAACCTTGTGATAGCCTCACTAGGTCATGTTTAGACAGCCTCCATCCCCTCTTGTCCAGAAAATCGAACCCTAAGTGAGATATTGAGAGTTTGAGCCTTAAAGTGTGATTTTTGGTGCTTTGTGAAGGAGAAGAAGAAGTGAACCGTTCGAAGTTGTGCTTGGAGCTTGAAGATCTGAGATTTGTTCTTCATTTTCTTTCCTTGTGAGGTAAAATGCTTCCATACTGCTAATCCATGATGTTAGATCTAGTTTGGTGCCATTTTGTGTTTTTTGAGTCCATGGTTTGATTGTTGACCCTCTTGCTTCACTCCAGAAGTGATTGATGGTAGATCTAGGATCCTTTTGGTCCCCTTGTCCATAAAAATGCAAGCTTGGAGGTGTTTATGGACTCATGCATGTGTTAATCAATTTGTTAACCTCTTTTGAGCTTTAAGAGCCTCATTAAGCCATGCATGCACGTAAAGTTGGCAACTTTACGTGATAATCCACCTTAAGGAAATCAGATCTGAGTTTGGATTGAAGTATTAATCGATTAAGAGCTGAATAGTGAAAATTGGCCAAGTTGGTGGAGTATGCTGGGCGTACAAGTAGGTATGATGCGCGTACAAGCCCTAAAGCGAGTACGTTGAGCGTACGATATGAGTACGCCCTGCGTACTCAGCAGTGGGCTTCTCGGTATTGGGCCATGTTGGACTTTTGTTGTCGTTGGTCTTGTTGGGCCATCAAAATTCTCTTGTTGGGTTGTTGATATTTTATTGGACTCTTTTGGTTGAAGGCCCATGAAATGGGTTTGGGCCCAATTTGGAAAATTGGGCCATATTTGGGCTTTAGGTGATTATTTTGGAATTTGGGCTTTTGGACAATTGGATTGGGCTTTGGCCTTGGGCAAAGTTAGGGAAAGGTAAAAAGGTCTTTTAGCCTAGTTTGGACTCTTAGTGTGAGTCGTGATCTAATTATTAACTGAGTGTTATTTTGAGATTTATAGGGCGGGGATTTTAGCGGGCCAGCAGCCAGATCTATAATTCAAGCGGGAGTCGATGTCGGGCAGGGCCCGAGGCCGAGTGGGACTCGATGTCGAGCGAGGTCCGATATGGGACGGGGGGGCCAGTATGTGTTTATTTATGTATGGTGTGTGGTATTTTGGGGAAAACACTAAGCTTTGGGCTTACGATTTTCAGTTTATGTTTCAGGTACTTCCGGATCGAAAGGGAAGAGCCCGTGATGATTGCAGAGCACACACCACCTTTTCTGCATTCTGAGATTTACACTGATATGTTTTGATGTAGTGACATACTTTGATCTTTTTGGGGTTGTATTGAAATGTTTGGATTAATGTTTTTATTAAATCAAAAATGAAATTTTTGGGTCTTATTTTTGGGACGTTACATTAAACATCTTAATCCCCCTTGGACCTTCTTATGACCAGCCTCCATTCCTCTAAACCCTAAAATCGAAAACCTATCCCTTGTGAGTGAGATTTGAAACTTGTGAGTGATTTTTGAGTGTTCTTGGCAGTGAAGGAAGATCATTCAAGAAGTGGTGTTGCATTCATGCTTTTGGATCTAAAATCTACATCTCCTTGATCGTCTTTTGAAGGTATAAAGTTCATACATTGGAGCTTGTTTTGCTAGATCTTGTTTAAGCTTAGATTTATGTTCATTTTTCCCAAAACCTTGATTTTTGTGAGTATGAAATACTCCAGAGCATACGAGCTGTCCTTTCAGATGTTTTATGGTGTATAGAATCATAAAAATGCTAGCTTGGCCCTTTCCTTTCATCCATGCATGAGTTATAGAGTTTTTAGTGAAGTAAAATGTTAGGGTTTTGGGATTAAGCTCTCTTTAGACATGCAAAGTCTTAAAGTCAGAGACTTTATTGATTATGATATCTTTTAGGGTCAGATTTGAGGTTGGGGAAAAGTGTCTTAATGATTAAGACCTTAAACGTTAAGTTTTGAGATAAGTCGCGTACGCCGAGCGTCATTATGGCTACGCCCAGCGTGGCCAATTGCGAACCTGATCCTTTCGTGCCTTGCACTCTACGCCCAGCGTAAAGCTAAGTACGTCGTGCGTAGCGGTCAGAGTGCTGACCTTTGACTTTTGTTGACTTTTTGACCAATTGTGCCTTAGGTGGATTGGTGACGGTTTTGGGTTTGTAAGGGGCAAAATGGTCTTTTGCCCTAAACATGGATTAGACTTGCCTTGTGACTAGTGGAGTACGAAAAATTACCTTAATTATTAATTAGGGTTAATTGGTGTAATTAAAAGGCAGAGACTACGTCCAGTAGTTCGGGTGTGAGTTCTATTAGTCATCTGTGCAAGGTGAGTCCCGTCACTATTCTTACCTGTGTGGTAGAATATATATGTATATATGTGATGACCAGATGGGTCTATGTGCTATCACTGTGATATGTGATACAATATGTGCTTAGACTTTGGGTAGTCTCCTGGATTGCTGATAACCCACAAGGCATGTTGTTTGCCTACTGAGATTTCGGGTAGTCTCCAAGGTTGCTGATAACCCATAGCTATTTATTTTGTGTTGTGTTGTATGTGGTATTTTCGGGAAATCACTTATCTTCGTGCTTACAGTTGTTGATTAAATGTGTTTCAAGTACTTCTGAGGATCGCGGGAAGGCGAATGCTTGATTGTACACATTCGCCTGCAGTTTATGAATCCAGATATTTTAGGACACTATGATATTTTAATGATGATCTGTATTTGACATTTGTGATTTTATTGAGATGGTTTTTATGAACAATGTTTTTATATGAATTTAAAAATGAAAAATTTGGTTTGGAAATCTGGATGTTACAAATTGGTATGAGAGCCCAGGTTTGAGGGATTTGGATAAATACTTGTGAGATTCCAATATAAAACTAAGGATATGAGGATTTTCATAAAAACTTTTCAAAAAAGAAACAACGAAATTCAAAGGAGAAAAGTCAGATGAAGCAGTGTGTATAATCAGCCAGAGCTCGAGCGGTAGTTTCCCAAAATATCTCTACTTATTTTATGTGTAGTGTCGATCTGTTATCTTACGAACTGATAGAACTGCATGCTAGTTAATACACTAAGGATTCCTCAGGAAGTGTGTGTTAGGGTTGCATGATTTGTGATGTCTTTAGCCTAGGAGGTTGCTTTTATAAGATTAAACCTCTCTTTGGTATTTTCTTGGTGTATGATGCATAATTGTACATGGGTAGGATTTTTATAGCCTTAGAATGCCTGATTTAGCCTTTCTTCATGTTCCTTGTTTGGTAATGGACTTGAGGTAGAATCATTTATTCGGCTGTCTATCGAGTCTTGTTTTGTATACGATTGACATACGTGATGTAAGTGGTGAGGATAACAGAGATCTTTGCGAGGCGGAGCGTTGTTGGGGAGTAGTCTTGGATGAGTGCCTTGATGCTTAGTAGTAGTTATGAGGAACCTGCAAGGTGAGTGTATAGATACCCTTGAGGAATAGAGTTCTTGTGACTTAGGGTATTGAGAGCACAACTTGAGGCAAATACGGATTGGTGTTGAAGGTAGTATTGGGCCCGTACTACTTAAAGCACCGGATCCGTACGCGACTCAAGAAGGAATCTTAGGATACTACGGAACTTGCAGGAATGTGTAAGTGTTTGTGTATACGCTTTAGCCTGGTTTTGATCGTTTTCTTGTATCTTTCAGTATGGTGGTTACCTAAAGTTTAGGATCCAGCGACCCCGAGAGGCCGAGTGCCAGTGATGATGAGATCCGTAGGATTGTTGTCGCCGAGGTGGCTGTAGCGATCAGAGAGCCATGCCAGAGATGTTCGGGTCTATTAAGGCCATGTCGATCGAGACTTACGACAAGTGCTATGATGCCATTGTTGAGGTTGCTGCTGTCGCATCCACCGCAACCGTTGTTGCTGCGAGACCGCAGGGGGGTGATTCGTTGTGGTATCAGGTGTTCAGCAACACGAAGCCACCATAGTTTAACAGGACCAAGTACCCCGACTGTTGTGATGAGTGGATTTATTATGTTGAGGGTTGCTTCTACACTTGCTACTGTCCGGAGAATCTGAAGTTTTGTTGTGCGCTGAACCTACTACGATTGGGAGCGAAGGACTGGTGGAAGTTTATGGCGATTGACCATTTTCCTACGGAGCATTCTGCAGTGACTTGGGAGAGGTTTACTGAGATGTTTAGAGATAAGTTTGTGTCATTGGTTGACAGAGAGCGGTTGGCACAAGAGTTCCTGTCTCTCAATCAGAAGACAGAGATGACGACTGAGATCACCAGGATGTTCCATGAGAGGGCCCTATTTAGCCATGAACACGTGTCATCATAGAAGACATGTGTGAGCCAGTATCTAAGTGTAACGCTCGTATATTCGGGCTAGCCAATTTAGAGACAATGAGCGTTAAAAATTATATTTTGATAGAAGATTATTTAGAATAAATAATCTTAACCAAGTTATAGTATATGTTACAAGGTTTCCGTACATATAAAGAATGCTGAAATCCGAGTTATAACGAAGAAGTTATGACCCGTCGAAGTTTTACGGCTAAACCGACACGGCACCGCGTAACGTAAAAAGTGAATTTTTGATAAATTACTTTTTAGCCTTAGCGGTCTAAATGAAAGTCGTAGTATATGTTAAACTGAGAGCGTACAAAAAAATAACGTCCAAATCTGACTTCGTTTGAGGAAATTATGATTTTTCTAAGATTTAGCATAGCAGTGTATAGCCCGAAAACCGAATTTTATATCAATCGATTTTTAGCCAACACAACCTAAATGAGAATTGAATATCTCATTAATATGAGCTCAACGATATAAATACAGTCAAAAACGGACGTCGAATGAAAAATGTATGAATTTTTAACGGATTTTAACTGTCTAAGTCTGTCAAAATATAACTTTAGAAATAAAGTCAAAATAAGCCGACGGAGTCTAAATGAAAGTTGTAGATCCCGTAGATACCTACGCGTGGATATAAAGAACATTAAAAACGGAGTTCGTATGCAAAAGTTATAGATTTTAGAACATAATTAGTTTTTGAAGTAATCAGCGAGCGTCACGTGGCGCGATCTGAGCCACTGCTTCCTCACCACGGCTTGGCACCAGATGATAACACCTAGCTACGAATACCTAGCGTTCATCAAGGGAACGCCATGTGTTCGAACCAGACTGAGCCTATAAATAGAGGCGCAAATCACCTCAAAAACTCACTTATTTCCCATTCTTTCTCTCTCAAACACCCTTCTTAGCCCCTCCCATTCCCTAGCACTTCCCGAGTGCTAGAGGCGAGTCCCGGAGCGCCAGAAGGCTACGAGAAGAAGAGCTTTCGGCTCAGAAGTTATGCCCCCACAGAGTCTGGTTCCTAGCCATACCTCCTAGTAAGTAAGTTATGCTTACCCTACTTTAAGTATAACTTATATTTAAGTTCATTATCATTATTACGAACCTATAAGAAATATATGTGCTAAGTATAAATTATAAAAGTGTTATTATAATATCTGTTAACTGCTCGCGGTACGGAGAATCTAGTTTGAAGGGCCGCATAGGGTTGTTGGATTTCAGAAGTGTTATAATGCCAAAATGGTCCTGCCCTCCGGTGTTTCATGTCTGGCCCCTGTCTGTACATAGTGGTTGAAAAGTATGATGGGTTTTAGTATACTACAACATCCTATGATGCACATACAACCCTAAATGCTTTGGATCTATGTTTTCTCTAATTATACATGCAATATTGTTTCCAAAGCATAAAGCCTACAACTAGCATGCAATTGACATAAACAACATAAAATACTAGTTAAGAGTTTACCTCTTCATGTAGCTTGTAGAACTTGTTGTATTTGGCCTTCAAGAACTTAGCACCAATAGTATGAATACCTCAAATGGAATCACAACACACCTAGAACAAAGGAGACTTTTGAGAGAGTTTCTTCCACTCAAATTGACTATAGTGACTCCAAGAACACTAGTGTGCCTAGTCGCCAACTTTGGATGCTAAGGGGCTTTTTATATAGTGTGGCAAGATTAAAGTTACACCATGTAAACCCTAATGGGCATGACTTTCCATATTCCTTAGGCTCCATGGGTTTAAACCTCCATGGATCATCCATGGATTGTCACATGGGTTTAGCCCAACCTAAGGAATCATGGATCATTGGCCCACACCATAAGAATGAATGATTTACCAAATCAACCCCATATATTTAATTAGTCTCTTTTGATCACAAAATTAATTCCAAATTAATTCTTGATCAATACTAATTAAATAATATGATTTCATATTAATATATTAGAACTTATAATATATTAATAAATCATAAATAACCTCTTCTCAAAAGTCCATCCTATTGAATTGTCCTGGTGATATGCAACCCAAATGGACCATGCTACTATCGGGTCAAGTACATACCAATTATAGTTATGGGGTTAGACACCTAATCCAACAGTCTCCCACTTGGATAAGTCTAATAACTATTATTGCAAGTACGAATCCACAACCCGACTAGCAATCGTAGCTCTTAAAAGTCGTTGTCGAACTCTGACCTAGTCAATGACGCGTCCATTAGATAAGGGATCATATGTACCTCCATTGATATCATATGGACCGAGACATGGATTATAATCATTCTCTCTGTCCATCTGTTGTTTCCTGATTTCCGATTTATGACGGCCAACTAATTAAACAAATCAAACCAGTCCAGGCTTGGCCAAGCACTTAGGGGTGTCATCATTAAATCATCGAGGGGCCCACATATATCGCTTTTATCCACATGGGGTAAAAGGAACAGATAAACTTCGACCCAAATGCTTGCATGTACCTACTCATCAAATTACACACAACAATATGTTTTATAACACCAAGTTACTGGTGCGTTTACATACGCCAATGTGCAACCAACTCGCAACTACAACTCACATGTCTCCGTTTCAAGAATATAAGATATTATCGTCTCACAATCACTCGTGATAAAATCCATGAAGTGATTCAGATGAGCGTGGGTTGAATCCAATACTCGAATCTTATTCTAGGAGTACTCATGAATACTGCAGCTATGTCTAAAACACCTAGACAAACTACAGACCCATTCACGACAGTCTTACCTCAATACCTACTTCCAAAGTATGATCGACTGTGGATGGTTTGAATAACCTAGTTATTCGGGAAGTCAAAACATGCAAAGTGAAACACAAGAATAATAATAATCCTATATGGCCCCCAAACCTTTGAGTACCATATTGATTACTCATTATTCATTGTATAATGTTTCGATTTATCAACTTAATACTTGAATTAAAACAATAGCTATGCCATGCTCCAAGCATGCACACTATGTTTGTCTATGGTCCTGAATTTTTGAAATAGATCAACTGAAAAATATTTCAATGATGCTCATTTCACAATCCCAAATCCTTACCGTAAATGTAAGAATATCTAATTCTTGTCATTTACTGTAATCTGTTAGATTCTAAACTTATATGCAATGATTATTCTGTAATGTCTGGGTACCAAAAGTCACAGAGACTTAACCAACGATATTACAAAATATTCCTTTAGAGATTGCCATAAGACAATTCCATGGAAATGAAGTCTCAAATTCAAAGTACATTCCTTTGAACATCCTTCTTTGCATAAAAGTTTCTAACTTTCTCATATATTCTTCAACTCCCAATATGGAAACATTCCATATTTTCCATACGACAAATCATTATTAATAAAATCTTGTCTATTCATAATAATGTCAATATGGTCCATCTATTACCATACTTCCAACTATCCTTAAGCGACCAATCCTTGGCGAACCTTAGATTGTCCTTAACAGTTGTTTAACCACTTTAGTCATATCCGGTTCTATTCATTTTCCCCTCTTAATGCCCTAGGCATTTGGAAATTTAGAACACGAGAATATTATATCATATGCAATCGATCCTATACCCGAAGCATATGGGATGCGATTCATAATGTCTAACATAAAGACACGATACTAGACCAGTCTTTTGCTATAATATTACTATTTGCCATGTTCTCATAATTTTGATTATGAAGAGGGATGCCGTAATCATAATCAAATTTTGAGAACGCAATTAACATTTCCATATATAGAATTTCCTTATGTTGACTAAATTTGATTAAAAACTCAATCTAAGTTTTTAGATTTGAAAAGAAGTATAAATTTCTCTCCCTTAATTATAGCAAAACAACCTTTCAAACCCTGCATCTTTGCAAATTGAAACCTTTGTTTTCTATAATTAACATTGCTAACTTGCAACACTTACCATAATAACTATGCTCCCACTAGCACAATAATTATTATCTTACTAGCATAATACTTATACTCCCACTAGCTTTGAGATGTATCCAAAAAATCATAATCAAATTTTGAGAACGCAATTAACATTTATATATATAGAATTTCCTTATGTTGACCAAAATTTGATTAAAAACTCAATCTAAGCTTTTAGATTTGAAAAGAAGTATAAATTTCTCTCCCTTAATTATAGCAAAACAACCTTTCAAACCCTGCATCTTTGCAAATTGAAACCTTTGTTTTCTATAATTAACATTGCTAACTTGCAACACTTACCATAATAATTATGCTCCCACTAGCACAATAATTATTATCTTACTAGCATAATACTTATGCTCCCACTAGCTTTGACATGTACCCAGAAATCAGTTGGACTTCTAGAAATCAATACTTATTGACTTTCATTACCAAAGTTCAGATTTCTGATACGAGATGCTTCGATAAGATTTTATCTAGGCTTCTCAAAATCATACACCTTTCCTTAGATAGCTCACATGTGTGTCTTAACAATTTTAGCACTTACAGCAATAAGTCTCAAATGTTTATGTTGGATTAGTGTCTAAGCCTGTAACTATATTTGGTATGTACTTGACCCGGTTGTTCACGGTCCTTTTGGGTTGCCTTCACCAAAGCAACTTGACAAGATGATTTATAGAGAGAGAGAGAGGTTATTATGGTTTATTAATATATTATATGAATAATATATTCAAGAAGAAATCATATAGTTTAATTAATATTAGTCAAGAATTAATTAAGAATTAATTCTGTGGCGGAAAGAGATTAATTAAATAAAGGGGACTAGAACTGTCAATTGTGTGATAGTTAGTTATTAGGCTGAGAATCCTTATGGATTAGGGCATGGAAAAAATTAAGATGGAGTCCATCTTGAATTCGTCCAAGGAGGCCTTATTCCAGAAGGTTCCTTGGACTGCTTAAGGCCTAAGCTGTCCATTAGGGTTTTGACTGAAACCCTAGCAGCACATGTATAAATAGAACCCTAAGGGCATCAGATTTCAGTGACTGGAAACCCTAGAGAGTTCATAGCCGAAATTGTGCCTTCTTCCCTTCTCTCCAACATCATCCTCTTACTTGTGGTGTTTGTAAGCCATTAGAGGTGTGGCATTTGTGACACTAAGCTCCAAGAGTTGAAGATTCAAGCCATTCAAGAAAGGGAATCATCTAGATCTGATCTATTAGGTTAATCATTGAAATATGTATGCTAGATCTAGGGTTCATAAGTCTTGGATGAATTGCATGTACAATAGAGAAACCTAGATCCAAGCTTTAAGGATTTGCATGAGCACATAGGATTGTTCTTTTGCTCTAAACCCATCAGTGGTATCAGAACCTTGCTTGGTTTCTATTGTATTTGATGTATTGTATGATTGTTCATTGCTTGAATTCGATTTTTTGGCTTTCTGTCTGACAGACTCGCCGAGTCCCAAAGAGGACTCGCTGAGTAGGATGAACTCGACGAGTCCAGTAAGGGACTCGACGAGTCGGGTAGTCAGACAGAGGGATTTTCGGGATTTTATGCCTATTTTGATGTGGGATAATTACCAAAACGTTTTTAATTGATAAAATATAAATTTTATTGATATTATGTGATTATCATTGCCAAAATAAAAGATAATGTCAAATTAATTGAATAATTATTTCCTTATATGATAAATGCTAATTATTTGAATTATTTGGTCAATTATCTTGCATGAAATTGGATTAGGTCAAAATTAGATAATCACCAATATTAATTGTTTAATTATTTATTTGAATTTTGATCTAGATTGTTTTGAAATGTTTCAAAACTTGCCCTCAAGTTTTAGAATTTAAATTTGTGGATTAAAAAGTTTAATTTTGAAATAATTAAATTCCAAACCCTAGAATTTTACAAGTTTAAAATTCAACCCTATACTATTATAATATTATAAGAATAACTATTATATATGTATAAGATAAATGATAATCTTACCGTTAGTAGGCCTCATTCACGAAGCCGATCTATAAGGGGGGTATAAGGTTATGGCCTATAAAATGGTCGTTTAATGGGTGTCCACTCTCACCCACCACTTCCTTGATTGATGGAGGGTCGTTAGCCGAACGGGTAGGATAGGGCAACCCTTTCCTCATTAAAAGTATAATGATTTATAAAGTAACTAAATATTTTTACAAAAATTCTCAATCTTAGTTACTTTAGGAAAAATGTGAATTTGATGCTATTCCATAAAATTACACTTTGTACCCTTGCTAAGACGTTAGTGGAGCATGTGTGGTTAACCGACACACTAATTTGGCTCTAACCAAAGGTGGCAAAGGGTGACTCGATGTTTGTCATGGATCGATGGAGCATGTGTGGTTAACCGGCACATCGATTAGATGATTGTAACATTGAGGGCACCATGTATATTTGCATGGTTATTCACACTCTGTTTGTGATCCTCGGTATCTCAGTCACAAACTTGAGGGGCATATCGAGATTTAAACATGCCATTGAAAAGTTCAATGAATCTCAAAAGTTCTAGGAATTTCAATACATTTAAAACTTAATTGTTTTCGTTTTTCATGGTGGAAATTACTGAATCGTCATTCACTGACCTTCAAATTATTTGCAATTTAAATTACGACATCCCTCTTTTAAGTTGTAAATAATGTTGTTGGATCCTAGCCCTAATTTCTCATTTGGGTGTTTAATTGGGGATTCTTATCTAATCAAACTTTGTCTCTTTTCCTTTTCAGATGTCGAACTCAAACAACAACAACGCTTCAGGCTCGAACTCTTCAGGATCGTTCTCACTCATGAATTTGTGGGAGGGTAATCTTCGACGGAAACAATTTCAATGATTGGATCCGCAACATAAGGATGGTTACCCGCTACGAGGACAAGGAATATGTCCTCGACAAGGAGCTGAAGGAGATCAACCTCGAAACTACTACTCCCGAGGAGATTGCTGCTTATGAAACTCACGAGCATGATGCTACGAAAGTCCATTGCATCATGCTGGCTACCATGAACGCAGAACTCCAAAAGTACTACGAGGACTTCTACCCCTACGAGATGCATCAAGATTTGATGGATAGGTACCATCAAAGCGCGAGGCAGGAGAGGTTCGAGATCATCACTTCGATTATCATGACCAAGATGAGAGACGGAGAGTCTGTCACTGCTCATCTTCAGAAGATGCAAAGATATGTTGATCGCCTGCAGAAGTTAAATGTGGACTTCAGTGAGGAGCTGGCAATTGACATAATTCTTCACTCCTTACCTCCGTGCTATAACCAGTTCCGCATGACCTACCACATGAACAAAGAGGAGGTCACGTTGAGCAAGCATCAACTCCTACTGCTGCCCCAGTTTTGGCTATTGGGCAAGGGAAGGGTAAGAAGAGGAAGGCTCCCTCAAAGAGCCACCATAAGGGAAAGTCCCGAGATGACACCTCTTCTAGTGGAACCAAGGCTGGTCCCACTGCACCCACCTCAAACCCAAAGGATGCAGAGTGCTATCACTGCCACGACATAGGGCATTGGAAACGAAGCTGCCCGAAGTACCTCCAAGACAACAAGGACGGGAAGATCAAGCGGTCCTTCGCGGGTATATACACTATTCAATCTAATGATTCATCACATGTTATTTCTTGGGTACTTGATAGAAGATGTGGTTTTCACATTTGTTCTGATTTGCAGGGCCTAAGAAGAAATAGGGATGTGGAGCATGGGAAGATAAACTTGATCATGGGAAACAGAAGATCGTCGCCTGTCATCAAGATTGAAGTTTACTCTTTAGTGCTTAGTAATGGATTATGACTAGATTTGAATAATTGTTGCTATTCGCCAGATATGGCAAGAAACATCATTTCTTTTCATGGTTTGTTTAGACAAGGATTTATACATTCATTTGATAATGAAAAGGGTTCTATTAATGCTTATCTTAATGGTGTATTCTATTTTGAAGCATTGCCTTGTAATGGAATATATGAAACTGTAATGGTTGTAGACAATTTAGGAAATGATGTGTTGTGTATCGATTCTTCCAATAGTTTGGACAAAGCATGCTTGTGGCATTGTCGTCTTGGACATGTCAACAAGAAACGCATAGCCTAACTCCAAAAGGATGGAATGTTGGAGTCATTCGTCCTTAGGGACGATGACGTATGTGAGTCTTGTTTACTTGGAAAGATGACCAAGTCCCCCTTCACTGGTACTTGTGAAAAGGGTGAGGGTTTATTGGATCTCATACATACAGATGTATGTGGGCCCTTTAGATCCACCACAAGGGATGCAAGCCGCTTCTATGTGACTTTCACCGATGATTATAGCAGATATGGGTATATCTACTTAATCAAGCACAAATCAGAAACCTTTGAAAAGTTCAAAGAGTTTAAACAAGAAGTGGAGAATCAGTTGGGCAGGAAAATCAAGATGCTTCGATCTGATCGAGGTGGAGAGTACCTTAGTCTTGAATTCCACGACTACCTCAAGGAATGTGGAATAGTTTCGCAATTGACGCCGCCTAGGACACCGCAGCTGAATGGTGTCGCTGAGAGGCGTAATCGAACCTTGCTAGACATGGTTCATCCCATGATGATCCGTGCTTCGCTACCTATCTCATTCTGGGGGTATGCCTTAGAGACTGCCGCCCATATCCTTAACTTAGTCCCTACGAAGAAGGTTGCCAAAACACCTCACGAGATGTGGATAGGGAAAGCTCCCTCATTGGCACATATCAAGGTTTGGGGTTGCGAGGCTTTCGTAAGACAAGAGACTCACGGCAAGCTCAAACCTCGTAGTGAGCGGTGTATTATCATCGGCTACCCGCAGAAGTCCTTTGGTTATCTCTTCTATAGACCGAGTGACAATGTTGCCTTCGTTGCGAGGAGAGGGGTTTTCCGAGAACGAGAACTCATAAGCCAAAGGGACAGTGGGAGGCAAATCGATCTTGAAGAGCTTCAAGAACCGAATGATGAAGGAACCTCTGACATTGGCGCTCAACTTGAGGAGGAAACTCCTGTTGAACCGATTGACGAATCATTACCTCTTAGACGTTCCAAAAGAGTTAGTGTTTCACCCCCGTTTTATGGTTTCCATATCACTACTAAAGGGGATACGTTTATTAGTGATAGTACACTAGTAAATTTGGACGAACCTAACAGCTATAAGGAAGCCATGGCAGGCCCGGAGTCTGTAAAGTGGAAAGAGGCTATGGACAACGAGATTCAGTCCATGTATGACAGCCAAGTTCGGAATTTGGTTGACAATGTGCCAGGTCGTAAGACGGTCGGGTGCAAATGGATCTTCAAGAAGAAGACCGACATGGATGGGAAAGTACACACTTATAAGGCATGATTGGTTGCGAAGGGCTTTACTCAAACTCCCGGAGTTGACTATGATGAGACCTTCTCACCAGTTGCGAAGATAAAGTCTATTAGGGTAATTCTAGTGATTGCTGCATTTCATGACTATGAAATATGTCAGATGGACATCAAAACCGCTTTCCTTAATGGGAAGTTGACTGAGGATGTTTACATGAGTCAGCCAGAGGGTTTTGTCGATGCAAAGCATCCTAATAGGGTGTGTAAGCTTGAGAAATCCATTTATGGGTTGAAACAAGCATCTCGTAGATGGAATGTTTGTTTTGACGAGAAAGTCAAAGAGTTTGGCTTCCTGTGAAGCGAGGATGAATCGTGTGTATATGTCAAAGCCAGTGGGAGTATAGTTAGCTTCCTCGTATTGTATGTCGATAACATACTGCTCATAGGAAACGACATCCCGACCATGTAGGAGGTTAAGTCCTGGCTTGGGAAGTGTTTCGCTATGAAGGACCTCGGAGAGGCTGCCTATATTTTGGGAATAAGGATAGTGAGAAACAGAAGTAAGAGACTAATAGGACTTAGTCAAAATACTTACTTGGACAAGGTACTAAAGCGTTTTAGTATGGAGAATTCCAAGAAAGAGGAGTTACCGATCCAAAGTAATGCCAAGTTGAGTAAGACTCAAAGTCCGAGTACCGAAGTCGAGATAGCAGAGATGAGCCGAGTACCTTACGCTTCCACAGTTGGCTCGATCATGTATGCTATGACTTGTACTCACCCTGATGTGGCCTTCTCTTTGAGCATGGTCAGCATATATCAAGGGAACCCTGGCAAAGCACATTAGACCGCAGTCAAGAATACTCTTAAGTACCATCGGAGGACCAAGGAATGGTTTCTAGTCCTCGGTGGGAGTGATGACTTAAGGGTGCGAGGGTATAGTGACGCTAGTTTTCATATCGACTGTCTAACGTTTGCAGTCGGGCTGGGTCTTTACCCTAAATGGAGGAGCAGTAACTTGGAAAAGTTCCAAGCAGGAGACCGTAGCTGATTCAACGTGTGAATCAGAATACATAGCAGCGAGCGAAGCGTCAAAGGAGGCGATATGGTTGAAGAACCTCATCGGAGACCTTGGAGTTGTGCCATCCATAAAGGAGCCAATGGAGATATTCTGTGATAATGAAGGAGTGGTTGCCTTGACCAAGGAACTGAGGGATCATGGCAGATCTCGACATATAGACAGGAAACATCATTTTATTCGACATCGGGTGGAAGAGGGACTCCTCATAGTGAATAGGGTATCGTCAGAGGATAACCCGGCAGATCCCCTTACGAAGGGATTAAATAGGGTTAAGCACTTGCAACACGCTGGGAGCATTGGGTTGAAGGACGATATTAGTTTAGATTAGATAGTTACAAATGTGTAATAGATAAATGTAATTGACATTTGATGATTAAATAAAGGAGTATTATTTATAAGTAAAGTTATTGTCTTATGTTAATTGTTTACCTATTGTTTCACTTTGCATGTTTTGACTTCCTGAATAATAAGATTATTCGAACAGTCCACAGTCGTTTATACTTTGGAAGTAGGTATGAAAGAAGACTGTCATGAATTTGGTTGTAGACTGTCTAAAGTGTATTAGACATAACAAAGGTTTGATGCAATGTTCATGAGTGCTTATGAATAAGATTTGAGCATTGGATTAGACCCACGCTTGCTGGTATTACTTCATGGAATTTATCACGAGTGATCGCAAGACGATAATATCATATGGTCTTAAAACCTAGATATATGGTTTATTGTTTGCAAGTTGGTTGTGCATTGATAATGTGTAAACGCATCAGTAACTTGATGTTATAAATCGCATTGTTATGCATGATTCGATGAGTGAATAGTAAATGCATATAAGTCGAAGTTTATCTATTACTTTTATCCTAAGAGCGTAAAAGCGATATCTGGGCCCCTCGATGATTTGGTTTGACTTATGTGTCAGGCCCGGTCAAGACTGAATTGATGTGCTCAATAAAGTTCTATGTCAGACAAATCAGAGATCGAGAAACAAACTGCTGGACAATAAGTATGACTATGTTCCATGTAATTGTCCGTACGATATCTAGAACGGAGGACTGTACGATCCCTTATCTAAAGGACAGGTTACTGATAAGATCAGAGTTCGACAGCGTCTTTGAGAGCTACGATTGCTAATAGGATCCTGAAGTCGTACTTGCATTTATAGTTACTAGACTTATCCAAGTGGGAGACTGTTGGATTAGTGTCTAAGCCCGTATCTATATTTGGTATGTACTTGACCCAGTTGTGCATGGTCCTTTTGGGTTGCCTTCACCAAAGCAACTTGACAGGATGATTTATAGAGAGAGAGAGAGAGAGAGAGAGGTTATTATGGTTTATTAATATATTATATGAATAATATATTAAAGCAGAAATCATATAGTTTAATTAATATTATTTAAGAATTAATTAAGAATTAATTTTATGGCTGAAAGAGATTAATTAAATAAAGGGGACTAGAACTGTCAATTGTGTGATAGTTAGTTATTGGGCTTAGAATCCTTATGGATTAGGGCATGGAAGAAATTAAGATGGAGTCCATCTTGAATTCGTCCAAGGAGGCCTTATTCCAGAAGGTTCCTTGGACTGCTTAAGGCCTAAGTTGTCCATTAGGGTTTTGACTGAAACCCTAGCAGCACATGTATAAATAGAACCCTAAGGGCATCAGATTTCGGTGACTGGAAACCCTAGAGAGTTCATAGCTGAAATTTTGCCTTCTTCCCTTCTCTCCAACATCATCCTCTTGCTTTTGGTGTTTGTAAGCCATTAGAGGTGTGACATTTGTGACACTAAGCTCCAAGAGTTGAAGATTCAAGCCATTCAAGAAAGGGAATCATCTAGATCTGATCTATTAGGTTAATCATTGAAATATGTATGCTAGATATAGGGTTCATAAGTCTTGGATGAATTACATGTACAATAGAGACACCTAGATCCAAGCTTTATAGTTTTGCATGAGCACAGAGGATTGTTCTTTTGCTCTAAACCCATCAGTTTAGACCCGTTTCCATTTCTCACAATTCAAATTATGAAGAGGGATGTCGTAATCATAATTGAATTGGAGAATGCAAATATCACAATTGCTAACTATAAAAATCTACTTAGTGAAAGCGTTTCCTCACAATCATTTTCATGAAGTGGAGAGAAACCTTATGACACCTAGATTTTATGGTGTATGTGTTCCTATCCATGTGAATTTGTCAAAACCATAATCACAAGACATGGTTAGTGACAAATCCAAACTCATATGGACTGAACTTGTTCAATCTTGATTTCTTGCCACTTGATAGCACACGGGCCTACCATGTCTTCCAAGTTGTTATGCAAACAATTGAGAACTCACAGTACTCACATGCATAGTCAGCCAACTGGATTGGGCATAGAAACAAGAATACGTCAACACGATAGGTTACAAACCTCAAGTCGTTTGCTAGTGTTTAACAATAGGTTTACTCTTGATTAGTTCTTGAAACTCTTCATGATCATTAAGACTCCCACTGTCCTCTGAAAATATAAGATTCTCTTGTCAAGAAACATTCCTTGACAAACAAATATTCAAGAGTTAGTGCGGTTTCTTATCAAGACAAACACTTCACACAATTGGCCTTAGTTAGTCTTTGTTTTATCAAAAACATCACAACTTACCAATTTCAAACGTACAAGAGTAGAAAACATTTTACTCTACATTTGATAAGTGTTATAAACCTTTTTTAAGATTATGTCACTCAAGGATCAATCTTGGAGTATGGCTCTAAGACTTGTTTTTGGAACGAAGTATGACTCATCTTCTAGATTTAACCATTTCAACAATTCACGATTCCTCTTCTCAGCCATAGAAATGCACTAAGATGACCTTAGAGGATCAATTGTGATATGATTTTTCATAATCATTAAGATGATCATAAAACACGATACTAAAGTACTCTCCCATCTTTTCAGTTTGGAGAAACTTTTATCTTTATGCCTAATTTGATTCTTCTCATTCATTCTGCCATACATTGAAACTTTTTCAATGATTCAGAATTATACTTAAACTAGTAAGCATAACCATATCTACTAAACTTCAATAAATCATGACGAATAGTCTTATTGTTCTTTGTGGTGGACCTGACCAGCGCACACCCAGTGTACCCAATCCCCTAGTCCTTCACTTGAATCACATATACATGTAAACAAGGAATTAGTCTTAATTTCCCAAAGATGAAGGTTCTCATTCATCACACAATACAAGTTGCATGATTCTAAGTTTCTGTCCAACTGAAACCTGGGAGATGAGAATCTTTCCTTATTTGGCAAATTCTCGACACTACCACAAACGAAAGAATCAAATTCATATTGCTAACATAGAAACATACAAACATTAATTTTCACAAATGCCATTGCAAGGAGATATGATAAAATAAAACAAAATTTTATTTATTTATAAAATGCGGAAATTTTTTTCCTTACAATACAATTACAAATGAAAACTATGTCACTACATATTTCTAAGCAATCTATCATAACTCTTAAGCAGCAGCTAAAAAATCCGATCATCGAACCATGTGATTAAAATCCATCTTCACGACCAGATTCAACATACTCTACCTTTAAGCTTCCTTCCCTTTGCATGATCCTACAAAATATCAAAATGCAACCTTGTCACATCATGTATTAAGAATCAACAATTAGGAACTTAATAGAGTTAGATAGTGGACTTACCTGAAGCAGAACCATACTATCTGACTAAAGTTCTCAGGTAGTCAGGGCAACTTCGATTCCAATGTCCCTTTCATTAGCAATAGAAACAAACATGCTCATTGGGAATGACATATGGAACAATATCAGATTTGGCCTTTACCTTATGATCAAAACTTTTGATCATGGCCAATTCCTTTCCTTTAGGAGAAGGAATCATTTCTGGGATATCCATGTCATTGCCCATGTCAGCTTGAGAGGTAGATATTCCAGTCAAATTTGCTTGACCATTGCGCCAAATCATTGTTGATTCAGCAGCAATCAACAAATAAGTAAGATCAGTAAGGGTCATGTCGTGATCTGTCACATAGTAGTCCTTAACAAACTCACTATATGACTCAGGAAGTGATTGAAGAACCCAGTCAATAGCCAACTTCCTGGGAACACGACACCCAACATTCTCAGCATGTCAATGTGTGACTTCATATCCAAGACATGTACACACAGACTTTCCATCCTTGTGTTTGCTATCCAATATGGCTTGAGTGATCTTGAACTTTTCATGTCTTCGAACTTGTGGCTTAGGGAGAATAATTGGAGGAGGTGGAGGAAGTGAAGCATGATATTATGGAATATCATCTTCATGTGGAAGGCTTGTTCCTAAAGATTCGGGAAGACCATAGTTGTCTGAACTTAGACATTTATGAAGGAGAAATTCAAGTTTAGTTGATTTTAGTCCTTAATATAACACCCAACATGAAATATTAAGGCTAGGACCCAACACAATACTTTACAATTCGGAAGAGGGATGTCTTAATCCGAATGCAAAATATTTGAAGGTAGGTAAATGACGATTTACCAATTTCCACCATGAAAAACGAAATTGATTATTAAGTTTTAAATGGATTGAAATTCCTAGATCCTTTGAGATTCATTGAACTTTTCAATGGCATGTTTAAATCTCGATTGTGCCCTTCAAGTTTGTGACTGGGATGCCGAGGATCACAAACAAGGTGTGAATAACCATGCAAATTAGCTTGGTACACCCAATGTTACAACCACCTAATCAATGTGCCGGTTAACCACACACGCTCCATTGATCTATGATTAACATCAAGCTACCCTTTGCCACACACTGTCAGTCCCAGATTAGTGTGATGGTTAACCACACACGCTCCACTAACGACTTAACAAGGTGCAAAGTGGAATTTCATGGGTTAGCACCAAATTCACATTTTCCTTAGTAACTAAGATTGGGAATTTATAAGTGTTTAGTTACTTAGTATTTCATTATACTTTTAATGAGAATTTAAATGTCCTGTCAAACCCGTTCGGCTAACGACCCTTCACCAGTCAAGGAAGTGGTGGGTGAGAGTGGACACCCATTAAACTGCCATTTTATAGGCAGTAACCTTATACCCCCTTACAGACCGGCTTCGTGAATGAGGCCTACTAACGGTAAGATTGACTTGTCTTATACATATATATATAAATATTAAACCTATAATATTATAATAGTATAAGGGTTGAATTTTAAGCTTTTAAAACTCTAGGGTTTGGAACTAAATGTTTCAAAGTGAGACTTTGCATTTACAAATTCCAAAACTTGAGGGCAAATTTTGAACTATTTAAAAACTTTTGGTATCCATAACTTATGAGTTTAATATAGGTTTTATGAAAAGACTCTTGACATTCCATAACTTGAGGACAAGTTATGGAGTTCATAAAAACATTTATGTAAAAGTCTCTTCAAGTTCCATAACTTGAGGACAAGTTATGGAAGACTTAAAACCATTTTATGATGAATTTAAAATTAAGACTTTTCATTTTTCATAACTTGAGGACAAGTTATGGATTTCATCAAAAACAATTAGATCAAAAATTCCAAATAACAAAATCAAACAATTTGCCTATGATCTAATTAAACTCATAAGTTAAGATAATTAATATCAAACAAGTTTCAAGAAATTAGCCTAATCATATAAACTAATACAAATCATGAAACTTTGACAATTATATTTTATTTTGGATGAGAATCATCATTACCATAACAATAAAATCAAAATTTATGAACCAAAACATTTTGTGGTAATGATTCTAATCCAAAACAGGCCAAAAAACTCGAAAATCTGCATACAGGGGCACAAAGTCGTCGAGTACATGAACTGGACTCGCCGAGTTGGATTGTTTCTGAGTGGACTCGGAGAGTTGGCCATTTAAAGAGGGGACTCGGCGAGTCACCCAGTGGACTCGGAGAGTTCACTGGGCAGAAGGCAGAAAAATCGATTTTTTTTACTTTGAAAACCAATAAAACATCAAGTATAGTGGAAAACAACCCTAGGCTCTGATACCACTGATGGGTTTTAGTATACTACAACATCCTATGGTGCACATACAACCCTAAATGCTTTGGATCTATGTTTTCTCTGATTATACATGCAATATTGTTTCCAAAGTATAAAGCCTACAACTAGCATGCAATTGACATAAACAACATAAAATACTAGTTAGGAGTTTACCTCTTCATGTAGCTTGTAAAACTTGTTGTATTTGGCCTTTAAGAACTTAGCACCAATAGTATGAATGCCTCAAATGGAATCACAACACACCTAGAACAAAGGAGACTTTTGAGAGAGTTTCTTCCACTCAAATCGGCTATAGTGACTCCAAAAAAACTAGTGTGCCTAGTCGCCAACTTTGGATGCTAAGGGCTTCTTATATAATGTGGCAAGATTAGGGTTACACCATGTAAACCCTAATGGGCATGACTTTCCATATTCCTTAGGCTCCATGGGTTTAAACCTCCATGGATCATCCATGGGTTTAGCCCAACCTAAGGAATCATGGATCATTGGCCCACACCATAAGAATGAATGATTTACCAAATCAACCCCATATATTTAATTAGTCTCTTTTGATCACAAAATTAATTCCAAATTAATTCTTGATCAATACTAATTAAATAATATGATTTCATATTAATATATTAGAACTTATAATATATTAATAAATCATAAATAACCTCTTCTCAAAAGTCCATCCTATCAAATTGTCCTGGTGATATGCAACCCAAATGGACCATGCTACTCTCGGGTCAAGTACATACCAATTATAGTTATGGGCTTAGACACCTAATCCAACAAAGTATTGTTAAACACTTATAAATCAATATCGCTCGTAAATAGTCGCAATAAATATTAAACTAAAATCTAGCGGTAATGATACTAGGTTTTGCCGAAGGAAAATAGAATTGTTAAAAGCGAAGCGCTGCCCGAGTTTGGAATCATCACTTTAACAAGTGAGTGCATAGTTACTTTCAACTTACACATAAATATGAATTATTTAATATAAATTATGTGCTATGTGTGCATATTATCTGTTTTCTTGATATCTATGTTGGATGAACAAAATATACATTTTTTATTCGATTTAAACTGTATACGTATTTTATATCTATAATTATGATGGGTAATGATGGGTAGATTAAATATGAGATGATATGAGAGATTAAAGATGAGATGAATGATGAGAGATGATATAGATGATGAGAGTTGAAAGATGATGAGAAGCGATGACCCAAGCAATGGCCCAGTCATCTAGCAGAGTATAGATGACAATCACATACTATTCTAGACAGTCAAGTGGAACACTAGCAGGCTAGCAACCTGTAGGTGTGTGAACGATGTGTTCACCAGATGTACTCTAAAAACCCATTTACATGTATTGTGGGTGGACCCCCTAAAATAATATTGTCAATAAAGGAGATAAACCCTGGCAGATATGGATTTAGTGCCCTATAGATGAACACCGACAACTATGGACTTAGTGTCTGTTAAATAAACCCTGGCAGTGATGGACTTTGTGCCTATTCCTTAGGACAATCCTTAGGAATGAATGAGTGAATGATAGATGATTCTTAGGGTAGATCCTTAAGAAATAAAGAACATAATGGGGATGGGTAATTGGGTTAATTGTTTGATGATGAAACATAATAACTTTATTATTGTGGGTTGAAAACCCTATGTACTCACCGGGTTTCCCAACCTTACCCACTCAGCTTATTTGTATCACAGGTGTCGATATGAAGCTACATTACACTGATAGATTAAAGGAGATGTAAATCACTAGTGCAAATGAATGTAAGGTCTGTTTATGCTTATGTTACTGTATTGACGATGACATCCCAAAGTTTTAATATAAACAAAATACATTTCTGCGTAAATGCTTTGTTAAAATATTTATCATGTTTTCTGTGAGAAAATTCTGTAATATTATTCTTTAAAATGAATACTCTGATTTTCAAATAAGCATAAATAAAATTTTTAAAATGACCATGAATTTGGGGATGTCACACTAAGTATCATGAGGAAGGATATCAATGAGTTAATGGTGAACACCTCGTATCAGACATTGGTTGAGCTGCAGACTAATGCCAGGAGGAGGGAGATTGAGTTGGAGACTCGGGTGAGTATTGGATTAGGTGTCTAAGTCCATAATTATAATTGGTATAAACTTGAGTTGATGGTAGCACAACCCTTTTGGGTTGCCCTCAAACATAGCAATTGGACATGATTATTTTGGAGAGAGAGAATGATTTATTATTTGATTAATAAATTAAAATAAATAATTTGTTAATATATTATGGAAATAATATATTAATTAAAAATGGTAATATTTAATTAATAATTAATCATAAATTAATTGGAATTAATTTTTGGATTAAATGGATTAATTAAAAGTGCAGGGACTGTTTGGCTCTTTATTGATAGTTGAGGAAAAAGTCTCTAGAACCCCCTTGTAAGAGGTTGGACGAAAACTTCTAGGAAGGGCCCAAAATTTTTGTCCAAAGGATCTAGGATGGAGGCTCATGAGTTGCTTGGTCACCAAGCAAAGGTATTAGGGTTTCCTCCTTAAACCCTAGCTTTGGCACTAAACTATCTCACCTATAAAGGGTCATACCCTTCACAAACTCATCACTCATAACCCTAGAAGATTTCTGGACGAAATTCTCCTCCTCCTTCTCCATAATCCTTAGTTTCTAGTCTTGGGTGTGAACCATCAGAGGCACTACACTTGTGGTGCTAGCTGCCAAAGGTTTTGAAGAAGAAGGATTCAAGATTGTCTACAATAACAATCTTAAAGGTTAGTTTTTCTTGTCTTATGAATTATTTTGTTCATAGGAAAGTTTTGTAGGTTAGTGTTCATAGTATGTTGCTAATATATGAAAGACATAGATCAAACTAGGGTGTATGTGCCCTAATCAATGGAATTGTTTGATTGTTTTTCCGCTTAAGGCATTGTAGTTGTAACCTCTATTTCCCATAACTGGTATTAAATCCTAGGGCTTTCTTTCATGTATTTTCACATTGGTGAATCGAAAAAGAAACCTGGTTTTGGTTTAATCGCAGCTCACGACGTGAGCATATGAGGCTCACGACATGAGCTCGGTCAGATTCGAAAATCTTGACCTAATATGCCTTAACAACTTTTATGTGATAAATACTTGCTATATTTTATCCCTAAATCCGATTTTGGTGTATCTATGATGATAAAATAAAAGTCTGGAAGTTAGGAGATTAGTATTTGACTTTATTAATTGTTTTGTGATTAATATGATTGATTTTTAAATGTTTAAATAATTAATTTGGATATTAATGGAACTTAATAATTAATGTCAAATAGTATTTGGTTTATCTTAAATTTGAATTATTTTAATTTTGAAATTTATTATAAACCCTAGTATTTTGAAAAAGTTTAAAATACACCCTTATAATATATGTAACATTAAAAGTCTAATATTACTATATGTATAAGACTAAGTTAGTCGAACCGCAAGTACGCCTCATACATAAAGCCGTACTATAAGGTGAGTTTAAGGAAGTGGCCTATAAAATGACCATCATTGGGTATCCACTCTTACCCACCGCTCCCTTGTATGGTAGATGGTCGTTAGCTGAACGGGTTTGATAGGACAATTAATTCTCATTAATAGTTATAATGAATTAAAAAGTAACTAAACATTTTATTAAAATTCTCAATCTTAGTTAATTTAGGAAAAATGTGAATTTGTATGCTAACCCATGAAATTGAACATTGCGCTTTATAAGTCGTAAGTGGAGCGTGTGTGGTTAACCGGCACACTAATAGGGACTAATAAAGAGTGGAAATGGGTGTCTCGAAAATTATCATTGATTAATGGAGTGTGTGTGGTTAACCGTCACATTAAAATGAGATGATAAATGACATCGAGAGTACCAAGCTAATTTTCATGGTTATTCACATCTTGTTTGTGATCCTCGGTATCCCGGTCACAAATGGAAGAGCATAATCGAGATTAAACATGCCACTGAATAGTTTCAATGAATCTTAAAAGATCTAGGAATTTCATTAAAAACCTAATTCGTTCAAAATTTGTTTTCTTGTGGTGAAATTGGTAAATCGCCATTTACCTACCTTTATATAATTTACAATTAGATTACGGCATCCCTTGTAACGCCTGTGTTTCTGGGCTTGTCATTAATGTTGATATAATAGTCTAGGTTAACCTTTGTAACCCGTTTTGAAATAATAGAAGTGTATTATTTGAGTATTATGTGTTTTGTGCTTAATTATGTGTCTTAATTGAATTAAGTATGAAAATAAGCATCAAAATGAAATGTTAGATAAAGCCGATATCTATGGATAATGTTGTAGTAGTTGAAACGAGGTTTCCGAATATATAAAGAATGCCGAAATCCGAGTTATAACGAATAAGTTATGACCTGTCAAAGTTTCGCGACAAAACCGGTACGACACAACGAGACGTAAATAGTGAATTTACGTTAGAGCAATATTTGGGCTTAGCGATCTAAACGAATGTTGTAGAGTTCGTTAAACCGAGAGCGTGCATAAAAAGAATGCCCAAATCTGACTTCGTATGAGGAAATTATGATTTTTCGAAGTTTCGGCTTAGCAGTGTACAACCCGAAGTTCGAATATGAGATCGAGCGATATTTAGCCGAAAGAATCTAAACGAGAATCGAAGATCTCATCGATAGTAGTCCAACGGTGAAAAGAAAATCGAAAACGGACGTCAGATGAAGGAGTTATGAATTTCTAACGGAGTTTTCCTGTCCCGGCCTACTAAAAATAGTATATTATTAATATATTAAAACTAAAGTCAAAATTAGCCTACAAAGTCTAAATGAAAGTTGTAGATCTTGTTTTTACCTAAGCTTCGATATAAAGAACGTCGAAAACGGAGTTCGTATGCGAAAGTTATGAATTTCTGAAGTTTGGGGCGCGAAACCCCAAAACTGTCAGAGACCACGACGTGGCATGGCTTCTGACGCCTTCTGGAGCCTGACAGAGCAAGTGGACGATGACGCATGCAATGACGACCAAGCCCACGACGTGGAAGAAGTGCCCACGACGTGGAAAATGAGAAAACAGCCCTATAAATAGATTTAAAGGGGCAGCCGTTTGTGGTTGCCAAATCTCTTCTCTCTCACCCATATTACCTCGATTTACGTGCAAAGAAGTACCCCCGAAGACCCGGTATCATCCCGAGACCCGAAGCAAGTCCCGAAGCCCGAAGATCCCGAGAAGAAAAGAGTTTCCAAGCCGAAGCTCTGCCCGCGAGAAGCCCGGTGTGCGAAGTGATCCCGGTTTCACCGAAGAATACTACTTTTAAAGCCGTAGTGCTGTCCGATCATCTTCTGATCAAGTGAGTGTGTAGTTACTTTCTTCTAACGCATAATTATGAAGTATTTTATATGAAATACGTGTTATGTGTATATTTTGTTGTTATATGTGTGAATGTATATTCACTTTCTTCTATCTCATAGATATGATTTATTATCTATGAAATACGTGTTATGTGTATGTGTCTCATCTGTTGTTTGAAATATGTATTGAATGAGAATGCTATACAGGTTTTAAACTATGTATAAAAATATATATATTTTTATCTACTAATATGTTGGGTAGAACATGGGTAGATAGTTGATGTGTGATAAACAGATGAGAGGCCTCGATGTTGTTGTTGTTGATCTAGTTATTCAGCGGAGTATGGATAACGACCACAGACTCTTTCTAGACAGTCCAGTGGAACGCCTTTGCAGTAATGTCTGTCCCGATGTGTTCACCGGTGTACTCTATCCCCCTCATGGTTGCCTTTAGGACATCTATTGTTAAGGAAACCCCTTTGCAGTAATGTCTGTCCCGATGAAAAATCCTAGATTAGGTCCCTTGAGATAGATGTTGTTTTAGGGACGTAAAGTGAGGATAACGGGAATGGGTAATCGGGTTATTGTTGGTTGGTGAAATTAAATATAATTATTTATTGTGGGTTGAATACCCTATATGCTCACCAGGCTCCCAAGCCTGACCCACTCAGTTTTGTTGTATGTCACACCTCCAAACCAAGGATGGCGGAAACGTCCGTGGGTGGAGGACTTCATGTATAGTATCACAACAACGAGTATAATGGTGCCCAAAGTAAATACAACCATCATAAATATAATTGAAAAAGTTATACAATAGTATGTGTTTACATGTTTCCAATCAATTACACTTATGATGACAAAAATGAAATGTTTGACGATTTAACGTCCCATCCTCGAAAGCGGTTGATTTCCTGTTTCACTGAATTCCTGAGAATACAAGTAGTTTGAAAAAAGCGTCAACAATTAAGTTGGTGAGTTCATAAGAGTTTTATTTGAGAAAGAAGCCGTTTTCCTTGTAAAAAGCGATAGAATATGATTCCAGAAAATTTAATATTTTCCTATGTTATGCAATAATGTACCCTAGAAAGACCTGTAGATTCCTTCTATAATCACCCAGTGTATATAAGTTATATAAAATTTAAGTTAAATAAACGGTCGAATATAATGGGTATGCCCTAGGTCCACAACCAAACAAGGAACAGGAAGTAAGGCGGGCCCACCAATTCTTGGTCGATTGCGACTAGATTCTTATATAACTCTAGCATATACACTTAGCAATTATAGCTGAAGTCTAACAATTCTAGATGAAATGTAGTTTTGATAGAAATATGTTTCCAAAGAAAATCCAATATTTTCCTTATAAAAGTCATGTAGTCCTAATTGTTAAGACAGAGAATATGTGTGTGTTTTGTGCTTATAATGTTCATAATGGGAATGTGTTTCCAAAGAAAATCCAATATTTTCCTTATAAAAAGTCATTTAGCCTTAAGCGTCAAGACCGAGAATATACAAGTATTTTTCCATACTTAGAGTAATTCATGCAAGTTTAAATTGGCATAAACTCGTTTAATTTAGAAGTAAAACCCCTTTTCAAAGTAGAATTTTTCCTGTAAACTTGAAAGATTGTTAACTCCCTATGTGAGTCGCTATAACCATACTACGACAGAATAACCTGCTTACGACGTTCTTCAGGCGTCGGAATCGAAATGACACTTGTCACCCCCGATCGGCCGATCGGACTTATGCAAGCATCATGGTGTGGGTTGTCAATCCCAATATAGATCTATACACAATTATCACGCTCTCCCTACAAGAGACTCTGGTTATAACTAATTCGGGATTTTCTGTGGTACTTAAGAGTACCCCGAAGGAGAATGTCTCACAACTTACGTTAACTAGTTTACATATAGTTTTGAGTATAAAGCCTCTTCCGTGGAGGAAGTGAAATCACCTTTTATGAAAATACATTTGTGATATAAATCCATAAACTATTACTATTATAGTTTATCAAGTAGTATATGAAAAACTCATTTGTTTTGAGAGTAAATTCTTTTCCATGTAGTATGCTTTTATCGAAAATTCATAAACTATACTTAATGTAGTTTATTATATGTGTTCGAAATGAATGGAGGAAAAACCTTAACATGAATGACTAATTTCTGTTTATGATGATAAACTAACAAGAATGCATCCAAACATTGAGAAACTTATTGTTATGCATTTTGCTCAACATACTACAAAGTGTTATTAATAAGGTAAACTATGCAACTAGTTTTTTATCCTTTCTGCACTGTTTTGAAATTATCATAGAAAAATCATACGGAGTCGAAAACTAACTCCGTAAACTCTGAGAGTTTAGAAAATGTATCTAGTTTATTCTTAATTTTTATTATGATTTTTAGAAGTCTCTAACTTATGTGAAAGTGTTCATAATCACAGACTGGTCCGAATTCGTTTCTGAAATGATAGACAGTTTTGTAAAAATCACCATAAATCGTAGAAAAATCATATGGAGATGTGAAAGTAGTCATTTTAAAGGTATAAGCCTGAACTACTTGCATATTAAACAGTTTTGAAGGATATTAAGTTTAAGTTGGGTAAAACAGTTCGTGAACAGGTCACAACTTTTCTGTTGTAAGCTGTCAAGTTGAGTTTTGAATATGTTTTGGTATTTTAACTTGTATTCCCCCCCTGAAAACTAAAGAAAACTAGAAAATGTAGGGGTATGAACTCACCTTGAGTGATTTCTTGTAGAGTGGAAGGTTGAAGATGATGAGTTTCAAGTCTAGATCACTTGATGAACACACGAAGTTTTGGATGATCCTAAGAACGATTTTTGGTGTGAAGATATGAGTCGTTAATCCTAGAGTGTTATGAAAACATGTAATAACACTTGAGTTAGAAGGAAATACTTACCAATAAGTGAATAAATGAATCAAGAACACATCAAAAGTGTGGCTGAAAGTTGAGAGAAAAGAGGCCCTCTTGATGGTTTAAGAAGTGTATAATTTTGATGGTGAAGTAAAAGATCAAGGGAATCCCAGACATTTCCTTATATGGAGGGTTGCTGGAGCAAGTGGCTAGGGTGAAGGGATGTTTGCCTTGGTTTGTGTGATGTGGATAAGGTTTGACCAATGAGAAAGTGACACATAGGAGGCAAGTGGGCACACTTGACCCACTTGTGGTGTAGAATACTCTTCTTATTGTAAAATAATGATTTATAATTAATAAATCCTTGAAAAATAATTAAAATAATAGTTCTGGGGGTTAAAAATGATAAAAATATGAATTTGGTGAAAAAATCCCGTCAAAAACGTCAAAAACGGGCTTAGGAGGCGAAAGTAGTCGAAAACCGGACAATAGGGACCGAACCTGCGAGGTTCGGCTCTTAGGAGTGTGAGAACCGAGAGGGAACCGAGAGTAGGAGGGAAGACCGAAGGTCCGAAGTGGGGGGGGGGGGTGCGAGGGTCTCGCATGGGAGCCGAAGTTCGGTCCTCGCTGCTGAGCTTCGGTCTGCTGAGGTTTCGGTCCGAGAGGCTTCTGACACTTTCGGCTCATAAGAGGTTCGACTCCTAAGAGGGGTTTCGGTTCCTAAGAGGAGTTTCGGTTCCTAAGAGGGGTTTCGGTTCCTAAGAGGAGTTTCGGTTTCTAAGAGGGGTTTCGGTCCTATATAGCTGTTTTTCGAGAAATCTTTCCTTTTTGCGTGATTTTTGACCAAGTTAAGGGTCGGGATGACCCAGATGACTATAAAAAGTTCGAGAGAGATTTTGGGAGAGATTTAGGAGAGATTTCACATACTTGGAGAGATTTCACATACTTGGAGAGATTTGGGAGAGATTTCACATACTTAGAGAGATTTGGGAGAGATTTCACATGCTTGGAGAGATTTCACATACTTAGAGAGATTTCACATGCTTGAAGAGATTTGGGAGAGATTTCACATACTTGGAGAGATTTGGGAGAGATTTCACATACTAGGAGAGATTTGGGAGAGATTTCACATACTTGGAGAGATTTCACATACTTGGAGAGATTTCACATAGTTAGAGAGATTTGGGAGAGATTTCACATGCTTGGAGAGATTTGGGAGAGATTTCACATACTTGGAGAGATTCGGGAGAGATTTCACATACTTGGAGAGATTTCACATACTTGGAGAGATTTCACATAGTTAGAGAGATTTGGGAGAGATTTCACATACTTGGAGAGATTTGGGAGAGATTTCACATACTTAGAGAGATTTGGGAGAGATTTAACCTTAGCCATTATTATCGCATAATCTCGCAAATGCAAGGTTCGCGAACCCCTTTATGCTTCGTTAATGATCGTTTTAAGTCCCCGAAAGGGTCCTTAGTTGTGTTTTGATGCGTTTAACACCCTTTTTAAGGTTTTTACATTGTTAACACATAGATTCTTCGAGACACTTGAATTTTTGACATAAAGATGCACATTTTTATACATAGAATAACTTTTAACATACAAGTACTAGTTAAATTTGACCGGTTTGACTTGTTGACTTTGACTTTGACTTTGACTTTGACTTGAATTTGACGGTTGTCACATTGTATTACAGGTAGTGGCGCGAGAGCATAAGTTGGATGACTTATCAAGATCTTTTGATATTAAACCAGTTGTTATATGTAACTGTTGTATGGTCTATCTTTTGTTGTTTATGCTTTTGGTCTGTTTATCGGAACATGACATCCCGAATATTGTTATACAATGAAAATGCATCTCTTGATGAAATGCTTTGATAAACGTTATTTTATCATATTTTGTTTTGGGAACAAATTCCGCAACTCTTTTAAATCAATGGATTTACTCTGAAATTATTTTAAAAGCATAAATTAAAACGGTCTTTTATGGCCGTGATTTTGGGGATGTCACAGTTGGTATCAGAGCATTAGTTTAAGCGAACTAGGAATTTGTAGGATTTCTAAACTTAAACTTAGAATGCTAAGTGAAGATTTTGAGATAGTGTCTGTTATATTTTAGACACGAGCACTAGTTTATTTTAGGAAAGTTGCCTAAAATGCTTTTATGTGCTAAATGTTATATGTTTGCCATATATGATATTATTTGTTCGGATCTATGGTTTGTTGCCAACCGGATCTGGAAACCTTATGTGTTTAGGGTTCTAAGCGTAGGACTACGGTATTAGAACTAGCATGTAAACGTTTCGGAGTGATAAGGATGATTTAATTATCTATCATGGATGAGGATCTAAATTCACCTTATTCGATGTATAGATCAAGTATGGCAAGAACAAGAAGCGGAGTTGGAAACGCGAACGAAAACAGGAATCAACAGCCTCAACAATGAGCAAATACCTGTTGTAGCTGCTACACCAGAACCAATCACCATGGCTGGAGTGCAAGCCATGATTCGGGCTATGTTAGCCGAACAAAGGGAAGAAATGCGACAGATGTTACATGGAAATAGGGACGAACCTATCATACCCATTGAGGAACCCGAACTGATTCCCTAGCGATCAGAGTAAGGGAACAATAGTCGCATTGTGAGTCAAGTTGGGACTCAAGAAGAACGAAAGAATGACCCGGAAAGGGGAAACAACAATGATGGGCGAATGTACAAGAATTTCTTGGGCGCCAAGCCGCCAAGTCTTTCTAGAAGCCCAAAGCCTGTTGAGATTATGGACTGGATCTCCGAAATGGAGATGGTGTTTGAAAGTTGTGACTGTAGCAACAAACAGAAGACTGTCTTTGCAGTTAGACAACTGAAGACCGGAGTCTCGAGCTGGTGGAAGTTGTTGGCAGATACTATGCCACGATGAGAAGCCCTGAAAATGTCATGGGAGGAGTTCTTGGAACAATTAAGGGTGCAGTATTGTTCAGAGATAGATCTGATTGATTTGAACAATGAGTTCCAAAACTTGAAGAAGGGGAGAATGAGCATAGACGACTATGCTACTGCATTCACTGAGAAAATGAAGTTATTTCCGTACCTAGTGCCAACGCAACTCTCCAAGATTGAGAGGTTTGCTAATGGACTGCCTGCTGACTTTGGCCCGACAGTCAAGATGGTAGCCACTCTGAAAACAGCTGTTCGAGCAGCTAAGAATGTGGAGGCCCAGCAGAAGGAAAAGGGCCTGGAAAGAATAGAGGTTGGTGAGAAAAGGAAGTTCGATGGACCCTCGGGGTCCAGAAAAGGATAAATTCTCGAAGTCTAGTTTGAGAGGAGGTGGAGGAGGCGAAGCGAAATGGTGTGACAAATGCAAGAAGTAGCATCTTGGGAAATGTAGCGGGGAAGCCACATGCTTCAAATGTGGAAAGCCAGGGCACTATGCCAACGAATGCACCCTCACCAAGAAAGTTTGTTATGGGTGTGGGGAGGAGGGGCACATCTCGAGAGATTGTCCGAAAAAGAAGGAGGCAGCAAGACCCAACATTCCACCAAAGCCGAAGGCGAGAGCCTTCCAGATGACACTGGAAGCTGCCAAGGAAGAAGTTGATGTCGCTTCAGGTACCTTTCTCGTAAACGAATTGTCTGCCCAAATTTTATTTGATTCTGGAGCCAACTACTCCTTTATTTCGCATGAATTTGGTAGAAAACTAGCTTTGCCTGTCGATAGACTAGATAATGATTTATTAGTCGAAGTTGCTAGTGTCAAGTTTGTACCTGTTAGCCATCGTATGAAAAACATCTTAATCGACCTGAATGGGAATAAGTTCCACGAGGAATTATTGCCTATCGAACTTAATGGTTTCAACATCGTGCTGGGAATGAATTGGCTTAGCGCCAACGATGCCGAGATTTTATGCAAGAAGAAGATAGTAAAAGTAAACCCGCCAGGGAAAGAGTCATTTATGGTGTATGGGGACAAACGCAGAGTAAATTCTGGAATCATTTCGCTAATGAAAGCCAAAAAGTGTTTGGCCAAAGGATGTACATCATATTTGGCATTCGTGATCGATGCTAAGAAGGAGAAAAAGGAGATGCAGAGCATTCCTGTCGTGTGTGATTATCCGGAAGTATTTCCCGAAGATCTTCCCGGATTACCGCCTGATAGACAAGTGGAGTTCAGAATAGACTTGTTACCAGGGACGACGCCAATAGCAAAAGCACCTTACCGACTAGCACCGATGGAGATGAAGGAGCTGATGATGCAACTTCAGGAGTTATTGGACAACAGTTTCATTAGACCTAGTTCATCACCCTGGGGAGCTCCAGTGTTATTCGTAAAGAAGAAAGATGGAAGTATGAGAATGTGCATCGATTACAGAGAGCTGAACAAGGCAACAATAAAGAATAGATATCTGTTGCCGAGGATTGACGACCTGTTCGATGAACTACAAGGTTCAAGTTATTTTTCAAAGATCGACCTGAGGTCAGGATATCATCAGCTGAAAGTAACAGAGCAGGATATAGAGAAGACTGCATTCAGAATACGATATGGACACTACGAGTTTTTGGTTATGTCGTTTGGACTAACCAATGCTCCAGCAGCATTCATGGATTTAATGAACAGGGTTTGTAATCCGTTCCTTGATAAATCTGTGATAGTGTTCATAGATGACATTCTGATTTATTCGAAAAGCCAAGAGGAGCATGGCAGACACTTGTGAGAAGTGTTGGAAGTCTTGAAGAAGGAGAAGCTGTATGCTAAGTTCTCCAAATGTGATTTTTGGATTCGAGAAGTCCAATTCTTGGGTCACGTGGTCAACCAAGAAGGGATAATGGTTGATCCAGCAAAGATTGAAGCTGTGATGAAGTGGGAACAACCGAAAAGTCCCACGGAGATCCGAAGCTTTTTAGGATTAGCCGGATATTACCGAAGGTTTATCCAAGGCTTTTCTTCGATTGCTACTCCATTAACAGCTTTGACCCACAAAGGAGCTGCTTATGCTTGGAGTGATAAGCATAGAGAAGCATTCGAGTTGTTAAAGAAGAAGCTATGTGAAGCACCGATTTTATCTCTACCCGATGGAGTTGAAGACTTCGTTGTTTATAGCGATGCGTCTAGAGTTGGATTGGGTTGTGTTTTGACCCAAAGAGATAAGGTGATCGCGTATGCATCTCGACAGCTAAAAGAGCATGAAAGGAACTACCCCACTCATGATTTGGAGTTGGCAGCGGTAGTTTTCGCTCTGAAAATATGGAGGCATTACCTCTATGGCTCGAAGTGCAAACTTTTCACTGATCATAAGAGTCTCCAATATCTCTTTAATCAGAAATAATTGAATATGAGGCAACGACGCTGGCTAGAACTACTCAAGGACTACGACTGTGAGATACTTTACCACCCTGGTAAAGCAAATGTTGTCGCTGATGCTCTCAGTCGGAAAGTCAATCTTGAAAGAAAAAGTTCAAGAGCGTTGAGAATAGAAGTTGTCTCGACCATTGTGGAAAGTATAAAGAAAGCTCAAGAAGAAGCTTCAGAGAAGAATGACCGAAAGGAGGAACGTTTGGGCAAAACGTTGGTGTTTGGTACAAACGGTCATGGACTGAAGGTATTCCAAGGTCGTATTTGGGTACCTAAGTCAGGAGGAATAAGAGATCTTCTGATGGAAGAAGCTCACAAAACCATGTACTCAATTCATCCTGGCAGCACTAAAATGTATAGGGACCTGAAACCCTATTACTGGTGGCCGACGATGAAGCTTGATATTGCAAAGTATGTGGCCGAGTGTGTCACCTGTGCAAGAGTCAAGACACAACATCAGAAACCATATGGGAGTTTAGAACCTTTGCCTGTGCCTATGGGTAAATAGGAAGACATTGCTATGGATTTTGTCACTAAACTGCCCAGAACAAAGAACGGTCACGACATGATTTGGGTGGTCGTTGATCGCTTCACTAAGAGTGCGCACTTCATAGCAGCCAAGGAGAAATGGTCTATGGATAAGCTTGCGAATTCTTACGTGAAGGAAATTGTGAGGCTTCACGGTGTTCCGTTAACGATTGTGTCAGATCGTGACAGCCGTTTCACCTCGCGATTTTGGAAAAGTCTACAAGAGGAAATGGGTACCAAGTTGTGTTTAAGTACAGCTTACCATCCACAGACTGATGGTCAGAGCGAACGGATGATACAAACACTTGAAGATATGATGAGAGCATGTACCCTGGAATTCCAAGGTAACTGGGATGAACATTTACCTTTGGTAGAATTTTCCTACAATAATAGTTTCCACTCGAGCATAAAGATGGCACCTTATCAAGATTTGTACGGACAGAAGTGTCGTACGCCGTCTTGTTGGCTTGAGGCTGGGGAAAAGCAGTTTATGGGACCGGAGATGGTTCATCAAACTGCTGAAAAGCTGAAAATAATCAGGGAAAGAATGTTAGCAGCTCAGGATCGTCAGAAGAGCTATGCTGACAAGAAAAGAAGACCGATGACTTGAAGTTGGAGATTCGGTTTTGCTTAAAGTCTCGCCGTGGAAGGGACTTATAAGATTTGGTAAAAGGGGAAAATTAAGTCCAAGGTTTATTGGACCGTTTAAAGTTCTTCAGATGATTGGGAACCAAGCTTACAAGCTAGAACTACCAGAAGAACTGAATAGTATTCATAACACTTTTCATGTGTGTTATTTGAGGAAGTTCACGGGAGAAGTTCCCGATATAATTCCAACTTCTGAGTTAAGAATTGATGAGAACAAAAGGTTAATTGAAGAACCAGAGGCAATCGTTGACCGAAAGACTAAGAAGTTGCGACGCAAGATGGTCGAGTTAGTGCTTGTCCGATGGAAACACACGAATGGGCCAAATCTCACCTGGGAGACGGAGAGTGACATGATGAGTTGCTACCCGCATTTATTTGTTGATGTGTGATTCCGGGGACGGAATCATTCTAAGGTGGAGAGAATTGTAACGCCTGTGTTTCTGGGCTTGTCATTAATGTTGATATAATAGTCTAGGTTAACCTTTGTAACCCGTTTTGAAATAATAGAAGTGTATTATTTGAGTATTATGTGTTTTGTGCTTAATTGTGTGTCTTAATTGAATTAAGTATGAAATAAACGTCAAAATGAAATGTTAGATAAAGCTGATATCTATGGATAATGTTGTAGTAGTTGAAACGAGGTTTCCGAATATATAAAGAATGCCGAAATCCGAGTTATAACGAAGAAGTTATGACCTGTCGAAGTTTCGCGACAGAACCGGTACGACACAGCGAGACGTAAATAGTGAATTTACGTTAGAGCAATATTTGGCCTTAGCGATCTAAACGAATGTTGTAGAGTTCGTTAAACCGAGAGCGTGCATAAAAAGAATGCCCAAATCTGACTTCGTATGAGGAAATTATGATTTTTCGAAGTTTCGGCTTAGCAGTGTACAGCCCGAAGTTCGAATATGAGATCGAGCGATATTTAGCCAAAACAATCTAAACGAGAATCGAAGATCTCATCGATAGTAGTCCAACGGTGAAAAGACAGTCGAAAACGGACGTCAGATGAAGGAGTTATGAATTTGTAACGGAGTTTTCTTGTCCCGGCCTACTAAAAATAGTATATTATTAATATATTAAAAATAAAGTGAAAATTAGGCTACAAAGTCTAAATGAAAGTTGTAGATCTTGTTTTTACCTAAGCTTCGATATAAAGAACGTCGAAAACGGAGTTCGTATGCGAAAGTTATGAATTTCTGAAGTTCGGGGCGCGAAACCCCAAAACTGTCAGAGACCACGACGTGGCATGGCTTCTGACGCCTTCTGGAGCCTGACAGAGCAAGTGGACGATGACGCATGCAATGACGACAAAACCCACGACGTGGAAGAAGTGCCCACGACGTGAAAAATGAGAAAACAGCCCTATAAATAGATTTAAAGGGGCAGCCGTTTGTGGTTGCCAAATCTCTTCTCTCTCACCCATATTACCTCGATTTACATGCAAAGAAGTACCCCCGAATCCCCCGGTATCATCCCGAGACCCGAAGCAAGTCCCGAAGCCCGAAGATCCCGAGAAGAAAAGAGTTTCCAAGCCGAAGCTCTGCCCGCGAGAAGCCCGGTGTGCGAAGTGATCCCGGTTTCACCGAAGAATACTACTTTTAAAGCCGTAGTGCTGTCCGATCATCTTCTGATCAAGTGAGTGTGTAGTTACTTTCGTCTAACGCATAATTATGAAGTATTTTATACGAAATACGTGTTATGTGTATATTTTGTTGTTATATGTGTGAATGTATATTCACTTTCTTCTATCTCATAGATATGATTTATTATCTATGAAATACGTGTTATGTGTATGTGTCTCATCTGTTGTTTGAAATATGTATTGAATGAGAATGCTATACAGGTTTTAAACTATGTATAAATATATATATTTTTATCTACTAATATGTTGGGTAGAACATGGGTAGATAGTTGATGTGTGATAAACAAATGAGAGGCCTCGATGTTGTTGTTGTTGATCTAGTTATTCAGCGGAGTATGGATAACGACCACGGACTCTTTCTAGACAGTCCAGTGGAACGCTAGCAGGCTCATAACCTGTAGGTGTTGTGAACGATGTGTTCACCGGTGTACTCTATCCCCCTTATGGTTGCCTTTAGGACATCTATTGTTAAGGAAACCCCTTTGCAGTAATGTCTGTCCCGATTAAAAATCCTAGATTAGGTCCCTTGAGATAGAAGGGACGTAAAGTGAGGATAACGGGAATGGGTAATCAGGTTATTGTTGGTTGGTAAAATTAAATATAATTATTTATTGTGGGTTGAATACCCTATATGCTCACCAGGCTCCCAAGCCTGACCCACTCAGTTTTGTTGTATTACAGGTAGTGGCGCGAGAGCATAAGTTGGATGACTTATCACGATCTTTTGATATTAGACCAGTTGTTATATGTAACTGTTGTATGGTCTATCTTTTGTTGTTTATGCTTTTGGTATGTTTATCAGAACATGACATCCCGAATATTGTTATATAATGAAAATGCATCTCTTGATGAAATGCTTTGATAAACGTTATTTTATCATATTTTGTTTTGGGAACAAATTCCGCAACTCTTTTAAATCAATGGATTTACTCTGAAACTATTTTAAAAGCATAAATTAAAACGGTCTTTTCTGGCCGTGATTTTGGGGATGTCACATCCCTTTTCTAAGTTGTGAATTATTTAGTTGGATCCTAGCCTTGATATTTCATTTTGGGTGTTATATTGAGGATTATTCTTGTCTAACTAAAAACTATCTTTCTTTTATAGATGTCTACTCCAGATGATGCTTCTGGTTCATCCTCACCCAACAACAACAACAACTTCTCCTTGTTAAACATCTGCTCCGATGTGCAATTGGATGGCACTAACTATAATGATTGGATACGCAACATAAAAATGGCCTTTCATTTCGAGGACAAGGAGTATGTCCTTGAGAGACCATTTGATCAGATTGACGAAGAAAAGGCCACTCCTGAAGAAATGGTCGCGTACAAGAAACACTACAATGATGCAATAAAAGTTGCTTGCATCATGGTGGCCACAATGACTCCAGAATTGCAGAGACACTTTGACGATTACTGGATGTACGAGATGAACAAGGACCTTATGGAGAAATACCATAAACGTTCTCGTCAGGAAAAGTACAAGGTGGTAAAGTCCCTCATTGCTAGCAAGATGAAGGAGGGAGAGTCTGTTAGCATCCACGTTCAAAGAATGCAACGATACGTGGACAGGCTTGTCAAGCTGAATGTGAATTTTGATGAAGAGTTGGCTATCGACATAGTGTTGAAATCTCTGCCAATTCGTTATGATCAGTTCATATTGACCTATCATTTGAACAACAATGAAACTACTTTGTCTCAATTGCACAACCTCCTGCGAACAACTGAAGCAGGAATGAAGAGAAAAGGTGTTGCCTCCACTCCTGTTAGTGATCCTGTTCTAGCCATTGGTCAAGGGAAAGGGAAAAAGAGGAAAGGTCCTCCCACGCAAAACTGGAAGGGAAAGTCCCAACCTGGGTCGTCAAGCAAGGGGCCCAAAGGAAAATCTAGTTCTGATACCCCCTGTCTCTGACCCCAAAGAGGCCACTTGCTTCTACTGTACTGACAAGGGGCATTGGAAACAAAGTTGTCGAAAATACTTGTAAGATATCAAGGATCGCAAGGTGAAGCCAACCTCGTCAGGTATTTACACTATCATATCTAATAACTCATCATATTCTTGTTCTTGGGTCCTTGATACATGATGTGGATTTCACATTTGTTTTGATTTGCAGGGGATAAAAAGAAGTGTGGATGTAGAGCACAGAAGGATGAACTTAATCATGGGGAATAGGCGATCTTCACCTCTCACCAAGATTGGAATTTGTGGCTTAGTGCTTAGTAGTGGGTTAGGATTAGATTTAATAAATTGTTGCTGCTCATCAGAAATGACACGAAACATAATTTCTTTTCATGCATTGTTTAAACAAAGTTTTAAATATTCTTTTAATAATGAGAATGTTTCTATTTCTGCTTATAAAAATGGTGTTTTTTATTTTGAAGCTTTACCTTGTTATGGCGTGTATGAAACTGTGATGATTGTAAACAATTTAGGTAATAGTGTTTTTCAAATTGATTCGTCTAATGGTTTAGACAAAGCATGCTTGTGGCATTGTCGTCTTGGACACGTTAACAAGAAACGGATCGCCCAACTCCAAAAGGATGGAGTGTTGGAATCGTTTGATTTAAGGTCAGATGATACATGTGAATCTTGTCTTTTGGGTATGATGACAAAATCACCTTTCACTGGTGTTGGGTTATTAAGTGTTGTGTCAATATTATATTGTATTGTTATAGTCCATCTTTTGTAACGGGTTGGGCCTGTCCACCCGGTTTTTAATGTGCTAGGGTTAGACTATTTATAGTGCATGCATGCACCGTGATTATGAGATTGCTTGTAACCCTACCGTGCCTTTATAGTAGCAGTTCTTAATCGAGCTCTTCTAAGGCATAGATTATAATCATTCAGCATGACTTTGATCTTCATTCTTTGTGTTTGATTCTTAATCCTATTCTTGAATCTATCAATCTTATAGTTTTATTCTCAACAATTGGTATCAGAGCAAGAGACTGTGTAAACAATACGCATCTCTTCTATTAAAGAGGTTTTAGGGTTTCCACTTTTATTGGATCTACTGTTAGTTGTCTTCATCGTTTTATCGATTATTGACGATTGGATCTTGATCCTTTTTCTACCCTAAACTCAACTTTAGTTTTACACATCTAGTTCATTACAGGTTTTGTTGAATCAACATCATGCAGCCTGAAGACTCACACAATCTCCCTTTTAATCTCTCAAGCAACATCGGATCTACAACAAGGATCCCGATACTCTTTCCACATGAATGAGGTTTGGGCACTGCACTTCGAGGATTACATTCAAGGGCTTGAAGATGATGGTTCTCTGATACGGGAAACCATGACAGTACGGACGTTTGCTCATACTGGTACAAGAAAGATCATTAAAACTCAAGTTGAATACAACAATCTTCTTCTCCTAGTTAAAGACGTTCCACATGACGAAAGAGACAAGTTAATCAGTAATGTCAAGGCGATGAGGATTATCAGGTTTGCTTTGCCTCCAGACACGTTTCATTTGGTGAGTTTCTGTGAAACAACAAAGGAAATATGGGACAGGTTGAAAGAGTTATATTCTAGCGATGCAGATCTTGAACATTCTGTTCAAACATTGCTTCTTTCTAAGTTCGGGGCCTTTGTCCAGAGCCTAAGGAGAAACTTGATCAAACGTTCAACCGGTACAATCATCTTTTGAGCAGGATGATGAAAAATTAGATAGGGCGTAAAGTGATAGAACAAAAGGTCACGTTCATGAATGGTTTAAGGTCAGAATGGAAAGCTGTGGTGTCAACAGTTAAAGCACATGAGCAGTTTAAAAGCTAGTCCTTAGCAAAGCTTCTGGGGATTCTTAAGTCTGACGAGGATGAAGTAACAAAAGATGTGAAGATTGTTTCAGGAATGGGTTCTCTGGGCCTAATTGCGAAGGGCAAGCAGGCTGTAGAAGAAGAAGGTTCGGAGTCTGATCTCTCCGATTGCGAACTCTCAAAAGAGGAATACACACTAATGGTGTCAAACCCCTAGAATTTTGCAAAAAAGAACTTTGGACGCTCCAAAAATAGGAATTGGCAAGGGAGTTATAGTTCTAAGAAGGCAAAGGATGAAAGCTTCAATTCACAGAAGGATGAAGTGAAGAAAGATAACAAGCTAGTCGGAGATTCTGGCTATGAATGTAATTATTGTCATGGAAAGAATCATTTGGCAAAGAAGTGCATGTTGAAGAGACTAGATGAGAAGAAGGAAGAAGAAGATAAATATGAAGCTTACTATCTTCGAAAGATATAGGAGTTTAAGAAAAAGAAGAACACTGATAATGTTGAACCTGCTTTGATTGTGTAGGAAGACGATGACGAGTTTGGAAGAGTTGAAGTGTGGTCAACAGATTCAGAGGATGATGAGGTTGGTAGACTCACACATGGCAAGTTCTTTGTGGCGAAGGATGAGGACCCTGTGTACGAGGGAAAGTGTCTGATGGTTTGCAATGATGTTTCGGAGCAAAGGAGATATGCTTTGGACAACTACTTCACTGCGAAACCTGTCACAGAGCAGATCAGTGAATGCGAGAGAATGATCAGCAAGGTACATTCCATACATGAATCTCTAAATATTCCTGTCTCTCGATATGAAACTGAATTAGATGATCTAAAATTTACAGTCTCTAGTTTAAGTGATAGTTTAAAGAGAAATCGTATAAGTAATACTAACTTAACTGAACAAATCAGCAGGGTAACTTTAAAAAGTGAAGAGATACGGATGTGGATTGAGAATTTAGAATCAGAGTTATCTAGGTCTAGGGATGATTTAATTTATTCGCAACGAGACAATTTAGGGCTTCTGAAACAACGAAACATTTTTGTTTGATTGCTAAGCGTCTTTACTTTAACATCACTCAGCTGCATATTGATTGTGAAATAGGGAAAAATTTCAATAAATTGATTTCACCCTTTCTCGAATTGAAAGAGGACGAAATTGATGCAGACTGTTTCAAGTGCGAATCCATTGTCTCTTCTGACGATGTCTCTGATTCTTACAAAATTGGACTGGAAAAAATCGAAGCTTACATACAGTCCAAAGGACATAAAGAAATGCTGAAGCAAATTTTGAGTGAAAAAGATAAAGAACAGATTAAATCTGATACTGTACAGAAGTTTGACTCTCTATGCACTAAATTGAGTTCAGAAAATAAACTTAATGTTAAAAATACATCTGAATTTGCTGATGATAGTGACATGAGTGAGATTTTTGTGGAGGATGAGGTTGATTGTTCAGAATTTGTTAAAAGTAAACCAGAACCTCCAGAAACTTTGGTTTCAGAAAATTCAATAGAATATGTTCGTATTTCTGAAAAAGGTTCAAAAACTTTAAAAGAAAAGGCAACAGTATTTCCCAAGGTTCAAACTGTTCAGAACCTAGTATTCACAACTACTCGACTGAACAAAAACCAGACCATAGAACTGAACGTCCATCGTAGAAGAAGATACTGCAAATGGATGTGACGGGTACTTTTGGTCTGCTCCCTTTGACAATGCTGATGAAACCAAAGGTCTTTCTGAGACGACCTCTTGGAAAACAAAGGGAAGATACATGGAAGAACCACTTAATAAGGCCAATTCCAGCTACGAAAAAGGAAGTCTGAGTGGAACTAAAAATGTTCCAACTGATACATCATCCGAACAGGCTGAAACTCATGTCAGAAAATCGAAACCAAGGGCCAATATTCATAAGTCTGCTGAGCAATTTTCTGCTCAGAAACGTCAACGAAATGCTAGATATAATAAAAATCTAAGAGAAAGAAAGCATTTCTGGTCCAAAAATCCTAACTATGTCTACCAAGAAATATCAGCAAAACCTAATGCGAATTTCTCTTCAAATCTGAATCCTAAAAGTTTTTCAAAATCCCAGTCTTCTTCTCCACAGGTTTCAAAAACAAAAATTTTTCAAAAGCCGTCGTTTAATAAACATGTGAAACCTATGGAAAAGTCAAAATCTAATGTTGCAAAATCTGCAAACACGTCGAAAGATGTTAAGGGCAAAGGAAAGGTAGTTTCGAACTCTAAAATTCCTTCCAAAAGGTCCAAAACTTACTTACAACAGGAGAAAAAGGAGATTGAGAAAAATGTTGTCAAACAACAAATCAAAAATAAGCAAAGAAAATCTTCTTTTAAAAGGGATCCTAAAGATAAAAGGATTATTGTTTTAAAAATAACAAAAGAAGAAAAATTCAAGTTTGGTTAAACGATCTTACTTGGTTGATGAAGCAATTACTTTTCCCGTTTTTATGAAAACCTCACTTGGACTCAAACAACTTTGGGTTCCTAAATCTCTTTGATTTTTGTAGGTGATTGATGACGAGTAGTTCGACTATGAATGGTATATTGATAGCGGCTGCTCGCGTCACATGACAGGGAGGAAAGAAGAGTTAAGGGAATATAGTTCGTTGAAAGATGGAGGAAGAGTAAAGTTTGGAAATAACTCACTTAGAGAAAACAAGGGTTATGGAATGATCACGAATCAGGAATTTTCCATTCGAAAGGTAGCCTATGTAGAAGGTTTGCAACACAACCTAATTAGTGTTTCACAAATGGTTATAGGCACATGCTTGAAAGTATCATTTGATGATGAGGGATCTGAGATCATCGAGAAGAAAACCAAAATAGTGTTGCTAAAGTCAAAACGCAAAGGCGAGATGTATCCGTTGAATTTGAATCCTATCAAAGGAAAGACAGCAATATGCCTTCTTACGAAAGCATCTTTGGATGATACTTGGCTTTGGCACCGAAGGCTCTCGCACCTAAACTTCAAGGATATCAACAAACTTGTGCTTGGTGATCATATGCGAGGCTTGCCACCTCTAAAGTTTGAGAAAGAACATCTATGTGCAGCCTGTGAACTTGGGAAGCAGAGCAGGAAGAGTCATTCAACAACAATCAACACCAAAGTGGTTGAACCACTTGAGCTATTGCATATAGATCTCTGTGGTCTATCCGTCATCGAGAGTATTGGTGGTAACAAATATATATTAGTAATTGTTGATGATTTTTCCATATTCACGTGGGTTTATTTTCTTAAACAGAAATCAGAAGCCACTTCCAAGCTTAAGGACTTTATCAAGCAGATCAAGCTTCAACTGCGAAAGCCAGTTCAGAACATTCACTGCGACAATGGTTTGGAGTTCAAAAACCACGTGTTTGAAGAATTCGTGACTGAAAAGGGAGTTGCTCACAACTTCTCAGCTCCTTACACTCCTCAACAGAATGGAGTTGTTGAAAGACGAAACCGTTCTCTGTGTGAAGCTGCGAGGACCATACTTTCGTTTGCGAATTTGTCACTTTACTTCTGGCCAGACGTTATTGGCACAACATGTTTTACCCAAAATCAATCCTTCCTAAACAAAAGATTTTCCATCACCCCTTATGAAGTTCTTAATAAAAGAAAACCTAATGTTAAGTTCTTTCATGTCTTTGGTTCCAGGTGCTTCATTTTTAATTCTAAAGAACAAAGGAACAAATTTGATGTGAAGGCTAACGAAGGAATTTTATTGGGGTATTCTCTGACTTCGAATTCCTATAGGGTTCTAAACAAAAAGTCCAAAAAGAAAGAAGAAACCTACCATGTCACATTTGATGACTTTTATCTTAAGAAAGTTCCAGACATCGGATCGTCAATCAGAGGAGATATTTCCAGTGAAGAATCCCATGACCGTGCCTCTTTCAAACCTGTATGATGAATTCCTAAATTTGTTTGATGAGCCAGAGAAAGCGATCACTTCAGAATCCAAAGCCGCTGATAACAAGGAAGACGAGCTCAAAAAGATCATTGATGATGCTGCGAAGGATCTTGAAAAGGAACCCACAAGTCCGAAAGACACCGATATTCCATCTCAACCACAAGCTACGAATGCTACACCTCAGGAGGAGGGTTTCACATCAACACCCACCTCGGGCACACCTGTTCAGGGGGAGCATTCACCTCCTCTAGTAAACCACGAAAGTCCAATCCAGGGGGAGAATCCAGCTCCAACTGAAGATTGAAATCCATCATTCGAGGGGGAGAATAAGAATGCTAATGATGATTCAGATGTTCAGTCAGAATTTGAAGACGTGAATGTTGAACTAGACCCATACTATGATCTGAAGTACCCTCCACTAACCAAATGGACCATAGATCATCCTAAAACTCAAGTAATCGGAGAAACATCTACTGGAGTTCTTACGAGATCTCAACAAAAAGCGAAGCAGACTGCATTATTCTCCAAAGTGGAATTTTGCATGTTTAATTCATTTATCTCCGAAATTGAGCCCAAAAACGTTAAGATTGCTCTTGATCATTCTGATTGGGTGCAAGAAATGCAGGAGGATCTCAATGAGTTTGAACGAAACAACGTTTGGAGACTTATTCCTACTCCGAAGGATGTATCTGTTGTTGGCTTAAAATGGGTGTTTCGTAATACGCTTGAAAAAGAGGGGAATATGATACGAAACTGTTGGATTAATGTCTAAGTCCATAACTATATTTGGTATGTACTTGACCCGACCCGGCATGGTCCATTTGGGTTGCACTTCACCGATACAATTTATATGGATAGTCTTTTGAGAATAATATATTTATGATTTATATTAATATATTATAAGTTCTAATATATTAATATGGAATCATATTATTTAATTAGTATTGATCAAGAATTAATTTAGAATTAATTAAGTGATCAAAAAGAACTAATTAAATATGGACTCTTATATATATGGAATGGGCCAAGTTCATTTAGGTTGGGCTAAGCTTTCATGGATGGTCCATGGAGCTTTTAACCCATGGATCCAATGTAAATGAAAGGTCATGGGTATTAGGGTTTACATGGATGTAACCCTAATCCTCCATAATATATAAAGGGGTCCTTGGCTCACAAAATTGGCACAAGTGTGTGAAAATAAGAGTGGGCCGATTTTAGTGTGCATACATATTCTCTCAAGTTCTTCCAAGGTGTATTGGTGATTTGTGATTCCATTTGAGGCTTCCACACTATTGGGGCTAAGCTCTTAAAGCTTGAAGACATCAAGCTACATCAAAAGGTATGTCATCTAACTAGAACTTTGTAGTATAGGTGCTTCATAATATGCTAGTTAGGATGAAACCTTGGAATAGTTAATATTTGCATGTATAATAGAGAAAACATAGATCCAAGGTTTATAGGGTTGCATGTACACCATAGGATGTTGTAGTATACTAAAACCCAACAGTGGTATCAGAGCCATGGGTTGTTTTCTGTTATATTGATGCAAATGTTTTATTTTCAAGTTGAAAAAAAAAAGAAAAAAAAACATGACGTTTGTCAAATTTTAAGATAATTACTTGTTTTGTGAAAAACGAATTATTTGTAAAATTTGAATCATTTGTTATATGAGTTGAATTAGGTCAAATTTAGTAAAAGATAAAATGATATGATTATTTTATTAGTTTTAAAAGTTTGATCTAAATGTTTTAAGGAGTTACATATTTTGTCATAAAATTTTGGAGCTCAAAAGTTTTTTTTAAAGTTGTGATCTTAAGGGTTTTTGAAACTTCCATAAGTTATGGATATGAAAGTTTTTTTAAAAAAAAATTTGATTTAAAGTTTTTATGGAGTTACAGAATTTGGTGTTAATGTTTTAAAGAATTCCATAACTTGTTCTTAAGTTATGGAAAATGGAAAGTTTCATCATAAAACACCATTAATTCCATAAGTTATGGAATCCAAAGGTTTTCAAGAATTACAAAACTTGCCCTCAAGTTTTGGAATTTGAGAAAAGTTTTTTATGAAAAAAGAATTGAATTCTAAAACTCTTGGGTTCATAACTTAAACAATTAATTAAATGGTTTTAATTTTGAGTTTAATAATTGGAATTATGATGTTTTGTTGAATAGTTCAAATTAACTCTTATGGACTTTATTAATAGTTAATTAAAGCGTTTAATTAAAAGAGTATTATTAATCCATAAATATATGGTTTGAGTTTAATTAAATTAAAAGTCTATTTTAATTAATAGATTAAACCACCAAGTATTTTAAATGTCTAAAATACACCCTTATACTATTATAATATTAAAAGTTTAATATATTATATGTATAAGAGCAAGTCGTCTTACCATTAGTAGGCCTCATTCACGAAGCCGGTCTATAAGGGGGTATAAGGTTACTGCCTATAAAATGGCAGTTTAATGGGTGTCCACTCTCACTCACCGCTTCCTTGACCGATGGAGGGTCGTTAGACGAACAGGTAGGACAAGGACTATAATTCTCCCTTCATTATAAGTATAATGATAAATACTAAGTAACTAAACACTTATAAATTCCCAATCTTAGTTACTTAGGAAAATGTGAATAAGGTGCTAATCCATGAAATTACACTTTGCACTTTATGTAAGCTGTTAGTGGAGCGTGTGTGGTTAACCGGCACACTAACCTGGACTTAACAAGGTAGGCAAAGGGTAACTAAATGTTTATCATAGTATTGTTGGAGCGTGTGTGGTTAACCGACACATCGATTGAGGGGTAAATATTAAGGGTACCAAGTATATTTGCATGGTTACTTCACACCTTGTTTTGTGATCCTCGGCATCCCAGTCACAAAACCTGAAGGGCACACTCGAGATTGAAACATGCCATTGAAAAGTTCAATGAATCTCAAAAGAATCTAGGAGTTTCAAAACCAATTAAAACCTAATAATACATTTCGTTTATCTTGGTGGAAATTGGTGAATCATCATTCACCTACCTTCAAATATTTTATAGCTTGGATTACGGCATCCCTCTTCCAAGTTATAAAATAGTTTGTTGGGTCCTAGCCTTAATATATCATATTGGGTGTTATATTAAGGACTTAAATCAACTTTACGTGAATTTCTCCCATTGTTGATGTCTGGTTTAGACAACAATGATCTTCCTAAACCAAGCTTTCCTAATGAATATGACTTCCTGAGTTTGGCTCATGGAAGTCATACTTCTCTTCCTCCACCTCCTCCAATTATTCTCCCTAACCCACAAGTTCAAGGTCACTCAAGCCCTAATGGCAAGTAAGGTCTATGTGTGATCACATCTTAGAGATGAAGTCACATATTGACAAGCCGGGAGAGTTGGGTGTCAAAGTCTTGAGAAAGTTGGATGTTCAATCACTTTCTAAGTCACATAGTGAGTTCCTTTGGGACTACTATGAAACAGACTATGACATGAACCTTAATGATCATATCTATTTGCTTGGTGCTGCTGAATCAGCAATGATTTGGAACGATAGTAAAGCAAATTTGATTAGAAGATCAACTTCCCAAAAACTTTATGGACAGTAACAATGGTGACACTGGAAATCCAGAAAGAGCATTCTCTTCCCAATGGAAAGGGATTAGCCATAGTCAACCCGGTTGACCAAATGGTAAAGAGAAAGGCTAAGTCTGAGATAGTCCCATTACCAAAGGGTCCATATGTTTATTTTGCCAAAGGAAGGGGCGTTGATTGCAAAGCTGCCAAATTTACCTAAGGATGTTAAAGTCAATAAGTTTGACTCTACATCAGGTAGAGCCCATTATCTAACTCTGTTAAGTTCTATTCTGAGATCCTCATTACATGATGTGACTGGGTCACATGTTGATGTTTTAAGAATCAAAGAATAGAGAGAAATCTTAAAGGAAGTATATGTTGATTCTGATCGCGAAGGTGGATTTCGATCGCATCAGAATTTTGAGCATTTGCTTAAGAAGTTATGATATATTGCTAAGGAATAGATAACAACAATTTTCCATGTGGATTGTAAGGATAAGTTTTTCCGCAAAGTTTTAAAATAAAAGAAAATTGTTTAATTTTATTTATTTGAAGTATCCTTACAATGACATTTGTGGAAAATTGTTGCTTATATGATTCCACTGACAGCAATATTGGAAAATGAATTTGATTCTTTCATTTGTGGTAGTGTCTAAATTTACCAAATCAGGAAAGTTCCTCATCACCCAAGTTTCAATTGGACCGAAACTTGGAATCATGCAAGTTGAATAGTATGATGAATGAGAACTTTCAAGCATTGGAAAATCAAGACTAATTACTTGTTCACATGGATGTGTGAGTCAAGTGAAGGACTAAAGGGATCGAGTACACATTCTTGTGCACTGGTCATGTCCACCACAAAGCTCGTTAAGACTATTTGATTTACTAAAGTTTAGTAAATATGGTTATACTTACAAGTTTAAGTATAATTCTGAAACATTGGAAAAGTCTCAATGTATGGCAGAACGAATGGGAAGAATCAAATTAGGCAGAAAGATAAAAGTTTCTCAAATCTGAAAAGATGGGAGAGTACTTTAGTATCATGTTTGTGATCATCTTAATGATTTAGAAATCATATCACAATTAGTCCTCTAAAGGTCATCTTAGTGCATTCTTATGACTAAGAAGAGGAGTCATGAATTGTTGAAATGGTTAGATCAGGAAGATGAGTCATACTTCGTTCCAAAACAATTCTTAGAGTCATACTCCAAGATTATAACTTGAGTGACATATCTTAAAGAAAGGTTTAAAACACTTGTCAAATGTAAGAGTAAAAGTGTCCTACTCTTGTACATTTGAAATTGGTAAGTTGTGATGTTTTGGATAAAACAAAGACCAACTAAGGCCAATTGTGTGAAGTGTTTGTCTTGATAAAGAATCCGCACTATCTCTTGAATATTTGTCAAGATAGTCTTATATGTCAAGAGGATAGTGGGAGTCTTAAAGATCCTAAAAAGAATTTCAAGAACTAATCAAGAATAAAACCTGAGGTTCTTCACTAGCACACGACTTGAGGTTTATAACCTATCGTGTTGACATATTCTGTGCCCATTCCAGTTAAAGTTGGCTTTGCATAGGAGTTCTGAAAGTTCTCAATTGGTTGCATAACAACTTGGAAGCAATGACAGGCCCTGTACTGCCAGGTGGCAAGAAGTTAAGATTGCATAAGTTCAGTCCATATGAGTTTGGATTTGTCATTATCCTTGTCTTGTGACTATGGTTTTGACGATTCACATGGATAAGAACACATACACCATAAAATCTAAGGGTCATAAGGTTTCTCTCCGATTCATGAAAATGATGGTGAGGAAACACTTCCACCAAGTAGATTTGAAGCAGATGGCAAAAGGTCTAAACAATTGAGACTATGATTACGACATCCCTTTTCATAGTTCTGAAATTGTTTAGACACACATGCATGCTATCTAAGGAAAGGTGTATGATTTTGATAAAGTTTTATCAAAGCATCTCGTATCAGAAATCTGAACTTTGGTAAGAAAGTCAATAAAGTATTGATTTCTAGAAGTCCAGCTGATTTCTGAGTACATGTCAAAGCTAGTGGGAACATAAGTGTTATGCTAATAATCATCATGTTAGTGGGAGCATGATAATTATTGTTAGTGTTTCAAGTTAGCAATGTTAATTATAGAAAACAAAAGTTTCAATTCGTGAGGCTGCAGGGATTGAAAAAGTTGTTTTGCTATAATTAAGGGAGAGGATATACTTCATTTCAGTTCTAAAGGCTTAGATTGAGAACTTAATCATCTTTAGTCAAGAATATAAATATGAATTTCATGTTGGATTGGTTCAACTTAAGGAAATTCTATATATTGCGTTCTAAAAATTCGATTATGATTACGGCATCCCTCTTCATAGTCAAATTTTGAAAACATGGCAAATAAAAATATTGTAGCAAAAGACTGGTCTAGAATCATGTCTTTATGTGAGACATCATGAATCGTGTACCATTTGCTTTGGGTACAGGATCGATTGCATGTGCTATAATATTTGTCATTTCTAAATTTTTCCAAATGCCCAGAGGCATTAAGAAGGGAAAAGGTCTAGAATTGGATATGACTAAAATGATTAAGCAATTGTCGAGGACAATCTGAGGTTTACCAAAGATTGGTTGCTCAGGGACAGTTGGAAGTATAGTGCTAATTTTGGAAGGACCATATTGACATATTCTGAAAAGAGGCATCTCTTATTCAGAAGTGATAGTCAAAATGAGAATATGGAGTTGTCTCCATAGGTGGAAGTTATCTATGTAAGATTAGAAAACTTAATGCAAGAAGCATGTCCAAAGCAATGTACTTTGAATATGAGACATAGTTTCCATGGAGTTGATCTCCATTGGAATACCTTATGATTACTGTTGACAAGTCTTTGTGACTTTGTACATATTCATTACAGGAGGGTCAGTGCATATAAGTTTAAAATCTAAACAGATTTCGATAAATGATAGGAATTTGAAATTCTCACATTTTTCGATAAGGATTTGGGAATGTGAAATTAGAATCATTGAAATTATGTTCAATTGGTTTATTTCACAAAGTAAGGATCATAGACAAACATAGAGTGCATACTTGGTGTATGGCAAAGCTATTGTTTAAGAAAAACATAGTGTACATGCTTGGAGCATGGGACAACTAGTGTTTTTAATTCAAGTATAAAGTTGATAAAACCGAAACAATGAATAATGAGTAATCAGTATGGTGATAAATAAAAATGTTTATTTATATTCATAGGGTTTGATACCATATTTGATTCATTTATTCTTGTGTTTCACTTTGCATGTTTTGACTTCCAGAATAACTAAGTCGCTCTTCCTGAATGATTAAGTTATTCAAACCATCCACAGTCGGTCATATGTTGGAAGTAGATATGAATCAAGACTGTCATGGGTTGGTTTGTAGAGGTCCAAGTTGGTGGACAAAGTGGTGCTACAACACTCATGAGTGCTCATAAGTTCTGAGTATTGGATTCAACCCGCGCTCATTTGAATCACTTCATGGATTTTATCACGAGTGATCATGAGACGATAATATCTTATATTCTTCAAACCTAGAGATATGAGTTGTTACTATGAGTTGGTTATACATTGATTGCACGAAAACGCATTTGGTAACTCGATGTTATAAAACGTGCCTTTGTGTATGATTCAACAAGTAGTAGAACAAGCCATATGAGTCGAAGTTTATCCATTCCTTTTACCTTCGGGATAAAAGCGATATCTGTGGGCCCCTCGATAATTTAGCGATGACACATGTGAGTGCTTGGCCAAGCCAGGACTGATTTGATTTGTTCAATCAGTCAGTCATCATAAATCAAAAATCGAGAAACAACAAATGGACAGAGAGAATGATTATAATCCATGTCTCAGTCCATATGATATCTAGAATGGAGGAATATATGATCCCTTATCTAATGGACAAGTCATTGACAAGGTCAGAGTTCGACAGCAGCTTTAAGAGCTACGATTGCCAGTTAGGTTTTGAAGTCATACTCAATAATAGTTTTAGACTTATCCAAAAGTGGGAGACTGTTGGATTAATGTCTAAGTCCATAACTATATTTGGTATGTACTTGACCCGACCCGGCATGGTCCATTTGGGTTGCACTTCACCGACACAATTTATATGGATAGTCTTTTGAGAATAGTATATTTATGATTTATATTAATATATTATAAGTTCTAATATATTAATATGGAATCATATTATTTAATTAGTATTGATCAAGAATTAATTTAGAATTAATTAAGTGATCAAAAAGAACTAATTAAATATGGACTCTTATATATATGGAACGGGCCAAGTTCATTTAGGTTGGGATAAGCTTTCATGGATGGTCCATGGAGCTTTTAACCCATGGATCCTATGTAAATGAAAGGTCATGGGTATTAGGGTTTACATGGATGTAACCATAATCCTCCATAATATATAAAGGGGTCCTTGGCTCACAAAATTGGCACAAGTGTGTGAAAATAAGAGTGGGCCGATTTTAGTGTGCATACATATTCTCTCAAGTTCTTCCAAGGTGTTTTGGTGATTTGTGATTCCATTTGAGGCTTCCACACTATTGGGGCTAAGCTCTTAAAGCTTGAAGACATCATGCTACATCAAAAGGTATGTCATCTAACTAGAACTTTGTAGTATAGGTGCTTCATAATATGCTAGTTAGGATGAAACCTTGGAATAGTTAATATTTGCATGTATAATAGAGAAAACATAGATCCAAGGTTTATAGGGTTCCATGTACACCATAGGAGTGTTAGAATGCTCAAAACCCAAAAGAAACAAGGCTCGGTTGGTCGTTAAAGGATATTGCCAAGAGGAAGGCACTGACTACGAGGAAACGTTCGTACCAGTTGCAAGGCTGGAATCAGTTTGCAAATTTCTGGCATATGCAGCTCATAAGAACTTTTAAGTCTACCAAATAGACGTCAAGTGTACCTTTCTGAATGGGGAACTTGAAGAAACAGTGTATGTGGAACAACCACCTGGGTTCGTAAACGAAATATATCTGAACCACTGCTACATTCTAGACAAAGTTGTGTATGGTCTGAAGCAAGCTTCACGAGCAAGGTATGAAACTCTTACTAGATTCTTAAAACAATCTAAATTTAAAGAAGGCTCGGTCGACCCAAACTTCTTTCGCAAGAAAGATGGTGACCATCTAATGATCGTCCAAATCTACGTTGATGATATCATTTTCAGATCTACTAATCCTAGATTAACTGTTGAGTTCCAAAAATTGATGGAGACTAAGTTTGAGATGAGCTCAATGGGTCCGATTAAATTTTTCCTTGGTTTGAATATATGACAGAGTCCGGAGGGAATCTTTATCAACCAGGAGGCTTATACGAAGACCTTACTTGCGAAGTTTGGAATGGTGGGAGATTCGAAGGTGAAAGTTCCAATGGCATTCGAAACGAAACTAGCACCGTCATTGGACAAACCAACTGTTGATATGAAACTCTATCATCAAATGATAGGTTCATTGATGTATTTAACTGCTATTTGTCCAGACATTATGTTTTCTGTTTTCTATTGTGCTAGGTTTCAAGCAAATCCTCGCGAACCCCACATGACCGCTGTGAAGAACATCTTCAGATATCTTAAACGAACAACCTTGCTCGGAATTTGGTACCCTTCAAGCTTAGGATTCTTTGTGCAAGCGTTCTCTGACGCTGATCTCGAAGGTTGTGGTCTAGATAAAAAATGTACAATGGGAGGATGTCAATTCCTTAATGGCTCGTAGGTTGGAAATCAAAAAAGCAAACTTGCGTCTCCCTCTCTACCGCTGAAGCTGAGTACATTGCAGCAGCCTCTTGTACCTTGCAAGTAATCTGGATACAAAGTCAGCTTCGTGACTATGGGATTAATATGAAGCGAATCCCTTTATACTGCGATTCCGAAAGCGCTATTCGCATCTGTCACAACCTAGTGCAACACTCTAAGACCAAACACATCGCACTTAGGAATGATAGAGGCTGAATCGGTTCTGAAACCACCTTCGCACTAGGAAAGTATTGTTCACACTGCGAATGGGTGCGAACGCTCGTAGTAGTTCGTAGTCTACTGTTCATCAGCGAACGCTCGTAGTGATTCACAGTCAACTGATCATTCGTAGTCTACTGTTCATCTGCGAACGCTCGTAGTGGCTCGCAGTCCACTGTTCATTCGGAGGTTCGGAACTTCTTGTACACTTTTGTTCATTCTGTTTGTTTCTTCTTATTTAAATTTTCTATTTTTATTTCTTTTTCAGAAAAATCAAAAGTCCAAAAATATTTTATTTGTTTCTGTTTTTATTTCTTTTTCAGAAAAATCAAAAATTCCAAAAATAACATTTTCAATTTTTATTTCTCTACTAAAAATAATTGAGCAGGATTGACATAACATATCATGATTCTCTCAAATTACGAATGATGGGGCAGGTATTGAATTCCAAATCTTTGCACTAGTTAAATGTCCCTAGAAGCATGTTGCTGCATGTTGTCCGAAGCCTCTAAGACTCTATGATTCGAAGCCATAATGATTTGATATATACCAAGCGTTTCTTCCCAATCAGGCTGAATATTCGCATAAGTCAATGAGCTACCTTACTCTTCTCATATCGAGTTAAGAGTTGACTGATTGGCCATTCTTTCGTATAGTAGAGGTACATTTATCTTCTGAACCATCTCCAAAACTTCTCCATCATTTTCCTTTCCATAAACGTAACCCTTGAGACTCTCAGATATTACCACTGAGGTTTATGGTTACAAAATTTCTATGTTTATGATCTTAAATTCGTTATCACCACGAATTGAGTGAAACCTACAATCCAATACACATCTCTGAATTGAGGGTGAACAATTAATATGTTCTAGATTTTCACCATGGAATTAATGAATATCCACCTTTGTGGTTCATACCCTGAAATCTCTTTTTATTTTTGTGAGATCTTAATGAAATGTTATAGACCTAGGACGTCTCTTCCCATATGATCCAGTTTTTATTTTTCTTGAGATTTCTATATTGTCCAGCCACTTAAATATTTCCAAAGCATACTTGTTCTTATGGCTACTCTGGTCAGACAAGTACTTCTTACGAACGTTCGAACTTATATTGAGTTTCAGAGTTTGGTTGAAGATGAAGCCACCCTTTCGCCTTATTAAAAAGAATCCTTCACTGTTTCTCAACAAACAGATGATCGTAATTCAACGGGACACCACACAGGCAATTCAAAGTCTCTCTTGACTCCGAAGGAAGAGATCGTTGCCCGGGATCCATCTGCTTTATGTCAATTAAGACATCACTAAAATCTCATATACTTATATTGATTTATTTCTTTATCTTTGGCACACTCTTGCACGAAGATCCTTGTGATTTTCAAAAAGTCTGATTCGATGTCCTAATAGTTACTTTCAGATTCGGAGTATAGGAAATGGTGATCAATTACGAAAGTGAGCAACTGATACGACGATATTTAATGGATAAGCTTGCGATTTTGGCGCGTGGAAATTTCAAACTGTCGCTGATATCACGCCGCCTGACACACGCATGTCACACGCCAACCTGTCACGCCTTTCAAAGCTACTTTATCGGGATTATGGAGCGCCAAACACCGGTTTTCTCTCACCTACCGTACCGTATATAAGGAAATTCGACGCTTCACTTTTATTCACTTCTTTCAAAGAAATTATCCTTCCGGCGCAAGCAAACCCTTTTCTCTCAAGCACTGTTCATCGTCTTCTCCACTGCATCAATGACTGCTTCTTCTTCTGTCGATGAACAAGTGGCTTAATCAACATTACTAGGCATCAAGGCCAACTAGAATCTCATTCTGGACCTTGATCCATCCAAGTATGATGCTTTTCTCCAACCGTTGATCGAGTGCCTAAAATATTCTCCATTGGCTATTGCTCTTTCAAAAATAGAGCACGTTCCTTTGCTTCTTCTATCCAAGGCTTATTCATCCACACGTTATGAAGAGAGTACTGCCACTATTACGTTTGAGCTGGGTAATTGACAAACTTCCATCACCAAGTCAAGTTTCAGCCGCTTAATGGGGTTTCCCTCTGATAGGGATTTGATTGATCCAGAAACCATCTCCAATTCTGCTATTATGGATATGTTTTATCAATGGGTTACAGGGAATATCTTGTTGTCGTCTCCAAGTTCAAGAAGCCCAACCTTCCTCCTGAGTGGAATGAGCTATTTACCCTAATCTTCAAGAGCTTCTCAGAGAGGGTAACTAGATCGGATTGCGCAAGTAAGATCTTTCTTACGATTATGTATGGTGTCTATTTAGGGGTAAATTTGGATTATGGGTCAGTCCTTTGGGCTCAACTTGTCCAGAGTACACTTTCTGTTACAAGGCACAACGAGATATCTTGTGCACGATTTTGGTCTATTATTGTTCAGAGGGCTATTAATCGCCTCCGTATTCCGGTGATAGAAGGTTCAATTATTACTGCCATCCCCATTTTCTATACTTCAAACATTATTATGTCAGATAGTTCACGGTTCAGCTTCATCGGATCTATTCCAGAAGCGATGCTTCGAAACGTTCCAGCCAACAGTACAGTTATCACAGAGTATCGCAGACAACCGGCTTCAGGTGCTCGCCCTTTAACAGTTGCGATGCAAACAGTTTTAGAAGAAGCTGACAAGCCTAAGAAAGAGGGTAAAAGAAAACAGAAGGTTGGACCCGCCGAACCTGCTCAGTCTCCAAAGAGGAAGAAAGTTAAGCGAGCCGCTCGCAAGCCAAGTACTCCTACACCAAGCAATGAAGATGATTCACAATCAAATACCATCTCCGACATTCGCACTCATGAAAGTCCAGCACGAAACCATTGACATAGCTGAGACTTTGCATCCTATGGTTTCGTAGCCCACTCCTACTCAAATCAATCCTGAGGTATCTTTCTTTATGCAAACTTCTGTTCCATTAACAGATGACTTTTTCTAGGATTTTACTCCACCTTCTCCTCCTACTACTACAACTCCAATCACAATTTCTCTATGTCCACCTGTATCTGTGGGAGTTTCGCAGCCACAGATCTCCATTGCTCAAACTACTCCACTCTTCACTGAATCTACTGCAACAACAACAAATGCCACAAGTACACCTCCATTTACCCTCAACGTATCTGATACGGGGACTGGTGCTTCTGGTGTCACTGTTGGTCTGTTTTCCTTACCTATCTCACCTCTACGAACAGATGACCCGGATACTGTGTTCGGTGATGATCATAATAACTTTGAAGATTTTCATTACAGTCCTTTCACTGTTCAACAATAAAGTGACGACGATGATGCTCCCATGACCAAACATCAGTTCGAGCTTATTTAAGAAAAGTTGGACACTTTGATTGATTCATCCAAGTCCTTTTCCAGCTCTGAGTATTCTTTTGCAACTCAGAAGGCTTTTATGGAAACATTGACGAAAGAGCATGCTACGAATCTTGAAAAATCTAACAAAGCTGTTGAGGATTTAGGGAACACTTGCAAGCAAACGACCGAAAAAGTCGAAAAACTATTTTCTGATGTTCAATCCTTCATGGGTGAGTTTAAAGACTCCTTTGTATCTAATACTTCCAACACCAACCAAGTAATCACCAGCCGTGCGCATACTCTTCAAACAGAGAAAACGTCACCTACGAAAGTTCGTACAGATATTCAGGCTGATAATACCGCATTTCAAACCTCCATCTCCTCCCAAATTCAAAAAATTCAAGCAGATCTGGAAACAGAGAACAAACTAATGGATCATCTTGCGAACAAAGAAGAAAAAATTAAGGTTTTGTCTGTGAAGTTGTCTCATGCGAATCAACAGATCACTTAGCTCAAGTCTGAGAAAGCAGTGATTAAGTGTTGTGTGGCTGATGTGAACGCTCAATTGCACAGTCTTATCGAGACTCGCGATTCCCTTCTCACCGTGTCTATTCATTAGCATATGGATGAGAAAATGAAGCCAATATTCTCCATGCTTGATAGGATTGAAGGTGTTTCAGAATCTTCTATTCCAAAACAAGGGGAGAACTTGCGAGAACTTTTGGTGTTGTAAAAACAACTGGCGGTGGCGATGAAAATGAAGCAAAGCCAAAGTCAAACGAACCGAAGGATAATGTAGCTTCGGGTTCAAGAGGAAAAGAAAAGGTGAGAGATGATGATGATGAGGAGGAGGAAGAAAATGAAAATACGAAACTTAAGCTCAAGAATCATGATGTTGAACTCGATGATAATCTGCAAATCGCTAGAGAAGCTGAAGAACGAGAGAAGGTTGCTCGAGAAGCTCAAGTCACTTTGGAATCTCAGAAGCTTTTATTTCCTTTGTGGACTTTGGAGCATATAATGAATGAAGCCATTGATAATCCGATCAGGTATTGGCTAGAACCGGTTGTGTCTTTCAAATTGGAGAACAATCCGGATGCGCAACTTGATCTATCGATTACTCTGAAAGCTTTTCAGTTTCGGTGTTTTGACAAAGTTGCGAACGTTCCTCTTTCTGAAAATGGTGTTGATCATATGCTCTTTTCTTTTTACCTAAAGCACATGAAGCCACAATACGAATCCTGGAGCTCAAAGAAAATAACAGATGTGAAGGTTTTTGGTCCCATTGAAACCGAAAGCTTGGTGAATGCTAGGTTCAAGGTGTCTCGTGGATCTGAAAGTTAGGTGTTCGAGTTTACTCTTGCTGATTTTTCATGCTTAAACCCCTAGGATTGGATTTCTCTGCTTCATCTCATGCTGAAGGATGAAAGGAAGTTTGAACCAATCGTGGTGCATCTCAAAAGGATGTTGATCTCGTACATCCAGGAAGTCGGTAAGATGGATGTGGAGATTGCAGCAGTCCTCCGAAAGAAGCCAACAATATTACCCAAGGAAGCTCCAGAAGATTTTAAAAAGATGAAGCTGGGGAGAATACAAAAAGATGGTTGGTGTATGGCTTTCCAAATAAAAGAAAGGGTTGATGCTAATTTTCACAAAGTTTGCTTCTACCTATCCGACAAACATCTATACTCCACCTGTTGTCTGCAGTATATTATGGAGTTCATGGGTCAGAACAAAGCGAACAGTACGGGGGACAAGAAGTGTTTCTTTGATATGCTTAACTGGTACATCCAGGTTCGCAAGACCTTCCTGGGTATGGTGCCAAAACTTTTTACAGTTCAGAATCGCCAACGTCAATGAAGATCTACCTTCCTTATTGACACAAAGGGGGAGATTGTTGGGTTATTAAGTGTTGTGTCAATATTATATTGTATTGTTATAGTCCATCTTTTGTAACGGGTTGGGCCTGTCCACCCGGTTTTTAATGTGCTAGGGTTAGACTATTTATAGTGCATGCATGCATCGTGATTATGAGATTGCTTGTAACCCTACCGTGCCTTTATCGTAGCAGTTCTTACTCGAGCTCTTCTAAGGCATAGATTATAATCATTCAGCACGACTTTGACCTTCATTCTTTGTGTTTGATTCTTAATCCTGTTCTTGAATCTATCGATCTTATTGTTTTATTCTCAACAACTGGTTCTTGTGAAAGAGGTGAAGGTTTGTTGGATCTCATACACACAGATGTGTGTGGGCCCTTTGGATCTACCACAAGGGATGCTAATCGATTCTATGTGACTTTTACTGATGATTATAGCAGATATGGCTATATCTACTTAATCAAGCGTAAGTCAGAAACCTTTGAAAAGTTAAAAGAGTTTAAACAAGAAGTCGAGAATCAATTAGGCATGAAGATAAAGATGCTTAGATCCGATAGAGGCGATGAGTATCTTAGTATCGAGTTCCACTACTACCTTAAGGAATGTGGAATAGTTTCACAATTGACACCTCCTAGGACACCACAACTTAATAGTGTGGCTGAGAGGCACAATCGAACCTTGTTGGACATGGTTCGTTCCATGATGTGTCGAGCTTCTCTTCCAATTTCATTATGGGGGTATGCCTTAGAGACTTCCGCCCACATTCTTAATCTTGTCCCAACTAAGAAGGTTTCCAAAACATCTCACGAGATGTGGACATGGAAGGTTCCCTCGTTAGCACATATCAAGGTTTGGGGTTGTGAAGCTTTCGTTAGACGAGAGACTCACGACAAGCTTGAACCTCGAAGTGAGAGATGTATTTTCATCGGTTATCCATAGAAGTCCTTTGGATATTTATTCTACAAACCTAGTGAGAATGTGGTCTTTGTAGCACGAAGGGGAGTCTTTCACGAAAGAGATCTCATATGTAAAGAGGACAGTGGGAGTACAATTGCACTTGAAGAAATTCAGGAATCAATCAATGAAGGAACCTCTGAAGTTGCTAGCGCTCAAACTGAGGAAGAAATTCTAGTTGAACCGATTGATGAATCATTACCTCTTAGGCGTTCCAGTAGAGTTAGAATGCCACTTGGGTTCTATTGTTTCCATTTTACTACAGATGGTGATACGTTTATCAGTGATAGTACACTAGTAAATTTAGATGAACCTACTAACTACAAGGAAGCAATGGCGGACCCTGAGGCTGTCAAATAGCAAGAGGCAATGGACAGCAATATCAAGTCCATGTATGACACCCAAGTTTGGAATTTGGTTGATAACATACGAGTTTGTAAGACAGTTAGGTGCAAATGGATCTTTAAGAAGAATACCGACATGGATGGATAAGTACACACTTTCAAGGCTCGACTGGTTGCAAAGGGCTTTACTCAAACCCTAGGGGTTGACTATGACGAGACCTTCTCACCAGTAGCTAAGATTAAATCTATTAGGATAATGGTCGCCATTTCTGCGTGTCATGATTATGAAATTTGGCAGATAGATGTCAAAACCGCTTTACTTAATGGGAAGTTGGCTGAGGATGTTTACACGAGTTATCCAAAGGGTTTTGTGGATGCAAATTATCCAAATAGAGTGTGTAAGCTTGAGAAATCAGTCTATGGATTGAAACAAGCTTCTTGTAGACGGAATCTTTGCTTTGACGAGAAGATCAAAGAGTTTGGCTTCTTTAGAAGTGAAGATGAATCTTGTGTATATGTCAAATCTAGCGGGAGTATAGTAACCTTCCTGGTATTGTGTGTTGATGACATACTTCTTATAGGAAACGACATTCCAACTTTGCAAGAGGTTAAGTCTTGGCTTGGAAAGTATTTCATTATGAAGGATCTAGGAGAGACTGCCTATCTTCTAGGGATAAGGATTTTGAGAGACAGGAGTAAAAGACTAATTGGACTTAGTCAAAGTACATACTTGGAAAAGGTACTAAAACATTTTAGCATGCAGAATTCCATGAAAGGAGAACTGCCTATACAGAGTAATACCAAACTGAGTAAGACTCAGAACCCGAGTACTGATGCAGAGATAGCAGAAATAAATAGAGTTCCATATGCTTCTGCTGTTTGATCTATCATGTATGCTATGACATGTACTCGTCCTGATGTGGCTTTTGCTTTGAGCATGTTCGGTCATTATCAGGGAAATCCAGGTAGAGCTCATTAGATAACAGTTAAGAATATTCTTAAGTATCTGCGAAGAACTAAGGACTGGGTCCTTGTGCTTTGTGGCAGTGATACGTTCAGAGTAACTGGGTATAGTGACGTCAACTTTCAAATAGACAGAGACAACTTATTTTCTCAATCTGGTTGGGTGTTTACCTTGAATGGAGGAGCGGTAACCTGGAAAAATTCCAAACAAGAGACAATGGCTGATTCTACCTGTGAATTAGAGTACATAGCAGCAAGCAAAGCATCTAAGGAAGCGATATGGCTGAAGAACTTCATCAGAGATCTTGGAGTTATGCCAGCCATAAAGGAACCAATGGAAATTTTCTATGATAATGAAGGAGCGGCTGCCTTGACTAAGGAACAAAAAAATCATGGAAAATCAACACATATCGACATAAAATACCATTTCATCCGACATCGGGTAGAAGAAGGTCACGTCGTCGTGAAGAGGGTGTCATTTGAAGAGAATCTGACAGATCCCCTCACAAAGGGTCTGAGTAGGGTCAAGCACCGTTTGAAAGATGATATTAGTTTTAGTAGTTAGATAGTTAGTTAAAACTTGTAACAAAATAAATGTAATTGACTTTTGGTGATTAAATAATAGAGAACTATTTATGAGTTTGTTTACTACCTTTTGTCAATTGTTTATTTTGTGTTTCATTTTGCATGTTTTACTTCCAGAATAATTGGATTATTCAAACTCTACATTTGATCGTACTTTTAGAAGTAAGTAGCGAATTAAGACTGTCATTAATTGGACTGTAGATTGTCTAAGGGTTTAGACATAACAATAGTCTGTTGCAGTGTTCATGAGTACTTAGTAATGGGGATTTTAAGTATTGGATTAACCCACGCTCAGATAATTACTTCATGGAATTTATCACGAATAATTCTGAGAGGATAATATCTTATAATCCTGAAATGGAGATATATGAATTGTGGTTTACAAATCAGTTGTACATTGATAATTTGTAAACACATCAGTAACTTGGTGTTATAAAACATATTGTTGTGTATTATTTGGTGAGTAGATGACACAAGCATATAAGTCAAAGTTTATCTGTTCCTTTTGCCTAACAGGAAAAGCGATATATGTGGGCCCCTCAATGATTTAGTGTTGACTTAGAGTGTCGAGCCCGGCCAGGACTTAATTCATGTGTTCGATTAGAAGTTCTATGTCATTACAAATCAGAAGTCGGGAAACAAAGTATTGGATAATGAGATTGATATTGTTCCATGTCTCATGTCCGAATGATATCTTGTAGAACGGAGGATTATATGATCACTTATCTTAGGACACATGAATGACTGGGTCAGAGTTTGACAACAACTTTTGGTAGCTACAATTTGCTGATCAATTTGGAAGTTATACTGACAGTTATAGTTACAGACTTGTCCAAGTGGGAGATTGTTGCATTAGGTGTTTAAGCCCATAACTATAATTGGTATAAACTTGAGTTGATGGTAGCACGATCCTTTTGGGTTGCCCTCAAACCAAACAATTGGACACGATTATTTTGGAGAGAAAGAATGATTTATTATTTGACTAATAAATTAAAATAAATAATTTGTTAACATATGATGGAAATAATATATTAATTAGAAATGGTAATATTTAATTAATAATTAATCATAAATTAGATGGAATTAATTTTGGGATTAATTGGATTAATTAAACGTGGAGGGGCAGTTTGGCTATTTATTGATAGTTGAGGAAAAAGACTCTAGAACCTCTTTGTAAGAGGTTGGACGAAAACTTCTAGGAAAGGCCTAGAATTTTCGTCCAAAGGCTCTTGGATGGAGGCTCATGAGTTGCTTGGTCATGAAGCAAAGGGATTAGGGTTTCCTCCTTAAACCCTATCTTTGGCACTAAGCTATCTCACCTATATAAAGGGCCATACCCTTCACAAGCTCGTCACTCATAACCCTAGAAGAGATCTGGACGAAATTCTCCTCCTCCCTCTCCATAATCCTTAGTTCCTAGTCTTGGGTGTGAACCATCAGAGGCACTACACTTGTGGTGCTAGTTGCTAAAGGTTTTGAAGAAGAAGGATTCAAGATTGTTTACAATAACAATCTTAAAGGTTAGTTTCTCTTGTCTTATGAATTAGTTTGTTCATAGGAAATTTTTGTAGGTTAGTGTTCATAGTATGTTGCTAATATGTGAAAAGCATAGATCAAACTAGGTTGCATGTGCTCTAATCAATTGAATTGTTTGATTGTTTTTCCGGTTAAGGAATTGTAGTTGTAACCTCTATTTCCAATCAGTTAGAGACTCAAAGGAGAGATAGGAGGCTAGTGCAGTCGCAGCCGATGACTACGCGGTTCAATCCCGCTGATTCGAGAGCCAAAGGCCAGAAGGCCCGCACTTGTAGCAAGTGTGACAAGGGTCATGAGGGACCCTATCAGTCAAGGACTATTTTCTACATGTATGGAAAGGAGGGGAAAATCCTTCGCCATATGCCCCTCCTAGCCACACATGTAGCAAATTGTAACACCCTGTTCGGAAAAGCATTCATTTATGGATCCAGGAGCCAATGCTAGGGGCATTTTGGTCATTTATGGGTTTTGAGTTTTATTTGAGAAGGTTTCGGGCCGGGGTGTGTTGTTAGAAGCGTAGGGCTTCTCGCCACCTTTCCGTGGATATAAAGTTCATCGGAAACGGATCTAGAATGAAGGAGTTATGACACTTTGAAGTTATTGACAGTTATGGCCCCTTAATGGAAAAGTTGACAAGGCAGTCCCTAGCATGCACAAAGTGCACGCGTGTGTTTAGCTGGGTACGAACAACGTAAGGCTGGAGTACGCCCAGCGTAGCGGGGCATTTGATCGCGAGTGTTGAAGGCGTACGCCCAACGTACGAGAAGTACGCCCAGCGTCCGCTAAAAGCCTTTAAACCCTATTTTTGGGAGTGCCACTATATAAAGAACATAATGGCTTCAACCCTAGCCCCTATATCAGCCTCCCCAACTTCAGAAGAAACCCTAGAACGCCCCAACCTTCATTTTGTGAGATCTTGACCTTGGGAAGCTCATTTTGGTGGTTTAAAACTTGGAAGAGAAAAGAAGAAGATTGGCAAGGAGGAACCTTGGAGGCCAGAGCTTATAGATCTGAGATAGCATCATCTTCTGGAACTCTTTGAAGGTATAAAACTTCCAACTTTCCTCATAGAAGCTTAGATCTAGGTATATGGAGTTTTGGACCTTTTTAGGTCCAAAGATTGGGCCTTTATGGTAAAACTTCGTCCTTGAGCTTGGGATTGCCACCCTCAGAGCTAAAAGTGTCCCATGAGTAGTAAAGTTGTCATCTTGATGGTCCATTTGTGTTCATGCATGAGATCTAGCTCTCCTATGGAAGTAGAATATCATTTCTGGGGTTTGGGTTGGTTTGAACTAAGTAAAGTTATCAAGTCAATGACTTTATGGATTAAGACGTGAAAAAAGACCTGGATCTGAGTTTGTAGCCCCTGGAGTGGAGGAATAAGCACTTAATGGAAAAAGGACTTAACAGGAGGATTACGCTGAGCGTACGTGTAGGTATGCCCAGCGTACTCACCTTTGAGCCTGTGCGCTAAGCGAACATTGGAGTACTCCCCGCGTAACGCTGCCAGTTTGGACCTTGAGCATTTGGGCCTCGGTGTGGGCTGTGCTTTGGACTATAGGTCTTTGGGCCTTAGTGGGCCATCAGGAGTCAGTGATTATGGGCCAAGTATATGTGTTGGGCTTAGGGTAAGGCCCAATAAAGGTATTGGGCCCAATGTAGCAGATTGGGCCATTAATGGGCCAATAGTGGGCTTGGGAAGCCTATCTGGTGTTGAGCCATATTAGGGGTAGGGGTAAAATGGTCATTTTACCCTGAGAGGGACTATTGCATTGAGCTAAGTCTTATTTGATCTTGGTAGCTCGGGGAGCTGAGGGAGCGGCAGTCGGGGAAAACTTCAGCTAGCAGCCAGAGGGTTATCAGCAAAGCTCAGCAGTACAGGTGAGTTTCCCTTTGTGTGAATGGGTCTACGGTCACAATGTCGGCCATGAAGTTATGAGTAGGAAGACCCGGGGGTTAGCCCTAGGCATTGTTTTCTAGTATGATATTCAGGACCAAGGTCTAATGTCAGGCGGGTGCCCAAGGAATGGTTTGCATGATAGAGTATACTTGTTGTCTGTGTGATACTTGTATGTGCCTGGTAGGGAGGTGAGTGTGGGCGAGGTCCCGTATCTCACCATTAGCAGAGTATGGACGGGGTTCCATACCTCATTAGTAGCCGAGCAGGGGCGAGGCCCGAGTTAGGAAAGGAGTGAGTGTGGGCTGGGCCCGTATATCACTATCAGCAGGAGTGTGGACGGAGTTCCATGACTCATCAGTAGCAGGACAGGGGCGGGGCCCAAGATAGGCGAGGCCTTAGGACAGTAATGCAGTGAGGTATGTTCAGTTTATGTGTTATGTGCTATGGTTATATGTTTTCATGCGTTTAGCGGGCGGGGCCCAGAGACAGGCGGGGCCTGGGATTGGGCGGGGCCCGATGTAGCGGGCGTGGCCCGAAGTAGCGGGCGTGGCCCAGTGTTTGCAGTATGTGATTATGTATGGTATGTGGTAGGTTGGGGAAACTCACTAAGCTTCGTGCTTACGGTTTTCAGTTTTGGTTTCAGGTACTTCCGGTAGCGGAGGGAAGAGCTCGGGGTGATCGCATGGCACACACCATTGTTTATTCAGCCTGGGATGTTTTACTCTGATAATAAGAATATGTTTTGAATTAACACTCTGATTTTATGTTACGATTTATGTTATTGATTGACAATGTGGTTTAAGTAACGTATTAAAAATGAAATTTTTAGGCATGATTTTTGGGTCATTACACAAATAGTCCCTGATCGATAGGGTCCCTCATGACCCTTTCCGCACTTGCTGCAAGTGCGGCCCTTCTGGCCTCCAGCTCTCGAATCAACGGGCTTAAACAGCTTAGTCGCCAGCTGCAACTGCACTGGCCTCCAATCCCCCCCCCCCCCTCTCTCACCTGGGTCTGCATCTTGATCTCTCTCCTCCTGCCATTGGTCTGCATCTTATCCAATGTCAGGTACGAGGTGTTCGCTACGAACTCACAAATATCCTTTCTCAAGATACTCAGATACCGGATCACACGTGTCTATTATGAAGACACATGTTCAAGGCTAAACAGGGCCCTCTCATGGAACATCCTGGTGATCTCAGTCACTGTATCTGTCTTCTACTTGAGAGATAGGAACTCATGGGTCAACCGCTCTCTTTTAACCAATAACACAAACTCGTCCTCTAAACATATCAGTAAACCTCTCCCAAGTCACTGCAGAACGCTCCGCAGGATAATAGTCAACCGTCTCAAACTTCCACTAGTCCTTCAATCCCAAGCGAAGTAGGTTCAACGCAAAGTGAACCTTCAGATTCTCCGGACAGGTGCAAGTATAGAAGCAATCCTCAACATCATAAATACATCTCATCGCAGCAATCAGATCCTTGGTCCCATCAAACTTTGGTAGCTTCGTGTTGTTGAACTCCCAGTACCACAATGAATCGCCCCATGCGGTCTTGTTGCAGCAACGGATGCGATGGTTGTGGCAGTAGTAGCCTCAACGACGACATCATAACTCTCATTAAAATTCTCAATTAGTGTGGTCTTAATAGACCCGAACATCTCTAGTATGGCCTCTCTGATTGTCGTGGCCACCTCGGCGGTAACGATCCTACGGATCTGATCATCACTGGCGCTTGGCCTCTCGGGGTCGTTGGACCTGAACCTCGGGTAACCACCATACTAAAAAACACAAGAAAACAATCAGAATCAGGATAAAGTGCATACACAAACAGTTACACATTCTTGCAAGTTCCTTAGTACCCTAAGATTCCTTCCTGAGTCGCGTACGGATCAGGTGCTTTCAATAGTAAGGGCCCAATACTACCTTCCACGCAAATCCATATTTTCCTCAGGTCGTCCTCTCAAGACCCTAAGTCACAAGAACTTTATTCCTCAAGGGTATCTATACACTCACCCTGTAGGTTCTTCAGAACCACTACTAAGCATCTAGGCACTCATCCTAGACTATTCCCCAACACCGCTCCGCCTCGCAAAGATCTCCGTTATCCTCGCCACTTACTTCGTGTATGCTAATCACACACAAATCCGGACTCGATAGACAGTCGAAAAAATAATTCTACCTCAAGTCCACAGCCAAACAAGGAACAGGAAGAAAGGCTAAATCATGCATTCTAAGGCTATAAAATCTTATCCATGTACAATTATGCATCATACACCAAGCAAATAGCAAGGATATGTTCAATCTTATAAAAGCAACCTCCTAAGCTAAAGGCATCACAAACCAGACAACCCTAACACACGCTTCCTGAGGGATCCTTAGCCTGTCAAGTAGCATGCAATTCTATAAACTCATCATATAACAGCTCGACACTACACATAAAATAAGTAGATATATTTTGGGAAAATCACCGCTCGAGATCTGGCTGATTGTACACACTGCTTCATCCACTTTTTCTCCTTTGAAAATTTTTTTGTATCTTTTTGAAATTTTTTTATAAAAACTCTCAATTCCTTAGTTTGAGTTTGGAATCCCACAAGTGTTCATCCAAATCCCTCAAACCAGGGCTCTGATACCAACTTGTAACATCAAAATTTCCAAACCAAATTTTTTATTTTAAAAATCACATAATTTTTTTTCATAAAAACCAACCCAAGAAAATCACAAGTGTCATATACAAATCATCATCGGAATATCAGAGTGTTCCAAATGATAAACTACAGGCGAATGTGTACAATCAAGCATTCGCCTTCCCGCGATCATAAGAAGTACCTAAAACACATGTAATCAATAGCCGTAAGCACAAATCTTAGTGAGTTCTCCAAAATACCACATATAACACAACACAAAATAACAATTATGTATCAGCAACCCGGGAGACTACCCGAAGTCTTAGTGGGCAAACAACACGTCCTGTGGGTTATCAGCAACCTTGGAGACTACCCGAAGTCTCAACACACACAATATCACATAACACTGTAATAGCACATAGACCCAACTAGTCAACATATATATATATATATATATATATATATATATATATATATATATATATATATATTCTACCACACATGTAAGAATAGTGAGGAGACTCACCTTGCACAGATGACTGATAAAACTCACACCCGAACTCCCGGAACTAGACTCCACCTATTAATTACACCAATTAACTCTAATTAATAATTAAGGTAATTTCCATACTTCACTAGTTCCAAGCCAAGTCTAATCCACATTTAAGGTAAAATATCATTTTACCCCTTCCAAGACCAAAGCCCTCACAAATTCACCTAAAGGCACAATTGGTCAAAAGTCAAAGAAAGTCAAAGTTCAACACTTTGACCTTATACGCGACGTACTCAGCTAAACTTTGGGATAGATCACCCGGTTGGAATGGAAATGGGTTCGCAATGGGCTACGATGGGCGTAGCCAGAATTACGGTCGGCATACACGGTGTCAACTCAAAATCCAACTTTTAAGGTCTTAATCATTAAGACACTTTACCCCAACATCATATCTGACTCTAAAAGATATCCTAATCCATAAAGTCTCTGAATTTATGCCTTTGCATGGCTAAAGAGAGCTTAGTCCCAAAACCCTAACTTCCAACATTACAAAAAACTCCATAACGCATGTATGGATGAAAGGAAATGATCAAGCTTGCATTTTTATAACACTATGCACCCTAAAACGTCTGGAAGGACAACTCAAATGCTCTGGAGTTTTCCATACCGACAAAGATCAAGGTTTTGGGACCAAATGAACATAAATCTAATCTTAAACAAGATCTAGCAAAGCAAGCTCCAAGGTATGAACTTTATACCTTCAATAGATGAATAATGAGATCTAGATTCTCGATCCAAAAGCTTGAATGTAACACCAATTCTTGAATGATCTTCCTTCACTATCAAGAACAATTAAAAGTCACTCAAAAGCTTCAAATCTCACTCTCAAGGGCTAGGGTTTTAATTTTAGGGTTTAGAGGAATAAATGCTGGTCATAAAAAGGTCCTAGGAGGATTAATATGTTTACATAGGGGACACAACCCTAAAAATTTAGGGTTTGGGAACAGAACGAGTACGCCCGATGTACGCCCAGCGTACTCCATCTCCGCCGCGACTCTTTTGTTGACTTACATCCGACATACAAACGTAGTACGCCCAGCGTAAGGGGTAAATTTACAAATAAATAATATATTAAAGATTTAAAAGGAAGATACCTAACAACGGATGTTACATTATTATTATTATTATTATTATTATTATTATTATTATTATTATTATTATTGTTGTTGTTGTTATTATTATTACTGTTATTATTATTAAATAATATAATAGTAGCATTTAATATAATAAAAATAATTTTAAAACACAAAGTTCTTTTCCCCGAAAATTGATATAGATTTGATGGTTTTAAAATCAAAGTGACCTAGTGGACTATTCTATATTTCTACGTCAACTATGAATTTTCATATATATATATATATATATATATATATATATATATATATATATATATATATATATATATATATATATATATATGTGTGTGAGAGAGATTTCAAATAAAAAAAATGTAATATAAAAGATGTTTTTAGATGGGGACCTGAATGGTACACAATAATTTTTTTTTATATATAATAATTTATGTATTAAAATATTGAGAAAAATTACTTTGTACGAATTATTTCCTAAATAACATGAGACATAACAATACCTACTAATTTTGGTTTTCAAAATCATAATAAATACTTTAATTATATTCCTCCAAATGTCCGCTTAATATTTGTGTAAAAAAGACAAATAAATTTAATTTAACCGTCCCGTTATTTATTTCAAAGTTTTAAAACTCTAATAATTTGTTATACAAACCTTCCCAATATTTATTTCCAACTATTAAAACTCGAATACTTTGTTAGGGGTTAAAGATGTTTGAGTTTTCTCAATATATAATAATAAGGAAATTGACTTATTACGGTAATTATCTTTTCGTTTTGTTCAAATTTGTGTAATTCTTTTTTACACATTTAGGTAACAAACTTGTTGGAATTGTTTATATATGACCATTATGACAGACTGTAACAAGTTACATCCGGTCATAAGGTTCATATGTGAATACTTCCAACAACTTCGTTACCTAGATGTATACAAAAGAAAAAAAAAAAGAAATTGATTTATCAGGGTAATTACATTTTCGTTTTGTTCACATCTGCTTAACTTTTTTTTTGCACATCTAGGTAACGAATTTGTTAGAAGTGTTCACATATGACCATTATTACCGAATGTAACAAGTTACATCCGATCATAATGATTATATGTGAATACTTCCAACAAGTTCGTTACATACATGTGTACAAAAGAAAAAAAAAACCCAAATGTGAATAAAACGAAAATATAATTACTCTAATAAGTCAATTTCCCCTTTTATTAAGGGGGTCAGTCATAATGTTTATAATCTTAATAGATCGAATTAAATTTCTTTAAAACAAAATTTATAACCATTTATGAGCATTTAAATTAGCCACAACATATTGGGAGTTGTTTTTGATAGTATAATTATCAAATAGCTCTCTCTCTCTCTCTCTATATATATATATATATATATATATATATATATATATATATATATATATATATATATATATATATATACTTATAAAGCTAGCATTTTTCCTTCAACGTCATGCATTTGAAACCCCCATAAAAATTTGCAAACACCTCATGCATTTTAAACATTCTATTTTAATGAATACCACTCAAAAGTCTCTTAATAATGATTAACAATTCAAAGGTTTTATAACTTATATAATATATTTAATGAACAATTAATGGATACTCTACTATAAAAAGGTAAATCTTTTTGAGTAGACACACAAATACAAGTCACATACAAAATTCACAAAGAAAACAAGTTTAAAGTTTTTTGTGTTGGTTTGAGGGCTTTGAACAATTTTTCGAGCCATGTTATTATGTTGAAGTTTTTAATTTGTAAGTTTGTTATATACTAATTCTTTTTTGTATTTTCTTGATTTAAGTATCATTTTAAGAATATCATTGTATGTTGTGGTTGAAATTTTAATGTCAATTAGATTAGATTCTTGTTATCGATCATATGTTATGGAATATGATATATAACATTTAATTCACTATTGTATACATGTTTGTATGTTCATGTTGCTTCAAAACAATAATTAATTAAAAATCATGGATATGTCATATTATCCATATTATCCATGTAAGCCTTTTTTAAAATGCAAATTGTCTATCTTATCACTTTATATTTCATATCATACATACTTATAAAGCTAACATTTTTCCTTGAACCTCATGCATTTGAAACCCCCATAAAATTTTGCAAACACCTCATGCATTTGAAACCTCCTATTTTAATGAATACCACTCAAAAGTCTCTTAATAATGATTAACACTTCAAAAGTTTTATAACTTATATAATATATTTAATAAACAATTAATGGATACTCTACTATAAAAAGGTCAATCTTTTTGAGTAGACACACAAATACAAATCACATACAAAATTCACAAAGAAAACAAGTTTAAAGTTTTTTGTGTTGGTTTGAGAGTTTTGAACAATTTTTCGAGCCATGTTATTATGTTGAAGTTTTTAATTTGTAAGTTTGTTATATACTAATTCTTTTTTGTATCTTCTTGATTTAAGTATTCTTTTAAGAATATCATTGTATGTTGTGGTTGAAATTTTAATGTAAATTAGATTAGATTCATGTTATCGATCATATGTTATGGAAGATGATATATAATATTTAATTAACTATTGTATACATGTTTGTATGTTCATGTTGCTTCAAAACAATAATTAATTAAAAATCATTGATATGTCATATTATCCATATTATCCATGTAAGCCTTTTTTAAAATGCAAATTGTCTATCTTATCACTTTATATTTTAGTATATGTTTAACATTTTAATTATAACAATAAGTGTTTTTTAAAAGTTTCTTTCACTTATTAATAATAACAAGTGGTTTTAAAATTAATAAGCAATAATTACAAATAATTAAATCAAATTACATGGATATGTCATATTATCCATGCAAGTCTCTTTTGAAATGCAAATTGTTTATCTTATCACTTTATTATTTAGTGTATGTTTCACATTTTAATAATAATATTAAGTGTTTCTTAAAAGTCTTGTTTAACTTATTATTAATAGTAAGTGGTTTAAAACTAATGAATAACAATTTTAAATGATAATAACATAAAATTATAAATTACATTTAGCTATAAATAAATTGTGTTTTAAAGAAAAAACATCATAAATGGTCCCTGTGGATTCCCAAAATCTGAAGTTTAGTCCCCGTGGTTTAAAAACGTCATAGATGATCCCTATGCTTTCAAAACTTTTGACGATTGGTCCTTATTGCTAACTCCGTTAACTTTTGTTCGTTAACTGAAGGGCATTTTCGTCATTTCACTACCACAGGGACCATTTATGATGTTTTTTCTTATTTAAAAAAAATAAAATAATTAAATAAAAGGTCTCTCTCTCTCTCTCATCGTGTTCTTCCTAAAAACACACACTGAGATTACTCCTCCAACCCCATCCTTGCGAGCCTTCTTTCATGTTTCATGCTGGTAAAATATTTGATGATCGAAGGAACTCGATTTCTCCTCTCTACTGCATAATAACTTGAAATAGGCGGTGTTACCCAATTCGTGAGCTACTGGGTCTGATGTTTTCTTTCAACTTTGAATGCATCAGGTGTGAAATTAGACACTTTCAGTTTTGTGAAGGTACTTTCCGTTCAGGTGTTTCATCGAGCACTTGGAGTGCATTGTTCTCCTCCTTCATTTTCTGATTTATTTATTAAGATTTATCACCATTGGAAGCATACACTTCCAATTTTCTTTCCAGAGACATCCAATTCAGCAAATAGATAAACATGTATAGAGATAGGAATATGAAATTAAGGAGTTGGGTTTAAAATAAGAGAAAATTGTAAGAGATATGGATACATACATAAGGAATCGGAAGTGCTCTGCCTATCCATTATTGTTCCCTTTACCTGATTCCACTCCTCACATTCTTGCGCTTCCAAGTCCTCTACCTATCCTCCCACGATCCTTCCAGAAAAGGTGATTTTACATTGTAAATCGATTGAAGACATTGCTAATTATAAGTGTATTCTAACTTCTCTCGATATTTCTATATCTACCATTGATTTTACACTTCAGATTTAGCTCCGTTCAGTGGATTCACAACACTTTCATTGAAGATTTTAATCAGAAACATTTCCTCTCAAAGTTTGATTCGGTGAATTATGTTTTCTCTGTAAAGCAGAATCAATTGACAGGGGATTTCTTGAGATCGAAAAGAAGGATGTATTGGTGATCTGAAGCATGAGGAACTTGCAACAACAAGAAGGATGACATCGTCTCCATTGGAAATTCGGACAAGGAGGACACCAAAACCCATATCAGTGAGGGAAGCCTAGATGAAGAAAAACATCGACATGGGTTTTCCATCGATCCATTGTGGTGCTTCTGGTGGTTGTTTATCCGGCGATAAAACAAAGATAAGGGTAGTGATCGGTGATTATCAAGCTTCGTTGATTGGAGCTTTGAAGTGAAATTTTTTGTGGTGGGTGTTCTTTAAGTGCAGGTTTGATGAGAGAGAGAGAGAGAGAGAGAGAGAGAGAAAGAGAGAGAGAGAGAGAGAGAGAGAGAGAGATTTTATATATTAAATAATCATATTTAATTTTTCTTTTTTTTAAAAATATAAGAAAAAGCGTCATAAATGGTCCCTGTGGTAGTGAAATGACGAAAATACCCTTCAGTTAACGGACAAAAGTTAACGGAGTTAGCAATAAGGACCAATCGTCAAAAGTTTTAAAAGCATAGGGACCATCTATGACGTTTTTAAACCACGGGGACTAAACTTCAGATTTTGGGAATCTACAGGGACCATTTATGATGTTTTTTCTATTTTAAATGAACATCATTATTGAAATTAGAAAATGATCGCATAAGTAAAAATATAATTAATCAATAATAATAATTGTTAAAAATAATACTAAATAAATAATTATATTTAATTCTATTAATGAGGAATGTGGGTTGATGTCAATGAATATTATTGTTCAAAATAATAGAGATTATATATATATATATATATATATATATATATATATATATATATATATATATATGTGTGTGTGTGTGTGTGTGTGTATTAGTGTAAAAGTATTATTTCAAAGTTAATGTCAATAACATAACCATTTTAAACATATATTTTTCAATATTTTAACAATATATTTTTTATCTTCGCTGCGCAACGCGTGAGAATTCGTCTAGTATATTATAATAGAAACATTTTTCTAAGCACCACATTGATTTGAAACTCCTTTGTCTTTTCATATTCTCAAATGAATTTTCAAATGTCTTCTAAGTAATTGATTTAGCATTAAACACCAAACATCATACATCATATCATACATACTTATAAAGCTAGCATTTTTCCTTGAACCTCATGCATTTGAAACCCCCATAAAAATTTGCAAACACCTCATGCATTATACCACTCAAAAGTCTCTTAATAATGATTAACAATTCAAAGGTTTTATAACTTATATAATATATTTAATAAACAATTAATGGATACTCTACTATAAAAAAGTCAATCTTTTTTACTAGACACACAAATACAAATCACATACAAAATTCACAAAGAAAACAAGTTTAAAGTTTTTTGTGTTGGTTTGAGGGCTTTGAACAATTTTTCGAGCCATGTTATTATGTTGAAGTTTTTAATTTGTAATTTTGTTATATACTAATTCTTTTTTGTATTTTCTTGATTTAAGTATTCTTTTAAGAATATCATTGTATGTTGTGGTTGAAATTTTAATGTAAATTAGATTAGATTCATGTTATCAATAATATGTTATGGAATGTGATATATATAATATTTAATTAACTATTGTATACATGTTTGTATGTTCATGTTGCTTCAAAACAATAATTAATTAAAAATCATGGATATTTCATATTATCCATGTAAGCCTTTTTTAAAATGCAAATTGTCTATCTTATCACTTTTTATTTTAGTATATGTTTAACATTTTAATTATAATAATAAGTGCTTTTTAAAAGTTTCTTTCACTTATTAATAACAACAAGTGGTTTTAAAATTAATAAACAATAATTATAAATAATAAAATCAAATTACATGGATATGTCATATTATCTATGCAAGTCTCTTTTGAAATGCAAATTGTTTATCTTATCACTTTATTATTTAGTGTATGTTTCACATTTTAATAATAATATTAAGTGTTTCTTAAAAGTCTTCTTTAACTTGTTATTAATAATAAGTGGTTTAAAATTAATGAATAACAATTTTAAATGATAATAACATAAAATTATAAATTACATTTAGCTATAAATAAATTGTATTTTAAATGAACATCATTGTTGAAATTAGAAAATGATCGCTTAAGTAAAAATATAATTAATCAATAATAATAATTGTTAAAAATAATACTAAATAGATAATTATATTTGATTCTATTAATGAGGAATGTGGGTTGATGTCAATGAATATTATTGTTCAAAATAATTGAGATTATATATATATATATATATATATATATATATATATATATATATATATATATATATATATATATATATATATATATATATTAGTGTAAAAATATTATCTCAAAGTTAATGTTAATAACATAACCATTTTAAACATATATTTTTCAATATTTTAACAATATATTTTTAATCTTCGTTGCGCAACGCGCGAAAATTTGTCTAGTGCTATATAAACTCTTACATGTAAGAAGGATGTCATAAGAAAATGAAAAGAAAAAATTTCAATAGGCACAATTCTTTTAGAACATATTAGCAGTGATGGAGTCCCTAAAAGAGCTCTACAAGTCAAGGTTGTGGATGAATGTATCATTTTTTACTCATAGTTTGATCGTGTTATATTTGTTTCCCAGTAGTGATGTGCAATTCAAGTTGTGGTTTACAATTTTCGAAGTTACATGTGAGAACATCATCATTAGCCTATTTGTTTTTATATCTTCGTTTTTGTTATGAATATTTCAATATGCTTTGTTTTTTATTAGATTTTTGTTTCCTTTTATATTTACATTTGTACATGTATAAAAGGTTGTTTGAACCACATATTGTATTTGATTAAAGCAATATATGTTAAGTATATTGATATGCTCCATAATTTGTATTATAAAAGCTTAATTTCAAGTCCATCGTTATAGCAAGTTGTACAATTCTTATATGAAGTAGCTTAAAATGAGAAGTTTACAACCTTAACAAAGTTTCATTCATAATTAGTTTAATGTTATTAATAATTTTTTATTGTATGCCTTAAAATGCAACAAACATGTCATAATGAGTTTTTATATTAACTTCGTATAAATATAATTATTTCAAAATTAATAATAGCTATGATTATTTTAATAGCGTGTATGTATGTATGTGTCTCTTTTTGTGTGTGTGTGTATATATATATATATATATATATATATATATATATATATATACACACACACACACACAAAGAGAGAGAGACACATACATAAATACACGCTATTAAAATAATCATATCGCTATTATTAATTTTGAAATAATTATATTTATACGAAGTTGATATAAAAACTCATTATGACATGTTTGCTGCATTTTAAGGCATACAATAAAAAATTATTAATAACATTAAACTAATTATGAATGAAACTTTGTTAAGGTTGTAAACTTCTCATTTTAAGCTACTTCATAAGAATTGTACAACTTCTATATATTTTTTGTGTCTTCTATATATTTTTTGTATGATTTATCAGTGTTTAATAAGGTGTTTTTGTTACAAATGTTATAGTAGACATTATAGTGTTTTATTTTATTAAAAGTTGTAGTATTTATGTTTTTCATATATTTGTTATTCATTAAATACATAAATTAACATACAATTTATATACAATTTACAAACCTTAAAATGGTCAATAAAATCATCAAATAATTATTTTTTATACTATTTGTTATTCGTTATATATAGAAATCAATATATGTTTTATATACATTTATGAACATTGTTTTTTCATTTATAAATATTAAATCACAATTTATAGAATTAGGAGAATGATTAAATAATTGTATGGATGTGTGTGTTCGCCGTTAAAAAAGCTATATAAATATATATTCTTGCGCAACGTGCGTGGATTCGTCTAGTGTATATATATATATATAGCGTGAGAAGTTACACGGGAATTTTAATATTAATGCCTCGGCGTCGAGATCCTCTGGTTCACATGGTTCTTCTAAGTTGCTAAAGAAAAAAGTTCTGGTGGGTGTAGAAGATATTGAGGATGTCTTGAAACAATATTTTGAAATGGGTGATCTTCTTGGATATGATATGAAATCTCATAAGGATAAGGTTTCTAAAATCTTGTCTAGCATTGGTGTGGTACAAATGGATAGATGAATTGTCTATCTTTGAATATTTGTGGTACTCGAACTTCTTTTAAAAGAAGTTGGGTCCATTCGTGGTGTATCCAGAATGGGGTGTCATTTATAGGGTTGCAGGAGATTAGAATGACAAAAGTTGACTTGTTCAAAGTTAGGAGTATGTGGGGTAATCCTTGTTTTGATTTTGCGTGTAGTTGTGCTCGGGGTCTTTCAGGGGGTATTCTTTCTGTTTGGGACCCTAATGTGTTTGTGAAAGGCAGTGTTCATTGTATGGATAATGTGGTTATTGTTGGAGGAGTTTGGGTTCCTTTTAGTTTTCCTTGTTACATGGTTAATATTTATGCTCCTCAAGGTATCCGGGAGAAATTTGACATGTGGCAATATCTTATGGATTTTAAAAGGAGGAATGGGGGGAATTATGTGTTTTTTGGAGACTTTAATGTTGTGAGAGAGGTGTCTGATAGAATGGGGTCGGTTTTTTGTTCTAGTTCGGCTTCTGATATTAATCATTTTATTGATGATATGAGTCTCATTGACGTGCCTATGATTGGGAAACGGTTTACTAGAATTGATGCTATTGGTTCCAAGTTAAGTAAGCTGTATAGGTTTCTAGTGGATGAAGCTTTTTATGATAGATTTGAAAACCTTCAAGTTTCGGTTCTTGATAGAAGGTGGTCTGATCATTGCCCTATTTTCTTGCATGTGTCTTTGGTGGATTATGGTCCTTCATCTTTTAATTTTTTCAACTCTTGGTTAGAGCTTGATGGATTTAATGATATGGTGAAAGATGCTATCAAGGAGTTCGTGGTTGATAGGTCTTGGAGTAAGTTTGTTGTGTTCAAAAATAAACTTAAATTCTTGAAAGACCGGATAAAAAAATGGGTTGCGGGTTATAAGGAGGAATCTAGAGTTTCTAGTTACCGTCTCTTATCTAGATTGGTTGATATTGATAAAATCTTCGATGATGGTGGCTCGTGTGATGATTTGGCTTGTGAGAGAAGGGCTATTCTCGGTGATTTGGCTTCCTTGGAAAAGTCTCGGTCTCTTGACTCAGCCCCAAAAGCTCGATTTAAATGGGCTATCGAGGGGGATGAGAACTCAGCTTTTTTTCATGCCATGTTGAAGCAGCAAAGACGCCAAAGACTTATTAGAGGCATATCTATTGACGGGGAGTGGGTTGCGGATCCCCCTCTTGTTAAAAAAAGCCTTTTATGATTTTTACGCTTCTAAATTCCAAACGTTTAAGGGGGTTCCGATGGGTCGTAAGAGTGATAGATTCAGATCTCTTGATCCGGACACGGCTAATTCACTTGAGTCAGTGTTTTCTACTGAAGAGATCAAGAGGGCGGTCTAGGATTGTGGGCTGGACCGGGCGCCGGGTCCAGATGGTTTCTCTTTCCGGTTTCTCAGACATTTTTGGGAGTTTTTGGGTGATGATGTGGTGGCTTTTGTGCAGGAATTTAGTGTCAATCCTAGGTTTCCCATTGGGTGTAATTCTTCTTTTATTACATTGATTCCTAAGATTAACAATCCTATTCGTATCAACGGTTATCGGCCTATTAGTCTCAATGACTCGCAGTTTAAGATTATTGCTAAATTGTTGGCTAATAGGTTAGCTCCGGTCTTACATGATGTTATTGGGTTGGAGCAATCTGCTTTTCTCAAATCCAGGCAAATTCTTGATGGTCTTCTTCTTGTGAATAAAATGGTTCGGTGGTTCAAACACAAGAAGAAGAAATTGATGATTTTTAAAGTCGACTTTGAAAAAGCGTACGATTCAGTCAGTTGGGATTATATTGATAGGATTATGCTGTTTCTTGGTTTTGGGGAAAAATGGAGGGCTTGGATTAGGGGGATGTTTTCTAATTCTCGTTCCTCAGTGCTCTTGAATGGTTGCCCTACGGATAAGTTTCAGTTGTTTAGAGGGTTGAGACAAGGTGACCCATTGTCGCCTTTTCTCTTCATTATTGCTATGGAGGGTTTTCATATTGCTATGGAGGATGCGGTGTCGGAAGGTGTGTTTAGGGGGGCCCAACTTGAGTCACATGATTTAGCCATCTCTCATTTGTTTTATGCAGATGATGTTATTTTTCTTGGAGAATGGAATGAGAATAATGTCCGAAATTTGATTCGGGTGTTGAGATGTTTTTATTTAGTCTCGGGTCTAAATCTCAATCTTTTTAAGTCTAGTCTTTATGGTGTGGGGGTTAGTAGGTCTGAAATCTCCAACCTCGCTTCTTTTACAGGCTGCTCGGCTGGTACTTTTCCTTTTGTGTATCTTGGTGTTCCGGTTGGCGAATCTATGGTGCGTGTTAAAGGATGGAAAATAATTATAGATCGCTTCAAAAAAAGATTGGGATCTTGGAAAGCTAGATTGTTGTCTATTGGAGGTCGTTTAACTCTTGTTAAGTCAATTCTGGGTAGCCTTGGTATTTATTACTTATCCATTTTTAGGCCTCCTGTTGCTGTCTTGCAGGCTTTGGAGAATATGAGGGCTCGGTTTTTTTGGGGAATGGAAGAGGGTCAAAAACGTATTCATTGGGTTAAGTGGAATTTGGCGTTAAACTATTTTGCCCAGGGTGGTTTGGGTATTGGTAGTTTAGATGCTTTTAACCTGGGTCTTTTATATAAATGGAAATGGAGATTCTTTAATGAGCGTGACGCCTTATGGGTGAAAGTTCTGAAGTTTTTTTATGGTGAAGGGGGAGGTTTTTCTGGGGGCTCGAGAATACAAAGTGGTGGTGGTGTTTGGCAAAAAATAGTTGGGTCTATTAACCATCTTCACGAGAGTGGTTTATTGCCTTCGAATGCCATGGCTAGTGTGACTGGGAATGGAGCTACTATTCGGTTTTGGCACGATGTTTGGTGTTTGGATGTTCCTATGATGGTGCAATTCGGGAGAATGTTTGCGCTTGCTTCTAATCAAAACTCTTTAGTTAGTGATTATTGGTCTCCGACGGGTTGGGTTTTTGCTTGGCGTCGTGACATTAGACGAGGGGTTGAACAGGAGCAGCTTACGACTTTGATGTCTTTGTTGGATGGCTATCATCTTGGCGTGGAGTTAGACAAATGGGTTTGGAATCTTGATAATTCAGGGTGCTTTTCGGTTAAATCGACTAGGAATTGGATCGATGATTCGAGACTTGCGTCGGGTTCCATGCCTACTAGATGGAATTGTTCAGTTCCTATTAAAATAAATGTTTTTATTTGGCGTTTAATGATGGATAGACTTCCTGTGAGGTCGAAGTTGGTGGAGAGAGAGGTGGATCTTGACTCGGTTTTGTGCCCTTTGTGTCACGATGCTACTGAAGACGTGTTGCACTTGTTTATTCAGTGCACCATTGCAAATCAGATTTGGAGGCGGGTTAGTCTTTGGCTTGATTTGGATATCCCTGTTTTTTTCTCTATGAGAGACATGATGGACTGGATCGATGCGAGGCCGAATGTTAGGCAACAACGGGCGATTGTTGACTCGGTTTTTTCTGTGGTCATTTGGGTGCTTTGGAAGTTCCGTAACGGTATTTTGTTTAGTAGTAATAAGCCTAGAAAGGATAGGATTTTTGATTCCATTGTTGATATTTCGTTTCGTTGGTTTTCGTCCCGTAACTCTAAGACTAGGATTAATTTTAGTTTGTGACTTCAAAATCCTACCCAGTCTTAATGGTCTGTATTTCTAGCGTTTTGCTAGTTTTCTTTTAATTTAATTGGTTGTTGCCGTTCAAATATATATATATATATATATATATATATATATATATATATATATATATATATATATATATATATATATATATATATAAGACGAGAGCAATGTCATTGATGTAGATCAAAGCTACTTGTATTTTTTTAAATTCGTATAATATATTGACTTGCTACAACTGATCATAATGGTTATATTTTAACACTTCAAACAAGTTCATAACTTAGATGTGTAAAAAAAAAGAGTTACTGAGATATGAACAAAACAAAACGATAATTATTGTGATAAGTTAATTTCCCCATAGAATATGTTGTAACTTGTAGCTATAATAAACTTTAAAAAAAAGGTATATACATTTACATTTCATTATCATGAATATTCTTCTTTCTTTAAGACCGAGAGGAGTGGCTCGACATTCTTCTCGGCAGTAGCTTGGAATCCATGGCATAAACTGTCCCCCAACGGTGGCATGCCGAGTTCAATGGGATCAAACGACATTTGATTATCAAGGTGAGAGAAATGAAAGAGGAGAGAGAGTGTGTGAGGGTTAGAGTTAGACTATTATTTTTTCTTAAATTACTAGGTGTGAGGCCTGTATGTTATACAGATTTGATAAAAAAAATTAAATATGAAAGTTTAAACAAAAATTTATTTAAATTTGAAATTTAAAATTTAAATTTTGAATTTAAAAGTAAACATATTAAATACTATATGAGTACTAATATTGTAATTTATTGGTTATTTTCAATTAAGACAATTATTAATTGAGGTGTAAATATGATGTGTTAATTAAGAAAAGATAAAAAAATAAGAAAATGACAAATGGAAAAAATATTTAATCAAAAATACTAAAAAATGACATGTGTCCACGTTAATGAGAGAGTGACATGTGACAAAATTATTTTCATTTATTAGGAAGAATTAATAATTTGACTTATCGCTGCAAATATCATGTCATTAATCACTCATTCAAGCCTAAGATTTACAACACTTAATTAAAAAAAATTGATATAAATTTTTTTTTCTAAAAAATCTTTACGTAAAAAGTTAAAGTTATTTTTTGAAATATTTGTTTGGATGGTCTTCGTATTCAAGATTCCTGTAACGAAAAAAAAAGTTACAAATGAAGGGAAAAAGTGAATATGAATTTCATTAACTTCGAGAAAACAAGGAGATGTTTCGACAGCGAGTAGAAAAGGCAACTGTTAAAACAAGATGGTCGGTGCTTTTTATACATTTAAATCTAGGGATAATGACTTGAAAAGGTAACGAACTTTCGATTTTGTTCATATTTAGTCACTAAACTTTTTTTCGTTATCTATTTGCCACTGAACTATTGAAACTGTTCACATTTTACCCTTATGACCGGCTGTTACCGGTCATAAGGGTAAAATGTGAACAATTTCAATAGTTTAGTGGCAAATAGATAACGAAAAAAAGTTTAGTGACTAAATGTGAACAAAATTGAAAGTTCGTTTCCCTCTAAAAAGTTCAGTGACTAAATGTGAACAAACTTCCTCTTGTATTATGTTTTAGCAAATTATTTATTTTTGTTAAATTGTAGCAACATTTGTTGATGAAGAAATCTATGAAATAAAAAAAACAAAACCCCGAAAAATATATTAAGAAAAATGAAAAACCGAAACCGAAATAAAAAACCAATGGTTTGGTATTTTCCAAAATAAAAAATCACAATTTTCCAATCTGATTTTGGTTTTACAAAAAAATGAACCATTCTCACTGATGTGAATTATGACCATTAGTTTGACTTGCGGAATTAAAGAACACACAAAGAAAACGGTGATTTGGGTGTTTAAGAGATGCATTCGATTACGAAAGGTGTTTACAAAAAAGGATCTAGATCTAAATGTACATAATTAACACACACTAACACTCTCAATGTTACATCTCTCAAGCACACCTTTACATGTGGTATGAACTCACCTTATATAGAGGTGTTTACATCTCTCTCTCTCTCTCTCTCTCTATCTCTCTCTCTATCTCTCATGTCATAAAGGGAGAGTTTTGGATAGAAAATTCTGAATTAAGCGTTTTCTCATTCCCTTTTTGGTTTTATAATCATTTTTCGATTATAAAAAGGGGGAGAGATTTAGATATGGAAATCCGAAAGTTGAATTTTTGTAAAACCAAAATCAGATAGGAAAATTGTGATTTTTTATTTTGGAAAATACCAAACCATTGGTTTTTTATTTCGGTTTCGGTTTTTCGTTTTTTTAATATATTTTTCGGGGTTTTGTTTTTTTTATTTTATAGATTTCTTCATCAACAAATGTTGCTACAATTTAACAAAAATAAATAATTTGCTAAAACATAATACAAGAGGAAGTTTGTTCACATTTAGTCATTGAACTTTTTATAGGGTAACGAACTTTCGACTTTGTTCACATTTAGTCACTAAACTTTTTTTCGTTATCTATTTGCCACTAAACTATTGATACTGTTCACATTTTACCCTTATGACCGGTAACAGCCGGTCATAAGGGTAAAATGTGAACAATTTCAATAGTTCAGTGGCAAATAGATAACGAAAAAAAGTTTAGTGACAAATGTGAACAAAGTCGAAAGTTCGTTACCCTTTCAAGTCATTATCCCTTAAATCTAATTACTATAGCAAATAGCGGTATTATTAAGATAATGTGTCTTATTGATGTCTCTAAAAAAATTAGTTTAAAAGTACAATTTAGGAAAATTAAGTCAACTAACTATTTTTGTTGTTTTTTAAAAATAAGATTAGTTTATAAACTTTTTAGAAAAATGATCATTTGGTACGAAATACCTATTTCGAATCCGAATTTAGAAATGGATAAATGGTCCGACCCGGAAATATGTTCTCTTATATATAACATGTTGGACCCCAATTCCGAACTACATGTTTCGGATCTCATTTCAGACTACATCAATTTTAAACAATGTCTTCTTCTAGCAGCGAATATATTTAATTTTTGTGGATATGATTACATGCTAAAAGTAAGGAATTTTCATATGATTATATGTTTTTATTTGTGATTATATGATTATTACTTGTTTTCGGGTTTTGTATAATTGTATGTGGGTATACTATATATGTGTGTAGAACAATGTAACGCCCGTAAGTTAAGACTAAACGTTTAATAGATTTTAGTTATGTTTATTCATTTCATTGAATAAATAAAATCCTTGATGTAGATAATGGTTCTTCGTACATGTTACAGACTATATAAATATTTATTTGTTGTATACCCGTTATGCGGACAAATATTATGGGTATATAATATTTGTATAAATATTTTTTATAAATTTATCGAAGAACGATAACATAACGTTAATAAATAAAATATTATTTAGGTTAAATAATATTAACAAAAGTTGTAGTGGTCATGATTACAAACCTGTGAATATAAATAACGCCCAAATCTGACTTTGTATAAAAAATTATGATTTTTCAAAATTCGCGCTCAACCCGATACAACGTGTGTCATAAAAGATGAAATGCAGACCGGATGCTCGTTAGCCAAAGCAATCTAAATGAAAGTTGATATACTCGTAAATACGAATGTGTCAATATAAAGAACGTCGAGAACGGGGCTCGTATAAAGAAATTATGAATTTCGCAAGGTCTTTTACAATGTAATTCTCATATACTGTAAATTTAAAGATCTAAAGGAAAGTTGTAGTACTTGTCGATATAAACACGTAGATATAAAGAAAGTCGAAAACGGATATCGTATGCGAAAGATATGATTTTTCAAAGAAAGCAAAATTTTACATGCTCATGCGACACAGCACCACCCAAAACTCGCCATGTTTCATAACCGGAGAAGGAGCCTTGTCGCCTATGCCAAGCCGCGACGCGCTTAGGGCAAGGGTGTGGGGACATCCACCCCTCCTGACAGCCTATAAATAGATGACGAGAATGGCTCATTTCTCACACTTATTTGCTCTATTTTTCTCTGGAGACTTCCCCCTACCATGAGGCCTAATCTTCTCGAGTTTCCAACTACTTTAGTGAGTCGCAAAATCATCAAAGAGCCCGATGAAAAGTAGTATTCAGAGTTAAGATTATGCCTGTGACTTTCCGGGTTTTCGCTAGAAAACCATAAGGTGAGTTGCCTTTACTACACTTTAAGTGTGACTTATATTTATGTTCATATTGGTTATTATGAACCTACAAATAAGATTTATCTGTAATTACAATCGTTATATTGATCGATCTACTTACGAGAGTTGTCTAAGCTAGATCTTAGTGAAGTGTTTAAAGCAGAATTTCCAAACAATATATTTTGTATACCAAACAGATCATACCTCCAATATGATTTTACCTGGTCATTGCTGATTTGATAGAACTCGGTATTCTTTGAGATTATTGAAGAATCTGGAAATAATTGATATAACCTTATAAATATGAACAAATACCGAAGTGTAGTAATAATCGTATTTAGGTCGTTTAAAAGAGAAAAGTTGAAGTGTTAGTCGAGAAGCTAACTTTACCGTGGATCTCCCATCTCAATCAAGTGTGTGCATAGTTGCTTTCATGAGCACAATTTAATATAGGTATTGAATGCTTAAATGATTAAATATATGCTGAAAATTTGTTATTTGTATTTTATGATGATAGTATATATGAATTAAATGCTTATTATCTGGAATACGTGTTAATTGTATATTTGGTAATACTACATAACACTCTGTGCGAGCCAGATATGATTATATAAATGCTAAAAGTATTTCTGGTTATATCATGTGACAATTTTATTAGAAGTATTATCACTTAACAAGATTTAAGGTATAATGTATATTTACCAATTGAATTTTATGCTAAATATAAATACATGTAGGATGGAAAGTGTTTCATAAAACAGGAAAAAGATTTTGGAAGTTAATTATATGCATCATAGTCTTGTCTAGTGACAAAGTAAGAATTATAAAGGATGCTTAGTTTGAAGTAAGTTGAATAAGTGCTTAGTTATACCATGTTTTGTAATGATATTGCATTTATAGGAAATTCGTATTGAGAGTTGATTATTTACATTATAGTCTGGTCTAGTTATAGACTAAGACTTATAAGGGACGTTGAATACAAAATAAGTTGAATAAATGTGTAGTAATCATACAAGGGATGTATGTGAGTTTGGAATGGATAGTAGAGTTTTATTCTATGGCATTATCATGTGTCGGGGTACGGGTTATGTACTCAAGTTATTTTATAAGTTAGATATTGGGTAGTCTCATTATGGGGTGCATGTGAGATTGGAACGGAGTTGAGAGCTCTATTTTTGCGACTCTATCACGAGCCTGAGAGCGGGTTCTGTACAAGTCCTCTATCGGAGTAAAATGACGACCACCGACCATTCTAGACAGTATGGTGGACACTATCATGCTCATTACATATAGGTATTATTTAATTATACTATCCGGGAGAAAGGATTGTGTGTTCATTCGGGTACTCCATCCTCCTTAGGGTTGCCTTTTATGACTTACACCAGCCAAGTAATCCCATAGTTGTGTAGTTAAATAGTTTCTTTAAATGATTCGCCAGGTAAGTTAATTCTTCCATATGATCGTTGATTAGGATTCGTGAGAATCGAATGGGGGGGGGGTATGTATGGATACATTGTCTTATATATATCTTCTTTGGATTATATATAGTGTTTGGTAACAATTGGTTTTGCAGGTTTATCGATTATTATCATAATAACATCGTTGGATTGAAAACCCCATCTATCTCACCAGGTTTCCCAACCCAACCCAATCAATTTATCTGCATCACAGGTAGTGCTGTTAAGGTTGCTTGAACTTGAATATGATGTTAAGTGATTAAAGAGAAGACCTACAATTGTGTTCATGACCGTTAGGTCTTTACGTTGTAACATATGTTATGTATTGATTATGACATCCTTAGGGTTTTATTATTTAGAAACAATCATTTGCACTCAAAATGTTTTAATATACTGGGATTATCCACAAACAAAGATAACATGGTTTTTGAAAGTGTAAAGAAAAAGATTTTTTTGGTTCTGGAAAATAAAGGATGTCACAGTTGGTATCGAGCATTAGTTTAAGCGAACTAGGAATTTTGAGAAATTCCAAATATAAACTTAGTGTGCTAAGTGAAAATGGTGAGGTGTGTGTCTAGTATATTTTAGGTTGTATACCTAAATTAAATATGGACACAAGCACTAGAATACTTTAGGGTGCATAACTTATTTACTATTATGTGCTGATAGATTTATTTTATAGCATGTCTTAGGTTGTGTACCTTACTTGCTATTATGTGCAACTATTATGTGCAGTAGCATAACTTAGGAAAGTTGCCTTATATATTGATATCTGCTAAATGATATGTATTATGACATGCCTTAGGTTGTCCACGTAGATTGCTAATACTCAAAAAGTTTTAAGGTCTAATGTCGACCTTGATTTGGAAAAGGAAAATTTATGTGTATAGAATTTTAAACGTATAGTTATTGTATTATAACTGACATGTAACTTTTTGGGGGTGATAAGAAGACTTACGATAGTTAACATCGGTAACTTCTTAAAGAGAAAACGATACTAGTACATTTGGTGAGATAATTGTACCTTTGGAGTAATAATGTACAACTAAGGTGCATTTACTTTTGGTGAGATAATAGACTTTTGGCATTACCATATACAACCGAGAACCAAGAGGATTCCATAAGTTGTAGATATGGCCAGGTTGAAGCAGTGACAACTTACAGAATTAGAAGTACTGAAGATGGTGATAAATAGTTCAACGGTGTCGTTATATAAGATGTTATACAAAATCCAGATGAATTCGAGAAAGACAAAGGATGATAGAGTTTCTAGACTCAACGGGATGAGTCCTTATCTGTAGATACTAAGTAGTATGCAATTCATGTAAGAACCTCAAATTTAGAGAAAGTTGACTTTTAGTCAAATATTGACCAAAATGGTAAAATGGTCAATTATGGGAAAGAGACGAGATTATGAAGTTGTAATTTCATAAAAATGGTCAAGATAAGTTTAAGTTACTGAGAAGAGATTAGATGAATAAGTTCGAGAGAAGAAATGCATGAGAAGATGCATTTTGGTCAAAAGGATAAAATTGGCATCTTAATACTTTTTAGGCAAAGTTTGTGACTTAATATTAAGACCAATATTAAGTCAGCGAGAAGTGACTTAATAGAGTTGTAGAGTATGTTCCTACCTTCACGTGGATACAAAGAACATCGAAAATGGGTTAGTACCAAAGAAGTTATGAAGGGTTGGAGATTGAAGAAGAAATGTCCTAAGGCTGGAATGGAATCAGCTAAGGATTGCTGTCAAACCGGCACCGCGACACGATAGTTGAATCTACACGGTGCAACAAGTCTTCTATGTAAGAAAGAATGGTAACACACTTTTCCCCTAGGTGCGGTGGCTAAAGTAGAATGCCCTTGAGAAAGAGTACCACGACATGGCAAGTAGATGGCCACGACTTGGAAACCAAATGGCAGCCATGACGGAATTTTAAGGTTACAACTACAATGTACTTGCGAAAATGATCTTAACACTTAAGGGTGTATGCAACCTAAGGATTTATGTCTTTACAATTAATAGCAACATACTATGAAACTTTAAGGAACCCTAGGTATAATCAAATTAACTAATTAGGGTCAGATTACATACCTTTTGAAGTGTTATAACAAATAATTCCTTGAATCCTTCTTGATCTTCAGAAAGCAAGCACCAAAAGTATGATGCCTTTAATGGCTCACACCCAAAACCCTAGAAACCCTAGAATGAAGAAGTGAAAGAGAGGAGGGAACAGAAAATTTTGTTTATATTCCTCTTAGGAATGTTATATATTAAATTTGCAAGCCAATGAGTCATATTTATAGTTCAGGTAACTTGCATACGAATGCAGATTTGAATTAATTAAATAACTGATTTAATCCCAATTTAAAGCCTTTCCTTATCTGCAACTAGGAGGCTTCCAAAAACCCTACAAACTCTTTCAAAATTGTCCATACCATGGATGGTTCTAGAAATGCTTCTTTTGTTTAACTATTGAACAATTACAATTCACACATTGCACATTCAATTAATCCAGAAATTAATTCCAACTAAATCTGATTAATTCTAAATTAATTCTTATTGATTTCTTATTAGTTTATTAATCATATAAATTAACAAATCAATTATTTAATCATTGATCTCATATTAATTTATTAATCACATAATAAATTAACAAATCAATTATATATTTCTAATTAATATATCAATCATATAATATATTAACAAATCATTTCCTTTCTCTCCTAATATAATTTCTAGCTATTTCTGCTATGAGGGTAACCCAAAAAGGACTTTACTTTTAATTACAATAATATACTAATTTAGTTATGAGCTTAGACGCCTTAATCTAATAGCCTCCCATTTGGATACATCTATCACTACAATTGTAAGTATAACCTTGAATCAAATAGCAAAGTGTGCTTTCCAAAGCCAATGCCGAAATCTGGTTGTAAGTTATTATGTACATGCAGGCACATTACGCCCTATGCAAGGCATAACCTTGGTTATGCAGGGCATAGGTACGTAAAGTTCAAACCCTAATTGTGGGGTTGTGATCCCTATTTTAAGGATCTAATCTCTTGAGAGCCTCCCCATGCTCAGCCTCCACCTTTTCCTTCTCTAACTTCAAAACCCTAGCCCTTGGTGTGATCCTTGAAGCTTGAAGTGATATTTTGGTTTGTTTTTAGTAAAGAAGGAGAACTTGGAAGGTGTTATTGGAGTCCATAGCGTGTATATCCAGACTCTACTCTTCTTCAACATCTTCCATAAGGTATAAAGTCTAAACCTTGCTGATCCTTTTGTTAGATCTAGCTTGTTGTGGATTTGTATGAGTTTTTGTCCCTTAAACTTGGATCTAGGGAGTTTGAGCAACTCCAGACCTCATGGGGAGTGTCTCTCATCATTTATGAGTTTTTTGAACCATAAAAATGGGATCTTAGTCACCCCCATTTAGCCATGCTTGATCTACAGGACTTTTGGGTCATGATTAAGACTTAGGGTTTGGTTTTGTACTCCTTGTAGCCATGCAAATGCATAAAGGTTGTGACTTTTGTTGGATTAGATGTCTAAGCCCATAACTATTGTTGGTATGTATTCGACCCGAGAGTAGCATGGTCCATTTGGGTTGCATGGCATCAGAACAATTGGATAGACAAAATGAGAAAAAGGATACTTATGATTTATATTAATATATTATAAGTTCTAATATATTAATATGAAATCATATTATTTAATTAGTATTGATCAAGAATTAATTTAGAATTAATTTAGTGATAAAAAAGGAACTAATTTAATATGGACTCTTATTTATATATAGGATGGGCCAAGTTCATTTAGGTTGGGCTAAGCTTTCATGGATAGTCCATGGAGTTTTTAACCCATCGATCCTATGGAAATGAAAGGTCATGGGTATTAGGGTTTACATGAATGTAACCCTAATCCTCCACACTATATAAAGAGGTCTCTAGTTCATGAAATTGGTACTAGTGTATAGTACACAAGAGGGAAAATCGATTTCATAATAGTGAACCTAAGTAACCTTCTTCTCAAGTTATTCCAAGGGTTTTTGGTGTTGTGTGAACCATTTGAGGTGCAACACTTGGGGCACTAAGCTCTTAAAGGTTCAAGACTTCAAGCTCCATCAAAAGGTATGTCATTCTACTAGATTCTTGTATTGTATATACTTCATATTATGCTAGTTAGGATGAAACATTGGAATATTGAATATTTGCATATATAATAGAGAAAACATAGATTCAAGGTTTATAGGGTTGCATGTACACCATAGGAGTGTTAGAATGCTCAAAACTCATCAGTGGTATCAGAGTCTAGGCTTGTTTTCTTTATACTTGATGCAAATTGCTGAAAATGTCGAATTTCTGCACACTGCCCAGTTGACTCGCCGAGTCCCTCTTGGATCTCAACGATTCCATGCATATATTCAACCAACTCGCCGAGTCAGTTCTTGCACTCAATGAGTTGGCAGGCCTGAGTGCAGATTTTCGAGTTTTGGTGCTGGAGTTGGTCTAGAATCATTACCTTAAACTGTTTTGGACTTATAAAACCTGTTTTTTGATGTGGTAATGATTATGGTAAACCAATTTCAAGGTTATTATCAAAATTTCAAGTTTTATATGTGTTTATATGATTCTTGAAATTGTTGATATGATTGTTCATACACTTATGAGTTTTGGTAGATCATAGGAATTATTTGCAAATTGGTTGTTAGTTAATTCTTGATCTAAATGTTTTTTTAATGGAGTCCATAATTTGTCCTCAAGTTATGGATTACCAAAAGTCATTTCTTTTAAAGATCCATTAAAATCTCATAGGTTACATAATTGAAGAGTCTTTCTCATAAATCGTTTTATGGACTCCATAACTTGTCCTCAAGTTATGGATGTTCAAGAGTCTCTTCATTAAAGTTTTTTAAAACCTTAATTAAACTCATAAGTTATGAAAATCCAAAAGTTTTTTGAATTGTTCAAAACTTTCCCTCAAGTTTTGGAATTTGTAAAGTCTCATACACACTTTAGTTCCAAACCCTATAATTTTAAATAGTTTAAAATTCAACCCTTATACTATTATAATATTATAGGTTTAATATTTATATATATGTATAAGAGTAAAAGTCAATCTTACCGTTAGTAGGCTTCATTCACGAAGCCGGTCTATAAGGGGGATATAAGGTTATTGCCTATAAAATGGCAGTTTAATGGGTGTCTACTCTCACCCACCGCTTCCTTGGCAGGTGGAGGGTCGTTAGCCGAACGGGTAGGATAGGACTCTAATTCTCCCTTCATTAAAAGTATAATGATAAATATAAAGTAACTAAACACTTATAAATTCCCAATCTTAGTTACTTTATGAAAATGTGAATTTGGTGCTAACCCATGAAATTACACTTTGCACCTTGCGTAAGTTGTTAGTGGAGCGTGTGTGGTTAACCGGCACACTAACTTGGACTTGACAAGGATGGCAAAGGGTGGCTTAAGGTTTATCATAGATCGGTGGAGCGCGTGTGGTTAACCGGCACATCGATTAGGTGATAAAATTAAGAGTACCAAGTTAATTTGCATGGTTATTCACACCTTGTTTGTAATCCTCGGCATCCCAGTCACAAACTTGAGAGGGCACAATCGAGGTTTAAACATGCCATTGAAAAGTTCAATGAATCTCAAAAGATCTAGGAGTTTTAAATCCAATTAAAACCTAATAATTTATTTCGTTTTTCATGGTGGAAATTGGTGAATCGTCATTCGCCTACCTTCAAATATTTTGTAGCTTGGATTACGGCATCCCTCTTCCAAGTTATAAAATATTGTGTTGGGTCCTAGCCTTAATATTTCATATTGGGTGTTCTATTAAGGGTTTAAATCAACTAACTTGAATTTCTCCCGTTGTAGATGTCTGGTTCAGACAACTATGATCTTCCCAAATCTCTTGGAACAAGCTTTCCTAATGAAGATGATGTCCCACGATTGGATCATGGAAATCATACTTCTCTTCCTCCACCTCCTCCAATTATTCTCCCTGAACCACAAGCTCGAAGACTTGAAAAAGTTCAAGATCACTCAAGTCCTACTCGCAATGAAACATAAGGATGGAAGACCTGTGTGTACTCATGTCTTAGAGATGAAGTCACACATTGACAGGTTGAGAACGTTGGGTGTCGTTATCCCAAGGAAGTTGGCTATTGACTGGGTTCTTCAGTCACTTCCTGAGTCATATAGCGAGTTCATTAAAGACTACTATGTGACAGATAACGACATGACCCTTATTGATATTTCTTATTTGCTTGTTGCTGCTGAATCAAAAATGTTTTGGCGCACTGGAAAAGTAAATTTGGGTGGAAGGTCTATTTCTCAAACTTTCATGGACATTGACAATGGTAACATTGGAAGTCTAGAAAAGCTTTCACTTCCCAATGGAAAGGGATCGGCCTTGGTCAACTCGGTTGACCAAAAGGTAAAGGGAAAGGCTAAATCTGTGATAGTCCCATGTACCATTCCCAAAGAGTCTATATGTTTTTATTGTCAAGAGAAGGGGCATTGGTTGCGAAGCTGCCCTGACTACCTGAAAGATCTGAGAGAAGGAAGAATCAAAAAGTTTGACTGTACTTCAGGTAAGTCCACTATCTAACTCAATTAAGTTCCTAACTGATAATTCTTAATACATGATGTGACTAGTTTGCATTTTGATGTTTTGCAGGATCAAGCAAAAGGAAGGAAGCTTAAAAGAAGAGTATGCTGAATCTGATCGCGAAGATGGATTTTATTCGCATGGTTCGAAGATCAGATTTTTGAGCTACTACTTAGGGGTTATGATAGATTGCTAGGAAATATGTAATAGCATAGTTTTCATTTAAAGTTGCATTGTAAGGAAAAAGTTTTTTCCGCATTTTATAAATAAATAAAATTTGTTTTGTTTTGTTTTATATCTCCTTGCAATGGCATTCATGGAAAATTGATCTTTGTATGTTTCTAGCAATATTGGAAATATGAATTTGATTCTTTCATTTGTGGTAGTGTCTAAATTTACCAAATAAGGAAAGATTCTCATCACCCAAGTCTCAATTGGACAGAAACTTGGAATCATGCAAGATGTATTGTATGATGAATGAGATTTTTTCATCTTTGGAAAATTAAGACTAATTCCTTGTTCATATGTATATGTGAGTCAAGTGAAGGACAAGGGGACCAGGTACAGTCGGTTGTGTACTGGTCAGGTCCACCACAAATATCAATAAGGCTATTCGTCATGATTTACTAAAAGGTAGTAAATATGATTACACTTACAAGTATAAGTGTAGTTCTGAAACATTGGAAAAGTTTCAGTGTATGGCAGGACGGATGAGAAGAATCAAATTAGGCAGAAAGATAAAAGTTACTCGAATCTGAAAAGATGGGAGAGTACCTTAGTATCATGTTTTATGATCATCTTAATGATTATGAAACCATATCACAATTCATTCTCTAAGGACATCCTAGTGCATTCTTATGAATAAGAAGAGGAGTCATGAATTGTTGAAGTGGTTAAATCAAGAAGATGAGTCATACTTCGTTCCAAAACAAGTCTTAGAGTCATACTCCAAGATTGTAACTTGAGTGACATAATCTTTAGAAGGTTTATAACACTTGTCAAATGTCGAATAAGATGTTTCTTATTGTTGTACATTTGAAATTGGCAAGTTGTGATGGCTTGGATAAGACAGAGACCAACTGTGACCAATTATGTGAAGTGTTATCCTTATAAGAATCCGCACTAACTCTTGAATATTTGCTTTATCAAGGAATGGTTCTTGACAAGAGAATCTTATATGTCAAGAAGTCAGTGGGAGTCTTAAAGATCTTGAAAAGTTTCAAGAACTAATCAAGAACAAAACCTATAGTTTATCACTAGCGCACGACCTGAGGTTTGTAACCTATCGTGTTGACATATTCTTATTTCTGTGCCCATTCCAGTTAAAGTTGACTATGCATCTGATATCTACAAGTTCTCAATTGTTTGTATAACAACTTGGAAGCAATGGTAGGCCTTGTGCTGCCAAGTGGCAATAAGTTAAGATTGCACAAGTTCGGTCCATATGAGTTTGGATTTTGTCACTAACCTTGTCTTGTGATTATGGTTTTGATAAATTCACATTGATAGGAACACATACACCATAAAATCTAAGTGTCATAAGGTTTCTCTCTGATTCATGAAAATGATGGTGAGGACGCTTTCACTAAGTGGATTTTAAGTAGATAGCAATTGTGATATTTGCATTCTCAAAGTCGTTAGTGGAGTGTGTGTGGTTAATCGGCACACTAACATGGACTTGTGAGAAATGGAAAAGGTCTAAAAAATTGAGACTATGATTACGACATCCCTTTTCATAGTTCTAAAAAATTGTTTAGACAGACATGTGAGTTATCTAAAGAAAGGTGTATGATTTTGATAAAGTTTTATCAAAGCATCTCGTATCAGAAATCTGAACTTTGGAAAGAAAGTCAATAACGTATTGATTTCTAGAAGTACAGTTGATTTCTGAGTACATGTCAAAGCTAGTGGGAGCATAATTGTTATGCTAGTAATTATTATGCTAGTGGGAGCATAATCAATTATGATAAGTGTTGCAAGTTAGCAATGTTAATTATAGAAAACAAAACTTTCAATTGGGAAAAGTTGTTTTGCTATAATTAAGGGAGAGGAAATTATACTTCATTTCAATTCTAAAAGCTTAGATTGAGATTTTAATCATCTTTAGTCAAGGATATATATATATATATATATATATATATATATATATATATATATAAATTTTATGTTGGAATGGTTCAACATAAAGAAATTCTACATATATTGCGTTCTCAAAATTCGATTATGATTACGACATCCCTCTTCATAGTCGAATTATGAAAACATGGCAAAAACAAAAATATTGTAGCAAAAGACTGGTCTAGGATCATGTCTTTATGTAAGACATCATGAATCGTGTCCCATATGCTTCAGATATAGGATCGATTACATGTGCTATAATATTTATCCTTTCTAAATTTTCCAAATGCCTGGGGCATTAAGAGGGGAAAGGGCCTAGAATTGGATATGACTAAAATGATTAAGCAATTGTTGAGGACAATCTGAGGTTTTACCAAAGATTGGTTGCTCATGGACAGTTGGAAGTATGGTGTAAATTTTTAGAAAGGACCATATTGACATATTCTGAAAAAGATGCAACTCTTGTTCAGAAGTGATAATCAAAATAGGAATATGGAAATGTCTCCATAGGTGGAAGTTATTCAATCTTTGTAAGATTAGAAAAACTTAATGCAAGAAGGATGTTCAAAGGAATGTACTTTGAATTTGAGACTTCGTATCCATGGAAATGATTTCCATTGGAGTACTTTGTAATGTCTGTTGCCAAGTCTTTGTGACTTGGTGCATAGTTAATTACAAGAGGATCAATGCATATGAGTTTAGAATCTGACAGAGTTCGGTAAATGGCAGGAGTTTGGAATTCTTACATTTGCGATAAGGATTTGGGATTGTGAAATGAGAATCATTGGAATTAAGTTCAATTGATCTATTCCACAAAGTAAGGATCATAGACAAACATAGTGTGCATACTTGGTGTATGGCATAACTATTGTTTGGATAAACATAGTGTGCATGCTTGGAGCATGGCATGACTATTGTTTTAATTCAAGTATTAAGTTGATTATTTAAAACATTATGCAATAAATAATGTGTAATCAATATGATGATAAATAAAAGGTATTTTATTTATATTCATAAGTTCTGAGACCATATTGGATTCGATTATTCTTGTGTTTCACTTTGCATGTTTTGACTTCCCGAATAACTAGGTTATTCAAACTATCCACAGTCGATCATACTTTGGAAGTAGGTATTGAGGCAAGACTGTCATGAAGGGTCTGTAGTTTGTCTGGGACAAAGTGGTTGCAGTGTTCATGAGTGCTCTTGGAATGAGATTCGAGTATTGGATTCTACCCACGCTCATTTGAATTACTTCATGGATTTTATCACGAGTGACTCATGAGACGATAAAATCTTATATTCTTCAAACGGAGACGTGTTAGTTGTAGTTGCGCGTCAGTTGCACATTGACATATGTAAACGCAACTAGTAACTTGGTTGCTATAAAACTTATCGTTGTGTGTAATTTGATGAGTAAGTACAAGCGAACACTTGGGTCAAAGTTTATCCATTCCTTTTACCCTTGGAAGGATAAAAGCGATATATGTGGGCCCCTCGATGATTTAGTGATGACACCCCTAAGTGCTTGGTCAAGCCTGTACTGATTTGATTTGTTCAATTAGTCAGTCGTCATAAATCGGAAATCGGGAAACAACAAATGGACATAGAGAATGATTATAATCCATGTCTCAGTCCATATGATATCTAGAATGGAGGAATATATGATCCCTTATCTAATGGACACGTCATTTGACTAGGTCAGAGTTTGGCAACGACTTTATGAGCTACGATTGCTAGTCGGGATCTTGGAGTCATACGCAATAATATTTTTAGACTTATCCAAGTGGGAGACTGTTGGATTAGATGTCTAAGACCATAACTATTATTGGTATGTATTCGACCCGAGAGTAGAATGGTCCATTTGGGTTGCATGGCATCGGAACAATTGGATAGACAAAATGAGAAAAAGGATACTTATGATTTATATTAATATATTATAAGTTCTAATATATTAATATGAAATCATATTATTTAATTAGTATTGATCAAGAATTAATTTAGAATTAATTTAGTGATAAAAAAACTAATTAAATATGGACTCTTATTTATATATAGGATGGGCCAAGTTCATTTAGGTTGGGCTAAGCTTTCATGGATAGTCCATGGAGTTTTTAACCCATTGATCCTATGGAAATGAAAGGTCATGGGTATTAGGGTTTACATGAATGTAACCCTAATCCTCCACACTATATAAAGAGGTCTCTAGTTCATGAAATTGGTACTAGTGTATAGTACACAAGAGGGCAAAATCGATTTCATAAGAGTGAACCTAAGTAACCTTCTTCTCAAGTTATTCCCACGGTTTTTGGTGTTGTGTGAACCATTTGAGGTGCAACACTTGGGGCACTAAGCTCTTAAAGGTTGAAGACTTCAAGCTCCATCAAAAGGTATGTCATTCTACTAGACTCTTGTATTGTATATACTTCATATTATGCTAGTTAGGATGAAACCTTGGAATATTGAATATTTGCATGTATAATAGAGAAAACATAGATCCAAGGTTTATAGGGTTGCATGTACACCATAGGAGTGTTAGAATGCACAAAACCCATCAACTTTATCATTTAAGTCGTCCATGACGTTTAGATCTGAGATTTGGATGTTTGGTCTTAAGGCATTAAGGTCTTATTAAGAAAGTTGGAAGGCACCAAGATTACGCAATGTGTAATCTTATCTACACAACGCGTAACTTGGTTTGGCCTCGTTTTCCATCAGAAGACTCTACGCGGTGCGTAGAGGATGGGTACGCATGGCATAACCCCCAAAGGCCAACTTTTGGTCTTTTTGGATGTTAGGTCTTGAGGGGTGGGTCCTAACCATGGAAGGTTAAAATGTTCTTTTACCCAAGTAGGTCAATCAAAACCAAGACTTATGTTTGGGGTTGTTACCTAATTGTAGGGTTTATGATGTGTTATTCAGTGTGGGGAGTTTTAGTTTAGGCAGCTCGTATATGAGATTCATATGTCTGACATCAGATTGAGGTGAGTCTTCTCACTATACTCATCGGTTGAAGGCACCAATGTCGATACATTGGATTGTGCTAGTTGTGTTTGTGACTCTTGCATGTTTATGCTGGGTTGGGCCCATTTGTATGCTAGATTGGACCCATTATTAGACATGTCGGGTTGGACCCATTATCATGAAGTTTGGGTTAGGCCCATAATTATGTTGGACTGGGCCCATTTATATATGTTATGTGTTGGACTAAAACCATTTATATGGTATGTGGTATTTTGGGGAAACTCACTAAGTTTTGTGCTTATGGTTTTGTGGTTTAATATTTTCAGGTACTTCCAGTTCGAAAGGGAAGGGTCCAACATGATTGCATTGCCCTACTGGAGATTCACGTTTATGATTTGTTGATACTCTGATATTATTTTGAAACATTGTTGACAATGATGATCTTTTATGAAAAATACATTGGATGTTTTATTATTTTTAAATGAAAATTTTTCTATCAGTTTTGGGATGTCACATTGATCACCATAACAATTACAAATTTATTCATTGTATATTGTTTCGAGTAATCAACTGATCACTTGAATTAAATAACATCAGTCATGTCATGTTGTGAACATGCATAATATGCCTCTCTATGGTTCTTTCTTTGTGAACAGATCGACTGGATAGTACTCCAACTATGCTCATTTCACTGTTCTAAATTCTTGTCGCTATCTAAGATGTAGTGGAATTTCATCTTTACATGCATTGACCTTTTATGATATCGAGGTTTTAAATTCAAGGAGACTGAGCCTACGATTTTACAGAATGCTCCAATGAAACTTATTACTTGAAACAATTCCATGGTTATGAAGTTTCAAATTCAAGGTACACTCCTTGAACACTTCTCTTGAATTAAAGTTTCCAACTTACATGTAAACTTTATAACCATCTCCCATTATGGAAACAATTCCATATTCCCATATGACCATCAATTCTGACCAATAATCATCTCAATCCAAAACGTCTCACTATGGTCCATCCTAAATAATATCATAGTTCCAACTGCCCACAACCAAGCAATCTTTGGTAAAACCTTAGAATGTTCTAGTTGTTTAACAACTTTAGTCACATAAAACTCTAATCCTTTTCTCACAATGCTAAAGGCATTTCAAAAATTAAAATAAGTGAATACTATAGTACACATGATCGATCCTACATCCAAAGCATATGAAACTCGACTAATTATTACATATACAAGGATTTAATATCTGTTCAATATCCTGCTATAATATTTCTATATAGAATCTCCTATGTTGAAACCTTTCAACATGATATTCATATATGTCTTTGACTAAGTTCTATTAAACTATACGATCTAAACCTTTAGATTCGAAAAGAAGTATGAGTACCCTCTCCCCCAGGTTCATCATAGAGAATTCCATAGAGACAATGCTCCCTATGAAAATATTGTCATCACGCAATACCATCAAAACAATTATGCTCCCGTTAGCTTTGACATGTACCCAAAAATAATTTTTACCTCTCGAAATCAATACCCTTTGACTTTTTTTTATAGAAGTGAAAATTCTTGTTATGTGATGCTTCGTGAAGTCTCTAATTAGACTTCTTAAAGTTATACACCTTAGTTGGATAGTGTGTGTGCGTGTATGTGTCTATGTTTAAACCATTCAAGACTTGATAGATATATCTCTTGAAAGTTTAAACAATTCCTTGTCATTCCTCATAATTTGAAATATAAAGATGGATTTCGTGATCATATTGTGAATAAGAGAATGCAATTAACGCAACCAATATCCATATAGATCTTTATCAGATCTTTAAAATCTATCAGCAAAGGTATTTCCTCATAGTCATTTTCATGAATTAGATCGAAACCTTTTGCCACCTAGATTTGAAGATGCATACGTTCAAATCCATGTGAACCTTTCATTTTCAACCTACATTCATAAGCTTAGGACAAACTAAACTCAGACTTAGTTTCCTTCATGGACTGAACTTTGTTATCCTTACTTTCTTCCTCCTTGGCAGCTCAAGGCCTACTAGTGTTTTCGTATCCTTGGCAGCTCACCCATATTGATCAGTGTACTTTCACTGACCAACGCGCTTTACTTTTGCAATTAAATGAAAACATAAAATAAAAAGCATTTCCAACTTAACTGAAGGTGCACAGAAATAAGAATGTGTCAACTTAAACACAACATGTTTTTCAACCTCAGGTTGCGCGCTAGTGATAACTAAAAGGATCATTGTCGGTTGACTATTGCGATTCTCAAGATCAATACGAATCCCACTGACTTCTTGACATATGGGTTTTATCTCAAGGATCATTCGTTGTTGAGATAAACAAATATTCAAAAGTTCGTGAGGATTCCCGACAAGAAAAGACTTCAAATAATTGGACTTAGTTTATCTTTTTTTTCTTGATCAACAAAAACATCAAAACTCTGATCCTAAATGTTCCCGAGTAAGGAGAACATTATTACTCTAGATATTACGAGGTGTTATTAACCTTCTTAGTTTGAAATGAGTTTGAAGATACAATTTATAGTTATTAGAGCATAACTCTTAAACTTGATTGGAACAAAGTATGACTCATCTATGAACGAACCATTTCCATCAATGTTCGATTTGTCTTCTTAGTCATACAATTACACTAAGATGTTCTTTGAGGATCAATTGTGATACAATTTCACAATTACTAAGATGATCATAAAACATGATACTAAAGTATTTTCCGTTCAGATTGGAGAATCTTTTATCTTTCTGCCTAATAGATTCTTCTGTGTCGTTCTGCTACTCTTTTTACATTTTAATTTTCTAATTACTTAAACCAATTAATGATTTCAATATTTATCTTTTAATTAATCAAATAATTAAAATCACAAGGATAATTCAAAAATTCAAGATTTTAGGAGATCAGATTACCAAGTTAAATATTCAGATTTTATACAATTAAAATAATATTAACTAAGGTAATTATCCTAATTAATTTGAATTAATAAAAAAAATCGTTGAATAGAGGCTCCTCACAACGTGGCAGAAGAATTCCCACGTCGTGATAGAAAAGAAAAACGTGGATCAGACGATCGCCACGACGTGGCAGAAAGATGCCCACGTCCTGGCTCTGGAAAAATGTTGATTTTGTTTTCTACGATTTGTTCAAGTTCAACTAATATACATTCACTTGTTAGATAATCGAATGCTCTGATACCACTGATGGGTTTTTACAAGCAATAATGTGGGAAAATCCTTATACTCTTTAAGGTACATGCAACCTACTTTGATCTATGTCATAACACTATTGAAGCAACATACTATTGAACAACATAACTTCTAAACCCTAATGGAAATAAAAATTCACAAAAGAATTACATACCTCTGATTTGTTATTGTAAGCAAACCTTTGATTCCAACAAGATTAATCCACAAGTCTCTTTGAAAACAAGCTTCGCTTGTGTGCGGGCCTCTAATGGTTCACACCTACAACACAAGAACCTTAGAAAGATTAGGAGAGAGGAGAGAGAGGACTAATTTTCGTATCTAGTATGGAGGAATAGAGTAGCCGGAAATTCTATGGTATAAGGCTCTATTTATAGTTGACTAGGAGACATCTAGAAACCCTAATTTGAACATAAAATAATATTATCTCAAATAAGGCAATTATTTAGTTCCTTGATTATATAAATGGAGGCTTCCAGAATCCCTTTTAGGGTTTCTAAAACTGTCCCTAGGAGAAAAATACCCTTTTACGACGTGCAAAACACGACGCTCATTGATTTATGTTACACAAAAGAGAGTGACATTAAAAAAGTGTCATCTCTTCAAAAATTTTAAGGATATAGGTCGCGCATTATTGCGTGCCCTTAAATTAGTGTCTAATGTAAAAAACTTAAAAACACGGAGGGCACTTTATGTAAAATGTGCGTCATCTCAATAAATGTCGCCTTATAATTTTAAGGAAAGGCGCGCGTCTCTTGTTACAATAATCGAGGTTACTATTAAAATATCCTAACACTCAGTGTTCATCAGTCACTTCACTCTCTACAATCGATCGACTCTGAGACCTCGAACCGCCTCCCCTTGCAGACAACGTCTCCTCCGACGACGTTAGGTTACTTCTCCTTCGGCTGATTTCGCCTCGCCGACGACCTTGGGCTTAACTGACATCATTGGAGACTGCTCAAAATTACGTGCCCTAGGTCCGATTAAGGTGTTCCTGTTGAAACGATTTAGGAAAAGTGAACTTCCCGGTTGGCCAGAGAACCAAGTAACAGAAGAGAAAGAGCAGAAGAAAGTCGACACAAGGGGAAGAAGCGCCTAGTAGCCATGAATTTGATGCTAAATTGAACACATTCAAGGGTTTCTCCCCTACTGAAGCTTCTCAAGTTGAACACAAGGTAAATCTCAAGCTTCTCAAGTTGTATGTAATGTTTTTATCCCCTTCTTTCATCTTGCGAACATTTGGTCTGCTTTTTATCCCAAACTTTCACCTTGTCCTCAAGGTGAAGAAAGGAGTGGCTAACCGTGTAAGTATAATGTCAGTGGCTCGAGAAAAGAGACGAAAAATCCCTCAAACTTCTCTTTATCAAACTCCCCTGTGAGATGTTTCTCTTCAGGTTCTTAAAACTTTGGCTCTTCTTTGGTGCTTAAAACAAGAGTCTTCCCCTCAAGTTCTTTCAACTGTCCAACATCATCTCTAAGCAATCCAACGAGGTTAGTCTTGTTTACTTGGCCAGATTTATCCGTTTCATTCATGTCAAGCTCTACATTCATAGCCTCAAGTTGCTCATTTATTTCAACTGATTTCACCTTCCGTTTGTTGACCTTCTTTTCTCTACTTCCAGTTTCATCAACAACCTTCTCAATCCTTAAGGCTCCATCCCAAGTAATAACATAGGGTTTCTCTTCTATGGTGTCACCCAAATCCTTCACTTCATCCATCAACAAATTAATTCTTACAAGCTCACTTGTTTCCCTCTTCATCACTTGGGAATATTTCTTAGCAGTCAACCTTGTGGATCTGCCTGTGTTGTAAGCTCTATGTACACTAGTAGTCATCCTTGTTGCAGTGTCTTGGTGAGTTGATTTAGTCACCAAAGTCACAAAATCTTCACCCTCAATTTTGAGACTCAACCTTCCTCTAAATCCATTTAAAACAAGAGCCTGAGATACTGTCAAATTATACTTAGTTTTGTTGCATTTGGTTGACAACCTTCCCCTCAAGTTCTTTCTATGATTTATATATTCAATACTGATTTTATGCTTCAGATGGTGCATTTGGTTGAAAATTCAGACAGAATTCAACTCTGTCAAATTCCTTCAAATTTCAAATTTGATGGACTTCAACCATTCATGAGGGCAGGTGGTTTCAATTTCATTACTCTTTTTTTATTAAATGACCAAAATACCCTCAATCACGGTTGAAATTTGGACATAATCTTTCCATAAAAAAAACACCAGAAAGCTTGTGATTCATCTTTCATGATGAATTACAAACATTAGCAAAATATTGGAGAGAGATCACTCAAACCCTGTGAGAAAGAAAAAAAATTATTTCTTACAAACATTAGCAAAATATTGTGTATAATAAAAAAAACCACAAATAATTAACAATCAAATTTAGTTTTGCTGCAAGGGTCGTCTCTGGCACCGACGACATTAATAAAAAGGCTTTAAAGTAAAATGACTCTTTTTCCCTAATATTCATCTTCTCAATCTCCTACATCTTAAATCATAAAGACCTAACTAAATTCAATCAACACCCAAAAATTAAAACTAAATCAAGATAAAAAAAAACTAACCTAACAACCTTTAGTTTTCTGTTTTTTTCTTCAGTTTGTTGGTACCCTGGATCTTAATTTTGTTGGTACCCTGGATCTTAATTCACCAGTAATTGTCTACTCTCACCTGTTTTGGCATCTCGAGTCTTTTTAACTTTAATCTGATCAGTGCTCCTAGCTTCACAACTTATTTCCTGAACATACCCCTCTACATGTCTAGTAACATCAATGTATGCATCAGTTATCACAGTACCATGATTTTTTACTCCTATATTAGACTGAATATGATTCCATTTGGCTGTTTCTCTTGAATATATATGCATCAGTTATCACAGTACCATGCTTCAAATCCTTCACACCAATGTTCATCACATTGAACCCAACATTGTATTCAGATAAAACTTCGGTGACAGGTTCATGGTACGCAAGGAAACATGTACTCCCCACTAACACCTCATGTAGTTATTATATTATGTGCTTAGATGTGTTATTAATCATTCAATAAGCTGCATATTCAAGTATCATTCTCTTAAACGTGTTAGTACTTTATGTGCTAAAGTGATGATAGCATGTTTGAATTAGTTTAAAGTATAATATCCAAGCTTGCATTATGTGAACCTTCCTTCACACATAACTTGCTAAATGCTAATGTTTGTTAATTTTTTTCATAATTGTGCATTGCAATATGCATATAGTTACAATGAGTTACAATTGTTCTGTTACTTGCTGCAACTTCAAAGGGTGATAAAGCAACAATTGTTCTGTTACTTGTTGCAGCCTCAAAGGATGATGCTATCAGAAATCTATTCAGTGCGAAAACCATTCACGAGTACAGCGCCCAGAGCCTGCTGACCTTTCTGGTATCCCTCACCTCCACTTTTACTTGACATCTATTTCGTGAAAACAAAATAATATTTAATAAATAGCAATTAGGAATAGGATATAGATTGGTATAAAGAAGCCTTCTTAAATGAAACTTGATGCTTGGATATTTGACATATTGTAGGTAATTTTGTGCATATTGAAATAAGAATTGATTAATTATTGCAGTTAGAGTTTTTGGTATTGTGAAAGACAGTTTCTATTTGTTTTGTAGTAGTAACATTTAAAAAAGAAGTTTGAATGAAAAGTAGGAAATTTTAAGTAGAAGAGAAAAAGTAAGCAAACAACCAAATTACAAATGTAAGATTGATGATATACAAACAAATACAATGGTAAGTAAATTAAAAGATTAGAGTGACATCATTGTTAGTTAAATCTGTTATTGTTTTGCATGTGTGTCATATAAACATGCGGGTCTTGGGTGCACATGTGTTATAAGAGAGAAACATTTTTTACTTTCTTGTCCTTTTAAATAGATATCTATCAAATGAATGGATGGAAATAGATAAGGGCAATTCAGTAAATAGATATGAAAAATATTATACTTGTGCGAATGGTGATATTCTTGGACTTACACCACCTTCACGCTCCATGTGTGCTATAGTGTATGCAATTCTCAGCTCTCTACATTAAAAAAGAACTCATCACAAGCAGAAGAAAACTATCATTTTGCAAGAAAAATAAAAAATAACACTACGCTCTTATACTATCTGACATAACAAAATAATAATATGAAATGCCCAAAATACCCCTAATTCTCCTTGCATTAGTAAGATGATCTTTATTTGTCAAGAAAGGCCCGTGGGCAGTTTGAACATATGGAGACTTTCTTGAAAGAGCAACCTGTCCCATAAGGCAAAAAAAAATCAACATCAGAATTTTTATAACCAACTGCTGCACTCCAGAGCTTTCAGCTCCACCTCCCCTCATTAATTTTTTCTGTGTATTAACCATGTTAGCCTGGCATAATTCAACTAGTTCTGAGAGAACTTTCTGATGAGATTCTTTAAGTTTGTTTTCATGTGCTATGGCTGAAAGCTTCTGTTAATGAAAATCTCAAAATCCTAACTGAGAAAGAATATCAAGATCAATAACTTCATGAATCTCTTGTTTTTGGCTTTGAGGTGACATCTCACAAAGCTCATCTCTCACTTCCTTCATTAACATAACAACATGAACTTGATATCAAGTTTCTTCAAGGACCGAAATATGCAACACTATAACCAGTACCAAAATATGCAACCACGATTCATTCCATAAATGTTTATTTGTGCAACAATGTCTCACTCTTTTTACCAACTTATGCAACAATGAACAATGTTTCACTTTTTTACCAATTTAAGTAACATTGTTACACTTTGTTATAAATTTATGCCACAATGCTTCAGTTTTTTAACCAATTCAATTTATGCAATCGACACATATTATTATTGAACAACACTTGGGTTTTCACTTTTCAGTCCATTTCCATAAAAGCAATATAAATAAATATATCAGCAACTGACTGACCTGTGTCAAGGTGTTTGCATCAGCAATGACAAATGAAAGAACCCCTTTCTATACTTTCATATTTCTGAAAGACCCAAACTTTCATACTTGACAATATAGTTACTCCAAAACATGCTACATGCATATTCATAAAATAATATTTTTACATCGATAAAGTCATTACAAAAGATTGGATACAAACCGACTATGTTTTAAGATTTTACATGACTACCCAGGATATTGTAAATCTATACAAACCTAAACCAAAATACAAAAAATAATATTACAACTATTCTAAGTCTTCCAACTATACTGGGTGCTTATTGCCTGCATTATGTTAAAACATTGGGAGGGGTAAGCGATAACGCTTAGTGAGTTCAATAATAGATACAATATAACGTTATGCCATATATATATATATATATATATATATATATATATATATATATATATATACCAATATGGCAGAAGCAAATAGGAGCAAGGAACAACAAAGGCATAATATGATAAGCTTTCCCTAACAAATCATTGATTTGATTCAAAGATATACAATCATTGAGACATAACAATTTCCATACTTGATATACATCAATAACGCTTTGGCCCAAATGGTACAGAAGACATACAACTTCGGATTAACATTTTGGTAGATTTCAGGTTTTCACGCCCTGTCTAACCATCTGCCAATGCCATAGAATAGAGTCATTCACTTACTGGGGGACATGCTCTACATGGCCAGAGGCTACATACCAGTACCACTATGAATCTGAGTTCTTAAACTGATCACATGGTCAAAGGTATAGCTTTGCTATCATAAATAGCAGAAATAAAAATAACACGGGAAAATACTCAGGAATATCATTCTACCGAAGCCAAAGTGATGCTTATGTCATACACTTCATGGTCAACGGTTCATACCAATACCCAAGTGATGCCTATGTCATACACTTCAAGTCAGAGGTACAGCCTTGCTATAAAAATAGCGGAAACAACAACTCGAGATGATAACATGGAAAAGCACATAGCACATATAACACATAACATACAATTGTTCCTATCTATTAAACTCACCTTGAATTAACCGGGGGTCAAAATAATAATTTGGGCAGCACTTCGGCTCTAAATATTACTTTCTTCGTTGAAAACCGGGAGTTTTCTTGGAAACCGGGCTCTGCGAAGGTAGTGCTTCGAAACCGAAAAGATAAATTTTTCGGGCTTCTCGGGAATCTCGGGGCGTGTTTCGGATGCTAAAAATGATATTGGGGCTTCGGGGGAAGTCGAAATGGCTTAAAATAAAGTTTAGGGGTGAAAAGGGGGCAAAAATAAATTCTTACCCGGGAAGTCTCGCACCTCCCTTATATAGGGTGCGAGACCGAGCTTCGGATCCGAGAAGGGGTGAGTCAGCGAGGCAGGTGGCATCAGCAGCGAAGGCCAGGTGGAGACCGCAAAGCGAAGCAGCTGGCTCGGACACGCGGCAGCTTCTGCGAGGGACACGTGCGAGGCATCGGACGGCTGGGGTCCTCTAAGTGGACCGGACTTCGGTCCAATCAGGAGGCGCCTATGATGACTTCGGACCAATCAGAGGGCGACACGTGTACCGCGGTCCAATCAGAAGCGAGCACCTGTCTGACACGTGGAAGTCACGCATGCGAGGGTGACGTGTCCAAAGGTGACTCTTCCGAAATTTCTCGAAAATTGTGCCCAATCTTGTAAAATCCATAACTTTCTCATACGAGCTCCGTTTTTGACGTTCTTTATATGCAAGTGTAGAGAAAATTATGCTCTACAGCTTTCGTTTAGACTTCGTCGGAAAATTTTGACTTTATTTTTATATTATTATTTTTAACAGACCGGGACTGATAAATCCGTTAAAAATTCATAACTTCTTCATCCGACGTCCGTTTTCGTCAGACTTTTTACCGTTGTACTGCTAATGACGAGACCTTCGATTCTAGTTTAGGTTGTGTCGGCTAAAAATCACTCGATCTAAAATTCGAGTTTTTAGCTGTCTACTGCTAAGCTGAAACTTGTAAAAATCATAACTTCCTCATACGAAGTCAGATTTTGGCGTTCTTTTTATCAAAATTCTCGGTTTAACGAATAGTACGACTTTCATTTAGATCACTAAGGCTAAAAAGTAGTTTATCAAAAACTCACTTTTTACGTCATTCGGCACCGTGCTGGTTTTATCGCGGATCTTCGATTGGTCATAACTTCTTCGTTATAACTCGGATTTTGATGAGGTTTTCACCTACATGTTTCTAACGAGATTATCTACAACTTTCAATAATCAAATTTTACTTATTTCAAATTTTATATTTTCACTAAATTTCACTATTTGGCTTTTAATTGGAATCTCATAAGACTTCCAATAATTTATAAGTGAGTCTAAACATAGTTTTACTTCATTTCTCGTAAAAACTATCTGTTAGAACTCAACACTCAATTTCACATAATATTTCATAATATTTTTAACTTTTTGGATTACATAACACGATTTCAAAACGTGTATGTTACAAATACCTCCTCCTTTTGAGGAATTTGTCCCCGAAATCACAACGATTTAGACAAATGAGGATATTTCGCTCTTATCTCATTCTTATTTTCTCTAAGTATAATTAGAATCTTATTAGTGGTGTCTTGAATCATTTCAGGACCACCAAGGATTTTCTGTCCAACATTATGCCAACATAATGGTGTTCACAGTTGCTACCGAACCCTAAGACACATGCACGAAGCATATCTTCTATTGTTTGGATTGTTCTCTCCATCTATCCATCTGTCTGGGGATGATAAGCTGTGCTGGGAGCAACACGAGATCCCAATTCACTTTTCATACTCGCCCAAAAGTGAAAAGTGAAGCGAGTATCACGATCGGAAATAATCTTTAGTGGCACACCATGTCTCGCCACAATTTCGTCTAAGTAAACTTGTGCGTATATCTCCATTAGAACCGTTGTACGTATGGCGAGAAAATATGCACTCTTAATCAGTCGGTCGATAATTATCCAAAGGCTATCATTCACAGTTTTCTTTTCCTCTTTCAAGGTATTAACTGTATAAGCCGGATAAGTAGAATATCCCTTCAATGTAAATTTACGAGTTTTTAAGAAAAAAAAATTATTATTTTTACCGTAGACATAAATAGAATCTTCCCTTTCGATAGGGATGCATATCATCTCTTCGTAGCACAAGAGTTCTGCGTAGTTCTTTGAAAATTGATTCATGTCGAGAATAATATCAAAGTTGGGAAAGAAGATAGGAATTAGGTTAGCAGGAAGATTATAACTTTCAATTCCAATAATACTATCTCTATAGACTTTATCAGCAAGTAATGATATATTTCCTATGTTATCTATATGAAATGATTGGACAATTGCGTAACAAGAAATTTGAAAAGAATGTGCGGATTTATAAGGCGCGAAAGAATCTGAGGCATCACAATCAAATAAGATGTGAGCAGATTTAAAGTTTACGAGAAATTACTAGTCACAACATTCGAATCCTAACTTACTTCCTCTGTGGTAATCTAAAATGTATGATATTTAACTTTTGGTTTGCCAAACAATTGTCAAACTCTTCAAACTTCTTAATCACTAGCGGTGCTCAAACCTGCACCCGCTCATCATTCTCTATTGGGCTTTCGATCCTAATCTTTGAGTTAAAACTCAATTCTCATTTCAGACTCCTGCTCCTTCTTGGTTTATAGACTAAACCCAAGATAAGGTCTTTACTTTTGCTATAACAACAACTCGAATGGTCTTATTCTAATGACCTATGATTTTATAACGCACAAGACACATAACGAACCAAACTCTTGTATTAGAATCAGATCGAATGAATCAAGCTGATGGAATAAAGAAAATGAAAAAAAAAGAGTTTGATCAACACGTGGATGCTTTGGAACAGAAAGAATAGCACCACGTATCTCTAATTCGTGCTTTCGGACATACACATCTTTTAGCTTTTGGCACCTCCTCCTTTTGAGTTGGAGTACTCTTTGATTGTTGAACGGAAAACTTGACTCCCCACCATTTGACTAGTAAGAGTAGGGCGGAAACATTTCTTGTGGCCAGTAACACCACATAGCAAGTCACATCTCTGGCTAATGATTGCTCAATTCTTTAATGAAGATTGTTATATTTCTATCGACTACCTCGACCATTTGCTTCTTCAGTATTCCTACTGAAGTTTTGTCACTATATAAGACATGGTTCTCTGAACCAATCAACTCCTTTCGCGGATTTATACTAATCGGACTCGATTCTTTATGACATTAAGATTTGAACGATAATTATCTTCTTAGTCATTACCGAAACGAAGGTAACGACACACATGAATAAAACGGAATCATATACTAGCTTCTTGGTAACCTTGTGACTTTTCCTGATCCAAGTGTGAGTCCTGTGCTTCCAGTAGTATAGGCCTCTACTACTATTCACACCTACTCATACTCGTCCCAAGTATTGTCTCGCAGTTCTTAAGTCACCATTCAAAATTTTCACAAAGCAAAATTTTCACACCTGAGTGTGTTCGAACAAATACATACAACAATTTCTCCTAGACTCAACTAGGGTTTTCGCGTTTCTATCAAACATATATTGGATTACTTATACTCGCCTTCTAAAATTCTTCTCATGCATATGCTCGATTTAATATATCCTAATACTTTTCCATAGGTCGATAGAATTTTACTTCCATTTCTTCATATAAATTCTTTCTCGGGTAGTGTCTACTCTGTAAGACATACTACACCCAAAATTTCCTTTAGCAGTGTAAAGACAAATAGTTTCCAACTACTTACATCATCTTCTAACTCATGCAAACCATCATGCATATTTGTTGGTTTCATTATCCTTTCATGACATCGTCATTCCTGTATCTGAGTAAGTCTTCTTCTCATGGTTGTATCTTTTAAGTCTACTTCATAGGAGTCTATCCTAAGAAGTTTGCATTATAGCTGCATCTCAGCAAGCTCTACTAGCTTCAACTTGGTTCTCTGTCATTCTTAACTACAACATTTCTTCTCATACAATAATATGAGTGTATAACTTCTTCAACTAAGTACTCTACCTTACTCTAACAAGTAAGCCACTCAGCCTTTTCACAACCGAATAACCTAGTTCACTATCCCAATCTTGTATGTTAAAGTCGGCTTAACACACAATGGAACTTCCATAGATGTGATAGAAGTCAATCATCACTCAGTATTTATCAAATACTAAGTCTGAGCATCTTGTATAGGGTTACTACTTGAACTACATACTACATCACCAAGCCTTGGCCTAATAAGTCTAAAAACTTCATTAGCCTTTCCTTTGATCTTCATTTAATTCTTCTAAATCCTGGACTACATTAATTTCAATACTGTTGAAGTATTTATCACCATCCTCGGTTCTTCCGACTCTATAAACTATCACTGCTTTAATCTGGACAGCGGTTGAACAACTTCATCGGTTATGCCAAAACATTTATCTCATCCAAATGTATTTCAAACGCACATCTTTCTTCCAAAGATGTTATTATATTATCTTACATATTTTAAATGCATAATACCACTTTATAGGTATTAATACACTATTTACGATTACACTTCATATTTATTATTTCACGATATCCTTCGATCGTTTATCAACAAACTTATCAATATCAATTATCATAAGTATCTTTATTACTTCAAAAAATTTCATGTAAATTCTATTACGAAAATTCTTAGAATTCTGAACATAAAATTTTCTAAACCAAGGTCGACAACAGACCTTAAACTTTCTCAAATAATAGCAATATAGGTATGAAACCTAAAGCATGCTATATTTACTTATCATTTAGCATTTAATAGAATATAACACATATCTCCTCTTAATATTCTAGTGCTTACCCCATTAGGTATTCAACCTAAAATATACCAGATACATGTTGTATCATCTTCACTTAATAATTCATGTTTAAATCTAGAAATTCTCAAAATTCCTAGTTCATATATACTAATTCTCTAAAATTTTTGAAGTAACTTAATGTCTTAGAATACTAGGGTTTATCACTACCCAATACCCCACTTAAGTGTTTCCTATGGTTTGCATCCAAATATTTACAATGATTCCAGTTCATATATTGAACCTCCAATAGTTTAAGTCTAAATACCAATCCATGGGATTTAGTTCACTTAAACCACTGCTCTGATACCATGATTGAAAGAACCCCTTTCTATACTTTCATATTTCTGAAAGACCCAAACTTTCATACGTGACAATATAGTTACTCCAAAACATGCTACATGCATATTCATAAAATAATATTTTTACATCGATAAAGTCATTACAAAAGATTGGATACAAACCGACTATGTTTTAAGATTTTACATGACTACCCAGGATATTGTAAATCTATACAAACCTAAACCAAAATACAAAAAATAATATTACAACTATTCTAAGTCTTCCAACTATACTGGGTGCTTATTGCCTGCATTATGTTAAAACATTGGGAGGGGTAAGCGATAACGCTTAGTGAGTTCAATAATAGATACAATATAACGTTATGCCATATATATATATATATATATATATATATATATATATATATATATATATATATATATATATATATATATATATATATACCAATATGGCAGAAGCAAATAGGAGCAAGGAACAACAAAGGCATAATATGATAAGCTTTCCCTAACAATCATTGATTTGATTCAAAGATATACAATCATTGAGACATAACAATTTCCATACTTGATATACATCAATAACGCTTTGGCCCAAATGGCACAGAAGACATACAACTTTGGATTAACATTTTGGTAGATTTCAGGTTTTCACGCCCTGTCTAACCATCTGCCAATGCCATAGAATAGAGTCATTCACTTACTGCGGGACATGCTCTACATGGCCAGAGGCTACATACCAGTACCACTATGAATCTGAGTTCTTAAACTGATCACATGGTCAAAGGTATAGCTTTGCTATCATAAATAGCAGAAATAAAAATAACACGGGAAAATACTCAGGAATATCATTCTACCGAAGCCAAAGTGATGCTTATGTCATACACTTCATGGTCAACGGTTCATACCAATACCCAAGTGATGCCTATGTCATACACTTCAAGTCAGAGGTACAGCCTTGCTATAAAAATAGCGGAAACAACAACTCGAGATGATAACATGGAAAAGCACATAGCACATATAACACATAACATACAATTGTTCCTATATATTAAACTCACCTTGAATTAACCGGGGGTCAAAATAATAATTTGGGCAACACTTCGGCTCTAAATATTACTTTCTTCGTTGAAAACCGGGAGTTTTCTTGGAAACCGGGCTCTGCGAAGGTAGAGCTTCGAAACCGAAAAGATAAATTTTTCGGGCTTCTCGGGAATCTCGGGGCGTGTTTCGGGTGCTAAAATGATATCGGGGCTTCGGGGGAAGTCGAAATGGCTTAAAATAAAGTTTAGGGGTGAAAAAGGGGCAAAAATAAATTCTTACCCGGGAAGTCTCGCACCTCCCTTATATAGGGTGCGAGACCGAGCTTCGGATCCGAGAAGGGGTGAGTCAGCGAGGCAGGTGGCATCAGCAGTGAAGGCCAGGTGGAGACCGCAGAGCGAAGCAGCTGGCTCGGACACGCGGCAGCTTCTGCGAGGGACACGTGCGAGGCATCGGACGGCTGGGGTCTTCTAAGTGGACCGGACTTCGGTCCAATCAGGAGGCGCCTATGACGACTTCGGACCAATCAGAGGGCGACACGCGCACCGCGGTCCAATCAGCAGCGAGCACCTGTCCGACACGTGGAAGCCTCGCATGCGAGGGTGACGTGTCCAAAGGTGACTCTTCCGAAATTTCTCGAAAATTGTGCCCAATCTTGTAAAATCCATAACTTTCTCATACCGGCTCCGTTTTTGACGTTCTTTATATGCACGTGTAGAGAAAATTATGCTCTACAACTTTCGTTTAGACTTCGTCGGAAAATTTTGACTTTATTTTTATATTATTATTTTTAACAGACCGAGACTGGTAAATCCGTTAAAAATTCATAACTTCTTCATCCGACGTCCGTTTTCGTCAGACTTTTTACCGTTCTACTGCCAATGACGAGACCTTCGATTTTCGTTTAGGTTGTGTTGGCTGAAAATCACTCGATCTAAAATTCAAGTTTTTAGCTGTTTACTGCTAAGCTGAAACTTGTAAAAATCATAACTTCCTCATACGAAGTCAGATTTTGGCGTTCTTTTTATCAAAGTTCTCGGTTTAACGAATACTACGCCTTTCATTTAGATCACTAAGGCTAAAAAGTAGTTTATCAAAAACTCACTTTTTACGTCATTCGGCACCGTGCCGGTTTTATCTCGAATCTTCGATTGGTCATAACTTCTTCGTTATAACTCGGATTTCGATGAGGTTTTCGCCTACATGTTTCTAACGAGATTATCTACAACTTTCAATAATCAAATTTACTTATTTAAAATTTTATATTTTCACTAAATTTCACTATTTGGCTTTTAATTAGAATCTCATAAGACTTCCAATAATTTATGAGTGAGTCTAAACATAGTTTTACTTCATTTCTCGTAAAAACTATCTGTTAGAACTCAGCACTCAATTTCACATAATATTTCATAATATTTTTGACTTTTTGGATTACATAACACGATTTCAAAACGTGTATGTTACAACAAATGGAACATTAACAAAACGAGCTAGAGTCTTTCCAAGTAATGTCTTCCCTATTTCACAAATCATAGAAGCATAATAAACAATTTACAATAGGATTTATAGTGGAAGAGACAAGAAATATTATTAGAAAAAGAAACAAGAAGAAAACATCCTAATGATCATACATTCTTGTAAAGAGGCAATATAAATCTTTATTACTAACTAGAACTATAGCAAAAAATAAAAAATAAAGCTATTTAGCAAATTATTAACATAAAAAATATCACCAATAAATGTAGTTCTAAATAGACTATATGTATACATTACCCAGCAATCAAAACATCTTGGTGGGTCATGGTTGAAAATCATTGCATCACATAGTTGCTCAAGTCAATACAGAAAAAGATAAGAAGACAACTTTAATTACATAACCGATGACATAAAAAAATATATAGAAATAAATAAATAAAAGTTAAATATAAACTGGAAAATAAAGAAATAAAGTGTACTTTTCCTGTTTTATAGAATCCGAGATTCCATCCCAGAAAGCTTTTTCCATTGCTCTTGGTAGCAATTCTCTTCACAAAATCAGTTCTTTTTTCTTTCTTTTAAGTATAGTCTCGAGAAATTTAAAAAATAATGCACCTCCCCTCATCAGAATGTTATATTTCTGTGTGTTGACCATCTGTATTTGACATCTGATTGGCCCCTGAACAATGTTTTTGTCAAGATTGGCCCCTGTACAGTTTTTTTGTCCCTGTACAGTTTTGGTCCTTGTACAGTTTTGTTTTTGCACAGTTTTTGTCCATATACATGCATAATCATTGTTGCTTTAAATGGTAGATAATTATGTAGGTTGGAAACAAATGTTTAATGGATAAATTATGGATGTCCTTTAGTAGATTATCAACTGCATATGATGAAGGCGTGAATGCTTTTCTAGAGTTTGCATAAAGAAATAATCCAAACTTAGATGTTATTCCATGTCCTTGTGTAAATTGCATCAATTTATGTAACCACTCAATTGACAATGTCCGCTATCATTTGTTTGCCCATGGCTTCGATGAAAATTATAAGATTTGGTCTTTCCATGGAGAAAAACAACCCAAGAGTGATTCTAGATGCCCTAACAATTACATTCCTCCTGAAGCTATTTAAATAAAGGATATGCTACATGATGCCTTCAAATATATAGACGAAGAACCTGATTCATTGAAAACACTTCTTGAAGAATGTGATAAGCCACTTTATGTAGGGTCAAAGTATAATGCACTTAGTGGATTATTGAAATTCCAACATTTGAAGGGTCAGTTTGGATGGTCTGATGCTAGTTTTGATGCTTTGTTGTCTGTCCTAAAAGATATCTTACCATCAAACAATACCATCCCTAGCTCGATATATGAGTCCAAGAAGTTGCTAAAAGGAGTAGGTCTACAATATCAGAAGATTCATACATGTGAAAATGATTTTGTTCTATTCTGGAAAGAGCATAAAGATGCTTCTCGATGTCCAACTTGTGGCACTTCTCGTTGGAAGAAGAATACCAAAAACGTACCTTCAAAAGTTTTGTAGTATTTTCCTATCATCCCTAGATTTAGAAGAATGTTTTCAATACCACAAATTGCACATGACTTAACTTGGCATGCACAAGGTCGGGTCAATAATGGGAAGCTTACTCATCCTCGCGATACCCCTTCTTGGAAGCTTGTTGATAACACGTGGAAAGAATTAGGACAAGAAAAACAAAATCTTAGATTAGCCTTGTCTGCTGATGGTATCAATCCTCACAAGTCATTAAGTTCCAAGCATAGTTGTTGGCCGGTTATCCTAATAACATATAATCTACCCCCTTATTTGTGTATGTCAAGAAAATTCATGATGTTGACTCTGTTGATATCCGGGCCAAACCAACCTGGTAACAATATTGATGTCTACTTGGCACCATTGATAGAAGATCTGAAACTCTTGTGGGAAACTGGCGTTGAGACTTTTGATTCTTATAAGAAAGAATACTTCAATCTAAGAGCAATATTACTTTGGACTGTAAGTGACTTTCCCGCATATGGTAATCTTTCAGGGTGTGTTACCAAAGGTTATTATGCTTGTCCAATATGTTCAAAGAATACTTGTTCACAATGGTTGCCAAAGTCCAAAAAAGTATGCTTCCTTGGGCATAGAAGATTCCTACCACTTGAACATCCTTTTCGTAAAAGAAAAAAACATTTCAACAATCAACATGAGCACGATTTTATGCCACAACCATCATCAGGTGAAGATATTTATGACTATCTGGCGGGATTTGAGACTACATGGGGTAAGAAGATAAAGTCAAAGAAGGTAGGATCAAAGAAGATAAAGTTAAAGAGGATAAAGTCAAAGAAGGGAGCGTCAAAGAAGGAAACGCCAAAGAAGGAAAATTCAAAGAAGAAAAAAGAAAGTATCGACGAGAGATCTAAATTTTGGCATAAAAAGTCGATTTTTTTTGAACTTGAATATTGGAAGAAGTTGCTTGTTCGCCATCAGTTAGATCTCATGCACATAGAAAAAAATGTGACCGAGAGTGTTTATGGGACAGCGTTGAATTTGCCTCACAAGACGAAGGATGGATTAAAAGCACGACAAGATCTTGAAGCGTTGGGCATTAAGACTGAATTACGACCTCAAGCAAAAGGGGATCGACATTGGCTTCCGCCTGCCAAGTACACATTGAATTCCGCAGAGAAACATCTATTTTATGATACCCTGTCTAACATAAAAGTTCTGCATCGGTATTGCTCTAATTTCAAGAATCTCGTGTCGGATGATGTTTCAAAGATGAATGGTTTGAAGTCTAATGATTGTCATGTACTAATGCAACAATTTCTCCCTTTTGCAATCAAAGGGGTGTTAGATGTGAAGGTGCGGAGAACAATCCTAAGCCTGTGTCATTTTTTCAATGAGCTATGTAGTAAAGTTGTTGATGTTAGTAAGCTAGGCAAGTTGCAAAGTGACATCGTATTAACATTATGTTTGTTAGAGAAGTACTTTCCTCCTTCATTTTTCGATATCATGACTCACTTGATGGTGCATTTAGTTAGAGAGGTGAGGTTGTGTGGCCCAGTTCATTTTAGGTGGATCTATCCATTTGAGAGATACATGAAAACACTTAAAGGGTATGTAAGAAATCATCATCGACCCGAGGGTTGCATTGCAGAGTGTTATGTGGCGGAGGAGGCCTTAGAATTTTGGTCAGACTACTTAAAAAACACGAAATCAATTGGCAATCCTCATGAACGTGTTGATGAAAGAATCCGCAGCGGCAAGCCTTTATCGAAGGCTACAATCGATGTTGTAGATGCTCAGTTACTTGATCAAGCTCATCTTTATGTATTACGAAACACTGCTGTTGTGGAGTCGTATATAGAGTAAGAATTACATGAAACTGTATACTCTTATACCATTATCTATCATATAAAACATTCTTCTAACTTGTAATACACTTCAGGCAACATATGTTGGAATTGAAGGATCTGAACCCTCGTCACGCTCGCAAAAGTACATGGTTGCAGAGCCAACATAGTCGGACATTTATTAGTTGGTTTAAGAAAGAGGTTTATTTTTAAAATAAGATTGTTAGAATTATAATATTTTTAATTATTTTGTTTGAATTACATTAATTAGATATTTTTCTAATAGGTTGAAAAACGTTTGGCTAACGGGGAAGATATTTGTGATGATGTTCGTTGGTTGGCCAAAGGGCCTAATTTTGTTGTTAGTAAATATAGCGGTTTTGCCATAAATGAGTATCATTTTCATACAACATCTCGAGATGAGTCTAGAACAACTCAATGCAGTGGAGTATCTTTAGTTGCACATACTATGCAGATTGCTAGTGCATAAGACTCCAATCCTGTGTATGGTGCTGTTACTTACTTCGGTCGTATAAAGGAGATATGGGATCTTGATTATCGCATGTTTACTATTCCTGTATTCATGTGTGATTGGGTTGATAGTCGTGGAATAAAAAAGGATGATTTAGGATTCACGGTAGTTAACTTTGATAGACTTGGTCAGAAGTCTGAACCCTTCGTATTAGCTAGTCAAGCCAAACAGGTTTTTTATGTTCAAGATCAACAAGATGAGAATTTGCATGTTGTTGGATTCACACCACATAGGATGTACAAGTATGGATCAAATGGTGAAACTGATGATATGTTGGAATTTGATGCTACTTTTGATTTAACACAAGACTCCGCTTTATTAGACCTTGATGATGATTTTTTGTGTACGCGCCCGGATGGCGAGGGCATATTAATTTAAATATTTTTTTTTGCAGAATAATAAAGTTTTTGGTATGTTTTTATTTCAGATTTTGAATGTGATTAATTTTTTTCCAACTGCAACAAATAACAATGTACTTAATTTTATTTGAATCTTGTTGAAACAGGTTGTGTTTTTGTGACATGGAATCGGATTCAGCTTCTGATCACAATGAAGACTCCAAACAAAGAGGTCCGACAACAAAGGCAAAAGCTAATAAAGTGAAACTTGTAATAACTTACAATAAAAAAGGTGTCCCGGTTGGAAAGGAAGCCACAAAACTGTCTAGTTTTGAGGGTTTGGTTGCAAGAACAATGGTTCCCATAACCTGTGAGTCTTGGCTGGAAGTTAGTGAAGAAGTAAGGGAAGGGTTATGGCAATATGTTTTGGTAAGTCTCTGTTTCTTCTTGTTATTACTTGTTTTTGTCCCTGTTTTTGTCCATGTTTCTGTTTTTGTCCCTGTTTCTGTTTTTGTCCTTGTTTTTGTCCCTGTTTAAATCTGTTTTTTAACCAACCCTTTTTTTATGTTTCAGGAAAAGTTTGTAGTTGACCCAAAGAGTCGGAAGCAAACTCTCCAATCGATCGGGAAGAAGTGCAGAAACTTCAAGCATTATCTATATGCCTAGTTCATTAAGAACCGAAGTAAAGATCCCAAGGCAAATCTATTCAAAACTCCGAAAGATTATCCGTTTATAAAGAAAGAAGACTGGAAAGTTTTTGTATCCCATAGAGTTACAAAAAAGTGGGAGGTTGGTTAAACTTTTCTTATATGCATTTATATCCCATAGAATTACAAAAAAGTGGAAAGTTAAAAGTTTGTAGTTACAATTTTAATGTTTCTAATGCAGGAGAAAAGTACAAAAGCTAAAAACACCCGTGCACATCATAAATACAATCATCATTTGAGCAGAAAAGGATATGTCGGACTCATTAATGACATCGTATGATTCCCACTAAGTATTGATTATTTTATTTGTATATATTTATGTTAATTGACTTTGTTATTCTTGATAATTTAGATGCAAGAAACCGGCAAGACGGAAGAGGAGATTGATAGGACACTGTTGTGGAAAAAAGCAAGAGAGTTGAAGACAGGAGGATACGAATCAGATGTCAAGATGATTGTTGATAAAATTGTAAGTTTCATTGAATGCCAAATATATATAAAAAAATAACATTTGTCCCATTTTTTTTTCTAACATTTGTCCTAATTTTTTTACAGGATGAGCTGCAGAAATCTGGAAGCTTTGGAGCGGTTACATGTGGAACACATGATGTGCTTACAGAGGCCAGGGGTACTCAGGAACAACGTGGGCGTGTACGAGGGATGGGTAAATTTATAACGCCACAACAATACTTTTATTTACCCAAAAATGTTAAGTATTACTTGGAGATTGAGAACGAGAGGGTGGATAAACGAATCAACAAACTTGAAGATGACTTGGAGAAACTAAAAAGAGGTGTACGTAATGTTTCTGAAGCCGCAAGTTGCCAAGTAGGGGGCGTCATTGAAGATGTTGAAAAAGAACCACGGGATGAATCACTTGTAAGTCCTTGAAGACAATTATGAAAAATATATTTAAATAATTTTCTTTTTCTACTAACTAACATACTATATTTTGGTAGGATAATTCATGTCTTCTTGCGGTTCAATTTGCTGCAAATGTAGTCGCTAAAGGAACCATAATGAAGTATAGTGCATCGGGTATTTTGACAAATATTTGCATTATTACTATTTATATATTTTCATTTTTTAGAAGATTGGATCTTAATTATTTTTTTCGTTTATGTAACAGATGAAAACATTGAAGTTATGATGGAAACAATTTTACAAGGAGAAGCTTTAATACCCATTCCACTTGAAGAGGAGTTCATTGTGAAGGTCAAAGATGCACTGGGACACATACTAAGTTGGCCAAGACACTTAGTTATTCGATGCTCTGACCTAGTAATTTTCACAGATTTAAAACATACAAAGTTTTCACAGATTTGCCCTTGGTTTTCTTATTTTTTCTGATATTTGAGTGAGTTCTTTTTCAGCTTTAGTAAATGATTCCTGTTTCATTCTATATTTTTGATAATTTTTGTAGGGAAAAGTGGTGGGGAAACATGTGAAGAAACATGCAACACCAGTGAAGAAACATGCACCACCAGTGAAGGAAGGTGCAACACCTTTAAAAGAAGAAATAGGAAGTAATAAGAAAGAAAAGGGGACAAGAAAAATGGTTGATGAACAAAAAGAACCATGTGATGTGGAAGAAGTGGATGATATGGAAGAAGGGAATGGAATAGAAAAGAAGATTAAAAAGAAGGAGAAACAAAATGTGACCTTGCAAAGAAGGTGGACCAGAGCACAGATGAAGACAAGGATAAGGATTGAGAAGAGTAGTATTTTGAAAATGACTGCAATGATGGCTGATGGACAAGTTACAAAGGTTGATTCTATAAAAGTGCAGAGTGAGAACGATCTTTTTGGGTACGATAGTTACACGTACTTAACTTGGGATGATTTTGAAGAAGTTCTTACAATGGATGAGCTGACTGGTGTTGTTATTGTGTCTTATATGATGTACGTGCAAGAAATTTAATTTAAATATCATTGTGTCTTAAAACAAAATTTGTTTAATTAATTTAGTGTTTGTATGATAACAGGGTGTTGTTTAACAAAATGAAGAATGGCTCCCCAGAAAAAGATCATGGAATTTGCTTTGTGAACCCGACATTAATCTCGCCAAGTACGCGTAAAGGGAAATCTAAGAATATTGACGATGCAAGCAGAGGTTTAGCAGATCGGTTGTCTAAAAGAAAGGGCAATGACATCATCTTTATGCCCTACAATCCCGGGTTTGATTTTGACATTTTATTTTGAAAATGACTACAATTATGTTATTTGACTTAATTTTGTTTGTGGTTTTTGTAGAAGACATTGGGTATTGGGTGTACTAGACATGAAATCGGATAATTGCTATTATCTTGATTCCTTGAGTTCTAGCAATTTCAATATGCAGTTGAAGCAAATTGTTGATTCGTAAGTAATATAAATTATCAACACAGTTGATGTGAATACAATAAACACCTATTTGTTAATATTTTTTATAGGGCAATGGTTCTGTACGCTACACAAAGTGGATCCAACAAAAGGGTTAAACTAAATTGGGTTAATGTTACGGTCAACACTTAATTCCTTATTGAAATTGTAGTTTTAACTTTATTTTTTTGGATCAATTGCAATGATCATTTTATATGTAATTGTGTAGTGTCCAGTTCAGCCCGGAGCTACCGAATGTGGCTACTACATGCTAAGGTTCATGAAGGAGATAGTGGAAGAAGGAATTGAAGTGTTGGTCAAAGACAATGTAAGGATATAACATTCTACTTTCATTACTATAATTTAATAGGAAAGGAACTGAAAAAGGATCATTTTATGGCATCCTACTCTCACAATTATAATTGAAATATTAGGTTACATGCAAAAATAAAATGTGCTTTCATTCATTTGAAAGTACAATGCTCTATTAAGAAAGAATAATTTACATTTTATGCTTATTTTTAAAATATAGCAACTTACTGTTACAAAATATGTTAATATGCTATTTTTTATTAATAAAAACAATATGCAAATTTTTTCACAGATCGGGGATGGCAAAGTTGAGTACACAACTGATGATATCGATGAGATACGTGAAGAATGGTCAGAGTTTATTACAGGCTTCATTTATCGATGATTATGGTCTTTTGACAATGTATTCGCAAAACAATGTTATGGTTAACAGTGAAATGCTAGGTATGGTCTTTTGACATGTGGTGTAATGCTAGGTAGTCTTTTGACATGCATGTACATGTTTTTGCTAACTTTTAGTAATGTTACTTAAGGTAACTTGACATGTAGTGTAACTTAGGTAATTCGACATATATGTAATGTTGTTAGGTAAGTTGTTTGACGTTTAGATGAAAATGAATGTTTTGGTATATATATTTGACTTTTATTATGTGTATTCACGTTGTAAATGTGCGTCGTAAATGCACATCGTAAAGGTGTATAGTAACTGGTAGCTGGAATTTATGGCATGCAAAAGTGTGTCATCTTCGTTGATGACAGTAGATTTAATGATACGCATTGCGAGTCGTAAAGGCGCGTCGTAACGTTACGACACGCAATGGCGTGTCGTCTGCCTTTATGACATGGGCTTCCTTGATACGCTTTGCGTGTCATAAACACACGTGTCGTAAGTTTACGACACGCAAATGCGTGTCGTCATTCTTTATGACAGGGCCTTCCTTGATACGCATTGTGCGTCATAACTGCGTGTCGTAAATGCGCGTCATAAATGTGCGTCGTAAACAGACGACGCGCAAATGCGCGTCGTCTTTCGTTATGACAAGGCCTTGTTATGACAAGGCCTTTCTTGACGCGCATTTGCGCGTCGTCTGAGCGTTTTACGACACGCATTGCGCGTCGTAAAAGGCTGTTTTTCTAGTAGTGTTAAGGTTATGGAACCTCTCATCTGGTAAACTTTTGAACAATTATAACTTTAGTCATTCCACCTTTAATTAATTTTAATTAACGCATAATTAATTCCAAATCAATTCTACATAAATTATAACTATTTGTAATTAATATATTAATCATATAATATATTAATAAATCATTTATCTCTCTCCAATAATCAATTTAAGCAATTTATTGGTTATGAGGACAACCCAAAAAGGATTTTACTTTTATTTATCAACATCATACCAATTTATTTAGGATCTTAGACACATTAATCCAACACTTATCAGATTTGGAAATAGATGGAAGCTAATTCCAAGGTTCATTGGATCGTTCAAGGTTCTTTAGAGAATTGGGAATCAAACTTACAAGCTAGAGTTTCCTGAGGAACTGGAAGGTATTCATAACACCCTTAATGTTTTTTATTTGAGGAAATTCATTGGAGAAGTTCCCGATGTGATCCCACTTTCGGAGATGAGGATCGATGAAAGTAAAATGTTGATTGAGGAGCATGAAGCGATTGTTGACCGAAAGACGAAGAAGTTAGACGTAAGATGATCGAATTAGTGCTTATGCGATGGAAATATACGGTGGGGCCGAACCTCACCCAGGAGACAAAAAGCGAAATGAGGAGTCACAATCCACATCTATTTGCTAATGCCTGATTTCAGGACAAATCATCCTAAGGGGGAGATAATTGTAATGCTCACGTTTCTCTCTAGTCATTAATAGAATATGTAACCGACGTTGTTCAACAATTATAATCTTTACACGAATAAATGAAAGATTTTTTTTAATATACGCGATTTATGTGTATATATAAGTTTATAAAATAACATAATAATTAAAGCTAAAATAAGAGTAAAAATAAAAGATTATTTAGAATAATTAATCTAAACAGAAGTTGTATTAGTCGTGATGGTGATTACGTACATATAAGGAACACCTAAATCGGACTTCGTATGAAGAAGTTATGATTCGTCGAAGTTTAGCGTTCAACCCTATACAACAATGAGTTTCGTAAATAGTGAATTGGAGATAGGTTGCTTATTAGCCTAAATAATCTAAAAAAATCGTAGTAATCGTAAAAACGAACTCGTGAATATAGAGAACCTCCAAATTTGACTTCATACGAGGAAATTATGATTTTTCGAAATATTAGCGCAACTGTGTTAGCACAAAAATCGAAACTTAGATCAGTTGATTTTTAGCCAAAATAATCTAATCGAGAACCGAAGATCTCGTGAATAGGAGTCTGTCGATATAAATGAGAATGAATGTTGTATGAGAGAGTTATGACTTTTATACGGCCTTTAACAGTCTAAGTTTGTTAAAAATAAAAATTTAAAAATAAAGTGAGAGTTAGCCGACAGAGTCTTAATTAAACTTGTAGTACTCGTCGATAGCTACGTGTGGATATAAAGAATGTCGAAAACGGAGTTCGTATGAAGAAGATTAGAGTTTTTAAAAATCTAAAAATCTGCACGTGCGCGAGAGGCGTGACACACGCTTCTAAAAGCCAGCCACGTCGAACTAGTCTATGCATGCCACGTGTCGCGAGGAGGGTGACTGAGCAGAGCCAGGGCGCGGCACGCTCCTGGTCTGGGCGCGACGAGCCTTTTCGATATTTCTTCTATAATACTGCAGCATGTCCCATTTGATCCCTCGCATCTTCCAAACACACACACACACACACACACACACACACACACTCTCTCTCTCTCTCTCTCTCTCTCTCTCTCTCGAATTTCTCACTACTTTGGTTTGAAATTCTTTTTATTTTTAAGTTTCTAGCGAAGCTCTGGGTATCTAGGCTCGACAATGAGAAGCTCTCGATTCGGAGTTCTACCAGTGCAATTTCCGACTTTTCGTTAGAAAATCTTTGTATATGTGTGTGTGTGTGTGTGTATATATATATATATATATATAGAGAGAGAGAGAGAGAGAGAAAGAGAGAGAGAGAGGGATAGAGAAAAAGTAAAATTCCGTTAGGATCACTTTTTAAACCATTGTTTTAAATCTTATATTTTATCAAAAAAAAAAATTAAAATATATAAGTTCATAAATATTTTTGCACCATATGCACATTTCAATTGAATATATATATATATATATATATATATATTCAAAAACGCACCTTCTATAACATCGTCCTAGCTGAGTAAAACGTTTTTTAAAATAAAGATATCTATAAAAATTTCAAAAAAACGTGCATAATTTTTCAACCATTGTTTTTGAGCTTATCTTATATCGAAAAAAAATACTAAAAATATGTTAATTCATAATTTTTTTAACCTCTTTTATTGATATTCAAAAAACAAATAGGTAAAATATACACCATATACACATTAATGTACAGATGAAAAACATCTTAATAAGTTAAACACTACTATAGAAGGTGATTTGTTGAATTTGTTTTTCACAAAAAACGTTTTTCTACTGATGTGAAAAAAAATCGAATATCAGTTTGGGTAGATATTAAAAAATGATGAATATATATATATATATATATATATATATATATATATATATATATATAGAGAGAGAGAGAGAGAGAAAGAGAGAGAGAGAGAGAGAAAGAGAGCAGGGGAATCCCCGCACGTTGCACGAAAGTATAATTATACAGAAATAATAAATTTTAACAAATTATTATTGAATATTATACATGAAAAAATAAATGTTAGTAGCAACGCAAACTCATAGTTAAGTACACTTTTATTAAGCGCAATCATTTTAAATAACTGGTTATGACTATTAATTGATATTTTTATAGAACTGTTGTGTAAATTGTATATATATAAAACTTTTATGCATTTTTATATATAATGAATAACAAATAGTATGATAAAATAAATAGTATAACTTTTGACGATTTTTTGACCGTATCAAATTGTGTAAATTGTATATTAATACGTATGTTGATATATATATATATATATATATATATATATATATATATATATATATATATATATATATATATAACAAATAACAAGTACTTTGAAAAAATACTATAAATTTTAATAACATAAAAACATTACAACATCTATTATAATATTTGTATGAAAAAACTTATTAAACACTTATAAATTATACAAAAAAATATAGAAATCAATATATACATTTGATATATAAAAACACTATTATCGGAAGAAAAATATGTGTTGTAGTAACTAACTATTGATGCGACAAATCTCGTTTTTACAACTCTTCGTATTTGAATAAAATATCTCTTCAAATGGATGTTTTTGTGAAAAAAAAACTTAGTTATATATACTATTCACCTAGCTCAAATGTGTATAAATAAGAGGAAAACAAATAGTCATTATTGACTAATATCCATACGTTAGAAGCTCTTAGTTTTGATGATTAATTACTTTAAGTCCCCCTACATTGCATGATGTATTAGATTTTCGTTTACCAAAGGGCTTCTAGCCCAGCGGTATCAGGTGGTGTCCTCCCTCTCTGAGGTCGAGGGTTCAAGTCCCGTTGTGGACATAGGTGGTATTAGATGTTAGATTAGGAGTAAATTTATATATTTGTATTTGTCGGTTCAAAAAAAAAAAAATTGGATTCTCGTTTGTGGCTTGTTTGGCACCTTGCCTTAATAAAATTCTCGCCGGTTCAAAATAAAAAATTACTTTAAGTTTGAAATTATAAATATTATAAATAAAAAAAACTTTTAAACTGTACTAATAGTTTCAAACGAATGTCTATATATAATAGATATAGATAAGTATAAATAAATATACAATAGCCTGGTCATGGGACAGTCGTGATTACTTTGGAGTGTATTTTTAGCCATTATATACATGTGAACTTGTGAAGCGTTGATGGAAGGACAAATATGTCAATTGATGAAAGTTTGTAAGCAAAAACATTGTTTCCTTCCGGTCATACATGCCCATTTCCATTAGCCTCTTAAAAAGAAATTACTGGACGGTGCCAGGGGTATTTTTGTAAAAGACTCTTATAAGCAACCTCACCTTCAACAAAGGTCAATTTGCTTATGAAACTGGTATTTGTCTTAAAATAGATATATACCTGACGTATTATTATATTAAACGATATTTTATAAATAGTTACAATGTTATATCATTATTTGTGAACACGTCGTGTAATTGGTTTGACCAATAATGCATGATGGAAAATGTAACTTAACAGATTCACAATGATTTTTTTTAACAAAGTTGGTATTTTATTTACATAAGTCGAAAGCATGGCTGTTGGGTGATATCTGCGACGTATGGATTCAAGATTTTTTCATTTTAGTGAACAATGCCTTTACTATTTTCTTTATAATCTTATTGAATTACAAAAACAAAAAGGATATAAATTAAAGTAAAAGATTTTGATTTCCCTTCCACGGCTATATGATATGATTGGAAAGCCACGGACTTCAAATGTACATCATTGTCTAGATTCGAATTTAATTTTATTTACTAAATAAAAATTTATCAACTAATAAATGTTAAAAACGTTACCTTTAATTATATTTTGTATTAATAAAGAAGGAAATATGGAAGAGTAGTTGGTAAAGGGTGCACCGTGCACGCATGTTTAACAAACTTTGGTGATCCGAGTCTAATTTTGCTGGAGGAATCTCCATTTCCTTCTCTAATTTATTTATTTACTCGGCACATTTCCACATGTATTATTTACAATACTTTACATATATATATATTCCTTTAATCAGTTTTTTAGTATTTTCTTTATAGAACATTTAGAAGATATTTTATTAAGGTTATATTTGATGTATTAACCGAAAAACTAACTGTTAGTTGAAAAACTAGCTGATAGTTGAAAAACTAGCTGTTAAATAAAAAATCAGCTGATAGCTGAAAAGCTAGCTGAAATATATATAAAATGACATTTTAAATTAGTATGTTTTTATAATTAATTAGGGGTATATTTGAAAATTAAAAAAAAACTTCTAAAAAACTAATCTAAATAGCTTTTTAAAATATAGCTTATAAGGTAGCTTATAAACTATTTTTTGGGTTACCAAACATGACAACATAAAAAAACTCGAAAAATAAACTAGCTTATCAGCTAGCTGTGGCGCGCCAAATATAGCCTAAAGTCAGACTACATAATTGTGACAATTATTCCATATAAATTTTGAATTACATTTATAAAACGTTGATAATTTTTATGAAAATGATTTTTGGTGCGAATTATTTAATCAGTTAATTACGTTAAGTTGAAATATTTAGATTTTTTTGCAAGTTTCATCCTAAATTAACATAAGCCAAAAAACAAAACTAATCGGTAGCCGTAACTTTTATTAGTATACGAGTGTTCGGAAAAAATAGTTGAAAACTTTTAAACATGTAAAATTACATAATTTTTTGTTATCTAAAACACATAATTGATTTTAAAAATAATAATTAAATCAATTTACAAAATTATAAAATAGTTTTTTTTTTAATAATTATTTGATGTAGTTTTTAAATTTAAAGTTTTTTATTTCAAACTATTTTTTTAAGTATTCTTTTAAAAGTTAAAAGATGAAACTCCTAGAAACTAAGTGCCCAATAGACCCATACATAGTCATTTTAAGTAGAATTAATAGCATTGGGTTCACAAGTTCCATGTGATAACTCACAAGGGTAGTTTTGTCATTTAATGTATGGGTCTCATTTGAGGGGGTGTGTGGGTGACCCAGCCTGCCTGCAAAACGACGGACACATACGTGGGTTTGGAGGTCTCCAACTTGAAAATCATAACGGTGATTTACGTGATTTCCTACTACTTTTTTTATTCTGAAAATTTGTTTTTTTTTGTTAAATATTAAAAAAAATGTATTTTAACTTTAAGTAAACTTTTAATTTAAGTTTAAATTGGCTTAGAAATTTATTTATGTTCAATAGTAATATATTTAGTTTGCATTTATTTTAGATGATGCAAATTTAAAAATAAAAAAATTACGGACGATGTTATTTTTTGTATTTTAATTGTTATATTTTATGATAATTCAATGGTCGAAATAATAGTAACCACCTTACTCCCTAAGGAAAAATAGTTGGTTATAAAATAAATGGTTAGTACTGTTTAAAAAATAGGGAAAATGATTTAAGAGAGTAACCAATTATTGATTTTTCTACATTTGTTTTTTTTTAGGTAAATCTTTAAAAAATTTCAATATTTTGGAAATTTTTAAATAAAGTCCTATTTAAAAAAAAAACGTCTCGACTTTTTAACTTTTTGAAAAGAAAGTCTTAAATTTTATTCACTTTAGCCTTTCCAGACATCTTCAACATAAATGAGACTAAGACCATCTCCAACCCATCTCAATTTTTTCCCCCAAAAATGGAGTAAAAAATGAGGCAAATAGTGTTTCATTTCCAATCCTACTCCATTTTTAACCTCATTTTACCCCCAAAAAGTATATTCCTAATATATTCCATTATTCCAACTTATATAGATTGTCAAACACACCCCTCTACTAATTTAGTTTTAACAAATATATAATCTATATTTTTTTTCATTACATTAATATTAAATACAAACGATTATATTTATAATAAACTTATAAATAAATATTATACATGCATTTATAAAAATATTACACATACACACTTTTAAATAAATATTAAATAAATAAATAATAGTATTGTCACTTGTTGGTTTTTATTAGATTATTATTGTAATATATATGTTAACTACAAGTTTAATAGCATATGTTATCGTGTTTGTAATATATATTTTAATTGTTTTTGTAAAATACGTTATCGTTTTTTAAAATTTCAATATGTATTTAAATTTTTATATGGATTTGATGAACGGAAAACAAACTTTATATTTATAATTAATTAATATAATTTAATATATAACAAAATATTATAAGTATTAAATATTATATTTAAATTATAATTAGTAGGTAAAAATGAACTAGAAATGTAAAAATATATAACAGAGAGACTAAACCGACAACACAAAGTTCACCCCCATTTTAGGAGAAATGAATAGTATAACACCATATTTGGTATAATACTATTCATATCCCCCAAAATGGGGGAATAAATGGGAGAGGGTTGGAGAAGAATGGAGAAAGAAATGGGAGAAAAAATGGAGAATGGGAGTGAGTTGGAGATGCTCTAAGTTGTTAATTTTCCAAAATAATGAGATTTTTCTGTAGATTTCGTCAAAATTTATATATAATGTATAAACGTAACTTTTACGTATTTATATCTATTTTTACATATTTATGTATTTTTTAAAAAGTTTTAATATGTATATTTTATGTATTTTAAATGTATAAACATATATTTTTTTTATGTATTTATATATATTTTTAACCATTTTACATGTTTTTTTATGTATTTTTATGTGTTATTCTTTATGTATTACGTATTCACATGTATTTTTATGTATTTATGTATTTTTTTAAGTTTTTTATATAGATGTTTATGTATTTTAAATTTGTAAACACATTTTTTTACGTATTTATATGTATTTTTAAGTATTTTACATATTTATTTTTATGTATTTTTATGTGTTTATTATGTATTACGTATTATATATATGCTTATGTCTTCTTATGTATTTTAAATGTATAAACGTATTTTTTTTACGTATTTGTATGTAATTTTAAGTATTTTACATATGTTGTGTATTTTTCTGTGTTTTTATGTATTACGTATTTATATGTATTTTTTTTTACATATTTATGTTTTTGTTTAAGTTTTTTATGTAGATGTTAATATATTTTAAATGTATATCCGTATTATTTTTACGTATTTATGTATTTTTTTACTTCAAATCGTATTCATCATTTCATCTAATTCGTATAGATTTTTTGAGTATGTCTAGATGGTTTTCCTACATACCCATATATTTTAAGTTTTTCCCATTCGATGTTAAATTTCCAAATAAGCGAATGGAAAAAGCTTAAAATATGTAAGTATGTAAGAAAAACATCTAGATGTACTCGAAGAAGTTGTACGAATTTGATGAAATAGTGAAGATGATTTGAAGTAAAAATAAATAAATACGTAAAAAAAATACAGTTATACATTTAAATTACATAAACAACTATATAAAAAACTTAAAAAAATGCATAAATACGTAAAAATACATATAAATATGTAATACATAAAAAACACATAGAAATTCATAAAAACAAATATGTAAAATATTTAAAAACACATAAATACGTAAAAAATATGTTTACACATTTAAAATACATAAAAATACTTAAACATCTAAATAAAAAAACATAAAAAAACGTTATAAATATGTAATATATAAAAAAATAACACATAAAAATAAATAAAAAATATATAAAATACTTAAAAATACATATAAATACGTAAATAAATACGTTTATAAATTTAAAATACATAAAAAAATGTAAAAAAATACATATAAAAACTTTAAAAAATACATAAATACGTAAAAATAGATATAAATACGTAATACATAAAAAATAACACATAAAAATACATAAAAAAAATATATAAAATACTTAAAAATACATATAAATAGGTAAAAAAATACGTTTATACATTTAAAAAACATAAAAATATGTAAACATACATATAAAAACTTAAAAAACACATAAAAACATAAAAACAGAGATAAATACGTAAAAAATACGTTTATACATTATACAAGTTTTGACAAAATCTGTAGAAAAGTCTCATTGTTTTGGAAAAATTAACGATTTGGTTCCATGACTTGTTGAACAGGTTAAAATGGCTAAAATGAATAAATTAGCCGGTTTCTTGGGCTTTTCTATTCAAAAAGTTAAAAACTCGGGTTTTTTCTGTTCAAAAAATAAAATTTAGGACTTTATTAAAAAATTTTCCCAAAATATTGGGACTTTTCTAGAGTTTTCTCTTTTTTGTACGCAATATACCATCGAACTTGTTATTTGTGTTCACCATAACCCGTTTGATCGGTTAGCTGATCATAAGGCCTATGATGAACACAAGCAACAAGTTTGATAGTATATTGCATACAGAAAAAAGTAAAAGGACCAAATGTAAACAAAATCAACAGTTAGTTACCCCTTGAGTCATATTCCCTTAAACCAATCAAAGCTTCTATTTTTCTTGGTGTCCGTACTATTTCTTCTTGGTTTCGATATTACTCACAATTGATCATTACTCATGAGAAATAACTTGTTCACCATTGGTATTGTTTTTTTATTGTGGAATCTTTATAATGAGAAATGATGCACTTTTTTTTTGTGAATAAGCATAATATTACGAATAAGTTTTTTTTATGAAGAATTTACTCATGAGAAATAACTTGTTCACCCTTGATATTGTTTGTTATTGTGAAATCTTGAAAAAGAGAAATGATGCTCTGACTTTTTTTTTTATGTTAATAAGACTCATATTATGAATAAGTTATTTTTACGAATAAGTGATAAGATACTACTGAAGCCTAAACGTATGATGATATAATAAGAATAACATTATGAGCAAGTTATTTTTAAGCTATTTCTAGAAGAAGAGGAACAACGTCAAGGTCACTAGGAGCAGTTAAATATACATAATCGAAGTAAACTATATAAATGTTCGTTTGGGTATATTACATTTTCCTATTTGATACAAGGGTAAATTGGTCATTCATAAAATTTAAAAAGTCAAAAATTAGATTTATCAACAGAAAGACCAACCATGATACATTTTCAAACCACAGAGACCATCAGTGTAACCCAATGAAGGTTATCGTGAACTTGATATTTTTGAAAACCACAAAGACCATTTATGAAATTTTGTCTAACTTTTGAAAAAACAAAATAGGGAAAATGTAATATTAGTGCAACAAACTTTTTGTGTTTGTTTTAAAACGTCCCTAATGGTTTTTTTTTTTGGCATTTTAAGGGAATAAATTGGAAGGTTACCTATTAATAAGAGGCTTGGACTTGTAATTGCCAGTGTCAATTGACATGTCACCATTACCACTAATAAATTAATAATGATAGAAAGAAATTTACATCTCTCAAGTCAAACCTACGACCCAACACACACTCTTGGTATTTTCACTCAAAAAATCAATCGTAGCACTCTTATTCTCCCTCCGATCGTAGAAAAAAAATTCAATAACCACTCTTTTTCCCTTCAATTGTTGTTGGTGGTGGGTGTGATGGTGATAAGGTTGATGTTCGTGATGGTAGATGTTGATGAAGGCAAAGAGGAAACTCAACATGGTTGGATGTATAGAGATGGGTGTGACATGGTGGTGGTCGTCAGAATTATTAGGTTGCTCAACTGGCGGACTATCCTCACCGGAATCCATGTCAGTGATGAGAGAGCGGAGGATGGAAGCGACGGTAGAGGGCCTTGCATCTTACAAGCATACACAGGGAAATGAATTGTAGCATCCCGTTATTTTCAGTCTTGTAAAAGTCAACCTTGGTCAACTCAAGTCAAACCCATCAAATAAAAGTCAAACTTGGTAAATTATTATTTTAATAAAGTTAAAATAAATATGTTTGATACATTTAAACACTTGATAAAGTGTTGTATAAAATAGAAGCTAAAATCACCCAAAAGCAAGAAGCCTCGCTTTTCCTTTTTCACCTCGGACCGCAAACACTCTTCGGGCCGCAAACGGTTCACAGCCGTGAACTCCCTTCGCAGCTGTGAACCCGAAGATCTTATCTCCTCAGGAAACGTTTACAGCTGCAATCTCTTATGTATATATATACATGTTTGACTGATTTTTCCCTTCATTCTACACTTCTCAATCGTGAACTCAAAACTCTCTCTCAAGTATCATCAATCAAAAATCCTCCTCTCTCCTCACATGAGAAACTTCTACCTTTCTTGAAATTCATGTGAAATTCTCTTGAATTCAACCTACAAACACTTCCAATCTCCATAATTTGGGCCGAAAACCCAAGAACATCAAGAGCTTCTGGCCGTAAACTCCAATCAACCACCCATTTTGCTTCTAACTCTCTTATTTGTAAGTTAAACTTGCAAATTAGTCCATTTCCTTATCATATTTGTGATTATATTCACTAAAAGTATACATATATATTACATGAAATGCTTATAGGATTCGTTTTGCTTCGAAATCTAACTTGTGGAAAAACATCCTAAATCGAACCGTCAATCGAATCACTCACAAAAGGTGAGTTCATACCCCTACATTTTTATGATTTTTAACTGTTTTAGGGGGGGAATACAAATGAAACACAATAAAAATTGTGATAATATCTAAAATGTTTTTAATGTTTTTAGTGTTTTTAAATTGTTATAATTATCAAAATTACATATTTATATCTGTGTAAATTATATAATTTGGATTTAGAAGATTTAGAATATGTAATTTGACCCCATTTCATGTTCCTTGTTTGGTTGTGAGCTTGGGGTAAAGTTATTTAATCAAAGGTCTAATTAATCACAATTATATAAATATTACATTTATATAAATATAAAATGGTTTTCAAACTGTTCAGTGCTATTTGAATATAAACAGTGGAATTTAAGGAACAACATAATTACAGACTTTTACAAAATTTAACAAAGGTTTTCATTACAGTATAATAAATATATAAACTATAATAGGTATAGTTTAGAGAACTTATTCATTGGTTTCAAAGTTCAGAATACATAACAGAAAACAAATAGAGTACATAATGGAAAACAAGTAGAGGACATTTTTCAGAAAACAAACAGAATACTTTGCTGAAAACAAACATATAAATTATAGTTTATGAAACTTACTTACAATGTATTTATTTCAAAGTAACTTTTCATTATTTTACGCATAATCATCAATATAGCATTTGTGAGACAATCTTCACGTACTTTTCTAAGTACCAACCAAGTCCTGAAATTATAACCAGAATCTCCTGGAGGGGGAGCGTGACACTTGTGTATAGATCTATACGAGACTGACAATCCCTCACCAGAGCTGCTTGCAACAGCTTTTACGACGCCTGAAGAACGTCGTGTTCAGGCCATCTTAGGTCATCTAGTATGGTTATAATTGTTGGATTAGGTGTCTAAGTTCATAACTACTTCTGGAATGTACTTGACCCGGTTGGCATGGTCCATTTGGGTTGCATGACATTGCAACACTTGGATAGACTAAATGAGAGAAAGGACACTTATGGTTTTATTAATATATTATAAGTTCTAATATATTAATAATATTATTTAATTAGTTTTGATCAAGAATTAATTTAGAATTAATTTGGTGATAAAAAAGGAGACTAATTAAATATATGGGGTTGATTGTGTAAATCATCCATTCTTTTATAGTGGGCTAATGATCCATGGTTTATTGGATTGGGCTAAATCCATAAGGTGCTCCATGGATGCTCCATGGAGGTTATAAACCCATGGATCATGGGATATGAAAATCCATTTCAATTAGGGTTTACATGGTGTAACCCTACTTGTGACACAACTATAAAAGGACCCCATGGGCTACCAAAATCGGCACTATGTGTAGAACAAAAGGGCTAGCCGATTTTGAGTGAGTGTGGACTTCTCTCAAAGTTATTTCAGGTGTTGTGGTGTTGTGTGAAACATTTGAGGCATCACACTTGAGGTTCTAGGCTCACAAAGTTCTCAAGGAATCCAAGCAACAAAAAGGTATGTTCTTCTATTAGATTTTATGTTTCAAAGTTCCCCATGCCATGCTAGTTAGGTTAAGAACCTTGGAAAATCAAATTTGCATGTATCTTAGTAAAACATAGATCCAAGGTTTCTAGGGTTGCATGTACACCTTAGGAGTGTTAGAATGCTCAAAACCCTTCAATAATAACTCACAATTTGGTATTGAATAAAATGATTAGTGTATGAATAATAAAACAACTTCACATAGTTTTATCAAAATGAAACTATAATACATCATTTTATAAGTATAAGTACAGAATACTATTTCAGTACAGGGAAAACATACTTTTCATGGTTTCAAGTGAACTAAATTACAATTTACCACATTAGAGTATAGTAACTTTCACACGTTTTACTTACATTATACTACAACAGAAAATATAGGATTTTCTGGGAAAACATGATTACTTTATCAAAGAACAAGAAAACAGATTTCAGTTATAAACATACTTATGAACTGACCAACTTAATTGTTGACACCTTTTCAAAACTACTTGTATTCTCAGGGAAACAGTAAACAGGTACATTTACAGCTTTTGAGAAGACGGAGCTATATAAACTCATGTCTTTTAAACTTATACTTTTGGTGTTATACATACTATGTTTTGAAATCAGATGTAAAACTTATAACTTTGTAAATACAATGGTTGTTGTACTTTGATTACTATTATGCATTGTTGTGATACTATACATGACGTCCTCCGCCCCCGAATGTTTCCGTCGTTCCGGTTTGGGGGTGTGACAGATTAGTATCAGAGCATTGTTTATAGTTAACTAAGTATATCAGACCATAAAAGATATACAAACTATAAATGCTATGGGGCTGAAGCGCTCTGACTAAAAGTATATTTTTTAAAAATCTAAGTATTTTATAAGAAGTATACTAACATGCATATATACAAGAAACAGTGTCATAGTAAGAACTATACAAAAGTATTTGGATGTTGGACACTACAGTTAAACCTGGACAGTTATGTAATCATATATAGGATCAATATAGTCTGATCAACTATATTTATTTGAGATATGACCAACATGTGTTAGGGAGTGATAGTGGTGTTGCAACAAGTCTAAAACTTACCTAAGTACCAGAAGAACTCTAGAATCAAACATAAAGATAAAATACTATAGGAGTATTTAATGACACTATGAAGTGGAAGAAGACCTTGGTTGAGTAACCTCTTGGCGTTTTGGCTTCCACCTTGCAATCTCTTAGAGCTTTTGGACCATTGTAAGTATTAAATCTTGGACCTTTTTACCTTTTTTTTCATCCTAGATCTAAGTTATAATCTCATTTTTTCATGTTTGGGTGGGATTGCTTGCATAGGGTCCATAAAGTTGGCAACTTTATGAGTCATTGACTCATTCTCTTCAACATAGTCTTTGGATCTGAGTTTTGGTGTAGTTTGGGACTCCAAGTTTGAGTCTAGATCTCTTTTTCCCCACTTTTGGTCTAGAAAGAGTTTGAGCCATGCATTGGACATGCATGACTGAAAAGCCATGATTTTATCATCCTTTGGGTAAAGGAAGACCCCCTAGAAAGTCCCAAGTTATGGCTGTAAGGATTAAGAGCTTAATGTTTTAAACTCGTCAGTACAGATCTCACGACGTGAGGGTTAGGACCGTCATGACGTGAGAATGTTGGCCATCCCGTCTATTTTTTCCGGATTCGATCACGTCGTGACTCAAGGATAGGTCGCGATGTGATGGGGACTGGAATCTTCTTGATGGGTTGAGTTGACTCGCTGAGTCAGGACCAAGTTGAGTTGGTCCCCATGGCGTGTCCAAGGTCTGGTCACGACGTGAGAATCCGTTGTTGGGGTTCGACCGTTGATTTTATGCCCATGATGGGTTTGGGCTTAATTTGGAAAATTGGGCCATGTTTGGGCTTTGGGTGATCATTTTGGAATTTGGGCCTTTTGGATAGTTGGTTTGGGCCAAGTTAGGTAAAGGGTAAAAATGGTCTTTTATCCTAGCTTGGACTCTTAGTGTGAGTCGGGATCCAATTATTAACTGAATGTTATTTTTTTATTGATAGCGTGGGGATTTCAGTGGACCAGCAGCTAGAGTTTTATCTGTGAGATTCAGCAGTCTGAGGTGAGTTTCCTGACTGTGGTTTAGCGGGTCGAAGGCACCAAAGTCGGCCCATGGTTTATTATGTTAGGATGCTAGCAGTCCGCGTGACTCTTGCATGTATGATATCTGATATGTATATCGGGCGGGGCCTGATGATTATATGGTATGCTATTATCTTAGTGATTCTTGCATGTATTTGTGTTTATATGTATATCGGGCGGGGCCCAATGACCATTATGTATGATATGTATATGATAGTTTCATTTTATTTACTTCTTTTTATAGTTTATTTTAGCATATTTCATCCATAATTTAGTTAATTTCCATGCATATTTTCCTTTTTGTTATTTTATGACCATTTCGGGTACTTTCTAGTTTTGTGAGCTTAATTGCAGATTTTAAGGAGATTAGCGGAGTGGGATCTTTAGGAAGCGATTGGACTTAGAGGATGTCAAGGATCTTGGGCTTTATAATAATGGAAGTTGATGCATGGAGCGGGCTTGATGATTATTTGAAGGCTTGGAGAGAAATAAACTTTAAATTTGCAAGATGCGGGAGAATATTCAAGCGTGCGTAGATTATTAATCGGGCGAGTTTACGAGCTATGGAGGATTTGGAGAAGCCAAATTGGGCTTAAAATAAAGAAAACTTGAAGAAAAATGGGCTAGGAGCTTATTGGACTCGAATTGGGCCAAATGGGCTAAACTATGGAGGCCCAAAGCTTAAAGAGGCCACATTCAGGAACCACCCGCGCAACAGCACGCGGGTCGCGCACAACACTGCAGGGGCAAATTCGGAATTTCATTTGGAAGGCTATTGGAGGAAGGTTGGTGCCCATCTTTTGGGGACTTTTGCACATCCGATTCTGGAGATTTTGGACTCTAGTTTAATACTCAAAAATTGAAAAAAAAGTATGGTTCGGAAATGAACACTCCTTGCATTGAAGATCAGCTTTCTGAGCTAGCTCAGTTAGTTATGATGATTGAAAGTGACCAAAGTGTGCAGCCAATGCCTCTTCTTTGCGATTTTTGCACCCAAAATGGACATCATTCCGACATGTGTCCATATTTACAAGGAGAATTGGAAGAAATGCAAGATAAGGGAAGCTATTACCGGTCAAACCAATGGAGTTTTGATCACGCTCAACATGATCAATGGTGGGACAACAACCAAGTTTGGGGAAATAACTAATATCAAAACCCATACCAAGCTTAGGGAAATAACCAATACCAACCAACTTCACAGTTCCAACAAGTTATCCGTACCCTCCTCAACAAACTGAAAGGCCAAGAATGTCCTTAGAGGACATTGTGAAAAGCATTGTCACTTCTACTCAAATTTTCCAGGAAACAACCCAAGCCAGCCTCAAAAGCTTAGAGTAACAAATAACACAAATTGCTCAATCAATAAGTATAACGGAAGCTCAATACAAATTACCATCCGAAGAGAGCCCATCACATAGCGCATGTTCCATTCCTTTGAAAGATGATAAAAGTTTTGATGGCCCAAGAGTGTTATATGAAGAAGAGGAAGAAGAAGGAGAAGTGGAAGAGGCTGTCAAAGACGAGGAAGAAATTGAGAAAGTTGTCAATGAAACTATAGAGGAAGTAATAGGGGTTAACGAAATAGAGGTTGAGCCCCCCACTACCATTAAGAAACTAACTCCAGTGGTAGAACAACCACAAGAGCCGGAAACGATAAATCTGTCGGACCCTTCAAAGGATACGTATCCCAAGAAAGAAGACACCCAAACGGTCACCTACTCAACCACCATGTCAAAAAGGGAAGAATTGGTCACCTTACTGAATAAGTACAAGAAAGAATATGGTTGGATGATTGCTATTATCAAAGGTCTAAGTCCGGTATGGTTCTCCCGTAAAAAGAAAGTCAAATATAAGAAAAGAGTCCCAATGGAGGTGTGGAAATTAAAAAATGTCGACACAAGGTAAATTTGCAAGGTTACTAGACATCGATTGAAGCCATTCAATGAAGGTTTTGATTCAAATGTCCAAGATATCGTCCATTTAGACGCCCCAAAGTGTTAATGTGAAGTTTGGAGGACGTCTCGCCAAAGACGTTAAAGAAGGACATTTTTGGAAAGCATTGTGCTTTCGTGTTTTTAATTTGAATAAATGAGTTTTGAAGATGTTTTTGGGATTCAAGAGTTTCTAGGTGTTTGGGGCCTTCCAAAGCAAGAACGGGTGGAAAAACGAAGAAAAATGAAGCAAAAATGAAGATCAGGATCAGCGGGTTGCGCGACCCGCGTGTTGTTACGCGGGTGGGTTGTGTGGCCAGGTGTGATGAAGCGATATTGGCCCAAGACTTAACTGCAAGGTCTGCGCAACCCGCGTGCTACTCTGCGTGACCCGCGCATTGTGCTGGACAATTTGGGCTATTTTTGGCTATTATTTGACCAGGTGTTGACCAATGGTTTTAATGAGTTGACCTTTTGACTTTTCTTGACCAACATTGACCGAAATTGACCCTTGTTGACCCATAGATTAAAATGTTCAACTTCCCTTCTTCATTTAACCATCTTGACCTCCCACTCAATTCCTCTCTAGAACATAACCTTCCAATACCCACCTCGCCGAAAAAATCAAGATTGTCGGAGTTCTACCGGTTGGAATTTCACGAAACCACCGCCACAGACACTTTTCGCCTCCCGATCCTCCGATTTGGGTCATTTCTTCCCTTACCTTAAGCATTGAGGACAATGCTTGTTCTTAAGCTTGGGGTGGGGCATTTCCTTTTCCTTTTATTTTTTCATGCATTTTTAGTTAGGTTGCATATCATTTTAGTTTTAGGCTAATTCGCATTCATTTTTTTTATTTTATAAAATTCCAAAAAGATTTTATTTTCTTATTTTCCACTTTTTATTCTTGCATAACATTTAGCTTAGGGCATTAGCATTCATGCATTTTTGTTGTCTTTTTATTCTCACCCCTTGGATGCCATGGAACAGATCCATAATTATTGTATCATTATAGGTCCAGGATCTTGTTCTTATCTCACCCATCGAACCGGGACCACTAGCTGCAGTTTGGGACTTCATACTTGGGATCAACTGCTGGAGCTTAAAGGCGTAAGTGATCATGGCCAGGTAGCTTTCATGAAGAAATATGCATGCAATACTAACAACTGTAGGATATACTATAACAATGGATGTTCTTAGCCCTGCGGTCCATGTCGCCGAAAGGATCACACTTGATCATGTCTGAACCGTTAGGATGAAGCACTGGTGCTTGTCCCCGAGTAGAATCCATATCCGGTCTCTTTACATCATCATATTCTTTTTGCGATTTTCTTAGGATTCTAGAGAGTCTTTTAGTCCACATTTGGACATTTTCATTATTTTTCGAAAATCTCAAGTTTGAAAAAGAGTCTACATCTATATGCTCCACACATGGTCATTTTCAATATTTAGACCATTCGGATTATTATTATCTTTCGGTTCCACTTACATACTTTTGGGAACCAAATTTTGAGTCAAAAGTTTTCTTGATAAAAATTTCGATATGTTAGTGCACTACCTTCAAATATGTGTTATATTAAAAAAAAAAAAAGAGAATCCCAAGAAGATTCCAAGCCACGATTATGTTGGATGGGTGACCGGTTCAATTATTGAACAAATTTTCCTACATTTTGGTCACCCGACGTTTGATACTTATTTATTTGTTTAGGAATGTTTTGTTATATATAGATCGAGTTGTTTCTTTTCGCAAATTGGTGATGTTAGAGAGACTGTCGAGTCGGGTACTACGGGAGGTTTGGGCCAACACTAAGTGAACTGATTCCTACAACGATGCCTGAGCGATGAAACCCAATCACACTTGAGAGTGGCCGACAAATGTGAGACCACACAACTTTTGTGATAAGAGTGTACACTTAAAAAGAAGAGCTCCATACGAGCCCGTCCAACTACTTTCTCCCTACTACAGATGTTCTTCATTGTATGCATGTTCCATTGGGGCTGCGACTGACCATCCCTCCTTACTCACCTAGAGGAGTTGTCCTGGATGTGGTTTTTGGTTCCATTGTCATCGGATGAAAAATTCGTGAGATAATAGCAAGATCATTTCTGACCATGCTGACTAACGGTGATCAGGTTCCGCGGTTCTGTCCATTCTTTTTATTTTTCTTAGGTTAGTTCATCCCGAGTTCATTTTAGTCTTGTCTTACTTGAGGACAAGTAAGGTTTATGCTTGGGTGATTTGATAGTTTCATTTTATTTACTTCTTTTTATAGTTTATTTTAGCATATTTCATCCATAATTTAGTTAATTTCCATGCATATTTTTCTTTTTGTTATTTTATCCTCATTTCGGGTACTTTCTAGTTTTGTGAGCTTAATTGCAGATTTTAAGGAGATTAGCGGAGTGGGATCTTTAGGAAGCGATTGGACTTAGAGGATGTCAAGTATTTTGGGCTTTATAATAATGGAAGTTGATGCATGGAGCAGGCTTGATGATTATTTGAAGGCATGGAGAGAAATAGACTTTAAATTTGCAAGATGCGGGAGTATATTCAAGCGTGCGTAGATTATTAATCGGGCGAGTTTACGAGCTATGGAGGATTTGGAGAAGCCAAATTGGGCTTAAAATGAAGAAAACTTGAAGAAAAATGGGCTAGGAGCTTATTGGACTCGAATTGGGCCAAGTGGGCTAAACTATGGAGGCCGAAAGCTTAAAGAGGCCACATTCAGGAACCACCCGCGCAACAGCACGCGGGTCGCGTAGATCACTGCAAGGGCAAATTCGAAATTTCATTTGGAAGGCTATTTGAGGAAGGTTGGTGCCCATCTTTTGGGGACTTTTGCACATCCGATTTTGGAGCTTTTTCTCTGGAGATTTTGAAGGTTTTGAAGGCCAAGAACACCTCAAGAACATCATCTTTTCATCTCTCGATTCTTGTTAAATGTTTGGTATAATCTTTTCTAACTTTGTTTCTTTGAGTTTAGCCATGCTTGGCTAAACTAAAATTGGTTGACTTTTGTTGAATGTTGAAGAATCGATGAACTTGTTCTTAAATCTTTATGGGAATGTTTTGTGTGTTAACATATTATCACTACTTGTATGTTTTTATTCATGAGTATAATGTGTTTGTGGTGATTAGTTGGCTAATTTCTTGATTAAGTAAAGGATCCTCAAATTAGCAAGCAACAAATGATTTTTGTGTTGTTTTTGCTTCACACAATCATAAAAACATTTCATCCAACATGGTAGTGAAAGCATTTGACTCCTCTTGGATTTGGTGACTTTTTGGTTCTTAATGCTAGTTGACTTTCACTAATTACATGCTTAATGGAAATTATGACTTTGACTAAGGAAACTGTTATGAGCTTCTCTAACCATTTTAACAACTAAGAAAAGTCTAGGTAATCTCAAGCTCCTTGGATTACTATAGCCAAATTAAGGATTTAAATCAAGTATTGTACCATTGGATTCTAATGATATGTTCATCAAAAGTCAAAGTGAGGAAACCTTAAGTCAACCATTCTTCTCTTATTGATTTTACATCAAACTCTTATTTTTGTTGAAATTGTCTATTTAAATCTTAGTTTAATTCTAGTTTATTTCAAGTATTTCAAAAGACCAAACCCCCATTCTTAATTTATTGTCTTTTTACAAGTATTTTTACAAAGATATTTTTCATAGAGTTATAAAATTGAACCAATCTCCTTGGATTCGATCCCTTTACCACTATACACTATTTTATTGTGTAATATTTAGGGTTATTAATTTTGTTGGCATCGACAACCACCAGTATCTTTGTGATTATTGCATGTGTTATATGTTTCTGTGTTTATATGTTTTATGTATACCGTGAGGGCCCGATGCCGAGTGGGGCCTGATGTCGGGCGGGGCCCATTATGTGTTTATTATGTATGGTATGTGGTATCTTGGGGAACTCACTAAGATTTGTGGTCACGGTTTTCAGTTTAATGTTTCAGGTACTTCTGGTGTGAAGGGAAGACCCTTTACTTTGATATTTATGTTGTATTGATACACTTTGTTTCACCTTGGATTTTATGATGTTATCTTTGAGAATTCTGTTTTATAAATTTTAAAATGAAATTTTTGGTCTTATTTTTGGGACGTTTCAATAAGAGTTCCATGGATCCATTTTGACGTCAGCATCCACAAATCATAGGTAGTACCATTAATCACTAGTTGGTAAGGTGGTGTTGATGTGATGCATGGCTTTATAACTGCTTGTATGGAGTTGAAAAAGACTTAACTCGTGACAATCAATTCATATTTGTTTACTAAGGGCGCATGTTGTGTTAGATGTTTGATGTACTATATATATATATATATATATATATATATATATATGATGGAGATGTGTCTTGTATTGTGGTGGATTTAACATGTTATCATTGAACATGGACCGTGGTGCTCAACTATATATTCTAGTAGTTGTTGTTGTAGCAACGCTAGTGGGACCCTATTAGGGTTATGATCTATGATACTACGAACTATAGTAAATTACAAGTTTGGTCCTAAAGTTTTGTCCAATTATTAGTTCTAGGTTTATGATTGGTGCAAAACAATCCTTATTTCAAATTAAATTAGTAGTTTTGGTCCCTCGCACCAACTCATGTTTGTTTATTATTGTCAAGAAGCCTTATGTTCCATGCAGATTAGGTTAGTTTCCTCTTTTCACAATGTATTTTATTTCCCTCTTCAAGAACACAACACAAAGAAAGTCCCGATAATCAACAATATCCATATCCAATCCAAAACTAAATCAAATAAAAATCCTAATCAATACCAAAATTACATAGAAGTATTCATCTTGAGCACAAATATAAATATAAATATGCAAATTATGATAAATATGCTTATGATGTTTTTAACTGAAACCTAGAAAATGAAACTTGACAATACCAAGCTCAAAAATTGAAACTTTATTAACATCATGAACCTACACCATACACATAATTTTCTACCATTCATAAGAAATTAAAATTTAATACATTGATTTCCATGATGAAACTTGAAAATTGATTGACATGATATACTAGACTGAAACCCATTCATTACAACAATAAGATGAGGCATTGTCTTACCACAAAACATTTAACATTTATTACACAACTATAATTATCTACTTTTTATAAGATACACTAAGCAATTCAAACCACGATGTACAGTTGTCATAATACTACTTCACAATAACCAACTTCATAATGACCTCACCAAAACCTACCTGCACCAAAAGCTGCCCTACTTGATCAACCACCTTTCATCACAACTTCTTTGCTTTTACTAACATAACCACCTTCATAATGACCATCACAACCAACACCACCAGTATCAAATTGTCCCTCGCCTCCATACCACCCTTCACTAAACTACCCTTCACTAGTATACTGCATTTCATAATATTACCCCTCACCACTATACTACCCATTACTAGATTTACTTTCTCTATTGGACTACCCATACACAACAATGGATTGGAATTGTCAATATATTGACAAACTTGTACTCCTTCGTAGACAACATTACAACGATAACTTGGGAATTGTCACAATCTTTCATCACCCATTAATTTATCTATGAAATAGTCTTCATAGGCTATTATTGGGGAGGAAATTCCATGTTGTGTATTGTAACATCCCAAAATTCAAGCCCAAAAATTTCATTTTTGATTAATTAATTCATAAAACATTTATTAGAAAATATTGTATAAACACGTCATCTTAAAAAACCAAGTATCATGTTTGAAACCCACAACATAAACAAATGTCATATCAGAGTACAATCCCAGAGAACACCATGTGGAAAATCATGTGTGTGTGTGATGCCATGCTACGCCGCCGGCTCCTTTCCCTTAGACGAAGAGGTACCTAAAACCAAAACTGAAACCGTAAGCACAAAGCTTAGTGAGTTCCCCCATCATACCACATACCATACAATATCATCGGTATCTTTCAACCGGTAACCATTCATCGGTATCTTTCAACCGGTAATCATTCATCGGTATCTTTCAACCGGTAACCATTCATCGGTATCTTTCAACCGGTAACTGGGGACTATTCCACCCCCTACCACTAACATACAATACAAGATATAAGCATACAGTCAGGCATATCCGGGTACTGACCTACCCCTCGGTCCTAAGGACCACTATCAGGGAAACTATCCCTACCATGCACGTAACATATCATACAGATATAACTCATAACCAAACACATAACCATACCAAGATGAATATCACAAAGACAATCATCTTCTAAATACTCCTCATTGGTGGGTCGGCATTGTGGCCGTAGACCCACCTCTACTGGAAGGTAACTCACCTCGTACAAGTGGCTGCTGATAATCTGTGCGGGAAACCTCCGTCCGCTGCTGCTCCGGAAATCCTCCGGCTACAAACCCCATAAACACTCAATTAGAAACTGATCTCTATACTTAGGGTAAAATGACCATTTACCCCCAACCAAGTCAAGTCAAAGTCAAAGTCAACTTCCAGTTGACCCGACTCGCCGAGTTGGGCCGTCAACTCGCCGAGTCCCTCACTCTCTACTCGTCCTCATCCGTGACCCTACTCGTCGAGTTGGGCCGTCAACTCGACGAGTTCTTCTCTCATTCGAACGCCCCATGAAAACTCATCCGACTCGCCGAGTTGATGAACAACTCGTCGAGTTGGCCTTTATCTGATGAACCAGATCTGTCCTCAACTCGCTGAGTTGATGAACAACTCGCCGAGTTCTAAGGAGATTGCCTTGGACTCGCCGAGTCCGTTCATGCACTCGCCGAGTCCCATGAACTTCCAGCACAATGGCTTAGTCCAGAACGTTGGGTCACTCCCTGGGACCCCCTTAAAACCTTTCCACACTCAACTGGGTTCTTTTGACCCTCAACAGAAAGAGCAAAACCCTTAGACTCGCCGAGTTCAATAGTGGACTCGCCGAGTTGGTCACGTCCATACCCTAAATCTTTGCTTTCTGATGTACATCCTTTGCTCAAAAAATAGATCCAAGCTTCTACAATCGATCTAACACGTAAAGTTACAACCTTTACGTGCTTGCATGGGACTTTGAGCTCAAAAGGACATAAAACAAGCTCATATGGCACATGGAACCTTTCATGGGTGCAAAAGCAACCCAAATCTGCCTAGTGACTCTTTGAATGATGTCATTCAGAAGCTCAAACCCCCAACCACGTTTGCAAACATGGTTGGCTACCAAAATGGCTCATAAAAGCCCTAAATCTTCCCAAAGAGGGATCTAACAAATGAAAGAGCAAGGTATAGACTTTATACCTTCTGAAGACTGCAAATGATGCTCACAACTGAATCCCTCTAGCCTCCTCTTGATCCTTCAAGCTTTTCCTTCTTCCTTGAACCACAAAATCACCAAGATCACTCTAAATGCCTTAAAACTCTTCAATAACGGCTAGGGTTTGCTATGGGGGTCTTCTGGGAGTAAATGGGACGAAGGAGGCCGAGTTAAGGTGTTTAAATAGGGTGCACACCCCTGGATTAGGGTTTTTGTCCAAACAGGGTCTACTCGCCGAGTCCGGGGACCTGACTCGCCGAGTACATCACTTAAACCCCGCGTCCCATCCCGCTTCTACTCGGCGAGTTGGTCCTTCAACTCGCCGAGTCCAAGACCCAAAATGCTAAACATTTAAAGATTTGATAAAAAGAATACGTACCAAGAACCAGGTGTTACAATCTCCCCCACTTATTTTAGACTTCGTCCTCGAAGTCTGCTGCTCGATCCTGGAACAGCTCTGGGTAATGCTCCATCATCTCATCCATCGGCTCCCATGTCCATTCCGAGCACTTCCGGTGTTGCCATTGCACCTTTACCAGCTCAACCCTCTTGTTCCTCAGATCCTTCGACTTCCGGTCGAGGATCGCTACAAGCCGCTCGATATAATTCAGGCTGTCGTCAACCTGAATGTCCTCCAAGGGTACCACTACTGAGTTATCCACCAGGCACTTCCGCAGCTGGGAGACGTGGAAAGTGTTGTGGATCTGACTGAGTTCGGCTGGCAGATCCAGCCGGTATGCCACCTTGCCCACCCGGGCTACAACCCTAAACGGTCCAATATACCTGGGACCCCACTTGCCCCGTTTCCTGAATCGGATGACGCCCTTCCAAGGCGACACTTTCAGGAGAACCTTATGATGGGTTTTGAGCATTCTAACACTTCCTAAGTCTACATGCAACCCTAATAACCTTGAATCTATGTTTTCTCTATATACATGCAAATTACTTTTTCAAGGTTATTTCCTAACTAGCATGGCATGGGGATTACATAAAACATAAAACTAGTAGAAATACATACCTTGTTGTTGCTTGGATTCCTTCAAGACTTTGTGAGCCTAGCACCCCAAATGTTGTGCCTCAAATGCTTCACACAACACCACAAGACTTGGAATAACTTGAGAGAATACTTCTAGCACTCAAAATTGGTTATGCCCTCTCTAGTAACACTATGTCCACTAGCTCCACTTTTTGCTAGCTATAGGGTTCCTTTTATAGTGTTGTCACAATTAGGGTTTACACATGAATGCCCTTAATTGTCATGACTCTTGATTTCCCATGACCCATGGATTTGTAACTCCCATGGACCATCCATGGAGCTCCATTTGGTTACATCCATAACCCATAAACTATGGATCATTAATCCACCATAAAAGAATTGATGATTGTCATAATCAACCCTATATATTTAATTAGTCTCACTTTGATCACCAAATTAATCCTAGATTAATACTTGATCAATACTAATTAAATAATACTATTATTAATATATTAGAACTTGTAATATATTAATAATCATAAGTGCCTTATTCTCTCATTTAGTCTATCCAAGTATTGCAATGCCATGCAACCCAAATGGACCATGCCGGGTCGGGTCAAGTACATACCAAATAAAGTTATGGACTTAGACACTATATCCAACAGTCTCCCACTTGGATAAGTCTAATAACTATATTTGCGAATATGACTTCAAAATCCGACTAGCAATCGTAGCTCTTTCAAAGTCTCTCGGAACTGAGATGATGATGATACGCCATTTAAGATAAGTGATCATATAATCCTCTGTTCTCATGATATCAGCCGGACAAACACATGGAACATGGTCTTACTTATTGTCCAGCATTTGTTTCTCGATCTCTGATTTGTTTCGACATAGAACTAAATTGAACACATCAATTAGGTTCTGACCGGGCCCGGTACATAGGTCAAAACCAAATCATCGAGGGGCCCAGATATCGCTTCTATTTCTAGAAGGAACAGATAAACTTCGACTGATATGCTTGTACTAACTACTTGTTGAATTACTCACAAAGGCACGTTTTATGACATCGAGTTACCAATGCGTTTTCGTGCAATCAATGAATAACCAACTCATAGTCAACAACTCATATCTCTAGGTTTGAAGATTTATATGATATTACCGTCTCACGATCACTCGAGATAAATTCCATGAAGTGATGCAAGTGAGCGTGGGTTGGATCCAATACTCAGCCCTTATGAGTACTCATGAATGTTGTAGCAACCATTGCATTGTCCAAAGCACTTTTAGACAAATCATACAAGCCAAATTCATGACAGTCTTAAATCAATACTTACTTCCAAAGTTTGACTGACTGTGGATGGTTTGAATAATAACATAATTATTCTGGAAGTAAAAACATGCAAAATTGAAACATAGTAAACAATCAACATAAGATAGTAACACCTTACTCATAAATAAATAACAACTTTTATTTATCATCAAATGTCAATTACATTTTACAAGTTTCAGGAATCTAATTATTGAAACTAATATCATCCTTCAGCCCAATGCGCCTCGTATGTTGTAAATGCTTAACCCTGCTCAGTCCCTTCGTGAGGGGATCTGCCGGGTTCTCATCTGATGATACCCTCTTAGCCACGAGGAGTCCTTCTTCTATTCGATGTCTTATGAAATGGTATTTTCTGTCAATGTGCCTAGATCTCCCGTGATCTCTTGGTTCCTTAGCCAAAGCAACCGCACTTTCGCTGTCACAGAAAATTTCCATTGGCTCTTTTATAGCTGGTACAACTCCAAGGTCTCCGATGAAGTTCTTTAGCCATATCGCCTCCTTAGCTGCTTCACTTGCTGCTATGTACTCTGATTCACAAGTAGAATCAGCTACTGTCTCCTGCTTGGAACTTTTCCAAGTAATTGCCCCTCCATTTAGGATAAAGACCCAGCCTGACTGAGAGCGGAAATTATCCCTATCAGTCTGAAAGCTAGCATCGCTATATCCTTCCACTCTCAAGTCATCACTGCCCCCGAGGGTAAGGACCCAATCCTTAGTCCTCCGCAGATACTTGAGAATGTTCTTTACCGCTGTCCAGTGTGCCTTGCCAGGGTTCCCTTGATATCTACTGACCATGCTCAAAGCAAAGGCCACATCAGGGCGAGTACAAGTCATAGCATACATGATCGAGCCCACAGCGGAAGCATATGGTATATGACTCATTTCAGCTATCTCAGCCTCTGTACTCGGACTCTGAGTCTTACTCAGCTTGGCATTACTCTGGATTGGTAATTCTCCTTTCTTGGAATCTTGCATACTGAACCTCTTCAGTACCTTATCCACATAAGTACTTTGACTAAGTCCAATTAGTCTCTTACTCCTATCTCTCAATATCCTTATCCCTAGGATATAGGCAGCTTCCCCAAGGTCCTTCATAGCGAAACACTTCCCAAGCCAGGACTTAACCTCCTGCAAGGTTGGGACGTCGTTTCCTATGAGAAGTATGTCATCCATATACAACACCAAGAAGCTAACTATGCTCCCACTAGCCCTGACATACACACAAGACTCATCCTCACTCCTAGAAAAGCCAAACTCTTTGACTTTCTCATCAAAGCAAAGATTCCATCTGCGAGATGCTTGTTTCAATCCATAAATGGATTTATCAAGCTTACACACTCTATTAGGGTATCTTGTATCGACAAAACCCTCTGGTTGAGCCATGTAAACATCCTCAGCCAACTTTCCATTAAGGAAAGCGGTTTTGACATCCATTTGCCATATTTTATAATCATGAAATGCAGCTATGGCTAACAATACTCTACTTTGAATGTGAGACTTCACGTCTATGGAATTGTCTTGTAACAATTTCCGATAGAATACCTTGTAATTTCATTAGCCGGGTCTTGGTGACTTTTGTGCTATGACATTACTAAAGAATCATTGCATAAAATGTTAGAATCTGACATATTCTAAAAGTGGCAAGAATTTGGTATTCTTATACTAATAATAAGGATTGGGGATTGTGAAATGAGTTTCATTGAAAAAGTTTTCAATTGATCTATTTCACAAAGTATGGACCATAGGAAACCAAAGTGTGTATGCTTGGAGCATGGGACAATTGTGGTTATAATTCGAGTAATAAGTTGATTTTCTGAAACAGTAAGCAATGAATAATGAGTAATCAATATGGTGTTTAAATAAAAGTGTTTTTATTTACGCTCAAAAGTTTTGGGACCATATAGGATTAATATTATTATTGCGTTTCATTTTGCATGTTTTGACTTCCAGAATAACTAGGTTATTCGAACCTCCACAGTCGGTCATACGTTGGAAGTAGGTATGAAGGAAGACTGTCATGAATCTGTATGTAGATTGTCTAAAGTGTTTAGACATAGCACAAGTTTACTGCAGAGTTCATGAGTGCTTTGATAAGATTAAAGTATTGGATTAAACCCACGCTCACTTGAATCACTTCATGGTTTTATCACGAGTGATTGGTGAGACGATAACATTGTATATTCTTGAAACCGAGACGTGTGAGTTGTTATTTGTTGGTCGGTTGCACATTGATGATAAGTAAACGCACCAGTAACTTGGTGTTATAAAACTTATTGTTGCGTGTGATTCGATTAGTAGGTGCAAGCAAGCATTTGAGTCAAAGTTTATACATTCCTTTTACCCAAGGTGGGATAAAAGCGATATTTGTGGGCCCCTCGATTATTTAGTGATGACAAAGGAAAGTGCTCGGCCGGGCCAGGACTGATTTGATTTGTTCAATTAGTCAGTCGTCATAAATCGGAAATCGGGAAACGACACATAGACTGAGAGAATGATTTCAATCCATGTCTCATGTCTATACGATATCTTGTAGAATGAAGGAATATATAATCCCTTATCTAAAGGACACGCGTATCTGATAAGATCAGAGTTGACAACGGCTTTTGGAAGCTACGATTGCTGATCAGGTTCTGAAGTCATACGCAGAATAGTTATTAGACTTATCCAAGTGGGAGACTGTTGGATTAGTGTCTAAGTCCATAACTATTTTGGTATGTACTTGAACCGATTATGAGCATGGTCCTTTTGGGTTGCCTTCACCATAGCAATATGTAGGATGAATTAAGGAGAGAAATGTTTAATTATGATTTATTAATATATTATAAGAATAATATATTAAAGGAGAAATCATATAGTTTAATTAATATTAGTCAAGAATTAATTTTGTGGCTAAAAGAGATTAATTAAACTTAGGGGACTGGATTTGTAATTATAAGATAATTACGATTGGGCTATGTATCACCTAATAATATATAGGTTGGACGAATTCTATGGGAAGCCCATTAGAAATCGTCCAAGGGATATGTTAAAGGAGTCCATGGGCTACTTAGGGCCTAAGCAGCCAGATTAGGGTTTCCTAGTTGTAAACCCTAATAGCCTACATGTATATAAAGGACCCTTAAGCCCCACAAACGTGGACAAGTAATCCTTTAGGGTTTCCAGCCGTTTTTGGTGCCTCCTCTCTCCTCCCTCTTCATCCAAGTTGCTTAGTGGTGTTTGTGACTCCATTAGAGGTGCAACACTTGAGGCACTAAGCTTTCTGAAGCCAATCAAAGTAAGGATTGATTGTTATTGCTATATAACAATCAAAGGTAATTACTAAACCCTTATTTCAGTTCTTATTTGATAGATCTAGGGTTTGTAAGTCTTGGATTCATTGCATGTACAATAGAGAAACCTAGATCCAAGCAATAGGGTTTGTATGAGCACATAGGATTGTTCTTATGCTTAAAACCCATCAATTCTACTAGTTTTTATATTACATGTACCCCATTCACATGCTAGATAGGATGAGAACCTTGGAAAATCAAATTTGCATGTATATTAGAGAAAACATAGATCCAAGGTTTTTAGGGTTGCATGTACACCATAGGAGTGTTAGAATGCTCAAAAACCATCAGTGGTATCAGAGCCTAGGCTTGTTTTCATTATACTTGATGCAAATTGCTGAAAAAAGTCGAATTTCTGCTCACTGTTCAGTGAACTCGCCGAGTCCATGGGGGGACTCGACGAGTCCAAGTGAAAACTCATCCTACTCGTCGAGTAGGTTCATGCACTTGGCGAGTAGGAGGCCCTGTGTGCATATTTTCGAGTTTTGTTGCTGGAATTGGACTAAAATCATTACCCTAAACTGTTTTGGACTTATAAAATCTGTTTTTGAGGTGGTAATGATTATGCTAATCCATTTTCAAAGGTTTTTTTTTATCAAAGTTTCAAGTTTTATATATGCTTATGTGATTCTTGAAAATTGTTGATATGAATGTTCATGCTTATGAGTTTGGTAGATCATAGGAATTATTTGCAAATTGTTTGTTAGCGTAATTCTTGATCTAAATGCAAATTAATGGACTCCATAACTTGTCCTCAAGTTATGGAATTCCAAAAGTCTTTTCATAAAAACTCATAAGTTATAGAAATGAAAGGTTTTGAATAGTTTCAAAACTTGCCCTGAAGTTTTGGAATTTGTAAAGTCACTTTAGAAAACTTTAATTCCAAACCCTAGATTTTAATAGTTTAAAATTCAACCCTTATACTTTATAATATTATAAGTTAATAATATATATATATATATATATATATATATATATATATATATATATATATAAGATCAAGTCAGTCTTACCGTTAGTAGGCCTCATTCACGAAGTCAGTCTATAAGGGGGGTATAAGGTTGTTGCCTATAAAATGACAGCTTAATGGGTGTCCACTCTCACCCACCGCTTCCTTGACTGGTGGAGGGTCGTTAGCCGAACGGGTAGGACAAAGACTACAATTCTCATTAAAATTATAATGATAAATATAAAGTAACTAAACCTTTTATAAATTCTCAATCTTAGTTACTTTAGGAAAATGTGAAATTGATGCTAACCCATAAAATTACACCTTGCACCTTGCTAAAGTCGTTAGTGGAGCGTGTGTGGTTAACCGGCACACTAACTTGGACTTAACAAGGGTGACAAAGGGTGGCTTAAGGTTTATCATAGATCGGTGGAGCGTGTGTGGTTAACCGACACATCGGTTAGGTGATAAAATTAAGAGTACCAAGTAATTTGTATGGTTATTCACACCTTGTTTGTGATCCTCGGCATCCCAGTCACAAACTTGAAGGGCATAATCGAGATTTAAACATGCCATTGAATTGTTCAATGAATCTCAAAAGATCTAGGAGTTTCAATCCAATTAAAACCTAATAATCTATTTTGTTTTTCATGGTGGAAATTGGTAAATCGTCATTTACCTACCTTCAAATATTTTATAGCTTGGATTATGGCATCTCTCTTCCAAGTTATAAAGTATTGTGTTGGGTCCTAGCCTTAATATTTCATTTTGGTGTCTTATTAAGGATTCTATATCTAATCTAAACTTGTCTTTCTTCTTTTTCAGATGTCATCCAACAATGCTTCTGGCTCAAACCCTTCTGGCTCCTTCTCTCTCATGAACCTTTGTGGGAGAGTCATCTTTGATGGTTCCAACTTCAATGATTGGATTAGGAACATCAGGATGGTCACTCGTTATGAGGACAAGGAATATGTCCTAGACAAGGAGTTGAAGGAAATCGATGAGTATTCTGCTACTCCAGAGGAGATTGCCGAGTACACTAGCCATGAGAAGGATGCCACTAAGGTGTCTTGTATCATGTTGGCTACCATGACAGTAGAACTCCAGAAATCCTATGAAGATTTCTACCCTTATGAGATGCACCAGTACCTGATGGAGAGATACCATCAGATTGCTCATCAAGAGAGGTATGAAATCATCTCTTCCATGATAACAACCAGGATGAAGGATGATGAACCCATCACGGGCCACTTGCAGAAGATGCAAAGGTTTGTGGACCGATTGCTTAAGTTGAATGTGAACTTCCTTGAGGAGTTGGCTATTGATATCATATTGCACTCCTTACCTCCATGTTATGATCAGTTCCGTATGACCTATCATATGAACAAGGAGGAGGTCACACTTAGCAAACTTCAAGGACTTTTGAGGACAGCCGAAACTGGTCTCAAAGGTAAAACGGTTGTATCTACTCCTACCACAACCCCTGTTCTGGCAATCGGGCAAGGTAAAGGGAAAAAGAGGAAAGCCTCTTCGAAGGGTACCGAGGGAAAGTCTCTTGATGGATCCTCTTCTAGTGGAACCAAAGGAGGTTCTGCTACTCCCTCTTCCAACCTGAAGGATGCACAATGCTTCTACTGTCAGGAAAATGGGCACTGGAAGCGAAGCTGCCCCAAGTACTTGCAGGATCTTAAGGATGGGAAAGTGAAACCCACCCATGCAGGTATTTACACTATATTGTCTAATAATTCACCACATACTAATTCTTGGGTCCTTGATACAGGGTGTGGAATTCACATTTGTTCTGATTTGCAAGGCCTAAAAAGAAGTGAGGATGTGGAGCACGGGAAGATAAACTTGATCATGAGGAATAGGAAAGTTTCACCTGTCACCAAGATTGGAGTTTATTCTTTATTGCTTAGTAGTGGATTAGTATTAGATTTGAATAAATGCTGTTACTCGTCTGAAATGGCGAGAAATATTATTTCTTTTCATGGTTTGTACAAACAAGGATTTACTTTTTCATTTGATAATGAATGTGGTGGTATTGATGCTTTTTATAATGATGTTCTTTATTTTAAAGCATTACCTTGTAATGGTGCATATTGATTCTTCCACTAGTTTGGATAAGGAATCCTTGTGGCATTGTCGTCTTGGACATGTTAACAAGAAGCGCATAGGCCAACTCCAAAAGGCTGGAGTCTTGGAGTCATTTGACTTAAAGTCAGATGACAGTTGCGAATCTTGTTTACTTGGAAAGATGACTAAGTCACCCTTCACTGGTACTTGTGCTAGGGGTGAGGGTTTGTTGGATCTCATATACACAGATGTGTGTGGGCCCTTCAGAACTGCCACAAGGGATGCTAACCTCTTCTATGTGAATTTTACTGATGATTACAGTAGATATGGTTATGTCTACTTAATAAAGCATAAGTCAAAAACCTTTAAGAAATTCAAAGAGTTTAAACACGAAGTGGAGAATCAGTTGGGCAGGAAGATAAAGATGCTCCGATCCTATCGAGGTGGTGAGTATCTTAGTATCGAGTTCCTTGACTATCTTAAGGAATGTGGAATTGTTTCACAGTTGACACCTCCTCGAACACCACAGCCGAATGGTGTGGCTGAGAGGCGCAATCGAACCTTGTTGGACATGGTTCGTTCCATGATGAGTCGAGCTTCGTTACCAATCTCATTTTGGGGGTATGCCTTAGAGACTGCCGCCCATATCCTTAATCTAGTCCCTACCAAGAAGGTTGCCAAAACACCTCACGAGATGTGGACTGGGAAAGTTCCCAATTTAGACCACATTAAGATTTGGTGTTGCGAGGCTTTATGAGGCACGAGACTCACGACAAGCTCGAACCTCGAAGTGAGCAATGTATTTGTTGGATTAATGTCTAAGTCCATAACTATATTTGGTATGTACTTGACCCGACCCGGCATGGTCCATTTGGGTTGCACTTCACCGACACAATTTATATGGATAGTCTTTTGAGAATAGTATATTTATGATTTATATTAATATATTATAAGTTCTAATATATTAATATGGAATCAGTATTGATCAAGAATTAATTTAGAATTAATTAAGTGATCAAAAAGAACTAATTAAATATGGACTCTTATATATATGGAATGGGCCAAGTTCATTTAGGTTGGGCTAAGCTTTCATGGATGGTCCATGGAGCTTTTAACCCATGGATCCTATGTAAATGAAAGGTCATGGGTATTAGGGTTTACATGGATGTAACCCTAATCCTCCATAATATATAAAGGGGTCCTTGGCTCACAAAATTGGCACAAGTATGTGAAAATAAGAGTGGGCCGATTTTAGTGTGCATATATATTCTCTCAAGTTCTTCCAAGGTGTTTTGGTGATTTGTGATTCCATTTGAGGCTTCCACACTATTGGGGCTAAGCTCTTAAAGCTTGAAGACATCAAGCTACATCAAAAGGTATGTCATCTAACTATAACTTTGTAGTATAGGTACTTCATAATATGCTAGTTAGGATGAAACCTTGGAATAGTTAATATTTGCATGTATAATAGAGAAAACATAGATCCAAGGTTTATAGGGTTGCATGTACACCATAGGAGTGTTAGAATGCTCAAAACCCAACAGTGGTATCAGAGCCATGGGTTGTTTTCTGTTATATTGATGCAAATGTTTTATTTTCAAGTTGAAAAAAAAGGAAAAAAAACATGACGTTTGTCAAATTTTAAGATAATTACTTGTTTTGTGAAAAACGAATTATTTGTAAAATTTGAATCATTTGTTATATGAGTTGAATTAGGTCAAATTTAGTAAAAGATAAAATGATATGATTATTTTATTAGTTTTAAAAGTTTGATCTAAATGTTTTAAGGAGTTGCATATTTTGTCATAAAACTTTAGAGCTCAAAAGTTTTTTTTAAAGTTGTGATCTTAAGGGTTTTTGAAACTTCCATAAGTTATGGATATGAAAGTTTTTTAAAAAAAAATTGATTCAAAGTTTTTATGGAGTTACAAAATTTGGTGTTAATGTTTTAAAGAATTCCATAACTTGTTCTTAAGTTATGGAACATGGAAAGTTTCATCATAAAACACCATTAATTCCATAAGTTATGGAATCCAAAGGTTTTCAAGAATTACAAAACTTGCCCTCAAGTTTTGGAATTTGAGAAAAGTTTTTTATGAAAAAAAGAATTGAATTCTAAAACTCTTGGGTTCATAACTTAAACAATTAATTAAATGGTTTTAATTTTGAGTTTAATAATTGGAATTATGATGTTTTGTTGAATAGTTCAAATTAACTCTTATGGACTTTATTAATAGTTAATTAAAGCGTTTAATTAAAAGAGTATTATTAATCCATAAATATATGGTTTGAGTTTAATTAAATTAAAAGTCTAGTTTAATTAATAGATTAAACCACCAAGTATTTTAAATGTCTAAAATACACCCTTATACTATTATAATATTAAAAGTTTAATATATTATATGTATAAGAGCAAGTCGTCTTACCATTAGTAGGCCTCATTCACGAAGCCGGTCTATAAGGGGATATAAGGTTACTGCCTATAAAATGGCAGTTTAATGGGTGTCCACTCTCACTCACCGCTTCCTTGACCGATGGAGGGTCGTTAGCCGAACAGGTAGGACAAGGACTATAATTCTCCCTTCATTATAAGTATAATGATAAATACTAAGTAACTAAACACTTATAAATTCCCAATCTTAGTTACCTAGGAAAATGTGAATAAGGTGCTAATCCATGAAATTACACTTTGCACTTTATTTAAGCTGTTAGTGGAGCGTGTGTGGTTAACCGGCACACTAACTTGGACTTAACAAGGTAGGCAAAGGGTAACTTAATGTTTATCATAGTATCGTTGGAGCGTGTGTGGTTAACCGACACCTTGATTGAGGGGTAAATATTAAGGGTACCAAGTATATTTGCATGGTTACTTCACACCTTGTTTTGTGATCCTCGGCATCCCAGTCACAAAACCTGAAGGGCACACTCGAGATTGAAACATGCCATTGAAAAGTTCAATGAATCTCAAAAGAACCTAGGAGTTTCAAAACCAATTAAAACCTAATAATACATTTCGTTTATCTTGGTGGAAATTGGTGAATCGTCATTCACCTACCTTCAAATATTTTATAGCTTGGATTACGGCATCCCTCTTCCAAATAATAAAATAGTTTGTTGGGTCCTAGCCTTAATATATCATATTGGGTGTTATATTAAGGACTTAAATCAACTTTACGTGAATTTCTCCCATTGTTGATGTCTGGTTTAGACAATAATGATCTTCCCAAACCAAGCTTTCCTAATGAATATGACTTCCCGAGTTTGGCTCATGGAAGTCATACTTCTCTTCCTCCACCTCCTCCAATTATTCTCCCTAACCCACAAGTTCAAGGTCACTCAAGCCCTAATGGCAAGCAAGGTCTATGTGTGATCACATCTTAGAGATGAAGTCACATATTGACAAGCCGGGAGAGTTGGGTGTCAAAGTCTTGCGAAAGTTGGATGTTCAATCACTTTCTAAGTCACATAGTGAGTTCCTTTGGGACTACTATGAAACAGACTATGACATGAACCTTAATGATCATATCTATTTGCTTGGTGCTGCTGAATCAGCAATGATTTGGAACGATAGTAGAGCAAATTTGATTAGAAGATCAACTTCCCAAAAACTTTATGGACAGTGACAATGGTGACACTGGAAATCCAGAAAAAGCATTCTCTTCCCAATGGAAAGGGATTGGCCATAGTCAACCCGGTTGACCAAATGGTAAAGAGAAAGGCTAAGTCTGAGATAGTCCCATTACCAAAGGGTCCATATGTTTATTTTGCCAAAGGAAGGGGCGTTGATTGCAAAGCTGCCAAATTTACCTAAGGATGTTAAAGTCAATAAGTTTGACTCTACACCAGGTAGAGCCCATTATCTAACTCTGTTAAGTTCTATTATGAGATCCTCATTACATGATGTGACTGGGTCACATGTTGATGTTTTAAGAATCAAAGAATAGAGAGAAATCTTAAAGGAAGTATATGCTGATTCTGATCGCGAAGGTGGATTTCGATCGCATCAGAATTTTGAGCAGTTGCTTAAGAAGTTATGATATATTGCTAAAGAATAGATAACAACAATTTTTCATGTGGATTGTAAGGATAAGTTTTTCCGCAAAGTTTTAAAATAAAAGAAAATTGTTTAATTTTATTTATTTGAAGTATCCTTACAATGGCATTTGTGGAAAATTGTTGCTTATATGATTCCACTGACAGCAATATTGGAAAATGGATTTGATTCTTTCATTTGTGGTAGTGTCTAAATTTACCAAATCAGGAAAGTTCCTCATCACCCAAGTTTCAGTTGGACCGAAACTTGGAATCATGCAAGTTGAATAGTATGATGAATGAGAACTTTCAAGCATTGGAAAATCAAGACTAATTACTTGTTCACATGGATGTGTGAGTCAAGTGAAGGACTAAAGGGATCGAGTACACATTCTTATGCACTGGTCATGTCCACCACAAAGCTCGTTAAGACTATTTGATTTACTAAAGTTTAGTAAATATGGTTATACTTACAAGTTTAAGTATAATTCTGAAACATTGGAAAAGTCTCAATGTATGGCAGAACGAATGGGAAGAATCAAATTAGGCAGAAAGATAAAAGTTTCTCAAATCTGAAAAGATGGGAGAGTACTTTAGTATCATGTTTGTGATCATCTTAATGATTTAGAAATCATATCACAATTAGTCCTCTAAAGGTCATCTTAGTGCATTCTTATGACTAAGAAGAGGAGTCATGAATTGTTGAAATGGTTAGATCAGGAAGATGAGTCATACTTCGTTCCAAAACAATTCTTAGAGTCATACTCCAAGATTGTAACTTGAGTGACATATCTTAAAGAAAGGTTTAAAACACTTGTCAAATGTAAGAGTAAAAGTGTCCTACTCTTGTACATTTGAAATTGGTAAGTTGTGATGTTTTGGATAAAACAAAGACCAACTAAGGCCAATTGTGTGAAGTGTTTGTCTTGATAAAGAATCCGCACTATCTCTTGAATATTTGGCAAGATAGTCTTATATGTCAAGAGGACAGTGGGAGTCTTAAAGATCCTAAAAAGAATTTCAAGAACTAATCAAGAATAAAACCTGAGGTTCTTCACTAGCACACGACTTGAGGTTTATAACCTATCGTGTTGACATATTCTGTGCCCATTCCAGTTAAAGTTGGCTTTGCATAGGAGTTCTGAAAGTTCTCAATTGGTTGCATAACAACTTGGAAGCAATGACAGGCCCTGTACTGCCAGGTGGCAAGAAGTTAAGATTGCATAAGTTCAGTCCATATGAGTTTGGATTTGTCATTATCCTTGTCTTGTGAATATGGTTTTGACGATTCAAATAGATAAGAACACATACACCATAAAATCTAAGGGTCATAAGGTTTCTCTCCGATTCATGAAAATGATGGTGAGGAAACACTTCCACCAAGTAGATTTGAAGCAGATGGCAAAAGGTCTAAACAATTGAGACTATGATTACGACATCCCTTTTCATAGTTCTGAAATTGTTTAGACACGCATGCATGCTATCTAAGGAAAGGTGTATGATTTTGATAAAGTTTTATCAAAGCATCTCGTATCATAAATCTGAACTTTGGTAAGAAAGTCAATAAAGTATTGATTTCTAGAAGTCCAGCTCATTTCTGAATACATGTCAAAGCTAGTGGGAGCATAAGTGTTATGCTAATAATCATCATGTTAGTGGGAGCATGATAATTATTGTTAGTGTTGCAAGTTAGCAATGTTAATTATAGAAAACAAAAGTTTCAATTCGTGAGGCTGCAAGGATTGAAAAAGTTGTTTTGCTATAATTAAGGGAGAGGATATACTTCATTTCAGTTCTAAAGGCTTAGATTGAGACCTTAATCATCTTTAGTCAAGAATATAAATATGAATTTCATGTTGGATTGGTTCAACTTAAGGAAATTCTATATATTGCGTTCTAAAAATTCGATTATGATTACGGCATCCCTCTTCATAGTCAAATTTTGAAAACATGGCAAATAAAAATATTGTAGCAAAAGACTGGTCTAGAATCATGTCTTTATGTGAGACATCATGAATCGTGTACCATTTGCTTTGGGTACAGGATCGATTGCATGTGCTATAATATTTGTCATTTCTAAATTTTTCCAAATGCCCAGAGGCATTAAGAAGGGAAAAGGTCTAGAATTGGATATGACTAAAATGATTAAGCAATTGTCGAGGACAATCTGAGGTTTACCAAAGATTGGTTGCTCAGGGACAGTTGGAAGTATAGTGCTAATTTTGGAAGGACCATATTGACATATTCTGAAAAGAGGCATCTCTTATTCAGAAGTGATAGTCAAAATGAGAATATGGAGTTGTCTCCATAGGTGGAAGTTATCTGTGTAAGATTAGAAAACTTAATGCAAGAAGCATGTCCAAAGCAATGTACTTTGAATATGAGACTTAGTTTCCATGGAGTTGATCTCCATTGGAATACCTTATAATGACTGTTGACAAGTCTTTGTGACTTTGTACATATTCATTACAGGAGGGTCAATGCATATAAGTTTAAAATCTAAACAGATTTCGATAAATGATAGGAATTTGAAATTCTCACATTTTTCGATAAGGATTTGGGAGTGTGAAATTAGAATCATTGAAATTATGTTCAATTAGTTTATTTCACAAAGTAAGGATCATAGACAAACAAAGAGTGCATACTTGGTGTATGGCAAAGCTATTGTTTAAGAAAAACATAGTGTACATGCTTGGAGCATGGGACAACTAGTGTTTTTAATTCAAGTATAAAGTTGATAAAACCGAAACAATGAATAATGAGTAATCAGTATGGTGATAAATAAAAGTGTTTATTTATATTCATAGGGTTTGATACCATATTTGATTCATTTATTCTTGTGTTTCACTTTGCATGTTTTGACTTCCAGAATAACTAAGTCGCTCTTCCTGAATGATTAAGTTATTCAAACCATCCACAGTCGGTCATATGTTGGAAGTAGATATGAATCAAGACTGTCATGGGTTGGTTTGTAGAGGTCCAAGTTGGTGGACAAAGTGGTGCTACAACACTCATGAGTGCTCATAAGTTCTGAGTATTGGATTCAACCCGCGCTCATTTGAATCACTTCATGGATTTTATCACGAGTGATCATGAGACGATAATATATTATATTCTTCAAACCTAGAGATATGAGTTGTTACTATGAGTTGGTAACTCGATGTTATAAAACGTGCCTTTGTGTATGATTCAACAAGTAGTAGAACAAGCCATATGAGTCGAAGTTTATCCATTCCTTTTACCTTCGGGATAAAAGCGATATCTGTGGTCCCCTCGATGATTTAGCGATGACACATGTGAGTGCTTAGCCAAGTCAGGACTGATTTGATTTGTTCAATCAGTCAGTCATCATAAATCGAAAATCGGGAAACAACAAATGGACAGAGAGAATGATTATAATCCATGTCTCAGTCCATATGATATCTAGAATGGAGGAATATATGATCCCTTATCTAATGGACAAGTCATTGACAAGGTCAGAGTTCGACAGCGGCTTTAAGAGCTACGATTTCCAGTCAGGTTTTGAAGTCATACTCAATAATAGTTTTAGACTTATCCAAGTGGGAGACTGTTGGATTAATGTCTAAGTCCATAACTATATTTGGTATGTACTTGACCCGACCCGGCATGGTCCATTTGGGTTGCACTTCACCGGCACAATTTATATGGATAGTCTTTTGAGAATAGTATATTTATGATTTATATTAATATATTATAAGTTCTAATATATTAATATGGAATCAGTATTGATCAAGAATTAATTTAGAATTAATTAAGTGATCAAAAAGAACTAATTAAATATGGACTCTTATATATATGGAATGGGCCAAGTTCATTTAGGTTGGGCTAAGCTTTCATGGATGGTCCATGGAGCTTTTAACCCATGGATCCTATGTAAATGAAAGGTCATGGGTATTAGGGTTTACATGGATGTAACCCTAATCCTCCATAATATATAAAGGGGTCCTTGGCTCACAAAATTGGCACAAGTGTGTGAAAATAAGAGTGGGCCGATTTTAGTGTGCATACATATTCTCTCAAGTTCTTCCAAGGTGTTTTGGTGATTTGTGATTCCATTTGAGGTTTCCACACTATTGGGGCTAAGCTCTTCAAGCTTGAAGACATCAAGCTACATCAAAAGGTATGTCATCTAACTAGAACTTTGTAGTATAGGTGCTTCATAATATGCTAGTTAGGATGAAACCTTGGAATAGTTAATATTTGCATGTATAATAGAGAAAACATAGATCCAAGGTTTATAGGGTTGCATGTACACCATTGGAGTGTTAGAATGCTCAAAACCCAACAGTATTTTCATCGGCTACCCCAAGAAATCCTTTGGTTACCTCTTCTACAGACCCAGTGAGAATGTGGTCTTTGTGGCAAGGAGAGGAGTCTTTCGTGGGAGATAATTCATAAGCCAAGGAAACAGTGGGAGGCAAATTGATCTTGAAGAACTTCAAGAGTCAAGCGGTGAAGGAACCTCAAACACTAGCAATCAACTTGAGGAGGAAATTCCTGTTGATGAGTCTGTACCTCTGAGGCGTTCCACAAGGGTTAGGAACACACCTGAGTTTTATTATGGTTTCCATATTACTACAAAAGGTGATGTATTTATCAATGATAGTATGCTGATAAATTTGGATGAACCTAACAACTTTAAGGAAGCAATGGCAGGCCCTGAATCTGCCAAATGGAAAGAGTCTATGGACAGCGAGATTCAGTCCATGTATGACAATCAAGTCTGGGACTTGGTTGACAATGTATCGGGTCGTAAGACAGTCGTGTGCAAATGGATCTTCAAGAAGAAGACCGACATGGATGGGAATGTACACACTTATAAGGCGCGACTGGTTGCGAAGGGCTTTACTCAAAATCCGGGAATTGACTATGATGAGGCCTTCTCACCAGTAGCGAAAATTAAGTCTATTAGGGTTATGCTAGCCATTACTGCATTTCATGATTATGAAATATGGCAAATGGATGTCAAAACCGCTTTCCTTAACGGAAAGTTGGCTGAGGATGTTTACATGAGTCGGCCAGAGGTTTTTATCGATGCAAAGCACCCTAATAGAGTGTGTAAGCTTAAGAAATCCATCTATGGATTGAAACAAGCATCTCGCAGATGGAATCTTTGTTTCGATGAGAAAGTCAAAGAGTTTTGCTTTTCGAGGAGCGTGGATGAGTCCTGTGTATATGTTAAGGCTAGTGGGAGTATAGTTAGCTTTTTGGTATTGTATGTGGATGACATACTACTCATAGGAAATGACATCCCAACATTGCAGGAGGTTAAGTCCTGGCTTGAGAAGTGTTTCACTATGAAGGACCTTGGAGAAGCTGCCTATATCCTTGGGATAAGGATATTGAGAGACAGGAGTAAAAGACTAATTGGACTTAGTCAAAGTACCTACTTGGATAAGGTGCTGAAAAGATTCAGCATGCAGGATTCCAAGAAAGGTGACTTACCGATCCAGAGTAGCGCCAAGCTGAGTAAGACTCAGAGCCCGAGTACAGAGGCTGAGATAGCTGAGATGAGTCGAGTACCATATGCTTCCGCTGTAGGCTCGATCATGTATGCTATGACTTGTACTCGCCCTGATGTTCCCTTTGCTTTGAGCATGGTCAACAGATATCAAGGGAATCCTGGCAAGGCTCACTGAACAGCGGTGAAGAACATTCTCAAGTACCTGCGGAGGACTGGGGACTGGGTCCTTACCCTTGGTGGGAGTGATGACTTGAGAGTAGTGGGGTATAGTGATGCTAGCTTCCAGACTGATAGGGATAATTTCCGCTCTCATTCGGGCTAGGTCTTTACTCTAAATGGAGGAGCAATTACTTGGAAAAGTTCCAAGCAGGAGACAGTTGCCAATTCAACTTGCGAATCAGAGTACATAGCAGCAAGCGAAGCAGCAAAGGAGGCGATATGGCTGAAGAACTTCATTGGAGACCTTGGAGTTGTACCAGCTATAAAGGAGCCTATGGAAATTTTCTGTGATAATGAGAGTGCAGTTGCCTTAGCCAAGGAACCAAGGGATCACGGGAGATCCATGCATATCGACATAAAATACCACTTCATTAGACATCGAATAGAAGAAGGACTCCTCATGGCAAAGAGGGTATCATCGGATGAGAACCCAACAGATCCCTTCACGAAGGGACTGTGTAGGGTTAAGCATTTACAGCATGCGAGGCGCATTGGGCTGAAGGATGATATTAGTTTTAGTAATTAGATAGCTTTCGAAACTTGTAATAGTTGAAATGTAATTAACATTTGATGTTTAAATAAAAGGTGTTTTTTATTTACTAGTATGGTACTGTCTTGTGTCCATCGTTTACTATTGTTTCATTTTGCATGTTTTGACTTCCAGAATAATTTTGTTATGGTATATCATATTATTCAAACTATCCACAGTCGATCATACTTTGGAAGTAGGTATTGAAATAAGACTGTCATGAATTGGGTTTGTAGATTTGTCTAAATTGTATTAGACATAGCAATTGTTGATGCAACATTCATGAGTGCTCATAAGTTCTGAGTATTGGATTCAACCCATGCTCACTTATATCACTTCATGGAATTTATCTCGAGTGATCGTGAGACGGTAATATCATATAAGTCTTCAAGACAAGAGATATGAGTTGTTAACTATAAGTTGGTTGTACATTGATAGTACGAAAACGCATCAGTAACTTGATGTTATAAAACGTGCTGTTGTGTATAATTTGATGATTAGTTAGTACAAGCATATGAGTCGAAGTTTATCTATTCCTTTTAGTCCTTGGAGGATTAAAAGCGATATCTTGGGCCCCTCGATGATTTTTTTTAGACTTATGTGTCGGGCCCGGTCAGAACTGAATTGATGTGTTCGATTAAGTTCTATGTCAAACGAATCGAAAATCGGGAAACAAATTGCTGGACAATAAGTACGACATTGTTCCATGTATTTGTCCGGATGATATCTTGAACAGAGGATTATATGATCATTTATCTTAAATGGCGCATCATCCTAGTTTCGCGAGACTTTGAAAGAGCTACGATTGTTGGTCGGATCTTGAAGTCGTACTTACAGCTATAGTTATTAGACTTATCCAAGTGGGAGACTGTTGGATAAGGTGTCTAAGTCCATAACTATATCTGCTATGTACTTGACCCGATTTGGCATGGTCCATTTGGGTTGCATGGCATCGCAACAATTGGATAGACAAAATGAGGAAAGGACACTTATGATTTATTAATATATTATAAGTTCTAATATGTTAATATGAAATCATATTATCTGATTAGTATTGATCAAGAATTAATTTGGAATTAATTTTGTGATCAAAAGAGACTAATTAAATATATGGGGATTGATTATGTAAATCATTCATTCTTGTATAGTGGGCTTATGATCCATGATTCACTAGATTGGGCTAAGTCTCATTGGGTGCTCCATGGATGCTCCATGGAGGTTAAAACCCATAGGTCATGGAGGAAATGAAAAGCCATGCACATTACGGTTTACATGGTGTAACCCTACATGTGGCACACTATATATAGAACCCCATGGCTAGCAAATTCGGCCACTAAGACTAAGAAGGAGGGCTAGCCGATTTTGTGTTCAAGTGTACTTCTCTCAAGTTATTCCAAGAGTTGTGGTGTTGTGTGAAGCATTTGAGGCATCACATTTGGGGTGCTAGGCTCACAAGGTCTTAAGGAACTCAAGCAACAAGAAAGGTATGTCATTCTACTAGTTTTTATATTACATGTACCCCATTCACATGCTAGATAGGATGAGAACCTTGGAAAATCAAATTTGCATGTATATTAGAGAAAACATAGATCCAAGGTTTCTAGGGTTGCATGTACACCATAGGAGTGTTAGAATGCTCAAAAACCATCACATTTTTGGTGGGATGTCAAGTCCACTAAGAAAATTACACCCTTTGCTTGCAAATAAAATGTAATGTAATGGTTAAAAGGGGTATCGATACTCGAGAAAATGGTTGTACTCAATCACCAATGCAATCCAATAGAACTAGTGTAATAAAACTAACTACAATTAAATTAATGGGGGGGGGGGGTTATAATTGCTTGAAAACTAAAAGACTTGAAGAACTAAAATTCTTGCAATTTCTTAATTGGTCAACCAAGGCAATTCAACACAATGGACATTTGTATGTTTATCATTAGCATTCAATATGAAGCTTATCATTCATCCTAAAGTTTTTGTAGCAATCATGAAGCATGATATGCCAAGATTCCTCAAAGGTAGTATGGAGGTTGGGGAAGCCCACAACACACCTTCTTAATCAAAATCAAGGATTCAATTGAAGCAATTGAACCCAAGAAAGTTGATTAGCCTTAAGAATGAAGGAATCCCCAATTCCTGGAGGATGTCAATGCTTACACATCCATAAAGGAGTCATGATCCATAAGCTATAGATGATTTCTACCATAATAAATCCCTTGTTCTAAGCAAATTAAACGATTCAATGCTAAACTAAATAAATAAACCAACAATTTCTCATTCAAATACCAAGCTTATGATCAAAGTATCAAATAAGCATAAGAATTATGAACTAGAATCATAAACATAAGATAAATGACAATCAAGCATGAATCCTTCAAAACCCACAAATATCCATGGGTTTTAGCCCAAGTCAATCAAGATAAAGAGATTAGCCACTCATGGCAACAAGATAACAATCACCAAAGTGTTTTTGCATCAAGAAACTAACAATTACTAGAAGGATGAGAAGAATGTAAATCAAACTCCCAAAAATCGTCTCCAAAGTGCTCCAATGGTGGAAAAATCGAAGTGTGTCTGCCAAACCTAACCCCCAAGGTAAAATGGCGAGCAAAATGACCAAAATCCCCAAAGTGTGCAGTTGCGTGGGTACGATCGCAAGTTTGCACGACCGAGACCTCCACCCTCGCAAATGGTGTTGAAACGCTATTGGCTGTTTTTTCCATTACTCCACCCCACTACTCAAGATTCCTTTGGTCCCCTCCACACCTCACATGATTCAAATTTGCCCAATCATCTTGAAGCTTCAAATGCATAGTCCATACCCAATAATAAGAGTCCATGACCATCTTCATAAGCCCACTTCATCCAAGTCTTCAACATTTTAAGCCCAAATCTTCTTTGATGGGTCCGGAAAGCCCAATAATACCTCAAAAACCCACCAAGCCCATCTCTAAGCTAAACCACAACAGAATCGAGACTCCAACAGCCTGCAAAACACTTCATGCAAGATAGAAAGTAGCTGATACGATCCAATATAAAAGAATGAGATAGAATATACAATGCAATACTAATAAAAAGTCTAAAATTATAAAATAAACTATAAAAAGAAGGAAATAATAAACAATCAATTTTACTCATTCTCCGGTTCTCTTATCATGATAAAAAGAGCAAACACAACAAAGTATTTGATATCAATCACGTTGAAATAGTTTGACTGTTAATGTAGCTTCTTCAAAGGGATGGGGTGAAAATCCCACCACAATGCATCGTATGTTGAAGATATTTTCATATCTTATCAGAAAAATAGAGAATAAAAGGCAATAACACAAACACATAACTAACAACATAAAATCAAAGCCTAAAAATGATAATCAAAGGCAATAACACAAGTGTATAGCTAACAATATACAATCAAAGCCAATATACGAGAAAGTGAGTTAATAACATATAATCAAAGGCAAAAACAGAGGATAACATACCATATATAAGCTTAACGTCAACATGAAATCATTTACTTCTTATAATCCATACTATGCAAAAACTATGTACTTGATTCAAACGATCACTACTTGTGTAGGATTTAATGGACTCGAGATTTATTTTTGTTATTGAATTGGAAAAGAATAGTCGAAGAGAGAAATAGAATATAGCTTTGTGAAAAGATAAAACTAGCCTCATATGCATGGCATACGATGGCTATTGATAATAAGAAACAAATGGGAGTTAGTGTGAGGGAAAAAAACTACAAATTAAGTTTGAAATAGGGACCATTTTTGCAATAATTATCAACTTTGGACTAAAAGTGTTACATTGAATAAACATCTGGGACCAAGCATGTAATTTACTTTTTTACTTTATAAACTAGAAAAAATTTCACAGATGGTCCTTAAGCTTTTTCGTTTGTCCCTAAAATAGTCCATATGAAACTTTTTTTGCATGGATGATCCCTACAGAGAAAACCTTCCACACAAATGGTCATTACCGTGGACGTCCGTTAGATGAATCCGTTAAGTTGAAAGAATTTTGGATACAGACCATATCTGCCATTCTTTGAAACTAGCCTAATGACCATTTATGAAATTTTACACAAGAACTAATTGTGAAATTTAAAATAAATCTATTAAATCGTGTATTAATTACCAAAAAACAAATAAAAATGTTAAAAAATAAAACATGAAAAATATAATATTTATATAAATAAAAATTAAAACTTATAAATTTTAATCATTATCTAAATATATTTTATTAAATATAGAAATGATTTTTTTTGTCTAGACATTATCTATAGTATTCAAACTACAATACTTCATTAAATATTTTCATTTTTTTATCTAAAAATTTTGAAAAATAAAAAAAATCATTTTATTACTTTTCAATTTTTACATGATGTAATTTTTAAGATTTATCTTATATAAATATATTTATTTTTATGAAAAATATGATGTGTTATTATAAAAAAAATATATGTTATTATATGTAACGTCCCAATTTTCAGAATAAATTTTTCATTTTCAAACTAGAATAAACTCATATTTTCATAAGACATATTCAAGACAAAATCATTTGTTTGTAAATTGTAGTTCCAAAAGCAGAGTTATAAAGAAAAGTATCATGAAATCTCAAATCATTAAACTGTTGATGGGTGTGTACAATCATGCATTCGCCTCCCTATGAACTGTTAAAGTACCTGAAAAGCATTTATTCCACAACTGTAAGCCAAAGTTTAGTAGGTTCCCAAAATATCCCACATAACAATACATATACAATGCATGCACATCAGGCCTACAACATAGGGTTGGACTGCGAACTAAGCCTACATCATATAGCTATACCGCTCTCCTAAGCCTACAACATCTAGCTAGATCGCTCTCCCAAGCCTACAACATCTACCTGGACCGCTCACTTTAGGCCTATAGTATCAATTGGACCTCCTGGGTATCTTGGCCTACAACACAGAGCAGGACCGCCTCAACCCAACCATAATATGTTGACATATGCAAATACAAAAACAAGTAAACATATGTAATCATAACAAATCTATCAGTCTAACAAATCACTAAAAGATATCAACATCCTAACACACAAATGATACATACTGCAGTACAAAGTATAGTGAGAAAACTCACCCGAGCTAAACAGCAAAAGCTCCACAGCAATCTCAAAAACAGAAACAGCTACCCAAGCTACCTAAAGCCAAATTGAAACTATTCCTAAGTCAATTACTCAATTCTACCCAAGTTTGACCAAAAGTAAACAGTCAATGTCAACTCAGCGGACCACCACGTCGTGGTGAACTCTCACGTCGTGGCCAAGTCAAGACAAACAGTCGAGAGGCAGAGTACCACCACGACGTGTGCCTTCCTTAGCCACGTCATGGTCTCTGGCAGAATGCTTTTCTCTTCATTAAGAGCTTAATCCTTAAAGACCAAGGTTCATAACATCATATCTGGTACCTAATAGCTTCATAATGGATAAAGTTTCCAACATTATCCATTAGGATGGTAAAAACAACCAAGATCTAGACTTTAAGTCTTAAAGGGACCAAGAATGCATCTTTCTAAACCTAATCCAATAAGTGCAAGTCTCCAACCTTCATATCTGAATCAACATGATGTCTAAATGGATAAATTTTCCAACTTTATCCATTAGAAGGCCACAAAATTCCAAGATCTAAAACTCTAAGTTGAGAAATAGCCAAAAACCCATTTTTCTTTATGCCTGGAGTAAAGAAAGCTCTTGCATGCACTCTCTACTCCACCAAATGACCATATATAATCTAAAACATCAATCAAAAGCTCAATAGCTTTACAAACTCTATGGAACACACCACCAAGGGACCAAAACTCATTAAAATAAAATAAAACTCCATATTTTCATAGGTTTGAAGATAAAACACAATAAAGCTTGGAACTTTATGACTTACAAATGTGTAGAAGGTGAATGGAGGTTGAATACTTCAAATGCATAGCTTCAAAGAACAATCTTTCTTGTTCTTCTTTCTTCTAGAGCACAATACCACCAAAAGAAAGCACCAAATGAACATTAAGAGAGTACCAAAATGGTTTTATGAGAGAGGATGAGTTCCAAACACTTCAATGGAGGCTAGGATTTCATTAGAGGTGTTATAGGGGACGCGGATACTAGAAATGACGACCCCTTATGGTTAATGGCTTTTAAATACCCCAAAAACCTATAAAATGTATAGCACACAAGGCCGGGGGTGCCCCACGCTTTCAAAGGGTGCTCCATGCTTTCCGATAAATTCCGGTTTTCAGCTTCAACTTTAAACGATCATAACTTCTTTGTTATAATTCCGCTTTTAGTGATCTTTATATGCACACGAAGGTACTAACAAGCCCCAAAATTATATCCACTTACTTTTAGCGTAATACATGTCGAACTAAATCCATTAATCCATGCTAGAAGCCTGAATATCACTTTTTTCATTTTACTTTATGGCTCTAATGCACAATTCGAGGGCTTAAGTTGCTTAATCAACATTATCAACATCAAATATGGTCTAAACTTTATTCCCTTGAAGCTCAAGACATTTACTCGATCAAATTACGACTTTTTTTTCCCGAAATTAGAAACATCCTGCAACTAGGTGTTACGTTATAGAAATAATAGTATGCCGCTATTTTATTTTATAAATATAAGTATACGATTTTGAGTTGAAGATAAAAATATGTTTCAGTTTTGATTTCATAATATTAAGTACGGTAAATTATATATTGGTTTGATATAAAATTTTGACACTTAATTTTAAAAAAGTATTTAGTTTTATCAAATTTTAAATATATTCCTTAATAAGACATAAACTTTTCAAAACAAAATTAAAAAATTTCAGTTAGCTAATAATTAACTAAGCTGCTACAAATGATAAGATAATTAACCATATGAATAATATAACATTATTTCCGTTTAATTCATATTATTTAATGGAGAATAAAAATATTTTATATATTTTAATAAAATGAATTAAACAGAATTAATGTAATATTAAACGAAATTAAAAGGAAATAATATGACATTAATTCAGTTCAAAAGTTTATTTTGCATTAGATAAAATTAATTAAACGAAATTAATGTCATATCATTCATATGGTTAATTATTCTAACATTTGTAGGAGTATAGTTAACTATTAGCTAACACACGTTTTTTAATTTTGTTTTGAAAAGTTTATGTCTTAATTAAGAAATATATTGAAATTTTGATAAAACTAAATATTTTTTATAAAATTAAATATTAAAAGTTTATTCTGAACCAATATAAATTTACAGTATTTATATTATGAAACCAAAACCGAAAAATATTTTTATCTTTAACTTAAAAACGCATACTTATATTTTCAAAATAAAATAGCAGCAAACTATTATTTCTATAATAACATGTTTTTTATAATAACACATCGTATTTTTTCATAAAAATAAATATATTTTTATAAGATAAATCTTAAAAGTTACATCATGTAAAAATTAAAAAGTAACAAAATGATGTTTTTATACTTCAAATTTTTTAGATAAAAAATAAAAAACAAAAATATTTAATGATGTATTATAGTTTGAATATTTTAGATAAAGTGTAGACAACAAAAATTATTTGTATATTAAATAAAATATATTTGCATGATGATCAAAATTTATAAGTTTTAATTTTTTATTAATATAAATATTACATTTTCTATGTTTTTTTTGGATTTTTATTTGATTTATGGTAATTAATACAATATTTAATTAATAGATTTATTTAAAATTTCACAAATGGTCATTCGTAAAATTTCACAAATGGTCCTTAGGCAAGTCTCACAAAATGGCAAAAATATTTATTATCCAAAAATTCTTTCAACTTAACGATCCATTTAACGGATATCCACGGTAAGGATCATTTGTGTACAATGTATGCTCCGTAGGGGCCATTCATGCAAAAAATGGTTTCATAAGAAGTATTTTAGGGACAAACGGAAAAACTTAAGGACCATATGTAAGCTTGACGTTAACATGAAATCATTTACTTCTTCTAATCCACATTGTGCAAAAACTATGTATTTGAGTCAGACGATCAATACTTGGGTAGGGTTTAATGGACTCGAGCTCTATTTTTGTTATTGAATTGGAAAAAGAATAAGCAAATAGAAAAACAGAACATTGCGTGTGAAAAGATGAAACTAGCCTCATGTGCATGGCACACGAGGGTTCTTGACAATAAGAAACAAATGGGAGTTAGTGAGAGGGAACAAACCTACAAATTAAATTTGAAATAGGGACCATTTTTCAATAATCATCAGCTTTGGACTAAAAGTGTTACATTGAATAAACATCCGGGACCAAACATGTAATTTACTCTATAAACTATAAACAATAAGGTAGCGTTTGGTACATTACATGGACAAGGTGGAACTGGACTGGACATGACTGAATTGAAGAGAACTTCTATATAGTGTTTGGTGTAATTAGAACTAGACAAACCATGATGGTCAAATTACCAAATCATCCTTAAGACTTAACATGTTATAATTATAAAATTTTCATATGATATTTTTTAAAAATAAAAATATTTATAAATAATATATATATATATATATATATATATATATATATATATATATATATATATATATATATATATATATATAAATCCAAACCAGTGTAACTGTGTAAGCACCGAGAATAACTTGGAAGGACTTTAGATTATTGTTTTATTTTTTTCATGCATCAGAGGGTCTTTTATTTTTTATTTTTTTTGTTTTTAATTATGGCATGGCATGAGAATGATGATCTTTAATTTTTTTTAGTTATTACAGTGGAGGAGTTGAGGATGAGATTACCAAATATGTGGTTTCATATGGTATTAAGTTGCAATGGGGAGACGCAATGGGGAGACGTGAACATGAGTGGTGGTGTGGTATTTTAGTCTTAATGTTCTTGTCCCACTTTGTGCTATGTTTTTAGGTGAGACTAAAATTTGAAGGTTTAGTCCCATTTGACTTAGTCTTTGTTCCACTTAGTTCTAGTCCCATCTCTGCCAAACGCTATTTCAAAGGATCTTGTTCTGTTCTGTCCCGTCCAGTTCCACCTACCAAACGCTGCCTAATGGAATCCTTCGATTTCTTATTCCATAGAACTAGAAATTCTCCCAAGATTAATACATGACTCGTGCCTATCCATAATAATACATATCTTTACAAGTAAATACATAACTTATAGATGCATTCGATCGTCTAAGTAAGAAAATTAGATTATTATGGTAAAATATAGTTTTTCCCTTCATATTTAACATCTTAATTATTTATAAAAACTAAAAATAAGGACAAAAAGTGTTTCAAATCAACTTCTAGAAATTAATAAAATAAAAAAAAAATAAAAAAAATGTCAAACAACACAAGGAAAACTCTCCATTTACACAATCTTAGCTACAACCATCTTTCAATTGGATAACTCCCATACAACCTAAAGTGCAGGCCCCTTTTCCTATATTACCTTGATTAACAATATACACAAAACACAAAACACGCATGAAGGTTACAGACATATGATAATATACACAATCTTACGGGAGTCATTTCCTAAAGTATTGACCATTAACTACAATCGAATTAGGGTTGCACTAAACCTGGTATGACCTTCATAAGATTCGAAAGTTGACACTGTGAACACTTGATCTCATCACCTTCTTCCTCTTCCTCTTCACCTACTTTCTCTTTTTCAATTGTTTCACCAAAATCTGCAACTGCTTCTGTGATCTCTTCAACCAAATCCACAATCACCCCATCAACACCCATTAAAAGTTGTGGGTAGACCACCTCTCGCATGTTACTGAATTGTCCAGAAAGTATACATTTCGTGTAAACAAGCAAAATACAATAATGAAAGCAAAAAATCTTGAAATTTGTTCTTGTTTTCAAGAAAATGGATCTTACTTTAACTGGCCATAGCTTACGAGTGATAGATTAGAGTCTTTAATTCTTCTAATTACTCCTGGATTTCTTAGAATCGCTCTTACTTCAGACACAATTCCGTTTAAGCCGCCAGCTAAGCACAAGTTCATTGCTTCATCTAAAGAATTCCGCCGGGTGTCCGCATATGTTTCGGACCCTCCATTTGTGAGAAAGAAAACCTAACCACACATTCACAAAAAAAAAAAAAAACAATCAAACACAAAAAGATGGAAACTTTTTATTGTTACGTGGAAAAGACTACTCATAATTAGACAAGCATTTTAGCGGCTAGGACTATTTTCAATAATGTTATAAGTAGGGGCATTCATGTCTTTTCAGAAAAACGAGAGAATCACAAAAATGATGGAAACTTTTTTGTTTGTCACACACGTACACTAATATTATTGTCGGATTAAGCAAATTTTTTAGGGTTATTTTCAATGATTGGGATATATAGCTAGGGACATTTACATATTTTCCAAATGAGAGATGTATCATGTATGTCACCTTGCTTTACCGGAAAAAACATTAGTTTTTGTCCCGTTAATATATATGTCCAAGTCTAGTCTAATGAATGTTAAACGCAGTACAACTTGTTCAGTCTTATCCCTGTGACGCATATTGTTTGTAAAATGATATAAAATGAGACCTACAGGATAGGTGTTTTGAAGTTTTCGGATCAAAAGAGTGGCATCAGGCTGAAAGCTTGAAAAAAATATGGATCTTTCTTTAGCATACTTGAATACGACCTGCCAAAAATAGAAATCAAATTAATCTATCAAATGGTATCGCGTTTAATGACATGGAAATTGTTAAAGAAACGCGAAAGGAGAAGGGCATACACGAAGAACAACTTTTATGGCATGAACCAAATCATCTTCTTTGTACACAACATTATCATCAAACTTGAACTCAATATTGAATCCCATTGAATGATTTACTTTCTGAAATACCTCTTCCAATGTGCATAGATGATCGTCATTCTCAACTTTCCACTCGAAAATTCTCCCAGCTTTCGTTTTCCTAAACAAAGGTTTACCCACCTGATATCATCAAGATTACACCAATTAAAATAATGAAATAACTTCAAATATGGAAAATAAAAAAGAGAGATGTATGGGAATTGGGAAGTCATTACTTTATTAGGCTCCCTTTGAGGTCCATAGGAAAGGAATTCATCCAAATTCAAATCTGTCACTCTTTTCTCAATTATAACACCCTGAAATCAAAACGCAATAACTAACCATCTTTTTTTGTAGCCATAAACTATCATCAGACTGAATCTCCATGGAATGAATATTTTGAAGAGAGATGATTTAGACTGACCTTGTCTTCGGTGAAGATGAAGTTGTCATGGAAAATGATTGGATAATCATCTTTGGTCACCTACAAAAAGAGGGTTTTCGTTTACGTTTTTTGTCTAAGTTTCTTCCATCACCCAAACTTAGATCAAGAAATGTTCAAAGAAACACCAAACAAATAAACAAATCAGTCTCTTGAATGAATTAAACAATTCCAAAACACGTAATCACTAATTAATAATAATTTTTTATTCTTTTGGACAAAACCATTAAATATTTTTACTGTTTAAAAAGGGGTTTGAGGTGTGATGAATTTGGGTTTAAATAAATATTTGTTTTACTTGAATTTGAATGAAGAAATCGAAAAACTCCAACTAATGTCTACATCAAATGAAGACACGAAAGCGACTTTGAAAAAATAATTCAAATAGTCATACTTCGTGGGCTATGGAACAACCTGTTGTGTCAGTCTTTCGAACACGTGGTTTATGATATGTAAACCGATAGGACAAAAAAGACGTCGTTTTAGCGGCAAACTGGGGCCGTTGTCGTACATTTTTTAATCGGGAATCGCCGCGGCCACCGGCAAACAATCACCGTCAATCCCATTTTAGACGTCTCCAATAATCAGAAACGTAAAGGAAACTTATGCAATCCTAGACAGAATCAAACATAAGCGAAACAAAAAAACTACCTGAACATCGAATTCGATGAAATCCAGATTGAATTTTCCGGCGGCATTAAATGCGAGGATCGAATTTTCTTTGATGGATTTCATTCTGGGGTCAGATGATTGCAATAAATTCATTCCGGTTCCCCTATGTCCGATCACCATGAAGTCCTCCGCCGGCCGAACGAGATGAGGGTAAGTGTTGAATGTAGGAGAATTAAGATCATCTGAAACTTGATCGAGATTAGGAACATTTTTGACATGAACAGCTTTGAGAGGCATTGTTAGGGGGGATTGGGAAGAGTTAGGGAGAATGAATTTAAAGGTATTATCCACGATAAACCAGAGATTACGGGGAATATTCTTTGGATATTATTGGGTTTTTTCAACTTTCGTTTCCATGGCTTTTGAACAGTATGACACCATGCCTGTAATACAACCCACCTTCAACTTCTAGACCACCGCAGAACGTCCACGTAATTTGTAGACCATTCGTACATATATAAAACTCTTAACTTTTCTCTTCATCCTTTCACTCACGACAATAAATTAACAGCCACATTTTATAAATATATTTAAAAAAATGAACCTCACTTTTGTTAAGTGTTGCATGCTTGCTATTTTATGTAAAGGAAAATCTCCAAAAATTCATAATATTTCATCTTAATTTACAAAAAGTCTCAAACTAAAATTTGTTTATGAAAGTTCTGATTACCGGTAAAAACGATGATTTGACCCTTTTTTCCGGTTTATCAGTTTCATTACTTACCCGGTTTCATTAAAGTCTTATTATTTTACCATAATTTACGAATAAGTCTCTAACTAAAATTAAGTGATGATTTAGCAATTTTCTCCTTGTAACATACCTATTACCAGTGTCATTATTGACCTGGAAGCATAGTTATTAAGTGAACTGATGATAGATATGTTGGATTATATAATGTTATGTTTACCATAAAAAAATTATATCATGATCTACTATATATTTTTTGAAATATAAAATGCATCCAACGAAAATTACAATAATTACATAAACTAGCAACAAATTCGCCATTTTCAAGTTTATAAGAAATTTCAGATTGTCTATCTAATCTTATGTTACCCAGTATATCTATCTCATCAAACTCATTTCCCACCCTTTTTTCCAAAAACACACATTTTACCGGTTTCATTGTTGACATGGATACATAATCATAAATGAGTCAATAAGATGGATATCAAATTTTACGGTAAATGTAACATTATATAACCCATTATATCTATCTTATCAGCTACTTTAATAACTAGACGTTTAGATCAGCAATGAACCTGGTAAAATGTATGTTAAATGGAGAAAATTGCTAAATCATTACTTAATTTTATTTTGGGCTTATTCGTAAATTATGATAAAATAATGAGACTTTAATGAAACCGGTAAACCGGAAAATGGGTCAAATCGTTATTTTTACCGGTAATTGAGACTTTTTCGTAAACAAAATTTAGTTTGAGATTTTTTCGTAAATTAGGATAAAAATTAGGACTTTTCTGGAGATTTCCCTTATGTAAATAGATTTAATATGAGCGTCAAATAAAATTTAAATTGTGAATATAATACAAATAAAGTAATAAAGAATTCATATGTGTATATGAATAGAATTATATAAGTCGAGTTTGGTATCAAACACGATGAAATTTGTGGTCAAGGGGTTGAGCCACTTACGATGGCCCTCTGACCGTTTAGAGAGCAGTGTCGAAGAGCAACGTCCTAAGACTTCAACAAAATTTCTTGGACTTGGAATACATTCGAAAAGCATTTTGCATAATCGCATTCGCATGCCCCTGACCACCACCGCAATGTGTGTTGTTAGGCTGTTTTGCTTAGTGGAGTTGGTTGTTGGTGGGCCAAGGTGAGGCTTGGGCTGCCTTTCATGGTAGGATGTCAGATTGTTAGTGACTTAGGTTGGTGACACCAAGGGATTAGGCAAGCCACAATTGTTGACCCAAGGCTGCCTCAACCTTTTGGACTGCCAATCTATCTCTAGTTCGGTCCATCTTTAGAGTTTCGTCTGTCGTATTTACTATGTATTTTAAAATTTACAATAAACATATAAAAATAAATAAAGATAAGAACCTTAGTTTATTACAAGCATGCTGTGACATCCCCATTTTCACGGTCAGAAAATGCTGATTTTGTTTATGCTTTATAAAAATCAGAGTACCTCTTTTAATAAAAATATTGCGGAATTTGTTCCCAGTAAAACATGATAAATACGTTATCAAGGCATTTCCGAAGAAAAATATTTTTATTCATTTTAAAACATTTGGGATGTCATCGTCAATACAAAAACATAAGCATAAACAGAAGTTACATTCATTATCACTAGTGATTTATATCTCCTTAATCTCTCAGTGTAATGTGACTTCATATCAACACCTGTGATATAAATAAACTGAGTGGGTCAGGTTGGGAAACCTGGTGAGTACATAGGGTTTTCAACCCACAATAATATAATTATTATGTTTAATCATCAAACAATTAACCCAATTACCCATCCCCATTATCTTCTTTACTCTTAAGGATTTACCCTAAGAATTAGCTATTCCTCGTTTATTCTTTCCTAAGGATTATCCTAAGGAATAGGCACGAAATCCATCGTTGCCAGAGTTTACTCAACAGACACTAAATCCATAGTTGCCAGGGTTTGCTCATCAGGCACTAAATCCATAGTTGCCAGGGTTATCTCGTTTATCGACAGTATCGTTTCCGAGAATCCACTCGCAATACATGTCAATGGGTTTTTATCTCGTTTAAGGACAGTATCGTTTCATAGAATCCACTCGCAATACATGTCAATGAGTTTTTAGAGTACAACTGGTGAATACACAGTTCAAATAACACCTACAGGTTGCGAGCCTGCTAGTGTTCCACTGGACTGTCTAGAATAGTCTGTGGTTGTCATCCATACTCTGCTAGATGACGGGGCCAACACTTGGGTAAAAGGCTTCTCTCATGGTTCACCTCTCACCCTTATCTCATGGTCTATATCACCTCTCATCATTTTGTTTTTTTGTCACACATCAACTATTTCATCTACCCATGTTTTACCCAACACATTTTGTAGATATAAAATACATATACAGTTTAAATTATTTAAAACATGTATAAAAAATCTTTCACTCAGCATAGACGGCAAGTATACAGACAATATGCACACATAGCACGTAATTTATATAAAATACTTCATATCTATGTGTACGATGAACGTAACTATGCACTCACTTGATAAGGTGGTGACTCGGTACTCGGACAACGCTTCGTTTACTTTAAAACAACTCATTTGACAGAACCTAGTATCATTACCACTAGAGTTTAGTCTAATGTTCGACGAGACTAATTAATAGTCTTGCTATTATTACTATTATATAAGCGTTAAACAATACTCTTCACCCACTATGTACAGACAGGGGTCAGACATGAAACACCGGAGGGCAGGATCATTTTGGCATATAGCACTTCTGAATCCAGCAACCCAAGCGGCCCTCAAAACCAGATTCCCCTGTGACATCCCCTTTTTCACGGCCAGAAAAGACCGATTTGTTTATGCTTTGTTTTATAAATCAGAGTAATCCTTTAAAGAAAACGGTTGCGGAATTTGTTCCCAAACAAGATATGATAAAACTTTATCAAAACATTTCTCAAAGAGAATGTACTTTTCATTAAATAATAAAATCTCGGGATGTCATGTTCCGATACAGACCAAAAGCATAAACAGTATAAAATAGACCTTACAACAGTTATTTATAACTACTGATCTATAATCCAAAATCTCTCGTCAAGTCCACCAACTTATACTCTTGTGCCATTACCTGTAATGCAAAGAAAGCTGAGTGGGTCAGGCTTAGGAGCCTGGTGAGCATATAGGGTTTTCAACCCACAATAATATAATTATTATATTTAATCATCAAACAATCAACCCAATTACCCATTCCCATTATCTTCTTTATTTCTTAAGGTTTTACCCTAAGAATCAACTATCCTTCATTCATTCATTCCTAAGGATTGACCTAAGGAATTGGCATAAAATCCATTGCTACATAAGGCGCATCTGCCAACTTTATCCTCTAAGTGCCTCTGCCAGGATTACGACATTCACTATTAGGCGCCACTGTCTGGATTACGACATACACCATTAGGCACCACTGCCTGGATTACGACATACACTATTAGGCACCACTGCCTGGATTACGACATACACTATTAGGCGCCACTGCCAACATTATCCTTTAAGCGCATCTGCCAGGATTACGACATTCACTATTAGGCGCCACTGCCTGGATTACGACATACACTATTAGGCGCATCTGCCAACATTATCCTTTAAGCGCATCTGCTAGGATTACGACATTCACTATTTGGCGCATCTGCCGACCTTATCCTATAAGCGCATCTGCCAGGATTATCCTATAAGCGCATCTGCTAGTATTATGACATTCTCTATTTGGCGCATCTGCTGACCTTATCCTATAAGCGCATCTGCTAGGATTATGACATTTACTATTAAGCGCATCTGCTAAGATTATCTATAACATCTTTCATACCACATCACTTATCTACCCATGTTTTACCCGACATATTCGTAGATATAAATTTCATATATGGTTTAATTCATTTAAAAACCTGTATAAAACATTCATTCCAACAACCATCTCAAGTAAACTAACAACGTATAAACACATAGCACGTATTTCATAGCAAATACTTCATAAATACGCGGTAGAAGAAAGTAACTACACACTCACTTGATTAGACGATTCTCGGACAGCACTACGGCTCGTAAAGTAGTATTCTTCGGTAAAACTGGAAGATCTTCACACACCGGGCTTCTCGCAGGCGGAGCTTCAGCTCGGAAACTCTTTTCTTCTCGGGATCTTCGGGCTTCGGGACTTGCTTCGTGTCTCGGGATGATATCGGGGCTTCGAGGGGTTAAAATAGGGCTTAGAGAGGGTATCGGGAGTGGGAGATAAGAGATAGAGCAACCAAAATCGGCTGACCCTCGATTTCTATTTATAGGGTCATTTTTCAGCTCTCACGTCATGAATTTTAAGTTCTCACGTCGTGAATTCAATAGTCATCAGGTGCGTCATCGCCACTTGCGTCTGTCAGGCTCCAGAAGTCATGAATACTGAGTTCACGTCGTGAACACTATATTCACGTCGTGAACTCTGACAGTTTTGGGGTTTCTCGCCCCGAACTTCAGAAATTCATAACTTTCGCATACGAACTCCGTTTTCGACGTGCTTCATATCCACGCGTAGGTGCGATTATGCTCTACAACTCTCGTTTAGACTTCATCGGCTAATTTTGACTTTATTTTTATTATATTTTTATTATATTATTTTTAGTAGGCTGGGACAGGAAAACTCCGTTCGAAATTCATAACTCCTTCATCTGAACTCCGTTTTCGTCTGTCTTTTTATCGTTGGACTACTATTGATGAGATCTTCAATTCTCATTTAGAAAGTTTTGGCTAAATATCACTCGACCTCAATCTCGAGTTTCGGGCTGCATACTGCTAATGCTGAAACTTCGAAAAATCATAACTTCCTCATACGAAGTCAGATTTAGACGTTCTTTTTATGCACGCTCTTAGTTTAACGTATTCTACGACTTTCATTTAGATCGCTAAGGCCAAGTATCGCTCTAACGTAAATTCACTATTTACGTCGCGCTGTGTCGTGTCGGTTCTGTCGCGAAACTTCGACAGGTCATAACTTCTTCGTTATAACTCGGATTTCGGCGTTCTTTATATGTACGGAATCCTTGTAACATATACTACAACTTATTTAAGATTACTCCTTCTAAATAATCTTCCATGAAAAAGTCATTTTTGATGCTTATCGTCTCTAAATTGACTAGCCCGGATCTACGGGCGTTACAATTATCTCCCCCTTAGGATGATTACGTCCCGGAATCATCAACGAAAATAGGACTTGTATAATGATTCCATATGCTATCTCTTCATCCTAGGTAATAACCGTAACTTCTATGTTTCCTCGAAAGAGTATCTAACTCTTGGACTTCTCAATAGCAGGTAGTGCTCAATCATGCATCTGCTCTTCGTACTATGTTGTACTTTCAATCGTAACCTTCGAGTTACAAAATAAATCCTTATTGAGGACTCTTTCTTCTTCTTAGGATAAGTACTTTCCTTTATCTATTGTAACAGACTGATGGGTCGTGTTCTAATGACCTCTCATCGTATGATGCAACGCTTAGACTCAAGTCTCATAGAGTCAAATTCCAGAATGGAATATACCTTCCTTCATATTCTAATGTGATATAATCACATTTTTACATGTAGCATTTCTAGCTACAAGCTTCCTTAACAACGAGCGTGATGCTATCGATCACATTGATTTCAATCTTCTGACTTAAGTCAGATGTTACATCTGACTTGGTCCTCTAGACCACGTAACATACTCATCGCAGTCGAACTCAAATTTATATGACCACTAGGGTCGGAATAACAACCATCTCACTAATCATTACCGAAACAAGGGTAATGACATACTCGAATAAAACGAAATCAATCACCAGCTTCTTGGTAACCTTGTGACTTTCCCTGATCCAAGTGCGAGTCCTGTGCTTCCGGTAGTATATGCATCTACTACCTTTCACACCTACTCATACTCGTCCCAAGTATTGTCTCGCAGTCCCCAAGTCCTAAAATCACAAAACAATTTAACACATACGAATGTGTCCAAATAATCGTAAACAATTTCCCTAGACTCTACTAGGACTTCTTCATTGCGTATCTTCAATCATCAATTCTACTTCAACTCGATTGGTGATGGAAATACCGGGTGATGAGACAACCTCAAGAATTACACCAATCTCTCCATCATCCTGCCAATCGAAGGTGTACTTCAGACGTACCGTACTCCTCTAAACGTACTGTTATTTCATAAGACATACTCTAAAGGCAAGATACCACTCTTACGATATCTTCTGATAGGTGTCATCCACTATCATAAGCCTTTTTCATTTCTTCCATTTACTCAATTTCTCTACGAGTCTTCACCATGACCCTTTGTGCACCCAAGTAGACATTCGGTGTACCAAGCGAGAATTTTAAGATAAGAAAGCTTTAATTACGATAAACGTATAAATCTCCTTATCACCCCGAAACGTTTACATGCTAGTTCTAATATCGTAGTCATACGCTTAGAATCCTAAACACATAAGGTTTCCAGATCCGGTCGGTAACAGACCATAGATCCGAACAAATAATAGCATCAATATAGCTATCACACAAAACATTTAGCACATAAAAGCATTTTAGGCATCATTCCTAAAATAAACTAGTGCTTGTGTCAATTTAGGTGTACTACCTAACATATTTTAGACACACTCCTCACAATCATTACTTAGCATTCTAAGTTTAAGTCTAGAAATTTCCTACAAATTCCTAGTTCGCTTAAACTAATGCTCTGATACCAACTGTGACATCCCCTTTTTCACGGCCAGAAAAGACCGATTTGTTTATGCTTTGTTTTATAAATCAGAGTAATCCTTTAAAGAAAACGGTTGCGGAATTTGTTCCCAAACAAGATATGATAAAACTTTATCAAAACATTTCTCAAAGAGAATGTATTTTTCATTAAATAATAAAATCTCGGGATGTCATGTTCCGATACAGACCAAAAGCATAAACAATATAAAATAGACCTTACAATAGTTATTTATAACTACTGATCTATAATCCAAAATCTCTCGTCAAGTCCACCAACTTATACTCTTGTGCCATTACCTGTAATGCAAAGAAAGCTGAGTGGGTCAGACTTGGGAGCCTGGTGAGCATATAGGGTTTTCAACCCACAATAATATAATTATTATATTTAATCATCAAACAATCAACCCAATTACCCATCCCCATCATCTTCTTTATTTCTTAAGGTTTTACCCTAAGAATCAACTATCCGTCATTCATTCATTCCTAAGGATTGACCTAAGGAATTGGCACAAAATCCATTGCTACATAAGGCGCATCTGCCAACTTTATCCTCTAAGTGCCTCTGCCAGGATTACGACATTCACTATTAGGCGCCACTGCCTGGATTACGACATACACTATTAGGCACCACTGCCTGGATTACGACATACACTATTAGGCACCACTGCCTGGATTACGACATACACTATTAGGCGCCACTGCCAACATTATCCTTTAAGCGCATCTGCCAGGATTACGACATTCACTATTAGGCGCCACTGCCTGGATTACGACATACACTATTAGGCGCATCTGCCAACATTATCCTTTAAGCGCATCTGCCAGGATTACGACATTCACTATTTGGCGCATCTGCCGACCTTATCCTATAAGCGCATCTGCCAGGATTATCCTATAAGCGCATCTGCTAGTATTATGACATTCTCTATTTGGCGCATCTGCCGACTTTATCCTATAAGCGCATCTGCCAGGATTATGACATTTACTATTAAGCGCATCTGCTAAGATTATCTATAACATCTTTCATACCACATCACTTATCTACCCATGTTTTACCCGACATATTCGTAGATATAAATTACATATATGGTTTAATTCATTTAAAAACCTGTATAAAACATTCATTCCAACAACCATCTCAAGTAAACTAACAACGTATAAACACATAGCACGTATTTCATAGCAAATACTTCATAAATACGCGGTAGAAGAAAGTAACTACACACTCACTTGATTAGACGATTCTCGGACAGCACTACGGCTCGTAAAGTAGTATTCTTCGGTAAAACTGGAAGATCTTCACACACCGGGCTTCTCGCAGGCGGAGCTTCGGCTCGGAAACTCTTTTCTTCTCGGGATCTTCGGGCTTCGGGACTTGCTTCGTGTCTCGGGATGATACCGGGGCTTCGGGGGGTTAAAATAGGGCTTAGAGAGGGTATCGGGAGTGGGAGAGAAGAGATAGAGCAACCAAAATCGGCTGACCCTCGATTTCTATTTATAGGGTCATTTTTCAGCTCTCACGTCGTGAATTTTAAGTTCTCACGTCGTGAATTCAATAGTCATCAGGTGCGTCATCGCCACTTGCGTCTGTCAGGCTCCAGAAGTCATGAATACTGAGTTCACGTCGTGAACACTGTATTCACGTCGTGAACTCTGACAGTTTTGGGGTTTCTCGCCCCGAACTTCAGAAATTCATAACTTTCGCATACGAACTCCGTTTTCGACGTTCTTTATATCCACGCGTAGGTGAGATTATGCTCTACAACTCTCGTTTAGACTTCATCGGCTAATTTTGACATTATTTTTATTATATTTTTATTATATTATTTTTAGTAGGCCGGGACAGGAAAACTCCGTTCGAAATTCATAACTCCTTCATCTGAACTCCGTTTTCGTCTGTCTTTTTATCGTTGGACTACTATTGATGAGATCTTCAATTCTCATTTAGAAAGTTTTGGCTAAATATCACTCGACCTCAATCTCGAGTTTCGGGCTGCATACTGTTAATGCTGAAACTTCGAAAAATCATAACTTCCTCATACGAAGTCAGATTTAGACGTTCTTTTTATGCACGCTCTTGGTTTAACGTATTCTACGACTTTCATTTAGATCGCTAAGGCCAAATATCGCTCTAACGTAAATTCACTATTTACGTCGCGCTGTGTCGTGCCGGTTTTGTCGCGAAACTTCGACAGGTCATAACTTCTTCGTTATAACTCGGATTTCGGCGTTCTTTATATGTACGGAATCCTTGTAACATAGACTACAACTTAGTTAAGATTACTCCTTCTAAATAATCTTCCATGAAAAAGTCATTTTTGATGCTTATCGTCTCTAAATTGACTAGTCCGGATCTACGGGCGTTACAATTCCCCATACCGCGAGTGGTTAAAAAGATATTATAACGACACTTATATAACTCATAATAATAGCCCAAATACTCATTATAAGTTCCTAATAACATTACTATATTGAAACATAAGCTATACTAAAGATAGGTTAGACATAGCTCACTTACAACGGGTTTTTTCGAAAACCGGGCTTCGCTGGAGCAGCGTTCCCGAGCCGAAAGGCTCTTTTCTCGGGGCTTCGGGAGCCTCGGGGCTTCCTTCAGGTGCTAGGGGGTTTACCTAGACTTTAGGGGGGAGGGGTATGGAGCTTAGAGAGAGTATAGAGAGAGAAAGAAGAGGGTTGAGGGGTGAGGAAATGAGGGAACTCGACACTCTTATTTATAGGCTGAATTCCTGATGGACTCGCCAAGTCAGTGCCATGTGTCATCATCTGATGGCTTTCCTTGGAGAGAAAGCAACGGCTGTGATCGCGCCACGTCACCCAAACTCGCACAGCACCCTCCCGACTTAGAAAAATCATAACTCTCGCATACGAACTCCGTTTTCGACGTTCTTTTTTTCCACGCGTAGGTAAAAACAATATCTACAACTTTCATTTAGACTCCGTCGGCTAATTCTCGACCGATCTTAAATTAACAGTAGGAGGAGATTAGACTGTTAAATGACCGCGAAGAATTCGTAACTCCTTCATACGGACTCCGTTTTTGTCTGTCTTTTTATCGTTGAGTTCCTATTGATGAGATCTTCAACTCTTATTTAGGTTGCGTAGGCCAAAAACCGCTCGAACTAAAACCCGAGTTTCGGGTCGTGCACTATTATGCCAAATCTTAGAAAATTCATAACTTCCTCATACGAAGTCAGATTTGGGCGTTCTTTTTTTTTTTTGTATGTTCTCGGTTTAACGTATACTACAACTTTTGTTTAGATCACTAAGGCTAAAAAGTCCTCTATCGTAAATTCACTATTTACGTCTCCCGGTGATGTGCCGGTTTTGCTGAAAAACTTCGACAGGCCATAACTTCTTCGTTGTAACTCGGATTTCGGCGTTCTTTATATATACGGAACCCTTGAGACATATTCTACAATTTGGTTAAGATTATTTATTCTAAATAATTTTTTGTCGAAAAGTCGTTTTCGACCCCTATTATCTCTAAATTGACTAGCCCGGATCTACGGGCGTTACACATGCGCAACCAACCCATCATAATTTTTTAATGAAAATAAAAAGAACATTCAAATACATTCATACACAATCCAATTGGGCAAGAAAAATATGTCTATCTTAATGAACGAATTGTCGAATTTAATGTTTTACTTATAAAAGTATGCATATAAATTTATAAATGATAATATTTATCTAAAATAAAACTACATCAACCCATTAAAACATTAAACTCCAAATTTAACAATTAGAATATTTTGAACATTACTTCAAGAATACGAAGAACAAATGCGACCGAAGATAAATTAATATATTGATTATGATGTCTAAAAGTGGCTATTAGTACCATTGTTAGGTTTGATCCATTCCAACAAATTTAAAGAATTAATATGCAACGAAATATCAAGTTTAAAATTTTATTTTCCACAAACAGATCCAGTTAGACATGAATAATCAACTAACAACCATAAAAGGTTCCTAGATATACCTTTGATGTGTACGGATCCTTTGATGTAGGAGGTGGTAATCAGGATTGATTATCACTATGCGTATCCACACAAGCATATTTAGAACACTACTATGAGAGAGAGAGAGAGAGAGAGAGAGAGAGAGAGAGAGAGAGAGAGAGAGAGAGAGAGAGAGAGAGAGAGAGAGAGAGGTTTTCAATTATGTTGCTTATTATTGGTAACACATATCCATTTATATATACGTATATTTTATATCGATGAGTGAGCTTTCTAAAAACCTTTCAAGTTAGGGGTCATTTGATTTTCCTTCTAACAGGGTCTGAAGCTAGGACCTGGTCTCAGTCTCGAGTCAGCATGTTTGTTTCCCTTCTACACCCTTGGACTCGGGCGGGCGCCATATTTTTGCTAATTCGGTCCCCATTGTTTTCCTTCTTGACCCAATTTGTTCTTCATTTTTTCTCTGATCAACCCCTCCCTTGGACTCGCTCTTTAGTCCACATGTTTGGTGTTCCATTTTGCTTCTAACCCGGTCCAAACCTCTAGCACAATTACCGACTATCAAACGACCGCTTAACCACTTTGAGCAACCAACCCATCCAAACTCTTTTGTTTATTTATTGTATAAACTTATTTATTTATTTGGTTTTAACTAATAAATGAGAAATAATTAATAGATTTACTTATTTATTCTAGTTGGTTAATAATAACTTATCCAATAAATCTATTATATATTTCCAAATCCTTTTTATAGCTTTTAGTGTGAGACCCCTCGGTCTAACATATAACATATAATTAGCAGTACAGTAAATTGTTTGTATCTTGCATATTATATCCAACATTAGCATCTTGCTTGTATATATCGGCTTACTATAAACCGAGCATTTTGTGTATATATCAGCTTACAGGTTCTGCGAGAAAGTATAGGCAAGAAACTGATAACTAATAATTGGAAACTGGAGCAAAAATAACGGACCAAAACCATGTTGTGTATCATTAACCAATATGTTACATTAGAAAAACAACAAGACACCCACAAAGCACCTAAAATGCCTCACTGTGTAGGAAAAATTAACCATAAACATCACAACATCCTCCTCATCGTTTCTATACACTCCTCCAATCTTTTCCCAAATTCGGTTTTGGCAAAAAGAAGAAAAACAAAAAACTCAAACCATCCTTCTACTGACCAGAGCCATTGCTATTCCCATCAAAACTGCCTTGAGCACTCTGCCTTCTCTTCTCCACCCACATCTTTGCCTCTGCAACAGCCCTTTCCCTATCAAGATCCCTGTTCAAAATCCTGGGTGTGTCTCTTGGCGATTCTCCTTTCTCAGATCCTTCAAGATCCCATCTACTACGCCCCGATCCTCCACCTTCTTCATTCTTTAAAACCCTCCCATTCGCGTGCTTGTTGCTTTGACCATTGACCGCACCAGGGTCATACGCATGGTTCGCAAGATAAGACAACGCGGTCACCACATCACCTATCAACGGTCGAGCCGCCGCCTGTTCTTGGATACACATGGATGCAACCGCTAGAGCCTGGTAAAGCCCCCTCATTGGATAATGACCTTCAAGCCTTGGATCCGCCAATGATGCAAACTTCCTTCTATCATTAAACAATGGTCTTGCCTAAAATTTTATTTCACACCAAGTTAATTATATAAATACAAAAAAAAAAAAGACACGAATAGAAAGAAAAAGGATAATTAATTAATTAATTACCCAAGTTACAAGGTTTTGTTGCCCTTGTGGTGCAGTGCTATCGATGGCTTTACGACCGGTAATAAGCTCTAGGAAAACCACACCGAAGCTGTACACATCAGATTTGACCGTGAGTTGACCGGTCATGGCATATTCAGGTGCACAATAACCATATGTCCCCATGACACGCGTTGAAACATGGGACTTGTCACCAGTGGGGCCCAGTTTTGCAAGCCCGAAATCCGAGAGCTTTGGTTGAAATCCCTCACCGAGTAAAATGTTGGAGGATTTGAAGTCCCTGTAAATCACAGGAGGGTTAGCCTTATCATGAAGAAACTCCAAACCTCGGGCTGCTCCTGCAGCTATCTTCATTCTTGTGTTCCAATCTAGTGCTTCTCGGTCCGGTGGAAGATCTGTGAGGAGTTAAATCACTTGTGTTATTGTATATATATTTTTGATAAATTATATGTATGGTATGTTTATAAAAAAAGGAAAGTAGAAAGATGGTTATACCATGAAGGTGATCTTCTAGTGAACCCAATGGCATGAACTCATAAACAAGAAGTCTTTGGTCTCCATCAGCACAATACCCAATCAAATTCACTAAGTTGGGATGATGTAAAAGGCTAAGCATAAGAACTTCAACAAGAAATTCACGGTTACCCTGAAGCCCGTTTCTATCCAATTGTTTCACAGCTACAACCTTTTATAAAAGATTATATAATTTATAAGTTATAAGATTATATATACTTTGAAACAATAGATTATAGAAACAGAAAGATTATACCTGACCACTACCCTGAAGACGTCCTCTATAGACATGGCCAAAGCCGCCCTCCCCTAAAAAGCAATCAGGGCTGAAATTGCTTGTTGCAGCTGCAAGCTCACGGAATGTGAATGTTTGAGCAGCAATTTGACCATATGGACCTTCTTTTGAACCTGATGATTCCCTTCTTAAACTCACATTGTTTCTAGATTTCAGTCTGTCAACACCTGTAAATCCGATCAATTCACAGTAATGAAACTAATAAATTATTTGTGTCTACAGTAAAAAGTGATATGAGATTAGTAACTGCTCAATTTCATAGATCTTTTGTCTATATTGTAACTAATTCTATAATTCTAGTCATAATTGAAAATGAAAACGATGCTCTATAGAATAATTTAATGGGGTCTACATCAATCTGAAGTGAGTAATTAATCATGGTCATGTAAGAAATAAAAGGGAGTTCATAATAGATACAAAGGCAGATCAGATCAAATTATCAAAATCAAACAATCAATGTTGATGTGTTTATACTTTAAATCGTAAGAAAATTAATTGAACAAACACACATACACACTTACCAGAAGGTAATCTGGAGATATTGGAAGGGGCAGATGGGTGGACTTCAGGACGATCAGCCCCAACTTTTTGAGGATTCGATTTTTCCTCCACCCTCGAATCAAAGCAAGAAAAACAACCCATTAATCCCCCTGGCGCTCTCTCTCTCTCTCTCTCTCTCTCTCTCTCTCTCTCTCCTCAAATCGGAAAAGAAAGGAAATTAATTTAGAATCGAATCGTTGGCTTCTAGATTTTCAAATGCATAACGAGTATTCTTTTGATGTAAACCCAGATGAAGAACCTAATCTTGAATCCGACTGATCAAAGATTTTGAAAAAGAACATGCGGGGAACGTAGAAACGAAGGGGTCGTTTGTTTTAAACCAAAAAATTACATGGGAATGTGTATCAAATCGAGTAGAAGACGATGCGAATGCAATGATTCTTGGATGTTAGATCTACGAGGTTTCGATTGATAGAAACTTGAACTCAAGAAGATGATTCCTCCATAAAGAATACACTACGGGGTATTCAGCATCTTATGATGCACCTTTCATTCACGACACGTCCTCTCTCCTCTCTCTCTCTCTCTCTCTCTCTCTCTCTCTCTCATTCACACTCGGTTTTGACCAAATTAATGGAGTACATATGCATTTGGTTTTTGGTGTTGGGTGATTTAAGTCTAGGGAGTTGGAAAGTACTATTTGTTTTTTCGCCTTTTCTTTTTTCCCTTTTAAAGCCAGTGTAAAATGTAAAAAAGAAAAGGTATATTATACCATTCCAATTTTCAAATCAGAATTTGATAATTTGTAAATCAATTTGAAATTAGCGATAAAATGTAATTCAAAACGTATATAGGATGTGTTCGATTTTTATGATAGTGAATGGAGTTTTTAGCTTTTATTATTTAACAAAAAAATAGAAAAAAAAAATTATGCAGTATCAGTTTTTAGATTTTATTTTAAATAAAAAAATTAACCCAAAAACTACTTCAATTACCTTTTGGGAGTTTTTAATTTTTTTTTTTTTGAGTTTTTATGTAAATTTATGTTTGGTTTTTATGTAAATTTATACATTTTCAAGTTAACAACAATTCTTACCGAATTTTTTATATAAATAAAAATTATATTTTCAATTACCAGCTACCGGTTATCAATATTAATTATCAGTTGTCGGCTACCAACTAATTTTTCAATATCAATTATCATTATCAGCTACCAATTAATTTTTAACAAACACGTCAATGATATTTAGTTCTCATTATATTTAAATATATATCAAAAATATTGATTTATTTTGCAATTTGTCAAATTCTTATCGTCATAAAAATGAAAAGTAACTAGGATAAGAATATGTATCATTTTCAATTTTTATGATTCGACACTTTAGACATCAAAGGGGCCATTATATAAGGAATCATTTAACTTTTTTCCTTGTTTGTTAAATTATCTTTATAAGAATAGATATTATTAATATAAATCATTTTTCCTCATATATCTAGTTAATGAATGATAAAAACATGTTATGCATGTACATATGCCAAAGTACAATAATTAAAAATCTCTTTTTTCGAAAAACAAAAATGAATGTGAAATTATATTTATGCTTTTGGGGAAAAGAATTTGAATCATATTTGACTTTTTTATTAATTATTATTTTTCAGTGGAATTATTCTGTTTTGGAATTTCTTTAAGGACCCAAAGAGAGCGACCATGTTGAATCCTTATCATCCCCTCGTCACTTTCACCATCACAAACCCATTATTGTATGTTGTGTTTGAATTTAGACCTCTAATTTATATATAGGATTAAAATAAATATCACTGTATATTTTTTTAAGTTTAAAATGTTATTTATTTTTAAATAAAAATTCTATCACCACCTTTATGATCCGAAAACATCGGTCAAATTGGTAATGGAAAAATAATTTCTAAAAAAACACACATATTTTCATAAAAACAAAAATTCATCACGGCCATTATTCTTTTTTTTTTTTTTAAATTTAGGATTTTTTTATCGAAAAAATTAATACATCAAAATTGATGATTTTTTATTCTTTACAATAGTCATCTATATCGATATATGTGGATGTCCAATAGTAAAGTCCAGGTTTTTTTGTTAGAAAATCATATACTTTCAATTTCTATGATTTGGTTTCAGTTTGTTTTTTTTAATCATTAGATTTTTATGATTTAGTTGTTTGTTTTTTAAAAAGATAAAGGTTTATACAGAAGAAGAGATGGAAAAAATGAGAAGAAAAAATAGATAAAATATCTGCAGTCTGCAATAATAATATTATTTATTTTTTAATGTATGTAGGCTGTTAAAATAAATTGAAATATAAATAAACTAATCGTTAAACTTAAAAGAACTTTTCAAACACTGAAATTAAATTAATTCTCGTTTTACAACATTAAAATATGTTAGAATTTGGGTATAGAAAGGTTTGGAATTCTGAGAATTGTGTTAAACACTTTCAGATTAAAGTATCTGGGTGGTACTCCCAATATTCTTTAATCGGATAAGACTCAGAGAGATAAGAACTTAGAATGTTTTGATGATAGTTTCGTATGTACCAGAAATGAGACCAAAACCGACTTTATAATCTTTGTCTGAAAAATTGTCATATGACAGTTTCAAACTGTCATAAAACCATAAAAACTGACATAAAAACGGAAGTTTGGATAAGGGTCAAACAATTGTCAATTCTCTAAAAATCCGATTTTCTAATGCATTTTTAATATAGTAACAAACAATGGTCAGCTCGACCCCAGCTAGGGGCTCTGCCCCTTGGACCCCGTTCCCAGGGGCGCTGCCCACGGACCCCCGTTCGTTTAGGGGCTTCGCCCCTAAATGACAGTGTACTTTGAAACTTGATCAAACTTAAACAAGTGTGTACTCCACACCTTCCTTACTTATTTAATATTTATCAAGATCACTTTTGGTCAACAAAAGTAATCCCATTACACTTAAATAATATTGATGATAACAAATCACCAACAAAATATAATTCATACAACTATAATAATAATTTTTTAAAAATTATTCATCCCATATCCCATATTTTGCATTAACTTGTTAATCAATTTCATTATGGAACTAAGCTATATATTCTTGTTCAGTTACACTATCATGTCCTTCAAACAAGTAAATGTTTCAATAAATTTAATTGAAATTGTTTATTTATATCAAATAGTTAAATAAATAAAAATATAGGCTAAATATTAAAGAATCAACATTTAGTCTTTAAAAATTTAGCCAGTAATAATTTAGACAATATAAAAGCCTAGGTTTCATAATAAGAAATAAATAAAATTATTTATTATTTTTAATATATTAAATAAAAATAAAAGGGAAAAAGAAAAAAGAAAAAAGGGCATGTGTATGTTTGTGAAAAAAAGAAACGGAAACAAAATGTGTGTGCATATGTGTTTGTCTTAAATAATATATATTTTTTTTTGCCTAAAAGATGCCTGGGAGAAATGACTTCTCGCCCGCAAACTTGGGTGCATTTCTTTGATGCATTTAAATCGAAAGTTTTTGGATATTCATATTTGAGTGAAGTCGATAATTCACAAGTTCCATGTAACATCCAAAAATTTTACGTCAAATTTAAACTTTTTCAACCATAATTAAAAGTCAAATAGTACTGTTTACAAAAATATTTCCAAATCAATATCCATCAGAGTGTCCCATAAACAGATCATAAGGATGAGGAGCGGTACGGTCACGCCTTCGCCTTGCCACGATCTCCTGAAGTACCTGAAACAATAAACTGAAAACTGTAAGCCCGAGGGCTTAGTGAGCTACCCCCAAAATACCAATACCACACTGACAATACCATGTCAGCAACAATCAGTCAATCAATCAATCAATCAATCAACATGCATACTGGGCCATCGGCCTGACTGGACCGCCCTACTGGGCCTACAGTCTATCTGAATCCATCCCGAGCCTTCGGCATGACTGGTCCGCCTCGTGGGCCTGCAGTCTCCCCGGACCGCTCATAGGGTATGTTGGCCTTCAGCACAAAGCAGGACCGCCTCAACCCAACCAACAAGTAAATAACCATGTCCGCATAATTATCACATACTGACATATACAAACATCAAACATATCTGTCATACTGATCATCAATCATAGAATCCTCTCGTAACGAGAGTACCGACCTAGCAGGTCACTAACATACCAATCCTTACGGATCATAAAAGCATAACATATTGTCTACCCTGATTCCGATCTAGCAGATCAAATCCATATGTAGCATACCATAACAATAACAACTAAAGGGCCGGCCTTGGTGCCGTAGACCCTATCGGTATAGTGAGGATAACTCACCTCGCAGATGTCGACTCGAAAGGTAAACTCCAACTCTCGGATCACTTGACACAGGCTCCACCACCTATGACCATAGTACAATATACTCATAAGTCCTTAACTCTATAAGGTACTCCATAACCCACCAGTCAACCCCTGGTCAAAGTCAAAGTCCTCAGTCAAGGTCAACAGTCCATGTTGACCCCAACTCGCCGAGTACCCTCGGCTACTCGCCGAGTTCCTTGAAGCACAATCCAACTCGTCGAGTTGCTTCGATTCTCGTTCAAACTTTAAGGCCACCCGTCGAGTTCCCTCCTTGCAACTCGACGGATACACACGCATACGTATCCTAGGGAAAACTCATCTGACTCGCCGAGTTGTTCTTCAACTCGTCGAGTCTTATGGTAATCTTCATCGGACTCGCCGAGTTGTTCATCCAACTCGTCGAGTCTACGACCATCTTCATGTGACTCGCCGAGTCAACCTTGCGACTCGCCGAGTTCATTCAGTCCCTTTTCCATACAGACTTGTTTTGAGCCATGCAGCGGCTCCAAATCACAGATCCAGACTTCTAGGGCATGCTTATCACGTAAAGTTGCAAACTTTACGTGCATGCATGGCTATAAAAGCTCTAAATGCCCATTTTAAGTTCTTAATGAAACTTTATGCTCAAAAGGGACCTCAATCATGACCAAGACTGTAACTTTATGCTTATAGAATCCAAGGAAGGTCCAGATCTGAAGTCACAATCTCAGATCTAGCCCATAGCTCATCTTTCCAACTTAATGACTCACCAAAAACCCTAAAACTCAACCAATAGAGGAGATTCACAAGGAAAAGGTGATTTGGTTACCTCCAGGAGATGATAACTGAGATAAGAGTTGATTTCCACACTCTACTTGCTCCAATCTCCTTCTCCTCTAAGCCTTCTCCCTCCAAAGATTCTCTTTTCAAGCTTCAATCACACAATGGGCACACACACACACACACGTATTAGGGTTTTAAGGGGCTCTCAAAGACTGTAAAGAGGCCAAAGGAGGCTGAGGTTCCTTTAAATAGGGGTGCAAACCCCGGGATTTAGGGTTTCATCTGCCAGCTCCTACTCGCCGAGTCCCAATATGGACTCGTCGAGTAGGTCACTTAACACGCGATCCTGCCCCGCTGCTACTCGACGAGTAGGTCAACCAACTCGTCGAGTAGAGCTTAACCCAAAAACCTTATTTAAACAATACCTGAAAATCGGGGTGTTACTGTTGGGTTATGAGCATTCTAACACTCCTAAGCGTACATGCAACCCTAAATACCTTGGATCTATGTTTTCTCTATTATACATACAATTATGAACATCCAAGGTATTATCCTAATCTAGCATACAAAATAATAAATATAACAAGATAGAATACATACCTCTTTGATGTAGAATGTCTTCATGAAGCTTGAGTGCCTAGTGCCCCAAGTGTGACACCTCAAATGGTTCACACAACACCAAATACACTTGGAATAACTTGAGAGAAACTTGAACACTCCTTGAAATCGTCTAGCCCTCACACTCACATATTAGTGCACGATTTCTTGAGCCATGGGATTCTTTTATATGGTGGCTATTAGGATTACACCATGTAACTCATAACTTTACCCATTCCTTATGCTCCATGGATTTTAACCTCCATGGAGTATCCATGGGTCACCCCATGGACTTAGTCCAACATAAGGAATCTTGGATCACAAGCCCACATATATAAGAATGAATGATTTACACAATCAACCCATATATTTAATTAGTCTCCTTTTGATCACTTAATTAATTCCAAATTAATTCTTGATCAATACTAATTAAATAACCTTATTAATATATTAGAACTTATAATATATTAACCAACCTTAAGTGTTATTTCTCTCATTATAGTCTATCCAAATGCATGATGCCATGCAACCCAAATGGACCATGCCGGGTCGGGTCAAGTCTTACCAATTATAGTTATGGACTTAGACATTAATCCAACAGTCTCCCACTTGGATAAGTCTAAAACTATTATTACGTATGACTTCAGGAACCGATCAGCAATCATAGCTCTCAAAAGCTTCTGTCGAACTCTGACCTTGTCGATGAACTCTGACCTTTGTCAATGACTTGTCCATTAGATAAGGGATCATATATTCCTCCATTCTAGATATCATATGGACTGAGACATGGATTATCAATCATTCTCTCTGTCCATTTGTTGTTTCCCGATTTCCGATTCATGATGACTGACTGATTGAACAAATCAAATCAGTCCTGGCTTGGCCAAGCACTCACATGTATCATCTTTAAATCATCGAGGGGCCCACAGATATCGCTTTTATCCCGAAGGTAAAAGGAATGGATAAACTTCGACTCATATGGCTTGTTCTACTACTTGTTGAATCATACACAAAGGCACGTTTTATAACATCGAGTTACCAATGCGTTTTCGTGCAATCAATGTATAACCAACTTATAGTAACAACTCATATCTCTAGGTTTGAAGAATATAAGATATTATCGTCTCATGATCACTCATGATAAAATCCATGAAGTGATTCAAATGAGCGCGGGTTGAATCCAATACTCAGAACTTATGAGCACTCATGAGTGTTGTAGCACCACTTTGTCCACCAACTTGGACCTCTACAAACCAACCCATGACAGTCTTGATTCATATCTACTTCCAACATATGACCGACTGTGGATGGTTTGAATAACTTAATCATTCAGGAAGAGCGACTTAGTTATTCTGGAAGTCAAAACATGCAAAGTGAAACACAAGAATAAATGAATCAAATATGGTATCAAACCCTATGAATATAAATAAACACTTTTATTTATCACCATACTGATTACTCATTATTCATTGTTTCGGTTTTATCAACTTTATACTTGAATTTAAAACAATAGTTGTCCCATGCTCCAAGCATGTACACTATGTTTTCTAAACACTAGTCATGCCATACACCAAGTATGCATACTATGTTTGTCTATGATCTTTACTTTGTAAAATAGATCAATTGAACATCACTCCAATGATCCTCTTTTCACAGTCTCAAATCCTTACTGCAAATGCAAGAATTCCAAATTCATGCCATTTACTGAAATCTGTTAGATTCAAAACTTATATGCATTGATCCTCTTAATGATTATGCACGAAGTCAAAAAGACTTGACAACAATCATTACAGAGCATTCCAAAGGAGATCAGCTCCTTGGAAACATCCTTCTTTCATTAAGTTTCCTAATCTTACACAGATTGAATAATTTCTAACTTTGAAACATTTCCATATTCCATTTTGACTATCACTTCTGTACAAGAGTTGCCTCCTTACAGATTATGTCAATATGGTCCTTCCAGAATTAACATTATACTTCCAACTGTCCTTGAGCAACCAATCTTTGGTAAACCTTAGATTGTCCTCGACAATTGCTTAATCATTTTAGTCATATCCAATTCTAGACCTTTTCCCTTCATAATGCCCAGTCATTTGGAAAATTTTAGAAAGGATGAATATAGCACATGTAATCGATCCTATATCCGAAGTATATGGGACACGATTCATGATGTCTCACATAAAGACTAAACCAGTCTTTTGCTATAATATTTCCATTTCAATTTGCCAAGTTCTCAAAATTCAGATTATGAAAAGGGATGCCGTAATCATAATCGAATTTTAGAACGCAAATAATGGACACATATATAGAATTTCCTTATGTTGAGCCATTCCAACATGAAATTCATATATATATATATATATATATATATATATATATATATATATATATATATATATATATATATATATATATATATATCCTTGATTAAATACGATTAAAATCTCAATCTAAGCTTTTAGAATTGAAATGAAGTATAATTTCCTCTCCCTTAATTATAGCAAAACAACTTTTTCAACCCCTGCAACCTCACGAATTGAAACTTTTGTTTTCTAAAATTAACATTGCTAACTTGCAAGCTTTGTCATAATTATCATGCTCCCACTAACATGATGATTATTAGCATAACACTTATGCTCCCACTAGCTTTGACATGTACTCAGAAATCAGCTGACTTTCTTACCAAAGTTCAGATTTCTGATACTAGATTGTTTTGATAAAACTTTATCAAAATCATACACCTCTCTTAGATAGCTCACATGTGTGTCTAAACAATTTTAGAACTATAAAAATGGATGCCGTAATCATAGTCTTAATTGTTTAGACCTTTGCCACTTCTCACAAGTCCATGTTAGTGTGCCGGTAAACCACACACGCTCCACTAACGACTTTGAGAATGCAAATATCACAATTGCTATCTAGCTAAAATCTACTTAGTGAAAGTGTTTCCTCACCATCATTTTCATGAATCGGAGAGAAACCTTATGACACTTAGATTTAATAGTGTATGTGTTCTTATCCATGTGAATTTGTCAAAACCATAATCACAAGACAAGGTTAGTGACAAATCCAAACTCATATTGATTAAACTTGTGCAATCTTAAATTCTTGCCATTTGGCAGCTCAGGTGCCTGCCATTGCTTCCAAGTAGTTGTGCAACCAATTGAGAACTCTCAGAACTCCTATGCAAAGCCAACTTGAATAGGCACAAAAATTTCAACACGATAGGTTATAAACCTCAAGTCGTGTGCTAGTGAAGGACTTTAGGTTTTATTCTTGATTAAGTCTTGAAACTTTCAAGAGCTTTAAGACTCCCACTGTCCTCTTGACATATAAGACTCCCTTTTCAAATATTCAAGAGATAGTGCGGATTCTTTATCAAGACTAACACTTTACACATTTGGCCTAAGTTGGTCTCTGTTTTATCCAAAACATCACAACTTACCAATTTCAAATGTACAAGAGTAGATAACCTTTTACTCTTACATTTGACTAGTGTTAACAAACCCTCTTTAAGATATGTCACTCAAGTTACAATCTTGGAGTATGACTCTAATAATTGTTTTGGAACGAAGTATGACTCATCTTTTTGATTTAACCATTTCAACAATTCATGACTCCTCTTCTTAGTCATAAGAATGCACCAAGATGACTTTAGAGGACCAATTGTGATATGGTATCTTAATCATTAAGATGATCATAAACATGATACAAAAGTACTCTCCCATCTTTTCAGATTTGAGAAACTTTTATCTTTCTGCCATACTTTGATTCTTCTTATTCGTTCTGTCTCACATTGAAACTTCTCCAATGCTACAGACTTATACTTAACCTTATAAGTATAACCATATTTACTGAACTTAAGTAAATCATGACGAATAGTCTTCTTGATCTTTTGTGGTGGACTTGACCAGTGCACAAGAATGTGTACTCGATCCCTTAGTCCTTTCCTTATTCACATAAGGAATTAGTCTTAATTTTCCAAGCTGAAAGTTCTCATTCATCATACTATACAACTTGCATGATTCCAAGTTTCGGTCCAATTGAACCTTGGGTGATGAGAATCTTTCCTTATTTGGTAATATTAGACACTACCACAACCGAAAGAATCAAATCCATTTTTCCAATATTGCTATCAATGGAATCTTATAAGCAACAACTTTTCACAAATGCCATTGTAAGGATACTTAAAATAAATAAAATCAAAACCTTTTTCTTTTATTTTAAAACTTTGCGGAAAAACTTATCCTTACAATCCATATGAAAACCTTGTTGTTATCTATTCCTAAGCAATATAAATATCATAACTCTTAAGTAATAGCCCAAAATTCTGATCACCGAACCACGCGATTGAAATCCATCTTCGCGATCAGAATCAGCATGTACTTAATAGAGTTAGACAATGGACTTTACCTGAAGTAGAGCCAAACTTATTGACTTTAACATCCTTAGGTAAATTTGGCAGCTTCGTAACCAATGCCCCTTCCTTTGGCAATAGTTACCTATGGACCCGTGATAATGGGACTATCTCAGACTTCGCCTCTCTCTTTACCATTGGGTCAACCGAGTTGACTATGGCCGATCCCTTTCCATTGGGAAGAGAGAGCTTTACTGGATATCCAATGTCATCATTGTCAATGTCCATAGCGTTTTAGGAAGTTGATCTTAGCAAATAGATAAGATCATTAAGGGTCTTGTCTTAGTCTGTTTCATAGGATTCCCAAAAGAACTCACTATGTGACTTAGAAAGTAGTTGAGCCACCAACTTACTCAAGACTTTGACACCCAACTCTCCCGGCTTGTCAATATGTGACTACATCTCCAAGATGTGATCACACCTAGACCTTGCCTTGCCAATAGGGCTTGAGTGACCTTAAACTTTTTAGGAACTTGTGGGTTAGGGAGAATAATTGGAGGAGGTGAAAGAAGTATGATATGCATGGGACATCATCTTCATTTAGGAAAGCTTGTTTCAAGAGATTTGGGAAGATCATAAATGTCTAGACCAGACATCTTTTTGGGAGATATTCAAGATAATTGATTTAAAGTCCTTAATATGACACCCAATATGAAATATTAAGGCTAGGACCCAACAAACTATTTTATAACTTAGAAGAGGGATGCCGTAATCCAAGCTATAAAATATTTGAAGGTAGGTGAATGACGATTCACCAATTTCCACCATGAAAAACGAAATAATTTATTAGGTTTTAATTGGATTTGAAAGTCCTAGATCTTTGAGATTCATTGAACTGTTCAAAGGCATGTTTCAATCTCGAGTGTGCCCTTCAGGTTTTGTGACTGGGATGCCGAGGATCACAAAACAAGGTGTGAATAACCATGCAAATATACTTGGTACCCTTAATATCTACCCCTTAATCAGTGTGCCGGTTAACCACACACGCTCCACCGATACTATGATAAATATTAAGTTACCCTTTGCCTACCTTGTTAAGTCCAGGTTAGTGTGCCGGTTAACCACACACGCTCCACTAACGACTTAAGCAAAGTGCAAAGTGTAATTTCATGGGTTAGCATCAAATTCACATTTTCCTAAGTAACTAAGATTGGGTATTAATAAGAGTTTAGTTACTTAGTATTTATCATTAATACTTTTAATGAAAGGAGAATTATAGTCCTTGTCCTACCCGTTCGGCTAACGACCCTCCACCAGTCAAGGAAGCGGTGGGTGAGAGTGGACACCCATTAAACTGCCATTTTATAGGCAGTAACCTTATACCCCCCTTATAGACCGTCTTCGTGAATGAGGCCTACTAACGGTAAGACTGACTTTATTCTTATACATATATATAAATATTATTAACTTATAATATTATAAAGTATAAGGGTTGAATTTTAACTTTTAAAATTCTAAGGGCTAACTTGGAATTAAAGTATTCATAAGTGAAAACTTTTCAAATTCCAAAACTTGAGGGCAAGTTTTGAAACTATTCAAAACTAATTAATTCCATAACTTATGAGTTTAAAGTAGTTTTAATTAAAAAAAAAAAAAAAAAAAAAAAAAAAAAAAAAAAAAAACTCTTCAAGTTCCATAACTTGAGGACAAGTTATGGAAGACTTTAAACTAATTAATAAAAAAATAACTTTTTTTTTATTGTATCTTATGGAACTAATTAAGGTTACACTTTTTTTTTAATTTAATGAAGAGACTCTTGAACCTCCATAACTTGAGGACAAGTTATAGAGTCATAAAACCATTTAATTAGAACTAGACTCTTCATTTTGTAACCTTTGCCAACTTTTATGAGTTTTATGATTCTTAAATGTGACTTTTCATATAACTTGAGGACAAGTTACAAAAACACACTTTGGAATCAACTCTTAGATTAAAATGGATTGAAAACAACTATTTCACACAACTTTTCTATTAATCTAAGAACCTCATAAGAACAAGATAATTCAAATCATCAATCTTCAAGAAATTAGCATGAACATACAAACTAATACAAATCTTGAAATTATGACAATTATCTTAGAAATTGGATTAGCATGAACATTACCACATCAAAAACAAGTTTATAAGTCCAAAAACATCTTAGGATAATGTTCCTAGTCCAATTCCAGCCAAAACAATCGAATATATGCATCCAACTCGATTTTCAGCTACTTTTGCAAGTATAACAAGAAAACAAGCCTAGGCTCTGATACCACTGTTGGGTTATGAGCATTCTAACACTCCTAAGTGTACATGCAACCCTAAATACCTTGGATCTATGTTTTCTCTATTATACATACAATTATGAACATCCAAGGTATTATCCTAATCTAGCATACAAAATAATAAATATAACAAGATAGAATACATACCTCTTTGATGTAGAATGTCTTCATGAAGCTTGAGTGCCTAGTGCCCCAAGTGTGACACCTCAAATGGTTCACACAACACCAAATACACTTGGAATAACTTGAGAGAAACTTGAACACTCCTTGAAATCGTCTAGCCCTCACACTCACACATTAGTGCACGATTTCTTGAGCCCTGAGATTATTTTATATGGTGGCTATTAGGGTTACACCATGTAACTCATAACTTTACCCATTCCTTATGCTCCATGGATTTTAACCTCCATGGAGTATCCATGGGTCACCCCATGGACTTAGTCCAACATAAGGAATCTTGGATCACAAGCCCACATATATAAGAATGAATGATTTACACAATCAACCCATATATTTAATTAGTCTCCTTTTGATCACTTAATTAATTCCAAATTAATTTTTGATCAATACTAATTAAATAACCTTATTAATATATTAGAACTTATAATATATTAACCAACCTTAAGTGTTATTTCTCTCATTATAGTCTATCCAAATGCATGATGCCATGCAACCCAAATGGACCATGCCGGGTCGGGTCAAGTCTTACCAATTATAGTTATGGACTTAGACATTAATCCAACAGTTACAACTCTCCCCCACTTGAACTAGACTTTGTCCTCGAAGTTCGTTGGAATAAACAATGTCGGGTAATGCTCGCGCATCTCCGCCTCCGGCTCCCATGTCCACTCGGATCCCCTCCGATGTTCCCACTATACCTTTACTAAAGGTATTTCCATGTTCCGTAGAATTTTATTCTTCCTTTCCAAAATAGCCACAGGCCTCTCCACATAATTCAGGCGCTCATCGACCTGAATGTCATCCAACGATACCACTGCCTCCTGGTCCATGATGCATTTCCGCAATTGCGAAACATGAAATGTGATGTGGATCCGGCTAAGTTCCTCCGGAAGCTTTAGCCTATAAGCCACCCTACCAACCCTGACAACAATCCTGAACGGCCCGATGTAGCGGGGACCCAATTTTCCCCTCTTCCTGAAGCGGATCACTCCCTTCCAGGGTGAGACCTTCAGGAGAACCATGTCACCTACCTGAAACTCCAGCTCAGATCGACGTCGGTAGGCATAACTTTTCTGCCGACTCTGAGCGGTCTGCAGTCGCTGTCTAATCTGCTGTATCATCTCGGTAGTTTGCAGAACTACCTCTGTCCGACCCATCACTCTGTGCCCAACCTCGCCCCAGCAGACTGGGGTCCTACACTTCCGCCTATACAACAGCTCGAAAGGCGGGGCGCCAATACTGGAATGATAGCTGTTGTTGTAGGCGAACTCTACAAGCGGTAGGTGGGAATCCCAACTCCCACCGAAATCAATGACGCATGCCCTCAACATATCCTCGAGGGTCTGGATGGTCCGCTCACTCTGCCCATCTGTTTGCGGATGGAACGCCGTACTAAAATGCAGTCTCGTACCCAGTTCCTCGTGGAACTTCTGCCAAAAACGGGAAGTAAATCGGACATCCCGGTCAGAAACAATGGAAACTGGAACCCCATGGCGAGAGATAATCTTGCGGACGTACAAGTCGGCCAACTTCTCTGTCGACGAACTCTCCCGTATGGCTAGGAAATGGGCACTCTTGGTCAATCGATCCACGATGACCCATATAGCATCAAACCCCCTTGCCTTCTTCGGCAACTTCGTGATGAAATCCATCGCGATCCGTTCCCATTTCCACATGGGAATCTCCAGAGGCTGCAGCTTACCATGCGGCCTCTGGTGCTCGGCCTTGACCATCCTACAGGTCAAGCACCTCTCAACAAACCAAGCGATATCTCGCTTCATGCCAGGCCACCAATAACTCGAACTCAAATCACGGTACATCTTGGTGGCTCCCGGGTGAATAGAAAAACGAGACTTATGAGCCTCCTCCATCACTGTCTGCCGGACCCCTCCGGACATTGGAACCCAAACCCGACCGTAACGGGTCAACAATCCACGGCTATCCTGAACAAACCGGGCGCTTTCGCCCTTAATCTTCTCCAACTTCCAGTTTTCCGGTCTCATACCCTCAATCTGAGCATCCTTGACCAAACCCACCAGCGGGGAATCCACTACTATCCTCATACACCTGGCTGGGGTCGAGGACCCAGCTGAATTGCGGCTCAGAGCATCCGCAACCACGTTCGCTTTACCAGGATGGTAAAGGATCTCACAATCATAGTCCTTGACTACATCCAGCCACCTGCGCTGCCTCATATTCAGGTTTGGCTGATCCATAATGTGTCTCAAACTCTTGTGATTCGTGTATATGGTACAACGGACCCCGTACAGATAGTGCCTCCAAATCTTAAGTGTGAAGACCACCGCTCCCAAGTCAAGATCGTGCGTGGGGTATCTCGTCTCATGCGGCTTTAGCTGCTGCGATGCATAAGCTATCACTCGTCCCCTCTGCATGAGGACTGCCCCTAAGCCTGTGATGGACGCATCACAAAATACCACAAAATCCTCCACTCCCTCGGGGAGTGTCAACACCGGCGCCTCGCATAAACACTGTCGGAGGGTCTCAAACGCCCTCTGCTGCTCCGGGCCCCACCGGAAATTCACTCCCTTCCTCGTTAGTCGAGTGAGGGGTACAACAATCTTGGAGAAATCACGAATGAATCTCCGATAATACCCTGCTAAACCCAAGAAACTCCTGATGTCCGAGGGAGATCTCGGAGTCTCCCACTGCATAACCGCCTCCACCTTGGCCGGATCGACCAAAATCCCCTCCTGGTTAACGAGATGTCCGAGGAACTGAACCTCTCGCAACCAAAACTCACACTTCGAGAACTTGGCATACAACCGTTCTCGCCACAGAACCTCCAGCAGCTCCCTGAGATGCTCCTCATGCTGCTCTCGGGTCTTGGAATATACCAAGATATCATCTATGAACACAATGACCGAGCGATCGAGCATCGGTCTACATACTCGGTTCATCAGATCCATGAACACCGTTGGCGCGTTGGTGAGCCCAAACGGCATCACCACGAACTCTTAATGTCCATAACGAGTCCGAAACGCGATCTTCTCCACGTCTTCCTCCCTCACCCTGACCTGGTGGTATCCTGATCTCAAATCAATCTTGGAAAACCAAGATGCACCCTGCAGCTGATCGAAAAGATCGTTTATCCTCGGAAGTGGATAACGGTTCTTCACCGTTAACTTGTTCAGCTCCCTATAGTCAATGCACATCCTGTGCGAACCGTCCTTCTTCCTGACGAAAAGGATCGGTGCTCCCCAGGGTGAACTACTCGGACGAATAAACTGCTTACCCAGCAGCTCCTGCAACTGAGATGATAGCTCCTGCATCTCTGGTGGTGCCAAACGGTACGACGCCTTGGCGATAGGGGCCGCACCTGGCACTAGATCAATCCTGAACTCAACCTGCCTCATCGGAGGCACTCCGGGTAACTCCTCCGGAAACACATCAGCAAACTCTCTAACCACCGGGACCTCCGAAACCAAGGGCTGATCCATGGTCCGCGTATCTACCACATACGCCAAATAACCGGCACACCCGTGGTGTATGTACTGTCGAGCCCTGGCTGCCGAACAAAACCCTGATCCCAACCTGGTGCCCTCACCATATACTACCAGTTCTCCCCCACTTGGGGTTCGAACCACCACCCGCTGTCCCTCACAGTCGATCATGGCGCCGAAACGGCTAAGCCAATCCATCCCTACAATCACGCATACATCCCCCATGGGGATAGGAATCAAATCTATCGGGAAGGACACCTCGAAAATCTCCAACTCGCATCCCCGGTAGATCGAGGAAGCAGAAACCCTGTGCTCGTTGGCGATCGAAACTCGCAACGGACACTCAAGATCATCTATCGGCACACTGAACCCTCCAGAGAAGGTCCGAGATACAAACGACCGACTCACCCCCGAGTCAAATAATACCAAAGCGGGCAAAGAATTCACTAAAAACGTACCTAACCACAGGTACAATCAATAAGCATAACACCAATACGATGACTGAGACAGAGAATAGAAACGTACCAGCAACCACATCCGGTGCTGCCTTGGCCTCCTCGGCCGTGAGCTGGAAGGCGCGACCCTGAGCCTTCGGAGGCTCCACTCTGACTGGCCTCCCATCTCCAATCCTGACAGTGGCTGGCGCGGGACCCTGTGCCGACTTGGCGGCGAGCTGCGGGCAGTTGGTCTTCACATGACCAACCTGATGACAATGGTAACAAATCCGCATATCTGTTGGAGAGGCGGATTGACGGCAGTCCCTGGCATAGTGCCCCTCCTTGCCACATTTGTGGCACCCACCTCCTGCTCTACAAACTCCCGAGTGAACCCTGCCACACTTTCCACAAGTGCGGCTCTGCTGACCCCCAGACCGTGCATCAGCGGTCTTAGACCGCTTAGGCGCCGGCTGAGACTGTGTCGGTGCCTGATGCTGCTCCTTCAGTTGCAGCTCTATCTCCAACTCACGCCGCCTCGCGGCTTCCTGTAGGTCCAGGAGGGTCTCGCAACGCTGTGTAGCCACAAACTGTCGTATATCCGTCTTGAGCATACTCAGATAACGAGTTATCTGAGACTGCTTCGACGCAAACTCCGGGCAAAACATAGCCCTCTCAGTGAATATCCGGGTAATCTCCATCACAGACTCCCCATCCTGTCTCAATGTCAAAAACTCCTGAGCAAGCCGCTCCCGTTCCACGCGCGGAACGTAGCGGGTGCGAAACATATCCCGGAACTGCTCCCAAGTAACAGCAGCCCGCTGATCATCAGAATATGAACCTGTCGTCAATATCCACTAGTCCTTTGCCCCGAGCCTGAGCAGGTTTAGAGCACACCTGACCTTCTGGTCAGCAGGACATGAGCACGTGAAGAAACAGCCCTCCACGTCAGACAACCACCGCATAACTTTGATCGCATCCTGAGTACCATCAAATGTCGGGGGCTTCGTATTATCGAAGTCCCGGTACTGAAAAGCCCTGCCGGCTCCTCCTCCAACCCCTGCCGCAATTACAGCCGAAGTGGCTGCAGCGGCTGCTGTCTCTGCCAAAGCTGCATATCGCTCATCAAAATACTCAACCATCGCGGTCTTGATCGACCCAAACATCTCTGGTAGCTGCGCTCGGAAAGCCGCAGCGACCTCATCGTGCAGAATCTCCCGGATCCTGGCATCCAGCTTCTCAGTCCCCATCTGCACCACGGGCTCAGGTGCTACCTGCACCTCTGGCCCTCCGTCCCCCGACCCTGACCCTGATCTGGATCCCGATCCAGACCCAGCAACAAAACGTCTCGTCACCACCATACTGAAAGGTACATTCAAGACATCAGATAACCAACATAATATCGGGAGACCAAAACCCACAAATCCTAGGGGTTGTGACTTCCTTGCTACGCGTATGGGTCCTGTGCTTCCAGTAGTACGGGCCCATACTACCTTCCACACCTACCCATATTTGTCTCAAGTATCACCACAACGCCCTAATACTATACTCAACATAATGTGCGCTCAACCCTCACTACTAGGGGACATCTCCTATCTCACAACAGATCCCACAGCTCTGCACAACTCACACCTCCATGGAACTTCCATCAGCCCCTGCAGCGCTAGTGTATACTAGCCGCACATAACGCTGGACCCGATAGACTTTCGAATATCCAATCCTACCCTAAGGTCGAATCAGACATTCTCAGGCTATAAGATCTTGACTATACACAGCCGTGATGCATATACTAAACATCTACAGTTATGATGTCAATTCCATATACAAGAAACCCTAGGCTAATAGGTATCATATAATCAGGCAAATCTATCATGCGATTCCTGGAGATCCCTAGCCTAGCACTAGCATGTTGTTCTAACATATCAGAATATCAAATAACTGTATGGTATTTTGGGGTTTACTTACAGGCTCCGGCTGATCGTACCCTTTGCATCCTCCATCCCTTATTTTGAAAACCATTTTTAAAACTTTCCTTCCGAAAATCCCCTTGATTTAAGGATGGATTCACACGAGTGTTCCTCCAATTCACTCAAACCAAGGCTCTGATACCAACTTGTAACATCCAAAAATTTTACGCCAAATTTAAACTTTTTCAACCATAATTAAAAGTCAAATAGTACTGTTTACAAAAATGTTTCCAAATCAATATCCATCAGAGTGTCCCATAAACAGATCATAAGGATGAGGAGCGGTACGGTCACGCCTTCGCCTTGCCACGATCTCCTGAAGTACCTGAAACAATAAACTGAAAACTGTAAGCCCGAGGGCTTAGTGAGCTACCCCCAAAATACCAATACCACACTGACAATACCATGTCAGCAACAACCAGTCAATCAATCAATCAATCAATCAACATGCATACTAGGCCATCGGCCTGACTGGACCGCCCTACTGGGCCTACAGTCTATCTGAATCCATCCCGAGCCTTCGGCATGACTGGTCCGCCTCGTGGGTTTGCAGTCTCCCCAGACCGCTCATAGGGTATGTTGGCCTTCAGCACAAAGCAGGACCGCCTCAACCCAACCAACAAGTAAATAACCATGTCCGCATAATTATCACATACTGACATATACAAACATCAAACATATCTGTCATACTGATCATCAATCATAGAATCCTCTCGTAACGAGAGTACCGACCTAGCAGGTCACTAACATACCAATCCTTACGGATCATAAAAGCATAACATATTGTCTACCCTGATTCCGATCTAGCAGATCAAATCCATATGTAGCATACCATAACAATAACAACTAAAGGGCCGGCCTTGGTGCCGTAGACCCTATCGGTATAGTGAGGATAACTCACCTCGCAGATGTCGACTCGAAAGGTAAACTCCAACTCTCGGATCACTTGACACAGGCTCCACCACCTATGACCATAGTACAATATACTCATAAGTCCTTAACTCTATAAGGTACTCCATAACCCACCAGTCAACCCCTGGTCAAAGTCAAAGTCCTCAGTCAAGGTCAACAGTCCATGTTGACCCCAACTCGCCGAGTACCCTCGGCTACTCGCCGAGTTCCTTGAAGCACAATCCAACTCGCCGAGTCATCAGGGTAACTCGTCGAGTTGCTTCGATTCTCGTTCAAACTTTAAGGCCACCCGTCGAGTTCCCTCCTTGCAACTCGACGGATACACACGCATACGTATCCTAGGGAAAACTCATCTGACTCGCCGAGTTGTTCTTCAACTCGTCGACTCTTATGGTAATCTTCATCGGACTCGCCGAGTTGTTCATCCAACTCGTCGAGTCTACGGCCATCTTCATGTGACTCGCCGAGTCAACCTTGCGACTCGCCGAGTTCATTCAGTCCCTTTTCCATACAGACTTGTTTTGAGCCATGCAGCGGCTCCAAATCACAGATCCAGGCTTCTAGGGCATGCTTATCACCTAAAGTTGCAAACGTTACGTGCATGCATGGCTATAAAGGCTCTAAATGCCCATTTTAAGTTCTTAATGGAACTTTATGCTTAAAAGGGACCTCAATCATGACCAAGACTGTAACTTTATGCTTATAGAATCCAAGGAGGGTCCAGATCTGAAGTCACAATCTCAGATCTAGCCCATAGCTCATCTTTCCAACTTAATGACTCACCAAAAACCCTAAAACTCAACCAATAGAGGAGATTCACAAGGAAAAGGTGATTTGGTTACCTCCAGAAGATGATAACTGAGATAAGAGTTGATTTCCACACTCTACTTGCTCCAATCTCCTTCTTCTCTAAGCCTTCTCCCTCCAAAGATTCTCTTTTCAAGCTTCAATCACACAATGGACACACACACACGTATTAGGGTTTTAAGGGGCTCTCAAAGACTGTAAAGAGGCCAAAGGAGGCTGAGGTTCCTTTCAATAGGGGTGCAAACCCCATGATTTAGGGTTTCATCTGCCAGCTCCTACTCGCCGAGTCCCAATATGGACTCGTCGAGTAGGCCACTTAACACGCGATCCTGCCCCGCTGCTACTCGACGAGTAGGTCAACCAACTCGTCGAGTAGAGCTTAACCCAAAAACCTTATTTAAACAATACTTGAAAATCGGGGCGTTACATTCCAGAGAAGTATCAAGCTACATTCATTATTCGATATGCTCATATCAAATCTTTCTTGGAATGTTATTATTCTGATTTGGCATACATTGATCTTTCTATGACAATCAACAAGAGGTCTAAAGTTCCAAAGGCTTTTTTGAAGGGGAAGCTTAGTTATTGAAGAATACGAAGATGGAGAGATAATTCATCAATCATTGGGAGTTGGGTTTCAAGGGAAGAATAGTAAAGGAGGAAAGAAGAAGTTTCTCGTTCGTACTGATGATTTGGAAAGATAGTATTGATGATTTGGAAAGATACACAAACTCACATTTTTCAAGTATCTTACTTCGCATTGGAAATTGTTAGAAAAATGAGAAAGAAGACAAAGCAGAGATTTGTAAAATCATCTTATAGTAAACGGAGATCATGAAAGTTTTGTAACAGCCGATGAATACACTTACTTGATTTTGAAGATTCGTCATTGATCACAAAGGGGGGAAATGTAGAGTCTGTATTTGTTGTGAGATGACGAACCTTAGTTAGTGTCTTAATTGGAATCGCTTGTAAATACTGAAGGTCTTCCTAACTTCGTCATCTAATGTATTTACTAGACATTTAAGTGGTTCGTACTTTGAAGTAGAGTCCTAGTATTTTTTGGTTCCTTGAGTACCCTATAAATTGGGTAAGTACTATAGAGAGTCGTGACACCTGGAGCACTTTTGTACTCAAACTTTCTCTGTACTCATCCGAAAATACAGAGCTGAAATCATATCTTATTTCTGTTGGATTAGGTGTCTAAGCCCATAACTATATTTGGTATGTACTTGATCCGGTTGTAGCATGGTCCTTTTGGGTTGCCTTCACCAAAGCAACTTGACTGGATGATTAATGGAGAAAGAGGTTATTATGGTTTATTAATATATTATATGAATAATATATTAAAAGAGAAATCATATTGGTTAATTAATATTGGTTAAGAATTAATTGAGAACTAATTTTGTGGTCAAAAGATATTAATTGAACTTAGGGGACTGGAATTGCAATTATAAGATAATTGGATTTTGGGTTGTGGATCTTTTAGGAAGGGGTGGACGAAATCAAGGAGGAAGCCCACCTTGAATTCGTCCAAGGCCTCATTCTGGAAGGTTCCTTTGGACTGCTTAAGGCCTAAGCAATCCAATTAGGGTTTTAACTGAAACCCTAGCAGCTCACCTATATAAAGGACCCTAGGGTTTCACATTTTCGGCTACACTTTGAACCCTGGAGATCAAGAGCCGATTTGTGAGCCTACTTCCCCTCTCTACAAGATCATCCAACTTGCCTTGGTGTTTGTGATCGATTAGAGGTATTACACTTGTGATACTAAAGCTCTCAAAGGTTGAAGATTCTTGCTACAGATGATTTGCATATACAATTAGAGAAACCTAGATCCAAAGCTTTAGGGTTTGCATGTGCACCATAGGATTGATGTAATGCTCAAAACCCATCAGTGGTATCAGAGCCTAGGATGTTTTCTATTGTATTTGATGCCTTGTTTGATCATTCATTGCTTGTAAAATCAAAATTTCTGCCCTCTGACAGCTGAAATCGTCGAGTCACCTGATGAACTCGACGAGTCCAGTAAGTGACTCGGCGAGTTAGAGAGTCTAGGAGCAGATCTTTCGGGATTTTGGCCTATTTGGATTGGGATAATTACCAAAAACGTTTTTGATTAATAAAATCTGATTTTTATTGAAATGATATGATTATCCACATCCAAATAGAAGATAATTATCAATTAATTAGATAAGTATTGCCTTATATGATAACTTTGATTATTTGAATTATTTGATCATATTATCTTGCAATGAAATTGAATTAGGTCAAATTTAGATAATCACTAATTAATTGTTTAATTAAATTATTTGTAGTTTGATCTAGAATGTTTTGAAAAGTTTCAAAACTTGCCCTCAAGTTTTGGAATTTAAATTTTTGATTAAAAGTTTAATTTTGAAATATTTAAATTCTAAACCCTAGAATTTTACAAGTTTAAAATTCAACCATTATACTATTATAATATTAAAACATTAATAATATATGTATAAGATTAAGCTAGTCTTACCATTAGTAGTCCTCATTCACGAAGTCGATCTATAAGGGGGGGGGGGGTATAAGGTTGCTGCCTATAAAATGGCAGTTTAATGGGTGTCCACTCTCACCAACCGCTTCCTTGATTGGTGGACGGTCGTTAGCCGAACGGGTAGGATAGGGCAACCAATTCCCCATTAATAAGTATAATGATTAAAATAAAGTAACTAAATGTTTTTTTTATTAAATTCTCAATCTTAGTTACTTTAGAAAAAATGTGAAATGATGCTATTCCATGAAATTACACTTTGCACCCTGCCAAGTCGTTAGTGGAGCGTGAGTGGATAACCATCACACTAATATGGACTAGCAATGATGGTAAAGGGTGACTCGATGTTTATCATAGATCAATGGAGCGTGTGTGGTTAACCGGCACGTTGATTAGGTGATAAATGACATCGAGAGTACTGAGTACATTTGCATGGTTCTTCACACCTTGTTTGTGATCCTCGGTATCCCAGTCACAAACTTGAAGGGCATATCGAGATTTAAACATGTCATTGAAAAGTTCAATGAATCTCAAAGGATCTAGGAGTTTCAATACATTTAAAACTTAATTGCTTTTTTCGTTTTTCATGGTGGAAATTAGTGAATCGTCATTCACTTACCTTCAAATTATTTACAGTTTGGATTACGGCATCCCTCTTCTAAATTGTAAATAATGTTGTTGGATCCTAGCCCTAATTTCCTATTTTTGGGTGTTTTATTGGGGATCATTATCTAATCAAACTTTGTTCAATTTCTATTTCAGATGTCTACTCAAAACAACGCTTCTGGCTCGACCCCTTCTGGCTCATTCTCACTCATGAACTTGTGTGGGAGGGTGAAATTCGATGGGACCAATTTCAAAGATTGGATCCGCAACATCCACATGGTCACCCGCTACGAGGACAAGGAGTATGTTCTCGACAAGGAGCTGCAAGAGGTCAACCCAAACACTGCTACTCCCGAGGAAATTGTTGCATTCGAGGCTCATGAGCGAGATGCTAGGAAAGTTCATTGCATCATGCTCGCGAAAATGACCGCTGAACTCCAAAAGTCCTACCAGGACTACTACCCCTACGACATGCATCGAGATTTGATGGATATGTACCATTAAAGCACGAGGCAGGAAAGGTACGAGATCATCTCCTCGATGATCACTACCAAAATGAAGGACGAAGAGTCCGTCACGGCCCACTTGCAGAAAATGCAGAGGTATGTGGACCGCTTGATGAAGTTAAATGTTAACTTTGATGATGAGCTGGCCATAGATATCATTCTACACTCCTTACCTCCCTTTTACAACCAGTTCCGTATGACCTACCACATGAACAAGGAGGAGGTCACTCTCAGCAAGCTTCAAGGCCTGCTAAGGACTGCTGAGAGTAGTCTGAAAGACAAATCCGTTGCATCAACTCCTACTGCTGATGCCCCTGTTTTGGCTATTGGGCAACGAAAAGAAAGAAGAGGAACGCTCCTTCTAAGAGCCACAAGGGTAAACCCCATGATGGATCCTCTTCTAGTGGGACCAAAGTTGGCTCTGCTGCTCCATCTTCCAACCCAAAAGAGGCAGAGTGCTTCTACTGCCACGACAAAGGGCATTGGAAACGAAGTTGCCCGAAGTATCTGCAGGACATCAAGGATGGGAAGATAAAGCCATCCTTCGCAGGTATTTATACTATACAATCTAATAACTCATCACATGCTATTTCTTGGGTCCTTTATACAGGATGTGGTTTTCACATTTGTTTTGATTTGCAGGGTCTAAGAAGAAGTAGGGATGTGGAGCATGGGAAGATGAACCTGATCATGGGGAATAGGAAAGCGTCGCCTGTCACCAAGATTGGAGTTTACTCTTTAGTGCCTAGTAGTGGGTTAGGTTTAGATTTAAATGATTGTTGCTACTCATCAGAAATGGTGAGAAACATTATTTCTTTTCATGGTTTGTACAGACAAGGTTTTAGATTTTCGTTTAATAATGAAATTGGTTCTATTAATGCTTTCTTGAATGGTACTTTCTATTTTGAAGCATTGCCTTGTAATGGAGTATATGAAACTGTGAATATTGTTGATAATTCAGGAAATAATATGTTGTATATTGATTCGTCTAATGGTTTGGACAAAGAATGCTTGTGGTGTCACACCCCCGAACCAGACGGCGGAAACGTCCGAGGGCTCGTGTGACTTACATTGAAATATCATCACAATGAATATACATGAAACATAACATAAGCATCACCATGCATTAATACATTACAACCGTCATTGTTCACATCAAGTACATTGTTTACATTACATAATCCAAAAAATAAATTGTTTATCGATTGACATTACACTAAAGACATTTCAGAAACACGCTTGATAATTCTTCAATCTAACGGTTACCTGAGAACACAAGTTATTTTGAAAACGGTCAACATATATAATGTTGGTGAGTTCATAAGCAGGTTTGATGTAAAAATGTTTTGTATTGTTTGTAAAACCCAGAAAATTCGATATTTTCTGTAACAAAAGTTGTTTACAAAAAAGGTGTGATGATCCATAAGTATACGTGTATATGATTTCAAAACATGTAAAAGTGAAATGCCTTCCATAATTGTTCCTTGTATCATAGTTGTTGTAAGTAGGAGTGAAAAATGTCGTTCCCCGGAAAACCCGATGTTTTCCGATTCAAATAGTATGATAGTTTTGTCACCCTCGACTGGCCGAGTCTAACTATAGCGAACAGCTTAGGTGTGGGGGAGTCACCCCCGTATAGATCTATACACAAACTCTCGCTCTCCCTCCAGGAGACTCTGATTATAACTACAGACTACGACCGACACTTATTGGTGCCACCCGTTATTTCTCACTAAATCCAAATGAAATTGAATAACATTGTTTTACAACCTGATTTATGTTTACGTGAATATAAGGTAAGCCTAACAGACAAGAAAGAGGTCAACGGAGGCCCACTAACTTTGTATGTTATTACAGGCTGTCGAGTATGCTACGAAAACGTTATAGCCCATTAAGCATATGATGAATGTTTAGGACCATATTAGCAATGCAAATGGGCCACTAAGGCCCAATAGCATGTCGAAGCTAATAAAGGCCCGTCGGGCATTTAATTGGGTCACCAAGGCCCAATATACATGTTTTGTTTATATCGGGCCTAATAATCGATATTGGACCCAATCCTTGAATGGTTTATCTGTTTTGTCGTTAAATTGTAGTATAGGATTTAGAATACACTTAGTGTTTACTTTTTGATGTTAAAATACTCAGTGTTGTTTATAACGATATTTTTAGTTTTTATAAAAATACCATTTTTAAACCTTCTTGTTGTAAAATTTTATATCTTTGATCAAATTCTTGTAGAATTTACATATTTGGCTCAAAATGTTTATTTGATCATTTCAGTCCTTTTTTCATATAAAATTTACATTTTCAGCTCTTAATGGTACAAAATGACACTTTTAGTCCTTTTTGATGAAAAATGGCATTTTAGTCCATTAGATTATTTAACTTGGCATTTTCAGCCCAAATAAGATCTTAAATTATAATTTCAGCCCAAAATACCACTTTTGACGTTTTCAGCCCTTATTTGCTAAAAATTTACATTTTTGGCCCAAAATCAAAAAACTTTGCATTATTAGTCCAATTTAGCGAAAAGGTCATTTTCAGCCCTTGAACTTAATTCATTCACGTATTTGACTTTGTACTTTGATAACTTTACAATTTTAGTCCCAAACTTCCATATTTTCGCAAATTTGGGCCCAAAAACCGTTGGGGCCCAAATATAAGCCCAATAAGCAAAAAGTTATGTTTTTGGTCCTTTGAGAAGTTTCATTTCCATAAAAATCATATTTTATATAGATATATACCATATTATCCTTGTAAACTCGAAAATGTCATCTTTTAACCAAATCTTTGTTATTTTTGCAAAAATGACACTTATGACAATCTTGGCCTTGTTTTTCACCTTTTAAACATAAAGATTCTTAGATCTTTGAAATATGTTGTTTATTTTGTTATTGTTCATGTATCCTTCACACTTTAGCCATAGATTTCGAGATATAGCAAGTAATATCATATTTTTACAACACAAACCAAAAAAATCACATATAACAAGCATACACACATAGATCAACACATAATACTTGTATTCTCCCCCAAAAACAAGTAAAAACCGAAAACAAGGGGGTATGAACTCACCTTGGAGTTTGTTGGTTCAGTTTTGAGGAGGATGTGGAGAGATTTTTGGTCCTAGCTACAACTTGGAGGTACTTTCGAACTTAGAGGAGTTCTAGGAAGTTAGATCATGAAACAAAGCTATGTAAGAAGGAGTTTTAGTAATAAGTTGGAAGTAGATGTTTGTGTTTGATACCAACTTACCAAAGGTTGAAGGAAACTTGATGAAGATCCTTAAAAACCCAAGCAACGTCGAGATTTTGAGGGAAGAAGGAAGATGTTCTTGAGAGAATTTGGAAATTGTTTGAAAGTGAAATTTTGGTGTGGATGTGTGGTGCTCTCGGCCGAGGATACGAAGAGAGGGTAGAGAATGAGATGTGATGTTCACCTAGATGCATGAGACATCATGCCTTGATATCCTTTGGATAAAAATGATGTGTCAAGACTTAATAATCCCCATTAATCCTCCATAAACCCCCTTTTTTTTAACTTGGGCCGAAATGGGCCAAAGAAAGAAGGAATGAGTTAGTTTGGCCCACTTCAATTCTTGGTTCGAGATCATGAGGTTTATAGAAAAAATTTCGGCCCATTGGGCCTTTAGGGTAGTTCACGGCCCAAATTGTATAAAAGAATGGGTTTTATGGCCCATTAAAGCTAATTGAGTCAATTATGGCCCAATAAGGCTTATTGGAGTAGTTTATTCCATTTTAGGCCCAATATGGCCCATAATGTTAAGTCTCATAAAAGTGGGTTGAATTAGAGCCCAATTAAGAGTTCTAAGCCCAAACTAGTCAAATTGGAGACTTATTGGTCCATTAGGCTCAATAAGAAAATCCTAGTCCATATTGGACTTAAACCGGGATTTTTAGGGTTTCCAATCTTTTGTTGACTATTTGAAGTGTTTGTATAGAGTGTTTGATGGAATTTTGGTGACATTGAATGAAAATCATGCATGTTTTTAAATTTTTGGTTACAAATGTTATCATCCTTATTGTTACAAAAGCATACAATTCCTAGTTGTGACATCATCCCCCCGTTAGAGGGAATTTCGTCACGAAATTCTCTTTGAAGCTAGGTTTGAGAATGCGAGAATAAGTGAGGGTACTTTTGCTTCATCTGGTCTTCGCGTTCCCATGTGAATTCTGGTCCACGCTTTGCGTTCCATCGAACCTTCACAATCGGAATGCGACTTTGCTTAGTACGCTTCACTTCCCTGTCCATGATTTCAACTGGTTCCTCGATGAACAGGAGATTCTCGTTGATTTCGATTTCTTCCAATGGGATGACGAGAGTTTCATCGGATAAGCACTTTTTCAAATTGGAAACATGGAACACGGGGTGTACGCTGCTGAGCTCAACAGGTAGCTGCAGCCTATAGGCCGCTGGACCGATTCGGGCAAGAATCTCGAATGGCCCAATGTATCGTGGGCTTAGTTTTCCCCATTTCCCGAAATGAATCACCCCTTTCCAGGGAGAGACCTTTAACAACACCCGATCCCCGACTTGAAATTCTAAGGGCTTTCGTCGTTTATCATCATAGCTCTTCTGTCGGTCTCGTGATGCTTGAAGTCGAGCTCTGATTTGAACTATCTTCTCTGTCATTTCATGTATGATTTCTGGCCCTGTTAAAGCATTGTTTGGTGTCTGTCCTCTTGCTAGCTGAGTGTCACCTACCTCAGCCCAACACAACGGTGATCTACATTTACGATATAATGCTTCGAAGGGAGCAACTTTAATGCCCGTGTGATAACTATTATTGTACGAAAACTCAATCAAAGGCAAGTGGGTACCCCACGAACTTCCGAAGTCTATCACACATACTCGAAGCATATCTTCAAGCGTTTGAATGGTTCGCTCACTTTGACCATCCGTCTGTGGGTGGTAAGCAGTGCTCATGTTGAGTTGTGTTCCCATAGCCTTTTGAAGTGTTTGCCAAAAGCGTGAAGTGAATCTACTATCTCGATATGAGATGATAGATATTGGTACTCCATGAAGTCTCACAATTTCCTTGATGTAGACTTTAGTCAATCGTTCCATCGTGTATGTTTCCTTTATTGGCAGGAAATGGGCGATTTTTTCAACCTATCGACTATCACCCATATGGCATCCAATCCATCAGTTGACTTGGGTAGTTTGGTCACAAAGTCCATGGTAACCATTTCCCATTTCCACTCGGGTATTACCGGCTGTTGTAATAGTACCGAGGGCTTTTGATATTCTACCTTCACTTTAGCGCAAGTGAGGCACTTGCCAACGTAAGTAGCAATTTCTGCCTTCATGTTAGGCCACCAATAATATTGCTTGATATCCAGGTACATTTTATCTGAACCCGGATGGATGGAGTATCGTGTCTTATGAGCCTCATTTATGACTACCTCTCTGAATCCCCCAAGTTTAGGGAACCAAATTCGGTTCATGAAATAATATGTTCCATTCTCCTTGACTTCGAAATTCTTTTCCATTCCACGTAACACTTCGCTTGTTATGTTTTTTGTCTTCATGGCATCAAACCGAGCTTCTTTGATTTGCGAGAATAGATGGGATTGAATGGTTATCGAAAGAGTTTTCATACGACGATTCGAGTATTCTTTTCGACTCAAGGCATCAGCTACCACGTTAGCCTTGCCTGGGTGGTACTTGATTTCACACTCATAATCGTTTAGTAGCTCAACCCATCTTTGCTGCCTCATGTTTAACTCTTTTTTATTCAATATGTGTTGGAGGCTTTCGTGGTCGGTGAAAATGGTGCACTTTGTACCGTAAAGGTAGTGCCTCCAAATCTTCAAAGCAAAGACCACAGATCCCAATTTAAGATCATGGGTGGTATAATTCACCTCATGTGTCTTTAGTTGTTGGGATGCATAAGCTATCACCTTCCCACGCTGCATGAGTACATAGCCTAAACCCTGATTCGAAGCATCGCAGTAAACTACGAAGTCCTCAGTTCCCTCTGGTAATAATAGTACTGGTGCACTACAGAGAGCTTGTTTCAAAGTTCGGAAGGCAACCTCCTACTTTTCTGTCCATTCGAATGGTACGCCCTTTTTGTGTAAGCATGGTGAAAGGCTTGGCTGTTCTGGAGAAGTTCTGGATGAATTTTCTGTAATAGCCTGCGAGACCCAGAAATTGACGAATTTATGTGGGTGTCGTTGGGACTGCCCATCCTTCAATAACTTTGATCTTAGAAGGTTCCACATGTATCCCTTCTTGGCTGACAACATGACCTAAAGAGTTTACGCTACGGAGCCAGAACTCACACTTAGAGATTTTTGCGTACAACTTTTCGGCTCGCAGGGTTTCCAAGATTTGTCGGAGATGTCGACTATGTTCCTTTTCGCTTCGAGAGTAGATCAGGATATCGTCAATGAAAACGATTACAAAGTTGTTAAGAAATGGTCGGAAAACTCGATTCATCATGTCGATAAATGCGGCAGGGGCATTTGTTAGACCGAAGGGCATTACAACAAATTCATAATGTCCATAGCGAGTTCGGAAAGCGGTCTTGGGGATATCCTCCTCCCGGACCTTGAGTTGATGATAGCCGGATCGCAGATCTATCTTAGAAAAGTAATTTGCTCCTTGAAGCTGGTCGAATAGATCGTCGATTCGTGGAAGTGGGTTGCGATTTTTGATAGTGAGCTTATTCTACTCTCTATAGTCGATGCACATCCTAAAGGATTCGTCCTTCTTTTTAACAAAAAGGACCGGAGCTCCCCAAGGCGAGAAGCTGGGTCGGATGAATCCTTTGTTCAAGAGTTCGCTGAGTTGGCTTGACAATTCTTGCATCTCCGCAGGAGCCAACCTATAGGGCGATTTGGCGATGGGTGTAGCTCCTGGTACAAGGTCGATTCGGAACTCGACTTGTCTTTCTGGGGGTATCCCCGGAAGATCTTCAGGAAAGATGTCAGGGAAGGCGCAAGCCACTGGGATGTTTCGAATATTAATCTCTTCCTTGGATTTATCCACAACGCGAGCCAGAAATGCAAAGTCTCTCTTTTGTAGACACTTTTGTGCCTTAATACATGAGATAAGACGAAGGTTTGTACTAGGTTTGTCTTCGTATATGATTAGGGTTTCGTGGTTAGGGAGATGAAGGCGAACGGCCTTCTCGTGACACATAATTTCAGCATGATGGGGGCTCAACCAATCCATGCCGATATTCACATCAAAACTCCTAATAGTTACAGGCATCAAGTTTATTTGAAATGCGTGGTGATTTAAGGTTAGGGTACATCCTACGTAGATTTCCCCAACTGATTCTGTTTTCCCATTAGCCATTTCCATCGTAAAGGTTTCATTAAGCTTCTGGGGTTGTTGTTTTAGCAAATGTTTGAATTTATTACTAACAAAACTCCGCTCTGCCCCGGTATCAAACAGGATGCATGCATATGTGTTGTTAAGGAGAAACATACCAGTGACAACAGCGGGATCCTGAACCGCTTCCCCTTGGCCCATGGTCAGCACTCTCCCTGCTCCTCCATTCCCTTTGTTGTTGACATTGGGGTAGTTTCGACGGAAATGCCCAGTCCTTCCACATCCATAACATGTGTGGCTAGCCCCAACGTTGTTGCCGTTGTTGTTGTTGGTGTTGTTGTTGTTGTTGTTATTGTTGTTGATGCGGTTGTTGTTGTTGTTGTTGTTTCCCTGTTGCTGGTTCTGGGGAGGATAGGTCCTACAGTATCTTGTCGTATGACCCTTTCGGTTGCAACTGGTACAATGCATCTCCCTGCATTCACCATTGTGATGGAGATTGTACTTGTTGCACTTTGGGAGATTTCCGGATACTACTTAGGGGCACTTGGGGTGGATGAGGCTGGAGCATGTGGTGTGGAGGGAACTTGGGTGGTTGCAGCATGAACTGTCACTGTTTGTTGTTTCTTTGACGACTCTGAACCTTGTCGTCCTTTCCGCTTGTTATTCTTTCCCTTCTTGTTGTCGCTCTCCTTCTTGTTTTCCATTTCCCCAACTTTTTCGCTTTTCTTGTTGTTGTGGTCGTACAACTTCTTGGCCAACCTCTTGGCACTGTCAAAGGTTTCAGGATTTGCAGCTATCACATTTCCTTGAATTGGGGAGGTTAATCCCCAGATGAATCGTTCGGTTTTCTTTCCTTCCGAAGTAATCATTCCAGGGCACAACAGAGACAACTCACTAAACCTTGATATGTAGGCATCGATGTCGGAGTTTCGGATGGTGAGATTCCATAACTCTTGCTCCATTTTCTGAACCTCGCCACGCGGGCAGTATTCAACCATTAGCATTTCTTTCAATTTCGTCCATGGCATGGCATTAGCCACCGGAAGAGTCATAGCCTCCACATGTCCATTCCACCAGGTGAGGGCTTGATCAACAAATGTACATGCTACAAACTTCACCTTGACTTCTTCAGGGCATACGCATATCTCGAACACCAATTCCACCTTTTCAATCCATCTTTTCAGGGTTATTACTCCCCCTGTGCCATTAAAGGTTTGTGGCTTGGCGTTGGTGAAATCTTTGTAAGAGCATGTCTTGGTAGGTCCTTGGTTCATCCCGTTGTTTGAACTTCCGGACCCCTGTACGTTGCCTCCACCATTGTTTCCATTGTGAATTTGCGCCAGTGCTGCTGTGACTGCAGCAGATACAGCTGCTTGAAATGCAACTGAGTTGATTTCTGGTGGTGGCGGTGGTTGATTGTTTCCACGGTTTGGTCTTTGCGGCATCTTGCTGTTATGGAACAGAAAGATGTTGAGTACGTGTTGTATTTAAGTTGGGAATTCCATGAATCGATTGTGCATCTAAGTGGTTCCATATATCTGCACCAAACAATAAGAATATAAAACACATAGCAGATAACAACATCACGATAAAACACATAATATCTTCCACTAATAATATCCGTACTTTGATACATGAAAATTTGCCCGAAAGGGCGTACATAAGGGTACAAAGTTCGGCAGCATAACAACTCTATGAGTAGTGTAATCACTTGAACATAGAGTCGGTAGTACATAACATGGTAAACATAAGAGAATATAGTAACACTGGTAGTTGGTAAGGTTGGTCCTAATCACGACGAGATGCATCGGGGGGTGGTGCTGTAGATGTGGATGTTCCCTGAAGTCGAGCCACCTGTCGGTCCATGTCTCGAAGTCGGGCCTCCCACATCTCCTGTCTCATTTGGAATTCCCTGATAACTTCCTGCGTTTCCTTCTCGGCCCTTGCAACTCTCTCCCGCATCTGATGCATGTGGTCAACAGTGTTCTGAGCTAGGTTGTCAGTATCCCTCAATCGTCTTACCACAATAGGAAGTGCTCGGTCTGCCGGTCCTCCATCCCTCAGGTCATAGAATTCCCTCGCCATGCCGTACGGGGGTCGCTGACCTTGCTGCCTACTCCATCTCCAAATGTCAACTCCCCATGGGGGTGTAGGGCCATTAGGGCCCATCCGATGTGCTGGCACCCTAACTGGAAATGGTGGGTTGATGACTAGGGACTCTGCGTCCGAGTCATCGTCACTATTGTCGCTAGATTCTTCCCCTCCAGAGTCAGCCACAGGCTCCGCAGGTCTGTCTTCGATCCCATCCTCTTGTTCCTCCTCGGGTTCCTCCTCAGACTCCTCTTCAGGTTCCTCCTCAAGCCATCCGTTATTCCCCTGATTAGGGAAATACAGATCTCCAGGAAGATGGAAGCCAACCATACTGTCTGCAAGAGGGTATATAAATAAACCATTATTATTCCGAAGATATTTTAGTTATTATTAAAATTGGTTTGATGTTCTCCTCTTGGTTATCAAAAGGGTATGCCTTAGGTTTACTGACCATCGCGATCGCTCCAGGGCATGTGATAGTTGTATTCTGAAGGAAATGTAGTTGTTCAAGCTACATTCATCCCTAATACAACTGTGAACAGTCCTGGCTTAACCGAGATGTCAGGATTTTCCCAATGTCTTATTTGAATTGTTATTATGTTTATTTTTATAAGTCGCACAAGTAAGAGTGTTTATTATTATATTTTATTTGTTTTGTTCAGAGTTATTTAGTCCCTCTTTGGGTTTATAGTTGCATATCATTCTACACTCCTTACCTCCCTTTTACAACCAGTTCCGTATGACCTACCACATGAACAAGGAGGAGGTCACTCTCAGCAAGCTTCAAGGCCTGCTAAGGACTGCTGAGAGTAGTCTGAAAGACAAATCCGTTGCATCAACTCCTACTGCTGATGCCCCTGTTTTGGCTATTGGGCAACGAAAAGGAAAGAAGAGGAACGCTCCTTCTAAGAGCCACAAGGGTAAACCCCATGATGGATCCTCTTCTAGTGGGACCAAAGTTGGCTCTGCTGCTCCATCTTCCAACCCAAAAGAGGCAGAGTGCTTCTACTGCCACGACAAAGGGCATTGGAAACGAAGTTGCCCGAAGTATCTGCAGGACATCAAGGATGGGAAGATAAAGCCATCCTTCGCAGGTATTTATACTATACAATCTAATAACTCATCACATGCTATTTCTTGGGTCCTTTATACAGGATGTGGTTTTCACATTTGTTTTGATTTGCAGGGTCTAAGAAGAAGTAGGGATGTGGAGCATGGGAAGATGAACCTGATCATGGGGAATAGGAAAGCGTCGCCTGTCACCAAGATTGGAGTTTACTCTTTAGTGCCTAGTAGTGGGTTAGGTTTAGATTTAAATGATTGGTGCTACTCATCAGAAATGGTGAGAAACATTATTTCTTTTCATGGTTTGTACAGACAAGGTTTTAGATTTTCGTTTAATAATGAAATTGGTTCTATTAATGCTTTCTTGAATGGTACTTTCTATTTTGAAGCATTGCCTTGTAATGGAGTATATGAAACTGTGAATATTGTTGATAATTCAGGAAATAATATGTTGTATATTGATTCGTCTAATGGTTTGGACAAAGAATGCTTGTGGTGTCACACCCCCGAACCAGACGGCGGAAACGTCCGAGGGCTCGTGTGACTTACATTGAAATATCATCACAATGAATATACATGAAACATAACATAAGCATCACCATGCATTAATACATTACAACCGTCATTGTTCACATCAAGTACATTGATTACATTACATAATCCAAAAAATAAATTGTTTATCGATTGACATTACACTAAAGACATTTCAGAAACACGCTTGATAATTCTTCAATCTAACGGTTACCTGAGAACACAAGTTATTTTGAAAACGGTCAACATATATAATGTTGGTGAGTTCATAAGCAGGTTTGATGTAAAAATGTTTTGTATTGTTTGTAAAACCCAGAAAATCCGATATTTTCTGTAACAAAAGTTGTTTACAAAAAAGGTGTGATGATCCATAAGTATACATGTATATGATTTCAAAACATGTAAAAGTGAAATGCCTTCCAAAATTGTTCCTTGTATCATAGTTGTTGTAAGTAGGAGTGAAAAATGTCGTTCCCCGGAAAACCCGATGTTTTCCGATTCAAATAGTATGATAGTTTTGTCACCCTAGAGTGGCCGAGTCTAACTGTAGCGAACAGCTTAGGTGTGGGGGAGTCACCCCCGTATAGATCTATACACAAACTCTCGCTCTCCCTCCCGGAGACTCTGATTATAACTACAGACTATGACCGACACTTATTGGTGCCACCCGTTATTTCTCACTAAATCCAAATGAAATTGAATAACATTGTTTTACAACCTGATTTATGTTTACGTGAATATAAGGTAAGCCTAACAGACAAGAAAGAGGACAACGGAGGCCCACTAACTTTGTATGTTATTACAGGCTGTCGAGTATGCTACGAAAACGTTATAGCCCATTAAGCATATGATGAATGTTTAGGACCATATTAGCAATGCAAATGGGCCACTAAGGCCCAATAGCATGTCGAAGCTAATAAAGGCCCGTCGGGCATGTAATTCGGTCACCAAGGCCCAATATACATGTTTTGTTTATATCGGGCCCAATAATCGATATTGGACCCAATCCTTGAATGGTTTATCTGTTTTGTCGTTAAATTGTAGTATAGGATTTAGAATACACTTAGTGTTTACTTTTTGACGTTAAAATACTCAGTGTTGTTTATAACGATATTTTTAGTTTTTATAAAAATACCATTTTTAAACCTTCTTGTTGTAAAATTTTATATCTTTGATCAAATTCTTTAGAATTTACATATTTGGCTCAAAATGTTTATTTGATCATTTCAGTCCTTTTTTCATGTAAAATTTACATTTTTAGCTCTTAATGGTACAAAATGACACTTTTAGTCCTTTTTGATGAAAAATGGCATTTTAGTCCATTAGATTATTTAACTTGGCATTTTCAGCCCAAATAAGATCTTAAATTATAATTTCAGCCCAAAATACCACTTTTGACGTTTTCAGCCCTTATTTGCTAAAAATTTACATTTTTGGCCCAAAATCTAAAAACTTTGCATTATTAGTCCAATTTAGCGAAAAAGGTCATTTTCAGCCCTTGAACTTAATTCATTCACGTATTTGACTTTGTACTTTGATAACTTTACAATTTTAGTCCCAAACTTCCATATTTTCGGAAATTTGGGCCCAAAAACCGTTGGGGCCCAAATATAAGCCCAATAAGCAAAAAGTTATGTTTTTGGTCCTTTGAGAAGTTTCATTTCCATAAAAATCATATTTTATATAGATATATACCATATTATCCTTGTAAACTCGAAAATGTCATCTTTTAACCAAATCTTTGTTATTTTTGCAAAAATGACACTTATGACAATCTTGGCCTTGTTTTTCACCCTTTAAACATAAAGATTCTTAGATCTTTGAAATATGTTGTTTATTTTGTTATTGTTCATGTATCCTTCACACTTTAGCCATAGATTTCGAGATATAGCAAGTAATATCATATTTTTACAACACAAACCAAAGAAATCACATATAACAAGCATACACACATAGATCAACACATAATACTTGTATTCTCCCCCAAAAACAAGTAAAAACCGAAAACAAGGGGGTATGAACTCACCTTGGGGTTTGTTGGTTCGGTTTTGAGGAGGATGTGGAGAGATTTTTGGTCCTAACTACAACTTGGAGGTACTTTCGAACTTAGAGGAGTTCTAGGAAGTTAGATCATGAAACAAAGCTATGTAAGAAGGAGTTTTAGTAATAAGTTGGAAGTAGATGTTTGTGTTTGATACCAACTTACCAAAGGTTGAAGGAAACTTGATGAAGATCCTTAAAAATCCAAGCAACTTCGAGATTTTGAGGGAAGAAGGAAGATGTTCTTGAGAGAATTTGGAAATTGTTTGAAAGTGAAATTTTGGTGTGGATGTGTGGTGCTCTCGGCCGAGGATAAGAAGAGAGGGGAGAGAACGAGATGTGATGTTCACCTAGATGCATGAGACATCATGCCTTGATATCCTTTGGATAAAAATGATGTGTCAAGACTTAATAATCCCCATTAATCCTCCATAAACCCCCTTTTTTTTAACTTGGGCCGAAATGGGCCAAAGAAAGAAGGAATGAGTTAGTTTGGCCCACTTCAATTCTTGGTTCGAGATCATGAGGTTTATAGAAAAAATTTCGGCCCATTGGGCCTTTAGGGTAGTTCACGGCCCAAATTGTATAAAAGAATGGGTTTTATGGCCCATTAAAGCTAATTGAGTCAATTATGGCCCAATAAGGCTTATTGGAGTAGTTTCTTCCATTTTAGGCCCAATATGGCCCAAAATGTTAAGTCTCATGAAAGTGGGTTGAATTAGAGCCCAATTAAGAGTTCTAAGCCCAAACTAGTCAAATTGGAGACTTATTGGTCCATTAGGCCCAATAAGAAAATCCTAGTCCATATTGGACTTAAACCGGGATTTTTAGGGTTTCCAATCTTTTGTTGACTATTTGAAGTGTTTGTATAGAGTGTTTGATGGAATTTTGGTGTCATTGAATGAACATCATGCATGTTTTCAAATTTTTGGTTACAAATATTATCATCATTATTGTTACAAAAGCATAGAATTCCTAGTTGTGACATGTGGCATTATCATCTTGGACATGTCAACAAGAAACGCATAGCCCAACTCCAAAAGGATGGAGTGTTGGAGTCATTCGACCTCAAATCGGATGACACGTGCGAATCTTGTTTACTTGGAAAGATGACCAAGTCACCCTTACTGGTATTTGTGAAAGGGGTGAGGGTTTATTGGATCTCATACATACAGATGTGTGTGGACCCTTTAGATCCACCACAAGGGATGCAAGTCGCTTCTATGTGACTTTTACTGATGATTATAGCAGATATGGGTATATCTACTTAATCAAGCACAAGTCAGAAACCTTTGAAAAGTTCAAAGAGCTTAAACAGGATGTGGAGAATCAGTTGGGCAGGAAAATTAAGATGCTCCGATCCGATTGAGGTGGTGAGTACCTTAGTCTTGAATTCCACGCCTACCTCAAGGAATGCAAAATTGTTTCGCAATTGACGCCGCCTAGGACACCGCAGTTGAAGGGTGTGGTTGAGAGGCGCAATCGAACCTTGTTGGACATGGTTCGTTCCATGATGATTCGTGCTTCGTTACCTATCTCATTATGGGGGTATACCTTAGAGACTGCCGCCCATATCCTTAATCTAGTCCCTACTAAGAAGGTTACCAAAACACCTCACAAGATGTGGACAGGGAAAGCTCCCTCGTTTTCACATATCAAGGTTTGGGGTTGCGAAACTTTCGTAAGACGAGAGACTCACGACAAGCTCGAACCTCGTAGTGAGCAGTGTATTTTCATCGGCTATCCACAAAAGTCCTATGGATATCTCTTCTATAGACCGAGTGACAATGTTGTCTTCATTGCGAGGGGAGGAGTTTTCTGAGAGAGGGAGAGAGAGAACTCATATGCCAAGAGGATAGTGGGAGGCAAATTGATCTTGAAGAGCTTCAAGAATCAAGCGATGAAGGAACCTCTAACACTGGCACTCAACCAGAGGAGGAAACTCCTGTTGGACCGATTGACGAGTCCTTACCTCTTAGACGTTCTAGTAGAGTTAGTGTTCCACCTGAGTTTTATGGTTTCCATATTACTACTGAAGGTGATACGTTTATCAGTGATAGCACACTGATAAAATTGGATAAACCTAACAACTACAAGGAAGCCATGGCAGGCCCGGAGTCTGCGAGATGGAAAGAGGCTATGGACAGCGAGATTCAGTCCATGTATGATAATCAAGTTTGGAACTTGGTTGACAATGTGTCAGGCCATAAGATGGTCGGGTGCAAATGGATCTTCAAGAAGAAGAACGACATGGATGGGAAAGTGCACACGTATAAGGCGCGACTGGTTGCGAAGGGCTTTACTCAAACTCCTGGAGTTGACTATGATGAGACCTTCTCACCAGTAGCGAAGATTAAATCTATAAGGGTCATGCTAGCCATAGCTGCGTTTTATGATTATGAAATATGGCAGATGGATGTCAAAACCGCTTTCCTTAATGGGAAGTTGGCTGAGGATGTTTACATGAGTCAACCAGAGGGTTTTGTCGATGCAAAACACCCTAATAGAGTATGTAAGCTTGAGAAATCCATCTATGGATTGAAACAAGCGTCTCGCAAATGGAATCTTTGTTTTGATGAGAAGGTCAAACAGTTTGGTTTCTCGAGAAGCGAGGATGAGTCCTGTGTAGATGTCAAAGCCATTGGGAGTATAGTTAGTTTTCTCATTTTGTATGTGGATGACATACTACTCATAGGAAACGACGTCCCAACCTTGCAGGAGGTTAAGTCCTGGCTTGGGAAGTGCATCGCTATGAAGGACCTCAGAGAAGCTACCTATATTCCAGGGATAAGGATTTTGAGAAATAGGAGTAAGAGGCTAATAGGACTTAGTCAAAGTACTTACTTGGATAAAGTGTTGAAAGGTTTTAGCATGAAAAATTCCAAGAAAGGGGAGTTACCAATCCAAAGCAATACCAAGTTGAGTAAGACTCAGAGTCCGATAACTGATGTCGAGATAGCAGAGATGAGTCGAGTACCTTATGCTTCCGCATATGACTCAATCATGTATGCTATGACATGCACTCGCCCTGATGTGGCCTTCACTTTGAGCATGGTCAGCAGATATCAAGGGAAACCTGGTAGAGCACATTGGATCGCAGTAAAGAATATTCTTAAGTACCTTCGGAGGACTAAGGAATGGTTTCTTATCCTCGGTGGGAGTGATGACTTGAGAGTGCGAGGGTATAGTGACGCTAGTTTTTAGACTGACCGGGATAATTTCCGCTCGCAGTCTGGCTGGTTCTTTACCCTAAATGGTGGAGCAGTGACTTGGAAGAGTTCCAAGAAAGAGACGGTAGCTGATTCAACGTGTGAATCAGAGTATATAGCTGCAAGCGAAGCGTCGAAGGAGGCAATATGGTTGAAGAACTTCATTGGAGACCTTGGAGTTGTGCCAGCCATAAAGGAGCCTATGGATATTTTCTCCGATAACGAAGGTGTGGTTGCCTTAACCAAGGAACCAAGGGATCATGGCAGAACCAGACATATGTTGGGTTATGAGCATTCTAACACTCCTAAATGTACATGCAACCCTAAATACCTTGGATCTATGTTTTCTCTATTATACATACAATTATGAACATCCAAGGTATTATCCTAATCTAGCATACAAAATAATAAATATAACAAGATAGAATACATACCTCTTTGATGTAGAATGTCTTCATGAAACTTGAGTGCCTAGTGCCCCAAGTGTGACACCTCAAATGGTTCACACAACACCAAATACACTTGGAATAACTTGAGAGAAACTTGAACACTCCTTGAAATCGTCTAGCCCTCACACTCACATATTAGTGCACGATTTCTTGAGCCATGGGATTCTTTTATATGGTGGCTATTAGGGTTACACCATGTAACTCATAACTTTACCCATTCCTTATGCTCCATGGATTTTAACCTCCATGGAGTATCCATGGGTCACCCCATGGACTTAGTCCAACATAAGGAATCTTGGATCACAAGCCCACATATATAAGAATGAATGATTTACACAATCAGCCCATATATTTAATTAGTCTCCTTTTGATCACTTAATTAATTCCAAATTAATTCTTGATCAATACTAATTAAATAACCTTATTAATATATTAGAACTTATAATATATTAACCAACCTTAAGTGTTATTTCTCTCATTATAGTCTATCCAAATGCATGATGCCATGCAACCCAAATGGACCATGCCGGGTCGGGTCAAGTCTTACCAATTATAGTTATGGACTTAGACATTAATCCAACAGTCTCCCACTTGGATAAGTCTAAAACTATTATTACGTATGACTTCAGGAACCGATCAGCAATCGTAGCTCTCAAAAGCTTCTGTCGAACTCTGACCTTGTCGATGAACTCTGACCTTTGTCAATGACTTGTCCATTAGATAAGGGATCATATATTCCTCCATTCTAGATATCATATGGACTGAGACATGGATTATCAATCATTCTCTCTGTCCATTTGTTGTTTCCCGATTTCCGATTCATGATGACTGACTGATTGAACAAATCAAATCAGTCCTGGCTTGGCCAAGCACTCACATGTATCATCTTTAAATCATCGAGGGGCCCACAGATATCGCTTTTATCCCGAAGGTAAAAGGAATGGATAAACTTAGACTCATATGGCTTGTTCTACTACTTGTTGAATCATACACAAAGGCACATTTTATAATATCGAGTTACCAATGCGTTTTCGTGCAATCAATGTATAACCAACTCATAGTAACAACTCATATCTCTAGGTTTGAAGAATATAAGATATTATCGTCTCATGATCACTCGTGATAAAATCCATGAAGTGATTCAAATGAGCGCGGGTTGAATCCAATACTCAGAACTTATGAGCACTCATGAGTGTTGTAGCACCACTTTGTCCACCAACTTGGACCTCTACAAACCAACCCATGACAGTCTTGATTCATATCTACTTCCAACATATGACCGACTGTGGATGGTTTGAATAACTTAATCATTCAGGAAGAGCGACTTAGTTATTCTGGAAGTCAAAACATGCAAAGTGAAACACAAGAATAAATGAATCAAATATGGTATCAAACCCTATGAATATAAATAAACACTTTTATTTATCACCATACTGATTACTCATTATTCATTGTTTCGGTTTTATCAACTTTATACTTGAATTTAAAACAATAGTTGTCCCATGCTCCAAGCATGTACACTATGTTTTCTAAACACTAGTCATGCCATACACCAAGTATGCATACTATGTTTGTCTATGATCTTTACTTTGTAAAATAGATCAATTGAACATCACTCCAATGATCCTCTTTTCACAGTCTCAAATCCTTACTGCAAATGCAAGAATTCCAAATTCATGCCATTTACTGAAATCTGTTAGATTCAAAACTTATATGCATTGATCCTCTTAATGATTATGCACGAAGTCAAAAAGACTTGACAACAATCATTACAGAGCATTCCAAAGGAGATCAGCTCCTTGGAAACATCCTTCTTTCATTAAGTTTCCTAATCTTACACAGATTGAATAATTTCTAACTTTGAAACATTTCCATATTCCATTTTGACTATCACTTCTGTACAAGAGTTGCCTCCTTACAGATTATGTCAATATGGTCCTTCCAGAATTAACATTATACTTCCAACTGTCCTTGAGCAACCAATCTTTGGTAAACCTTAGATTGTCCTCGACAATTGCTTAATCATTTTAGTCATATCCAATTCTAGACCTTTTCCCTTCATAATGCCCCAGTCATTTGGAAAATTTTAGAAAGGATGAATATAGCACATGTAATCGATCCTATATCCGAAGTATATGGGACACGATTCATGATGTCTCACATAAAGACTAAACCAGTCTTTTGCTATAATATTTCCATTTCAATTTGCCAAGTTCTCAAAATTCAGATTATGAAAAGGGATGTCGTAATCATAATCGAATTTTAGAACGCAAATAATGGACACATATATAGAATTTCCTTATGTTGAGCCATTCCAACATGAAATTCATATATATATATATATATATATATATATATATATATATATATATATATATATATCCTTGATTAAATACGATTAAAATCTCAATCTAAGCTTTTAGAATTGAAATGAAGTATAATTTCCTCTCCCTTAATTATAGCAAAACAACTTTTTCAACTCCTGCAACCTCACGAATTGAAACTTTTGTTTTCTAAAATTAACATTGCTAACTTGCAAGCTTTGTCATAATTATCATGCTCCCACTAACATGATGATTATTAGCATAACACTTATGCTCCCACTAGCTTTGACATGTACTCAGAAATCAGCTGACTTTCTTACCAAAGTTCAGATTTCTGATACTAGATTGTTTTGATAAAACTTTATCAAAATCATACACCTCTCTTAGATAGCTCACATGTGTGTCTAAACAATTTTAGAACTATGAAAAGGGATGCCATAATCATAGTCTTAATTGTTTAGACCTTTGCCACTTCTCACAAGTCCATGTTAGTGTGCCGGTAAACCACACACGCTCCACTAACGACTTTGAGAATGCAAATATCACAATTGCTATCTAGCTAAAATCTACTTAGTGAAAGTGTTTCCTCACCATCATTTTCATGAATCGGAGAGAAACCTTATGACACTTAGATTTAATAGTGTATGTGTTCTTATCCATGTGAATTTGTCAAAACCATAATCACAAGACAAGGTTAGTGACAAATCCAAACTCATATTGATTAAACTTGTGCAATCTTAAATTCTTGCCATTTGGCAGCTCAGGTGCCTGCCATTGCTTCCAAGTAGTTGTGCAACCAATTGAGAACTCTTAGAACTCCTATGCAAAGCCAACTTGAATAGGCACAAAAATTTCAACACGATAGGTTATAAACCTCAAGTCGTGTGCTAGTGAAGGACTTTAGGTTTTATTCTTGATTAAGTCTTGAAACTTTCAAGAGCTTTAAGACTCCCACTATCCTCTTGACATATAAGACTCCCTTTTCAAATATTCAAGAGATAGTGCGGATTCTTTATCAAGACTAACACTTTACACAATTGGCCTAAGTTGGTCTCTGTTTTATCCAAAACATCACAACTTACCAATTTCAAATGTACAAGAGTAGATAACCTTTTACTCTTACATTTGACTAGTGTTAACAAACCCTCTTTAAGATATGTCACTCAAGTTACAATCTTGGAGTATGACTCTAAGAATTGTTTTGGAACGAAGTATGACTCATCTTTTTGATTTAACCATTTCAACAATTCATGACTCCTCTTCTTAGTCATAAGAATGCACTAAGATGACTTTAGAGGACCAATTGTGATACGGTATCTTAATCATTAAGATGATCATACACATGATACTAAAGTACTCTCCCATCTTTTCAGATTTGAGAAACTTTTATCTTTCTGCCATACTTTGATTCTTCTTATTCGTTCTGTCTCACATTGAAACTTCTCCAATGCTACAGACTTATACTTAAACTTATAAGTATAATCATATTTACTGAACTTAAGTAAATCATGACGAATAGTCTTCTTGATCTTTTGTGGTGGACTTGACCAGTGCACAAGAATGTGTACTCGATCCCTTAGTCCTTTCCTTATTCACATAAGGAATTAGTCTTAATTTTCCAAGCTGAAAGTTCTCATTCATCATACTATACAACTTGCATGATTCCAAGTTTCGGTCCAATTGAACCTTGGGTGATGAGAATCTTTCCTTATTTGGTAATATTAGACACTACCACAACCGAAAGAATCAAATCCATTTTTCCAATATTGCTATCAATGGAATCTTATAAGCAACAACTTTTCACAAATGCCATTGTAAGGATACTTAAAATAAATAAAATCAAAACCTTTTTCTTTTATTTTAAAACTTTGCGGAAAAACTTATCCTTACAATCCATATGAAAACCTTGTTGTTATCTATTCCTAAGCAATATAAATATCATAACTCTTAAGTAATAGCCCAAAATTCTGATCACCGAACCATGCGATTGAAATCCATCTTCGCGATCAGAATCAGCATGTACTTAATAGAGTTAGACAATGGACTTTACCTGAAGTAGAGCCAAACTTATTGACTTTAACATCCTTAGGTAAATTTGGCAGCTTAGTAACCAATGCCCCTTCCTTTGGCAATAATTACCTATGGACCCTTGATAATGGGACTATCTCAGACTTCGCCTCTCTCTTTACCATTGGGTCAACCGAGTTGACTATGGCCGATCCCTTTCCATTGGGAAGAGAGAGCTTTACTGGATATCCAATGTCATCATTGTCAATGTCCATAGCGTTTTAGGAAGTTGATCTTAGCAAATAGATAAGATCATTAAGGGTCTTGTCTTAGTCTGTTTCATAGGATTCCCAAAAGAACTCACTATGTGACTTAGAAAGTAGTTGAGCCACCAACTTTCTCAAGACTTTGACACCCAACTCTCCCGGCTTGTCAATATGTGACTACATCTCCAAGATGTGATCACACCTAGACCTTGCCTTGCCAATAGGGCTTGAGTGACCTTAAACTTTTTAGGAACTTGTGGGTTAGGGAGAATAATTGGAGGAGGTGAAAGAAGTATGATATCCATGGGACATCATCTTCATTTAGGAAAGCTTGTTTCAAGAGATTTGGGAAGATCATAAATGTCTAGACCAGACATCTTTTTGGGAGATATTCAAGATAGTTGATTTAAAGTCCTTAATATGACACCCAATATGAAATATTAAGGCTAGGACCCAACAAACTATTTTATAACTTAGAAGAGGGATGCTGTAATCCAAGCTATAAAATATTTGAAGGTAGGTGAATGACGATTCACCAATTTCCACCATGAAAAACGAAATAATTTATTAGGTTTTAATTGGATTTGAAAGTCCTAGATCTTTGAGATTCATTGAACTGTTCAAAGGCATGTTTCAATCTCGAGTGTGCCCTTCAGGTTTTGTGACTGGGATGCCGAGGATCACAAAACAAGGTGTGAATAACCATTCAAATATACTTGGTACCCTTAATATTTACCCCTTAATCAGTGTGCCGGTTAACCACATACGCTCCATCGATACTATGATAAATATTAAGTTACCCTTTGCCTACCTTGTTAAGTCCAGGTTAGTGTGCCGGTTAACCACACACGCTCCACTAACGACTTAAGCAAAGTGCAAAGTGTAATTTCATGGGTTAGCACCAAATTCACATTTTCCTAAGTAACTAAGATTGGGTATTAATAAGAGTTTAGTTACTTAGTATTTATCATTAATACTTTTAATGAAAGGAGAATTATAGTCCTTGTCCTACCCGTTCGGCTAACGACCCTCCACCAGTCAAGGAAGCGGTGGGTGAGAGTGGACACCCATTAAACTGCCATTTTATAGGCAGTAACCTTATACCCCCCTTATAGACCGGCTTCGTGAATGAGGCCTACTAACGGTAAGACTGACTTTACTCTTATACATATATATATATATATATATATATATATATATATATATATATATATATATAAATATTATTAACTTATAATATTATAAAGTATAAGGGTTGAATTTTAACTTTTAAAATTCTAAGGGCTAACTTGGAATTAAAGTATTCATAAGTGAAAACTTTTCAAATTCCAAAACTTGAGGGCAAGTTTTGAAACTATTCAAAACTAATTAATTCCATAACTTATGAGTTTAAAGTAGTTTTAATTAAAACTACTTTAAACTAATTAATAAAAAAAATAACTTTTTTATTGTAACTTATGGAACTAATTAAGGTTACACTTTTTTTTTAATTTAATGAAGAGACTCTTGAACCTCCATAACTTGAGGACAAGTTATGGAGGCATAAAACCATTTAATTAGAACTAGACTCTTCATTTTGTAACCTTTGCCAACTTTTATGAGTTTTATGATTCTTAAATGTGACTTTTCATATAACTTGAGGACAAGTTACAAAAACACACTTTGGAATCAACTCTTAGATTAAAATGGATTGAAAGCAACTATTTCACACAACTTTTCTATTAATCTAAGAACCTCATAAGAACAAGATAATTCAAATCATCAATCTTCAAGAAATTAGCATGAACATACAAACTAATACAAATCTTGAAATTATGACAATTATCTTAGAAATTGGATTAGCATCAACATTACCACATCAAAAACAAGTTTATAAGTCCAAAAACATCTTAGGGTAATGTTCCTAGTCCAATCCCAGCCAAAACAATCGAATATATGCATCCAACTCGATTTTTTCAGCTACTTTTGCAAGTATAACAAGAAAACAAGCCTAGGCTCTGACACCACTGTTGGGTTATGAGCATTCTTACACTCCTAAGTGTACATGCAACCCTAAATACATTGGATCTATGTTTTCTCTATTATACATACAATTATGAACATCCAAGGTATTATCCTAATCTAGCATACAAAATAATAAATATAACAAGATAGAATACATACCTCTTTGATGTAGAATGTCTTCATGAAGCTTGAGTGCCTAGTGCCCCAAGTGTGACACCTCAAATGGTTCACACAACACCAAATACACTTGGAATAACTTGAGAGAAACTTGAACACTCCTTGAAATCGTCTAGCCCTCACACTCACACATTAGTGCCCGATTTCTTGAGCCATGGGATTCTTTTATATGGTGGCTATTAGGGTTACACCATGTAACTCATAACTTTACCCATTCCTTATGCTCCATGGATTTTAACCTCCATGGAGTATCCATGGGTCACCCCATGGACTTAGTCCAACATAAGGAATCTTGGATCACAAGCCCACATATATAAGAATGAATGATTTACACAATCAACCCATATATTTAATTAATCTCCTTTTGATCACTTAATTAATTCCAAATTAATTTTTGATCAATACTAACTAAATAACCTTATTAATATATTAGAACTTATAATATATTAACGAACCTTAAGTGTTATTTCTCTCATTATAGTCTATCCAAATGCATGATGCCATGCAACCCAAATGGACCATGTCGGGTCGGGTCAAGTCTTACCAATTATAGTTATGGACTTAGACATTAATCCAACAACATATCGACAGGAAATATCATTTTATTAGACATCGGGTAGAAGAGGGACTCCTTGTAGTGAAGAGGGTATCGTCTGAAGATAACCCACCAGATCCCCTTACGAAGGGACTGAGTAGGGTTAAGCACTTGCATCACGCTCGGAGCATTGGGCTAAAGGACGATATTAGTTTTAGTGATTAGATAGCTTTAGAAACTTGTAATAGATAAATTGTAATTAACATTTGATGATTAAATAAAAGAGTATTATTTATGAGTAATGTTACTATCTATGTAAGATTAGGAAACTGAATGCATGAAGGATGTTCAAATGAATGTACTTTGAATTTGAGACTTTGTTTTCCATGGAGTGATCTCCGTTGGAATACTCTGTACTATTTGTTGACAAGTCTTTGTGACTAGTGTGCATAATCATTACAAGAGGATCAATGCATATAAGTTTAGAATCTAACAGATTTCAGTAAATGGTAGGAACTTGGAATTATTACATTTACGATAAGGATTTGGGATTGTGAAATGAGAATCATTGGAATTATGTTCAATCGATCTATTTCACAAAGTAAAGATCATAGACAAACTTAGTGTGAATACTTGGTGTATGGCATAACTAATGTTTGGAAAAACATAGTATGCATACTTGGTGTATGGCATGACTAGTGTTTAGAAAAAACCATAGTGTACATGCTTGGAGCATGGGACAACTATTGTTTTAATTCAAGTATAAAGTTGATAGTTTGAAACAGTATGCAGTGGATAATGTGTAATCAGTATGGTGATAAATAAAAGATGTTTTATTTATATTCATAAGTCCCGAGACCATATTTGATTCGATTATTCTTGTGTTTCACTTTGCATGTTTTGACTTCCAGAATAACTAGGACATTCTTCCGAATGACTAAGTTATTCAAACCATCCACAGTCGGTCATATGTTGGAAGTAGATATGAATCAAGACTGTCATGAAGCTGGATTGTAGATGTCCAATGTATGGGACATAGCAAGAGTTGCTGCAACATTCATGAGTGCTCATAAGTTCTGAGTATTGGATTCAACCCACGCTCGTTGGTATCACTTCATGGAATTTATCTCGAGTGATCGCGAGACGGTAATATCATATAAGTCTTCAAACCTAGAGATATGACTTGTTGCCTATGAGTTGGTTATACATTGATTGTACGAAAACGCATTGGTAACTCGATGTTATAAAACGTGCCTTTGTGGATAATTCAACAAGTAGTAGAACAAACATATGAGTCAAAATTTATCTATTCCTTCTTGGATTAGAAGCGATATCTGGGCCCCTCGATGATTTTGTGTTGACCCATGTACCGGGCCCGGTCAGAACTAAGTTGATGTGTTCAATTAAGTTCTATGTCAAACAAATCGGAAATCGGGAAACAAACTGCTGGACAATAAGTAAGACATTGTTCCATGTATTTGTCCGACTGATATCTAGAACAGAGGAATATATGATCACTTATCTTAAATGGCATATCATCATCATCTCAGTTCTGCGAGACCTTGAAAGAGCTACGATTGCTGATCGGTTCCTGAAGTCATTCTTGCAGTTATAGTTATTAGACTTATCCAAGTGGGAGACTGTTGGATTAGGTTTCTAAGTTCATAACTATTTCTGGAATGTACTTGACCCGATTAGCATGGTCCATTTGGGTTGCATGGCATTGCAATATTTGGATAGACCAAAATGAGAGAAAGGACACTTAAGGATTATTAACATATTATAAGTTCTAATATATTAATAATATTATTTAATTAGTATTGATCAAAGAATTAATTTGGAATTAATTAAGTGATCAAAAAGAGACTAATTAAATATAAGAGGTAGATTGTGTAAATAATCTATTCTTGTATAGTGGGTTAATGATCCATGGTTTGTATGGATTGGGTTAAAACCCATAAGGTGCTCCATGGATAGTCCATGGAGGTTACAAACCCATGGATCATGGAATATGGAAAGGCATGACAATTAGGGTTTACATGGTGTAACCCTACTTGTGCCATAACTATATAAAGAACCCTATGCAAGCAAAATCGGGCACTACTTGTACAAGTGAGAGGGCAATCCGATTTTGAGGCTTAGTGAACTTCTCTCAAGGTTATTCCAAGTGTTGTAGTGTTGTTTGAGACATTTGAGGCATCACACTTGAGGTGCTAGGCTCACAAGGTTCTCAAGGAATCCAAACTACAAAAGGTATGTTCTTCTTCTAGCATTTATGTTTAAAAGTTCCCCATGCTATGCTAGATAGGTTAAGAACCTTGGAAAATCAATTTTGCATGTATCTTAGTAAAACATAGATCCAAGGTTTCTAGGGTTGCATGTACACCTTAGGAGTGTTAGAATGCTCAAAACCCTTCATGTACACCATAGGAGTGTTAGAATGCTCAAAACCCAACAGTGGTATCAGAGCCTAGGCTTGTTTTCTTGATACTTGATGCAAACTTGTTGAAAAAACTCAGTTTTCTGCATTCTGAAGCATGAACTCGCTGAGTCCATGGGGGGACTCGACGAGTCCATGAGTAAATTCATCCTACTCGTCGAGTAGGTTCGTGCACTCGACGAGTAGGAGCCCCTGAATGCAGATTTTCGAGTTTTGCTGCTGGAAATGGACTAGAAACATTACCCTAAACTGTTTTGGTGTTATAAAACTTGTTTTAGATGGTGTAATGGTTATGCTAATCCATTTTCAATAGCTATTATCAAAATTTCAAGCTTTATATGGTTTATTTATGATTCTTGAAATTGTTCGATATGCATGTTCATGAACTTATGAGTTTAGAAGATCATAGGAATTATTTGTAACTTGCTTGTTAGTTTAATCAGTGACGGAGCTTGAAGTTATGATTTGGGGGGGCCGAAAATAGAATACGTATAAAAATTGAAGAACAGGGGGGGCCAAAGTCAAATTTTATAGTTTTGGGCATAATATGTAACCTTTTCAATACTTATGGACTATATATAAAAAAAAATTAGGGGGGGCCACAGCCCCCTGGCCCTATATATGCTCCGTCCATGAGTTTAATTCTTGATCATTATGTGCTTTAATGGAATCCATAATTTGTCCTCAAGTTATGGATAACCAAAAGTCACACTTTTAAAGTCCATTATTAAACACATAAGTTACATAAAATGAAAAGTCTCTCATTTTATTAATCTATTAACTCATAAGTTATGAACGATGAAAAGTTTTGAAAGTTACAAAACTTGCCCTCAAGTTTTGGAACATGTAAAGTCACTTTAAAAACTTTATTTCCAACCCTTAGAATTTTAAAAGTTAAAATTCAACCCTTATACTTTATAGTATTATATATATATATATATATATATATATATATATATATATATATATATATATATATATATATATATATATATATATATATATATATATATGTATAAGAGCAAGTCCTCTTACCGTTAGTAGGTCTCATTCACGAAGCCGGTCTATAAGGGGGGTATAAGGTTGCTGCCTATAAAATGACAGCTTAATGGGTGTCCACTCTCACCCACCGTTTCCTTGATTGGTGGAGGGTCGTTAGCCGAACGGGTAGGACAAGGACTAGAATTCTCCTTTCATTAAAAGTATTAATGATAAATACTAAGTAACTAAACTATTAATAATTCCCAATCTTAGTTACTTTAGGAAAATGTGAATAAGGTGCTAACCCATGAAATTACACTATGCATTTGGATTAAGTCGTTAGTGGAGCATGTGTGGTTAACCGACACACTAACCTGGACATAACAAGGTAGACAAAGGGTAACTTAATGTTTATCATAGTATCGATGGAGCGTGTGTGGTTAACCGGCACATCGATTGAGGGGTAAATATTAAGGGTACCAAGTATATTTGCATGGTTATTCACACCTTGTTTTGTGATCCTCGGCATCCCAGTCACAAAACCTGAAGGGCACACTCGAGATTGAAACATGCCATTGAAAAGTTCAATGAATCTCAAAGAATCTAGGAGTTTCAAAACCAATTAAAACCTAATAATTTATTTCGTTTTTCATGGTGGAAATTGGTGAATCGTCATTCACCTACCTTCAAGTATTTTATAGCTTGGATTACGGCATCCCTCTTCTAAGTTATAAAATATTGTGTTGGGTCCTAGCCTTAATATTTCATATTGGGTGTTATATTAAGTACTTTAAATCAACTATCTTGAATATCTCCCAAAAGATGTCTGGTTCAGACAATTATGATCTTCCCAAAAACTCTTGAAGATGATGTCCCGAAATCATTCTTCACTCCCTCCACCTCCTCCAATTATTCTCCCTAACCCACAAGTACTTGAGTAGTTCAAGGTCACTCAAGCCCTATTGGAAAGCAAGGTCTATATGTGCTCACATCTTGGAGATAAAGTCACATATTGACAAGTCGGGAGAGTTGGGTGTCAAAGTCTTGAGAAAGTTGGTTGTTCAATCACTTTCTATGTCACACAGTGAGTTCCTTTGGGACTACTATGTAACAGACTATGACATAACCCTTAATGATCTTATCTATTTGCTAGGTGCTGCTGAATCAGCAATGATTTGGAGCTCTGGTAAAGCAAACTTGATTAGTAGATCAACTTCCCAAACTACCATGGACATTGACAATTGGTAACATTGGATATCTAGAAAAGCCTTTTCTTCCCAATGGAAAGGGATCGGCCATAGTCAACTCGGTTGACCAAATGGTAAAGAGAAAGGCTAAGTCTGAGATAGTCCTGTGTACCATTCCCAAAGAGTCCATATGCTTATATTGCCAAAGGAAGGGGCATTGGTTGCAAAGTTTCCCTATTTACCTGAAAGATTATAAGGTTGGTCAAGTCAAAAGTTTGACTCTACTTCAGGTAAGTCCACTATCTAACTCTGTTAAGTTCCATTTGGAGATTCTTATTACTTGATGTGACTGGGTCACATGTTGAAGTTTTAAGAATCAAAGAAAAGAGAGGAAGCTTAAAGAAGAGTATGCTGATTCTGATCGCGAAGATGGATTTCGATCGCATGGTTCGGTGATCAGAATTTTTGAGCTGCTGCTTAAGAGTTGTGATAGATTGCATAGGAATAGATAACAACACTGTTTTTCATATGCATTTGCATTGTAAGGATAAGTTTTTCCACAAGTTTTAAATAAAAGAAAAGTTTTGTTTTTATTTATTTTAAGTATCCTTACAAGGGCATTTGTGAAAAATTGTTGTTTATATGATTCCATTGATAGCAACATTGGAAAATGGATTTGATTCTGTCGTTTGTGGAAGTGTCATAATTTACCAAATAAGGAAAGATTCTTATCACCCAAGTTTCAGTTGGATAGAAACTTGGAATTATGCAAGTTGTATTGTATATTGAATGAGAATTTTCATCTTTGGAAAATTAAGACTAGGTCCTTGTTCACATGTATATGTGAGTCAAGTGAAGGACTAAGGGATCGAGTACACATTCTTGTGCACTGGTCAAGTCCACCACAAAGATCGATAAGACTATTCGTCATGATTATGGTTATACTTACAAGTTTAAGTTTAATTCTCTAACATTGGAAAAGTTTAAGTATATGGCAGGACGAATGAGAAGAATCAAATTAGGCAGAAAGATAAAAGTTTCTCAAATCTGAAAAGATGGGAGAGTACTTTAGTATCATGTTTTATGATCATCTTAATGATTAAGAAACCATATCACAATTTGATCCTCTAAGGACATCTTAGTGCATTCCCATGGCTAAGAAGAGGAGTCATGAATTGTTGAAATGGTTAAATCAAGAAGGTGAGTCATACTTCGTTCCAGAACAATTCATAGAGTCATACTCCAAGATTTTAACCTGAGTGACATATCTTAAAGAAAGGTTCATAACACTTGTCAAATTTAAGAGTAAAATGAGTCCTACTCTTGTACATTTGAAGTTGGTAAGTTGTGATGTTTTGGATAAAACAAAGACCAACTAAGGCCAATTGTGTGAAGTGTTTGTCTTGATAAAGAATCTGCACTATCTCTTGAATATTTGGCAAGTGAGTCTTATATGTCAAGAGGACAGTGGGAGTCTTAAAGATCTTGGAAAAGCTTCAAAGATCTATTCAAGAATAAAGACCTGTAGTTTATCACTAGCACACGACATGAGGTTTATAACCTATCGTGTTGACATATTCCTAGTCCTATGCCCATTCCAGTTAAAGTTGGCTTTGCATATGAGTTCTGAGAGTTCTCAATTGGTTGCATAACAACTTAGAAGCAATGGCAGGCCCTTGTGCTGCCAGGTGGCAAGAAGTTGAGACTGCACAAGTTCAATCCATATGAGTTTGGATTTGTCACTAACCTTGTCTGGTGATTATGGTTTTGACAAATTCACATGGATAGGAACACATACACCATAAAATCTAAGTGTCATAAGGTTTCTCTCTGATTCATGAAAATGATGGTGAGGAAACACTTTCACTAAGTAGGTGTATGATTTTGATAAAGTTTTATCAAAGCATCTCGTATCAAAAATATGAACTTTGGTAAGAAGGTCAATATAGTATTGATTTATAGAAGTCCAGCTGATTTCTGAGTACATGTCAAAGCTAGTAGGAGCATAAGTGTTATGCTAATAATCATCATGCAAGTGGGAGCATGATAATTCTAATAGGTGTTGCAAGTTGGCAATGTTAATTATAGAAAACAAAAGGCTTCAATTGGGAAAAAGTTGTTTTGCTATAATTAAGGGAGAGGAAATTATACTTCATTTCAATTCTAAAAGCTTAGATTGAGGTTTTAATCATCTTTAGTCAACGATATATATATGAATTTTATGGTGGAATGACTCAACACAAGGAAATTCTATATATGGGTCCATTATTTGCGTTCTAAAATTCGATTATGATTACGGCATCCCTTTTCATAATCTGAATTATGAGAACTTAGCAAGTAGAAATAAAAATATTATAGCAAAAGACTGGTCCAATATTATGTCTTTATGTGAGACATCATGAATCATGTCCCATATGCTTCGGATATAGGATCGATTGCATGTGCTATAATATTCATCTATTCTAAATTTTTCCAAATGCCCAGAGCATTAAGAGGGAAAAGTACTAGAACTAGATATGACTAATTTGATTAAGCAATTGTCGAGGACAATCTAAGGTTTACCAAAGATTGGTTGCTCAGGGACAGTTGGAAGAATAGTGTTAATTTTGGAAGGACCATATTGACATATTCTGAAAAGAGGAAACTCTTGTTTAGGAGTGATAGTTAAAATGGGAATATGGAAATATTCCCGTAGGTGGAAGTTATTCATTAAATCTGTGTAAGATTAGGAAACTGAATGCATGAAGGATGTTCAAAGGAATGTACTTTGAATTTGAGACTTCGTTATCCATGGAGTGATCTTCGTTGGAATACTCTGTAATGTTTGTTGACAAGTCTTTGTGACTAGTGTGTATAATCATTACAAGAGGATGAATGCATATAAGTTTAGAATCTAACAGATTTCAATAAATGGTAGGAACTTGGAATTCTTACATTTACGATAAGGATTTGGGATTGTGAAATGAGAATCATTAGAATTATGTTCAATCGATCTATTTCACAAAGTAAAGATCATAGACAAACTTAGTGTGAATACTTGGTGTATGACATAACTAATGTTTGGAAAAACATAGTATGCATACTTGGTGTATGGCATGACTAGTGTTTAGAAAAAAACCATAGTGTACATGCTTGGAGCATGGGACAACTATTGTTTTAATTCAAGTATAAAGTTGATAGTTTGAAACAATATGCAGTGGATAATGTGTAATCAATATGGTGATAAATAAAAGATGTTTTATTTATATTCATAAGTCCCGAGACCATATTTGATTCGATTATTCTTGTGTTTCACTTTGCATGTTTTATTTATATTCATAAGTCCCGAGACCATAAAAATGGTGCTATTGATGCTTTTTATAATGATGTATTTTATTTTAAAGCATTACCTTGTGATGGTGTATATGAAGTTGTGAATTTTGTAGATAATCTAGGAAATAATGTATTGTGTATTGATTCTTCAAATAGCAGATAAAGCATCCTTGTGGCATTGTCGTCTTGGACATGTTAACAAGAAGCGCATAGGCCAACTCCAAAAGGCTGGAGTTTTGGAATCAGTTGACCTAAAATCAGATGATAGTTGCGAGTCTTATTTACTTGGAAAAATGACAAAGTCACCCTTCACTGGTTCGTGTGAGAGGGGTGAAGTTTTGTTGGACCTCATACACACAGATGTGTGTGGACCCTTCAAAACCGCCACTAGGGATGCTAATCGCTACTATGTGACTTTTACTAATGATTACAGTAGATATGGATATATCTACTTAATCAAGCATAAGTCAGAAACCTTTGAAAAGTTCAAAGAGTTCAAGCAGGAAGTGGAGAATCAACTAGGCAGGAACATCAAGATGCTCCGATCCGATCGGGGAGGAGAGTATCTTAGTATTGAGTTCCTTGACTATCTTAAGGAATGTGGGATTGTCTCACAATTGACACCTCCTAGGACACCACAACTGAATGGTTTGGCTGAGAGGCGCAATCGAACCTTGTTGGACATGGTTCGTTCCTTGATGAGTCGAGCTTCGTTACCAATCTCATTCTGGGGGTATGCCTTAGAGAGTGTCGCCCATATCCTTAATCTAGTCCCTACCAAAAAGGTTGCCAAAACACCTCATGAGATGTGGACTGGGAAAGTTCCTAACTTAGACCACATCAAGATTTGGGGTTGTGAGGCTTTCGTGAGGCGCGAGTCTCACGACAAGCTTGAACCTCGAAGTGAGAGGTGTATTTTCATTGGCTACCCACATAAATCCTTTGGTTATCTCTTCTATAGACCCAGTGAGAATGTGGTCTTTGTAGCTAGAAGAGGAGTCTTTCGTGAGAGAGGGTTTATATGCCAAGGAAACAGTGGGAGACAAATTGACCTTGAAGAAATTCAAGAGTCAAGTGGTGAAGGAACCTTAAACCCCAGTAATCAACCTAAGGAGGAAACTCCTGTTGATCTGACTGACGAACCCATACCTATGAGGCGTTCCACGAGAGTTAGGAATGCACCTGAGCATTACTATGGTTTCTATATTACTGCGGAAGGTGATACGCTTATCAGTGATAGTACACTGGTAAGTCTGGATGAACCTAATAGCTACACGGAAGCCATGGCAGGCACTGAGGCTGCTAAATGGAAAGAGGCCATGGACAGCGAGACACAGTTCATGTATGACAATCAAGTTTGGAACTTGGTTGACAATGTACCAGGTCGTAAGACAGTTGGGTGCAAATGGATCTTCAAGAAGAAGACCGACATGTATGCTATGACTTGTACTCGTCCTGATGTGGCCTTTGCTCTGAGCATGGTCAGAAGATATCAGGGAAACCCTGGCAAGGCTCACTGGACTGCGGTAAAGAATATTCTCAAGTACCTAGCAAGGACTAAGGACTGGGTCCTTACCCTTGGTGGGAGTGATGACTTGAGAGTGGTTGGGTATAGTGATGCTAGTTTTCAGACTGACAGGGATAATTTCTGCTCTCAGTGAGGCTGGGTCTTTACCCTAAATGGAGGAGCAATTACTTGGAAAAGTTCCAAGCAGGAGACAGTAGCTGATTCGACTTGTGAATCAGAGTACATAACAGCAAGTGAAGCGGCAAAGGAGGCGATATGGCTAAAGAACTTCATTGGATACCTTGTGTTGAGAGAAAAACTTTGAGACACACTTGAACAAACGTTAGAACAAGTATATTGCGGAATAGTTAATCTCGAAGGATCTAAAGCTCAACAATAATATTAATAAGTTAGATAGTTAGAGAGTTAGTTGCGGAAAAGTAAAGAAATGGAAATGACAACAATTGTTATATCAAGTATACACATAAGTTGATTCATAACGAGGAATGCATTCAAGCCAAGTTAATAAGTGAGATCGAACTTAGTGATTAAGTCACAAGAGACTTGCTCCGAAGAGAGATCGTAATCAGTTATATTCTAGTAAAGTTTGAGAGTAAGAAGGGATGCGTAATCAGATAGAGAGATAGAAAAGATAGCTTCAGATATGTATATGAATAAATGAGAATGAGCTCTATTTATAGAGCCTCAAGAGTTACATTTGATTCACTCTCTAAGAGTAGCCATGCAAGGCATACTGGACAATAGAGAGTATTATAGAAAGATAAATAAACTAAGTAAAGTAAGACTGCTGTTGGCTAGATGACTTCGGATGAGGTTGCTGATGAGGGCTTGACTGCGGGTGCTTGTTGGCTGCGGTAGCTGAAGTTCAAGAGGGTCACTTTTCATGATTCAACAATTTCCCTCTAAGTGACCTCTTTAACTTTTCTTCAGCTATCAAGTTTAAGAAACTTGATCAAAATCCACCAAAACTTCCTGATATTTTCCAACCAAGTGATTCTCCTTAAAATCTCGAACTTGACTTCGGCAGTTGTGTGCTTTGATCTTTCAACTGCGGTTCGACAGATTTCAAGTTGCTTCCTGGTGAGGTGATTCATGGCAGTCATAGGAATGAAGTATTTGACTTTATCAGCCTTCCTTTTGAAAATGACTCCGAGTTCAGGGAAGTTAGTTGTACCTAGAGATCTTTCTTGATAACCGTCGGTAGGCATTGGTGCAGGATCGAGTGGTGGTAGATCGAACTTTTTGGCAATTGTGGGGTAGATGTCTGCGTCGATTTTTGCAAAATCACAGACAGTGTCCTTAAAAAACGTACTAGCCCTTTCAAGCGCTATGTTCATCTTAGGGTGCTTCTCCGACTTGTTCTGGAACACCTTTGCTATAAGAAAGACTTCTTCAGGATTCATGCAGGGGAAGTCAGCTTGGGTGCGGACATAGTCGTGTTCCCTTCTAGTGAGAGTGTATTGATTGAAGTCAGCCTTCATGAACTTCCGGGGCTTGTAGTTTTTGACTGCGGATGGTCTATCGTTAGACCAGATTTTCTCAATGGGAGAGGCATGCTTTGCATAAAATCGGTTAAGTCTCTCGAATTCCATTGGCAGTCTTTTGTGGTCTGGAAGGCTACGGTCAAACTGCTCAAATACTGTGAAGTATTTAGCATTTGGGGAGATTGGAACATCCCAGTAGCCATCCGAGGGGGGTTCAGCATAGGTGAGATATGGTTTGTAGTCGTCATCCAGCAGCATGCGGTTGGGATTGATCCAAGAGTTTATCAAGGATTCATCCATAACAGTGTCGAAATCGCATTCTCTCCATATGAGCTCAGCAAGTTTAGCTGCTTTCCAGTCTTTTTTCTTCTGTGTGGTGATTGGGGAGTCATTTGAGCTCGGAGAAGACATGTGATCCACCAGATTCTTGAAGTGAGAGGGAGTCTCTGGTTTCTCAGGGGTGATCTCCTTTTGCGGTGGAGTGTGATGAGATGGTTGCGGTGAAGGTTGCGGTGTAGGAATTCTTTCTGTAATGGTGGGGGGACTTTGATGGTGTGAGATGTTGTTGGATTGATTGGAATGATGTTCTTCTTCTTCACTTCCCCCTCTTGAGGAATGCAACGCAGGAGCTTCCTCAAGCCATTGTCTGAGGCCATCTACTTTGGCATAAACTTCTTGGAACTGGGCTTTAAGGGCATCCGCCAATTGTTGATTGTTGGGGATGGTGGAGTTGAAGAGCAGCCTGTGAATTTCCTTAGTGAGTTGAAGGATTTTAGGACCATGGAAGTTGGTTGACAAAGATCGTTGCAGTCGGTTGATAGTAGCTTGAAGGACTGAGATAGTGGACTCATATGTAGTGTGAGTCTCAGCTATCAGCTTTTGATATTGGGTGGATTGGTCCGCAATGGCTGCTTGTAAGTCCTTTTTGATTGCGTTCACTTCAGAGATGAGGCGTTCCGCAGCAGCCATGAATTCCTTGTGATCTGCTTGATGATTGTTATCAAGGGACCGAATTCCCATTTCAACCTTGAGAGAGATGCGTTCAGTAGCCAATCTCTCACGAGTTTCCAAGCGTTCTATCCTTTCGATCAAGGACTGCAGTCCTGGTATGTCTTCTGGTTGCGGTTGAGTTGGCTTGACCGTAGCGAAAATCTGATCGACCTTTGCTTGCAGGCTTAAGAATTCTTTTCTTGTCACCACATTCTTCTTCTTCTTCTTCTTCTCTTTGGGCTTAGAGGTTGAATGGTGAGAGCCACTAGATTCTTCTTCTTCATCAAACATCATGAGATCATCATCAGAGGGAGAGGGTTGATTTACCTCCTGAAGATCAACATCATCAAAACCGAAGGTGGGAGCAGAGCTGACTTCGATTGCGGTTCCTTCGTCTTGTAATTCTTGAACAGTTGGAGTTGGAGGGACTTTAGAGGCAGTTTGATCAGCAGTTGCTTCTTGAGCCTTGCGGATAGTTTCTTCCATCTCAGACATCCAGTCTTGAACTTTCAGAATGGTGGCTATGGTATTGGCATTGTTAATTGCGTCTGCCCAATACTTAGCCACAGATTGGATTTCCTGTTCATTTTGCTGCTGTTGCTTGATTTGTTGATCTTTCCTTGCTTGGAATGCCCTACGGAAAGCGGCATACTTCTTGATGTCTGACTCAGACACCAGAGTGTAGTGTAACCATGAGTCATTAGATTCTTCACCGTCAAATCCTTGGTATCGCACCGAAGTGTCCTTTGGGTCCACGGATCCTTGCACATTTGTGCTCACCGTGCCTAAACCACCTGTTACTCATGTAAGCAGAGTAGGATTTCCTGAGCTTCCTTGGTCTCCATGACCCGTAGTCAAGTTTGGCCTCGGCTCAGTTCCGGCAAGGGCGGAAGAAGTGCCCTGCAGTTGGGAAGGTGTTTGAAGTGTTTGGGTTACATTCAAGAGGATGGAGTTCAACTCCCCAGGAGAAAATAAATGCAGTCGGGAAGCCCTGGAGACCTTAGGGCGAGAACCAATGTTATCCTCTTGGGATTGAACTGGGGGGGAGTCTCCACGATGCGGTGAAACATACTCACTTTCTGAGTCTGAGTGGTATTCGATTGTGGTGTTGAATGGGTCTGCGGCCACCCCAAGGACTACCGGAGCCTTTTGAGAGGCTGAGGTATCAGTCCGGTCACGCATTTGGCCAGTGGGATTGGTTTTTATTTTCTTAAGGATGGCAATTGGTTGCGCATCCTCATCAGAATCACTATCATTTGTGGGTGCGGTTGGGGTGATTTTGCGTTTCTGCGTGGGTGCGGTTGGTTTGGGAGCATCTTTCTTTGGGGTTCTTTGTTTCTTGGAGACGTTGCGGGGGCCTTGATGGGTTGAGGCTAATTTCTTTCTTCTTTGAGAAAGATTGGAGAGAGTAGTGGAAGAAGGGACTGCGGTACTTCCAGGGGCAATGATTGCGGATGGGGTTTGAAGAGGCGGGGTAGGAAGGTATGGGGCAATACCTTCCGTAGCCTCAATATGATCTGAGACATCAGCAGTCTCAAGACCAAGAGTGGAGAGAATATGGGTTGGTAGTCTTCTAATTGGTCCAAAAACAGATTGATCGAATGAGGGATTTTACCTTTTGAGATCCTTGGTGACAAAGAAGTTGATGTCGTTGCCCATGCTGATTCCTGCATCCGCATGGAGGTCTGAAATGCAGAGGGACCAGAACCTTGCAAATGTAAGTTCGGTAGGGTTCTCCCTTGGGCTCTCCTTGGGAATGTATTGCAGAAAATTGTCCCATAGTATTTGACCGTAGTTCACGTCATGGCCAGTGAAAATGCTCCATACTAACTCCAGAAGTTTGAGTCCCATGTTATCCGTGCCTCCGGTTCTGCCGGATAGACTGCGGATGACAAAATGACAAACGAATTGCCAAACCGCAGGCAGTTGGTTTTTCTTGAACTCCCCAATGCCTTTGATTTTCTTCTGATTTCCCATCTGGTAAAGCGCAGAAGTGATGTCCGCCATGGATGGAGTAAAAATCTTGATTGAGGGATGAACAAGAAGGTTAATGGTAGAGAGAAACTTTTCTTTAGACAGAATGACCAAAGAATCGTTAAGAAGGTTAAGATGCACTTCTTGTGGATTCTTGAGTGGTCGATACGCTGAAAAGGCACATTTGAATAGGGTTGAAAGAGTAACAACGTCTGTGAACGAATCGAATGGGCCAAACAGAGGGTGATTGGACAAGAATTTGATCATTAGCTTGATCGGAGCATTGTAGGATGAATGTTCTTCGACCACAGCTCTGAAATTACTTGAGGCAATCGTAGGCGTAGGATGTCTTGAGGCAGAGTCTGAACCAGTAGGGTTCACTGATCCAGAAGCTTTGGATTGTTTCTTAGATACACCTGATTTCACCATTGTAGGGATTTGACGAAGCTTTGAGAGAGAAGGAAAAAACAGAGTGCAAGATGAAGGTTCAAGTTCAGAGAGCGTAAACTTTTCTTTGGGAAGAAGAAAGGGGTTTTATAGGGGCTTATGGGAGCGGGAAACGTTTTTACCCTTAGTGAATTTAGGAAAATGTTTGGGTTTTTATTTCGAATTATGAAGGTTAATCTCAGCCACAGATTAAGAAAAATGATTAAATCTGTATTTTGAGATTTACCAAAAGGAGGTTTGCATTTAATGAAATGTCAGATCTACGTCCCACGTCTGGAGAACGTGTGGTGAGGGAGAGATTAATCCGTTGGATAAAGGGAAGTGGAAGCGGATTAGATGTTTTAGGGTAATAGGAAGAGACAGATTAAGAGGATTTATTTGTGGAAAAGCGTTCTTTTTGTCATCATTCCTAAAATAGGACTGACACAAGGTTGATTAAAAAAGGAGATGGGACAGTTTCTCAAGGAATGTTTTTATTTAATGTTTTCTTATTTAATGAAGGATGATTAAATAGCACACCATGAAACAAAGATTAATGAAACAGTTGAGAAACTATCAATGTGGTTGCAGATGGAAACTTCATTGCGGATGGATCCTTTGCCATTGCGGATGGACGGATGGATGATTTGTCATTGCGGATGGGTAGATGTATGTCTGCAGTAGAAGAACTGAGGAGAGCACATGTACAAGATGTTAGTAACAACAAACAATATGGACCAGTGAAGGATAAATATGATATATGGTTGCGGTACATAGACTGCGGTACACAGAATATACCAAAACCATCTATCATAAGTAACTTCAGTTAGGACCGCAACAGAGACCAATGATGGTCTGCGGTACCTATCAATTCAAGAAGAATTGTGGGTCCGGATTCATCATTCCTAACATTTGTAAGAAAGTGTTGAGCTTTGTAGAGTCAAGTGCCTTTGTGAACACATCAGCAATCTCTTCATGAGTATGAACAAATATGAGTTCAATGTTACCTTTCAGGATGTGGTCTTTGATGAAGTGATACTGTAGTTCAATATGCTTGGTCTTGGAGTGCTGAATAGGATTGTGAGAAATCGCTATAGCACTTTCAGAGTCACGGTAAATTGGTATCCGCAGCATTCTGTATCCGTAGTCCATAAGTTGTGTCTTCATCCATAGTACTTGTGAACAACAGCTGGCTGCGGCCACATATTCAGCTTCTACGGTAGACAGAGATACACAACTTTGTTTCCTTGATGACCAACTGATGAGTCTTCCACCCAGAAATTGACATCCACCTGAGGTACTTTTTCGATCTAGTCTGCATCCGGCGTGATCCGCATATGTGAATGCTTGAAGGCTGACGTCATTGCCTACGGGGTACCATAATCCAAGAGACTTGCTTCCTTTCAGGTACCGTAGTATTTGTTTGGCAGCGGTCATGTGTGATACTTTTGGGTCAGCCTGATACCTTGCGCATACACCTGTTGCAAAGACAATGTCTGGTCGGCTTGCGGTGAGGTACATCAAAGAGCCTATGATACCTTTATAAGTCATGTGATCCACAGATTTGCCTGAGGGATCAGCAGAGATCTTATATCCGAAGGCCATGGGGACCTTAGCCGAAGAACAGTTGTCCATAGAATATTTCTTTAACAGTTCAGTGGTGTATTTCTCCTAATGAATGAATATCCCTTGCGGAACTTGTTTCACTTGAAGTCCTAGAAAGAAGTTAATCTCTCTATTCATGCTCATTTGGAACTTGTTGGTCATGAGCTTAGCAAATTCATTCACCATTCCTTGATCAGTTGATCCGAAGATGATATCATCCACATATATTTGTACAAGCATAAGGTGATCACCATTTTCTTTTCTAAATAAAGTGGGATCAATCACTCCTCTCTTGTATCCGGACGAGACAAGAAATTCAGAGAGAGTCTCGTACCACGCTCTTGGGGCTTGCTTCAATACTTTCAAAGCCTGGAGGTTGCTGAAGATAAACCTCTTCTTTTAATTCCCCATTGAGAAAGGCACTCTTTACATCCATTTGGTGTACCTTGATGTTTTTGTGGGCTGCGTATGCTAAGAAGATTCGGATGGCATCCATGCGTGCCACCGGAGCATACGTTTCATCATAGTCAATACCTTCAAGTTGACTATAGCCCTTTGCAACTAACCTTGCCTTGTTTCTGACTACCGCACCAGATTCTGTTGGATAAGGTGTCTAAGTCCATAACTTATTTGGTATATACTTGACCCGACCCGGCATGGTCTATTTGGGTTGCACTTCACCCGAACTATTTATATGGATAACATTATGAGAAGAGTATATTTGCGGCCTACTAATATATTATAAGTTATAATATATTAATATGAAATTGTATTATTTAATTAGTATTGATCTTAAATTAATTATGAATTAATTTAGTGATCATAAGGTGACTAATTAAATAATGGGCTATTGTACTTATATAGTGTGCGCTAACACTCATAAGGAAATGGGCTAAGCTTGAATGGGAGTCCATGGATGATCCATGGAGCTTTTAACCCATGGATCCTTGGAATAGGAAAAAACATGGGTTATTAGGGTTTGCATGGTTCATAACCCTAATCATCTACACTATATAAAGAGGCTTATGGTGCTTGAGAAGACACTATGTGTGTGTGCATAAGAGTGGCCGATTTCTAGAGTATTAGAGTGCTCTCTCATAAGTTTTCCAAGTTTGTGGTGATTTGTGATTTCCATTTGAGGCATTCACATTATTGGTGCTTGGCTCTCAAACTCCCAAGGAATCAACTCACTAACAAAGGTATGTAATTCTTCTAGTATCTTTTATGTTTAAAAGTACCCCATGTATGCTAGATAGGTTATGAACCTTGGAAAATTATTTTGCACGTATTTTAGACAAACATAGATCCAGGGTTTCTAGGGTTGCATGAACACCTTAGGAGTGTTAGTTTGCTCAAAACCCAACAGTGGTATCAGAGACTAGGCTTGTTTGTTTGATACTTGTTGCAAACTTGTTGAAAAAATCAAGTTTTCTGCATTCTGCAGCATGAACTCGCCGAGTCCATGGGGGGACTCACCGAGTCCATGAGTAAATTCATCCTACTCGTCGAGTAGGTTCGTGCACTCGACGAGTAGAAGCCTCAGAATGCAGATTTTCGAGTTTTGCTGCTGGAAATGGACTAGAAACATTACCCTAAACTGTTTTGGTGTTATAAAACATGTTTTAGATGGTGTAATGTTTATGCTAATCCATTTACAATGGCTTATATCAAAATTGCATGATAATATGTGTTCATATGTTCTTGGAATTTTTGATATGATGTGCTTGTTCTTATGAATTATTGTTAGATCATAGGAATTATTTGCTAAATTGTTTATTGATAATTCTTGATCATTTATGTGTTTTAATGGAGTCCATAATTTTTCCTCAAGTTATGGATTTCCAAAGGTCACTTTCATTTATGCACACTTAAAACACATAAGTTACATGAAAATGAAGAGTCTTCATTTTATGAACCTTTAATTCATAAGTTATGAAATGAAAAGTTTTGAATAGTTTCAAAACTTGTCCTCAAGTTTTGGAATTTGTAAAGTTACACACACTTTAATATACTTGAATTCCAAACCCTTAGAGTTTTAAAAGTTAAAATTCAACCCTTATACTATTTATAACATTAATGGTTAATTATTATATATATGTATAAGATTAAGTCGTTTTACCGTTAGTAGGCCTCATTCACGAAGCCGGTCTATAAGGGGGGTATAAGGTTGTTGCCTATAAAATGGCAACTTAATGGGTGTCCATTCTCACCCACCGCTTCCTTGATCGGTGGAGGGTCGCTAGCCGAACGGGTAGGACAATGACTTTAAATTCTCATTAAAAGTATGATGAATATTATAAAGTAACTAAACCTTTAATAAATTCCCAATCTTAGTTACTTTAGGAAAATGTGAATATGGTGCTAACCCATGAAATTCACACTTTGTACCTTACCAAGTCGTTGGTGGAGCGTGTGTGGTTAACCGACACACTAACTTGGACTAGTAAGGACCACGAAGGGTGACTTAATGTTTATCATAGATCGGTGGAGCGTGTGTGGTTAACCGGCACATTGATTAGGTGATAATATTAAGGGTACCAAGTGAATTTGCATGGTTATTCACACCTTGTTTTGTGATCCTCGGCATCCCAATCACAAAACTTGAAGGGCACAATCGAGATTGAAACATGCCATTGAAAAGTTCAATGAATCTCAAAAGAATCTAGGAATTTCAAAACCAATTAAACCTAATAATTCATTTCGTTTTCATGGTGGAAATGGGTGAATCGTCATTCACCTACCTTCAAATATGTTATAGCTTAGATTACGGCATCCCTCTTCTAAGTTATAATATATTGTGTTGGATCCTAGCCTTAATATTACATTTGGGTGTATTATTAAGGATTCGATATATCTAATCTAAACTTGTCTTCTTCTTTTCAGATGTCTTCCAACAACAATGCTTCGGGCTCTAACCCTACTGGCTCCTTTTCCCTCATGAACCTTTGTGGGAGGGTCATCTTTGATGGTTCCAACTTCATGGATTGGATCCGGAACATCAGGATGGTCACTCGTTACGAGGACAAGGAATATGTCCTCGATAAGGAGCTAAAGGAGCTTGATGAGTCCACTGCTACTCCTGAGGAGGTCGCTGAGTATCAGGCACATGAAAGAGATGCCACCAAGGTGGCATGCATCATGATGGCCACCATGACAGCTGAACTCCAAAATTCCTATGAGGACTATTACCCTTTTGAGATGCATCAGGATCTGATGGAAAGGTACCATCAGAGTGCTCGTCAAGAGCGGTATGAAATAATCTCCTCCATGATCACTACCCGTATGAAGGATCGCGAACCAATCACGAGCCACATGCAGAAAATGCAAAGGTATGTGGACCGTCTAATGAAACTGAATGTGAACTTCCCTGAGGAGTTGGCAGTTGATATCATTTTGCACTCCTTGCCCTCGTGTTATGATCAATTTCGTATGACATACCACATGAACAAGGAGGAAGTCACACTCAGTAAGCTTCAAGGACTTCTGAAGACTGCCGAAAGTGGTCTTAAGAGTAAGTGGGTTACTACTCCTACTCCTACTACTACCCCTGTTTTGGCTATCGGGCAAGGCAAAGGGAAGAAGAGGAAGCACCCTTCGAAGGGTACCAAGGGAAAGTCCCTTGAAGGCTCCTCATCTGGAACCAAAGGTGGTTCTATCACTCCTTCTGCCACCCCTAAGGATGCTGAATGCTTCTACTGTCAAAATAAGGGGCACTGGAAGCGAAACTGCCCAAAGTACTTGCAGGATGTCAAGGATGGGAAAGTGAAACCATCCCATGCAGGTATTTACACTATATTGTCTAATAACTCACCATATTCTAATTCTTGGGTTCTTGATACAGGTTGTGGTATTCACATCTGTTGTGACTTGCAGGGCCTAAGAAGAAGTGAGGATGTGGAGCACGGAAAGATAAACTTAATCATGGGGAACAAGAAGGTTGCACCTGTTGCCAAGATTGGAGTTTATACTTTGTTGCTAGATAGTGGGTTAAAGTTAGATTTGAATAAATGTGTGTACTCGTCTGAAATGGCGAGGAATATTATTTCCTTTCATGCTTTGTACAAACAAGGTTTTACCTTTTCTTTTGATAATGAAGTTGGTAGTATTAATGCTTTCTTTAATAATGTTCTTTATTTTAAAGCATTACCTTGTGATGGTGTGTATGAAGCTATATCGGTTGTAGATAATTTAGGAAATAATGTATTATGTATTGATTCTTCTACTAGCTTGGATAAAGCATCTTTGTGGCATTGTCGTCTTGGACATGTAAGCAAGAAACGCATAGGCCAGCTCCAAAAGGATAGAGTCTTGGAGCCGTTCGACCTCAAGTCGGATGATAGTTGTGAGTCTTGTCTACTTGGAAAAATGACAAAATACCCTTCACTGGTACTTGTGCAAGGGGTGAGGGTTTGTTGGACCTTATACATACTGATGTATGTGGACCATTCAAAACCGCCACAAGGGATGCTAATCTTTATGTAACTTTTATTGATGATTTTAGTAGATATGGTTATGTCTACTTAATCAAACATAAGTCAGAAACTTTTGAAAGGTTTAAAGAGTTTAAACAGGAAGTAGAAAATCAATTGGGCAGGAACATTAAGATGCTTCGATCCGATCGAGGTGGTGAGTATCTTAGTACTGAGTTCCTCGACTATCTTAAGGAGTGTGGGATTGTCTCACAATTGACACCTCCCAGGACACCACAACTGAATGGTGTAGCTGAGAGGCATAATCGAACTTTGTTGGACATGGTTCGCTCTATGATGAGTCGAGCTTCGCTACCAATCTCTTTTTGGGGGTATGCCTTAGAGACTACCGCCCACATCCTTAATCTAGTCCCTACAAAAAAGGTTGCCAAAACACCTCATGAAATGTGGACTGGGAAAGTTCCCAATTTGGACCATATCAAAATTTGGGGTTGCGAGGCTTTCGTGAGGCGCGAGACTCATGACAAGCTCGAACCTCAAAGTGAAAGGTGTATTTTCATCAGCTACCCACAAAAATCCTTTGGTTACCTCTTCTACAGACCCAGTGAGAATGTGGTCTTTGTGGCAAGGAGAGGGGTCTTTCGAGAGAGAGAGAATTTATAAACCAAGGAGACAGTGGGAGGCAAATTGACCTTGAAGAAATTCAAGACTCAATTGGTGAAGGAACCTCAGACACTAGCAATCAACTTGAGGAAGAAATTCCTGTTGATCCAGCTGACGAATCTATACTTCCGAGGCGTTCCACAAGGGTTAGGAACACACCTGAGTTTTATTATGGATTTCATATTACTACGGAAGGTGATACATTTATCAGTGACAGTACACTGGTAAATCTGGATGAACCTAACAGTGTTAAGGAAGCCATGGCAGGCCCAGAGTCTGCTAAATGGAAGGAGGCTATGGACAGCGAGATACAGTCCATGTATGACAATCAAGTTTGGAACTTGGTTGACAATGTACCAGGCCGTAAGACAGTCGGGTGCAAATAGATCTTCAAGAAGAAGACCGACATGGATGGGAAGGTGCACACTTATAAGGCTCGACTGGTTGCGAAGGGTTTTACTCAGACTCAGGGTATTGATTATGATAAAACCTTTTCACCAGTAGCAAAGATTAAGTCTATTAGGGTTATGCTAGCCATTGCTGCATTTCATGATTATGAAATATGGCAAATGGATGTCAAAACCGCTTTCCTTAACAGAAAGTTGGCTGAGGATGTTTACATGAATCAGCCAGAAGGTTTTGTCAGTGCAGAGTACCCCAATAGAGTGTGCAAGCTTGAGAAATCCATTTATGGATTGAAACAAGCATCTCGAAGTTGGAATCTTTGTTTCGATGAGAAGGTCAAAGAGTTTGGTTTCTCAAGAAGTGAAGATGATTCCTACGTATATGTCAGAGCTAGTGGGAGTGTAGTTAGCTTTTGGTACTGTATGTGGATGACATACTGCTCATAGGAAATGACATCCCAACCTTGCAGGAGGTTAAGTCCTGGCTTGGGAAGTGCTTTGCTATGAAGGACCTTGGAGAAGCTGCCTATATCCTAGGGATAAGGATATTAAGAGAAAGGAGTAAAAGACTAATTGGACTTAGTCAGAGTATCTACTTGGATAAGGTGTTGAAAAGGTTCAACATGCAAAATTCCAAGAAAGGAGAATTACCGATCCAAAGCAATGCCAAACTGAGCAAGGCTCAGAGCCCGAGTACAGAAGATGAGATAGCTGAGATGAGTCGATTACCTTATGCTTCCACTGTTGGCTCGATCATGTATGCTATGACTAGTACCCGTCCTGATGTGGCCTTCGCTTTGAGCATGGTCAGCAGATATCAGGGGAACCATGGCAAGGCTCATTGGACTGCGGTAAAGAATATTCTCAAGTACCTGCGGAGGACTAAGGATTGGATCCTTACCCTTGGTGGGAGTGATGACTTGAGAGTAGTAGGGTATAGTGATGCTAGCTTTCAGACTGATAGGGATAACTTCCGCTCTCAGTCGGGCTGGGTCTTTACCTTAAATGGAGGGGCAATCACTTGGAAGAGTTCCAAACATGAGACTGTAGCTGATTCGACTTGTGAATCAGAGTACATACCAGCGAGTGAAGCGGCAAAGGAGGCGATATGGCTGAGGAACTTCATCGAAGACCTTGGAGTTGTATCAACTATTAAGGAGCCTATGGAGATTTTCTGTGACAGCAATAGTGCGGTTGCCTTAGCCAAGGAACCAAGAGATCATGGCAGATCTCGACACATTGACAGAAAATATCACTTCATAAGACACAAGATAGAAGAGGGACTCCTCGTGGCAAAGAGGGTATCGTCAGATGAGAACCCTGCGGATCCCCTTATGAAGGGACTGACGAGGGTGAAGCATTTGCTGCATGCGAGACGCATCGGGCTGAGGGACGATATTAGTTTTACAGATTAGATAGTTATTACTGAAACTTGTAAAATGTAATCGACGTTTGATGATGAATAAAAGTTGTGATTTATTTATGAGTAAGGTGTTGCTATCATTGTCAATTATTTACTATTGTTTCAGCTTTGCATGTTTTGACTTCCAGAATAATAAGTTTATTCAAACTCTCCACAGTCGGTCATATGTCGGAACTAGGTATGAATCAAGACTGTCATGAATTGGGATTGTAGATGACTAAAGGTGTTTAGCCATAGCAATGGTTGCTACAACATTCATGAGTACTCATAAGTTATAAGTATTGGAATAAACCCACGCTCACTTGTATCACTTCATGGAATTTATCTCGAGTGATCGTGAGACGGTAATATCATATAAGTCTTCAAAGTTAGAGATATGAGTTGTTACCTATGAGTTGGTTGTGCATTGATTGCACGTAAACGCATCAGTAACTTGATGTTATAAAACGTGCCTTTGTGTGCAATTCAATAAGTAGTAGAACAAGCATATGAGTCGAAGTTTATCTGTTCCTTCTAGAAATAGAAGCGATATATGGGCCCCTCGATGATTTTGTTTTGACCTATGTACCGGGCCCGGTCAGAACTAAATTGATGTGTTCGATTAAGTTCTTTGTCAAACAAATCGGAAATCGGGAAACAAACTGCTGGACAATAAGTAAGACATTGCTCCATGTATTTGTCCGGCTAATATCATGAGAGCAGAGGATTATGTGATCACTTATCTAAAATGGCGCTTCATAGTTCAACAGAGTTTTCGAGAGCTACGATTGTCGGTTGGTTCCTGAAGCTATATAGGCAAATACAGTTATCAGGCTTATCCAAGTGGGAGACTGTTGGATAAGCTGTCTAAGTCCATAACTTATTTGGTATATACTTGACCCGACCCGGCATGGTCCATTTGGGTTGCACTTCACCCGAACTATTTATATGGATAACATTATGAGAAGAGTATATTTGCGGCCTACTAATATATTATAAGTTATAATATATTAATATGAAATTGTATTATTTAATTAGTATTGATCTTAAATTAATTATGAATTAATTTAGTGATCATAAGGTGACTAATTAAATAATGGGCTATTGTACTTATATAGTGTGCGCTAACACTCATAAGGAAATGGGCTAAGCTTGAATGGGAGTCCATGGATGATCCATGGAGCTTTTAACCCATGGATCCTTGGAATAGGAAAAAACATGGGTTATTAGGGTTTGCATGGTTCATAACCCTAATCATCTACACTATATAAAGAGGCTTATGGTGCTTGAGAAGACACTATGTGTGTGTGCATAAGAGTGGCCGATTTCTAGAGTATTAGAGTGCTCTCTCATAAGTTTTCCAAGTTTGTGGTGATTTGTGATTTCCATTTGAGGCATTCACATTATTGGTGCTTGGCTCTCAAACTCCCAAGGAATCAACTCACTAACAAAGGTATGTAATTCTTCTAGTATCTTTTATGTTTAAAAGTACCCCATGTATGCTAGATAGGTTATGAACCTTGGAAAATTATTTTGCATGTATTTTAGACAAACATAGATCCAAGGTTTCTAGGGTTGCATGAACACCTTAGGAGTGTTAGTTTGCTCAAAACCCAACAGATTCATCCAGCTTGTTTTTGAATACCCATCTAGTACCAACAATGGTGTGACCATGCGGCTTCGGGACGAGCTGCCACACTTTGTTTCTTTTGAATTCTTCTAGCTCTTCTTGCAATGCGGATATCCAATCAGGTTCTAGTAATGCTTATTTGATCGTTCGGGGCTCGACTGAGGACATAAATGTTGCGTAGTGACAATGATCAGATAAGTCCTTGGAAGATCGAGTATGGGTACCTGCGGATGGGTTGCCAATGATTTGACCTGGTGGGTGGTCCTTCGTCCATACGTGTAGACGGGGTTGCAGATGATCAACAACTGCGGTAGAGGGAATGTCTTCGATATCTGAAGACTCTGCGGTTGGAGATGGCAGTTCCCCCTGGACTTGAGAACATCCTGCTGAGTCATCTTGGATTGTTGGAGCGAGAATGGAATTTTCTTGAGCAGTTGGAAGAGGTTCCCCCTGGATTGTTGATGGGAGTTCCTCTGGAACCTGAGAAGGTTCCCCCTCGGACTACGGATGGTAGGGTGATAATCCTTGAGTCTGTTCTTGTGTCAATGTTCTCTATGTTTTCATCATCCAAATCCGAAGATACGTTTGATGGTAATGATTCTCTGCGGATGGGAACTTGAGCTACATCAAGTACTGGAACCTCGATGGTTGTTGCTTGATCTGGAGTAGAGCTTTCCCCCTCAACCGGCGAGGTGGAAGTATTGAGAGATGCTACTTCGGATAGTGATGGACCAGATACATCAGCATGCTGCTGTTGAGCTTCCTGAGACACAAGAACTTCGGATAATTTGGCTATTTCTACAGGGTCGAAGAGATCGTCATAGTTGACTTCAACTAGGTTTAATGGACCCAAAGAGGCAGGAATATCACTTTCCAGGATTGTTGTGGTTTCAGAGGATGGAGGGGTGTTTCGGATGTGATAGTCAACAAATTTCACATCGAAGCTTTCAATGATTAGCCTTGTGCGTCTAATGAGAACCCTGTAAGCAACTTTGTTAGTAGAATAGCCAAGGAAGATGCCTTCATCAGACTTTGGTGCAAACTTGTTAAGATGATCTCTGTTGTTGATCACAAAACATCTACACCCAAAGATATGAAAGAAGCGGACATTTGGCTTGCGGTTGTTAAGGCCCTCATACGGTGTTTTACTGAGACGTTTTCACACAATGCTTCGGTTCTGAACAAAGGATGCGGTGGCTACTGCTTCAGCCCAGAAGTAGAGAGGAAGGTGTGCGAAGTTGAGCAAGGATCTGGCTGCTTCTACTAGAGTACGGTTCCTTCTCTCTACTACCCCATTTTGTTGCGGTGTGTAGGGAGCTGAGAAGTTGTGAGTGATGCCCTTGGAGACCAAGAAACTGTTGAGGAGATGATTAGTAAACTCGGTTCCATTATCACTGCGGATACGTCGTACTGGCAGCTTGATCTGAAGTTCTATTTCCTTGATGAAGTTGATGAGAATCTGCGGTGTTTCTGACTTGAGTCCTAGGAAGAAAACCCATGTGAAGCATGCGAAGTGATCTACTATAACCAATATGTATTTCTTGTGATGGAGACTGGCTATGGTGGATGGACCGTAGAGATCAATGTGCAAGAGCTCTAGTGGTTCAGAAGTTGAAGAGTCAATCACCATGGGGTGACTTGATTTGGATTGCTTTCCACATTCACATGCAGGACAGAGAGTATCATTGCTGAACTTGAGAATAGGGAGTCCTCTGACTAGTTCTCCAGTGACCAAATTGTTGATGTATCTGAAGTTGAGATGAGCTAGCTTGCGGTGCCATAGCCAGCTGACTTCTGATACAGCTTTGGATAGGAAACATAACAGTGGTTTGCCTATGATCAGAGAGACATCCAGAGGATACATAGTACCTTCGGATCGAGACTTGATCAAACATGTGTTCCTATCACTTGTCATTACATAGCAAAATTGATCATCAAATTCAACTCGATGGCCTGCCTTACATAGTTGGCCAACACTGATGAGATTGTGTTTAAGGCTTTCTACATAAGCAACCTTTTGAATAGAGAAGTTCTCCGTAGTGAGAACACCATAACCTCGGATGACCCCATTCGCATTGTTGCCGAATGTGACATTTCCACCGTTGCAGATTGGCCTGAAATCCCGAAGGTATTCTAACCTTCCGGTCATGTGCAAGGAGCAGGCACTGTCGATTAACCATTCTTCTTCTTGTTCCTCCTTGTACAAAGCCTGAGAATTACACGGTTAGTTTAGGCATCCAAACTAGTTTGGAGCCTGGGACAACATATGAGTTTCTGAATGATGCATGGACTGAGGTTGCAGGGACTGGTTTCTTGTCAACCTTTAATCCTAGTCCTGGGTGTTTGTGCAGTTTTGGAGTGTTGTGTGTTTTTGAAAAATTACAAGGTTTCTGACTCCAACTAGATTTGACATAGGATGAATCTTTTTGACAACTATACTGACATTTACAGGTTGAGATTTTGTCTTTTGTTCTGACACCACGTTTGGTCAGCGGTCTAAAGGATGAGTTGGGCTTGTGACCAGTCCGAGGTTGGCAATATCTGACATGAGTGTTGTTGGGTTTCTGAAAAGTTTGTTTTGAAAAAGGTTTAGCACGTGTAGATCTTTGAGTCCTTTTTGTTGGATTTGGTAGAATACCCTTCCACTTGTTAAAATTTTGATGTGACTTTAAAAGTGTTAGAATGGGTAAGATACCTTTCCATTTTGGATCATCTGAGGAATAGACTTGAAAACCATTGTTTCGAAAAGACTTTACACTCTTTTGGGTTGTGTCAGATGAATTAGGAATGACTGTTGAAACTGTACATTCCTTTTTGTATGTTTTCTTGATGGGAGAGTTTTTCGAAAAGTAGTGTGAGAAAACAAATTTTTCTGGACTCTTGGACTTTGGAAATCTGATATGCTTCTTGTTTTTCGAAAAAGTTTGTCTATTTGTGCCTCGGGATCGAATTTCTTCTTTGAAAGCCTTTTTTGCTAAAGTTTTTGGGGAACCGCAGTCTTTGATGTTCAACTGCGGTTTCCTTGAATCCTTTGAAAATTTATGAAAACGAGGGCTTGAGTCATTCGAACTTGATGATTCAGGGGTTTGAGAGCATTGACCCACTTCAAAGTTCTCTATGGGAATTTCATGATGAATTGGCTGAAGAGTCACAGTTTCTTTTGATGAGGACTGCGGTAGGGATGATTTGATTACCGCAGAGTAAGTCTGAGTTGGGACTTCAGTGTGACTTTTGTGGGACTTCTGACTACAGTGCGAGACACTGCGGTCTGAGTGCAGAGATGGGAAGTCTTTTGAGACTTCGGGGCCCTTAATGACAATTTCTTCATCAACTACGGATGAGGTCTGGGAATTTGAATGGATTGTGCCACAGATAGGAGTTAGATCACTTGTGTGACCCGAAACCTCAGGCACAATTTCCTCAATGACACAGTTATTGCTTAGATTGTGAAGTCTACCGAAGTGTGTTTTGATGTCTTCGGGAAAGGTCTTGTCATTGACTGGGAAATGAAATTCTCGGTCTGGAGGGACATACAGTCTGTCTTTGTTGAACCGGGGTGAGGAATCCATTGCGGTAGGATATCCATTCGACCAACCCCAATTGTATGTATTGTCCACGGTTCCATTATTTACCAAATTTTCAATAGCTTCACTTTCATTGAACAATTTTTCGATTAAAAGATTTAAGCGTACAATTTCACTCTGAGCTAAATCTCTCTGGTTCAAAGCTATCTCTAATTATGTTTCACTCAACATTCTTGCATCTTTTTCTAACTCTAAGTCATTTTCTAACATAGCCATTTTGAGTCTTTTGTTATCCAGTCGTCCTCTCACATGGAACATCTCTTGGGACACAATGTTCTTCTCATCTAAGGCTTTGTTATAGTCTGTAAGGACGGCATCACATGTGTCATTAAGATCATCTATGAAAGGTTGACAGTCATGCATGCTATAGTTTAGAGTTTGGATCATGAGTTTTACCCGTTCGATGATGCTTAGAGTTCCATCCTTGGCCATGTAGCAGTAGTTCTTTTCCTGCTTTGTAGACCCATCATCATACGCAGTTGCCAGCATGCAGATATTCCCTTTTCCTTTGACACTGCTGATGGCTTCATCTTCATCTCCGGATGACCAAACTTGATGGTCTCTTTTGACATGGGCTACGTATGCCCTTGCCTTTTACTTATCTTCCAACTCTTGAGCCATTCTAAGGTAGAATGCTCTATGTTTTACTACATTGGCCTTACAATCTCTTGCAAAGTGATTCTCTTTGTTGCATTTGTGACAAATCACAACATCAGTCTTGTCTTCTGAGGGAGTACCGGAGTCTGTGGTTTGAGTAGACTGTGGTGCCTCCTTTGGTTGAGTATTTTGAGATTGCGGTGATGAATGAGAACTTTTGGGGTAACGAGAATGGTTATTCTGTGGGTTGAAGTTACGGTTGAATGGAGGTTTGTTGAACCGCTGATTCTTGCGAAAGGAAGAAGGTGGTAGTCGATTGAACTGTTGGCTAACTAGAGCAATAGCCTTATGAAATTCTTCTTCATCATCATACTCTGAATCAGCTTCGTATGACTACGGTGGAATGTCATACGAGGGAGAGTAGGTTTGATTATGTGGAGCTTGTGCTATGAGAGCAAGTGGTCCTCCGAAGTCAGCACAGTCTTTGAGTACGGTGGATTCTTGTGCTTGCAATTCTCCATAGAGCTTGTAGAGAGACAAAGAGTGAATCTTTCTATCGCCTTGGACTATCATCTTGGCCGTAGTCCAATGTCTTCCCAAACCATTAAGAAACTGAAGATTTGTTTCATGGTTACTGCGGATGGTGCCTGCATTGGATAACTTGGTGACTATCAGGTTGAACCTTTTGAAGGAGTCTTCCAAACTTTCACCAGTATGAGCTTTGAAATTGTTGAACTCATTGAGTGCGGTTGTAAGCTTCTTGTCTTGTGCTTGCTCTGAGCCTTCATACAAATTCTTGAAAACTTCCCAGATCTCTTTTGCTGATTTGCAATTTATGATAATATCGAAGTTGTCAGGACCAACTCCACAATAGATTTCATAAAAAGCAACATCATCATTTTCCATTTTATCGAGATCATCCTTGGTGGGACGGTTCATGACTGGTTGACCTCCTCCTAGTCTGGTTGTAGCGCCGTCAGTTTAGACTGGTGTAAGAAGTGGAACATGTGGTCCTTCTTCTACGGATCGCCATACATCTCTACCAAGTCTCCTTAAGTATCTTTCCATTCTTTGAGACCAATGATGATATTCATTTGCTACCAGTATTGGGGCTCGATTAGAACCACCAACACTGTTGGAAACATTCAGAGATAACGATTGTGCCATATTTCTTTTTTTTTAGTTTTTTTTTAAGAAATGAGCTTCAGTGGTATAGAAGGCCCTTTGAAAATCAGAGTTCTGTTTTTCAAAAAGCAACCACTATGGCTCTGATACCAATTGTTGAGAGAAAAACTTTGAGACACACTTGAACCAACGTTAGAACAAGTATATTGCGGAATAGTTAATCTCGAAGGATCTAAAGCTCAACAATAATATTAATAAGTTAGATAGTTAGAGAGTTAGTTGCGGAAAAGTAAAGAAATGGAAATGACAACAATTGTTATATCTGTTGGATTAATGTCTAAGTCCATAACTATAATTGGTAAGACTTGACCCGACCCGGCATGGTCCATTTGGGTTGCATGGCATCATGCATTTGGATAGACTATAATGAGAGAAATAACACTTAAGGTTGGTTAATATATTATAAGTTCTAATATATTAATAAGGTTATTTAATTAATATTGATCAAGAATTAATTTGGAATTAATTAAGTGATCAAAAGGAGTCTAATTAAATATATGGGTTGATTGTGTAAATCATTCATTCTTATATATGTGGGCTTGTGATCCAAGATTCCTTATGTTGGACTAAGTCCATGGGGTGACCCATGGATACTCCATGGAGGTTAAAATCCATGGAGCATAAGGAATGGGTAAAGTTATGAGTTACATGGTGTAACCCTAATAGCCACCATATAAAAGAATCCCATGGCTCAAGAAATCGGGCACTAATGTGTGAGTGTGAGGGCTAGACGATTTCAAGGAGTGTTCAAGTTTCTCTCAAGTTATTCTAAGTGTATTTGGTGTTGTGTGAACCATTTGAGGTGTCACACTTGGGGCACTAGGCACTCAAGCTTCATGAAGACATTCTACATCAAAGAGGTATGTATTCTATCTTGTTATATTTATTATTTTGTATGCTAGATTAGGATAATACCTTGGATGTTCATAATTGTATGTATAATAGAGAAAACATAGATCCAAGGTATTTAGGGTTGCATGTACACTTAGGAGTGTTAGAATGCTCATAACCCAACAGTGGTATCAGAGCCTAGGCTTGTTTTCTTGTTATACTTGCAAAAGTAGCTGAAAAAATCGAGTTGGATGCATATATTCGATTGTTTTGGCTGGAATTGGACTAGGAACATTACCCTAAGATGTTTTTGGACTTATAAACTTGTTTTTGATGTGGTAATGTTCATGCTAATCCAATTTCTAAGATAATTGTCATAATTTCAAGATTTGTATTAGTTTGTATGTTCATGCTAATTTCTTGAAGATTGATGATTTGAATTATCTTGTTCTTATGAGGTTCTTAGATTAATTGAAAAGTTGTGTGAAATAGTTGTTCTCAATCCATTTTAATCTAAGAGTTGATTCCAAAGTGTGTTTTTGTAACTTGTCCTCAAGTTATATGAAAAGTCACATTTAAGAATCATAAAACTCATAAAAGTTGGCAAAGGTTACAAAATGAAGAGTCTAGTTCTAATTAAATGGTTTTATGACTCCATAACTTGTCCTCAAGTTATGGAGGTTCAAGAGTCTCTTCATTAAATTAAAAAAAAAAGTGTAACCTTAATTAGTTCCATAAGTTACAATAAAAAAAGTTATTTTTTTTATTAATTAGTTTAAAGTCTTCCATAACTTGTCCTCAAGTTAGGGAACTTGAAGAGTTTTTTTTTTAATTAAAATTACTTTAAACTCATAAGTTATGGAATTAATTAGTTTTGAATAGTTTCAAAACTTGCCCTCAAGTTTTGGAATTTGAAAAGTTTTCACTTATGAATACTTTAATTCCAAGTTAGCCCTTAGAATTTTAAAAGTTAAAATTCAACCCTTATACTTTATAATATTATAAGTTAATAATATTTATATATATGTATACGAGTAAAGTCAGTCTTACCGTTAGTAGGCCTCATTCACGAAGCCGGTCTATAAGGGGGGTATAAGGTTACTGCCTATAAAATGGCAGTTTAATGGGTGTCCACTAAGTAACTAAACTCTTATTAATACCCAATCTTAGTTACTTAGGAAAATGTGAATTTGGTGCTAACCCATGAAATTACACTTTGCACTTTGCTTAAGTCGTTAGTGGAGCGTGTGTGGTTAACCGGCACACTAACCTGGACTTAACAAGGTAGGCAAAGGGTAACTTAATATTTATCATAGTATCGGTGGAACGTGTGTGGTTAACCGGCACACTGATTAAGGGGTAAATATTAAGGGTACCAAGTATATTTGCATGGTTATTCACACCTTGTTTTGTGATCCTCGGCATCCCAGTCACAAAACCTGAAGGGCACACTCGAGATTGAAACATGCCTTTGAACAGTTCAATGAATCTCAAAGATCTAGGACTTTCAAATCCAATTAAAACCTAATAAATTATTTCGTTTTTCATGGTGGAAATTGGTGAATCGTCATTCACCTACCTTCAAATATTTTATAACTTGGATTACAGCATCCCTCTTCTAAGTTATAAAATAGTTTGTTGGGTCCTAGCCTTTATATTTCATATTGGGTGTCATATTAAGGACTTTAAATCAACTATCTTGAATATCTCCCAAAAAGATGTCTGGTCTAGACATTTATGATCTTCCCAAATCTCTTGAAACAAGCTTTCCTAAATGAAGATGATGTCCCATGGATATCATACTTCTTTCACCTCCTCCAATTATTCTCCCTAACCCACAAGTTCCTAAAAAGTTTAAGGTCACTCAAGCCCTATTGGCAAGGCAAGGTCTAGGTGTGATCACATCTTGGAGATGTAGTCACATATTGACAAGCCGGGAGAGTTGGGTGTCAAAGTCTTGAGAAAGTTGGTGGCTCAACTACTTTCTATGTCACATAGTGAGTTCTTTTGGGAATCCTATGAAACAGACTAAGACAAGACCCTTAATGATCTTATCTATTTGCTAAGATCAACTTCCTAAAACGCTATGGACATTGACAATGATGACATTGGATATCCAGTAAAGCTCTCTCTTCCCAATGGAAAGGGATCGGCCATAGTCAACTCAGTTGACCCAATGGTAAAGAGAGAGGTGAAGTCTGAGATAGTCCCATTATCAAGGGTCCATAGGTAACTATTGCCAAAGGAAGGGGCATTGGTTACGAAGCTGCCAAATTTACCTAAGGATGTTAAAGTCAATAAGTTTGGCTCTACTTCAGGTAAAGTCCATTGTCTAACTCTATTAAGTACATGTTGATTCTGATCGCGAAGATGGATTTCAATCGCATGGTTCGGTGATCAGAATTTTGGGCTATTACTAAAGAGTTATGATATTTATATTGCTTAGGAATAGATAACAACAAGGTTTTCATATGGATTGTAAGGATAAGTTTTTCCGCAAAGTTTTAAAATAAAAGAAAAAGGTTTTGATTTTATTTATTTTAAGTATCCTTACAATGGCATTTGTGAAAAGTTGTTGCTTATAAGATTCCATTGATAGCAATATTGGAAAAATGGATTTGATTCTTTCGGTTGTGGTAGTGTCTAATATTACCAAATAAGGAAAGATTCTCATCACCCAAGGTTCAATTGGACCGAAACTTGGAATCATGCAAGTTGTATAGTATGATGAATGAGAACTTTCAGCTTGGAAAATTAAGACTAATTCCTTATGTGAATAAGGAAAGGACTAAGGGATCGAGTACACATTCTTGTGCACTGGTCAAGTCCACCATAAAAGATCAAGAAGACCATTCGTCATGATTTACTTAAGTTCAGTAAATATGATTATACTTATAAGTTTAAGTATAAGTCTGTAGCATTGGAGAAGTTTCAATGTGAGACAGAACGAATAAGAAGAATCAAAGTATGGCAGAAAGATAAAAGTTTCTCAAATCTGAAAAGATGGGAGAGTACTTTAGTATCATGTGTATGATCATCTTAATGATTAAGATACCATATCACAATTGGTCCTCTAAAGTCATCTTAGTGCATTCTTATGACTAAGAAGAGGAGTCATGAATTGTTGAAATGGTTAAATCAAAAAGATGAGTCATACTTCGTTCCAAAACAATTCTTAGAGTCATACTCCAAGATTGTAACTTGAGTGACATATCTTAAAGAGGGTTTGTTAACACTAGTCAAATGTAAGAGTAAAAGGTTATCTACTCTTGTACATTTGAAATTGGTAAGTTGTGATGTTTTGGATAAAACAGAGACCAACTTAGGCCAATTGTGTAAAGTGTTAGTCTTGATAAAGAATCCGCACTATCTCTTGAATATTTGACAAGGGAGTCTTATATGTCAAGAGGACAGTGGGAGTCTTAAAGCTCTTGAAAGTTTCAAGACTTAATCAAGAATAAAACCTAAAGTCCTTCACTAGCACACGACTTGAGGTTTATAACCTATCGTGTTGAAATTTTTGTGCCTATTCAAGTTGGCTTTGCATAGGAGTTCTGAGAGTTCTCAATTGGTTGCACAACTACTTGGAAGCAATGGCAGGCACCTGAGCTGCCAAATGGCAAGAATTTAAGATTGCACAAGTTTAATCAATATGAGTTTGGATTTGTCACTAACCTTGTCTTGTGATTATGGTTTTGACAAATTCACATGGATAAGAACACATACACTATTAAATCTAAGTGTCATAAGGTTTCTCTCCGATTCATGAAAATGATGGTGAGGAAACACTTTCACTAAGTAGATTTTAGCTAGATAGCAATTGTGATATTTGCATTCTCAAAGTCGTTAGTGGAGCGTGTGTGGTTTACCGGCACACTAACATGGACTTGTGAGAAGTGGCAAAGGTCTAAACAATTGAGACTATGATTACGACATCCCTTTTCATAGTTCTAAAATTGTTTAGACACACATGTGAGCTATCTAAGAGAGGTGTATGATTTTGATAAAGTTTTATCAAAACAATCTAGTATCAGAAATCTGAACTTTGGTAAGAAAGTCAGTTGATTTCTGAGTACATGTCAAAGCTAGTGGGAGCATAAGTGTTATGCTAATAATCATCATGTTAGTGGGAGCATGATAATTATGACAAAGGTTGCAAGTTAGCAATGTTAATTATAGAAAACAAAAGTTTCAATTCGTGAGGTTGCAGGGGTTGAAAAAGTTGTTTTGCTATAATTAAGGGAGAGGAAATTATACTTCATTTCAATTCTAAAAGTTTAGATTGAGATTTTAATCGTATTTAATCAAGGATATATATATGAATTTCATGTTGGAATGGCTCAACATAAGGAAATTCTATATATGGGTCCATTATTTGCGTTCTAAAATTCGATTATGATTACGGCATCCCTTTTCATAATCTGGATTTTGAGAACTTGGCAAATTGAAAGGGAAATATTATAGCAAAAGACTGGTTTAGTCTTTATGTGAGACATCATGAATCGTGTCCCATATGCTTCGGATATAGGATCGATTACATGTGCTATATTCATCCTTTCTAAAATTTTCCAAATGCCTGGGGCGTTATGAAGGGAAAAGGTCTAGAATTGGATATGACTAAAATGATTAAGCAATTGTCGAGGACAATCTAAGGTTTACCAAAGATTGGTTGCTCAAGGACAGTTGGAAGTATAATGTTAATTCTGGAAGGACCATATTGACATAATCTGTAAGGAGGCAACTCTTGTTCAGAAGTGATAGTCAAAATGGAATATGGAAATGTTTCAAAGTTAGAAATTATTCAATCTGTGTAAGATTAGGAAACTTAATGAAAGAAGGATGTTTCCAAGGAGCTGATCTCCTTTGGAATGCTCTGTAATGATTGTTGTCAAGTCTTTCTGACTTTGTGCATAATCATTAAGAGGATCAATGCATATAAGTTTAGAATCTAACAGTTTTCAATAAATGGCATGAATTTGGAATTCTTGCATTTGCAGTAAGGATTTGGGACTGTGAAAAGAGGATCATTGGAGTGATGTTCAATTGATCTATTTTACAAAGTAAAGATCATAGACAAACATAGTATGCATACTTGGTGTATGGCATGACTAGTGTTTAGAAAACATAGTGTACATGTTTGGAGCATGGGACAACTATTGTTTTAAATTCAAGTATAAAGTTGATAAAACTGAAACAATGAATAATGAGTAATCAGTATGGTTATAAATAAAAGTGTGTATTTATATTCATAGGGTTTGATACCATATTTGATTCATTTATTCTTGTGTTTCACTTTGCATGTTTTGAATTCCAGAATAACTAAGTCGCTCTTCCTGAATGATTAAGTTATTCAAACCATCCACAGTCGGTCATATGTTGGAAGTAGATATGAATCAAGACTGTCATAGGTTGGTTTGTAGAGGTCCAAGTTGGTGGACAAAAGTGGTGCTACAACACTCATGAGTGCTCATAAGTTCTGAGTATTGGATTCAACCCGCGCTCATTTGAATCACTTCATGGATTTTATCACGAGTGATCATGAGACGATAATATCTTATATTCTTCAAACCTAGAGATATGAGTTGTTACTATGAGTTGGTTATACATTGATTGCACGAAAACGCATTGGTAACTCGATGTTATAAAACGTGCCTTTGTGTATGATTCAACAAGTAGTAGAACAAGCCATATGAGTTGAAGTTTATCCATTCCTTTTACCTTCGGGATAAAAGCGATATCTGTGGGCCCCTCGATGATTTAAAGATGATACATGTGAGTGCTTGGCCAAGCCAGGACTGATTTGATTTGTTCAATCAGTCAGTCATCATGAATCGGAAATCGGGAAACAACAAATGGACAGAGAGAATGATTGATAATCCATGTCTCAGTCCATATGATATCTAGAATGGAGGAATATATGATCCCTTATCTAATGGACAAGTCATTGACAAAGGTCAGAGTTCATCGACAAGGTCAGAGTTCGACAGAAGCTTTTGAGAGCTACGATTGCTGATCGGTTCCTGAAGTCATACGCAATAATAGTTTTAGACTTATCCAAGTGGGAGACTGTTGGATTAATGTCTAAGTCCATAACTATAATTGGTAAGACTTGACCCGACCCGACATGGTCCATTTGGGTTGCATGGCATCATGCATTTGGATAGACTATAATGAGAGAAATAACACTTAAGGTTGGTTAATATATTATAAGTTCTAATATATTAATAAGGTTATTTAATTAGTATTGATCAAGAATTAATTTGGAATTAATTAAGTGATCAAAAGGAGACTAATTAAATATATGGGTTGATTGTGTAAATCATTCATTCTTATATATGTGGGCTTGTGATCCAAGATTCCTTATGTTGGACTAAGTCCATGGGGTGACCCATGGATACTCCATGGAGGTTAAAATCCATGGAGCATAAGGAATGGGTAAAGTTATGAGTTACATGGTGTAACCCTAATAGCCACCATATAAAAGAATCACATGGCTCAAGAAATCGGGCACTAATGTGTGAGTGTGAGGGCTAGACGATTTCAAGGAGTGTTCAAGTTTCTCTCAAGTTATTCTAAGTGTATTTGGTGTTGTGTGAACCATTTGAGGTGTCACACTTGGGGCACTAGGCACTCAAGCTTCATGAAGACATTCTACATCAAAGAGGTATGTATTCTATCTTGTTATATTTATTATTTTGTATGCTAGATTAGGATAATACCTTGGATGTTCATAATTGTATGTATAATAGAGAAAACATAGATCCAAGGTATTTAGGGTTGCATGTACACTTAGGAGTGTTAGAATGCTCATAACCCAACAATATCAAGTATACACATAAGTTGATTCATAACGAGGAATGCATTCAAGCCAAGTTATGAAGTGAGATCGAACTTAGTGATTAAGTCACAAGAGACTTGCTCCGAAGAGAGATCGTAATCAGTTATATTCTAGTAAAGTTTGAGAGTAAGAAGGGATACGTAATCAGATAGAGAGATAGAAAAAGGTAGCTTCAGAGATGTATATGAATAAATGAGAATGAGCTCTATTTATAGAGCCTCAAGAGTTACATTTGATTCACTCTCTAAGAGTAGCCATGCAAGGCATACTGGACAATAAAGAGTATTTCATAAAGATAAATAAACTAAGTAAAGTAAGACTGCGGTTAGCTAGATGACTTCGGATGAGGTTGCTGATGAGGGCTTGACTGCGGGTGCTTGTTGGCTGCGGTAGCTGAAGTTCAAAAGGGTCACTTTTCATGATTCAACACCTTGGAGTTGTACCAGCTATACAGGAGCCTATGGAGATTTTCTGTGACAACAATAGTGCGGTTGCCTTAGCCAAGGAACCAAGAGATCATGGCAGATCCAGACACATTGACAGAAAATATCACTTCATAAGATACAAGATAGAAGAAGGGCTCCTCGTGGCAAAGAGGGTGTCATCAGAAGAGAATCCTGCAGATCCCCTCACGAAGGGACTGACTAGGGTTAGGCATTTGCAGCATGCAAGAAGCATCGGGTTGAGGGACGATATTAGTTTTAATAATTAGATAGTTTTGAAACGTGTAAAATGTAATTGAATTTTGATGATTAAATAAAAGTTGTTATTTATTTATGAGTAAAGTGTTACTATCCTATGTTGATCGTTTACTATTGTTTCAATTTTGCATGTTTTGACTTCCAGGATAATTATTTCATTCAAAACTCTTCGCAGTCAGTCATACATTGGAAGTAGGTATTGAATTAAGACTGTCATGAATCTGGCTTGTATGATTTGTCTAAGGTGCATTAGACATTGCAATGGTTGCTACAACATTCATGAGTACTCATAAGGTCTGAGTATTCGATTAAACCCACGCTCACTTGTATCACTTCATGGAATTTATCTCGAGTGATCGTGAGACGGTAATATCATATATATCTTCAAACCTAGAGATATGAGTTGTTGACTATCAGTTGGTTGTCCATTGATTGCACGAAAACGCATCAGTAACATGATGTCATAAAACGTGCTTTCGTGCATAATTTAACTAGTAGTTAGTACAAGCATATGAGTCGAAGTTTATCTGTTCCTTTTAGCAATAGAAACGATATCTGGGCCCCTCGATGATTTGGTTTTGACTTATGTGTCGGGCCCGGTCAGAACCTAATTAATGTGTTCAATTTAGTTCTATGTCAAACAAATCAGAGATCGAGAAACAACTGCTGGACAATAAGTATGACATTGTTCCATGTGTTTGTCCGGCTGATATCTTGAGAACAGAGGATTATATGATCACTTGTCTAAAATGGCGCTTCATAGTTCAACAGAGTTTTTAAAGAGCTACGATTGTTGGTTGGTTCCATAAGTTATACTTGCAACTATAGCTATCAGACTTATCCAAGTGGGAGACTATTCGATAAGGTGTCTAAGTCCGTAACTATATTTGGTATAAACTTAACCCGACCCGGCATGGTCCATTTGGGTTGCACTTCACCTAACAATTTGTATGGATATACTTTTGAGAATAAGATGTTTATGATCCATTAATATATTATAAGTTATAATATATTAATATTATTTAATTAGTGTTGATCAAGAATTGATTTTGGAATTAATTTAATGATCAAAAGAGGCTAATTAAATATGGACTCTTACATATATATGGATTGGGCTAAGATTTATTTAGGATGGGCTAAGAGTATATGGAAGTCCATGGAGCTTTTAACCCATGGATCCTAGGTAAATGAAGAGTCATGGGTATTAGGGTGTAACCCTAATCCTCCATACTCTATAAAGAGGTTGTTGGTTCTACAATTGGCACTAGTGTGTGTTAGAAACAAGAGTGGGCCGATTTTAGTAAGCATCATATTCTTTCAAGTATTTCCAGTTTGTTTTGGGTGATTTGTGACACCACTTTCCACACTATTGGTGCTAGGCTCTAAAAGTCCAAACAATCAACCACAAAAGAAAGGTATGTTATTCTACTTAAAGTTTTATATTACAAGTACCCCATAACATGCTAGTTAGGTTGTAAACCTTGGAAATCAAATTTGCATGTATTTTAGAGAAAACATAGATCCATGGTTTCTAGGGTTGCATGTACACCATAGGAGTGTTAGAATACTCAAAACCCAAAAATAAGTTGAAGTTTATCTGTTCCTTTTATACTACGAGTGTAAAAGCGATATCTTGGGCCCCTCGATGATTTGGTTTGACTTATGTGTTGGGCCCGGTCGAGACTAAATTGATGTGTTCAATTAAGTTCTATGTCAGACGAATCAGAGATCGAGAAACAAACTGTTGGACAACAAGTATAACTATGTTCCATGTGATTGTCCACACGATATCTGTGACAACCGTCAACTTTTGGCCAAGTCAAAGTCAACTAAAGTCAACGAGTCAAACCGGTCAACTCATCTAACCCTTGTACATTAGGGTTTCCATTATGTTTCTTATCGAACAACTCGCAATCTTAATACAAGGTATCACTTAGAGTTTTCACGTGTTCGGAAATTCTAAACCCTAATCAGGGCAAGTGATGAAACTACTCGATAAAACATTACTCCTTAACCCTCAGGGGCATATAACAATCATAACGAGACTTAACGAGATGTACAAACCTTGCGTTGCAAAGCCAAACACTCAAAAAGGTCACAAAAGAAGTCTCTCCCAATCTCTTTCACTCTAACTTTCCCAAATCTCTCTCTGTATGAGAAATCTCTCCAAGAATGTGAAATCTCTCCCAAATCTCTCTCTGTATGAGAAATCTCTCCAAGAATGTGAAATTTCTCCCAAAACTCTCTCTGTATGAGAAATCTCTCCAAGAATGTGAAATCTCTCCCAAATCTCTCTCTGTATGAGAAATCTCTCCAAGAATGTGAAATCTCTCCCAAATCTCTCTCTGTATGAGAAATCTCTCCAAGAACATGAAATCTCTCCCAAATCTCTCTCAAAACCTCTTTTGAGTTTTGTAATCATTTGGGGCATCCCGACACTTGACTTGGTGAAAAACCATTCAAAAAGGGGTGATACCTTGGAAAATAGCCTCTTAGGGCCGAAGTCCCTCTATAGGGACCAAACCCTCCTTGAGCCGAAGCCCCAAGAACCAAGACCGGAGTCTCCTTGAGTAGCCGCAGCCATCTAGCCACAGCCATCGAGCCGTAGCCACCGAACTTGGAGCACCGCATCCGAACTCGCCTACAGTCCCTCCTGACGAACCCGCCTGCGGTACCTGCTCGGACCGCAGTCCCTTCCCCTTCGGATCCACTTCAGCGACCAAGCCTTCCCTGCGGACCTAAGGTTGCTAAGACCCGAAACCACGCCCTGACTTCGGATTTTCCACTTTCCACCCGGTTTTCGACCACGACTCCGTTTTAAGCCCGTTTTTCATCATTTTAACGCGGGATTTTCACCAAAAACTTTATTTTAACAATTAAAGCCCCATATTTCATTAATCCCCACGTTTTTAGTGCCAATCATATCCAAGATTTAGTGGGTGAAGTACAAGGGGGTGGAGTGTTGACTTTTCTTTGATTTATGACACAAGCAACCACTCATACCCACTCCATGACCAACCCACACCCCTCCCCACCATACCTAGTCACTTCTTTGTACTTTTCCATCAATCTCTAGCCATTCCCACGTCCTAAGAGCTGGACAACCCACCCTCTCTCCTCACACTTCCTTCATTCTCTCATTTTTCCTCCAAGGATCACACTCCAAATTCTCTCACCATTCTCTCTCAATTTCGAGACTTCCAAGGCAGATCATCAAGCTTTTTGCCACTCTTGGTAAGTATAATTCATTCTTCTTATGATTATTACACTTCCTTCCACTCCAATCATAGTTTTTCTTACACAAACTCCATCATAATTGTGTTAGATTCTCGAAATCTTCAAGGCATCTTCTTAGTGTTCTTGAGTAGAACACTTCTTTTCTTCAACATCCATCCACTAAGAACACACAAGGTGATTTCATACCCCTACATTTTCATGTTTTCTTCAAGTTTTAGGGGGGGAATACAAGTTAAAACACCAAGAACACAACTAAACTCATTTAACAGCCTTCATCAGAAAAGTTCAACTCCATTCACGGACTGTTTTGGTCAACTTAAATATTTTATTTTTCAAAACTGTATTAGGTGCAAATAGTTCAGGTTCATACCTTTAAAATGACTACTTGCACATCTCCATACGATTTGTCTACGATTTATGGTGATTTTTACAAAACTGCCTATCATTTCAGAAACAAATTCGGACCACTCTGTGAATATGAACATTTTAACACAAGTTAAAGACTTCTAAAAATCATAATAAAAATTATTAATAAACTAGACACATTTTTTGAACTCTCAGAATTTACGGAATCAGTTTTTGACTTCGTATGATTTTTCTAGGATTTTTCTAAAACAGTGTAGAAAGGTAAAAATCTAGATAACAGCTTATAACTTTCATCACACTTTGTAACTTGTTGAGCAAAGTGTTAATATTTGAAGATTTCATATTTTACATGTGTTTCTTGTAGTGGTAAAATTATATAAGAGAAAATACTCACTGAAATGTAAGAATCCTCCATTATTACCATTAGTACAAAAATAAGGCATGATAACACATAGTTATATTTTGCTATACATTCGACTTACATATAAAAGGGCCCTTATACATCACAAACAAACATGCTAGAACTATAATAGGTATAGTTTAGGTTCACTACCACTACCACCATTTGATAAACTATAATATGCATAATTCAGGTTCACTATCACTACCACTATTTGGTGAATTATGATATGTATAGTTTATGCTCACTACCACTACCACTATTTGATAAACTATAATATGCATAATCCATGATCACTATCACTACCACTATTTGGTGAATTATGATATGTATAGTTTATGTCCACTACCACTACTTGATAAATTATGATAAGCATAGTCTCGGTCTTTGGTTTTTAAGACTACATTCTATCTAGCATTGTTAGTTTTCAGCCATAATTACTAAGTGTATATGCTAGAGTTATATAGAACTTAGTCATGATCGACTTACAATTGGTGGGCCCGCCTTATCTCCTGTTCCTTGTTTGGTTGTGGACCTAGGGCAGACCCATTACATTCGAAGGTCTATTTAACTTAAATTTTATACAACTTATATACACTTAGAGATTATAAAAGGAAACTATAGGAAATTCTAGGATGCACTATTTATTAATATAGAAACTTACAATTCACTCTTTAAGGAAAATATTGGATTTTCTTTGGAAACATATTTCTATTAAAACTACATTTCGTCTAGAATTGTTAGGCTTCAGCTATAATTGCAAAGTGTATATGCTAGAGTTATATAAGAATCTAGTCACAATCGACTTAGAATTGGTGGGCCCGCCTTATCTCCTGTTCCTTGTTTGGTTGTGGACCTAGGGCAGACCCATTACATTCGACGGTCTATTTAGCTTAAATTTTATATAACTTATATACGCTGAGTGATTTTAGAAGGAATCTATGGTTCTTCTAGGGTTCATTATCGCATAACATAGAAGCATTCATTTCACACATAATTAAGAAAATATTGGATTTTCTGGAAACATACTCTGTCGCTTTTTCAAGGAAAACGGTTTCTTTCTCAAATAAAACTCTTATGAACTCACCAACTTAGTTGTTGACACTTTTTCAAAACTACTTGTATTCTCAGGAAATCAGTGAAACAGGAAACCAACAACATTTTGAGGATGGGACGTTAAATCGTCAAACAGTTCATTTTGTCATCATAATGTAATTGATTTTGAACATGTAAACATATACTATGATGTAACCTTTTCAATTATATTTATGATGGTTGTATTTACTTTGAGCACTATTATACTCGTTGTTGTGATACTATACATGAAGTCCTCTATCTCCGGACGTTTCCGCCATCCTTGGTTTGGGGGTGTGACAATATCTTGAGAACGGAGGACTGTACGATCCCTTATCTATAGGACGTGTCACAGTTCGACAGCAGATTTTGAGAGCTACGATTGCTAATCGGATTTTGAAGTCGTACTTGCATCTATAGTTATTAGACTTATCCAAGTGGGAGACTGTTGGATTAGGTGTCTAAGCCCATAACTATATTTGGTATGTACTTGACCCGGTTGTAGCATGGTCCTTTTGGGTTGCCTTCACCAAAGCAACTTGACTGGATATTTAATGGAGAAAGAGGTTATTATGGTTTATTAATATATTATATGAATAATATATTAAAAGAGAAATCGTATTGGTTAATTAATATTGGTAAAGAATTAATTGAGAATTAATTTTGTGGTCAAAAGATATTAGTTGAACTTAGGGGACTGGAATTGCAATTATAAGATAATTGGATTTTGGGTTGTGGATCTTTTAGGAAGGGGTGGACGAAATCAAGGAGGAAGCCCACCTTGAATTCGTCCAAGGCCTCATTCTGAAAGGTTCCTTTGGACTGCTTAAGGCCTAAGCAATCCAATTAGGGTTTTGACTGAAACCCTAGCAGCTCACCTATATAAAGGACCCCAGGGCTTCACATTTTCGGCTACACTTTGAACCCTAGAGATCAAGAGCCGATTTTTGAGCCTCCTTCTCCTCTCTCCAAGATCATCCAACTTGCATTGGTGTTTGTGATCGATTAGAGGTATTACTCCTGTGATATTACAGCTCTCAAAGGTTGAAGATTCTTGCTACAACTGAAAGGTAATCATCTAAACTTGTATTAGTTATTGATTTTGATTTTTGTATGCTAGTATTAGGGTTTATAAGCTTAGGATGATTTGCATATACAATTAGAGAAACCTAGATCCAAAGCTTTAGGGTTTGCATGTGCACCATAGAAATGATGTAATGCTCAAAACCCATCAATTTAGATCTTAGTGGTCCTTACTTTACTTTAACATCGATTGATCAAAACTAGGGGTGTTCGTTTGGATGGATCGGTTTGATCCGATCCAATCAAGTGAATCCAAATTGATTTCGGTTTTCAAAACATGGATCCGAATAGTCCAAACTAAATTCAAATCCGATCCGATCCAACTACAATTCGGTTGGATCGGTTTTTATAATTCGGTTTTCAAAAACCGAAACATTTTAAAACGACATATAATTATAATATTATCCAATTTTACACAAGAAGCGAAAAAAAATTATTTAGTTGTGATTTGAAATTTATAAACAACTACTAAGAAGATATATTATAGTTAAATATTTTATAGATAGAAAACTTTTGAAAGATAATACATATTGATGTTTTTTTATCGGGTGAAATGTTTTGAACCTATTTGAAAAAATAAATTAGAAAATTAATAGATAACTATAGATATATATTATAAATAAATAAATAATAAATGTTTATTCGGTTTTTTGGACTATTCGGTTCTTATTTTATAAACCAAAACCAATCCGAAATCCAAAATAATAATTCGGTTTTGTTGAAAACCAATCCAAAAATCTTAATATCCGAACCAAATAGTCCAATCCAAATTGTCCAATTGGACAATTCAGTTTTATCCAAATAGTGAACAGCCCTAATCAAAACACAAATCTAAACACCTTTCAGTCTGCGGTCTTCTAAAAAATAAATAATTTGCGAGAACACGCAGGCGTAAATGTCTTCCCGCCTATAGACATTGATAGCTTCTCTACCCTCTCTCTCTCTCTCTCTCTCTCTTTCTCTCTCTCTCTCTCTATATATATATATATATATATATATATATATATATATATATATATATATATATATATATATATATATATATATATATATACACTTAGATTAAAAATGACAATGGAAACATACAAATTAATCTAAGGCAAGCAAACAACTAAAACCTACATGGATCTTTAACCTAAATAATAAGAACAACTACAAGAGCGATTAAGAATAAATCCAATTTGCTTGAAGAACCTTTGATGAAGATGTCGAAATACTCTGAGCCAATGGAGGTAGTAACCAAATTAGATTACCTTTACTGGTGCACACGTAATAAGTCTAAAATATTAGATGTTAGGAAGATTAACCCTTAGAAAAATAGAGATCTAATAAGGAATTAACTAAAAGATAAGAGAACCTTGGATTTTGTCAAGCAGAGAAGAGTAGGGAGAGATTTATGAGGTGCTAGAGGGTATTTATCGCTTCTAGTTGCTTGGAAAGAAAACCGATTGGAAATGGTAACTAGATAAAGATAATAATTTAATAATCTAATTTACCTAAATTCAAACCTCATTCCCATAACAGCATAAGGTGAAAACCTCAAGGCTTATTCCTTAGTGATTTTTATCCCCCGTGATATGGGATCCAAAACCTTCCATTATTCAACTATTGAATAATTAACATTTAGTCCATCCACTTTTAATTAGTATAAATTAATTCTAAACTAGTTTCTAATTAATTTATCATCACATAAAAAATTAATAAACTATTTATATATCTCTCTTATAACATTCTAATACTATTTGGATCATTGAAGGCAACCCAAAAAAGACCCTGCTATTAATGGAAAGGCTTACCAATTAGTTATGATATTGGACATTATTCCAATAGTCTCCTACTTGGACAAGTCATCAACTATTATTGGTCACAAGGCTTCCACTTAATCAACAAAGTGTGCGTCCTTAGCAACTGTCAAACTCTAAATTATATTCTTAGAGACAACCCTTAGATAAGTGATAAGTTATTCCTTCATTCTACAAGATATCATATGGACCTAAGATATGGATGTGAATCAATCTCATGGTCCAAGATTATGTTTCTCGATTTCCAATTTTTGATGACCTTATTAGACTACATGATTGAACACATCAATCTAGTCAAGACTGAGCCCAACACTATAATGTCAACATTAAATCACCGAGGGGCCCAAGATATTGCTTTTCGTATTAACGCAAAAGGAAAAATAATTTTTGACTACATAATCATAAATGGCTCATCATGTTATACATTGACATATATTTTATAACACCCAGATACGGTTGTGTTTAGGTAATACCAATACACAACATAATTGTAAATTATAAGTTATGCATCTCTACTTGAAGAATGTAATATGTTATCATCTTAGAATTACTTGTGATTGTATCTATGAAGTAATCTCTCTAAGTGTGGGTTCTTCAATACCTAAGTGTCCATTTAAGTACTCATGAGTGTTAGTCGCATCTCAATGTTATGTCTAGTCACCATGGCCATCAAATAATACTCCATGGCAGTCTTTAATCATTACTTACTCCTAAGAGTATGACCGGATGTGGAGGTTTGAGTAGCTTAATACTCAAGAAGTGAATTCTAAACATGCAAAATCAAAACACAATAATAAACAGTCGAAGATGGTAGTTCACGAACATATAAATCAATCACTATTATTTATCACCAAAATTAATTACAATTTATCATTGTTACAATTGTTTCAAATATGAACTAACTAATAAAACTAATATCATATCTCATGCCTATGATCTTAGCATGCTCGAAGTGCATGATCTTACACAACGCCTTTATGAAAGGATCAGTCGGATTGTCCTCTGATGATACTATATTCACCAAGATGTCTTTATATCCCACCCTTTGTCTGACGTAGTGGCATTTCCTAAGTATGTGCTTTGATTTCCCATGATCCTTAGGTTCTTTAATCAAGGATACTGAACCCTCATTATCACAGAAGATTTCCATGGGTTCTTAGATTGATGGAACAACTCCAATATCGGTAATGAATTTCTTTAACCATGTTGATTCTTTTGCGTCTTCACTAACTATAATATACTCAGACTCACAGGTAAAGTATGCCACTGTCTTTTGCTTGGAACTCTTCCAAATCACCGCACCACCATTCAACAATAACACCCAACCAGATTATGAACAATTGTCATCTCTATCCGTTTGAAAATTGGCATCACTATAACCACTCACTTTGAGTTCATCCTTACCACCGAAAATCAAGAACATAGCTTTTGTAATTCTTAAATACTTAAGAATATTATTTACTGTTGTCCAATTAATTCCGACAAGGTTATCCTGATATTGACTTAGGGGTGTAAACGAGAAAAGACAACTCACGAGAAACTCGATCCAATCTAGGAAAATACTCGAAATCAGCTTGACTTTAACCGAGTCGAGCTCGAGCTCGAGCTACTCGAGTACCTTATCGAGCTGAGATCGAGTTGTAAAATACTTGGATCATTAAGCCCGCAAGCTTAATCGAGTATTTATAAAATTAATTTTTTACCCTTTATACATTTTTAAATTACTAAAACATTTCAACACTTTTATCTTTTAGGCGTCGGCTAAGTAGTAAGGACTTAAGTTGCATTTCAAAACTTTTGAGAATGTTTATTTTTGAATGCAATGACATAGACGGATGATGCTATATTGATATTAGATGGTTTATTGTGAATATTTGGTTATTTGGGACATTGTAAAAGCATGTGGAATGTTTTAATTTTTGATGATTTTAACTTTTAAAAAAAATTAGTCGAGTCGACCTAAGCTTACTACTTGCTAGTATCGAGTATTTCACAAGTCGAGTTTGAGCTTCAAATTTATGCTTGAGACAATTTCAATTCTAGCTTCGATCTCGAGCATTTTAGGTGAGTCGTGCTTCGAAATTTGCACTACTCGGCTCTTTTACACCCTATATCGACTCACCATGCTCAAAGCATATGAGACATCAGGACGAGTACATGTCATGGAATATATGATCGATCCTATATCCGAAGCGTATGGGACTTGACTTATTCTGTCCATTTCATCAGTACTACTGGGACATTAAGTCATACTCAATTTTACAGTATAATGGATGGACAATTCCCATTTCCTGGAATTTTCCATATTGAATCTCTTTAATATCTTATACAAGTAAGTACTCTGGCTAAGTCCTATTAGACTTTTTATTCCATCTTTATAAATTATTATCCCAAGTGTATATGTTGCCTCTCCTAGATCCTTCATGGCAAAACATTTCCCAAGCCAAAATTTCATTTCTTGCAAAGTTAGGATATCATTTCCTATAAGTAGTATGTCATCCACATATGACACTAGAAAGACTACAACACTCCCACTAGCTTTGACATACATGCAAGACTCATCTTCACTTCTAGAAAATCCAAATCCATCGACCTTTTCATGAAAGAAAAGATTACAGCTATGAGATGCTTGTTTAAGTCTACAGATTGAATTTTCAGGCTTGCAAACCTTATTAATATACTTGGCATGCTCAAAATCCTCTGTTTGTGTCATAGACACATCCTCTATTAGTTTTTCGTTAAGGAAAGCGGTTTTTGATGGGTTTTGAGCATAACTACAATTCCTATGTGTTCATGCAACCCTATAATTAAGGATCTAGGTTTTTACTAGTTGAACATGCAAACTTGAATACAAAATAAAAACCCTAATATGCCTCTGTAATAATCGAAATTTAATAATACTATTGTTTAGATTCATACCTCAATTGTTATGTAGTAATAACAATTAATCCTTGTAGATCTTAAACTCTTGAAAGCAAGTGCCTCAAATGTGACACCTCTAATGGCTTACAGACACTCTTTGCAAAAGGATGAGAGGAGAGAGGAGGAGATGCACTAGAATTTCAGCTATGCTAGGGTTAGAAGCCAGTGGCCAAAAATCCAAGGGGTGAGGCTCCTTTTATACCTGAGGTTGCTTAGTCCTAAAGCTAGGGTTAGCAGGTGGAAACCCTAAATTCCTACTTAAGGCCTAAGCAGCCCATGGACTCCTCATCTAGAAGCCTTGGACAAAAACTTATAGGGCCTCCCTATAGTTTTCGTCCACTTCCATCTAAGGAGTCCAAGAGCCCTATTTCACAACTATCAATTAATTGTAAAACAGCCCCTGTACTTTTAATTAATTCCTTTAATCCCAAAATTAATTCCAAATTAATTTATGATTAAATATTAATTAAATAATATGATTTCTAAATATAATATATTAATAAATCATTTATATCAATTTATTATTCCAAATAATAAATTCAACTTCTCTCCAAAAGTCATCCTGTCAAGTTGCAAGAGTGAAGGCAACCCAAAATGACTGTGCTTCTATCAATTCAAGTATATACCAATTATATTTATGGGCTTAGACACCTAATCCAACAGTTTTAACATACAAATTTCCATAACTCATAATCATAGAAGGCAGATATGGCAAGCATTATCCTAATGGACTTGATCTTAGCTACTAGTGAGAATGTTTCATCATAATCAATCCCTTGGGTTTGATTGTATCCCTTCGCCACCAACTTAGCTTTGAATGTGTGTACATTCCCATCCATGTCATCCGTCTTCTTGAAGATGCATTTACAACCCACCATCGTTAGACCGGGTGTATGATCAACCAAATTCCAAACTTGGTTATCGTACATGGATTGAATCTTGCTATCTATTGCCTCTTTCCATTAGGCATCAATAACATCCATAAAATTCATGAAAAATTTAAACTTTTAAATCCAAACCACAAACCATCATTGTTTTACAAAATAGTTTTCAAACATATTTATTATCAGAGTTTTCCCAAAATCATAAAACAAACACGAGGAGGTGCACGATCACGCCTTTGCCTTCCCGCAATCATCTGAGGTACCTCAAACATAACCCAAACTTGTAAGACCAAAGCTTAGAGAGTACCCCCAAAGTACCAACACATAGCAAAATAATACATATACAATAACAACATGCAATGGGTCTAGGGTTTGTTGGCTACCATGCGGAGTAGTACAACCTCAACCCAACCCACACAATATGTCAACATATAACAAATAAACATATAATCAGATAATCATACAGTTAGTGTCACAGGTAGTCCTACTGATCTACCAGACTAGCGTATAAAGGCATGCCTATCAATTCCATACTCAGCATATCAAAACTAGCATGCATATCAATTTCATACTCATCATATCAATGGATATTAGGTTATCAAACCAATGGGCTGACCTTGGTGCCTTCGACCCGTAAGTACACTGAGGATAATTTACCTCGCAAGTGGATAGAACTGATGAGGTTTGACTCCGAATTCTCAGCTCTCTACACAACACCTATATCCACCAAGTGACCAATTCCATTAAAATCCCAAAATACCCAAAATACCCTCAAAGTCAAACTTAGTTAAACTCAAAGTCAACGGGTCAACCCAACCGACTCGACTCAACAAGGGCTGACTCATGCGGGTACATAGGGCGTAACCCAGAAGTACGCTTAGCGTACGCGAAGCCTCGCATTGACCAGCTTACGGGGTGGCTGACCGAGTACGCGGGGCGTACTCCCACCTACGCGGGGCGTAACCTCGCAAACCCCAAAACTTCATTAAGTTCTTAATGTCTTAAGCACTCAAGCCCAAACTTCATATCCGTGGTCCAAATGCACCCTAGAGTCATAAAGTTTCCAACTTTATGACTTTACACGTCCAAAAAGTCCTTAACATAAGGTCTTAATCCATTAAGACCTTCTACAAGATGCATGAGGCAATTCTATTGATTGGAACATCATTTTTATGACTAAGGACCCCTCCTAGGCTCTGAAAGGACAACTCAAAACATCCAGAACATGCCATGCTCGAGATGGAACTTTTGGGACCAAAAAATAACATAAAAACACTCAAAAATGAGATCTAGCAAACAAACCATCAAGGTATGAACTTTATACCTTGAGATGATGGAGAAAAGATCAAAACCTTCAAGCTTCCAAGCTTCTTGATGCAACTTCTTCTTCCTTTAACACACCAAAAACACGCTCTTGAGCTCAAAACACACACTAAGGGGCTTGGGTTTTGCAAAAACGTCTCAAAGGATGTGGAGGCTAAAATGGTGGAGAGAAATGAGCCATAAGTATGCTTAAATACCACCCAAACCCTAAAATTTAAGGTTTCCTCCTGACATGAGTACGCCCAGCGTACCCTCATGTACGCTTAGCGTACTCCTCTTGCCTAAAATTACAATATTCCCACTAGGGCTTCAAGGCACATTCTCTTGGACTTAGGGACCAAAATATCATATAATAAAATTATAGGGATGAATTTAGGAATACCTGAACATCGGGACGTTACAATTCTCCCGCACTTGAACTAGACTGCATCCTCGAAGTCTGTTTCGGTGAACAAATCTGGATAATGCTCTCGTATCTCAACCTCCGGCTCCAGGTCGCAAAACCTTTACCTTTCTTTCCAGGATAGCCACTGGCCTCTCAAAATAGTTCAGGCGCTTATCAATCTGTATATCATCCAAGGAAATCACCGCATCCTCATCTACTACGCACTTTCGCAGCTGCAAAACATGGAAAGTGTTTTGAATCGGACTGAGCTGCTCGGGTAGATCCAATCTGTAAGCAACCTTACTAACCCTGGCAATCACCCGAAAAGGCCCAATAAACCGGGGACCTAATTTCCCCCTCTCCCTGAAGCGTATCACACCTTTACAAGGTGAGACCTTCACTAATACCATATCGCCGACCTAAAACTCCAACTCAGATCAGCGCCGATCAGCATGGCTCTTTTACCGACTCTGAGTGGTCTGCAGTCTCTGCCGGATCTGCTGAATAAGCTTTGTGGTCTGAAGGACCACCTCATTCTGCCCCATAACCCTGTGACCAACCTCACCCCAACAAACCGGGATACGAAATCTCCGCCCATACAAAAGCTCGAAAGGTGGAGCACCAATGCTGGAAAGATAACTGTTGTTGTATGAAAACTCTGCAAGAGGCGGGTAGGAGTCCCATCTCCCATAGAAATCGATGACACAGTCCCACAACATATCCTCAAGGGTTTGTATCGTCCGCTAACTCTGTCCCTTGGTCTGCAGATGGTAAGCAGCGCTGAAGTGCAACCTCGTACCCAGTTCCTCATGGAACTTCTGCCAGAAATGGGAGGTGAACCTAACATCACTGAAAGATCCTCTTTCTAAACTTTCGTATTTCTGAAAGACCCAAACTTTCATACTTGACAATTGTTACTCCAAAACATGCTACATGCATATTTATAAAACAATATCTTACATTGATAAAGTGATTACAAAAGATTGGATACAAACCGACTATGTTTTAATGTTTTACATAACTACCCAGGATTGTAATTTTATACAAACATGAACCGAAATACAAAAGTAATAGTAAAAACTATTCTACATCTTCCAACAGTATATGACTATACTGGATTCTTATTACCTGCAATTGTTAAACACTGAGAGGGGTAAGCGGTGACGCTTAGTGAGTTCAATAATAGATACAATATAACGTTATGCCATATATATACCTCAATATGGCAGAAGCAAAGAGGAACAAGGAACAACAAAGCCATATGTGAATCATGAGACAAACTTTCCATATCAATCAATGATTTGATACAAAGATATACGATCAATAAAGCTTCGGCCCAAATGGCACAGAAGACATACACTTTCTGATTTAAATATTTCGGTAGATTTCAGGCTTATAGCCCTGTCTAACCATCTGCCAATGCCATAGAATAGAAGTCATTCTCTTACGAAGACATGCTCTACATGGCCAGAGGCTACGTACCAGTACCACCGTGAATCTAAGTCCTTTCACTGATCACATGGTCAAAGGTATAGCTTTGCTATCATAAATAGCGGAAATAAAAATAACACTGGGAAATAACCCGGAATAATAACACTGAAAAGTACATAGCACATATAACACATAACATACAATTGTTCCTATATATTAAACTCACCTTGAAATAAACGGGGGTTAAAATAGTAATTTGTGCAGCACTTCGTTACAATAATAAAGTTTCGTCGTTGAAAAGCGGGAGCTTTATTGAAAATTGGGCCTTACGAGGGTAGAGCTTCAAACCGAAAAGATAAATTTCTCGGGCTCTCCGGGCATTCCGGAACGTATTTCGGGCTTTAAAAATGATACCGGGGCTTCGGGGGAAGTCAAAATAATAAAAATATTGAATTTGGGTGAAAAAGTGGCAAAAATCTCATTTTACCCGGGAAGGCTCGCAGCCTTCCTATTTATAGGGCGAGATTGCGAGGGTCGGCCGAGAAGGGTGAGTCAGCGAAGGCAGGTGGCAGCGACGGAGAGAGACACGTATGCGAGGTCGGACTCGGGCACCTGTGCGAGGCACGTCGAACGCGCACTGGTCCGCGGTTCGGTCTAATCGGAAGGCGACAGGTGTGCGACACGCGGCGGAGCCAGCTTCGGATGAGTCATGGATCGGACACGGGGCGCGCATGGAGCGAAGGTGACGTGGCCTATGCGAGATTCCTCGGAAATTGCACCCAAACCTTCTAAAATCCATAACTTTCGCATACAGGCTCCGTTTTTGACGTTCTTTTTATCATAATTCTCGGTTTAACAAATACTAAGACTTTCATTTAGATTACTAAGGCTAAAAATTAGTTTATCAAAAACTCACTTTTTACGTCATTCGGCGCCGTGCCGGTTTTGTCGAGGATCTTCGATTGGTCATAACTTCTTCGTTATAACTCGGATTTCGATGAGGTTTTCGCCTAAATGCTTCTAATGAGATTCTTTACAACTTTCAGTAATAAAATTTTACTTATTTCAAATTTTATATTTTCGTTAAATTTCGATATTTATCTTTTAATTGGAATCTCATAAGACTTCCAATATTTTCCGAGTGATTCTAAACATAGTTTTACTTCATTTCTAGTAAAACTATATGTTAGAACTCAATACTTAATAACACATAATATTTCATAATATTATTTACTTAAAACACGATTTCAACACGTGTATGTTACAATCACGGTCTGAAACAATGGAGACCGGAACCCCATGGCGAGCAACGATCTCGTGAAAATAGACATCGGTAAACTTCTCGGCCGAAGAACTCTCCCGAATCGCCAGAAAGTGGGCACTCTTGGTCAATCGATCCACGATGACCCATATAGCATCAAAACCCTTTTGTCTTCTTTGGCAACTTGGTGATAAAATCCATCAAAATCTGCTCCCATTTCCACATGGGAACCTCCAGAAGCTACAACTTGCCATGTAGCCTCTGTTTCTTAGCCTTGACCATCCTGCAGGTCAACCATCTCTCCACATACTAGGCTATCTACCAGTTCATATATGGCCACCAATAACTTAATCTCAAATACCGATACATCTTGGTGGCCCACGGATGAATAAAAAAACGAGACTTATGAGCCTCCTACAATACAACCTGACTGATCCCACCAGAAACTAGAACCCAGACCCGACCACACCGGGTCAACAGCCCACGACTATCCGTGACAAACTTGTCAATCTCACATCTAATCCTCTCCTGCTTCTAGCTCTCCTTCTGAACTCCCTCGGCCTGAGCTCCCCGATCAATCCTAAAAGAGGGGAATCAACTGATATCCTCATACACGCCACCATATGTGAAGACACGATCGACTTGTGGTTCAAAGCATCCACCATTACATTCGATTTACCCGGATGGTAAAGGATCTCGCAGTCATAATCCTTGACCACGTCCAGCCACCAGCGTTGCCTCATGTTTAGGTTCGGTTGATCTATAATATGCCCCAGACTCTTGTGATCCGTGTAAATAGTACAACGGACTGTTAGAACAAAGTTCTTTTAGGATCGTTAGATTCTATGCAAGCAAACAATTAAGAATGTAATCAAGAACACAAGAATAGCTTTGAATATGTCGAATGATTAATACTTCAACACCTCAGAAGAGCTCGATTAAGAACTTCAACTGTAGAGGTGTTTAGGGTTACAAAACAATGAACGTAATTATCAACCTTAACTAATGCATACATGCATGCATATTTATAGTATAACCCTAATAGATAATCACGGATGGACAGGCCCAATCCGGATACAAAACAAAAAGCCCATGACACAACACAATTAAACTCAACAATCTCCCCCTTTGCGTCAATGGAACCGAAAGCTCACTTCGGCTGAGCTGCAGAAGACTTCTTTATTGTTTTGAACACCTTCGGTATGATAGCTAGCAAATGATGACGGAACGTTATGTACCACCGAAGCATGTCCGTGAAGTTCTTTTTGTCTGCTTCTGAATTCTGCTTGCACCGATGAACAATGTTAATGATGTGCTCCAAGCAGTCAATTGAGAATAAATGTTTATCAACAAGAGCGAATAAAAATCTGTGAGCTTCGCCTTTTGTAAACATCACAGTAAGATGTGTTGAATCTATTTGCCCCATCTTCATTTTATTTACATCTCCTGGTTTCGGTGTTGGCTTGATGGTCGGTTTCTTGTTCATTACTTTCGTTATCTCTTGATCCATAGCTGCAACCTCATGGATGTAAGAAGCCAACATCCTCTTCAAGTGCTCCAAAATCGGTTCATATTCCCTCGGATTTGTAAGCAGAATATTGAATAATAAAATCCAATCATGAGGATTTAGATTTGGAAGGTCTGCTAGGGAAATAATCGACACCAAGTTTGCAGAGCCTCGTGTGATTTTAAAATTGACATTTATAAACCTCCCAGCAGACGTAGGTTTCAGTACCTTGACAGTGATTATCTTCTGTGCGCTCCATGTCAAGTACTGCGGTTGTCCATACTTCAGATAGAAATCAATAAGCTCTCGATCAACCTTTGGATGAGGAAAAGGAACCTCAGCAGTCGAATCGAAACAGTGAAACGTGAACGCCTTTCTTGTTATCGGCATATCGAACTGCGAGTCCTTAGAATTATCACAGTCAAACGAAGCAACAGGTTCCAACCAATAAACACTTGGAAACTCTATAGCTTGATTGATAAGTGCCTCTTTAGTCCATAAGGGAAACAAGGCCTTCTTGCAGTTCAAGGCATCTTCTTCTTCCTTGTTTCTCCTTTCCCTCTCCTCTGCGTCCCTTGCAACCTTCAAGGTTTCATCAAGCTCTTTATCTCTCTTCTTTCGCTTAAGAGCCTCAGCAATAGTTTCACTAGATTCGTTACTGCTATTATCATCAATCTCCTTTTGCTTTTCTTGTCGACCAGAACCTGAAGCTACATTATCCTTCAGTTCGGTTGTAACTTTGACCTTCGGTTGAGCAGTTTTGGTTTCAGTCTTAACCTTCGGTTGAGGAGCACCCTCTCCCCCTTGTTTTGGAGCAATAAATCTCTCCGAAACACCCTTCATCTATTGTAACAATGCAAGGGCGGGAAGAAGTTTGGTAGTGAGGTGATTCCGAATGGTCAAAGTGAGGATGGGATCATGAGCACCAAGAATGTTGGTGAGCATATCCTTCACATCCCCTGCACAGTTGCGAAAAACAGCTCTCTCTGTCTTCAACAAACCAATTTCTTTATCAGTGTGAGCTAGTTGAACCTTCTGAACTTCGATCGTGGATGCTTGTCGAGCAAGTTCTTCCTTCAGAGCACTTTCTTTCGCCAAATCAGCGTGAAGAGATTCAAGGCGATAATTCACCGAACTGATAAGTGAAGAGTTCTCGGCTTGGATAGAGGAACGCACAGCCTCAAACTTTGTTTGTTCTTCTTGAAGAGACTTGGAGAAAGAGTCCACAGAAGCATTCATCTTAGCTGCATTCGTATCAGCATGCCCTTTAAGTGACCCAAGAAAGATCTGAGTAATATGAACAATTTCATAAATATCAGTGGTGGCCTTTTGGCAAGAGGAGGTAGACTCATTAACAGCTTTAGTGGATTTTTCAATTGACTCCGTATATTGTTCAAGAGCAGTGTCCAAAAAGGCTTTAAGCACAACACCACTATAGGACTTGCTGTCTTCAATCAATTTATCCAATTTCTCATGAATGCTTTGAAAGTGTTGACGTGTGACAGGAGCATCATCATCCTCATCAGTAGGAAGCCGATAGGGACTGAAGTATGTAGAATCGTACTGTCACAAGTAGGAATTTGGTGCCTTGTCACTACAACAATTATGTCATTTATGAACCAACAATGTGAAAGCATGTATGATGCTTATTCAATGACAACAAAAACTTCATCAAACACCTCATTCAAGCACTACAAATAGTCAACAAAGAATTGGAAACCTTTGAAATCCCGGTTTAAGTCCATTTTGGACTAGGATTTCCTTATTAGACCTAATGGACCAATAAGCTTCCAATTTAACTATCTTGAACATAGAACTCTCAAATGGGCCCTAATTGGACCCATATACATGAAACTTAATATTTTTGGGCCTTATGAGCCCAAAATAAACTAGGTTAACTTTAATGGGCCTTAATGGATCACAACCAAATTAATTTAGCCCTAATAGATCATAAAAATCATTCTTTGATTTTTATTGGGCCAAAAATCATCTAACTTAACCACAAAATGGGCTTAAGCATACAAGGCCCAAACTTTCTCTTTTCCCTCTCCATTTTCGGCCCAACAACACAAGAGAAGGAGGAGTTGACTTTTGTACTTGCCACCTCACCATTATTTCTTGGTTCTCCATGCAAATGACTCAAGTATCCAAGCAACCATCTCTTCACTCACTTCTCTTCCCCCTCTCTTTTTTGCTCTCGGCCGAACACAACACAAACACACCCACACCTCACAAAAATTCTCTCTAAACCACTCTCAAGATCATCTTCTTCTCCTTTGAAGATCTCGAAATTTTGGCTTGAACTCTAAGGATTTTCATCAAGTAGTTCACATCTTTGGTAAGTTATTTCTTTGATTCATAACATATCCTCTTCATTTTATCAACAATCTCCCTTATCTCATACAAAACTCATGATCTTGCACCTTAGAAACATCTAAGTTCGAAATCCTCCAAGAAAGCTTGCAAGGATCGAAACTTTCTTCATTTCTCTCTTCAAAACCGAAACTACAACTCAAGGTGAGCTTCATACCCCTCTCTTTTCGGTTTTTATATGTTTTATGGGGGAGAATAAAAGAAAAATGTGTAGATCTATGTGTATATGTATGCTATGTGTGATTTTATGCATGTATGTGTGTTTTTATGTGTTTTTATGATGAACATGTAACTAAAAAAAAGGGTGATACTCGAGATCTATGACATGAGAAAGGAAACAAACATGATCTAAGTTATTTTACACTAAACAAGTCAAGAATAATAACTTATAAGATTATGATGAACATATTTACAACATAAAACCCATTTTTGGGCTTAAATTGTCAAAAATACAAAACTTGGGTTAAAAATGGTCAAGTCACGGTTTCTTAAGGGCCAAAAGAGTCAAAACAGTTTCCATAATTGTTTTTCTGAATAATAAAATTTTCAAAGGACTTGAAATGTAAATTTTTAGCTTAATGGGCTAATTTTGGGCTTTTTGGCCCAATAAGCCCAAGATTGCGAAAAATGATAATTAAACGGGCTGAACTGAAACTTTCTTCAAAACAGGGGATAAAAAGTGTAACAAAACTATTTCAAGAGTCAAAAATGCTTTTCATTTCCAAAAAGGATCAAAAATGTAAAGTTTTTGGATTTTGGGCCAAAACTGTAAAAATTGTGAAAAAGAGGGTTTTAACCGAGAAATACCATTCTAGAAGGGCTGAATCTGTTAACAAATTAAAATTTTGGGTTAAACTATCATTTCAACAAATTTATGATGCAAAAGTGTCAAGAAAATGTTTTAAGGACTAAAAATGAAATTCTTTTATATAAAGGACAAAAATTGTTATTTTTATAAAAAGAAAGGTAGCAACAAGGTCAAACCCCTACTTAGACAAACTATTTCATTAAGTCAAAATACAAAACTACGACTACCGACAAATCAAAAGACGAATACACATTTAACTCCAAATATCGTGATACACGAAATCGATCGGTCTCGAATCGATACAATATAACAAACGCTAAATCAAACCTCCAAATGATACGCGATACCTACGATGAGTAAACTTACAAACTTTGGGCTTATGAGTTTCAAATCATGCTTGCTGGACCTTGCAAGTCCATCAACATGATCTTTGGGCCCAAAGGGACAACGCTTATATGTTATTGGGCCTCCTATGGCTCAATTCCATATAAAAGGACTTTCAATGGCTTTTATGTGCTATTGGGCCCTAGTGGTCCATTAGTATGGCTAGTAAAGTCAGAGTAATCAAATGCGAGTTGGGCCCACGTGTCCTTCGCATCCACGACAGCCTAAGGTACTTACGATAAGTAGCAGGACTTCGTACTCCTCTTCTCTTCGTTCGCTAAGGCTTATGAGTAATCAAAGTAGACGGAATTAGGACGTTATTCAACAGTAATCAAGGTGGTGTGGATTAAGTGAGTAACAACAGACGACACCTCTATGGGACGTTTGTAGTTGGCTGTTATAACATGTCTTCACCGGACATCGTTACGACGACTCACTTGGTTTATCCAACACCATCCGAGTATTCAAGGATGAGTAATCAAAAGCCATTCGTTGTGGCGGTATAACAATTTGTAATCACGTATATCTTTCGACATCGGAAAACATCGGGTTTTCCGGGGAAATCAATACTACTCGCTCGGAATTTCTATACTATAATACAAAACACCCTTTTATATATATATGTCTTGAAATCATTCATGCATCAACTTATGGATCTTCACACTTTGATAAACTATTGTCTTTTCAGAAAATATCGGATTTTCTGGGTTTTACAAACTAAACAAATCATTTTATTCACAACCTTGCTTATGAACTCACCAACATTTCATATGTTGACGTTTTTCCAAAATATCTTGTATTCTTAGGTAACAGATAAGCGGAAGGGTAATACCAAGTATGTTAGAATGTTTTGTTTTGAAAACTCTGAAACAATTTGTGTTATGAATGTGTAATATTTGAAACAATGTACGGGATGTAAACAATATCAGTTGTAATGTATTGATGCATGGTGATGTTTATGTTATGATTCATGTATATTCATTGTGATGGTATTCAATTTAAGTCACGCGAGCCCCCGGACGTTTCCGCCGTCTGGTTTCGGGGGTGTGACAGGTTGGTATCAGAGCTCTGTTTATAGTGAACTAGCATATCTAACCACACATTGATATGCAACTATAAACCAAAAGAGGGGCTAACACAACTCTAAACAAAACAAATAAAACACAACGATAAAACATCCTTACTTGTGTGATATAGGAAAGAGAACATAATAAAAAAATCATACAAAATAACACTGACATCTCGGTTAAGTCGGGACTGTTCATGGTTGTAGTAAGGGGTGAGTGTAGCCTGATCAACTACATTTTCTCCGAAGTCCAACTATCACAGGCTCCGAGAAAGCCTCGATGGTCAGTAAACTTAAAAACATTCCCTTGATTTCCAAGAAAAGAACATTAACTCAAATTACATAGTAACTAAAAACATCTTAGAAATAATGAATAGTACATTTATATACTCTCGCAGACAGTATGGCCGGCTTCCATCACCCCGGAGATCCGTATTTCCCCAATCAGGGAAATAACGGATGGCTGGAGGAGGAACCCGAGGAAGACCCCGAGGAAGGGTCTGAAGAGGAACCTGAGGAGGAAGTCGAGGGCGGACCTGCCGAGCCAGTAGAGGTCCAGGAAGAAGGAGAAGACGGAGAAGACTTCGAGGAAGAACCCAGCGATGATGATTCGGACACAGAGTCCGAAGTCATCAATCCCCCTTACTCGACTAGGGTGCCCGCTCACCGGATGGGCCCGACCGGCCCTACACCCCCCCTGGGGTATCGACCTTTCGAGATGGAGCAGACAGCAGGGACAGCGACCTCCATTCGGCATGTCACACGAGTTCTACGACTTGAGGGAGGGAGGACCAGCGGATCGTGCACTTCCGATCATGGTGAGACGACTGCGGAACACTGGCGACCTGGCGCAGAGCACCGCTGATCAGATACACCAGATGAGGACTAGGGTTGAGCGTGCAGAGCAGGAGACGCGAGAGGTTATTCGAGAGTTCCACATGAGGCAGGTGAGATGGGAGACTCGCCTCCGAGATGCGGAACGACAGGTGGCTCACCTTCAGGGAGTGTCTACTTCATCAGCACCACCCCCTGGCGCATCCCACCATGACTAGGATTAGTCATATCTACCTTTAGTATTAAGTTTATGTGATCTATGCTATGTACCATCGACTCTATGTTTAAGTGATTACACTACTCATAAGAGCCGTTATGCTGCCGAACTTGCACTACTTATGTATGCTCTTCTGAGCAAAATTTTCATGTATCAAAAATGCGGATAATATTAATGAAAAACTTTATGTGTTCTATTGTGATGTTGTGATCTGCTATGTGTTATATATACATGATTATATTCTAAACTGCGAAACCACTTAAGTTCATGCGAAACACCTAGTCTATAGGACCACAATCTCACAAAAACTATAGGCACTCAACATCTTTCTGTTCCATGACAGAAAGATGCCTCGACGACCAACTCGTGGAAACCCTGGACCTACCCCACCCGAAGTCAACTCAGTTGCATTCCAGGCAGCTGTGTCTTCTGCAGTTACTGCAGCCATGGCTCAAATCCAGCAAGGAAACAACGGTGGAGTTAATGGACAAGGGGCTGGGAGTTCGAACAATGGAACAAATCACGGACCTACCAGGACATGTTCCTACAAGGACTTCACCAACGCCAAACCCCGAACCTTTAATGGCACGGGTGGAGTGTTAACCCTAAAGAGATGGGTGGAAAAGGTGGAATCGGTGTTCGAAATATGTGAATGCCCCGAGGAGGTGAAAGTGAAGTTTGCCGCATGCACATTTGTCGACCAGGCTCTCACCTGGTGGAATGGACATGTAGAGGCCATGATTCTCCCCGTAGCCAACGCTATGCCATGGACGGAGCTGAAGGAAATGCTGATGGCTGAGTACTGCCCACGTGGCGAAATTCAGAAGATGGAGCAAGAGCTGTGGAATCTTACCGTCCGAAACTCTGATATAGATGCATACATATCAAGGTTTAGCGAGCTGTCATTGTTGTGCCCTGGCATGATTACGTCAGAAGGAAAGAAAATCGAACGATTCATCTGGGGATTGACCTCCCCAATTCAAGGAAATGTGATCGCTGCAAATCCTGAAACCTTCGACAGTGCCAAGAGGTTGGCCAAGAGACTGTACGACCACAACAACAAGAAGGGCGAGAAGCCAGCGGAAATTGAAGGAAAGAAAGAGAGTGACAACAAGAAAGGAAGGAACAACAAGAGAAAAGGGCGACAAGGCTCGGAATCAACAAAGAAACAACAAACGGTGACAGTCAATGCTGCAACCACCCAAGTACCCTTCACCCCACATGTTCCAGCCTCAGCTAATCCAAGCACTCCCAAGCAGTATTTTGGGAATCTCCCGAAGTGCAACAAGTGCAATTACCATCATAATGGTGAATGCAAGGAAATGCAATGCACCAGTTGCAATCGGAAGGGTCACACGACAAGGTATTGCAGGACCTATCCACCCCAGAACCAACCACAAGGAAACAACAACAACAATAACCGCAACAACAACAACAACAACACCAACAATAGCGGCAATAACACAGGATCAAGCCCCACCTGCTATGGATGTGGAAAGACTGGGCATATCCGTCGCAACTGCCCCAACACCAACAACCCTGGGAACGGAGGAACAGGAAGGGTGCTAGCAATGGGTCAGGGAGAAGCGGTTCTGGATCCCGCTGTTGTTACTGGTACGTTTCTCCTAAACCACACTTATGCATGCATCCTATTTGATACCGGGGCGGAGCGAAGTTTCGTGAGTAATAAATTCAAACACTTATTAAAACAACAACCCCAGAAGCTTAATGAAACCTTCACGGTGGAAATGGCCAATGGGAAGACAGAATCCACTGGGGAAATCTACATCGGATGTACCCTGACCTTAAATCATCAGGTCTTTCAAATAAACTTAATGCCTGTTTCCATTAGGAGTTTTGATGTGATTATCGGCATGGATTGCTTAAGCCCCCACCATGCTGAAATTATGTGTCACGAGAAGGCCGTTCGCCTTCGTCTCCCAAATCAAGAAACCCTAGTTATTTACGGAGACAAACCCAGCACGAACCTTCGTCTTATTTCGTGCATTAAGGCACAAAAGTACCTACGAAAGAAGGACTTGACGTTCCTAGCTCATATCGTGGATAAGTCCAAGGAAGAGATCAATATTCGAAACATCCCTGTGGCTTGCGATTTCCCAGATGTCTTTCCGGAGGATCTTCCGGGGATACCCCCAGAAAGACAAGTCGAGTTCCGAATTGATCTAGTGCCAGGAGCTACTCCCATCGCCAAATCACCCTACAGATTGGCTCCTGCGGAGATGCAAGAGTTGTCCAGTCAACTCAGCGAGCTTTTGGACAAAGGATTCATCCGACCCAGTTTCTCACCTTGGGGAGCTCCGGTTCTCTTTGTCAAGAAGAAAGACGGTACCTTCAGGATGTGTATCGACTACAGGGAACTTAATAAGCTTACCATCAAAAACCGCTATCCACTTCCGCGGATTGACGATCTATTTGACCAGCTCCAAGGAGCTAGTTACTTTTCAAAGATAGATCTGCGATCTGGATACCACCAACTCAAATCCGGGAGGAGGATATTCCAAAAACCACCTTCCGAACTCGTTACGGACATTATGAATTTGTTGTAATGCCCTTCGGTCTAACGAATGCTCCTGCCGTATTCATGGACATAATGAATCGAATATGTCGACCATTCCTCGATAACTTTGTCATCGTTTTCATCGACGACATCCTCGTCTATTCTCGAAGTGAGGAAGAACACGGCCGACATCTCCGACAAATCCTGGAAACCCTGCGAACCGAGAAGTTATACGCAAAACTCTCTAAGTGCGAGTTTTGGCTCCCAAGTGTGAACTTTTTGGCACATGTTGTTAGTCAGGAAGGAATTCATGTGGATCCTTCTAAGATCCAAGCCATCGAAGGATGGGCAATCCCAACAACACCCATGGAAATTCGCCAATTTCTAGGCCTCGCAGGCTACTACAGGAGATTCATTCAAAACTTCTCCAAAACGGCAAAGCCACTCACCTCTCTTACACAAAAGGGCGTACCCTTCGTATGGACGGACAAGCAAGAAGCTGCATTTCGAACTCTGAAGCAAGCACTCTGCAGTGCGCCGGTGCTATCGCTACCCGAAGGAACGGAAGACTTTATAGTTTACTGCGATGCGTCAAATCAGGGTTTAGGTTGTGTACTCATGCAGCGTGGAAAGGTGATAGCTTACGCGTCCCGGCAACTGAAGACGCACGAGGTAAATTTCACCACTCATGATCTGGAACTGGGAGCAGTGGTCTTCGCTCTGAAGATTTGGAGGTACTACCTTTACGGTACCAAGTGCACCATCTTCACCGACCATAAGAGTCTCCAGCACATTTTGAACCAAAAGGAGTTGAACATGAGACAACGAAGACGGGTCGAACTGCTGAACGACTACGAGTGCGAGATCAAGTACCACCCAGGCAAGGCTAACGTGGTAGCTGATGCCTTGAGTCGGAAAGAATACTCGAATCGTCGTTTGAAGACTCTCTCCATAACCATTCGATCTCACCTAACCTCTCAAATCAGGGCAGCCCAGTTCGATGCTATGAAGACAGAAAACAAAACAAGCGAAGCGTTGCGTGGAATGGAGAAGAACTTCGAAGTGAAAGAAGACGGAACAAACTACTTCATGAACCGTATCTGGGTCCCTAAACACGGGGGATTCAGAGAGGTAGTCATGAACGAAGCCCACAAGACGCGATACTCCATCCATCCAGGTTCAGACAAAATGTACTTGGATGTTAAGCAACATTATTGGTGGCCTAATATGAAGGCAGAGATTGCCACTTACGTTAGCAAGTGCCTCACTTGTGCTAAAGTAAAGGTGGAATATCAGAAGCCCTCCGGATTACTACAGCAGCCAGTAATTCCCGAGTGGAAATGGGAAAGGATTACCTAGGATTTTGTGACCAAACTACCCAAGTCGACGGATGGTTTGGATACCATCTGGGTAATAGTTGATAGATTAATGAAATCCGCCCATTTCCTACCAATAAAAGAATCGTACAAGATGGAGCGCCTGACAAGAATTTACATCAAAGAAATAGTGAGACTCCATGGAGTACCCGTATCTATCATCTCAGATAGAGATAGTAGATTTACTTCACGCTTTTGGCAATCGCTTCAAAAATCCTTGGGAACACAACTTGACATGAGCACCGCCTACCACCCACAGACGGATGGTCAAAGCGAGCGAACCATTCAAACGCTAGAAGATATGCTTCGCGCGTGTGTGATAGACTTTGGAAAATCATGGGATACCCACTTGCCTTTGATCGAGTTCTCATATAACAACAGTTATCACTCGAGTATCAAAGTTGCTCCTTACGAAGCATTATACGGGCGTAAATGTAGATCACCGCTGTGCTGGGCTGAGGTAGGAGACACCCAGCTAGCGGGAGGGCAAACTCCAAACAATGCCTTAACAGGACCGGAAATCATACGCGAGACGACCGAGAAGATAATTCAGATCAGGGCCAGACTGCAATCATCACGAGACAGACAAAAGAGCTACGCCGATAAACGACGAAAGCCCTTGGAATTCAGAGTCGGAGATAGGGTGTTACTAAAAGTCTCTCCTTGGAAAGGAGTGATTCGTTTTGGGAAGCGGGGCAAACCGAACCCTCGATACATTGGACCCTTCGAGATTCTTGCCCGAGTCGGTCCAGTGGCTTATAGACTGCAGCTACCTGATGAGCTCAGTAGTGTACACCCTGTGTTCCACGTTTCCAACTTGAAGAAGTGCTTATCCGACGAGACTCTCTTCATCCCATTAGAAGAAATTGAAATCAATGAGAATCTTTTGTTCATCGAAGAACCAGTCGAAATCATGGACAGAGAGGTGAAGCGTACTAAGCAGAGCTGCATTCCGATTGTGAAAGTTCGATGGAACGCAAGACACGGACCAGAATTCACATGGGAACGCGAAGATCAAATGAAGCAGAAGTACCCTCATCTATTCTCACATTCTCAAATCTAGCTTCAAAAGAATTTCGGGACGAAATTCCCTCTAACGGGGGGATGATGTCACAACTAGGAATTTGGTGCCTTGTAACTACAACAATTATGTCATTTATGAACCAACAATGTGAAAGCATGTATGATGCTTATTTAATGACAACAAAAACTTCATCAAACACTTCATTCAAGCACTACAAATAGTCAACAAAGAATTGGAAACCTTTGAAATCCCGGTTTAAGTCCATTTTGGACTAGGATTTCCTTATTGGACCTAATGGACCAATAAGCTTCCAATTTAACTATCTTGAACATAGAACTCTCAAATGGGCCCTAATTGGACCCATATACATGAAACTTAATATTTTTGGGCCTTATGAGCCCAAAATAAACTAGGTTAACTTTAATGGGCCTTAATGGATCACAACCAAATTAATTTAGCCCTAATAGATCATAAAAATCATTCTTTGATTTTTATTGGGCCAAAAATCATCTAACTTAACCACAAAATGGGCTTAAGCATACAAGGCCCAAACTTTCTCTTTTCCCTCTCCATTTTCGGCCCAACAACACAAGAGAAGGAGGAGTTGACTTTTGTACTTGCCACCTCACCATTTTTTCTTGGTTCTCCATGCAAATGACTCAAGTATCCAAGCAACCATCTCTTCACTCACTTCTCTTCCCCCTCTCTCTTTTGCTCTCGGCCGAACACAACACAAACACACCCACACCTCACAAAAATTCTCTCTAAACCACTCTCAAGATCATCTTCTTCTCCTTTGAAGATCTCGAAATTTTGGCTTGAACTCTAAGGATTTTCATCAAGTAGTTCACATCTTTGGTAAGTTATTTCTTTGATTCATAACATATCCTCTTCATTTTATCAACAATCTCCCTTATCTCATACAAAACTCATGATCTTGCACCTTAGAAACATCTAAGTTCGAAATCCTCCAAGAAAGCTTGCAAGGATCGAAACTTTCTTCATTTCTCTCTTCAAAACCGAAACTACAACTCAAGGTGAGCTTCATACCCCTCTCTTTTCGGTTTTTATATGTTTTATGGGGGAGAATACAAGAAAAATGTGTAGATCTATGTGTATGTGTATGCTATGTGTGATTTTATGCATGTATGTGTGTTTTTATGTGTTTTTATGATGAACATGTAACTAAAAAAAAGGGTGATACTCGAGATCTATGACATGAGAAAGGAAACAAACATGATCTAAGTTATTTTACACTAAACAAGTCAAGAATAATAACTTATAAGATTATGATGAACATATTTACAACATAAAACCCATTTTTGGGCTTAAATTGTCAAAAATACAAAACTTGGGTTAAAAATGGTCAAGTCACGGTTTCTTAAGGGCCAAAAGAGTCAAAACAGTTTCCATAATTGTTTTTCTGAATAATAAAATTTTCAAAGGACTTGAAATGTAAATTTTTAGCTTAATGGGCTAATTTTGGGCTTTTTGGCCCAATAAGCCCAATATTGCGAAAAATGATAATTAAAGGGGCTGAACTGAAACTTTCTTCAAAACAGGGGATAAAAAGTGTAACAAAACTATTTCAAGAGTCAAAAATGCTTTTCATTTCCAAAAAGGATCAAAAATGTAAAGTTTTTGGATTTTGGGCCAAAACTGTAAAAATTGTGAAAAAGAGGGTTTTAACCGAGAAATACCATTCTAGAAGGGCTGACTCTGTTAACAAATTAAAATTTTTGGTTAAACTATCATTTCAACAAATTTATGATGCAAAAGTGTCAAGAAAATGTTTTAAGGACTAAAAATGAAATTCTTTTATATAAAGGACAAAAACTGTTATTTTTATAAAAAGAAAGGTAGCAACAAGGTCAAACCCCTACTTAGACAAACTATTTCATTAAGTCAAAATACAAAACTACAACTACCGACAAATCAAAAGACGAATACACATTTAACTCCAAATATCGTGATACACGAAATCGATCGGTCTCGAATCGATACAATATAACAAACGCTAAATCAAACCTCTAAATGATACGCGATACCTACGATGAGTAAACTTACAAACTTTGGGCTTATGAGTTTCAAATCATGCTTGTTGGACCTTGCAATTCCATCAACATGATCTTTGGGCCCAAAGGGACAACGCTTATATGTTATTGGGCCTCTTATGGCTCAATTCCATATAAAAGGACTTTCAATGGCTTTTATGTGCTATTGGGCCCTAGTGGTCCATTAGTATGGCTAGTAAAGTCAGAGTAATCAAATGCGAGTTGGGCCCACGTGTCCTTCGCATCCACGACAGCCTAAGGTACTTACGATAAGTAGCAGGACTTCGTACTCCTCTTCTCTTCGTTCGCTAAGGCTCATGAGTAATCAAAGTAGACGGAATTAGGACGTTATTCAACAGTAATCAAGGTGGTGTGGATTAAGTGAGTAACAACGGACGACACCTCTATGGGACGTTTGTAGTTGGCTGTTATAACATGTCTTCACCGGACATCGTTACGACGACTCACTTGGTTTATCCCACACCATCCGAGTATTCAAGGATGAGTAATCAAAAGCCATTCGTTGTGGCGGTATAACAATTTGTAATCACGTATATCTTTCGACATCGGAAAACATCGGGTTTTCCGGGGAAATCAATACTACTCGCTCGAAATTTCTATACTATAATACAAAACACCCTTTTATATATATATATGTCTTGAAATCATTCATGCATCAACTTATGGATCTTCACACTTTGATAAACTATTGTCTTTTTAGAAAATATCGGATTTTCTGGATTTTACAAACTAAACAAATCATTTTATTCACAACCTTGCTTATGAACTCACCAACATTTCATATGTTGACGTTTTTCCAAAATATCTTGTATTCTTAGGTAACAGATAAGCGGAAGGGTAATACCAAGTATGTTAGAATATTTTGTTTTGAAAACTCTGAAACAATTTGTGTTATGAATGTGTAATATTTGAAACAATGTACGGGATGTAAACAATATCAGTTGTAATGTATTGATGCATGGTGATGTTTATGTTATGATTCATGTATATTCATTGTGATAGTATTCAATTTAAGTCACGCGAGCCCCCTGACGTTTCCGCCGTCTGGTTTCGGGGGTGTGACACATACTCATCATTAGCATCACCGAGAGTGGCACCGGAGTCGGTTGAAGGTGAGGGTGAAAGGGGTGTAGAAGTAACTGGGGGTTCTGTTTCAGTAGTCGCCCCCGTATCAGATACGTTGACTCCTACTGTTGGTTCAGGAATAGTGGGTGTAGTAGATTGGGAAAAAATAGGAGTTGAGATGGGAGTTGTAGAAATAGGAATAGACGAAACTGGTGGTGGTGGTTAGGAAGTTGTTGTTGGAGATGTGGTAGATGGGGGAATAGGAGGAACCGAAACTAGAACTGTCTGTTTCGGTGATGGAGGTGGGGTAGGAAGTTTGTTATGAGGAGATTCGGTTGGAGTAGGAGATCGGGAAGGAGTGTTACCTCTCGGTGATGCATGACAAATTTCCTCTTCTTCACCTTCCTCGTTATTTTCTGAGTTAGGAGGAGTAGGACTCTTGGACCTTTTTGCCATCTTTTTAATCTTCTTCGGTTTAGAAGAATCCCCTTTATCAGACTTTTGCTTCTTGGTCTTGGTAGGCTTAGACTTATCCTCCTCTGTTGTCTCCTTCTTGGTAGAGGCATGTTTCCCTCGGTTACTAGGCTTGTCCACATCATCTAGGGCAGCCTGCTGTTCAGGAGATAGAACTCTCGGTTCCTCGGGAGGAAGTTTTCGATAATCAGCTATGAGTTTACTTTCGGCTGTAACACATCTATACATTGTCTCAGGGATAGAGCCAATGTGAGGGAACTTCAGAGGATCAGAAATTATGATTTTCTTGGTGTGAAACGTAGCAATAGACGCAACTAGGGCATCCTTCATCACCGGAATTTCCAAAGAATTTATCGCGCTTCTGGTAATGAGAGTCCAGAATCGTGCACATGAAATTTCAGAATGCCTCGTTGTAGTGTTGAGGCTTTGCACCACTTGAGACCAGATGATCGTCCCATAATCAAGATTGAGACCATTGTAAAGTCCGTAGAGAAGGGTTAGGAAAGCCTTGCTGGTGCCATCAGATCCAACACTTCTCTCCGCCAAACTATTGATGAGAAGAGTAAGCATTCCATTCCATGGGGAGGGTAGGCATGACTTCTTAACCTTCGTTATTGTGGTAAGCACGTCAGTGTATCCCATTTCGTACAGCATCGAGAAAAGTTGAGTAGTAGTGATGAAGTCTGGTGAAATAACAGATGAATCCACAGCTAGGTGCAACAGGGAACAAAATCTCCCTTTCGAAATTGAAGTTTTATGAGAGTGGATTTGGAAGTAGATTCGTTCCTTTTTCTTGTCATAAGATGCAGTAGAGTAAACTTGTGATAAAAGAGACATTGGGACGGCTTCCACCTGTGTTAGGGCTAGAACCAGTGGAGAATACTTCAAACACTCAACCACCTGCAGCATATACGAATCGTACAGAAACGGATTGAGTTCAATAATCATGTTCTGATTGGGCTTGATCTAAAGCAATGTGGACGAAGCAGTCTGATCGTGAACAGATGAAGAAGTCGCCATTGTTGATCGAAGAAAGAAGATGAACAGTTTGAAACTCGCCTTGTAATTTTGAGAGAATTTGTTGCTGGTAAAAGACAAATAAAAGTAGAAACCCCTTATATATCGTTGCTAGGAGAGAGAAAAATATCATGATAATGACGCGGTCACTAAAACGTCGCTTGAAGAAGTGCGATGTGACAGGTTGGTTACTCCCAGGTATACGTCAGCACGCGTGGGTAGTGAGACCGTTCAAATTCACGCGCCCAAATTCTTATCCTCAATCGTCGTTTGAAATTCAGTTGCGCTCCAAGATATAGAATTACCCCTGTTTCTCCAAAAGATAAACACAAATCGAACTAACAGCAACCAGAATGTTGGAAAATTAAAATTTTCGTGCAATAGAGTGACAAAAGATAAAGAAATAAAGCAAATGTGTATTGGATGTGAGTGATGTCTCATTATAAGATAGAAAGCAGGTGATTCCGGGCAAGAATCGCTTCCTTCAAAGTCAAGAGAGACTTGAAGTGCTTGTGTGGGTTCCCGTGAAATAACGATCAAATGTTTGTAGAGAAACATTGAAAGGCTTCTTTTTAAATCATTGGCTTAAGGTGGCTTATCTTCAACCGAACGTCGACGCTTAACATAAGACCGAACATGGGAAGAAGTACTTGTGAGACCAATGTGGTCTGTTGAACAAGTAGGTAGGATATATTTTATAGTGACTAAAGAAGATATAGAAATCTCAAAAACAACAAGAAACTGGATCTCTATGGGAAGAAAAAGCCTTGGTGTTAGACAAATTCATAAAAGATCACTCAAAAATAAAAATGAGATTTCATTCGGTAACCAGTAACATCTTGAATATGACAATTCACCGTCAATTCGTTGTTGGTGTTGGATTGTGGGTTTCACTCAGTACGTGGTATACATATCTAAGATCATAAACACAGATTTTGTGCAACCATAAACCTCAGTGGTAAAAACTGAGAGTCTCAAGGGTTACAGTGATGAACTGAAAGTTGATGGAGAAAGTAAGGAGGGTGGTTAAGGAACCGAAAGTACCTTCTGCTATAAAGACGTGACTAAGCAGAAAAACTCTTAACTCATATGAGAAGAGTAAGGTAGCTCTAGACGGAGTTGATCTGAACAGCCTGATTGGGAAGAAACGATAGGTAGAGATCGAATCATTAAGGCCTTGCTCTAAGTCGTAGAGGCTTTGGTCAACATGCAGCAGCATGCTTCTAGGGACCCTTAACTAGTTCTTATGGAAATGATTATACCTGTCTTAGCTCCAAATTCTGTTGCACTGATACACGTGTGACCTAATGAAGGGAACAAACAAACAAACACACCACACAAAAAAAAATATTTTTGGATTTTTGAAGTTTTCTGAAAAATAATAAAAACAGAAAAAGAAAATATTTTTGGATTTTTGAAGTTTTCTGAAAAATAATAAAAACAGAAAAAGAAAATATTTTTGGATTTTTGAAGTTTTCTGAAAAATAATAAAAACAGAAAAAGAAAATAAAGTTGCATAAAACACTCTTTGAACAAAATGTACAACCGAAACCTTATCTTAAAGGAATGAAGCGAAATAGACCGAGCGGTCGGTTCATTTCGGTTCCTTAAAATTCCAGAGCCGAAATAGACCGAGCGATCGTTTCATTTCGGTTCCCGAAAATTATGGAGCCGAAATAGACCGAGCGGTCGGTTCATTTCGGTTCCTCAAAATTCCAGAGCCGAAATAGACCGAGCGGTCGGTTCATTTCGGTTCCCGAAAATTATGGAGCCGAAATAGACCGAGCGTTCGCTCCATTTCGCTTGTCTAATTTTTAGGTGTTGAATTAAGGATTCGGTACCGAATCTGCTTCCATCATTCCCAAGCCTTGCAGAATTTTATTGAAACTCGCTTCAGGTAAGACTTTAGTAAATATGTCAGCCAATTGATCAGAGGATCGAACAAAATGCACTTCCACATTCCCATCTTCTACGTGATCCTTGATGAAATGATATCTAAGTGCAATGTGCTTAGTCTTTGAGTGTTGTACTGGATTGTGACATATCCTTATTGCACTTTCTGAGTCACAATAGAGAGGAATCTTCTTCATACTTAGCCCGTAATCTCTTAGTTGACTTTGAATCCAAATGACTTGAGAAGTACAAGATGCTGCAGCTATATACTCAGCTTCGGTTGTTGAAAGTGACACGCAGGTTTGCTTCTTGGACTGCCAGCTAACCATTTTTCCGTCAAGAAATTGGCATCCACCGGTAGTGCTCTTTCGGTCCAGACCACATCCTCCAAGATCAGCATCAGAAAATGCTTGAATAAAGAATCCAGATCTAGCAGGATACCAGAGACCGAGAGATGAGGTTCGCTTCAGGTAACGTAAAATATTTTTCACTGCCACCATGTGAGGTTCTCTTGGATTAGCTTGAAACCTGGCACAATAACAAACAGAAAACATAATGTCCGGTCTACTAGCTGTTAGATACATCAGGGACCCTATCATTTGTCGATATAGTGTTATGTCAACAGCAGGTTTTTCCAGAGAAGGTGTTAACTTAGTGCCAAACGCCATAGGAACCTTCACTTTTGAGTCGCCTGTCATGCCAAATTTTGTTAGCAGGGTCTTTGTGTATGCCTTCTGGTTGATAAAGATACCTTCTGGTCCCTGTCTAATATTCAAACCAAGGAAAAAATTAATCGGACCCATTGCGCTCATTTCAAATTTAGTCTCCATCAACTTCCTGAATTCAGCTGTTAAGCTAGGATTCGTGGAGCCGAAGATGATGTCATCGACATAAATTTGAACTATCATTAGATGTTCGCCTTCTTTCTTTCGGAAGAAGGTTGGGTCAACCGAACCTTGCTTAAATTTCGACATTTTTAGAAAGCGAGTTAAAGTTTCATACCAGGCTCTCGGTGCTTGCTTCAAACCATATACCGCTTTATCCATCACATAGCAATGATTAGGGAATTTCTCATTCACGAACCCGAGAGGTTGCTCAACATACACTGTTTCTTCTAGTTCCCCGTTCAGGAAAGCGCATTTGACATCCATTTGGAAAACTTCGAAGTTTTTATTAGCAGCATATGCCAGGAAGATTCTAACTGATTCCAACCTAGCTACTGGAGCGAAGCTTTCCTCATAATCTATCCCTTCCTCTTGGCAATAACCTTTCACCACCAACCGAGCCTTGTTGCGAATGACATTCCCTTCTTTATCTAATTTATTTCTGAAAACCCATTTTAAGCCGACTACTGAAGCATCCTTTGGTGTAGGAATCAGCCTCCAAACTCGGTTGCGTTCAAACTCATAGAGCTCATCTTGCATTGCTTGAACCCAATCAGAATGATCAAGTGCAGCATTAACTGTTTTCGGCTCGATCTTGGATATGAACGAATTAAACATATAGAATTCAACTTTAGAGAATAATGTAGTTTGTTTCGCTTTCAACTGTGAGCGATTGAGTACTTTTTCAGATGATTCTCCAATAATTTGAGCTTTGGGATGGTCCTTGGTCCATTTGGCTAACGGAGGATAATTTAGGTCATATGTTGGATCCAATTCAGCATTCACTTCCTCTTCAAGTTCTGATTGATCACCTTCGCCTTCGTCAGTTGCATTCTCTTTCTCCCCCTCGACTGGCGACATGTGACCTGTGGCAGCATCAGAATATGCATCCTTTGTGGGAGTTGGATTCTGTCCCTCGATTGGACTACTATTGGGTGGGTTTGGAGCAGTATGTTCACCCTCGCTTGGACCTTTAGGAGTTGGGGATTGAATAGGACTCTCCCCCTCGAAAGACATTTCGGTTGTCTTTGGTGCTGAAGAACTCTCCCCCTTGAAGATTGAGCCGTTGATGGGAGAGTCAGTTGAGGATTGAACACTTATAGTTTTAGGAGGTTCACTTTCCATTTCTTTGGCAGCTTCATCTACGATCTTCTTGAGATTATCAATTTTGTTATCTGCTGCTTTCGCCTCTAAGTATGCCGCTTTCTCTGGTTCATCGAAATAACCGAATGTACTCTTCAAAGAAATTGGATATAGGAACCGAGACCTGTCCAGATTCCGGAAATATTTCATCTAAGTCATTTTCACTCCTTTGCACTTTCTTCATGTAGTTATCGTCAAAGGTGACATAATATGTTTCCTCAATTCGTTTGGAGCGTTTGTTCAACACTCTGTAGGCTTTTGAAGTGAGTGAATAACCAAGAAAAATCCATTCATCTGCTTTGACGTCAAACTTGTTTTGGTTCTCCTTTGAATTAAAGATGAAGCACCTTGAACCGAACACATGGAAAAATTTGACGTTGGGCTTTCGATTGTTTATGATCTCGTATGGAGTGATTGAGAATCTCTTGTTGAGCAAAGATCGGTGAGTGTAGCACGCGGCTGCAACTGCATCAGCCCAGAAGTATAACGGAAGAGAAGCGAAACTGAGCATGGTTCTGGCTGCCTGACACAAAGAACGATTTCGTCTTTCAACAATCCCATTCTGTTGTGGTGTATAAGGGGCCGAAAAATTGTGAGTTATCCCCTTGTCAGCCAGAAAGTCCTCAAAATCGTTATTCTTGAATTCCAGACCGTTGTCACTTCTGATATTCCTCACCGTCTTTCTCAGCTGCACTTCCACTTGCTTGATAAATGTCTTTAACTTGGGAGTAGCATCTGATTTCTGCTTAAGAAAGAAAACCCAGGTGAAGCGAGAAAAATCATCTACAATAACAAGAATGTACTTACTACCACCGATGCTCTCGATAGCCGAAGGTCCACATAAGTCAATGTGTAATAGTTCAAGAGCTTCAACAATCTTTGTATTAATTCGTGTAGGGTGGCTCTTTTTGCTTTGTTTGCCCATCTCACATGCAGCACACAGATGTTCCTTGTCAAACTTGAGAAGAGGGAGGCCTCGAACGTGATCACCAAGCACCAACTTATTAATGTCTTTGAAGTTCAGGTGCGATAGACGTCGATGCCACAACCAGCTTTCATCAGTGTTCGCCTTTGACAACAGACATATTGCTGGTTTTCCTCGTATTGGGTTGAGATTTAAAGGATACATTTCTCCTTTGCGTTCAGACTTTAGCAGAACCTTTTTCGATTGCTTTTCTAATATTTCAGAGCACTCATCATCAAATGATACTTTCAGACCTGTTCCCACAACTAATTGTGACACGCTGATGAGGTTATGTTGCAATCCTTCCACATACGCCACTTTTCGAATCGAGAAATATCCATTGGTAATCATACCATATCCCTTGATTGTTCCATAGGAGTTATTTCCATACTTTACACACCCACCATCTTTTAGGGACCGAAACTCCCTCAGTTCTTCCTTCCTTCCTGTCATGTGACGCGAGCAGCCACTGTCTATATACCATTCATCATCGAACTACTCGTCACTGATTACCTGTAAATTTAAGCAGATTTAGGAACCCAAAGTTTCTTGGGTCCTGGTGAGTTTTTCACAGAAAAAGGAAGTACAGAAGAAATATCAACTAAATATGTTCTTTTTACTAGAGTCGTTTGATCTTTTCTTTTAATGGTATACACCTTGATTTTTGTTTTATCTTGTTTAATTTTTGGTGCATTAGTTGGTGTGTTGTTAGCTGGTTTAGGACTTTTCTTTTGAATCCTAGGGTTAGCTGACTTTTTCTTATTATGGTACTCAGATTTTGATTCGAGCTTTCCCTTTCCTTTGATGTCCTTCATTAAATTTGTTTTGCTATGGTAGTTAGAAGGACCGAAACTAGACTTGGGACCGAAACTTGACTTTCGGTTTGGTACGCTAGTTTGGGAACCGAAAGCAGATGTTCGGTTCTGACATTTGGAATAGTAGGAATTTGGGCTGAAATTTTCTTTTCCCTTCAGTTTTTCCTTTCCTTTATCCGTTGATTCTTTCTTAGGAGGAACGTAATTGGGATTTTTGGATTCCCAGTGACGTTTTCGCTCATTCAGATTCCTTGCGTATCTTTGATTTCTTAAGCGTTTCTGTTCAGCTAACTCCTTCTGTGATTTGTGGATATTGAAGCTAGCCTTTGGCTTCTCCTTTTTACTTTCGGTTGTATTTGTTGGAACAGTTGGTTCTGTCATCGGTTCTTCAGGGATTTCTTTACTTCCACTTGTGCTTGGTTTGTCGAAACTTGAGGGTTTGTTGATGGGTTCAGCAACATATCTTCCTTTAACCCTCCATGAAGTTTGCTCAGATAAGCCCACGGTTTCGTCTGCGTTGTCAATAGGGGCAGACCAGAAATAATCGTCACATCCTTCAGCATTGTCTTTGTCGACCAAGATCTTTAATTCTGCTGTTAGTTTAGCAGTGACCCCTGTAACTGCATATACCTGATTCGGCACAGTTTGAACCTTTTGATAGACCATAGCTTTTTCCTTGAGTTTCTGTGGCGTTTCTTTCGACAATCGAGCGAATTCAACCGAATTTTCAGAAATGAGGGATTTTTCATTCTCGGTTTCACTCTTCATGAACTCAGAGCAATCAACTTCGTCTTCTATTGAGATTTCACTCATCTCACTTTCCCCATCAAATTCAGACGTATTATCTAAGTTCATTTTATTTTTTGAAGTTAATTTGGCATTTGACGAGTCAAAGGATTGAATAGTTTCAGACTTAATTTTTATCCTATCATTTTCATCTAAAATATTCTTGAGCATACATTTGTGTTCCTTAGAATCGATGAAGGTTTCTATCTTGTCCAGTCCTATTTTGTAAGACATGGATGTCTCTTCTGATGATACTACTGATTCACATTCTGCTATGACCTCATCCTCCTTAAATTCGAGGAAGGGTAACATCATCTTATGAATCTTCTTTCCTATCTCACAACTTAAATGCAATTGAGCAATATTAAAGTATAAACGCTTAGCAATTAAACAAAAAACATTTCTTTGTTTTAAAAACTTTAAATTGTCTCTTTGCAAATAAATACTTTCATCCCTAGCCCTAATTAACTCCGCCTCCTTCAGCTCAATCCATATCCTTCTCTCCTCACTTTTTGAAGACACCCTGTTGAGTTGGTCAGTTAGGTTAGAATTCGCTAAGCGAGTTTGCATGAGACTACCACTTAAGTTAGAAAATTTAAATTTTAATTCATTTAATTCTTCTTCGTAATTTGTTATTGGAACTTTAAGTGATTCAAGGATGGATTGTACCTTTTTGATCAACCGATCGCAGTCGTTGATCTTCTCACTCACAGGCTTGGCCGAAAAACACTTGTCCTCAGTCAGGTTCGGTTCCTCACTAGCACTTTCGGTTGATGAACCAGCTGTGACAATTAAACACCTTCCAGCCGAACCTACTTCCTTTGCCACATAAGCCTTTCCATGAGTGGGCTTTCTCACCTCTTCATCTTCAGAGTCGGTTGACCAAACTTCAACGCCACCGAACTCATCTTTATCTGCATTTTCCTGCACAATTAAGGCATTCATAGAACTATTAGTAGCCTTCTTTTTCTTGATCTCTTCCAACTTGCGCATATAGTACGCCTCATCATCTTCACCATCTCTTTTCTCAGCCATTTTCCTTAGCATGCAGTCTTTGGCAAAGTGGTTCTTGCCGTGACAGTAGTTGCAGTCGAACCCAGAGTCTCCTGCAAGTTTGCTCTCCTTCTTGTCTTCATCCTTTTGAGAAGAGACCTTCGCTTCGTCCTTTACCTTCTCAGAACTGTAACTTCCCTGCCAGTTTCGGTTCTTGTTGACAGGAAATTTTATTCGTGCAAACTTATTTGGATTGGTGACCATCATAGCATACTCTTCGCTTGTAAGATCACACTCATACAAATCAGACTCTTCTTCTTCTTCTGCAATGCTTTTTCCTTTGGAGACAAGCGCTAACGATCCCACACCCGAAACTACCTTCGCTTCTTTGGTGACTACACTCTCATGGGACTTAAGTATTCCCACAAGTTTCGCTAGTGAGTAAGATTTAAACTGTTCATGCGCTTTCACGGTTGAAACCACAGCCATCCATTCTGGTCTCAGACCGTTCATGAAGGTCACCTTCTGCTCGATCAACTTTCTTTCTATTCCATGCTTGATCATCTTACTTAGGAGATGATTGAACCGATCGAAAGTTTGTATGAGTTTTTCTTCTGGTTTCTGTTCAAAAACTCCAAATTCTGACAGCAGCAAGGTTTGAATGGAGTGTTCCAGATCTTCATCAGTTGAATAAAGTTCCTTCAACCTATCCCAGATTTCTTTGGCCGTCGTGCATGATCCAACCAATCGAAAAGTGTCAGATTCCAAGGCGAATCTGATCATTCTCATGGCCTTCACGTTACACAGCAACTTGTCTTTCTCATCCTGTGGCATCTTCTCTACATCCGCCACAAGCTTGTTATATTCCTTTTGGGACTTAACTGTCGTGTTCATTCCTGAATGAACAAACGGCCCAAGTGTGATAGCTTCCCAGATGAGATAGCCATTATCTTCAGATCCAACCACGTAGTCTTCAAAGTGATGCGCCCATACTTCATAGTCTTGAGTGTAGAGTATGGGTATCCTGGTTGTTGATCCAATGTTGTTTGAGATGTTGATGGGATTTGTTTGCGAATCTTCGTGAGACATGGTGAGCTGCTAGAATCAAACCTGTAAACTTGGGATTAGGGTTTTATCTGAAACAGAGTTGCCGTCGATACGAAGAAGACGGCTTCTATTTATACGATAAAAGCGAAAACCCTAAAGAATTCTGAATATAGAAGGAATGTGTATTGATCACACAGTCTCCTGCTCTGATACCAATTGTTAGAACAAAGTTCTTTTAGGATCGTTAGATTCTATGCAAGCAAACAATTTAGAACGTAATCAAGAACACAAGAATAGCTTTGAATATGTCTAATGATTAATACTTCAACACCTCAGAAGAGCTCGATTAAGAACTTCAACTATAGAGGTGTTTAGGGTTACAAAACAATGAACGTAATTATCAACCTTAACTAATGCATACATGCATGCATATTTATAGTATAACCTTACTAGATAATCACGGATGGACAGGCCCAATCCGGATACAAAACAAAAAGCCCATGACGCAACACAATTAAACTCAACACGGACCCGATAAAGATAGTGCCTCCAAATCTTGAGGGCAAAAACCACTGCCCCAACTCCAGATCATAGGTGAGCTATCGCGTCTCGTGCGGCTTCAGCTGCCGCGAAGCGTAAGCTATCACCCGTCCTCTCTGCATGAGAATCGCCCCCAAACCAGTGATGGATGCATCACAGGATACCATGAAATCCTCAACTCCCTCTGGGAGGGTCAACATTGGTGCCTCACATAACCTCCGCCAAAGGGTCTCAAATGCTGATTGCTGCTTAGGCCTCCATCAGAATTTAACACCCTTCCTTGTCACACAAGTGAGGGGTACTGCAATCTTGGAGAAATATTGAGTAAATCTCCAATAGTACCCTGCCAAACCCAAGAAACTCCTGATATCCGAGGGAGATTTCAGAACCTCGCACTTCATCACGACCTCGATCTTGGCCAGATCGACCAATATATCATCCTGGTTAACGAGGTGTCCAAGGCACTGAACCTCTCGTAACCAAAACTCGCACTTCGAGAACTTAGCATAAATCCATTCTCACCTTAAAACCCACAGAAGCTCACGAAGATGCTCTTCATGTTGCTCTCTGGTCATGGAATACACCAAGATATCATCAATGAACACAATGATGGAACGATCGAGCATCGGCCTGCATACCCGATTCATCAAATCCATGAATACTACAGGCATATTGGTGAGCCCAAATGGAATCACCATGAACTTGTAATGCCCATAATGAGTCTGGAACGCGATCTTCTCCATGTCCTCCTCTCTCACTGTGACCTGATGATACCCATACCTCAGATCTATCTTGGAAAACCAAGATGCACCCTGTAACTGATCAAAGAGGTCATCAATCCGCTGGAGGGGATAACAGTTCTTCACTGTTAGCTTGTTTAACTCCCGGTAATCAATGCACATCTAGTGTGAACCATCCTTCTTCTTGACGAACAAAATCGGCGCTCCCCATGGAGAACTGCTCAGTCTGATGAACTGCTTGCCTAGCAGCTCCTGTAGCTGAGATGAAAACTCCTGCATCTCAGGTGGTGCCAAGTGGTACGACGCCTTGGCAGTCGGGGCGCACCTGACACAAGGTCGATCCTGAACTTGACCTGACTCTCCGGAGGCACACCGGGTAACTCCTCCGGAAACACATATGCGGACTCCCTGAAAATCAGGACCTCTGAAACTGAAGTCTGCGGGCTTAGTTAGCTTTTGGAACCCAGTCCATTTTGAAGTTGGGTTGACCATTATCATCTACACAAGGTACTCTCTCCCATGACATATCCTGTTTATCAGACACAGAAGATGAAGAAATGTTAGAATCATTAGATGATTTGGGAGTATGAACCTTTGGTACCCATCTGTAGTCTGGTTTAACCCATTTCTTGTTTGATCAGATGGATGCCTCAGCACTCGTTTTAGAACTTGAAACCGAACGCCGAGATGACTTCGACCTAACTGATATTTGTCTAACTGAACCATCTATTGAATTTGTCTTCTTGTTAGACATTCCCTTCTTGTCCTTGGGAGTTTGATTCTTGGCCTTTTTCGCGTTCCAGTCACCATTGCGTGAATGTGACCTCGAAGGATTTCTTTTGGAGAATCTCCTTCTTGGCACGTTCTGCTAACCATCTTGGTAGTAAGGAACATATAAACGATATGGGCAATTTCTGGCAATGTGTCCAGGTGTTCCACAGTGGAAACAAGTCTGTTTCTTCACATAGAAGTTGTTTCTGCATGTACCTAGTAGTGTGCCCATGCCTTGTCTCTGATTGTTTCCACAAGCACACTTACAGCAAGCAGTATGTTCTGGTTGTTTTGGTGGCCTGTATATACCAACAACAAGTTTATTAGAAGTAACAGAATTAGAAGCAACAGATTCAGAGTTCAAAGAGACATTGGTTTGACAATCAGCAGAATTAACAGAACTAGAAATATTTTTGTTCTCCTTATTCTCATCTTCCACTACTTTACCTGCACATGAAGTAGAAGCATTAGTATCATTCACCTGAATATTCTCAGTTGGGCCAGATTGTTCACTCTTAACTGAATCTGGTACAGGGGGTTGGCCATACTGAGCAGGTATCTCTACCTCATTGGTTTCAAGGGGTGGGGTATAGTTATCATTGAAGGGAGGTGGAACACTGTGATACCCTAGACCCTTATTCTGATTATCTTTGAATTTTAATTGTTTTTCAATCATAGACTCAACTTTCTTACTTGACACATCAAACTTTTTAAAATTAAAGTCTGTATTTTCAAACTTATTTTTCAATGTGTCAAGCTCGGCAGTTAGACTGGAAATCTCTACTTGAGCATAATTATATTGTTCACTTTTAATACTATATTCTTCCTTAATCCTTTTCAGGTCTTTGGTTTGGGCCTCTACTTGTTGTTTTAAGGGTTTTTGAGCCTTTCTGAGAGTGTATCCTTCATATTTAAGGTCCTCAATTTCCCTAATTAATAAATCATGTTGATCATGATAAAGTTTAATTGTAGCTTCACAGGACTGAGAACATGAAGCTTCATTAACCTTGGTAATTGAAGAACTCGTTATTCACCAAAAAGAATAATTTACCAAAAATAGATCTGATTATGAAGCCAAGAAAAATGCCCTCTGACTTGAAACCTCGAAAGTCAAACTTGAAAGCCAAACTTAAAAACTTGAAGGTTAAACTTGAAAAGTTAAAGTTGAAAGTCAAAAGTCAAACTTGAAAGTCAAAAGTCAAATTTGAAAGTCAAAAGTCAAACTTTTTGTCCAAAAAAAAATAACCTTGACCGAAAACAAAAGTTTCTAGATCGAAAACGAAGGTTTTGGACCAAAACATCACTTTTGGACCGAAAATGAGATTTTGGACCAAATATTGCGAGGCCTCTTAGCCCAACCGAGAAGGCTCGCACCGAAATCTACAAGGCCGAAAACGTGAACCGAGAAGCGAGGCCGAGATCGTTGAACAGAAATCAGGCGCACCGAGAACCGAAGTTGCGGACCGAAAACTCTCGCTACTGACCGAAAACCCTCGCTCCGAGAACTTCGCACCGAGAACCCTCGCCCCCAACCGAAATCGCTGATGTGCCTCCGAGATTTTCTAGGTTTGACCGAGGACCGAGGAGTGCCGCCGGAATCTCGCAAATTTCGAGCAAAATCCCCTAAAACTTTCCAAAAACACAAAATTTTCAACTTTTTAATGCCAAACTCGATCAAAACTCCAAAATAATGAAGAACACGAAGAACAATGGCCAAAATTTTATCAAAAATAAAATAAAAGCACCAAGAAACAACTAGAAAAACTCTTAAAAATATTTTGCAATAACCCGATTGCTACCAATCCTTGCTCCGATACCACTTGTAAAGGCCTAAAATGCTACAATGTATCAATCGGATTCACTTGATGGTGCGGAATCCCAATCAAGTGAGTTACACAAGACGAAATATAGAATAAGAACACGATGATTAATCTTCAATGCACACTATTATTGAATAGTCGGGTACATAAGATACTTGATTACACTTGGTTCTTTCTTGTTTCTCTCAAAAATCACGTCCCTAGCATATGGCAGCCCCCAAAACGTTTCACACCCATTACAAGGCCTAAATAACACTATTTATACATAGACCTAACAACCAAGCCCAAGCCCAAAACCCAAACAAAACAATATTAAGCCTAACCAAAATCACATGTGATTTTGGTCCAAACAACACCAAAACATGGTTTTTTCGGTCCTACACCGATAACTATAATATCGTATCAAAAGCAAAGTATAAACTACAATTTATGACCTAACGACCTTACTTTTATATTTTATATTTTTCTTTTATCTTGATATATATATATATATATATATATATATATATATATATATATTATTGTTTAATTTTTTTCGCTTACATTTTATTTTATTTATTTATATTTTTTATTACTTAGACTTTATTCGACGTTTTTTTGAAAATTTTGTTTAATGTTTTTTACATTTAGTTTGTTTATACTTGTAACACCCATAAAATTCAAACCAATTTAAAACATTTTAACCCATTCAAAAACCATTAAGTTATTACAACTTGTTTTCAAAATAGTTTAAACATTAGAGTATCCCCAGAACCAAATCACAAAATCATGAAATATGAGGAGCGGTACGATGACGCATTTGCCTTGCCACGATCACCTGATGTACCTGAAACAATAAACTGAAACCGTAAGCTCGAAAGCTTAGTGAGTTCCCCCAAAATACCCGTACACACATAACCATACACATACAACAATGAACAGCATACTATGGGTCCAATCAACCGTCAGGTTGGAATACCCCAGGCCCTCAACCATCGGGTTGGAATGCCAACACACTACGAGTCCAATCATCCTCGGGATGGAATACTCTCGGCCCACAACCATCGGGTTGGAATGCCCACACACCTATACATACAATAACTACTATGGGTCCAATCATCCTTCGGGATGGAATACCCCAGGCCCTCAACCATCAGGTTGGAATGCCCACCTACTATGAGTCCAATCATCCTACCGGGATGGAATACTCCTGGCCCTCAACCATTAGGTTGGAATGGCCACCTAATATGAGTCTAATCATCCTACAGGGATGGAATACTCCTGGCCCACAACCATCGGGTTGGAATGCCCACATACTAGCAAACATGTGCACCTATCAAATAACCATATAACAGTCTACAAGACAACATACTAGGGCCCTATCATCCTACCGGGATGGAATACCCTCTACTACTGCTCAACACGTGCACATATAACAGGTAATCTCCTACCAGCATACCGACAGTCAGACCAACTACAGGTCACTAAGCATAGCCACATCCAATCTACCAGAACACCGATCTAACAGAGCATACCATCATATAGCCATCCTATCTACCAGGATGCCAACTAACATATTACAACATTAACTAACTCAAATAACAAATCAAAGGGTCGGCCTTGGTGCCTTAGACCCTTGGGTATAGTGAGGATAACTCACCTTGCAACTGCCGAACCGAACCACGAAAGCACAATCCCGAAGCACTGCCCCAAACTCCAACACCTATAGCCATCAATGATCCATTGACATAAATATCCAAATTACCATAATACCCTTGAAGGTCAAACTAGTCAAAGTCAAAGTCCTGGCCAAAGTCAACCTTCCTGATTGACCCTACTCGCCGAGTCAACCCACTGACTCGCCGAGTTCCTAAACTCAGAAAACTCTTATATCACGACTCAACTCGCCGAGTCACCCCATGACTCGTCGAGTTCAACAATCTCTGATTCCTATCATGTCCAACTCACTGATCTGAGTCTTAACCAGAAGAGGTTGGGGTTTTGCGTTCTGACTCGCCGAGTCCAAGAACAGACTCGCCGAGTCCAAGAACAGACTCGCCGAGTCCACGACAATCTTCAACAGACTCGCCGAGTTGTTCCTCCAACTCGTCGAGTTCATGCCTATCTTCATATGACTCGTCGAGTCCAAGAACAGACTCGCCGAGTCTCTTCGGTCCTTTATTCATACAGAGGCTTTTCGAGTCATGCAGGGGCTCCAAACTGTAGATCCACTCTTCTAGGGCATGACTCCCACGTAAAGTTGCAAACTTTACGTGGAAACAAAGAGCTATAGGCCCAAATCAATATAGGGCTAAGGTTTAAGACAAGGATGCTTCACCAACAAACCAAGGGCTGATACTTTGTGAGTTTCTGGACCAAGACAAGTCTAGATCTGAAGTAGCAACCTCAGATCTAGACCCCTAACCCGAAATAGATCCTTAACATGCCAAAATGGCCCCAAATCTCATTCTTGAATAGATATAAATGCAATAGAGTCAAGGTAACAGCTTGTTACCTCCAAAATGTGCCCAAGCTGAAGTAGATTCTGGATCTACACCAATCCCTTGATGCTAGCCTCTTGATCTTCAAGCTCCATTCTCAATATTTGTAAGGGTAAATAGAGTTGTAATCAGTCGAAGGGTTTCATGTCTTCGAATGTACTGAGTCTTCGTATCTTATGTAATCTATTTTACTAGGGCATTGTATTCAAAGCTTAACGCATAGTCCTTAGTATATTTTTTGTACGCTTTCCTCTCCTATAAATAGGAGTGTTTACTAGAGTCATGAAAACGAGTCTTTACAGGATTGTCATTTGTACTCTGTAAAACTTGAGAGCGTAATAGAGCTGAAACAAGATCATATTTACATCTGTGTTCAAATCTCACAATCCTACTTTGATCATTAAACTCCGATTCATTTCATACTCGATTCTTGATTATGATGGCATGTGCGGAATTAGAAAGATCTAGTGAATCATCATGTAAAATCAAGAACACAAGGAGTAAATAAATCTGTGTAAGCTCATATTAGATCTAGAAAGAATATACAAATGGGTTTGTACACAATTTCTCTCTCTAGTCTAACACTCCAAAATGGTTCCTTACATAATGGGAGTCACTCACTTTCTATTTATAGGAAAGACTCAACCCATTTACACATACAAGAGGGTAAGCCTAAAACACTACATCCAAGAGTAACTTTGCACCCTAACAATATTCCTCCTCCAAAGCTCAAATCTCTTTAACAATGGAAGCTCACACGATTTTATGGTTTACTGACTCTCAAGGGCAATAAGGAGGCTGAAGGGAGGACATATGGTCCTTTAAATAGGGTGCAACCCTTAAGATTAGGGTTTTCTCTTTTCAGCACCAACTCGTCGAGTCCAGCTGCCGACTCGGCGAGTTGGTCACTTAACTCGCGACCAGAACCCGCTCCGACTCGACGAGTAAGCATACCTACTCGTCGAGTACCTTCTTCAATTTACACTTACGTCCTTCAATCATACTTCTAAATTTTGGGATGTTACAATACTTTTTTGAAGTTTTTTTGTATAATTTTTTCTAATTTTTTGACGTGTTGTTTGTATACATTATAATTTTTTTTGACGTTTTGTTTGTTTGTATTTTTAAAAATAATTTTTTTTCTAAAAAATGTAAAAAAGTTCGTTAAATGTTAATATTATTAACATAGATTAGGTATAAAATTATTTTTTCATAGGATTAATAGATAGGTTAACCGAAATTCGAAATCAGGTTTCAAGATATATAATGGGTAATTGGAAACCATATAACTCGAAAACGAACAAAATTTCTAAAAATAAAAAAATAAACTCGAAAACAATAACACATCTCTTTGAGTTATAGGAATTCTGAAAGTACAATTTCTTTAAACCTCAGGTATGCATCTTTTTAAATTTTCAAAAGTTGGACCGAAAGTACGAATCTAACCAAATCATAGGGATCAAAACTGTAATTTACTCTAGATTATATGCAGCCTATCTCCTCTTCGTTTTAGCTTCTATGCAATTCATATACAAGTATACAACCCCCAAGTACGTAGCACGACTTCTCCTGCAGTGGCAGAGCTAGATGAGGCGTTGGGGTACTACAGCATCCCCAAAAAAATTGTTATATATGTATATATATATATATATATATATATATATATATATATATATATATATATATATATATATAAACATGCTATATGTTATTGTACCCCCAAATAAAGAGATTGTACCATGCTTTTTAATGCCAAAAGATATGATAACTACATAGAATATATTTTGACAATGTTTGTATCCTCATATCAAAATTTCTGGCTCCGCCACTGTCATCCTGAATCATATATATATATATATATATATATATATATATATATATATATATATATATATATATATATATATATATATATATATATATATAGTGAGACTAACATATTTTATGAAACATGGGGACGCAACCCTAGTCATTTATTTCAGAGATCAAAAAAATTTATTTTTAAAATGTAAAATAAATGAAAATTTTAATTTTTTTTAAAATATTATTTTCATCATTTATTTTATCCACAAAAAAATTTAAAAAAAATTAAAAAATAAAATAAAAATAAAATAAACTACCTTTTTTTTAATATACGTAAAATATTCTAATAGAATATTATACTGTAAACATTTAAATCGAATTTTTAGAATGTTAAAATATTCTACTAGAATATTAAACTATAAATATTCAAAAAATTGTAATACAATATTAAATATTCTAACAAATCTAACAATTCAAGTAGAATGATATTTTAACATATCTCCAAATTTTAGTAAAATATTAGAATATTCCAACATTCTAAAAGTTTGATTTGACTATTTACAGTCTAATATTCTATTAGAATATTTATCTTATATTTCGAAAAAAAAACGGTGATTTTTTTTCGTTTGCATTTTATTTTATTTATTTATATTTTTTATTACTTAGATTTTATTTGACGTTTTTTTGAATATTTTATTTAATGTTTTTTACATTTAGTTCGTTTATACCTTTTGGAAGTTTTTTTTGAACATTTCTAGTTTTTTGACGTGTTGTTTGAATACATTATAAATTTTTTTTGACCTTTTGTTTGTTTATATATTTGTAAAATATTTTTATAAAAAATATAAAAAAGTTCGTTAAATGTTAATATTCTCCGTATAGATTAGGTATACAATTATTTTTTTAATATGATTAATAGACAGGTTAACCGAAATTCGAAAACGGGTTTCAAGTTATATAATAGGTAATTGGAAACTATATAACTCGAAAACGAACAAACTTTCTAAAAATAGAAAAATAAACTCGAAAACATTGACACATCTGTTTGAGTTATAGAAATTATGAAAGTGCAATTTCTTTAAACCTCAACGATGCATCTTGTTAAATTTTCAAAGGTTGGACAAAAACTACAAATCTTACCTAATCATAAGAACCAAAATTGTAATTTACTCTAGATTATATGCAACCTATCTCCTCTTCGTTTCAGCTTCTATGCAATTGATATATACAAGTATACAACCCCCAAATACGTAGCACATCTCCTCTTGAATCATATATATATATATATATATATATATATATATATATATATATATATATATATATATATATATACTTAAGACCATAGTATTTTGTAAGACATGGGGATGCAATCATAGTCATTCATTTCAGAGATCAAAAAAATTTATTTTTAAAATGCAAGATAAATGAAAATTTTCGATTTTTTTTTAAAATATTGTTTTCGTCATTTATTTTATCTACAAAAAAATATAATAAATAAAATAAAATACCGTTTTTTTCAAAATATACGTGAAATATTCTAATAGAATATTATACTGTAACTATTCAAATCGAATTTTTAGAATATTAGAATATTGTACTAGAATATTAAACTATAAATATTCAAAAAATTCTAGTGGAATATTAAATATTCTAATAAATCTAACAATTCAAGTAGAATAATATTTTAACATATCTCCCAACTTTAATAGAATATTGAAATATTCTAACATTCTAAAAATTCGATTTGATTATTTACAGTGCAATATTCGATTAGAATATTTATCTTAAATTTCAAAAAATTGGTGATTTTTTTTATTTATATTATTTTATTATTTTATTTTTTATTAATTAAATAATGAAAGTAATATTTAATTTTTTTTTTTGGATTTTTACTTTTATTTTGCAATTTATAATTTTTTTTGATCTACACGATGAGTGGCTAGGATCGCGTCTCAATGTCTCACAAAATAGGTTATGTAGTCATTGTAAAGATAAACGGTATTACTGTGGTTTATATATCCGATCATCCTGGTTATGTAGTCGCTGTAAAGATAAACGGTATTACTATGGTTTATATATCCGATCGTGCGGATAGGTTCATGACCTAGATTTACGTTGCTGGAACTGAAGAGAAAAAGACGTTCAAGACTTCTCTTGCTGATCAATCAATGGGAACCGTGAGTAAGTTCATGCGGATGTTGGTTATCGGTGACGGAGTTGGAAGTGAGATTGTAGAGGGAGTCGTGATGCGATTGGAAGAGTAAGGATGAATTAGCAAGTAATTAAGATTATTTCTATGAGGTATTTTAATGAAGAAGGATCGCTGATGTAAATAGTAAGGCGATGCCTTGGTGATATTAACGGTGGTACCAAGTTCGTTCGTCATGGCAATCAGAAGAAATTCAGTACATGAGGATCTTATATATAGCTGGGGTTGACCATGATGATCAAGTCTTGCATCAATTGCATATCACCACGTGGAACAACACTTTCATTGAAATGGCAATATTATGTGATCCAGGAGGTATGATTTCTTTATGTGGGATAGGAATTTAGTGTTTTAATTGATAAATGACTATATATCTTGATGTGGTATTAAAGCAAAACAAGATAAGAGGGGCTGCGCATAATAATATGCATATTCTATATCATAATATGGATTGTGATTAAATTACAATACAAATATGAGAATGAAATTCACAACGAATTAATTTAATTTTAATAACCATCAAGTTTTGGTTTTCTTATATCAAAATTCTTAAATCAAACATAGTTATACATGTTATGGTACCTTATGAAATCAAGGAACGAGGACGTAATTATACGTATGGCTATTATTTTAATGATGATAGAATTATAAGTTATATATATATATATATATATATATATATATATATATATATATATATATATATATATATATGTATAAGTTATTTTGCTATATTAAAAATGCATCATAAATCCAGTTTTTTTAGAATTTACCCAGTTTTGACTCTTGTCTAAATACCAATTTTTTATGACAGTTTTTGTTTGTTTGTGACCGTTTGAAACTGTCTTTTGATAGTTTTCAGACATAGATCAGAACCTGTTTTTGGGTAATAATCTGGTACACACAAAAAAATACCCTCTCATTCTCTTTTTATTTTCTCTTATTTCTCTGAGTCTTATCCAATTGAGGATTTGGAAGTACTATTCAAATACTTCGATTTGAAAGTGATAATCACGATTTTTAGATTTTCAAGTGCCATTATACCCCAAATATCTAACATGTCTTCTGTATGGTGTTTCAAAAATGTAATTATGATTAAATGTATATTCATGTCATATAGGAATGAGAATGGGTGTGAAGTCCGAACAAATACTTAAGATGTTAAAGATTTGGTCTTGATCGCACCTTTGGGTCACGAAACAAAATAGCTACCTACAAGTAGTACATTCCATAATGTAAGTCGCTCTTTGCCACGAGGAGGTGCAATGACTGATCGATTTGTTCATCCCCAGTCTTGCCATTTTGATGGTCATTCGGTTGATTAATCATCTTCCATGGTGCTAAGGTATGGGTGACTCCTCCCTTACTACCACGTAGACACAAGTAAGACTTAAGATGAAAGAAGGCATGAGATGGTTAAAATTGTTTGTTGGTACATGTTATATATGATGATAATGATGATGATCTCTAATATGATGTATCTTGTTGGATTATTTTCTTTAAGAGTCACAAACCCTATGTATCTTCCTAGACTTCCTAGCTTAACATATTATTTTGATGTGTCTTAGGCAAGGTTTTGAAAACCGGACCGGAGACCGAACCGGTCATCTTACCGGTTCGATGGTTCAGGTGGTCTAACCGGTCGGACCGGTCTCAAAAACCGGAAAAACCGGATGATGTCATAATTATATTTAATTATATAAAAAATACAAAAAATGAAAAAATAAATATTTTTTAAAATTTCCGGTTTTGACCGGTTTTATCGGTTCAACCGGACCGGTTTTGACCGGTTTTACCGGTTCACATGAATACCGGTTTTTTGGCATTTAAGAACCGGATCCAGGACCGGTTCCCGGTTGAACCGGTCGAACCGGCCGGTCCGGTCCGGTTTTCAAAACATGGGTCTTAGGTGTTTGTCATTATGGATGTTTTAGAGTTGCATGATAGGTTGAGCTTTCAACCTTGTGTGTGTTTGGACATTCCGAGAAGCTTTCGGTTATGGTTTCATATACGCAAGTTGACATACCAAGTGTATTGTACTAATAATTGTATGTTTTTATAAAAAATTATTTAGAATGTTTTTTATGTTAACCGAGAATTTCCGCATTTAAATAAATGATTTGCTTTAAAATTGATTTAAATTGGTTCTAAAAGTAACAAAAAATGAGGGTTATCATAAGTAACTCATGTTACTATCCGTTAAGTACATAGAAAATGCCAAATATGCTTTTATTTTTTTCTTTTTCTTATATTGTCTGATTTTGTTATTATTATGGTTTTTTAGAACTTGAATGACCATTTCTATTTATTTACATTTTGTTAAAGTATCAAGAACTCATTAATGTAGCTATGTTTATTTGAACAATATAAAAGCCTAAAACATATTTAGGGTGGGGAAAACATTTTTTAGTTGAGACAAAGATATGGAGTGAGGTAGCACTCCAATAACATGTAAAAAGTGACGTCGTGAAAAAAAATATTAAATGTGTAGATTTATGACTATAGTAGTGGGTGTGAACACAAGTCGTTAACGAATTACCCTTAATGTTGCACCGGCATATATGATATTATCGTTAGTCATTTGCTGTTTGTCACAATTTACTTTAGATTCTACTTTCTATACCCACACTACCGTGGTATGAGGGTGGCATACAACGATAAATGTGACAGTATGGTCCATAGCAAGAGCCGAGCTCAGCACCCCCAAACCACACATTTTTTTTCTCCCTTCTTTTTTACTTCAAATCTCTATATCCCGTTCTTCTTTTAACTATTTGACCGTTTATTTTTGCAAAATTCATTTTTTTACAATATAAATAAAACTTTCATTTATCCAAATTTACCACAACTAAAAATATTTCTTCCATTTCTTTAGAAATTAATAAAAAATATAACATTTTAGTTGTTTTTTTTCTTAATATAATGTTATGTAGTTTTTTTTTTCAAATTTAGGTTTTGTATTTCATTTTATGAATTTTTTTTTACATTTTTAAGTTTTTAATTGATGTTAGGTATTTTTAGTTACATTTAATAAAATTTTAAGTTCTTTTTAAAATTAAATGATTAAAAAAAATTTAAAAATAAATAATACATGCCATGTTTACCATTCTCAGTGTGTGTCAATAAAGAATGAAAATAAAAAGAATTGTGTATGTACTTATTAAACGCTAAAATATCATATTTTTTACCATTATATTTAAATATCATATTTACAATTTTTAATCATTTTAGAATATCATATCGCAAAAGAAAAAAAAATAATATTCTTCTATATTTTAAAATTATTTAAAAAAAGAAAAAAAAGATCATATTTCCCTTATTTTGTTAATCTCACCTTCCAAAATAATAGTGAGAAAATTACAAAAATAACCTAATCTCTTAATTACTTTGTGGTAAATAGCCAAAAAAAACCCAAATTACAAAAATAGTCATCAAAATCGCAGATGGACTCAATCCATCTGCGATTTTACTTGTCCATCTGTGATTTTGTGTCCATCTGTGATTTCTCCTTTTTCAGGGGTATAAAAACGTAATTTTTTTTCTTCTTTCATTTTTCAAACTTTTTTTGGAGAACTCTCTCTCTCTAGAGTCACTACGGACGATTTCATTTTTCAAATATTTTTCAAAGTTTTTATTGAAGAATTCATTTTATTAGAGACGTTTTAAACAAATAATCCAAAGAAATAGGAACTAAATTGATAATTTTTTGCAAAACTTTATATATAATAAGGTTCTTTCGTAGTTAAACCCTATCAATTTTGTAGACAAAATTAAAAAAATGCAAATCGCAGGTGGGATGAGAGGAAATCGTAGATGAACTTAGTTCATCTGCGATTTCAGTCAAAAATTGGGTTATTTATACGGAAAAATTAAAAAAAAAACTAAAAAAACACCTGCGAACGTACAAGTCGCTAAAGCACGACTGTGCTTTAGCGACTTGTACGTTCACAGATGGAATGCTAAGATCGCAAATGAGCTTAATCCATCTGCGATTTTCATGGCTATATTTGTAATTTGAGTTTTTTTTTTTTGGCTATTTTCCATAAAGTAATTAAGGAATTTGGTTATATTTGCAATTTTTCTCAAATAATAGAAACTTTATCAACCAACTGACATGACTTTACCATTGAAAACAAATAGTGTTACAAAGTTTTCTTTTTTTAGAATAGAAACACATGTAATACAAGTCAAACTTTGACTTGCACACACACAATAATATTTATGAAACACTCAATTACCTATCCATTGGCAAGGACAAAACACATATTGTGAATTTGTGATTGGTAGATATTTAATCTTTTTTTCACTTACGAGGAAAAACAAAATATAAAAGTCAGTCTCATCTTTCTTCTCATTTTGAAAAATCACAAAATCAAAACTATAAACAAGAGCATATAAATAAGGCGAAAGTTTAGACCAGGTCTCACATGTTTCGCAGATGAAGTATCAAAACTATAAACAAGAGCAAATAAATAAGGCGAAAGTTTAGACCAGGTCTCGCATGTTTTGCAGATGAAGTAATTTAGAAGGTAAAAGTTATATGGTCCATTTAGTTATTTTTTTTATTTTCCAATATTAATAATCTTAAAGTATGAAAAATGAATATAAAGTATTAAAAACATAAATTTGGTTAAGTCGGATATTTTAAAACATTAAGGAGAACAAATATAATATTTTAATATTATGTTGGATAAATATGATATTTTAACGTTTAAAAATGAAATATTACGAAATTCTACTGTAAAAATATAATAAAATTGAGATGACATGAGGTGATGCTAAGAGAAAAAAAAAAGTTTTAACCATGATACTGTTGGATTACGTGTTTAAGTCAATAACTGAATTAGTATATGCTTGAATTATTAGTTCTAGTTTATAATCTGAAAGAGGAGCTATTTGATCTTGTTCACCAAAGCTAATGATTTGAGATCTTCTACCTTAACCGCTTAATAGCAGTCTAGTCTCTTCTTGGTATGAATATGAGCCTTAGCATTAGTGCCTTGGATCCTATGACTGATTACATGGAATGGATGATGGAAGATAGAGATGACAGCTCTTCCTATGAAATATTGTCAATACCGGGAACATTCATCTAACGATTCAACGTAGCAAAATCATTTTGGGTTGCCCTCAAGCCTAGTAATTGAATAGAATGACTTTTAGAGAGAGAGACTGATTTATTAATTTATTATGTAATTAATAATTAATTAGAAATCAAAATAACTAAATTATTAATATATTATGAGAATAATATATTAATTATAAATACTATTATTTAATTATAAATTAATCAGAAATTAATCAGAATAATTTTGGGATTAATTGTAATAATTAAAAGTGTGAAGGACTAAATGTGACAATGTTTAAAAGTTGAACATTGACCAATTCTAGAACCTCCCTAAGAGGGGAACGAATTCTAGAAGGGTTCTAGGGTTTTCTCGGGCATTAAGGGAGCCTTGGATGCCTTAGGGGGGCAAGAAAAGGGGATAAAAGTTATCTAAGGAAATCTGTCTTATCCTAGTTCCCTTAGTCACCTATATAAACCCTCCATGGGTTTCATAATTTCGCTCATATTATTCCTATAAGGCATAGCTGAAATTTCTCCATCTCATCTCCTCTATCTTTAAACCTCCTTGTTATTAGGGTTGGATGTGAACCATAAGAGACACGAGATTTCGGGTGCTAGCTTCCAAGTGACTACAAGAAGGATTTTGTTTGGTTATCTACTAGTATAATCAAAAGATATGTTTTTCTAAACCCTTTTATTAATTTCGAAAATACTAGGTGTAACATCCCGTTTATTAAATAAATAAATAGATAAAATTAATGGATGAATAGTAGCCCTAAAATCCATAATATTTAGTGGGGTGTTGGTCTTTGGGAGTTAAAAGCCATAATTGAGAGTTTGGGGGTTAAAATGTAAGTTTCGGATTAGTTTGTAAAGAATTTTAAAGGTGGAGAGCTGTTTAGTAAATTATGGATTTAATTTGAAAATGATTTCAGAAGTCAGGGTGTGTTTGGAAAATTATGGACTTATTATGAAATGATTTTTGAAGGCAAGGGCTAAAGGGTAAATTCTGGATTTAAATTGAAAAAGATCTTGAAGAGAGGGGATGAATGGTAAATATTGGGCTTAATTTGGAAAAGTTCCTATAAGGAGGGACCAGACTTGTTTAATGTGCGAAAGTTTGTATGGAAGTGGGACTTAAACCTGTGCCATCCCCCTCGTCGCATCTTAAACCCTAAACCAAGAAGACCTTCTTCAGCCGCCGCCATGCACGAACCTTGCAGCCGCCACCATCCTTCCTTCTCGTTTTCCGATCGGGCAAGGCAGCCAAGCACTACCGTTCCAAGCCGATGCCCATACCGCCGAGGTGAGCTGTCATTCAGCGTCGCCATTCCTCACACTACCGACGACGACGAGGATTGCGAGCGAGCGTCTTTCCCGCTGCTGCTACTGATGTTGTTGTTGATTTTCTCGGCCACAACCTTTCTGTCCATCCTTCTGTGCTACGCCTCTGCTGGCATGTCCGCCGCCGCCCATACGGTTCGCACTAGTCGCTCCGGTCAACACTCACCACTCCGAAGGAGGCTGCCGTGTACATCTCAGTGTGTGAGTCGCATGTATGTGCGTTCTTCTATGTCGCTGTTCGTTGTAGGCGTGTTTGTTTGCCCTAAAAACCGAGAACAAACACCATGGCATCCAACCATGGTGGTTGCCCCCCATGTTACTCCCTCTGCCGCCACCAGCCACCGTGAGGGGCGGTGGTGTGTGTGAAAGTGTATTGTATGGGTATTTATGGGTATGATGATGTATGTGTGATTTTTGGCCGGAAAACCCACCACCACCACCACCACCGTGAGGTGGTGGCTGCCACCTTGTACCACCGTCGGCTACCACAAGGGTGGTTGTGCGTGTGTGTGTGTGTGTGTGTGTTATTTTGTGCATGTGTTCGTTTGGATATTGTGTGTACAATTGTGTTTTGGACAAAATAATCAAGGAAATCTGTCACCACCACCGTGAGCCGCCGTTGACCACCACTACCCGAGGTGGTAGTGGGTGGTGCCCGACTTAATTAACAATTAATTAACCTAAAAGCTTAACAAGTGGACTACTGGAGTGTGATGGGGTTGGAAACCCTAATTAGGGTTTAGAAAACCCTAATTTTAGATATGTTAATTTGGAATTGTCGAGACCCGCATGTTTGGACCACTAGATTGGAATTTTGAATTAAGCTTGATTATGTTGTATGTTTGGCCTAGTGGATTGATGGACTTAATGGATTAAGTCCTTAATGGGTTAAGTAGGAACACTTAACCCTAATCGTCATTTTATGTGAAAACCTTAATTTTATTTAGGCCTTGAGTTGGGCCTTTCTATTGGGCTTTGGTGCTTGGGCTATTGATTGGCCATCCAAGAACAAGTATATGGACTAGAATATTTGGATGGGCTTTAGGATAAGGCCCATTGGAAAGGCTTGGGCCCTATTTGGAAAATTGGGCCATAGATGGGCCATAACTTGGCCTTGATGATTATGAGACATTGGACCATCGGAATGCCATGTGTTGGGACTAGGGGTGCAAACTAGCCAAGCTACTCGCGAGCTACCCGGGATCGACTCGGTAAAAGCTTGACTCGAGATCGGTTTTTATCGAGCCCGAGCCGAGCTCGAGCCTGACTTTAAGCTTGTTTATTAAACGAGATCGAGTTCGAGCCTGTGTAACAAAGATCGATTAGGCTCGCGAGCCTAAACGAGCCTATATATAAATATAATATATTTTATTTTTTATATTTTATATATTAAAATAGATAATTGGAAAATTATTAAATTAACAATTAGGTTTTGGGTATGTGGGACCGAAGGAATTTAATTTGTTTCAAATCAAAAGAAAATGAGCCGCAACTATTCACGTTCCTTCCCCGTTCTGTGATTTGAACAATCTGATCAACCGATTGTTATCGGCGGCGAGCCGGTGAGCACGATACCACGAAGACTACCAAACGACGATCTCCCATCGTCTCACGTCGACCCTGCCCTTCAATCAAGACTCGTTATCCCCTTTCTGTTGTGATTCGAACATTCTAATCAGGTGATTGTTATCGGCGGCGAGCCGGCAAGCACGTACTACGAACACCACCAGACGACGATCTCTCGTCGACATCTGCCCTCCAATCGAGCGCTGTTGTCCGGCATCGAGCACCGTCGTCCGACATTATGCACCATCAGTCCGTCCGACCACCGGCCAGTCATCTTCAGTTCTTCACAGTAAGTTTTTTTTTCCATTGTTCACTCATCTATTTAATTTCTGTTGATTCGAAGATAGCTTATTATTTGTCGATTACTTTGGTTTTGCTGCCTCACATCAGTTTCATTTTTCATTATGATTTCCAGTAATCTGTTTTGTTATTATTACTTCCATTGTTTTAGTCCACTGGTTTGTTATTATTTTCTTATCACTCATCGTATTCTGATGTAGGCTATTTTCATTGGTAGCTTTGTTAAAATGGCTTTATAGCTTTGTTGGGTTACATTTTCTGGTTAACTTCTCAGTGTGTTCTCTTCTATCAGAAGTTTAATAATATTTCTTTTTGTTGATATTAATTAAAGATCCTTAACAGGAAAATATATTGTTGAATGTTGATGAACTAAGTATGCTTATTAAATGTACAAATTTTGACAAATGTTATCTCATAAACCATGTTGTGAGTTCAGATCTAATGGAAGGGGTTGAGAATAAGGAGCAATCTGCTCCCATAAATGTAGATGTTGATGAACAACCAACTCCTCAGAATTATAATCCAAGTGAAAATGGCAGTGATAAACATCAAAATGCAGAAATCCACAGGGGAGAAGAGGAAATATTAATGAAACAAAAATGAAAAAAAAAACATCAAAGGCATGGGATGGTTTCACTATAGTGGCTCTATCTAATGGTACCAAAAAAGCTCAGTGTAATCATGTAAAATAAAGCTAACTTATGGTGATAACGGGACCACATAAACATTAAAAAGGCACTTGCTTATATGCACGCCACATAAAGACTATGAAGAAAAGCAGAATTTATTGAATTTTCCTCATATTAGGTCTGATAGGGATGCAGGACATGAAAAGCTTCCTTCATTGATCAGGCCTGATGCAAAGTATGACGGTAAAAAAATGAGAGAAGCAATAGCTACTTGGGTGTTGGGTACTAAGTAACCTTTTTCTATTGTGGAGGATGATTTATTCGTGCATATGATGAAGACAGCTACTCCATTATTTGAGAAAACAAGCAGGGATTCAACCAAATCAGATTGTTTTAAGATACGAGCATGAGAAAAAAACACTAAAAGCTCTTATAAAAGCAGCCTCAAAAATCAGTTTGACCACTAATTTTTGGAAGTCATCTCATCAGAAGATTGAGTACATGGTTATCAAAGGGCACTTTATTGATCATAACTGGAGGTTTGATTTCCTTCTATATTTTTTAATAAGCTTTTTCAATTTTATTTAATATATTTATATTGATATCTGGACTTGATTTTGTAGATTGCAAAAACGTGTCTTGAGTTTTGTACATGTTCTTCCTCCTCGTACCGGACTCGATATTGCTAATGGTATTTATAAATGTTTGAAGAATTGGGAAATTGAGGACAAGATATTCACGATATATGTAGACAATGATGCATACAATGACAGGGCATTGAGAAGACTGAAATAAATTTTTCTAGAGTGAGAAAACTCACGTGTGGTGGTAGGTTATTTCGTGTTAGATGTTGTGCACACATTTTGAATCTTCTTGTGAAAGATGGTCTTGCTATGATTGATTCTGTTATCGGGGAAGTTCGTGAGGGTATAAAATATATTAACAATTCTGAGGCGAGACTTCAAACATTTTCAAATATTGCACATCAACTGCAAATACAAGATAGAAAGTTATTGCTTGATGTTCCAACACGATGGAATTCAACCTATGATATGTTGCCGGTTGCATTAAAATTTAAAGATGTTTTCCCAAGGTATACATTAGATTTTAATAAAAATAGTTTTGAATGTTGTGATTTTCAAGTTTTCAAATATTGCACATCACTAAGTTTTTTTGATTTTCATAGATTTGCGGAGTACGAGCGACATTTCCATCACCTGCCTAATGATGAGGAGTGGGCGTATGTGGAGAGTGTATGTTAAATCTTGAAGGTTTTTAAGGTGCATATTACCTTTATTTAAGTGTTATTTTAAATATTTTATCATGCGTAATACTAAAGCAACTTATTTATAGGTATGCACAAATGTCATTTCTGGAAGTGATTATCCAACATCCAATCTGTATTTGATTGAGGTGTTTAGAGTAAAAGAAACTTTTGATAAAGGTGTTCTATCAAGAAATGATTTCATTAGGACTATGGTGACTAAGATGAAGGAGAAGTTTGAAAAATATCGAGGGGAGTTCCATCTTGTTATGGCTATAGCTTCAATGTTAGATCCAAGATTCAAAATGAAGTTAGTAGAATTTAGTTTCCCAACCATATACTCCAATGCTGAAAAGAACATTGAAGAAGTGAAGAAAGCACTTTATGAAATGTATGAGGAGTATTTGGAAATACATGATGCATCAGTCTGAGAAGTTGAAACGCCTGCAAATGGATGAGGAGGAAATGAAGTATCAAAAACAACATCACTTGGGTCAGGATGGGAGGCTTTGGGGGAGTTTATAAAAAAATATAGATTTGGAGAGACCATAAAAGTCAGAATTAGATATGTATTTGGAAGAAGGTGTTTATAGGGACCAGGGACAAAATGGAATGGATTCATTCAAGGCTTTGGAGTGGTGGAATGTTCATAAATTGAAGTACCGTGTTTTATCAAAGATGGCTATGGATGTGCTTGCAATCCCGATTTCTACCGTTGCATCTGAGGCAACATTTAGTGTTGGGGGTAGAGTAATTGATCCATACTGATGTTCATTGGCACCGGACACTGTTCAAAAGTTGATTTGTGGAGGTGATTGGATTAGACATCGTTATGGAATCAAGAAAAAATTGAAGGTACATTTGATAAACTTAAAACACATGAACTAACAATTGATTATTTAAATTTATTAATATTTGATCGTGTTGGTAGGTTCTTTTTACAGAAGGAGGAAATGCCCATTGAGGTTTCATTACCTACAGGGACAAGTAATACTTAAAGGTGAAGGCCATTCTAATCTACTTGTAATCTTAGTTGTTTAATTACATTATATAGCAGATCTCATAAAATGTTTTAATTTGCAGATTTTGCTGGATTGAATTTGCTTTAAGGAAGATTGGCTTTTGAGTTTTGATAATATGTTATGTTAAAATTTAATCGTTTTTATAGTATTTTTGTAATTTGAACTTCCATAATAGGAAGACTTTCTTTTGGATGATTTAATTAGATTTTAGGTTTTTTTGTTGGAGTTTAAAACTTATGTAATTTGAAGATTTTATTTATGCATCGTGGTTGGAATTTAAGTAGTCTGCACCTAGTTGAAAATTAAGTAAATTTGTGGTTTTTTTTCTGGAATTCATTTTGTAAACGAGCTTTTAACGAGCTCGAGCCAAGCTTAAGCTCGTTTAGGCTCAGTTATACAAAACGAGCCGAGCCCGAGCCTATGTATTACTTGACGAGCCTTTCTCAAGCTCATTATTGGGGCTCGAAACGAACCGAGCTCGAGCTTGAGCCATACAAATTTTAAGCGAGTCGAGCTCGAGCTTGGTCAGGCTCGGGCTCAGCTCGGCTCGTTTGCACCCCTAGTTGGGACTAGAATAAATGGTTGTGCCTTAGGGTAAGACCATGTAAAGGTTTGGGCCCAATTTGGAAAATTGGGCCATATGATGGGCTTTGGTTCCTTGTTTGACTTTTGGGCCTTTGGATTGGGCCTTGGGTGTGAATCAAGCTAAGTTCGGGGTAAAGTAGTCTTTTACCCCACGGATGGACTTATGGTTATGTGTTGGAACCCAATTATTAATCGGGTGTTATTTGATGTTGACAATTCGGTAATCTGTCATCCAGCAACTAGAGTGTTGTTTGTGGGACTTCAGCAGTGCGAGGTGAGTCTCCTTACTGTTTGTATGGGTCGAAGGCACCAATGCCGACCCATTTGGTTTGTGTATGGTAGGAAGACCCAGGGGTTAGCCCTAGGCATTATGTATGAAAGATCAGGAGGTGGCTCCTGGCACACTGTATGCTAATTGGCTAAGTAGAGTAGTATGTATGCTAGTTGTCTTTGTGATGCTTTCATGGAAGACCAGGAGGTGGCTCTTGGCACTTTTCTGTAAGACCGAAGGGGGTGGCCCCCGGCTTGGCAAGAAAGACCACGTGGCAGCCCGTGGCATAATGGCAAGACTATGTTTTGGCACATAGCATTTTATTTGATTATGATATATGAATGATATGTATGGCTCACAGTTATGTATGGTAGTATCCGGTTGAAAGAGACCGAAGGGGTAGGCCAGCACCCCGATATGCTAGGCAGTATGTTGATATGTATGGTATGTGGTATTTGGGGAACTCACTAAGCTTCGTGCTTACGGTTTTCAGTTTTGGTTTCAGGTACTTCCACTTTTCAAATAAAGGAGCTCGGGACGATCGCAGCGCATACACCTATGTTTTCTGCACTATGTGATTTCTGGGAATGAACTCTGATAAATGTATTATTTAAACTGCTTTTCAATGTGTGAACCAAGTTGCAAATGTGTTTTAGTTTTATTAAAAATGAAATTTTTGGTCATGAATTTTGGGATGTTACAAGTTGGTATTAGAGCCTTGGTTTGAGGGATTCGGGCACACTTTCGGGTGTGTATGAACTCAAACTGAGGACTTGGTATGAAAATTTTCAAAAGAAAATCATTCTTATAAAAAGAATTTTGAAAAGAGAAAAGAACTTTGAAAAGAGAAAAGGGTGTGGTGCATGCAATCAGCCGAGCTCAAGTAAGTACTCCCAAATGACCCATACAAGTTTATGTTATGATATGCTTATGAGAACTGCATGCTGGATTAGGGCTAAGGATCTAGGAAGGATGCCTTATGTTTCAATTATATGTGTATGAGCTTTATGAACTGCATGCCAGTACTGATTAGTCATGATATGATGACCTGATTAGGATATGCTTGATTATGTTTACTCAATGCTCGAATGATGCTTGCTTTGTGCTTTGAGGAGTTCAGTTATCTTTAACTAACTAGTAAACGAATATGTTAAGTTACATATGTTGGATTAATGTCTAAGTCCATAACTATAATTGGTATGTACTTGACCCGAGAGTAGCATGGTCCATTTGGGTTGCATGGCACCGGAACAATCTGAAGGATGGATAATTGAGAAGAGGTTATTTATGGTTTATTAATATATTATAAGTTCTAATATATTAATATGAAATCATATTATTTAATTAGTATTGATCAAGAATGAATTTGGAATTAATTTTGTGATCAAAAGAGACTAATTAAATATATGAGGATTGATTAAGTAAATCATTTATTCTTATAAAGTGGGCTTATGATCCATAGTTCTTTATGTTATGCTAAACCCATGAGGTGACCCATGGATACTCCATGGAGGTTAAAACCCATGGAGCCTAAGGAATGTGTAAAGTCATGCATATTAGGGTTTACATGGTGTAACCCTAGTTGTGTCACACTATATAAGAAGCCTCATAGCTACCAAAATGGGCACCTAAGTGAGTTGCAAGAGGGCTAGCCGAATTTTGTGTGTGCAAGGAATCTTTTCTCAAGTTCCTCCATTGTTGGTGGTGTTGTGTGATTCCATTTGAGGTGCAACACTTGGGGCACTAAGTTATTAAAGGTCCAAGGTTTCCAACTACACTAAAAGGTATGTCATCTAACTTGTATTTCATTTTGTTTATACTCCATTGTATGCTAGTTAGGATGATGCTTTGGAAATTGAAAGTTTGCATGTATATTAGAGAAAACATAGATCCAAAGCATCTAGCGTTGCATGTACACCATATGAGTGTTAGACTGCTCAAAACCCAACAACATATTGCAAGGACTAAATAATTTTAGAAGGTTAGGTTTAGCTCTATTTCACAGCTCTTGTTTGAGTCCAACCGTTGTAGGGCAGGACCTCTCATTCGAAGAATTATCTAGTCTTAGTGATATGTAATGGTATTTCCGAGCTAGTTATGGGGAGATAGCAGCTCTTGTTTAAGTCCAACCGTTGTAGGGCAAGCCTAGGATGAGATTAGAATGAGGACAACAGTAGCAGTAAAAGGGACTTGGTGGAGTCAAGGCACTTCTTGAGGAAAGTACAGATAGATGTGGAAGGTAGTATGGGCTCGTACTACTGAAAGCAGAGGATCTGTACTCGAATCAAGGAAGGCTGAGATTAAACCAGGGAACTTGTAGTGTATGTGATACCTCGATTTATGATGAGTATTCTGATATTGTTATAGTATACTTAAGTATGGTGACGCTACGTGGTAGACCAGATGTCAGATCTGGTCCCGGAAAGGGATCAGGCTCGGACTCTGGAGCCGGGCAGCTCTATGATCAGATGAGGGAGTTCATTCCATCTGAGATTATGCACAGTATCATTGACCAGACTCCTGTAATCTTCAGTACGGTCAAGGAGGGCATTGTGGAGATTGTGATGAGAGGCTGGGTGCATTCCGCACTGAGATAGCAGCCATGATAGGGACCCTTACGTGGACGTTTTAGGGTTTTAGAGCTTGCGAAGATCTAGATTATCATGGGGGTTAGGGACCCCATTGCTAGCAGCAGATGGTTGGCAGATGTTGCCAACGCTTTTCGTACCAACCGTTGTCTCGAAGGGGACAAGGTCCGACTTGCTTCCTGCCTCCTGAGGGACAGGGCACGGGATTGATGGGAAGAGGTTGGTAGTGAGTTGGGTGATGATGTGGTTGATGCTATGTCGCAGGATGACTTTTCGACCAGATTCCGGGCAGAGTTTGCCTAGGCGATTGAGGCATAGCTGTTGGCGCGAGAGTTTTTGGATCTCCGCCAGACTACTGAGACTGTGGCAGAGATTACTACCAAGTTTTGGGAGAGGGATTATTTGGTACCGCAGTATGCAGCAGATGAGGAAATGAAGAATGTAATGACGGGTTTTGACCATTCTAACACTCCTAAGGTGTACATGCAACCCTAGAAACCTTTGATCTATGTTTTACTAAGATACATGCAAATTTGATTTTTTCAAGGTTCTTAACCTAACTAGCATGGCATGGGGAACTTAAAACATAAAAGCTAGTAGAAGAACATACCTTTCTTGTTGTTTGGATTCTTTAAGAACTTTGTGAGCCTAGCACCCCAAATGTGATGCCTCAAATGTTTCACACAACACCACAACTCTTGGAATAACTTTGAGAGAAGTACACTATCACTCAAAATCGGCTAGCCCTCCTTGTTCTAGTCTAAGTGCCGATTTTGCTAGCCTATGGGGTCTTTATATAGTGTGTCATAAGTAGGGTTACACCATGTAAACCCTAATTGACATGGCTTTTCATTTCCTCCATGATCCATGGGTTTTAGCCTCCATGGAGCACCCTATCGATTTAGCCCAATCCAATAAACCATGGATCATTAGCCCACTATATAAGAATAGATGATTTTCACAATCAACCACATATATTTAATTAGTCTCAATTTTGATCACATAATTAATTCCAAACTAACTCTTGATCAATACTAATTAAATAATATGATTTCATATTAATATATTATAACTTATAATATATTAACAAATCATAATTGTCCTTCTTCTCATTTTGTCTATCCAATTATCATGATGCCATGCAACCCAAATGGACCATGCCAATCGGGTCAAGTACATACCAGAAATAGTTATGGACTTAGACACCTTATCTAACAGTCTCCCACTTGGATAAGTCTAATAACTATACATGCAAGTATGACTTCAGGAACCGATTAGCAATCGTAGCTCTTTCCAAGCCTCGTGGAACTAAGATGACCTGCCATTTAAGATAAGTGATCATATAATCCTCTGATCTCAAGATATCAGCCGGACAAATACATGGAACAATGTCGTACTTATTGTCCAACAGTTTGTTTCCCGATTTCCGATTTGTTTGACATAGAACTAAACTGAACACATCAATTTGGTTCTGACTGGGCCCGGTACATAGGTCAAAACAAAATCATCGAGGGGCCCAGATATCGCTTCTAATCCTCCAAGGACTAGAAGGAACAGATAAACTTCAACTCATATGCTTGTGCTACTACTTGCTAAATCATACACAAAATCACGTTTTATAACATCGAGTTACCAATGCGTTTTCGTACAATCAATGTATAACCAACTCATAGTCAACAAATCATATCTCTAGGTTTGAAGACTTATATGATATTACCGTCTTACGATCACTCGAGATAAATTCCATGAAGTGATACAAGTGAGCGTGGGTTGAATCCAATACTCAGAACTTATGAGCACTCATGAATGTTGTAGCAACCTTTTGCTATGTCTAGCACCTTAGACATCTACAAACCCAATTCATGACAGTCTTAATTCATATCTACTTCCAACATATGACTGACTGTGGAGAATTTGAATAATATGATATACCATAACATAATTATTCTGGAAGTCAAAACATGCAAAAATTGAAATGATAGTAAACGATTGACAGAAGATACTAACACTTTACATATAAATAAACAACAACTTTTATTTATCATCAAATATCAATTACACTTTACAAATTTCAAAAGCTATCTAATTTGTAAAACTAATACCATCCTTTAGCCCAATGCGCCTCGCATGCTGAAGATGCTTAACCCTACTCAGTCCCTTCGTGAGGGGATCTGCTGGTATCTCATCCGATGATACCCTCGTTGTGACGAGGAGTTCTTCTTCTATTCGATGTCTAATGAAATGGTATTTTCTGTCGATGTGTCTGGATCTCCCGTGATCCCTTGGTTCCTTGGCTAAGGCAACTGCACTTTCACTATCACAGAAAATCTCCATAGGCTTCTTTATAGCTGGTACAACTCCAATGTCTCCAATAAAGTTCTTCAGCCATATCGCCTCCTTTGCTGCCTCACTTGCTGCTATGTACTCTGATTCACAAGTTGAATCAGCCATTGTCTCCTGCTTGGAGCTTTTCCAAGTAATTGCTCCTCCATTTAAGGTAAAGACCCAGCCTGAATGAGAGCGGAAATTATCCCTATCAGTCTGTAAGCTAGCATCACTATACCCTACTACTCTCAAGTCATCACTCCCACTGAGGGTAAGGACCCAGTCCTTAGTTCTCCGCAGGTACTTGAGAATGTTCTTTACTGCAGTCCAGTGAGCCTTCCCAGGATTCCCCTGATATCTGCTGACCTTGCTCAAAGCAAAGGCCACATCACGACGAGTACAAGTCATAGCATACATTATTGAGCCTACAACGGAAGCATACGGTGCTCGACTCATCTCAGCTATCTCAGCCTCTGTACTCGGGCTCTGAGTCTTACTCAGTCTGGCGTTACTCTGGATTGGTAACTCTCCTTTCTTGGAATCCTGCATGCTGAACCTATTCAGCACCTTATCCAAGTAGGTACTTTGACTAAGTCCAATTAGTCTCTTACTCTTGTCTCTCAAAATCCTTATCCCTAGGATATAGGCAACTTCTTCAAGGTCCTTCATAGCGAAACACTTCATAAGCCAGGACTTAACTTCCTGCAGGGTTGGGATGTCATTTCCTATGAGTAGTACGTCATCCACATACAATACCAAAAAAGCTAACTATAATCCCACTAGCCTTGACATATACACAGGACTCATCTTCGCTCCTCGAAAAGCCAAACTCTTTGACTTTCTCATCGAAACAAAGATTCCATCTGCGAGGTGCTTGTTTCAATCCATAGGTGGATTTTTCAAGCTTACACACTCTATTAGGGTACTCTGTACTGACAAAACCCTCTGGCTGACTCATGTAAACATCCTCAGCCAACTTTCCGTTAAGGAAAGCGGTTTTGACATCCATTTCCCATATTTCATAATCATGAAATGCAGCAATGGCTAGCATAACCGTAATAGACTTAATCTTTGCTACTGGTGAAAATGTCTCATCATAGTCAACTCCCGGAGTTTGAGAAAAGCCCTTTGCAACCAGTCGCGCCTTATAAGTGTGTACATTCCCATCCATGTCGGTATTCTTCTTAAAGATCCATTTGCACCCGATTGTATTACGACCTGGTACATTGTTAACCAAGTTCCAAACTTGATTGTCATACATGGACTGTATCTCACTGTCCATAGCCTCTTTCCATTTAGCAGACTTGGGGCCTGCCATAGCTTCCGTGTAGCTGTTAGGTTCATCCAAACTTACCAGTGTACTATCACTGATAAGTGTATCACCTTCTGCAGTAATATGGAAACCATAGTAATGCTCAAGTGCATTCCTAACTCTCGTGGAACGCCTCAGAGGTACAGACTCGTCAGTTGGATCAACAGGAGTTTCCTCCTCAGGTTGATTTCTTGGGTTTGAGGTTCCTTCACCACTTGACTCTTGAATTTCTTCAAGGTCAATTTGCCTCCCACTGTCTCCTTGGCTTATGAACTATCTCTCGCGAAAGACTCCTCTCCTTGCCATAAAGACCACATTATCACTGGGTCTATAGAAGAGATAACCAAAGGATTTCTGTGGATAGCCGATGAAAATACACTGCTCACTTCGAGGTTCGAGCTTATCGTGAGTCTCGTGCCTCACGAAAGCCTCGCAACCCCAAATCTTGATGTGGTCCAAATTGGGAACTTTCCCAGTCCACATCTCGTGAGGTGTTTTGGCAACCTTTTTGGTAGGGACTAGATTAAGGATATGGGCGGCAGTCTCTAAGGCATACCCCCAAAATGAAATTGGTAGCGAAGCTCGACTCATCATGGAACGAACCATGTCCATCAAGGTTCGATTACGCCTCTCAGCCACACCATTAAGCTGTGGTGTTCTGGGAGGTGTCAATTTTGAGACAAACCCACATTCCTTAAGTTAGTCAAGGAACTCTGTACTAAGATATTCACCACCTCGATCGGATCGAAGCATCTTAGTGTTCCTGCTCAGCTGATTCTCCACTTCCTGTTTAAACTCTTTGAACCTTTCAAAGGGTTCTGACTTATGCTTGATTAAGTAGACATAGCCATATCTACTATAATCATTAGTAAAAGTCACATAGAAGCGGTTAGCATCCCTTGTGGCGGTTCTGAAGGGTCCACACACGTATGTGTGTACAAGATCCAACAAACCTTTACCCCTAGCACATGTACCGGTGAAGGGTGACTTTGTTATTTTTCCAAGTAAACAAGATTTACAACTATCATCCGACTTTAGGTCAAATGAATCCAAGACTCCATCCTTTTGGAGTTGGCCTATGCGTTTCTTGCTAACATGTCCAAGACGACAATGCCATAATGATGCTTTATCCAAGCTAGTGGAAGAGCCAATACACAACACATCATATCCTAGGTTATCTACAACCGACACAGTTTCATATACACCATCACAAGGTAATGCTTTAAAATAAAGAACATTATTATAGAAAGCATTAATACCACCACATTCATTATCAAATGAGATAGCAAACCATTGTTTGTACAAACCGTGAAATGAAATAATATTTCTCGCCATTTCATATGAGTAACAACATTTATTCAAATCTAATCTTAACCCACTACTTATCAACAAAGAATAAACTCCAATCTTGGTGACAGGTGAAGCTTTCCTATTCCCCATGATCAATTTTATCTTCCCATGCTCCATATTCTCACTTCTTCTTAGTCCCTGTAAATCAGAACATATGTGAATACCAAAACCTGTATCAAGGACCTAAGAATTAGAATATGGTGAGTTATTAGACAATATAGTGTAAATACCTGCGTGGTTGGGTTTCACTTTCCCATCCTTAACATATTGCAAGTACTTTGGGCAGTTTCGCTTCCAGTGCGCAATTTCATGGCAATAGAAGCATTCAGCCTCTTTAGGGTTGGCAGAAGGAGTGACAGAACCACTTTTGGTTCTACTTGAAGAGGATCCATCAAGAGACTTTCCCTTGGTACCCTTCGAAGGGCTCTTCCTCTTCTTCCCTTTACCTTGCCCAATAGCCAGAACAGGGGCGGTGGTAGGAGTAGGAGTGGTAACAACCGATTTACCTTTAAGAACACTTTCAGTGGTCTTCAGAAGTCCTTGAAGTTTGCTGAGTGTGACCTCCTCCTTGTTCATATGATAGGTCATTCGGAATTGATCATAACAAGAAGGTAAGGAGTGCAATATGATGTCAATTGCCAACTCCTCAGGGAAGTTCACATTCAACTTCAGTAGACGGTCCACAAACCTTTGCATTTTCTGCATGTGGCCCGTGATGGGTTCACCATCTTTCATCCAGGTTGTTATCATGGAGGAGATTATTTCATATCGCTCTTGACGAGCACTCTGATGGTATCTTTCCATCAAATCTTGGTGCATCTCAAAAGGATAAAAGTCCTTATAGGACTTTTGGAGCTCGGCTGTCATCGTGGCCAGCATGATACATGCCCCTTTAGTGGCATCTGTGTCTTGAGTCCTGAAGTCAGCGATCTCCTCTGGAGTAGCAGAAGACTCATCAAGTTCCTTTAGCTCCTTGTCGAGGGCATATTCCTTGTCCTCATAGCGAGTGACCATCCTTATGTTCCTAATCCAGTCATTGAAATTAGTCTCATCAAAGATGACTCTCCCACAAAGGTTCATGAGAGAGAAGGAGCCTGTAGGGTTTGAGCCAGAAGCAGCATTGCTGGAAGACATCTAAAAAGAAAGAAAGAAAAGTTTAGATTAGATATATAGATAATCCTTAATAAGACACCCAGATGTAGTATTAAGGCTAGGACCCAACACAATATTTTATAACTTAGAAGAGGGATGCCGTAATCCAAGCTATAAAATATTTGAAGGTAGGTGAATGACGATTCACCAATTTCCACCATGAAAACGAAATGTATTATTAGGTTTTAATTGGTTTTGAAACTCCTAGATTCTTTTGAGATTCATTGAACTTTTTAATGGCATGTTTCAATCTCGATTGTGCCCTTCAAGTTTTGTGACTGGGATGCCGAGGATCACAAAACAAGGTGTGAATAACCATGCAAATTTATTTGGTACTCTTAATTTTATCACCTAATCGATGTGCCGGTTAACCACACGCGCTCCACTAATTATGATACACCTTAAGCCACCCTTTGCCAACCTTTTAAATCCAAGTTAGTATGTCGTTTAACCACACACGCTCCACTAACGACTTAAGCAAGGTGCAAAGTGTAATTTCATGTGTTAGCACCAAATTCACATTTTCATAAACTAACTAAGATTGAGAATTTATAAAACATTTAGTTACTTTATAATAATCATTATACTTTTAATGAGAATTAAAGTCATTGTCCTACCCGTTCGGCTAACGACCCTCCACCAGTCAAGGAAGCGGTGGGTGAGAGTGGACACCCATTAAGCTGCCATTTTATAGGCAACAACCTTATACCCCCTTATAGTCCGGCTTCGTGAATGGGGCCTACTAACGGTAAAGCGACTTGATCTTATACATATATTTATTTATATATATATATATATATATATATATATATATATATATATATAATTAACTTATAATACTATAAGTATAAGGGTTAAATTTTAACTTTTAAAATTCTAGGGGTTGGAACTAATGTTTTCTAAAGTGACTTTACATGTTCCAAAACATGAGGGCAAGTTTTGTAACTATTAAAAACTTTTCAACTTCATAACTTATGAGTTAATGGTTTATTAAAATGAAGACTCTTCATTTTATGTAACCTATGAGTTCTTTAATGGACTTTAAAAGAAAGGACTTTTGGTAATCCATAACTTGAGGACAAATTATGGACTCCATTAAAAACATTTAGATCAAGAATTAAACTAGCAAACAATATGCAAATAATTCCTATGATCTACCAAACTCATAAATGTGTGAACATTCATATCAACAATTTCAAGAATCATATAAACACATATAAAACTTAAAATTTTGATAATAACCATTTAAAATGGATTAACATAATCATTACCACATCAAACACAGGTTTTACAAGTCCATAACAGTTTAGGGTAATGATTATAGTCCATTTCTAGCAGCAAAACTCGAAAAACTGCACACAGGGCCTTCTACTCATCGAGTGCAAGGACCTACTCGACGAGTAGGATGCTTTTACACTTGAACTCGTCGAGTCCCCCAATGGACTCGACGAGTTCACTCATCAGAATGCAGATTTTTCAATTTTCTTCAACAATTTGCATCAAGTATCAAGTAAACAAGCCTAGGCTCTGATACCACTGATGGGTTTTGAGCATTCTAACACTCCTAAGGTGTACATGCAACCCTAGAAACCTTGGATCTATGTTTTACTAAGATACATGTAAATTTGATTTTTTCAAGGTTCTTAACGTTACTAGCATGGCATGGGGAAGTTAAAACATAAAAGCTAGTAGAAGAACATACCTTTCTTGTTGTTTGGATTCCTTAAGAACTTTGTGAGCCTAGCACCCCAAATTTGATGCCTCAAATGTTTCACACAACACCACAAATCTTGGAATAACTTTGAGAGAAGTACACTATCACTCAAAATCGGCTAGCCCTCCTTGTTCTAGTCTAAGTGCCGATTTTGCTAGCCTATGGGGTCTTTATATAGTGTGTCATAAGTAGGGTTACACCATGTAAACCCTAATTGACGTGGCTTTTCATTTCCTCCATGATCCATGGGTTTTAGCCTCCATGGAGCACCCTATCGATTTAGCCCAATCCAATAAACCATGGATCATTAGCCCACTATATAAGAATGGATGATTTACACAATCAACCACATATATTTAATTAGTCTCAATTTTGATCACATAATTAATTCCAAATTAATTCTTGATCAATACTAATTAAATAATATGATTTAATTTTAATATATTATAACTTATAGTATATTAACAAATCATAAGTGTCCTTCTTCTCATTTTGTCTATCCAATTATCATGATGTCATGCAACCCAAATGGACCATGCCAATCGGGTCAAGTACATACCAGAAATAGTTATGGACTTAGACACCTTATCCAACAGGTAAAGTATCATGACATACTACGTAATCGTATCAGGGAGATCATGAGTATCTCGGAGTGCGAGACCCAGAATGATATGATTTCTAGAGCCCGAGAACGGGATACCAACTTGAAGCTCATTGGGAAGAGGGAACCAGATCAGTTGCATATATTGGAGGGTCTCGGGAAGAGACCCAAGATTTCGGATCAGCTTTTGAGAGGCCAGCAGAGCCGGATTCAGTGCAACATGTGTGGAAAATTGCACGATGGAGTCTTTCGTTCCAAGGGTTTGAGTAAGTATAACTCTGGGTTATCCTCTGTCTATGTTTGAATTATATTTTCAAGAGAGATCATATGCCAATTGCATACTGAGAATTATTAGTGGGTAGCGAAAGGTCATTTTCCTAATTGCGGGTTGGGAGTGTACAGTGTCATCTTGGGCTATAGTCGAGATCGGATCAGGGGTGTTATGTGAAAGGTCTGTGTTCAGGGTTCCGTAGGATGGTTATCCAGCATCGTCAGGATTCGGTGGTCCTAGTAACCGTTATTGATTGGCTGATGGAAGCGCCAAGGAAAGTGGCTCGTTGATGACGTAATGGTTGGAGAATTTGTCTTTTGGTCCTCGAGATTCGAGTGTGGTAACATTTCAAGCATCAGGGGCTATCGGTTTCGCTGGGATTCGGAAAGTGTTCATCTGTTTTTCAAAAGTTGTGTGATCTGTTCGGATTGGCTAGTAATGGAGCACTAGTTGGTAAGAGCTGGTCGTCATCGGATCGATCGTTGGAAAGGGAGAAGGATTGGGAGTTTTCCCAATGTTCATGTATTGTGAAAACTTAGTTGAATCTAAGTGGTGGAGAATCGTCCAGGGATTCGGAAGCAGGAGCAGTTTTGAAACTGGGATAAGTTTCGTATCCTTGGCGGGAAAGAAGACAGCCTAAGCGGCTGTATGGATTGAGGATAGTGTGAATTGGAAGTTTAAGAAACTTCCCGACTTTAGGACCACATCCGATTGATGTGTAGCAGACTATGGGGAAGCAGGTTGAGGATCCCAGTCAGGACATGAGTTCAGTGTAAGATGTTAGACCGTGTGTGTGCTCGACCTTGGGTGTGTTTGGATTGATAATCAGCGGTTGAGTTAGCGTGGGAAGTGATGTAAGACTTCGGGATAGCCGTACCATTCACCAGCAGCCAGATAGCATGGAAGGTGTTGTAAGACTGCGGGATAGCCGTAGCATTCACCAGAGGACAGATGGTGCGAGGAATAGGGTAAGACTGCGGAGTGGCCCATAGCAGTAGTCAGCGGACAGTGTAGAAGTGTTGTAAGACTGCGGTGTGGCCCGTAACATTCACTATGTAACACCCTGACTCCCAGGTATAAGTTCTAAAACCTTATATGCATGTCTATGGACCTACTCGACAAGTTGGTTGCTCCAACTCGCCGTGTAGAGGCGGGTTAACCTGCGTAGATTATTGGACCTACTCGACGAGTCGGAGGACCCTGACTCGACGAGCAGTAGCTGGAAAATGAAACCCTAATTTCTGGGCTTTGCACCATATTTAAAGGTTCATTAGCCTCCCTCATCCTCACTTACTGTCCCCCTTGAGTCCAGAAAACCCTAATCTCGAATACCCTCCATTTGTGTGTGTGTGTGTGAAGAAGCTTGGAAAGTGGTGTTTGTGAAGAAGGATTGAAGTCTAAGGAGCTTAGAGCAAAGAAAAGCTTGTGGATCTGACTCTACTTCATCTTGGCATCATTTTGAAGGTAACAAGTCATTACCTTGACTTCCCTCTAGCTAGATCTCTACATGGTTAAGTTTAGGGCCATTTTAGCATATATGTGAACCATTTCGGGTGTTGGTCATGATCTGAAGTTGTAACTTCAGATCTGGACTTCTTTAAGTTCCTATAGCTATAAAGTTATCAAATTTAGCAAGCTTGAGCCTTTCCCTTTGGGTTAAACCTTCCCCTTAGCTTGGTTTTGGCATTTAGGACCATGCATGTACGTAAAGTTTGCAACTTAACATGGAAACCATGCCCTAGGAGGTTAGATCTGCAATATGGAGCTTTGGGGTAGCTTAAAAACGTCTGGATAAGAAATGGACTGCATGAACTCAACGAGTCGCATAGCCAACTCGGCGAGTCGGATGAACTCAACGAGTTGGTGGGAAAGTCGGCGAGTCAGTAAGAGGACTCGACGATTCAGCTAGGGTTTTCCCCGACTTTTGGACACGCATGGACTCAACGAGTTGGTGGGAAAGTCGGCGAGTCAATTAGGGTTTTGGCGATTTCTGAGTTCTTAAGGAACTCGACGAGTTTCTAGCTGCACTCGACGAGTCGGGTCAACATGGACGGTTGACTTTGACTTTGACCAAGGGTTAGCCAGTTGGACTTTTGAGGGTATTTTGGTAATTTGGGAATTTATGGAAGTGGATCATTGGTGGATGTAGGTGTTGGACATGGAGCTGCATTTAGTGGAGTTTGACTTTATCACTTCGAGCTATTTGTGAGGTGAGTTCTGTTGGATTAGTTGTTAAGTCCATAACTATATTTGGTATGTATTTGACCCGGTTGTAGCATGGTCCTTTTGGGTTGCCTTCACCAAAGCAACTTGACTGGATGATTAATGGAGAAATAGGTTATTATGGTTTATTAATATATCATAAGAATAATATATTAAAAGAGAAATCATATTAGTTAATTAATATTGATCAAGAATTAATTAAGAAATTAATTTTGTGATCAAAAGAGATTAATTGAACTTAGGGGACTGGAATTGCAATTATAAGATAATTAGATTTTGGGCTGTGGATCTTGTGGATTAAGGGGGTGGACAAAATTAGGGTGGAAGCCCCCTTGAAATCGTCCAAGCCTCATTCCAGAATGTTCCATTGGACTGCTTAAGGCCTAAGTTATCCAATTAGGGTTTTGACTGAAACCCTAGCAACACCACTATATAAAGGACTCTAGGGCATCCAAAATCGGTCCAGTCAGACTGATGGCTCATTATGCATGTTGTGTTTGTTTATATGATATGGTTATATCTGTATGGCGTTGGTATTTTGGGGGAACTCACTAAGCTTCGGGCTTACAGTTGTTGATTTTGTTTCAGGTACTTTTGATGATCACGGGAAGGTGAAGGCGTGATCGTACACCTCCTTATGTTTTTATGATTTGATTCTGGGGATACTCTGACATGATACTATTTGAAAACAAGTTTTGTAATAATCATTGGTTTTGAAATGTTTTAAAAAGTTTAAATTTGGCATGATTTTTATGGATGTTACGAGTTGGTATCAGAGTTGGGGCATGGGTCGATGTGTTCGATGGGGACATCGAACCCTATAATGGGGGGTGACGGTGGGGTACACCTGATCCCACATCGGCTTGGAAGGAGAACAAAACATTTCCTTATAAAAGGGTGTGGATACCTTCCATGTCACAACGCGTTTTAAAGTCGTGAGGGCAGCATATCCCATAAGAACTTTGCAGTTAAGCATGCCCGGGCAAGAGCAATCTAGCGATGGGTGACCCCCTGGGAAGTTTTTGCGCCGGGAGCCCAAATCGGACAATATTGTGATACGTGCCAGAGGGGGATGTTACACACTAGTTGGCAGATAGAGTAGAAACGATGTAAGACTGCGGGGGTAGCTATAGCATTCGTTGGGTAGCCGTTAGTATAGTGGTATATTAAGACTGCGGGGGTGGCCCGTATCATTCACTAGTGGTTGGTTAGTATGGGTGTGTTGTAAGACTGCGGGGTGGCCCGTAGCATTCACCGGTCCCTATTCGACAGTGAGAATGTGATAGATTTGTGATTCACTCATGAATTTTTTTCAGATGGTTTAGGCGAGGGCGGGTCAGCCGCACGAATGAGAGTAGGCCATAGTATGATCGGATTCGGGAAACAGAAATTCGTTGGAGATCATGCGTGATATAAGACTACAGTGGTTTTGGTAGCATTCACTTTTCGTATTAGATTCAATGGCGACATGTAGTCGGACTGTCATGATCAGGAAGATCAGAAGTAATAATGGAGCCATGAGTGGCAACATGGTTAGGGCAGATTTCGATAGGGGTGAGCAAACCCAAACCAAAAAACCGAGAAACCGACTAAAACCGACGAAACCGAAACCGAAAAAACCGAAACCGAAGCAAAACCGACGGTTAGGGTTTCAATTTTTTTTATACCGAAAAGTCGGGTTCGGTTTCGGTTTTTACCCAGAAACCGACCCATCCGACCCGAGAAACCGACCCATACTTAAAACTGACAAACCGCCCCAAGAAACCGACCCATCCAACCCGAGAAACCGACTCATACCTGATTGTTTTTTGGTTATAATAGACTATTCCGTCTTTGGTTTTAACTTGTATTAGATTATTTAGTTGTAAGACTCTAGTTTTTTGAAGTATTTAACTTCAATTTGGTGTTTTTGAAGTATTTAACTTCTTGCTTCATTTTTGGAAATAGGTTAAAACCCAAAACCCATGGGTTAAAACCCAGAACCCATGAGTTTATGGGTTGAACCCAAGAAACCGAAAAACTGACCAAACCGACCTCAGAACCCAAGAAACCGAACCAACCAGAAACCGATCCTATTGGGTTCTGAAAACCAGAAACCGAACATTTATGGGTTGGGTTGGGTTTGGGTCCAAATCGAGCCATGCACAGCCCTAGATTTCGATAGCCAAAGTTCTCTTCGGAAGTCGCGTGGGCGACTGTGAGGTTGCTCTTGACTCAGCAACCGGGCATGACTTCAGTATTCTAGATAAGTTGGGAACCAGAGAAGTCTCGGTTCATTCGGGAAGTGGATAAGAGGCAGCATGATGTTCGGGCAGAAGCAGTGATGTGAGGATTCGTGTGTGTGGAGTAGTTTGTTTATCGGAAGTCACTTGCAGTTTGGCTTAAATAATCTCAGAGTAATTGATTTGACCCTGTTGCGCAACTCTCATATGAGTCTAACCGTCGCAGGGATGGATCTTCTACTCAACGGATTATCTGAAGGGATAATTAGGTCTGTGATTCTATTTTCCCATGGGAACCTCGAGTTATCAAAAGTTGAGTAGTTAGTTTAGAGATAAGTGAACTGGGTTCAACAATAATGATTCAGTATGGGCGGTCTATCAGGGAGTCAGACCACCTCGAGACTACAAATTTCAGATTGAGTAATGTGATCATAATGCCAGAAATTCGTTCATCTTCGGGTATTCGAATCCTATGAGGGTCGGTTTTGATTACCCTAGGAAGGCTAGGGTGTGCTTGGGATTGTGGCTATGTCACTTGAGTGATTTCGCGTGACAGGAATGGTAAGGAATGATTTCGAGGACGAAATCTAATTTAAGTGGGGGAGAGTTGTAACATCCCGTTTACTAAATAAATAAATAGATAAAATTAATGGATGAATATTAGCCCTAAAATCCATAATATTTAGCGAGGTGTTGGTCTTCGGGAGTTAAAAGGCATAATTGACAGTTTGGGGGTTAAAATGTAATTTCTGGATTAGTTTGTAAAGAATTTTGAAGGTGGAGAGCTGTTTAGTAAATTATGGATTTAATTTGAAAAGGATTTCAGAAGTCAAGGTGTGTTTGGTAAATTATGGACTTATTATGAAAGGATTTTTGAAGACAAGGGCTAAAGGGTAAATTCTGGATTTAAATTGAAAAAGATCTTGAAGAGAGGGGATGAATGGTAAATATTGGGCTTAATTTGGAAAAGTTCCTATAAGGAGGGACCAGACTTGTTTAATGTACGAAAGTTTGTATGGAAGCGGGACTTAAACCTGTGCCATCCCCCTCGTCGCATCTTAAACCCTAAACCAAGAAGACCTTCTTCAGCCGCCGCCATGCACGAACCTTGCAGCCGTCACCATCCTTCCTTCTCGTTTTCCAATCGGGCAAGGCAGCCAAGCACTACCGTTCTAAGTCGATGCCCATACCGCCGAGGTGAGCTTTCATTCAGCGCCGCCATTCCTCACACTACCGACGACGACGAGGATTGCGAGCGAGTGTCCTTCCCGCTGTTGTTGTTGATGTTTTCGGCCACAACCTTTTTCTCCATCCTTCTGTGCTACACCTCTGCTGGCCTGTCCGCCGCTGCCCATACGGTTCGTACTAGTCGCTCCGGTCAACACTCACCACTCCGAGGGAGGCTGTCGTGTACATCTTAGCGTGTGAGTCGCATATATGTGCGTTCTTATGTGTCGTTGTTCGTTGTAGGTGTGATTGTTTGGCCTAAAAACCGAGAACAACCACCATGGCAGCCAACCATGGTGGCTGCCGCCCAAGCTACTCCCTCTGCCGCCACCAACGATGGTGAGGGGCGGTGGTGTGTGTGTGAAAGTGTATTTTATGGATTTTTATGGGTATGATGATGTATGTGTGATTTTGATGGGTTTTGAGCATTCTAACACTCCTATGGTGTACATGCAACCCTAGATTCTTTGGATCTATGTTTTCTCTAATATACATGCAAACTTTCAACTTTCCAAAGCATCATCCTAACTAGCATACTATGGAGTATACACACTACAAAAATCTAGTTAGATGACTTACCTTTGTTGTAGCTTGTTAACTTGGAGCTTTAAGAGCCTAGCACCAATAATGTGAATGCCTCAAATGGAACCACAAATCACCACCAACAATTGGAGTACTTGAGAGAATGTTTCTTGCACACAAAATCGGATATGCTCTTCCAAAGACTCACTAGTGCCGATTTCATAAGCTAGAGGGTTTCTTATATAGTGTGTCGTGATTAGGGTTACACCATGCAAACCCTAATGTGCATGGATTTCCACATTCCTTAGGCTCCATGGGTTTTAACCTCCATGGAGTATCCATGGGTCACCACATGGGTTTAGCCCAACATAAAGAACTATGGATCATAAGCCCACTTTATAAGAATGAATGATTTACACAATCAATCCCCATATATTTAATTAGTCTCTTTCGATGACAAAATTAATTCCAAATTAATTCTTGATCAGTACTAATTAAATAATATGATTTCATATTAATATGTTAGAACTTATAATATATTAATAAATCATAAATAACCTCTTCTCAAAAGTCCATCCTTACAAATTGTTCCAGTGAAATGCAACCCAAATGGACCATGGTACTCTCGGGTCAAGTACATACCAAATATAGTTATGGACTTAGACACCTTATCCAACAGTCTCCCACTTGGATAAGTCTAATAACTATAGTTGCAAGTATGACCTCTGGATCCGACTAGCAATCGTGGCTCTTAAATGCCTTTGTCGAACTTAGACGTACCATTTTAGATAATTGATCATATAATCCTCTGTTCTTAAGATATCATCCAGACAAATACATGGAACAACGTCATACTTATTGTCTAGCAGTTTTTTTCCCAATTTCCGGTTTATTTCACATAGAACTTAATCGAACACATCAATTTAGTTCTGACCGGGCCCGACACATAAGTCAAAACAAAATCATCGAGGGGCCCAAGATATCGCTTTTAATCCTCCAAGGACTAAAAGGAACAGATAAACTTTGATAGTATATGCTTGTACTAACTATTCATTGAACCATACACAACAACACGTTTTATAACATCGAGTTACCGATGCGTTTTCGTACTATCAATGTACGACCAACTCATAGTCAACAACTCATATATCTAGGTTTGAAGATTATATGTTATTATCGTCTCACGATCACTCAAGATAAATCTCATGAAGTGATACACGTGAGCGTGGGTTAAAACCAATACTTAGACCTTATAAGCACTCATGAATGTCATAGCAATGTCTAACCAATTCTGACAATCTACAAGCCAAATTCATGACAGTCTTTCTTCAATACCTACTTCCAAAGTATGATTGACTGTGGATGGTTTGAATAATCTAATTATTCTGGAAGTCAAAACATGCAAAATGAAACAATAGTAAACAATTGACATGATACAATACCATACTAGTAAATAAAAAACACCTTTTATTTAAGCATCAAATGTCAATTACAGTTTATCTATTATAAGTTTCCAATCAGCTATCTAATCATTAAAACTGATATGATCCCTCGGCCCAATGCACCTCGCATGCTGTAAATGCTTAACCCTACTCAGTCCCTTCGTGAGGGGATCTGCTGGGTTCTCATCTGATGATACCCTCTTTGCCACGAGGAGTCCTTCTTTTATCTTGTGTCTTATGAAGTGATATTTATTGTCGATGTGTATGGACCTGCCATGATCCCTTGGTTCCTTGGCTAAGGAAACCGCACTATCGCTGTCACAGAAAATCTCCGTAGGCTCCTTTATAGCTGGTACAACTCTAAGGTCTCCGATGAAGTTCTTCAGCCATATCGCCTCCTTCGTCGCTTCGCTTTCTGCTATGTACTCTGTTTCGCACGTTGAATTAGCTACAGTCTCCTCCTTGGAACTTTTCCAAGTAATTGCTCCTCCATTCAGGGTAAACACCCAGCCCGACTGAGAGCGGAAATTATCTATGTCGGTTTGAAAGTTGGCGTCAGTATACCCCACCACTCTCAAGTCATCACTTCCACCAAGTGTAAGGACCCAGTCCTTAGTCCTCCGCATGTACTTGAGAATGTTTTTCACCGCATTCCAGTGACCCTTTCTAGGATTCCCTTGATATCTGCTGCCCATGCTCAAAGCAAAGGCCACATCAGGGCGAGTACAAGTCATAACATACATGATCAAGCCAACAACAGAAGCATATAGTAATCGACTCATCATAGCTATCTCAGCCTCTGTACTCGGACTCTGAGGTTTATTCAGTTTGGCATTGCTCTGGATCGGTAAGTCACCTTTCTTGGAATTATGCATGTTGAACCTCTTCAACATTTTGTCCAAGTAGGTACTTTGACTAAGTCCAATTAGTCTCTTACTCTTGTCTCTCAATATCCTTATCCCAAGAATATAGCCAGCTTCTCCAAGGTCCTTCATAGCGAAACACTTCCCAAGCCAGGATTTCACCTCCTACAAGGTTGGGATGTCATTTCCTATGAGTAGTATGTTATCCACATACAGTACCAAAAAGCTAACTATACTCCCACAAGCTCTAACATATACACAGGACTCATCCTCACTTCTCGAAAAGCCAAACTCTTTGACTTTCTCATCGAAACAAAGATTCCATCTGCGAGATGCTTGTTTCAACCCATAAATGAATTTCTCAATCTCACACACTCTATTAGGGTAGTTTGCATCGACAAAACCCTCTGGCCGAATCATGTAAACATCCTCAGCCAACTTTCCATTAAGGAAAGCGGTTTTGACATCCATTTTCCATATTTCATAATCATGAAATGCAGTTATGGCTAGCATAACCCTAATAGACTTAATCTTCGCTACTGGAGAGAAGGTCTCATCATAATCAACTCCCGGAGTTTGAGTAAAGCCCTTCGCAACCAGTCGCACCTTATAAGTGTGTACCTTTCCATCTAAGTCGGTCTTTTTCTTGAAGATCCATTTGCACCTGACTGTCTTACGACCCGCTGCATTGTCAACCAAGTTCCAAAATTGATTGTCATACATGGACTGAATCTCGCTGTCCATCGCCTCTTTCCATTTAGCACACTCGGGGCCTGCCATGGATTCCTTGTAGTTTTTAGGTTCATCCAAATTTACTAGTGTGCTATCACTGATAAATGTATCACCCTCTACGGTAATATGGAAACCATAAAACTCAGGTGGAACACTAACTCTACCGGAACGCCTCAGAGGCACAGATTTGTCAATTGGCTCAACAGGAGTTTCCTCCTCAAGTTGATCGCTAGTGTTTGAGGTTCCTTCATCAGTTAACTCTTGAAGTTCTTCAAGGTCAATTTTCCTCCCACTATCCCCTTGAAATATAAGTTCCCTCTCTCAGAAAACCCCTCTCCTCGCAACGAAGACAACATTGTCACTCGGTCTGTAGAAGAGATAACCAAAGGACTTTTGCGGGTAGCCGATGAAAATACACTGCTCACTCCGAGGTTCGAGCTTGTCGTGAGTCTCGTGCCTAACGAAAGCCTCGCAACCCCAAACCTTAATGTGTGCTAATGAGGGAGCCTTCCCTGTCAACATCTCGTGAGGTGTTTTGGTAACCTTTTTAGTTGGGACTCGATTAAGGATATGGGCGGCAGTCTCCAAGGCATACCCCCATAATGAGATTGGTAATGAAGATCGACTCATCATGGAACGAACCATGTCTAACAAGGTTCGGTTGCGCCTCTCAGCCACACCATTAAGTTGTTGTGTCCTAGGTGGCATCAACTATGAAACAATTCCACATTCCTTAAGATAGTCTAGGAACTCGATACTAAGATACTCACCACCCCGATCGGATCAGAGCATCTTTATCTTCCTGCCCAGCTGATTCTCCACTTCTTCTTTAAACTCTTTAAATTTCTCAAAGGTTTCTGACTTATGCTTGATTAGGTTTACATAGCCATATCTACTGTAATCATCAGTAAAAGTCACATAGAAGTGGTTAGCATCCCTTGTGACGGTTCTGAAGGGCCCACACACATCGGTGTGTATGAGATCCAACAAACCCTCACCCCTTTCACAAGAACCCAGTAAACGGTGACTTAGTCATTTTTCCAAGCAAACAAGACCCGCAAGTATCATCCGACCTTAAGTCGAATGACTCCAATACTTCAGCCTGCTGGAGTTGGCCTATGCGCTTCTTGCTGACATGTCCAAGACAACAATGCCACAAGCATGCCTTATCCAATTCATTGGAAGAATCAATGTGCAACACATTATTTCCTAAGTTGTCTACAACCATCACAGTTTCATATACACCATTACAAGGTAATGCTTTAAAATAAAAAACACCATTATAATAAGCATTAATAGCACCACATTCATTATCAAATGAAAAACTAAATCATTGTTTTTCCAAACCATGAAATGAAATAATATTTCTTGCCATTTCAGACGAGTAGCAACAATTATTCAAATCTATTTCTAACCCATTACTAAGCAATAAAGAGTAAACTCCAATCTTGGTGACAGTTGAAACCTTCCTATTCCCCATGATCAATTTTATTTTCCCATGCTCAACATCCTTACTTCTTTTAGTCCCTGCAAATCAGAACAAATGTGAATTCCACAACTTGTATCAAGGACCCAAGAACAAGAATGTGATCAGTTATTAGATAGAATAGTATAAATATCTGCAAGTATTTGGGGCAGCTTCGCTTCCAGTTCCCTTTTTCGTGACAGTAGAAACACTCTGCTTTCTTAGGAATGGAAGAGGGAGCAACAGAACCAGCCTTTGTCCCACTAGAAGAGGATCCATCAAGAGACTTTCCCTTGTAGCTATTTGAGGGAGCCTACATTTTCTTCCCTTTCCCTTGCCCAATTTCCAGAACAGGGGCGGTGGTAGGAGTAGTAACAACCGATTTACCTTTGAGACCACTTTCGACAGTCCTCAAAAGCCCTTGAAGTTTGCTTAGTGTGACCTCCTCCTTGTTTATATGATAGGTCATTCGGAACTGATCATAACATGGAGGTAAGGAGTGTAGAATGATATCTATAGCTAGCTCCTTATGGAAGTTCACATTCAACTTTAGGAATCAGTCCACAAACCTTTGCATTTTATGCAAGAGGCCCGTGATGGGTTCACCATCCTTCATCCTGGTTGTTATCATGGAAGAGATGATTTCATACCTCTCTTGACGCGCACTCTGATGGTATCTTTCCATCAAGTGTGCATCTCAAAAGGGTAGAAGTCCTCATAGGACTTTTGGAGTTCAGCTGTCATGGTGGCCAACATGATACAAGATACCTTGGTGGCATCCTTCTCATGAGTCCTAAAGTCATCGATCTCCTCAGGAGTAGCAGTTGACTCATTGATTTCCTTAAGCTCCTTGTCGAGGACATATTCCTTGTCCTCGTAGCGAGTGACCATCCTGATGTTCCTAATCCAATCATTAAAATTAGTCCCATCAAATATGACTCTCCTACAAAGATTCATGAGAGAGAAGGAGCCGGTAGGGTTTGAGCCAGAAGCAGTGTTGGAAGACATCTGAAAATAAAGAAAGACAAAGTTTATATTAGATAAAGAGTCCTTAATATAACACCCAAAACGAAATATTAAGGCTAGGACCCAACACAATATTATACAATTTGGAAGAGGGATGTCGTAATCCAACTTGCAAAATATTTGAAGGTAGGTAAATGACAATTTACCAATTTCCACCATGAAAAAGAAATTTCTTAATTAAGTTTTAATTGGATTTGAAACTCCTAGATCCTTTGAGATTCATTGAACTTTCAATGGCATGTTTAAATCTCGATTAGGCCCTTCAGGTTTGTGACTGGGATACCGAGGATCACAAACAAGGTGTGAATAACCATGAAAATGTACTTGGTACCCTCAATGTCAATTATCACCTTAATCAATGTGTCGGTTAACCACACACGCTCCATTGACCTTATGATAAACATTAAGCTACCCTTTGTCACCCTTACTAGTCCAAGTTAATGTGTCGGTTAACCACACACGCTCCATTAATGACTTGGTAAGGTGCAAAGTGTAATTTCATGGATTAGCATCAATTTCACATTTTCGTAAAGTAACCAAGATTGGGAATTTATAAAAGGTTTAGTTACTTTATAATTATCATTATACTTTTAATGAGAATTATAGTCTTTGTCCTACCCGTTCGGCTAATAGCCCTCCGCCAGTCAAGGAAGGGGTGGGTGAGAGTGGACACCCATTAAACCACCATTTTATAGGCAGTAACCTTATACCCCCTTATAGACCGGCTTCGTGAAAGAGGCCTACTAACGGTAAAACCGACTTGTCTTATACATATATATATAAATATTAAACCTATAATATTATAATAGTATAAGGGTTGAATTTTAACTTTTAAAATTCTAAGGTTTGGAATTAAAGTTTCATTTAGTGAGACTTTACAAATTCCAAAACTTGAGGGCAAGTTTTGAAACATGTCAAAACTCTTCAAGTCCACAACATATGAGTTTAATGACATCTTTAATAGAAAAACCTTTCATGTTCCATAACATCCATAACTTGAGGACAAGTTATGGATTCCATTAAAAAACATTTAAAACATTATTTAACTAATACAATAATCAAATAATTCATGGAAGATACAATTAAACTCATATGAACAAGACAATTCAAATCAAACAAATTTCATATAATTATCCTAACCATATAAACTAATACAAAACATGAAACTTTGACAATTATCTTTTAAATTGGATTAGCATGATCATTACCACATCAAAAACAAGTTTATAAGTTCAAAAATAGTTTAGGGTAATGATCCTAGTCCAATTCCAGCTTTAAAACTCGAAAATCTGCACTCTGGAGCACCAACTCGTCGAGTGCATGAACTAACTCGACGACTTGGTCAGATTTGTGAGGGGACTCGACGAGTTCCCCAGTGGACTCTGCGAGTCCACTGTCCAGAAAGCAGAAAATCGATTTTTTAAGCATTTGAAAGCAAGGAGCATCAAGTATATTGGAAAACATTCCTAGGCTCTGATACCACTGATGGGTTTTGATCATTCTAACACTCCTATGGTGTACATGCAACCCTAGATGCTTTGGATCTATGTTTTCTCTAATATACATGCAAACTTTCAACTTTCCAAAGCATCATCCTAACTAGCATATACTATGGAGTATATGCACTACAAAAATCTAGTTAGATAACTTACCTTTGTTGTAGCTTGTTAACTTGGAGCTTTAAGAGTCTAGCACCAATAATGTGAATGCCTCAAATGGAACCACAAATCACCACCAGCAATTGGAGGACTTGTGAGAATGTTACTTGCACATAAAATCGGTTATGCTCTTCCAAAGACTCACTAGTGCCGATTCATAAGCTAGAGGGTTTCTTATATAGTGTGTCATGATTAGGGTTACACCATGCAAACCCTAATGTGCATGACTTTCCACATTCCTTAGGCTCCATGGGTTTTAACCTCCATGGAGTATCCATGGGTCACCACATGGGTTTAGCCCAACATAAAGAACTATGGATCATAAGACCACTTTATAAGAATGAATGATTTACACAATCAATCCCCATATATTTAATTAGTCTCTTTCGATCACAAAATTAATTCCAAATTAATTCTTGATCAATACTAATTAAATAATATGATTTCATATTAATATATTAGAACTTATAATATATTAATAAATCATAAATAACCTCTTCTCAAAAGTCCATCCTTACAAATTGTTCCGGTGAAATGCAACCCAAATGGACCATGCTACTCTCGGGTCAAGTACATACCAAATATAGTTATGGACTTAGACACCTTATCCAACAGAGTTTTGGCCGGAAAACCCACCACCACCACCGTGAGGTCGTGGCTGCCACCTTGTACCACCGCCGGCCGCCACAAGGGTGGTTGTGCGTGTGTGTGTGTGTTATTTTGTGCGTGTGTTTGTTTGGATATTGAGTGTATAATTGTATTTTGGCCAAAATAATCAAGGAAATCCGTCACCACCACCGTGAGTCGCCGTTGACCACCACTACCCAAGGTGGTAGTGGGTGGTGCCCAGTGTTGTAAAACTCGCTGAATTGGCCAATTACTCCTCCGAGTACTCGCTACTCGGTCCCTTACCGAGGCGAGTTACAGAATCCCGAGCACTCCCCAATCGGCCCCTTACTGAACTGAGCAGTGTTGTAAAAACTAATCAACACGATGATTAATATGTATAATATACTTAACGATTTATTATTTAACACACACACATATGTGATTATTACTACTCATATATATATATATATATATATATATATATATATATATATATATATATATATATATATATATCTTAAATTTTCAGTAATTATTCATGAAGTGAGACAATTATGTGTTTTTTCAGTTTTTGTGTATTGTATCTAATTTTGTTATATTTCAATCAACTTAAGATTTTAACTTATGGTTTTGACATATATAAGCTCCCTAAAAATATTTCTACATGAATTACCGAATCCGAGTACTCCCCGAGTACTCCCGGGTATTCCTGAGTACTCGCTACTCGGTAGTCGGCCGAACAGGTACCGAGTAACGAGTTCTACAACCTTGGTGGTGCCCAACTTAATTAACAATGAATTAACCTAAAAGCTTAACAAATGGACTATTGGGGTGTGATGGGGTTGGAAACCCTAATTAGGGTTTAGAAAACCCTAATTAGGGTTTAGAAAACCCTAATTTTAGATATGCTAATTTGGAATTGTCGGGACCCACATGTTTGGACCACTGGATTGGAATTTTGAATTAAGCCCGATTACATTATATGTTTGGCCTAGTGGATTGATGGACTTAATGGATTAAGTCCTTAATGGGTTAAGTAGGAACACTTAACCCTAATCGTCATTTTATGTGAAAACCCTAATTTTCTTTGGGCCTTGAGTTGGGCCTTTCTATTGGGCTTTGGTGATTTGGCTATTGATAGGCCATCCAAGAACAAGTATATGGACTAGAATATTTGGATGGGCTTTAGGATAAGGCCCATTGGAAAGGCTTGGGCTCAATTTGGAAAATTGGACCATAGATGGGCCATAACTTGGCCTTGATGATTATGAGACATTGGACCATCGGAATGCCAAGTGTTGGGACTAGAATAAATGGTTAGGCCTTAAGGTAAGACCATGTAAAGGTTTGGGCCCAATTTGGAAAATTAGGCCATATGATGGGCTTTGGTTCCTTGTTTAACTTTTGGGCCTTTGGATTGGGCCTTGGGCTAGAATAAAGTAAGTTGGGGGTAAAGTAGTCTTTACCCCAAGCATGGACTTATGGTTATGTGTCGGAACCCAATTATTAATTGGGTGTTATTTGATGTTGACAGTTCGGGAATCTGTCATCCAACAGCTAGAGTTTTGTCCGCGGGACATCAGTAGTGCGAGGTGAGTCTCCTCATTGTTAGTATCGGCCGAAGGCACCAATATCAGGGGTTAGCCCTAGGCATTATGTATGAAAGACCAGGAGGTGGCTCCTGGCACACGGTATGCTAATTGGTTAAGTAGAGTAGTATGTATGCTAGTTGTCTTTGTGATGCTTGGATGGAAGAACAGGAGGTGGCTCTTGGTACTTGTCTGTAAGACCGAAGGGGGTGGCCCCCGACTTGGCAAGAAAGACCACGTGGCGGCCCGTGGCATAATGGCAAGACTATGTTTTGGCACATATCATTTTAGTTGATTATGATATATGAATGATATGCATGGCTCACAGTTATGTATGGTAGTATACGGTTGAAAGAGACCGAAGGGGTAGGCCAGCACCCCGATATGCTAGGCAGTATGTTGATATGTATGGTATGTGGTATTTGGGGAACTCACTAAGCTTCGTGCTTAAGGTTTTCAGTTTTGGTTTCAGGTACTTCCAATTTTCAAATAAAGGAGCTCGGACGATCGCAGCGCACACACCTATGTTTTCCGCACTATGTGATTTCTGGGAATAAACTCTGATAAATGTATTACTTGAACTGCTTTTCAATGTCTGAACCAAGTTGCAAATGTGTTTTAGTTTTATTAAAAATAAAAATTTTGGTCATGAATTTTGGGATGTTACACTAAGGTTCTTGTAGGGTTCTTGATATTCAACATTCAATCGGAAAATGATTTGTCAGGGTAATCATCTTTGTCGTTTTGTTCACATTTAAACAACTTCTTTTTTTGTACACATTTATTCATTTAATTTTTTATATGTGTTCACATATGACCATTGTCACCGGCTATCGCATGTGACAATGGTAATATGTGAACACATTTAACAAGTTAAATTATCAAATGTGTAGAAAAGAAAGTTGCTTAAATATGAACATAACGAAAAGTTAATTACCCTAATAAGTCATTTTCTCCACTTTTAATAGCGATTTTATTTTTTCATATTTGTTTGTATTAATTTTTAAAGTGTTCATAATGTCCTAAATATTAATTAAATATCCATAATATTATTCATATTTGTTTTTATTTGTTTTTAAAGTATTTATAATGTCCTAAATATCAACTAAATATTCATAATGTCCTAATTAATAATTAAATATTGATCAATTCTAAACTTTACTTTTTAATAATTAAAAATGTTTTTGCTTTGTTGAAATATTTTATATAGCCTCTTATATTTTTTTCTTTTGTTTTTAAGCATATACAATATTTTTAAAGTAAATTGTATCTAACAATAAAATTAAATATGTAACAATAAGTATGGATGGTCTTTTAAAAAAATAAAAAGAAAATATTACTTAGCAAATATAAAAACAAAAAAAAAGTTATATAATGTAAATGTTTTAAAATTATTACAAATTTTTAATACTTTTTAATTAGATGTTTATAAACTTTTAATTTTTTAATGCAACGTTTTAAAGTATTATTTAACGAAAGTATTTTAAAATATTATAAAAAAGTATTAAATTGTCATACAAAATCTGTGAAACACTTTAAAAATGTTGTAAAGAAAGTTTAGAAATAATTGTATGAAAGTTATAAAAAATTGTATGAAAATGTTAAAAAAAAAAAATGTTAAAAACTTGTAAGAAAAACTTAAAACATTTATAAAATATTTGGTTTAAAAGTACTTGAATTAAAATTATATAAAAATTTAAAAAAAATTAAAATTCATAACCAAAATTTAAATCATTGTTTTAGAAAAACCTATAGAAAAAAAATCATAAAGATGTTGTAAGAAATTAAAGTCTTAAGAAATTTGTAGAAAAAAATTGTTCACATTTAAAACAACTTTTTTTTCTGTACATATTTGACCATTTAACAAGTTAAATTGTCAAATGTCTACACAAAAAAATTGACTAAACGTGAACAAGACGAAAAAATTATTATCCTGATTTCCAACTTTCTCACTTTTTAAATAAAAGTTTGTCTAACCAGAAAAGCAGCAAACATAAATAGTTAAATCAATTAAATAACACGGTTTTGAACTCGGTCCTAAAGACAGGAAGACCTATCTGGAAAAAATTAATAGAACCGGCTCCTATCTGACACAACAAACATATCACAAAAGAGATGAAACAAAATAAAAGCTAAAAAAAGCATAAAGGAATATATGTCATGTTCTACCATTTGAGTGCAAAATAAAGATGAAACAAAATAAAAGCTAAAAAAGCATAAAGGAATATTTGTCATGTTCTACCATTTGAGTGCAAAATCAACAAAAAATAATAAAATAATAAAATTATATATATATATATATATATATATATATATATATATATATATATATATATATAGAGAGAGAGAGAGAGAGAGAGAGAAAGATAGAGAGAGAGAAAGGGAGAGAGAGAAAGATAGAGAGAGAGAGAGCTAGGTTTAAATGTGAATTGACATCTATTGTGCAGACGTGTATACAGTGTTATTCTGTGAGAACAACAAAGAAAATATGTTGTTTGATAACGTGAATACGTTCAATCTTACATAACTATTGTCATTATTACGCATTCTCACTAATTAAATCGTCTATAAGGTTATTATTATTATTATTATTATTATTATTATTATTGTTATTATATATATATATATATATATATATATATATATATAATTATGTCATAATGTTTATTGAGTCGTATTCTATAAGAATGAAAATGAGTGAAAAACAATGGGTAAGAACAAAAATGAATAAGAATTAGTGAGAATGCATGAAAATGAAAATAATTGTGTGAGGTTGAACGTATTCACATTACTAGACAACCTATTCTCTTAGTAGTTCTCATAGAATAGCATTGTCCACACGTCCGCACAATAATTGTCCATCCACATTATAACCTAGCCCTATATATATATATATATATATATATATATATATATATATATATATATATATATATATATATATATATATATATATATATATATATATTGAAGTATGTTCAATTGATAAAAATTTTGGATTTGAGAACATTTGATAACAAAATTAAAACACGCGTAGGGTTTAATTAAAAGAGGAGCATAGTCCATTTGCTTTAGTTATTCACGCAAAAAAACCAATGACACCCAACTCCGATCTTGTCTTCCGCCCAACACCGCCTCCTCCCACAAATCGCATCGGCACCATCAATCACTACCGGAGATAACCACTGTTGGGAAGTCATTTTCTACAGGTGGTTGTATCATGGAGTACTGGAACCATGTTGCTTCATTTCAGCCTTGCAAGTGTCGTATGTGTCATAGTTCATCATGAGACGTAATTAGACAGGTAACAATCAGAATTCGATGCTTGCTCAATCTAGTTTGAAATTCAGCTGAATATTCATTAAGATGCCATCATTTCATATATATTTCCATTTCATCTCACTGTATAAAATGATGACAGAAAATCAATTGTTAGGGCATCTATAACGTAGGATTTGATGGATTGTTTTTATTGAAAATATTAAGCTCTAGGGACTGGATTGGAGTCTATTAGAGAATTGATGATCACTGTAGGATTTGATGCACACAAGGTGTTTGTCGTATTGTCTGAAAAAACCTAGTAAGTATGAAAGTGACATTTTATTTAAAAATCCTTAACTTTGAACCCTCATTAAGCCAAGCATTAAGTCCCTTAGGTTAGATTGAATTTCACATCTCTATAGCTTAATAAGTAACCAACAATCATGTTAAAAGTGATAAACTTAAGGCTTAACCATTAATTCCTTAATTGAACACCAAAAGTTATTTAGAAGCTATTATGATCAGTTTTCCCAAATCTGTCCTCCAACTTCTAAAATCCGTGAAATTCAATACGAACATCTAAAAATCACGAGACTTAGTTTTCTGGAAATCTTAGTGTGTCTACTTTCTTCAAAATTTGAATCACATTTCGAAATTCCAACTCCTTGAGGGGTAAATATGGTAATCTTCTCAGGTTGGTCCATGTTGTCACATATTTCATGCAATGTCTTCAAAAAATTATAATAAATTCATCAGAACTCCCAAACAGAGGACTACAATCAAAGAGAAAATAATGAAATATGTACATAAATTTTATAAGATTAATACAACAAACACAAGCTAAATTATGTTATAATTTTTGTATAGGTTCTCGGAAAGGAAATGATCCATATTGCTCATGCTAGCTAATTTTCAAGCTCAAGAAGGTGAGTTATACTAACTCTCCTATTATGTAGGTATTACTTTTTTTATGTTATTGTTCACGGATACCCTAATAACATGTGATTATGTGTATCTAATCACATATGATTTATGTGGCTAAGATTCATTTTCGCGTTCTCGATTCAATAATTATTATTTTTCATATTAATCATATGTGATTAAATACATTGAATCAGATGTGATTATATGTTTCTAATCACACATGATTTTATTTGGAAAAAACAAATTTTGTCTATTTAAATCATATGTGATTAGATACATACAATCACATTTATTATATACACGGTAACAAATATTGAACCAAGAACACGAAAACAAATCTTTATCCAAATTAATCATATGTGATTAAATACATATAATCACATGAGATTATATGAATCTAATCACATATGATTTATGTGTACATAATTCATTTTTGCTTTATCGATTCAATAGTTGTTCTCATGTATTTTATCACATGTGATTATATGTATAATCGTATGTGATTAAGTACATGAGCACAACTATTGAATCGAGAAGGCAAAAATGAATCTTGTCCACCTCAAATCATATGTGATTATATACATATAATCACATGTGATTAATTACACAAAAGAAATTATTCAGTCGAAACCGCAAAAATACATATTGTCTACATAAATCATATCTGATTAAATACATATAATCACATGTGATTATATGCATCCAATCATGTATAATTTATGTGGATGAGATTCATTGTCACATTCTCGATTCAATAATTATTCTTTGTCCACTGTAATCATATGTGATTAAATACATATAATCATATGTGATTATATGTATCTAATCACATATGATTTATATGGACAATAAATAACGATGTCTATATAAATCATATGTGATTAGATACATATAATCATATACGATTATATACACAAGAACAACTAGTGAATCAAGAACACAAAGATAAATATTGTCCACATATATCATATGTGATAAAATGCATATAATCACATAGAATTTATGTGGAAAATATTCATTTTCGCGTTCTCGATTCAGTTGTTGTTCTTGTATGTTTAATTACATGAGATTATATGTATCTAATCAGATATGATTAATATGGAAAATATTCATTTTCACATTCTCATTCAATAGTTGTTCTTGTACATTTAGTCACATATGATTTATGTACACAAGATTCATTTTCGCGTTTTTGATTAAATAGTTTTTCTTTTTCACATTAATCATATGTGATTAATACATACAATCACATATGATTAAATACATAAGAAAAAATATTGAATCAAAAATATGAAAATGAATTTTATCAATATAAATCATATGTGATTTGATACATATGATCACATGTGATTAAGTACATGAGTACAACTATTGAATTGAGAAAGAAATAATGAATCTTGTCCACATAAATCATATGTGATTAAGTACATATAATCACATGTGATTATATTTATTTAATCACATATGATTTATGTGGACAATATTCATTTTTCACTAGTACAAAAATGACCTATGGACACACCATAAAAGTGTGACCATATGCGTATAGTGACATTTTATTTTTTCACTGAAAGTGTGAGGTAAGGTGACGTCATTGTATGGGTCATATGGTCACTTTAAAATGTAGTGTCCGTATGATATGAAAAAATGTGGCCGTATTATAAAAGTGTGGCTATTGGGTAGGGAATTTTGTTCCTAAAATCAATCCTTTTATCCAATATTGTGGCATTAAAACGCCAGTTGACACATTTATTTAGTAATTGTAGTGACTGTATGTCACCAACTTGCGACATACATATTGTTTCTATGTGACGTTTTGCTAATAAATTGTCACACAATTCAAAGTTTATTAAGACTATTACATATCTTTTGCAGACATGCATCTATGGTGAATATGACCAAGATCACTAAACGGCCACATGTAATTAATTTCATAAGTGATGATTTGCTAATAAGTAGTCATAAAAACAATCTTTTATTGTGACTATTGCCTATCGTATAGAGACATTGCAAAAACTTAAAAACATGTCAAATTTATATTATAGACACAAGAAAATTTTGAAGTGTGATTATTTTTTAACATTCAGTGACATTAATTCAATTTTGATTGTTACTTTTGCTATATTTCATACACATCAAAACAATATAGATGAAAGTAACCATAAACCGACAATATGAAATGATAAAAAGAAATCAATATTATTAATAATAAAAATACAAATCCATACATAAGATCCCTAATTAAAATAGCCAAAAAAAACTTGTACTAATAACAAGTATAAAAATATGGTACAGAAAACAAAAAACATTGTAAACCAAAAATATTCAACTTTCCACATCTAATAACCTTTTCTCCTTCTGAAAAATTTAGTTTATGCGAATTGTGATAGAAAATATCGAATGAGAACACTCCTTTTCGTAGATACTCATAATATGCATCTTTTAATTTTAGGGCTTCATATATGCTAATATGTCTGTGAATAGAAAATGAAAATAAACCATTTATAAGTCAAATCATACATGATCATATAAAAAGAATGTGTAAGGAAGCATGTTTCTGTATCAATTCTTTATTAGTATAGTACATGAATAACATATGTTGTCAAGAAACTAAATGAAACCACACTATAATACATGTTGAAGCACCAGTAGGTGGTATCTACTGCAGCTCTGGCCAATATTCCATTAGAGGGTATAATATGAACCTGACATTTGGAAATATTAATTTCAATTTCCAGTTGGTTTGGTTTAACACCACCAACATCAACAAAAATATATCATCCAAGTTACATACAACACATACATACAGTTTCCAAGTTATATAATCATACATGAAACCTATCAATCTACTACTTAAACAGATCATATGAAGTATATACACCATATAAGACAAGTAGACTGATGAAATTCTAAAAGGACACACAGTAATCAAAACTAAATATGAAGTGAATCTACAATACAAATAGGACGATTCACACTAATGTATGTGGAGCATTATTGCAATTAAGATTCAGTTTTAATAGATTGAAAATTATGAGCTACATAAAAAAGAAATACCAAAATGGCATACATCAAAATTTAAAACCTGAATATTTAGTATCCAAAGTAATCCACTCAAATCATCTGCTTTGTCATGCTCGATTCGATAGAAGCTAAGGGTATTTATTGAATTGAAGGAGCCCGTGAAGTCTCACTTTTTCAGTCTCAATTCTTTGTTCTTCGACCTGCATCTCCCTGGATAAGAGCAAAATAAAATAGTCACAACGTTGTAGAACATATTTCCAGTATTCTTCCAATTACAAAATCCACAATTTCAGAAGCCATAACCTAAGCCACATATTCTTTTTAAATGTAAAAACCACATAATTGTAGTGTACATTACTAACATTCTGGTGACATTTTCACAAACATGTGGCATGCTTAAAAGAAACGACTATTTGGCCCATAAATTTTAAAAGGAGCTGATTTTTTGCCTACCTGTAACTTAATTAATATAATAGAAGAAATGATATCATTAAAATCAAGGTAATTAGACATTGCTCGAGAAGAACCGGAGTAACAATCAACGGCTTGCGAGCACAAAAAAAAATTTGTTCTGCCATGTATCAAACCAAACAACACAATTAAAAATGAAAACTATAAAATTTTAGCTTGAAGGAAGTAAAGAAGAAAGAAGGGAACCAGAAACCCCATGAATAATGGAATGGGTCTGGGATTTTTCATCAACAAATAAAGGATAAAAGTCATGCTTCAAAAACAGATATCAACAATACAATTAGATAAGTTTATCGACCTCCACAATGAAATGCAATCACGTTATGCAATCAAAACACAAAATTGAAGGATCACCTACGCTATCAATTTACGAATGAAAATCTATACATTCTGATGAAAAAGCTCATAAGTATCAACAAAATAAACCCAAAAATAACAGAGAACATAACTGAATTGAAAAGTCATTCCTTGCACAACATATTGAGGTAACCTGAGAAACAAAAAAAATTAATAATTGAAAACCATAACCATTACAAATTCCATCAAAGTACATAAAACAATTTAAAAAGAAACTAAAGAAAGGATACACCGAAATTATTTTTTACCTGTACTTGATAGCCAACAGAAAAAAAGATCTAGAATTGAAACTGATGGAATAATAAATAATCTTACCTCCGCCTGTCCCATACCTTAACCATAACAGCGAAAAGAAGTGTACCTCGGTGGAAAATCAATCAGAAGGGTAGAACCGAATAGAGATATGGCGTGACTAAGCAGTCGACACCACAAAAATCCATCAAAAGAGAGCAGAAAAGAGTCGAATAGCTGAACGCGTCCCACCTGCATCGGACAATAAAAATCATGAACAAAGACTTATGCTTATAGCTAAAGATGCACAAATAAAGCCATCCAGACCATCAGTTTAAGACCCTCCATGTGCTTAAAACTAAGCACATGGGTCGTCAACATAGAAATTCGGAGAGGGTGAATCAGCCACAATCATGAGCAAAGAGTGAAGAATGGACCAAAAGCAATTACTTACATTAAGTAGAAGAAGAGAAGAAAAGCCAATTGGACAACCAAAATCATACCAAGGAAGCGAGATCGTGGTGTGTGGACCGACAATGTGTGTTTCCTACAACTGATTTTATCTTAGAGAGAAGATAAAGGGTAGAAAAGATAGGGATGAGTGTATCAGGTGTGTTCCAAAATGGAATTAGGTCTACAAATGGGGGAAATTGAAATTAGGAAGGGGGGAAACGAAAATGAGAGCGGTAACACGAAATTATCAGATTTAATTTTGAAAATTTGTAAAAACCTAAAATTTTCAAACTCTCAAACTTCAAATTATCATATTTACTTTTGAAAATATATACAAAAACTAAAATTCTTAAACTCACAAAGTTTATGATTGATATATATTATTAAATAATTTTTCAATAAAACTATATCTCATATTTAGGTTGGGTAGTGTAGGGGGTTAGGTGGAGTGGGTGAGTCTAAATTGGTGGTGCGTGTGTGTGTGGTTGTGGATGTTAGGATGGATAGCGTAGGGGTGAGGTGGGGTGGGGTTGGGATAGGTGTGTGGGTGGGTGGGTTTATGGTGAAATTTTAAAATATGAAAGAAAACACACTTAAAATATAATAATAAATAAATAAACTCAAAATATATAAAATAAATTTTGGAATTATATATATATATATATATATATATATATATATATATATATATATATATATATATATATATATATATAAACTCAACTTGAAGGGTTAAATATGAAAATTAAACTTAACGATATTTATAGAGTAATACATGTAGTTGTGGGTGTGAGTGTAAGAGTGGGTGGATGAGTGGGGTTGCTTGGTGTAAGGAGGTGGAGATGTAGATGTGGTTAGGTGTATATGTATTGGGAGGGTGGTAGGTAGTGGTATATAGGTTGTGTCTATCGTATGGAAGTATGAGGTGAGTCGGAGGTAGGGCGGGTGGGTGGTGTATAGGTCAGACGGGGTAGGTGGTGAATGGGTCAGGTGTGTGGGTGGGTGGTTGTAGGTGGTGGAGGTGAGTGGTGGTGATGGGCTGTTGGTGATGACAGGTGATGGTGATGGGGGTGGGTAGGGTGGTGGATGATGGTGATGACGGGTGGTGGTGGTAGCGGTGGGTGTGGTAGTTGGTGGGGGAGGGGGTGGTTGTGGCGGGTGGTGCAAGTGGGTGGTGATGGTGGCGAGTGGTGATGGGTGGTGGTGGTGATGGCTGGTTGTGGTAATGGGTGGTGGCGGGTGATGATGATGGTAATGGTGATGGTGGTGGGTGGGGTGGTGGTATTGGCGAGTGATGGGGGTGGTGACATGTAATGGTGATAGCGGTGATGGTGGTAGTGGGGACGGTGGTGATGGTGGTGGGTGGTGGTGGTGTTGGTGGTGATGGTGATGGGTGTGGTGGTTGGTAGGGGTAGGGGTGGTTGTGGCGGGTGGTGCAAGTGGGTGGTGGAGATGAGTGGTGGTGGTGATGGGTGGTTGTGGTAATGGGTGGTGGCAGGTGATAATGATAATGGTGGTGGTGATGGTGATGGTGATATATGGGTAGGTGGTGGAGGTGGTTGGTGGTGATGGATGGGTGGTGGTGACGGGTGATGGTGATGTGGGTGGGTGGTGGTGGTGGGTGTGGTGGTTGTGACTGGTGGTGCAAGTGGGTGGTGGAGATGAGTAAGTGGTGATGTTGATGGGTGGTTGTGGTAATGGGTGGTGGCGTGTGATGATGATGGTGGTGGGTAGGGTGGTGGTGGCGGGTGATGGTGATGGTGGTGGGTTGGGTGGTGGTATTGGCGAGTGATGGTGGTGGTGACGGGTAATGGTGATAGTGGCGATGATGATGGTGATGGTGGCAGTGGGGACGGTGATGATGGTGGTGGGTGGTGGTGGTGGCGTTGGTGGTGATGGTGATGGTGGTGGGTGTGGTGGTTGGTAGGGGTGGGGGTGATAGGTAGTGCCACCTTACAAATTAAAGAATGATTTTTGTTCACAAATATTCTCGCAATAAGAAATGTTCTCGATTGAACGCCTAATATATATATATATATATATATATATATATATATATATATATATATATATATATATATATATATATATATATATGCACGTAATAGAGAATTTTCAATTTTATCATAGATAAAAATCTGAATTGAGAGTTTAGTAAATAACTAATGTATTAAATATTTTTTTTATCGAAAGTATAATACTAACCAAATAATATATACACAATTAAGATGTTAAAAAATTTCATTTTGGTTTTTCCTCAAAAAAATTTCCCCAATCCCGCCTGTTAGGAATAATAACTTTTAATCAGTTACAATTTTTTAGCTTGCTCCATTGCCCTTGTTTACCCTTCTGATTCCCTGTCTCCGTTTTGGGGCTTCATTCCGTCTTTTCCCTCTTGATCTACTTTAGCCTCGCCGACCACCTCCTCCACCGCCTTCCTCTCCAGCGCCGACCACCTCTTCCACCGCCTTCCTCTCCAGCGCCGACCACCTCTTCCACCGCCTTCCTCTCCAACGCCGACAACCTGCTTCATCGCCGAAATCCCAACCATCGCAACTGTTGTCCACTTGGGATAACATCGCCAACAAAATCGATCACCACCAGGTTGGTTATCTTCCTTTAACCCTAAACCTAAAAATCATCTACATATCTTACAACACAATAAGCTTCACATTCAAGAATAAATCTCAATTTTAATATACAACTACAGAGCATCAAGCTTAGGCAGTCAAGAAATTGATCAAGGATAAATAGGAGATGGAAATTGAAGAATATACATCGTATGTTCTATATCTTGATGTGATTTAGGTGTATCTATAATTTTTAGTGTGGTTAATTGGGTCAAAATTGATGATAGTAAACTCAATAAATTGAATTTTTTTTGTTACAACCTCAAACAAGATTTTGTTGCTAGTCCTGTTTAATATGTCAATGTCAAACCTGATCAATGGTTTGTAGAAATGGGTTTTGGGTTTAGAAAAATAAGGGATGATATTGGCTATTGATCTTGGTATGCTTTATGTTTACTTTCACTCGGACATTTATTTTAACTTACGTGTGTGTATGTGGAATCAAGATTGAGAATCAAAGTCTTGTTGGGAATCAAGAAATTAGAAAGTGAAGTTACATGCATGTTTCAACAACTGTTAGCTACATTAAATTTCATGTGTCTAAAAAGGCACCATGATATAGAAACATATAAAATTGCCTCATGTCACCATATATTTATCTATTGTGTCATATAAAAAAGTATCATAATGTTAATCAATAATCGTGGCTGATGGTGACATATGGCCACATTGTTCAAGTGTGGCTAATAATTGTCACATTTGGTATAATTAAGTGTGGTTAAAGTTTTGATTATCTATACAATGGCCACACAAACTAATTTAAAAGTATCCAAAAACAGTCTCTAAATTTTTTATTGGCCTTTAGCCACACTTCTAATAAAAAGTGTGACAAACCGTTTTTGGAAAAGTGTGATCATATGTCATTTTTGTACTAGTGTTTGCGTTTTTAATTCAATAGTTGGTCTCGTGTATTTAATCACATACGATTTATATGAAAAAGATTTGTTTTCATGTTCTTGATTCAATAAATCATATGTGATAAAATATATATAATCACTTGTAATTATATACACGAGAACAACTCTTGAATCAAGAACATTAAAACAAATTTATGTCCACATTAATCATATGTGATTAAATACTTATAATCACATGTGATTAAAGTTGACAAAAAATAATTATTGAATCGAGAACGCAATAATGACATATATGGTTAAATATATCTAATCACACTTGATTGAATATATCTAATCACATGTGATTATATGTATCTAATCACATGATTTATATGGACAAAAAAGAATATTGTCCATATAAACCATATGTGATTAAATACAAATAATCATATGTGATTATATACACATAATCACGGATGGTGGAGATGGGTGGTGGTGGTGTGTAGTGATGTTTGGTGGTGGTAGGTGGTAGGTGGTGGTGGTGGTGAAGGGTGGTGAGGGTGACATGTGGAGTTGTAATTGTAGTGGGTGACAGGTGGCGGTGGCGAGCGGTGGTGGAGACGGGTGAAGGTTATAGGTAGTGGTGGTGGGTGGGTGAGCGGTGGTTGGTTGTGAGGGTGGTGGTGGTATATGGTGGTTTTAGTGGGTGATGGGTGGGGTGGTAGTGGCGGGTGGTTGTGATGGGTTGTGAAGATGGGTGGTGGTGATGGGTGGTGGTCGGTGATATTGGTGGGTGATGGGTGGAGGTGATCAGTGGTGATGGGTGGTGGTGGTGGGGGTGATGGCGGTGGGTGGTGGTGATAGGTGGTGGTGATGGGTGGTGGGTGCTGGTTGGTGGTAATGGCAGGTGGTGGTAGTCGGTGGTGATGAGTGGTAGTGGTGGGTGTGGATGGGTGGTGGAGGCGGGTAGTGGGTGGTGGTTGGTGGTAATGACAGGTGGTGGTCATAATAGTGGGTAGTGGGTGGGTGGTGTGTGGGGGTGATTAGGGGCGGGTGGTGGTGATGGGTGGTGGTAGTAGCTGGTGGTGGTCATAATGGTGGGTAGTGGCTAAGTGATAGTGATGGGTGGTTGAGGTGGGTGGGCGGTGGTTGTAGTGGGTGGTGGTGATGAGGGTGGGTGGTAGGTGGGGGTGATGGTGGTGGTCGATGGTGATGGGTGGTGGTGGTCGGTGGTGGGTGGTGGTAGTGGCAGGTGGTGGTCATAGTGGTGGGTAGGTGGTAATGATGGGTGGTGGAGGTGGATAGTTGTGGTGGGTGGTGGTGGCGAGTGGTGGTGATGGTGGTGGGTGAGGTTGGTTGTGGTGCGTGGTGGTGACGGGTGGTGGTGGTGGTGATGGATGATGGTCGTGGTTGGCAATGGCGGATGGTGGTGATGATGTTGGGTGGTGGGTGGGGGTGGTGGTGATGGGTGGTGGAGATGGGTGGCGGTGACGGGTGGTGGATGGTATTGTTTGGGTGGTGAGTAGTGTTGGTTAGTGGGGTTTTTTTGAAATTTTTTCAACTTATTTCTTGGTTTATATTAATTTTATATGATGATTTTAATTTAAAAAAATTGTGTGGTCAAATTTTGTTCTTAAATGTTCTCGCAATAAGAAATGTTTTTGATTGAACGCTCCAATATATATATATATATATATATATATATATATATATATATATATATATAAAGAGAGAGAGAGAGAGAGAGAGAGAGAGAGGAAGGATCATTTGAGAACTCATAGTTTCCGGAGAACCCGATAACTAAAAGTGGAACGTTAGATCAAAAAAAAATGGTCGAGATGCAAGATGGTGTTTTTGTAAATAAGTAGAAAACTAAAAAAATAAGGGTATCCTAATTAAAAGAGTGAGGGGTATTATAGGAAACAAAATATAATTAAATCATATCCTAAATCTAATCTAATATATGATAAACTAGACCTCCATCTCTCTCTCTCTCCCTCTCTCTCTCTCTCTCTGTGACAACCCGAAAATCTCTATCTTTAAGTCACCTCGATTATTGAAAGTCAAACTCGTTTCTACTATCTTTTAGCATTGTTTAGGGCCTGTTTGAGTGTTTTAAACCTAGTAAATTCAAGGTTTGGGTATGGGGATGAGTTCTTTTCAGTTCATCGAGTTGCATTCAAGTCGAACACTCCTTCAAGAGGAGTGTACAGCCGTATACATGGGTGTACGGACGTACACCCATCTATGGTCGTGAACTCACCCATATGTATCATATTCCTTCACTTTCAGCTCAAGAGCTTCTAACTTTAAGTGTTTATTCGAGGCTAGAGAGTTTGACTCGTTCTGGAAACAATTCCCAAGGTGTGTACGGCCGTACACAGGGTCCACGGCCGTACACCACCTTCTATATATATATATATATATATATATATATATATATATATATATATATATATATATATATATATATATATATATATATAGTGCTCATTTTCTCCTCATTTTTCCCTCCTCCCAATCGAGATCACTCCCATTCTCTCTAAACTATCATCGGCCATGAAGACCCCAAAGGCTCCAAAAACGTAAGCATTTCAACATTTAACTTGTTATACTTGAAAGACCATTAGATCCAAGCCTCGATTCTGCACATTTCAAAATCACCTTCATGATCTTGAAGGGTGTACGGCCGTAAACCCTTCATAGGTTGGCCGTACACACCCTAAAGGAGTCCAAATCAAGTGTTATACCCACCTTCTTGTTGAACATTAGACGCACTAACTTCCCCATGGATCAAATCATGGATTCAAGAAGATGGAGCATAGTAGCTTCGAGTCTTTACTTGTATTTACTTTTGGAGTCAATCGTGTACGATTCAATGTAATGTAAACACTATACTATTAATACAATGGTTGTTGTTGCTTTGATTACTATTATTCAATTGTTGTGATACTGTACATGACTCCTCCGCCCCCGAACGTTTCCACCATTCCGGTTTGGGGGTGTGACAGATTGGTATCAGAGCATTGTTTATAGTGAACTTAGTATATCAACCAGTAAAATATATACAACTATAAATACAATGGGCCGGAGTGCTCTGACTAAAAGTATACTTTTAAAATATAAGTATTTTACGAGAAGTATACTAATAATCATACATACTAAGAAAAAGTATCACAATAAGAACAAATAAGAACAAAATGAATAAAAGTATTTAGATGTTGGACACTACAGTCAAACCTAAGCAGTTATGTAATCATATCTGGAATAAATATAACCTGATCAACTATATTTATTCGAGATACGACCAACATGTGTTTGGGAGTGATAGTGGTGTTGCAACGAGTCTAAAACTTACCTAACTCCATATACAAAAGTATCCTTAGAACAAAACATAAAGATAAAATACTATAGGAGTATTTTAGGCACTATAACAAACTTGAAAGAGAACTAAAAGACCTTTACTGGCAGGTCTATAGTTACGAAGTGCATGCTTCCAGGGTTATATATAATTGGGATCTTATAGACTTTACAAATTGGTGATCTTCGCTCTATTACATGTTCCTTGTTTGGTTGTGGTTTTAGAGTAGGATCACTTATTCGAAGGTCTATTGGATCTTGGTTATATGCAGCTTGCATGCACTGCTTGACTATAGGAGGACCCAGTTTGGATCATCAATAACTACAGAAGAAATGTTCTACCTAATCTCATAAGATTCTTTAGACATCCCCATTCTCGTGCTAACAATCTAGATATAGATGGCCACTCCAACCACCAACAGAGAAGTCAATGAGAAACAAGAGAGGGTTCATAAAGTGGATTCCGAGAAGGAATCATACGAGGAGGAAAATCTCTCATCAGGAGGTACTGGACATCTGTGGTAGAACCCGAAGCATGAGCTACAGTGAATAGGAAAACTATAGGAAAGTTCAGAGACAACAAATCCCCACGGCTGAATTCAGGACCATCATAACTAGTACAGGAAACCCCTCCCGAGGCGCACAAGGTGGTAGAGCACCATATACGTCATACTAATAATTAACTAACTAATGTGATCTAGTGAGTTAGTGATTACACTGCTCACACTATGTGTCAGGCTTATTGCCTTTATCATATCAGCTGAGTAACAGTAAACCAGGTCCCAGAACTTCATTAAGAGGGTAGTCACTGTCAAATTCATAAGTCTATGTTGCATAGACCTCTGTTATGAATTGCTTCGAAAGTCAGAACATGATACATTCAAAACTGAGAAAATTTTGATTAAGATAACACTCGACTCGTAACCACTAAGGACTTACCCTCGTATCATCTTTTAAACCTTATAGCAGAAAGATGCCACCGAAGAAGTCGAACAAAAACAAAAACAACGCACCTCCACCGCCACCTCCTCAGTATGACTCGGTTGTCTTTCAGGTGGCAATAACAGCCGCAGTGACAGCTGTCATGACTCAAATCAATGCAAGTGGTACTAGTAGATCGGGTAGTGGAACTAACTGTCACAACTAGCATTCTAGCTAGGAAATTCTATTCTTGTGTAAACATTCAACCATTGTAAAACATATACTCTAAGTAAATATCACTCAGTTCTCATTTAAATTCACTTCTCATGTTCAACAAAGAGTTTGAAAACCCTAAGAATCCCTGTTTAAGTCAATATTGGACTAGGATTTCCTTATTGGGCCTAATGGGCCAATAAGCATTCAATTCAACTATTTTGGACTTGGAAACCCTATTTGGATTCTAAATGGACCCAATTCGCAAATCTATAACATTTTGGACCATTTGGGCCTAGAATGATTCATTCTAACCCTAATGGGCCTTATTGGGCCATAACTAATCCAATTAACCCTAGTAAGCCATAAATTCTTTTTTTTTTCAAAATGGTTTCCGAAAGGTAATTATTTGGGCCTCATAATTTCGAGTAAATTCAAGTAAAGGCCCAAACTATTCCACCCCTTCTCCTAGCCCAAAATTCTAGGCCATGAGTAAAAAAAAATGAAATGGGGGTTGACTTTGGTGGTGCCACCTCCATATTATTCACCATGTAACAAGGTAATTGTTTCTCATACTTCTATGTAACCTTGTATAACCCAACATACTTCAAGAGTAGTCTCTCTTCCTCTCTTTATTATTCTCGGCCAACACCAACATCTCACCACCTTCATTTCTTTTCAAAATCATCTCAAGAATGCCTCTCTCTCATCCATAATTTCGAGACTTTGTGAGGATCTTCAAGAGGTTCTCATCTAGATCATCACTCTTTGGTAAGTTGTTATCATATTTAAGTCTTTTATTTTCATCCTTAAGCTAAGAACACTCTCTTATGAAGCTTCATTTCGTGACCTAACACCTTAGAAACTTCATAAGCTCGAAACCCACTCAAGGAGCTTGTTAGAGCCAAAATCACATCAACTTCTTCCACTTCTTCTTCAAAACCGAAACATCAAAGCAAAGGTGAGTTCATACCCCCTTGTTTTTGGTTTTTATATGATTTTTGGGGTAGAATACAAGTAAAATGTGTAGATCTATGTGTTATATGCATGTCTTGTGTGATTTCTTAGTTTATTTTGAAAAAATGTGTTAGATCTTAACAAATCTCGACATCATAAGTAACATGGAGTTAAGATCTATGAACTAAGACACCTTACACATCATATTATCAAGTTAAAAGTGTTTATATGTTGAAGATATAAAAATTTAAGGCAAAAACCATGTTAAGGGTCAAAATTGTCAAGAAAACAAAAGATAAGGGCAAAAAGGTGACATATATGTTTTTATAAGGATTAAACAGGTCCTACTGTTATAAAAATGGATTTTTATGATAAACATGCTTTCCAAAGGGGCAAAAATGTAAATTTTAGCTTGATGGGCCAAACATTTGGGCCTCACGGTTTTGGGCCCAAATTTGCGAAAAAATGAAAGTTTTGGGATTAAAAATGTTATTTGACCAAAGTTTGAGTCATAAATGTAAATAAACCAAATTTAGGGGTGAAAATAACATTTATTTCTAATGGGACCAAAAATGTAACTTTTATCAAAATTGGGCCGAAAGTGTAAATTTTTACAAACAAGGGGCTAAAAATGTACTTTTCTGCAAAACTGGGCCATAAATATCAAAATATAAATTTTTGGACTAAAACCGTGAATTTCTAAACATTTGGGACGCAATTACAAATTTTTATAAATTATGGACTAAAGTGTTATTTTTACAAAACTTTGGGCTTTAATTGAAAATTTGAGGTTTATCGGCCAAAAATGTCGTTTTTACAAAAAGGAAGACTTTTTATAATCAAGTTGGTAAACCTCGAGCTAAAATAAACAACGAAACAATAACGAATGAACGAAATACGTCGATAACAATTTTACTGGGCCTAATATTCACATTACTTGGCCAATGGGCCTTAAGGGCCCATTCAAGTGTATATTGAGCCCAATATTTTCCATGACATGTTTAATGGGCCTTGCGACCCATTTACATGTTAATTTGGTCCTGAGTTATGGGTCACATGTTTGTTGGGTTATAACGGCTCATATAGAGATCCAATACTAAATTTAACACTTCGGAGATTAACCCTTCGATTGTGTCAATACAAAACAACTTATTCAACGATACAAGAACCTCGACATTATTAGAAATCAGAAAATATCGGATTTTCTGGGGAAATATTAATATTCAATTATCACTTACTTACAATACAAAGAAATCTAAACTACATTCATATATGTTACTACTATGAAATTCACACATGCATCTATACTTGATTTTCACATCATTTTCAGACATTTTACAGAAAATATTTGATTTTCTGGGTTTTTACGAAAGATACAAAGGCTTTTACTCAAACATACTTATGAACTCACCAACATTATATATGTTGACCGTTTTCAAAATAACTTGTATTCTCAGGTAATCGTTAAACAAGAAGATTTTCAAGTGTGTATGGTTTCATTTTATGTAACATCACTCATCATACCTTTAATACTTTGAACTTATGTAATCTATAACAATGTACTTGATGTGAACAAGGCTGGTTGTTATATGTAATGTTGGTGATGAATGTGTTATGATTCATGTATATTCATTGTGATGATAATTCAATTGTTAGTCACACGAGCCCCCGGACGTTTCCACCGTCCGGTTCGGGGGTGTGACACGTTGGTATCAGAGCTATGTTTATAGTGAACTAGCATATCTAACCATACATGATATGCAACTATAAACACAATGAGACTAAATAACTCTGAACAAAACAAAATTTTCACACTTATGTGCGCATATGATGATAATAACCTAACAATATTTAATAAAAGCTTCTGGAGGAAGTTGAACATTATGATTAAACCTAGGCAGTTATGTAGTCATATTAGGGATAAATATAGCCTGATCAACTATATTTATTCAGAATATGATCAACATGTGTTCGGGAGTAATCATAGCAGGAAATGAATCCAAAAGCCTACCTCACTCTCCAATAACTCTAGGGAACCCAAACTTAAATAACTAAAAATATACTATAGGGATAACCAAAACGTGATTTATTTATGCATTCTCGAGCAGTCAGTATGGCTGGTTTCCACCTCCCCGGAGATCCTTATTTTCCCAATCAGGGAAATAACGGATGGCTGGAAGAATCTGAAGAGGAACCTGAAGAGGACCCCGAGGATGGGGAAGAACCGGAAGAAGAAATCGAAGAGGGACTTGCGGAACCTGTGGAAGATGTTGAAGAAGAAGTGTATGGGGTCGACAACGATGATGATTCGGACGTGGAGTCCGTAGTCATCAACCCACCGTACCCTGTGAGGGTGCCAGCTCACCGAATGGGCCCTAGTGGTCCTACACCTCCCTAGGGTATCGACATTTGGAGGTGGAGCAGACAACACGGACAGCGACCCCCATTTGGCATGGCTCGAGAGTTCTATGACTTGAGGGATGGAGGACCGGCTGACCGAGCACTTCCAGTCATGGTGAGACGATTGAGGGATATTGGCGATCTGGCTCAGAGCACTGCCGATCAGATGCACCAGATGCGAACTAGGGTTGCGAGGGCAGAGTAGGAAACGCGAGAGGTTATCCGAGAATTCCACATGAGGCAGGTGAGGTGGGAGGCTCGACTTCGAGATGCGAAGCGACAAGTGGCTCGCCTTCAGGAAGCATCCACTTCCTCAGCACCACCCCCTGGCACATCCCATCATGACTAGGACCAGCCGTATCTTTCGTTAATATTATGTTTATGTGATCTATGCTATGTACTATCGACTCTATGTTTAAGTGACCACACTACTCATAGGGTCGTCATGTTGCCGGATTTTATATTTCCCCCATGTACTGTATGCCTTCTGGCACATTTTCATGTATCAAAACTATTAGTATTAATGAAAATGCTTTATGTTTTATCATGACGTTGTCATCTGCTATGTGTTTTATTTCCTTGTTTTATGTTAATGCATGAAATTACTTAAATACACACACTATACGCCTAGTCTATGGGATTCCAAACTCGCAAAACAATAGGCACTCAACATATTTCCGTTCCATGACAGAAAGATGCCTCAAAGACCCAACCGTGGAAACAACGCAACACCGACCCCACCTGAGATAAACTCGGTTGCATTCCAGGAAGTAGTGTCCGCTGCGGTCACTGCAGCACTTGCGCAGATTCGCAATGGAAACAATGGAGAAGGCAACGGGCAGGGAGCCAGAAGCACAAATTGTTGGGTCAAAAATATGGTTTATACTTTGCTTTTCTAAGCATTTATTGTTTTTATTATTTGGGCCAAAATAGTATAGGATTAATTGTAGCTTGGACCGAGCATTGGATTATTTGTATTTTGGGCTTGGCCTTAGGTCCATATATATATAGGGTGAGGAGTGCATGTGAAGGATGAACACATAGAATAGAGGAGCTTAAGTGTGTGCATTTGAAGGTGTTCTAGAGAGAGAAAAGAGAGTGTGTGTTAGTGTGTGTGAATCTTGTATCCGGATCTTCATTCATATCAATACATACAAGATTCATCATCTTCTTCTTCTCCTTCTCTTCTATTTTGATCTGACATCATCCGTTTGATTGGGATTCCGCACCATCAAACGGATCTGATTGATACACAAGCAGATTGGGGACTTACAATTGGTATCAGAGCTTGGATTGTATCAGTCATTTTTGTCAGATCTGGAGCATATTTGATCTTATTTTTGAAAGATTCTTACGTTTTTGGATAGATCTCTGAAAATTAGGACGGGGGTTTGTTCTTCGTGTTTTTGATAAAAACAAGTTTTTGATCGAGTTTTGGAGCAAAAAGAGGTGAAAACGCTGTATTTCACGTAATTTGCGAAGAGTTTACGGTCTTTGAAGGGTTTACGGTCGGCGGCGGCGGCGGCTAGGGTTTCCCGGAGTTTACGGCCGTAAACGTGTTTACGGTCCGGAGTTTACGGCCGTAAATGTGTTTACGGTCCGGAGTTTACGGTCGGCGGTTTACGGTCGCCGGAGTTTGCGGCCTCGGCTCGGAATTCGGTAGCGGCTCGGTGAACGGCTTGAAGGACGGCTCGGTCAGCAGCAGTTTCCGGTTCGCACACCTTCTCAGTCAACAGCATCCTCGGACCAGGTCCTCGCCTTCGCACTTCGGTCTTCGCACCTCGCATCGCTTCGCACCTCGCCTCGTTCAGGAGCCTCGGCCTCGTCCTCGCTTCGTAGCCGTCTTCACAAGCCCTCGTCCTCGCATCGTACAATTAAAAAGAAAAGGGGGGGGGGGGGGCAGATTTTTGGAGGTGCCAGGGATCGAACCCGGGTTCCTCGCTTCAGCATCGCATGCGCCTTACCATCTCAGCTAGGCTGCTTGATGATTAAACTCTTCCGATTTTAATTCAAATAGACTCCTTATTCGCACCAATTTCGCATTTTTTACATTTTTAACCCAAAAATCAATTTTCTTTATTTTAAAATTCCATTCTCAACCCAAAAATTTAGTTTTTAATTTTTGACTTTATTTTTTATCTTTTATCCTTAAAATTTTGACTTTGACTTTCAAGTTTGACCTTTGACTTTAAACTTTGACTTTCTCGTTTAACTTTTAAATTTTCAAATTTAGCTTTTCGGTTTGACTTTTAAGTTTGACTTTTCAAGTTTGACTTTTGAGTTTGACTTTTTAAATTTGACTTTTGAGGTTGACTTTTGAGTTTTTAGTCAAAGGGCATTTAAAAAAAAAAACAACGAGTTCTTCAAACGTTCCAGTCAATAAAGTTTCATGTACTCCATCTTGTGAAACTACGATAAAATTTCTTCGGGAACAAATTGATTTATTAAAAAGAGAAGTTGAGGACCTGAGATATGAAGGATATCAACTCAGGAAAGGACAGAAACCCCTGAAGGCTGAATTAGAAACAAAAATAAAGGACTTTAAGAGAATTCAGCAAGACTACAGTGAAAAATGTGAACATTATGATTATATCAAGAGACATAATGCTGAGTTAATTACTAAGCTTGATACATTAAAAGGGCAATTTGAAACTGCAAATTTTGATTTTAAAAAGTTTGATGTATCAAGCGAAGTAGTTGCCAACATGATAGACCATTGCATGCAATTTAAACATAATCAGTCAAAGGGTTTAGGATATGATAGTGTACCTCCTCCTTATAATCATACATATCAGTATCAACCCCTATCCAAGGATGAGATTGCCAATGTACCATTTATGGTTTATGGCAAGCCATCTGGTTTCGTTTCAGGCGGACTTATTAATGTTGAAAGTTCTAACATTTCTACTTCCCCTGCAGATCAACCATTAGATCAGGCAAAGCGTGAAGCTGGAGATTCTGTTTCTGTTTCTGTTTCTGTTTCTAATCCTGATGTTTCTGTTTCCAATGAAAAACCTTATGTTTCTGATATTAAAGTTGATGATACATCTTGTGATGCTTTTGATGCTTTTGCATCGGATCATGTTGAGTTAATTTTTTTTGACATATTTGATTATTTGTTTGAAAATACTGATGTTCCTGTTTCTTGCACATCTACTTCATGTGCAGGTAAAGTAGCAGAGGATGAGAACAAGGAGAACACCACTGAACAAACCAACATCTCCTTGAGCTCTGAATCTGTTGCTTCGAACTCGGCTGCTTCTGATCAACCTGCTGTTGAGAAATACAGGCCACCAAATCAAGTGAAACAACCGACGGCTTGTTTCAACTGTGCGTGTGGGAAAAGCAAGAGACAAGGCAAAGATACGCCACCAGGGGCAGGAAGAAACAACTCCTACGTGAAGAAGCAGACTTGCTTTCACTGTGGAACACCTGGACACATTGGCAGACATTGTCCAAATCGCGCATACGTTCCCTACTATGCACCAGGGTGGCATAACGCGCCAAGAGGGAGATACTCCAAAAGAAACCCCTCAAGGTCACGATCAGACATTGGCGACTCGAACGCGCAGAAGGCCAAGAATCAAACCCACAAGGCCAAGAATCCGAATCCCAAGGGCAAGAAGGGAATGTCGGCCAAGAAGCCAAATCCAAGAGATGCTCCCGTGAAGCCAAAATCAAAGTCATCTCAACGGCCGACATCAAGTTCAAAATCAAGTACTGAGCCACCCATCAGATCAAAAAAGAAATGGGTTAAACCCAACTACAAATGGATTCCAAAGGCTCACTCTCCCAAATTTTCTGATGACTCTAATATTTCTACATCTTATGTTTGTGATAAACAGGATATGTCATGGGAGAGAGTACCGTGCAAGGATGACAAAGGTCGACCCAGTTTCAAAATGGAGTGGGTTCCAAAGAGCAACTGATCCCGCTCTGTGTTGGAGCAGCTATGGAGGCATATCATCAGACTTCGGTTTGTTGGTAGTGGCTGTTCCAGGCACATGATAGGGGACATCTCTCAACTGTACAACATTCGGAACTTTGTTCGAGAGTATGTGTCCTTTGCGGGAAAGGAAAGAAAGGAAGAAAAGAAGAGATCACAAAAGGGGTTAGTGCTTAATGACATGAAGAATTTTCGGATCTGTTCTGAGATTATGTGTGCTGTTCTCAGACCTTCTGGATGCAAATTCAATCGGTGACTTACGGTTTGAGTTTTCTTCTCTATACTCCTGAGTTTTTCTTAAGTTGATTCGCTTTAAAGACTAATTTTTGTATTAGTATAGTTTAAATTTACGCATTTACTTTCGTTTCTCTCCTATGCACAAATTTAGGGGGAGAAATAAAAACAAAACAAAAATTAGAAAATTTTAGAAAATCCAAAAACATTAGAAAATCAGAAAATCCAAAAATATGTTTGTTATGAAATGAGTTTGAGGGAGATGTTTTGGGAAGTGATATAATCATGTGATAACATGCAATCTGAATCTGTATAAGGGACTGAATCTGAATTGTCTAGGCTCTGTGTTCGATGCGCTGGTAGGCACGAAAGATTCTAAATGGACATGACTAGGTAGAGTTGAACTTAAAGAATTCATAGACTTGACAGATCTTAACCTAGTTAGATCTGTTAAGCCTGACAATACGACGCTTGGATAGGTTGAGCAGGGAGATATATATGGGAATCTACTGGTCATATTAAAGAACTCGTATCTGGAACTATGGATTAACTTTTCCTCGATGTGCGGATTATGTCCTTAATCCCGGTATTGATGGGGTGACTAGTGAATTCCGATAAATTAGGTCTGTAGAAGGTTATATTCTTTCTTTCTATCTGTTAGTCATATGTTGCCTCCTCTGCATTATCGAAAGATCCGACCTGGAATGTAGCATATACAACTCTATCTCTTTGCATCTTCTATCTATGCAATTCTTTCTATCTGTTAGCCATATACTGTCTCCTTTGCGTGACTCACAATCTGACCTGGTACACAGTATATGCATCATTCTACTTCTCAATCCCTCTAAAACTTCAGTTAGTCATATGTTCCACCCTCTGCGTGATTGGAAGAGATCCGACCTGGGTGTATAGCATATGTATTCTAAATCTATCTTCTATCTTAATAATTGTCTGCTCACCCGATGTAAGGAGTATTCTGGAAGTCCTTGATTACTGGAGCATATCAGGAAGCGGGAAACATGTTCTAGTACAATTAAAATTGAACACTTACAGATTGTCTATGGATCTCGCTGCTCAATTTAGGTGGACAACAATATCCCTGGTCGTCGTCAGCTGAATGGTCCTTAAGAAATATTATCTAGGAACTTAGGATCACTTTGTCTTGTCACGTATAGTATGTCATAATTTTGTCACAATCTCTCGTGTTTAAGTGGACCACAATACCGGCGATTGACCAGATCTATTCATGAAGGGAGAGGTACTGATAAACGGATAAAGGCTGTCTAAAAACTTTGATCCCAAATCACTCTTAAAGTTAGATATCATTTTTGTTTTTGTTATATTTGTTCATAGTTTTCTTCTAATTTAAATATTAGGGGAGAATTAAAAATTTTAAAAACCAAACAAAAATAAAATAAAAAAATATATATAGTGTTATTTCTGTTTTATTTCTTTTTCAGAAAATATGAAAAATCCAAAAATATTGTGTGCTAAATTTTTCTTTTAGTTTTGTTTTGTCTTGAAAAGTGAATTCAGGTGAAGATGAAACTCATGGAAGTTTGTGTCGAAGATTTCTGAGCCAAGGCTTCATCCGTGATCATCGAAGAATTCTCATTCGAAGGAGGAAGAAATGAAGATTATTCTTTCGACATTCAATCTTTCAACCCCAGAAGCAAGGTGAAGCTGAAATTGAAGAATATGTGAAGGATTGCATTGAAGCCTCCTCAATCAGTCTGTTGCTATGTTGAACCTGCTGAAGTGATCCAGAAGATTTGTTCTCTCTGATGTTCTCTCTGAAGATTCTCAGACTGAAAGCATTATCTTTCAAGAATCAGTACAAAAAGCCTCCTCACCCAATGTGCGTTCAATGTCAAATTCTGAAGAAAAGCCCAACTGCTCAAGATGAAGTCATTCATTGAAGATTCATCAAGTTCATCTTGAAGTTGTGAAGAATTTGAAGATTAAAGTTGAAGCCAAAGCTCCCAATGAAGATTAACAAGAAAAGCCAGCTACTTTTTAGGGGGAGCTTGTTGGGTCATTTAAGAAAAGAAAAGAAAGCTATAAACCAAGGGGGAGATTGTTGGGTCAAAAATATGGTTTATACTTTGCTTTTCTAGGAAAATGTATTTTTGTGTCTTGGACCGTAAACAGCTTGGTGTTTACGGTCGTATACGTGTTTACGGTTGTGTTTACGGCCGTAAACAGGTTTACGGCCGTAAACCCATTTACGGCCCATGTTCACCAAGCCCATGTTTCTTATGTATAAATATAGGTGTAAGGGGTGAGGAGTAGAGTGATGAACACATAGAATAGAGGAGCTTAAGTGTGTGCATTTGAAGGTGTTCTAGAGAGAGAGAAAAGAGAGTGTGTGTTAGTGTGTGTGAATCTTGTATCCAGATCTTCATTCATATCAATACATACAAGACTCATCATCTTCTTCTTCTCCTTCTCTTCTATTTTGATCTGACATCATCCGTTTGATTGGGATTCCGCACCATCAAACGGATCTGATTGATACACAAGCAGATTGGGGACTTACACAAATCAAGGAACGAACCACAAAGCCGCTCGAACATGCACCTGCAAGGACTTCACCAACTCCAAACCTAGAACCTTTAATGGGACAGGAGGCGTAATAGCTCAGAAGCGATGGATTGAGAAAGTAGAATCCGTTTTTGAAATCTGCGGGTGTCCAGATGAGTGTAAGGTCAAGTTCGCAGCATGCGCCTTCATTGATCAAGCCCTCTCCTGGTGGAATGGCCACATAGAGGCCATGACACTCCCGGTGGCGAACGCGATGCCCTGGGAAGAGCTTAAGGAAATGATGCTGGCTGAATACTGTCCAAGAGGCGAAATCCAGAAGATGGAACAAGAGTTGTGGAACCTCACGGTTCAAAACTCCGATATCGACACATACATATCCAGGTTTAGTGAGCTATCTCTTCTGTGTCCCGGAATGATCACCCATCGAGGATCTGAATTCACTGGAGAATGCGAGGGTTTTATGAAACCAAAGTACCCTACCGATCCTAGAGAAGTGTCTATCCGATGAGACACTTGTGATACCCCTCATATTTTCCAAGTCCATGATTTATATTCTATTCTTGAATTTCGGGACAAAATTCCCTCTAACGGGGGGATGATGTGACAACCCGGAAATCTCTATCTTTAAGTCACCTCGATCATTGAAAGTCAAACTCGTTTCTACTATCTTTTAGCATTGTTTAGGGCCTGTTTGAGTGTTCTAAACCTAGTACATTCAAGGTTTGGGTCTGGGGATGAGTTTTTTTCAGTTCATCGAGTTGCATTCAAGCCGAACACTCCTTCAAGAGGAGTGTACGGCCGTACACCCATCTATGGCCGTGAACTCACCCATATGTATCATATTCCTTCACTTTCACCTCAAGAGCTTCTAACTTTAAGTGTTTATTCGAGGCTGGAGAGTTTGACTTATTCCGGAAACCATTCCCAAGGTGTGTACGACCATACACAGGGTCCACGGCCGTACACCACCTTTTATACATGTATGTAGTGCTCATTTTCTCCTCATTTTCCTTCCTCCCAACCGAGATCACTCCCATTCTCTCTCAACTATCATCGGCCGTGAACACCCCAAAGGCTCCAAAAACGTAAGCATTTCAACCTTTAACTTGTTATACTTGAAAGACCATTAGATCCAAGCCTCGATTCTGCACATTTAAGCATCACCTTCATGATCTTGAAGGGTGTACGGTCGTAAACCCTTCATAGGTTGGCCATACACACCCTAAAGGAGTCCAAATCAAGTGTTCTAACCACCTTCTTGTTGAACATTAGACCCACTAACTTCCCCATGGATCAAATCACCCCTTTTTGCATGTTTCTTTCATGGGTGTACGGCCGTACACTCCATGGCCGTACACTCATGGGCGTACACTCACTTGACCGTACTCCCCTGGTCGTACACTCTCTTGTATGGCCGTAGACCCCTTTTAGTCAATCACATGTGATTGTAACACTTAGTTTCAAGTGTTTCCTAGTCCCTAAGGGTGTTTCCTTGCATGTTAGTTGTCCAAAACACTAATTACATGCCATTATATGTCATTTAGGACTCATTGTGTCTCGGGAATTCATTCGTGGAACTTCTCATCCATATGCGAACTTTCAATCGAATCAAACACATAAGGTGAGTTCATACCCCTATATTTTCTGAATTTTTTAATGTTTTCAGGGGGGAATACAAGTAAAAGCACAAGTAATCTTGTGTTCGAAAATATTATTTGATTTAATATATTTTCCATCATTAGTATACATCAAACGTAGAAATCAGTTTTACAAAACGTGTTAGGATACAAACCTTGCAAAGGCAGTTTGTAACACTCGTGTTTCTAGCCTAGGCATTAATATTAAGGTGATAGTCTAGGTTAACCTTTGTAACTCATTTTGAAGAAATGAAAAAGGAATTATGTGAATTCTATGTGTTTTATGTGTTTTATGCTTAATTACTAGGAGTTAATTAATTAAGAATAAAAATGAGCGTCGAAAATAAATATTAGAGAAAGCCGATATCTATTAAGAAAGTTGTAGTGGTCGTGACAAGGATTACAGATATATAAAGAATGCCGAAATCCGAGTTATAACGAAGAGGTTATAACCTGTCGAAGTTTCACGACAAAACCGGCTCGGTGCTGAATGTCGTAAAAAGTGAGTTTTTGATAAACTACGTTTTAGCCTTAGTGATCTAAACGAAACTCGTAGTGCTCGTTAAACCGAGAGTAGGTATAAAAAGAACGCCCAAATCTGACTTCGTATGAGGAAGTTATGATTTTTCGAAGTTTCAGCTTAGCAGTAGACAACTAAAAACTCGAATTTTAGATCGAGTGATTTTTAGCCGACATGACCTAAACGAGAATCGAAGGTCTCGTAAATAGTAGCACAACGGTAAAAAGTCTGACGAAAACGGACGTCGGATGAAGAAGTTATGAATTTTTAACGGATTTCCTGTCCCGGTCTGTTAAAAATAATAATATAAAAATTAAAGTCAAAATTAGCCGACGAAGTCTAAACGGAAGTTGTAGAGCGTAATTTTACCTACGCGTGCATATAAAGAACGTCAAAAACGGAGCTCGTATGCGAAAGTTATGGATTTTATAAGTTTTTGCACAAAAACCGAGAAAATTCGCATAGTCACGATTTGCCACGTCACCCTCGCTTAGAACGTGCCACGTGTCCGAGATTGGTGAGTCAGGCGAGCCACGCGTCCGAGCTGCTGAGTCATCCGAGCACCTGACCTGATCCGAAGTGGTCCAGTAGCGATGCGACACGTACCTTCTTGCACGAGACCGAACCCTCGCAGCATGCCACGATGCCTCTACTTCGGACCCTAGACCTCGGTCCAGTAAGGAGCTGCCAGCAAGCCTTCGCAGGTGCGAGCCATGTGCGAGCCATGTGCGAGCCATCCCCTGCGAGTCCTCGGATCAGCACACCTGGAGGCTTCTCAGCTGTTGGATGAGGAGGCTCGCCCCTATAAATAGAAGGGTGCGAGACCTCCCGGGGGTATTTTGAAAACTTGTCAATTTTAGCCCCTAAACCCATATTTCTTTCATTCTAATTTCTCCCGAAGCCCTGGTATCGATTATAACCCCCGAAATACGCCACGAAGTGTCCGTGAAGCCCGAAAAATTTATTTTTTCGGCTTCGAAGCCCAACCTTTGCAGAGCCCGGTTTCTCAATAAAACTCCCGGTTTTATTAGAAACGAACGTTTTAGAAAACGAATTGCTGCCCGATTTTCATCAAAACATGTGAGTGTGTAGTTACTTTCACTTTACACATAGATATGAAGTATTTAGCTTAAAATACGTGCTATGTGTAAATATGTTAATTGTTTATTTGAGGTGACTGTTGAATAGATGTTTTATACAAGTTTTAAACTGTATATGTATTTTATCTACAAATATGTTGGGTAGAACATGGGTAGACAAAATAGTCGGTGGGTGTTAAAATGATGAGAGGCCTCAGTGTCGGTGTTGTTGTTGGTGCTGTTGTAGTCGTCTAGCGGAGTATAGATGACGATCACGGACCTTTCTAGACAGTCCAGTGGTACACTAGCAAGTTCGCAACTTGTAGGTGTTGATGAACTAAATGTTCATTGGTGTACTCCAATCCCCCTCATGGTTGCCTTTAGGACATGTATGGCTGAGGAGTCCCCTTAGCAGTAGTGTCCAACCCGATGATATTCCTTAGGCTAAGTCCCTTGTGTTAGGTGTTTAGGGACGTAAAGTGAGGACAATGGGAATGGGTAATCAGGGTTATTGTTGATTGGTGAACTTAATATGTTATTATTATTGTGGGTTGAAAACCCTATATGCTCACCAGGCTTCCAAGCCTGACCCACTCAGCTTTTTATGATTACAGGTAGTGGACCCCGAGCATAGTCGGAGGACGATGAGAGATTTTTTTGGATTATAGGCCAGTAGTTGTAAATAACTGTTGAAAGGCTTATAATGTCTTGTTTATGCTTTTGATCTGTATCGGAACATGACATCCCGAGGTTTTGATATATATATGGAAAATATATACCTTCTTAAAGAAGGGTTTTGATAAACTTTTATCATGTCTTATTTTGGGGACCTATTCCACAACATCTTTTGAAAAGATTTCTCTGATTTTATTTTAAAAAGCATAAATTAAATCGGTCTTTTCTGGCCGAGAAATTAGGGGATGTCACAGTTGGTATCAGAGCATTAGTTTAAGCGAACTAAGAAATTGTAGGATTTCTAGACTTAAACTTAGAATGCTAAGTGATGATTGTGAGGTGAGTGTCTACCATATTTTAGACACGAGCACTAGTTTATTTTAGGAAAGGTGCCTAAAATGCGTTTATGTGCTAAATGCTATATGTTGCCATATATGCCATTATTTGTTCGGATCTATGGTCTGTTGCCGACCGGATCTGGAAACCTTATGTGTGTAGGATTCTAAGCGTATGATTACGAGATTAGAACTAACATGTAAACGTTTCGGAGTGATAAGGGAATTAAAATATCTAACAAGGATAAGACCTAAATTCGCCTTATTCGGTATATAGATTGTAATGGCAAAAACTAGAAGTGGAGCGGGAAATGCAAACAGAAACCAACAACCTCAACCCCAAGTGGTGGAACAGGTGCCTATAGTAGGAGCTGCACCCGAACCCATCACCATGGCTGGAGTACGAGCTATGATTCAGACCATGATGGCTGAACAAAGGGAGGAGTTGAGGCAAATGTTGCTGAACAACAGGGATGAACCTTCAGTTCCTGTTGAACGACGTGAACTAAATGACGATCGATCTGAAGAAGGGAACAACAGCAGATCGGTTGGTCATAGTGAACCGCCCGTGGTTGGGAGGAATAACCACGAGGGAAGAGTGGAGAGAAATGGGTGCAATTATAAGGACTTTATGACTTGCAAGCCATCGACCTTCACTGGAAAAGAAGATCCTGTCGGAGTTATGGACTGGATCTCGGAAATGGAGTTGGCTTTCATGACTTGTGATTGCCAAGGCAAGTTACAAACCACCTTTGCAGTGCGTCAGTTTAGGGGTAGTGCTGCTCGTTGGTGGAACACATTGGGGAAAACCTTAAGCCCTAATGAGCCATTGCAAATGAATTGGGCAGAGTTCTTGGTGCACTTTAAGCGCAAGTACTGCTCGGCCCAAAACGTACTTGAGTTAGAAAACCAATTTCTAACGTTGCAGAAGGGGAGTATGACCGTTGACGAGTATACGAATAACTTCACAGACAAAATGGAGTTTGCTTTGCGTATTGTCCCAGATGAGCTGGCGAAAATTGACAGGTACGCAAAGGGACTTCCATGGGAGTATGCGGTGCCAGTACATCAGGCACTTACTTTGGAGGCAGCTATCTGGGCTGACAAGTCTGTTGAAGATATGATTAAGGGGAGAGCCGCCAGCAAGGTTGAAGTTGGCGAAAAGAGAAAGTTTGAAGGAACTTCAGGTTCCAATAAAAAGAACAAATTCTCAAAGTCTGGTTCGAGAAAATTCGGAGGAGGAGCCGAAGCCAAGTGGTGTGACAAGTGTAAGAAGAAACATGCTGGAAAATGCAGCGTGGGAGTCACTTGTTACAAGTATGGAAAGCCAGGGCATTATGCCAATGAATGCACCTTCACTAATAACGTCTGTCATGGGTGCCATGAAGAAGGGCATATTTTGAGGGATTTCCCGAAGAAGAAAGACGCAGCGAAACCCAATCTGCCACCAAAGCCGAAGGCGAGAGCCTTTCAGATGACACTCGAAGCTGCGAAAGAAGAAGTCGATGACGCTTCAGGTACCTTTCTCGTAAACGAATTGCCTGCCCAAATTTTGTTTGATTCTGGAGCCAACTACTCCTTTATATCGCATGAATTTGGTAGAAAACTAGCTTTTCCTGTTGATAGACTAGTTAATGCTTTATTAGTCGAAATTGCTAGTGGCAAGTTTGTACCTATTAGCCATCGTATGAAAAACATCGTCATTGACTTGGTTGGGAATAAGTTCCACGAAGAATTATTGCCTATCGAGTTAAATGGTTTCGACATAGTTTTAGGAATGGATTGGCTTAGCGCCAATGATGTCGAAATAATGTGTAGGAAGAAGATAGTTAAAGTAAACCCGCCAGGGAAAGAGTCGTTTATGGTGTATGGAGACAAACGCAGAGAAAATTCTGGAATCATTTCCCTAATGAAAGCCAGAAAGTGTTTGGCCAAGGGGTGTACAACATATTTAGCATTTGTGATCGATGCTAAGAAGGAAAAGAAGGAGGTGCAGGATATTCCGGTGGTGTGTGATTATCCGGAAGTCTTTCCCGAAGATCTTCCCGGATTGCCCCCTGATCGACAAGTGGAGTTCCGTATCGACTTGTTACCAGGAACGACGCCGATAGCCAAAGCACCTTATCGATTAGCGCGAACCGAAATGAAAGAACTTATGACACAACTTCAGGAGTTATTGGACAAAGGTTTCATTCGACCTAGTTCATCACCCTGGGGAGCCCCTGTGTTATTTGTAAAGAAGAAAGACGGGAGCATGAGAATGTGCATCGATTACAGAGAGCTGAATAAAGCGACGATAAAGAACAAGTACCCGTTGCCGAGGATCGATGACTTGTTCGATCAGTTACAAGGATCGAGCTATTTTTCGAAGATCGATCTTAGGTCGGGGTACCATCAACTAAAGGTGAGGGAGCAGGATATCGAGAAGACTGCGTTCAGAACAAGATATGGACACTATGAATTTTTGGTTATGTCGTTCGGATTAACCAATGCCCCAGTAGCTTTCATGGATTTGATGAACAGGGTTTGTAAACCATACCTTGATAAATCCGTGATAGTATTCATAGACGATATCTTGATCTATTTGAAAAGCAAGCAGGAGCATGAAAAGCATCTGTGTGAAGTGCTAGAAGTTCTGAAAGAGGAGAAGCTGTATGCAAAATTCTCCAAATGTGAATTTTGGATTCAAGAAGTCCAATTTTTAGGTCATGTGGTTAACCAAGATGGAATAATGGTTGACCCAGCAAAGATTGAAGCTGTGATGAAGTGGGAACAACCAAAAAGTCCTACGGAGATTAGAAGCTTTTTAGGATTAGCTGGATATTATCGAAGATTTATCCAAGGCTTTTCTTCGATCGCTACTCCATTAACAGCTTTGACCCACAAAGGAGCTACTTATGCTTGGAATGAAAAGCATAAGGAGGCCTTTGAAAAGTTAAAGAAGAGACTGTGTGAAGCACCGATTCTTTCGTTACCTGAAGGAGTTGATGACTTCGCAATTTATAGTGATGCCTCTGGAGTTGGGTTAGGATGTGTTCTGACCCAAAGAGATAAAGTGATAGCGTATGCATCGAGGCAGTTGAAAGAACATGAAAAGAACTACCCCACTCATGATCTAGAGTTGGCAGCGGTAGTATTCGCCTTAAAGATATGGAGGCATTATCTTTATGGTACTAAGTGTAAACTTTTCACTGATCATAAGAGTCTTCAATATCTCTTTAATCAGAAGGAATTGAACATGAGGCAGCGGCGCTGGCTGGAACTACTCAAGGACTACGACTGTGAGATACTTTACCACCCTGGTAAAGCAAATGTTGTTGCTGATGCTCTCAGTCGGAAGGTAAATCTTGAAAAGAGAAGGCCAAGAGCGTTGAAAATTGAAGTCGTCTCGATAATTGTGGAAAGTATAAAGAAAGCTCAGGAGAAAGCTTTGGAGAAAAATGACCGGAAGGAGGAACGTTTGGGAAAAACGTTGGTGTTTGATATAAACGGTCAAGGATTGAAGGTATTCAAAGATAGGATTTGGGTACCTAAGAAGGGAGGAGTAAAAGGTCTTCTGATGGAAGAAGCTCATAAAACCATGTACTCGATTCATCCCGGTAGTACGAAAATGTATAGGGATCTAAAACCCTATTACTGGTGGCCGACGATGAAGCTCGATGTTACTAAGTATGTGGCTGAGTGTGTAACTTGTGCTAGGGTTAAGGCACAACATCAGAAACCGTATGGGAGTTTAGAACCTTTACCTGTACCCATGGGTAAATGGGAGGACATTACCATGGATTTTGTGACTAAACTTCCCAAGACAAGGAACGGTCACGACATGATTTGGGTGGTCGTTGATCGCTTCACTAAGAGTGCGCATTTCATAGCCGCTAACGAGAAATGGTCTATGGATAAACTTGCGAATTCTTATGTGAAGGAAATTGTGAGGCTACACGGTGTTCCATTAACGATTGTATCCGATCGTGACAGCCGTTTTACCTCAAGGTTTTGGAGGAGTCTACAAGAGGAATTGGGTACCAAGTTGTGTTTGAGTACAGCTTACCATCCTCAAACCGATGGCCAAAGCGAACGAACGATTCAAACATTGGAGGATATGCTGAGAGCATGTACCCTAGAATTCCAAGGTAACTTGGATGAACACTTACCTCTAGTAGAATTCTCCTATAATAATAGTTTCCACTCAAGCATTAAGATGGCACCTTATCATGCTTTGTATGGGGAAAAGTGTCGAACGCCATCATGTTGGCTGGAAGCTGGGGAAAAGCAGTTTATGGGACCTGAGATAGTCCATCAAACTGCTGAAAAGTTGAAAGTGATAAGGGAGAGGATGTTAGCTGCTCAAGATCGACAAAAGAGCTATGCTGACAAGAAAAGACAACCGATATCCTTCGAAGTTGGAGATTCGGTTTTACTTAAAGTCTCGCCGTGGAAGGGACTTATAAGATTTGGTAAAAGGGGAAAGTTGAGTCCAAGGTTTATTGGACCATTTAAAGTTCTTCAGAAGATCGGGAATCAAGCTTACAAGCTAGAATTACCGGAAGAACTGGAGGGTATTCATAACACATTGCATGTGTGTTATTTGAGGAAGTTCACGGGAGATGTGCCCGACATAATTCCGATTTCTGATTTAAGGGTGGATGAAAACAAGAGGTTGATTGAAGAACCTGAGGCGATCGTTGACCGTAAGACTATGAAGCTGCGACGCAAGATGGTTGATTTAGTGCTTGTGCGCTGGAAACATACGAATGGACCAAATCTCACCTGGGAAACGGAGAGTGACATGATGAGTCGCTACCCGCAGTTGTTTGGTGATATGTGATTCCGGGGACGGAATCATCCTAAGGGGGAGAGAATTGTAACACTCGTGTTTCTAGCCTAGGCATTAATATTAAGGTGATAGTCTAGGTTAACCTTTGTAACTCATTTTGAAGAAATGAAAAAGGAATTATGTGAATTCTATGTGTTTTATGTGTTTTATGCTTAATTAGTAGGAGTTAATTAATTAAGAATAAAAATGAGCGTCGAAAATAAATATTAGATAAAGCCGATATCTATTAAGAAAGTTGTAGTGGTCGTGACAAGGATTACGGATATATAAAGAATGCCGAAATCCGAGTTATAACGAAGAAGTTATGACCTGTCGAAGTTTCACGACAAAACCGGCTCGGTGCTGAATGTCGTAAAAAGTGAGTTTTTGATAAAATACTTTTTAGCCTTAGTGATCTAAACGAAACTCGTAGTGCTCGTTAAACCGAGAGTATGTATAAAAAGAACGCCCAAATCTGACTTCGTATGAGGAAGTTATGATTTTTCGAAGTTTCAGCTTAGCAGTAGACAGCTAAAAACTCGAATTTTAGATCGAGTGATTTTTAGCCGACACGGCCTAAACGAGAATCGAAGGTATCGTAAATAGTAGCACAACGGTAAAAAGTCTGACGAAAACGGACGTTGGATGAAGAAGTTATGAATTTTTAACGGATTTCCTGTCCCGATCTGTTAAAAATAATAATATAAAAATTAAAGTCAAAATTAGTCGACGAAGTCTAAACAGAAGTTGTAGAGCGTAATTTTACCTACACGTGCATATAAAGAACGTCAAAAACGGAGCTCGTATGCGAAAGTTATGGATTTTAGAAGTTTTTGCACAAAAACCGAGAAAATTCGCATAGTCACGATTTGCCACGTCACCCTCGCTTAGAACGTGCCACGTGTCCGAGATTGGTGAGTCAGGAAAGCCATGTGTCCGAGCTGCTGAGTCATTCGAGCACCTGACCTGATCTGAAGTGGTCCAGTAGCGATGCGACACGTACCTTCTTGCACGAGACCGAACCCTCGCAGCATGCCACGATGCCTCTACTTCGGACCCTAGACCTCGGTCCAGTAAGGAGCTGCCAGCAAGCCTTCGCAGGTGCGAGCCATGTGCGAGCCATCCCCTGCGAGTCCTCGGATCAGCACACCTGGAGGCTTCTCAGCTGTTGGATGAGGAGGCTCGCCCCTATAAATAGAAGGGTGCGAGACCTCCCGGGGGTATTTTGAAAACTTGTCAATTTTAGCCCCTAAACCCATATTTCTTTCATTCTAATTTCTCCCGAAGCCCCGGTATCGATTATAACCCCCGGAATACGCCACGAAGTGCCCGTAAAGCCCGGAAAATTTATCTTTTCGGTTTCGAAGCCCAACCTTTGCAGAGCCCGGTTTCTCAATAAAACTCCCGGTTTTATTAGAAACGAACGTTTTAGAAAACGAATTGCTGCCCGATTTTCATCAAAACATGTGAGTGTGTAGTTACTTTCACTTTACACATAGATATGAAGTATTTAGCTTAAAATACGTGCTATGTGTAAATATGTTAATTGTTTATTTGAGGTGACTGTTGAATAGATGTTTTATACAAGTTTTAAATTGTATATGTATTTTATCTACAAATATGTTGGGTAGAACATGGGTAGACAAAATAGTCGGTGGGTGTTAAAATGATGAGAGGCCTCGGTGTCGGTGTTGTTGTTGGTGTTGTTGTAGTCGTCTAGCGGAGTATAGATGATGATCACGGACCTTTCTAGACAGTCCAGTGGTACACTAGCAAGTTCGCAACTTGTAGGTGTTGATGAACTAAATGTTCATTGGTGTACTCCAATCCCCCTCATGGTTGCCTTTAGGACATGTATGGCTGAGGAGTCCCCTTAGCAGTAGTGTCCAACCCGATGATATTCCTTAGGCTAAGTCCCTTGTGTTAGGTGTTTAGGGACGTAAAGTGAGGACAATAGGAATGGGTAATCAGGGTTATTGTTGATTGGTGAACTTAATATGTTATTATTATTGTGGGTTGAAAACCCTATATGCTCACCAGGCTCCCAAGCCTGACCCACTTAGCTTTTTATGATTACAGGTAGTGGACCCCGAGCATAGTCGGAGGACGATGAGAGATTTTTTTGGATTATAGGCCAGTAGTTGTAAATAACTGTTGAAAGGCTTATAATGTCTTGTTTATGCTTTTGATCTGTATCGGAACATGACATCCCGAGGTTTTGATATATATATGGAAAATATATACCTTCTTAAAGAAGGGTTTTGATAAACTTTTATCATGTTTTATTTTGGGGACCTATTCCGCAACATCTTTTGAAAAGATTTCTCTGATTTTATTTTAAAAAGCATAAATTAAATCGGTCTTTTCTGGCCGAGAAATTAGGGATGTCACACAGTTTTCAGAACTAAGGAAACGATCTTATGAATTATGAAATAAAAGATATTATTTTATAAGGATTCATGTTAATAACAAAAAGGGTTTTCATAGTATCATTCGTGGATTCGTTGAGAGAACTACAGTGTGCGACGCCTTGTAACTAGAGTCTCCTGGAAGGAGAGCGTGAGTTTGTGTATAAATCTATACGGGACTGACAATCCCACACCTAAACTGCTAGCTACAGTTAGGCAGGCATGCCTGGGGTGAAAACATCTGTTCGGTTTTCGACGTCCGAAGTACGTCGATTTGGTATTCATCCATCAGTATAGTTATAAGAATCCACAGGTGAAACAACGACTCGTCTACGTAATAATGTACTTAACAATCAGTCAACAGGGTTAGTAACTATGTGATGACTTAGTATGTACATTAGGGTAATATGAAATTAACATCCGACTTGCAGTGGGATGTGTGATTTTCGCCTCATTTCCTGTTCCTTGTTTGATTGTGGGCTTAGGGCAGAATCACCCAATCGACTGTTTGTTCGATCTAGATTTCTATAACTCGTATGTACTAAGTGATCACAGGAGGGTATTAACAACACTTTCAGGATATAGGACTCTATGTTTTTAACTAGTTTTATTTATGTAATAAGACTAATATACATTACTGGAGGTAGTCAGGGTTTTCAAAAAGAACAATGCTTAAACAATATAAGTATGGTAGATACTTGTACTTTTCGATTTAGAACGGATAATTCAATAACTTACACTTAGGGAAAATATAGGATTTTCCAGAGTAAACATCAGTATTTTATAAACAGATGGTTTATTATTCAACTAACGAATATTCATATTAATTCCATGACTCCTTAGTTTATGCATTCAGGTTACGTATGAAGAATACCCGATAGACTGTGAAATGTGTGATTTCCGCCTCATTCCCTGTTCCTTGTTTGGTTGTGGGTTTAGGGTAGATCCACACAATTAACTGTCTATTCGATATTGGTTTATGCGTAACTAGTATGAACTAAGAGGTCATAGAAGGAATGGGTTTAATCATGCTTTTCATAAGAAAATAATGGATTTTCTTGAGGAACACTTTCAACAGATATCAAAGAATCAATACAGTTAACTTTGTAAGTATCTAGTGAATACTTCAGGATTATGTACATGAGGATCCGACAACCAGTGGAATGTGTGGACTCCGCCTCACTTCCTGTTCCTTGTTTGGTTGTGGGCTTGGGGCAGAACCACACAATCCATTGTTTGTTCGATCTGGATTGTATATGATTTGTATACGCTAAGTACTCGAAGGAGAAACTAGTAAGAATCATTTTTACTGAAGGTTTTTACATTCATTACATCAGAAAATATAAGGTTTTCTAGAGAAAGATAACACGCTTTTCAAAAGAACAAAGAACAGTTCCAAAACTAAACTCTTATGAACTCACCAGCTTTATGCTGATACTCTTTCAAAATCCACTTGTATTCTCAGGACATTAGTAGACAGGTACACGCCCAGATTCAAGAAGATGGAGCATAGTAGCTTCGAGTCTTTACTTGTATTTACTTTGAGTCAATCGTGTATGATTCAATGTAATGTAAACACTATACTATTAATACAATGGTTGTTGTTGCTTTGATTATTATTATTCAATTGTTGTGATACTGTACATGACGTCCTCCGCCCCCGAACGTTTCCGCCGTTCCGGTTTGGGGGTGTGACACTCTCTCTCTCTCTCTCTCTCTCTCTCTCTCTGGGAAACCCACAATCCATCGTCGTCGGACCAAATCCGTTGAATCGCATCCAATCCTCCATCCTTTTGATGGTTCTGAAATCTTAGTGTTATGAAGCCTCAGATTATCAACAGGATGAAGTCGAAGGAATAGACGATTGACTGGGATTGGCATCAAAGAATCAACAGATTTGCAACCTAACACAGCAAACCAGATCGGTGAGGCTTTGTTCTTGGTTGCGATTATCAACGTGCCTCACTGTGCCGGAGAAATTACTCTTAATCACGAGTAACTCCTTCGTCAATCCATTGTTCCTCATTGCAGATTCATGAGCCATTCGATCTCTTAACATGTAATACAAGCTCAAGATCACTCCGATTCTGTGATCTGTAGTCGCCGGTGATACTTTCATCAACCGGTGTACGACCGCCGTTACACAGTTCTCGTCTTCAGAAATCGTCGTCCGTCCTTCGGTGCATGTCGACAACATCTCTAGTATCTTCATCGCTTTTTCAATCACTGGAACTGTATTTTCCGGACCGGAGAGGATTTTACCGGCGGTTCTCACGATCCCGAGACGGACCAGTTCCTTTTTCGATTGGCGAGATGTGGAAACGACGATCAGAGTTGTGAATCCGTCCTCCCAGCATCGTGACCCACCGTATTGTTTGAATAACAACCTACCTCGCCTTTTGTGTTAATCTAGAGTCGAATTAGTCTCCTAAGGTACATCTTAATGCCTCCTCTGTTTATATTCAATCAATTTTTGTTCATCATTAAGCCCAATACCAAAGTGATAGGTTTTAGTTGATTGTATAAGATGTTGATGGTGTTGGTGGCTTGTTTGTTGCTGCAAAAGGTCATGCTTATGAGGTACATGTTTAATTTTATTTACTCCCTATTATCATATTTTGGTCTTCTGATGTGTATACATGCTACACCAAAATATCCTCTTGCTTCATGGTAAATAACATCTATTTGATGTTCTTATGACTAGAAGAGATTAGGAACTTATTAGAATGATGACTTTTGTTTGGAATTGGTGATCATCGAGTTTTCTGTTATAGAAATTGAAGGTTCACTTTTAGAGTGGATTAAAGTATTAGGATATTACAATTGTGTACATTTTACCATTAGTCCAGTAGTAGAATTAAAATTGCTAATATCATATTTGGGCCAGGGGAAAATATACATATTGTTGAAGAAAAATAAAATATTTTTCTTGTAGGGTTATAAAGTGGATATGCTTTTGATTTTGAGCAGTAGTCTATAAAGATGCACTTGATTATGCACTTATACATTTATTATGTGAAAAATAACATAATAAATATATTTTACTGTTGTTGTTGTTGTTATTATTATTATTATTATTATTATTATTATTATTATTATTATTATTTACAAAAAGGAGATAGATACAATTTCTTTTTACTAAATATATTATATAATGTATATGCACCATTTGAAGCAAATTCACCGGACAACATGAGAAGGCTTGTGTACCATGCTGGTGTGGCTGGACATATATACCCTTTACCCATGTTATGACATGACATCATGCCCCTCCACCTCAGGTCTCTTCTTGTTCTTGTTGGTTCATATGTATTTCTTTTGTATAACTTCTATTTCCTGTAGGGGGAATATTAAAATATACCAATTTGGTAATAAAAAAATGTTGTATATGCAATGATATTTTATGTATCAGACAATATTTGACTCATATGAATCACATGTGATTCACATATAAATCACATATGAATCACATGTGATTCATATATAAATCACATGTGATTCACATATAAATCACATGTAATTCACAAGTGAATCACATATGAATTATATGTGATTCACATATAAATCACATGTGATTCACATATAAATCACATATGAATAACATGTAATTCACAAACGAATCACATATGAATTACATGTGATTCACATATAACTCACATGTGATTCACATATAAATCACATGTAATTCACATATGAATCACATGTAATTCGTAAGTGAATCACATATGAATTACATGTGATTCACATATAAATCACATGTGATTCACATATGAATCTTATATGATATATACATATGCATTTTTGTGAGTGTTCTTGCATTAATCATTTTTTATGCTCGTGCAGATTTGAAAGAATTTGTTGAAAGTTTTGAAGATGTAAAAAGTGATAAATTGAAGAAAATATGGAAATCTTGATATGAAGAAATGATAACACTGTGAATCTTTGTAGCATTTTTTATTTTTTATATTTTATTTTATATCGAATAAAATACTTGTAATATTACGTTTATAGATTGATTAATAAAAATAAGATTTTTTATGATTACCTTACGAATATTATAGTATTAGAAATATGCATATATGCATTTGAAAAAAATATGCATATATGCACCTAAAACATTGATTTTTTGTTAAAAAAATTAGAGTTTTTTTAAAAAAAAAAAATATTCTAGGTTATTTTTTTTTAAATTTACTGATTTTTAAAAAATTTACTTTTTTAAATAAATGCAGTTTTTAAAAAATTTGGAGTTTTTTTTTTAAAGTTGTAGTTTTTTTTAAAAAAATGTAGTTTTTTTTTAAATTACAGTTTTAAAAAAAAATATTTTTCTTATAAATTCATGTTTTTTGAAAAAAAAATTAAAAATCTCCATTTAAAAAAAATCAAAATTATTTAAAAAAAATCCAAAATTTGATTTATTATGTTAATTTTTAGAACTTTTTATTAATATTTCCAATAACACAAAAAATTAAACATTAAATGAGATTGGTAAGATTACGATCATGACCTTAATGAGTTAATTTTGATCTAACTCCACCTTTAGTTCTCAGGTTCTCGGGAAACTATGAGTTTTCAACGGATTTCACCATATATATATATATATATATATATATATATATATATATATATAGGGTTAAGTTATTTTGTTTCTAGTAACTATTATGTGCCAGAATGCACAGATCTGGACCATCGGATGGAATATAATCAAATGTCATGATCTGAGGGTCTATGATAGTATAATAGGGTATTATGTATCATATAATTACACAAATTTCCGCATAAGGACATTTTAGTCAATTGAGACAGATTTAAAAAAGGAAAAATCGAGATTTATGAGATTTATGAGATAATTAATGATTTTGATCTAAAAAATCTGATTTTTTTTTCAAATTAATTCAATTTCAAGCGTAATTTGTAAACATAAACCGATTTTATTCTATCAGAATGTTATTTTGTTAGAATGATATTTTGTAATTCTGTCAGAATGGTATACAACTATGAACAGAATATTATAAAAACATATTATCAAGACCAATAATTTTTAATGAATACAAATTTTATATAAGACGAAGTTTAATAGTTTAGAATAAGTAATTACATTCATTCTTAAAGAATACAGCTATGAACATAAACTACATTCATTCTTGAAATCTCTTGCAAAAAAAATATCGGCATTCTTAAAAGAATCCTCATTCACTTTCTCGTTTCGTTTCTAGATGTCTTGTGTATGTTTGACCTCTAAGCCACTTCAAAATATGCTAGCATTCTATGAGATTGACATTTTATGAGATCGGCATTCTGTCAGAATTGTATTGCATGAGAATGATTTTATACAAGGAGCCTTTCCCATCAGGTCTTCAAGCCATTTCTATCACAAATTCATTGCCAAATATTTTGTAGTGATACACTTGTAACAACTGCACATTAACATATAACTAATTAACTACAATTCTATCAGAATACAACAATAATATTCTTACAGAATAAATTATTCTTGCAGAATGGTTTTGAATATTCTTAAAGAATTTGTATTACCAAGAATATACCCAATGAACAAAACATTGAGTCCTCCAGTGATCTTGAAAGGATGACAACAAGATGGTGCTCAATCTAGTTAGGAGCAACTTCAATTCATGTATACTAATTTATGTATAAAGCTCAAAAACAATGTTTCCTTATGTTAATCATATTTTGCTTATGTTAAATACATTTCTCAGATAGAATTATCAATGTCATGTATATGTTGGCTTGTTTAAGGCCATGGATAAAACAGACACGCGATATAAAGGGTTTGCATGTATCGATTTAATAAAAGGAATTAGCTGCCTGCAATCCTCAAATAAGATGTCACCAACATAAAATGAAGGGTTACAAAACAGAAAAAGAAAAGAAACACTAAACAAGTGATTAGTGTATTATGTATATGTGCATGAAAAAGAAATCAAGACTAGACCTTGACAGATTTATGATCAAGCTGAACAGCCTTCAGACAGTCCTCTTAGACTCTTGCCCAATCACTATACACAATAAATCGTAATACACAAATACAAAATTAGTCATTATTGGAAATTTACAGCAAACCCTAGCACTCCCTCCCTCCATCCCTTCCAAAATGAAGTTGTAGTTTGACTATTGATGTCAAACGTGGTCATCATCACTCCAAAACTGACATGACTTCTATACTTTTAGTAGCAATATTCATTTCAATTTGCATTTAGGAAGTATAGGTTTGACTGCGTGACTGTTTCTTACTATTGGAGTCGAACAACAAACCCTAAATGACACATAAAAACCTCTATATGAAGAAAGTATATGTGATACATACTTGCGCTTGCGATGGCATAAAGCCCGATTCGTCCAATAAACGGGAACATCAGGACACAAAGTGATCGCCTGGAAATTTGAAAAACCAAGAGGAAGAAAGCAGCATATCATCAAACAGATCCCGATCACAAAATGATCGGGTTTAAAACAAATCCAATTGTGAGAATACCTCGGTATAAGCATCGATGACGGCTCCCAACCGATTCTTCTTGAAATAGAGGTTTCCATCTTGCTTAAGTTGTTCTGCTTGCACGGCCGCCGAACTCACGCCCTTCGCCATTACCGATCCTTCTGCGAGTGTAATTTTCTCTCCCTCCAAATCCTTGATTAAAGAAACGGATCGTGAAGGGCGAGAAGAGAGAGCGAGAGAAAAAAGAAAAGAGCAGGGATTATGGTTAGTGAGATGAAACAACGATTTAAAAAGGATATCTGTGATATTCATTTAATGATTTTCCAAATATGCAACATTTTTTTTTGTTTATAAAGGTAAAATGACTAAGCTACCCCTTATTATTTAATTAATGATTTCTTTTTTCCTAAATTCTGATTGGAGCATTTAGACACACAATATTTGCTAGAAACATTTGAACCTCTCTCTCTCTCTCTGTATATATATATATATATATATATATATATATATATATATATATATATATATATATATATATATATATATATATATATATATATAGGTTTAGATTATATGAAAAACAAAAAACCCTAGAAATCAAAAAAATGCATAAAAAATACTTAAAGATCATAAAACTTTTTTTTTGATTTTATAAATGAAAAAATTGCACCTTTTAGGGAAAATTCGCTGAAATTATTTTTGAAAAACAAAATCGATTCTTTTTTTTTTCAACGAATTTAAAAAAAAACCTGTAAATAAAAGTTTTCCATACAATCTTTCCATATATATATATATATATATATATATATATATATATATATATATATATAAAAAGTAAAGTAAAGGTTATGGATATTAGAAGAATATAAGTTGCGCTTAATTTGGTTGTGTGTTTTGGAAAAGAAAACCAAGATAAAAGGAAAGGATCCAGAAAAGGAGGAGGGGTGGTGACCGGGCAGGAGTGCATCTCCGCCGCCTGTTGGTCGTGAAAGACCACCACGCGCAACCCGCCCTTCCATATATACATATGCCTGCACTGCAAAACATGTCTTTGCTTTAGGTATACACACCCTGCTGCAGAGTATATCATCTGCCACACAATCCACACTTTTTACTATCCCTTCGTCTCGTCAAATTAATCAAATTAATCACTTCTTTTCTTTATCATATTCTCAGCATATACATGTGCCCGTAAATCATTAGATTCTTCTAGGTTATGTATCATTAAAAATTATAATAAAAATATTAATAATGGTGTATGAGCAGGAAAAAGGATAGACATTGAAGTTGTATACGTTGGCATCGTTACTGCACGTTTGGCATGAAAATAGTACACATAAAGATAAAAGGTAGACCTCCGACAACAAGGACATACGCAGCCACCTGCAGCCTGTGTATATATTATATATATATATATATATATATATATATATATATATATATATATTTGTCATATGTGTATGTATATATATGTGTATGTGTGTGTTTGTACATGTTTAAATTAGACATGAGAAAGCAACGTAGCACCAACTTTATACAGTCTAAACTATTTTGCCTCCTTGTTATCATACAATCAAACATTAATTTGTTAATTTTCATATACTCCTACTCCCTATAATTATGTTGTCTTGTCTCATTCCTAGAACCCCAAAATACCCCTAGTTATTTCTATTTTTAATCTTTTTTCTACAAAAAAAAATAACAAAACAAAAAAAAAAATCTTAGTCACTGGAGTGTATACATGAAAACATCAAATTTGATGTTCTGATATAAAAATCATCTCCTACTAAAATATTGGAATCTAGTGTAAGTTTTGGAGTGATATTATGCATCTTCTCAAATTATATACCAAGTAAATCATTAGAAATATTCCACTGAAATCTTTAAAATGGGTTTAGTTTATAGTTAGTATTTATCTGTAAGTGTGGCTACAGCCTACAAGATTATTGTATAAGATATAATTTTAATAATTAAAAAATAAAATGAAAGATACGTAAATGTAACGTTAATAAAAAAAACATTACTGATTAAAAATAAATGATATGGCTGACTTTGAACTATAATCATCTTAAAAAATCACAATCTAAACATGAAAATAACAATGAAATGAAAGCATAATCTGTTACAATCAAATTAAAAAAAAAAAATACAAGTAAATCAATAGTTTTTTTTCTGTTAATAACTTTGACTTGTAGTTTATTATTTTTCTACCAGAAAGAGGTATATTTTTATTTATAATGTTATTGTCAAACTTGTATTCTTAAAATTGAATAATATTTTTTCTATAATCAACATGGAAAATATGTGGTAAATCAGAATAATCGGTTGCATATTAAACCCATAATTATTTTAGATACTTTTATCGGGATATGAGATTTATGTCCCCCCTCACCCTCTTACTCTTTACCAACAGGTAAAGTCAATCCCTATATAACCACCACCACCTTCACCGTTCACCACCATCTCCACCTTCATCGTATTCATATCAAACTCTCCACTTTTTCGCCATTAATACCGATCGACTATCACATCATCTTCATTATTCACTCATCACCACTTCAACTAATTAAAGAAACACAATGCAATATCAAGCAGCAGCTGCAGCTGAGTCATGGAGGAGTACAACCAACACCGGTTATTACTGCAACTACATGCCGGTAAGGCACCACCCCACGGTGGCATTTGATCCATTAGAGAGGGTGGCAAAGCTGGCGTCACAAAGTGCGGTGGTAATATTCAGTCTGAGCACCTGCTGCATGTGCTACGCCGTTAAGAGCCTCTTCTCCGGGATGGGTGTGAACCCAACTGTCTATGAGCTCGATGAGGATCCCATCAGAGGAAGAGAGATAGAGAAGGCTCTGGTGAGGCTTTTGGGCAACTCCACGGCGGTTCCGGTGGTGTTTATCGGCGGGAAACTAGTGGGGACGATGGATAGAGTGATGGCTGCGCATATCAATGGGACACTGGTGCCGCTTCTGAAGAAAGCAGGAGCCCTTTGGCTATGAATAATTCGTTTACTCGTTTCCTTATTATGTAATGCAAAATTAGTTAAGTAGATTTTAGAAAACTTAATTGAAAATTTGATTAGCCATGTCTTACATTCAACAGCATTTTCAAGAGCCTGTTAGAGAATCCAATCTTAAAGATGGTTTTATTATCGTTTTCACTTGTGACTTGTGAGTGATATAACTTATAAGATTTCTAGACATAAGTTGTACTCAAACATCAACAAACGATGCAATATAGTCAGTTGAAGAAGAGTTTGGCGTAATCAAATGAATGTAATGATAAATATCGAATCTAACGGTTGAAATGTTTGTGGAAGGAATTTAATTTCATAATTTTTAATAAAATAATTGTTCATTCTATAAATATGATGAAAAACCTAACAATCAATCATTGTCCGGTAATCTTCAATGCATTTAACTTTTCATAAAAGTTAATGGATTGATAGATCCAATTTTGTATTTTCAATTTTGCACTTTTAACTTCTACTCTTTCGAAATTGTCACATTTTTTTTAACACTTCTCATTTAAAAAAACCTTTTTAAAGTATTCTAAACTCAATTTGGAGAAAACATTACAAAAATATTAGTACACTCTTATTAGCATCAAAATATTCACAAAACATCACTGAAAGATAAACAATATAAATAGATGCAATATATGATATAACCTCAAGTTTTCTATTACTTGCAAAGTCAATATCCCTCTTCTTTTAATGGACTCCCAAGATTAATCTCCAAAGGTTTGCAACTCGCAACACACCATGAAAGAATTCTAAAATGCCATTCATAACTCAATTCTTAAGGTCTCGGTATCCTAATTTACTATACGTGCCCAGACCATACTAGTCTCAGAGCTTACCTAATGTATGGATGCATACTATCATAGTATAATGATTTAAGAACTCAAAATGTCATAAAACGTTAAGTAAGCAGTTGAAAGATATCCATACTTTAATAATCTTTCTCTAAAAGTCTTAAAAACATTATGTGGACATTTAAAAGACACCATAATCACAAAAAACTATTTTTTTTTAAAAATTTGCATAAAGTGAATGCAAAAAAATAATAATAATAAAAATACATATATTATTACAAGCAAGATATACATATAGTATTTCAAAAAAATCTTAAAGTCATTTTCTCATATTTGGGATGTTAACCCATTGTTTAAGTGGATCGTCATCATCTTCTTTAATTTAAACACCAAACTTCTTAAATAACCACATGAGTGAATATAAAACACTTGACTCCAAAACCAAACACAAATGAATCAATCAATACACCATATACTTTTAATTACAAGTATGAATTGGTGATCCTCCATTGATGGTACTTGTAACATCTTCAAATTAGGCCTAGAAGTTTTTGGGCCATTTTAGTAAAATATTAAAATTTGTTGGAAAATAAAATATAAATATAAATAAATAAAATAAAATATAAAAACAATAAAAACAACTAATTATTAGTAAGTTTAAAGCATGTAGGTGATTAGGGGATCATACTTAAGGTTTAAAAGAAATTAGAATTAAAAAGGGGTCAAAGTTGCCAAGTTTTATAAACTTAAGTATGACCTTAGTTTAATGAATTATTGGGATTTAATGTTTTAGTAAAATCATATTTAAAAGTATAAGTCGAAATCCCTAGATTAGAAATGATAGTAGATATCCTTTGTGAAAATACATAAGGAACCAAATATGAAAATTTTAATAAACTTGACTTTGACTTCATCTTGACTTGTAAGAGAATGAAAATGTTAGGAATGTGGTGGGGAAGGGTTACGAATGTAAATTAAGGAAGACTAGTTAACTAGTTATATTATATTAAGTGGTGGCACTTGAGGGTAAAAAACGTAAATGTAGAATATAAAAACTTCAAACACACTTCCTTTTTAATTCATTCTCTCTCAAATGAATCAATGAGATGTGAGTGTTTATGAATGGATATTTCAAGGAACTAGAGGTTAAGAGAAAGAGAGATTCAAGTAGAGTTTGAGGATTTTAGATCTATTCTTCCATAATAGTCTCTGAAGATAGCTATCTTTCGTTATCTCTTCAATTTTATTTTTAAGGCTTTGACAATCATCTCTAAATACAAATTTCATTATGAGAAATTAAATTGTTTCCTACTTTTTATGCCTAAAAATGTTTCTACCCAATAAAATTATGACAAGTGTCATCATTCCATATTTTTCTAACTAACTCATTAATGCTATATTAAAAATATATCAAATAAAATTAATTTGAATGATGATTTGTCATAATTTTAGTGGGTAGGAATAATTGTAGGAATAAAATGAATTATTAATGATTGAATGATTTTCTAGTTTTGAATCACTTCATTGTTCATTATATAATCCACTATTTCCATTATAGTGGTGTGGTTTAGAGTTTGATGGAGTTTTTGGATTTTTCCAACCGTAACTCACATGGAATTCGAGATTCATGAATTAATATGAGTTTTGAAGTTTGATTCAATCACTAGAGCCACAAAGTAATCGTCATTTCATCCATGGAATGATTGATTCCATCCTTCATAATAAATTTAGGGAGAATTGTAATCATAGCATGTGGGATTAGTGATTGTGTTGGAATACATGTCCAATGTCATAATTAAATTAGTCAACTTCATGACTAAATTAATATAAATTTATGTAATGAAAGTAAAGTCATTTTTGGGTTGTCCTTAAAAGTTATATATAATTTGAAATGACTTTAGGAGAGAGAGAGAGAGAGAGAGAGAGAGAGAGAGAGAGAGAGAGAGAGAGAATGTTTTGTTAATTTATTATGTGATTAATAAGTTAACTATAAATAGTTAATAATTAATCATGAATTAATTGTAGATAGTCAAATTTAATTAATTATTATTCAGAATTAATCTGGAATTAAATAGGGATTAATTTAAATTAATTAAAGGTGTAAGGGGTTAATTGTAATTGTTCAATTGTTGAACAAAAGAAGCAATTCTAGAACCATCCATGGTATGGACGGTTCTGAGAGCCTCTTTAGGGTTTCCAGAAGCCTCCTTGTTGCTAATAAGGAAATGATTGAAATTGGGATTAAATCTATTATTTAATTATTAAAATATGGATTTATCTGTAAGTTACCTAAACTATAAATAGGACCATTGGGCATCTAATTTTCGTGACTTCTCATACCTAGAAGTTGGAGAACGAAATTTTCCTCCTTCCTCCACTCTCCTATTGTCTTTCTAGTGTTCTAGGGTTTTAGGTGTGAACCATTAGAGGCGTACATACTTTTGGCGCTTAATTTCCATGGACATTGAAGATCTCAAGAGTTTAACATGTTTGATTATGTTAACGATATGTTTCTGACTAGTAATTTCAGTTATAGTAGGTTAAAAGTTTTGTTTTATAAAGTATGTTGCAATTAATAGTGAAAACCCATAGATCCATTTAGGTTGCATGTACCCATAAGTGTTATGTGAAATTCCGCAAGTACATTGCTCTTATAACCTAAAAACTCGAATAGTGGTATCAGAGTCTATCTTGTTCAGTTAATAGTACCTAAAGATGAAAGCAAAAAATTAATAAAAATCGATAATTTGTTATGGTCACGTCGTGGCGACTGCCTGAAATCCAATTTCGAAATTCTCTTGCCTTATTCAAAAGATATAATAATTATTAGTTATCTAATATTATTTTAAGTGTCTAAAATCTGAATATAACAACCAGATAATTAATAATCCTAATTTGAATATAAGGAAGCTTTTAAAAAGGTAATTATCAAATTATAAGATAATTAGATAATATTATTATCTTTTAATAAGATTTATATTAATTAATTAAAAGTTTGATTAAAGATAATTATTAAATCTTAATTAGTTCAAACATTAATTAGTTAAAGGTTAATTGAATTAATATGATTCGAGCCTTGTAATTTAAAAAGGTTTTAAAATACACCCTATACATATGTATAATAGTATATTACTATATGTATAACTAAAAGTTAGTAAAATCAATAATATGCCTCATTCATGAAGCCTCACTATAAGAGATGTATAAGGAAACAGCCTATAAAATGACCGTTGAATGGGTGTCCTTTTCACCTATCGCCTGTTTGTATGGTGGAGGGTCGTTAGCCAAACGGGTTTGATAGGACACTAATCACATTAATTAAAAGTATAATGTATAAAGTACTATAACTTTATATAAAATCTCACTCTAGTTACTTTAGGAAAATGTGAAATTTGTATGTTAATCCATGAAAACACACATCGTTTCTTTGTGAGTCGTTAGTGGAGCGTGTATGGGTAACCGACACATTAATGTGGGACTACAAATTTGAAATGATGGTACATACTAAAAATTTATGATTGTTGATGGAGCGTCTGTGTTTAAACGACACGTCAATATAAGATCATAAACGACATCAATGGTGCCATGCAGGTTTGCATGGTTGTTTACATCTTGTTTGTGATCCTCAGCATCCCAGTCACAAATCTAAGATCATAATCTGAGATTAACACACCATTGATTTTTCAATAAATCTCAAAAGATCTAGTAAATTCAATGTGATTGAAATTGGTAAAATCATTTGCCTACCTAAAATAGATTTGTGATGTGACTACGGCATCCCTCTTCATATTACGAATTGTATTTATGGACCCTAGCCTTAATTTAAAATTCGGTTAATAATTAAGGATTGAATCAACTTATTTAAACTTTCTCTCTTAGGTTAGATGGAATCTTCTTCCACCTCCTTGCATACATTCTAATTCTAGCTTCTCTTTATTCTCTATCGGGAACTGCTAATTTGTTGAGGATTTTCCTCGTTCTGATATTGGGAAAGATGTCCATAAATGAGCATATCTCTAAAATCAATAATGCGTCAACTTTCATTAAATTGTTATTCCCACAAACATGTAGATTTGTCAAAAAGGTCTATTGCATCATTATGTCTATGTCCTCAATGTTCCAAAAGGATTTTGTGAACATGTGAACCTATGAAATGAAGTTGCAATTGAGTGAAATGTTTCACCAAAAGTTCCTAATTGTATTCGAATTGAAGAAGAGAGTTTTGTATGTAATGAATTAAAGCTACATAGACAAACTCAAGAATATCAATGTTACCCTTGACAAGAGTCTTGCCATAGATCTTGTGCTTGGTTTTTTCATTATTTCTTATGATAACTTTAACTTGATTTGTCATATAAATAGTATGGAGAAGGCCTTGATGGAATTCTTAAAACTTCTCCAAACAGAGGAAAGTGGAAAGGAATTAGATTTCTTATCCAATTCCAGTTATCATATTTCTGAATGTTCTTGGAAAGAGGAGGAAACGTTTAAATCCTAAATGGAAAGGAACGGTTTTGTCTGGAACTTCCCATTATGAAGGAATGAAATTGTTGTGTCCTCTATTCCCCGCAATCATGATTCAAAAGAGGCAAGTTGCGACTAATGCAATGACAAGGATCATAGGAAGTGAAGATTACCCTAAGTATCTGAGATTGTAAAGTCAAATGCTTGACTCTACATCAAGTAGTTGATTATTCAAACTCCAAATACATCCAATTTGTGGTTCCTTGATGCATGATGTATAATCACATTCAGATGGCATTTGAAGGGTCCAGTTAATGGTTTGGTCTAGCCTTTCATTGTAATAGTTCATTAATGAGTCTTTAATGTATTTTTGGGTTGTTTAGCTGTTTACGGTCGGTGAGTGAGTTTACGGCCGTAAACACGTTTACGGTCGTAAACCCAGTTTGCGGCCCAGTCGAGTATATATAGTGGAGGTGTAGGTCTTTGTCTAGTTGTTGATACCAGAGAGTTTACGGTGTACTGTGTCGAGTTGTACCAGACGTTTTATGCTATAAACGTGTGCAAGCTTGATTTCTTTTCTTCTTCTACTTCTATTGATTGTTTGTTGCTTGATCATTGATAAAGATCCGTTTTCAGGACCTTACAATTGGCATCAGAGCAAAAACCGGTGTCAAAGCTTCATTCAATCGAGTTTTCGGCTGTTTAGACTGACATTCCTTATTGTTCGAGATTGGCTTTAGTGTTGTCGTGGTTAAAGGGACTGAATCTACACCAAAAACGTGTTTTTGAAGATCTTCTGGGAGTTTACTGCCGACCGTAAACTCAGTTTACGGCTGTAAACTCAAGAACCTTGAACAACCGTAAACAGTGAATCTTCATTAACCGTAAACTAAGCTTCAATAACTGTAAACACTTAAACCGTAAACGTCCAAACCGTAATCATCCAAAACGTAAACGCAGTTTACGGTCGTAAACTCTTCAACCGTAAACCCAGTTTACGGTCGTAAACACCTCAACTGTAAACCAAGTTTACAGTCGTAAACTCATTAACCGTAAACCCAGTTTACGGTCGTAATCACATCAACCGCAAACTCTCTTCTGACTTTAATTTGCTTTAATTTCAAATGGAATCTCAAAGTCAAACTCATTTTCACGAACTTGATACTGTCATGGGCACTACTACGCGTATTCCAAGATTAATGTCTGCAGATGGTTTTCCTGAGTGGAAGTACAGAATTGAAAAATACATTAAAATAAAGGACTTTAAGGTTTGGAGAAGCATTCTTAGAGGCCCTGTTAGAATCACTATGACAGTTGGAGGACAAGTGATTGACAAAGCTGTTGAAAACTACACAGATGATGATTTTGAGAAAGTTGAAGAGCAGGAAAGGGCTTTAGCCACTCTAACCATGACATTATCTCCTGATATTGCTCAAGGTTTCCGAGAGTACACTTCAACTAAAGATTTGTGGGAAGCCCTAATTGAGGTATATGAAGGAAATGAAGATATGAAGGAGAGTCGCCAGGACATGTTGAGACAAAAGTTCAATATGTTCAACTACATTCCCGGAGAGACTCTTGAGGCACAGCTACAGCGGTTCACAACTCTCACCACTGACATGAATATATCTGGGATTTTCTTGACCAAGTCAGAGATTAACAAGAAGCTTCTGAATGCTCTTCCTAGATCGTGGGGCATGAATGTTGCTGTGATTAAGAAGACCAAGGATCTAAATCGCCTCACTCTTGCTGAAATCATGGCGATCATCAAAGCTTGTGACATTGATGACAAACAGAGAGAAATTAACCATGTGAACTTGTTGAGAAAAACTTGGAGACACACTTGAACAAACGTTAGAACAAGTGGATTGCGGAATAGTTAATCTCGAAGGATCTAAAAGCTCAACAATAATATTAATAAGTTATAGTTAGATAGTTAGAGAGTTAGTTGCGGAAAAGTAAAGAAATAGAAATGACAACAATTGTTATATCAAGTATACACATAAGTTGATTCATAACAAGGAATGCATTCAAACCAAGTTAATAAGGAAGATCAAACTTAGTGATTAAGTCACAAAAGACTTGCTCCGGAGAGAGGTTATAATCAGTTATGTTCTAGGAAGAATTGAGAGTAAGAAGGGATGAGAAATAAGATAGAGAAATAGAAAAGATAACTTAGAGAAATGTATTCAGAATAGATGTGTGAGTTATCCGTGTTGAATACAAGAGAATGAGCTCTTATTTATAGAGCCTCATGAAGTACACTAGATTACATCTCTATGAGTAGCCATGCAAGGCATACAGGATAATAGAGTGTATTACAATAAAGACAAGTAAAGTAATCTAGCTAAGTGACTGCGGTAGGAAGAGACTCCGGTTGCGGTTGCTGATGAAGAAGCTTGACTGCGGGTGTTGTATGGTTGCGGTAGCGGAAGAGGTTGCGGTGGCTGAAGTTCAAGAGGGTCACTTTTTATGATTCAACAATTTCCCCCTAAGTGACCTCTTTAACTTCGGTTCAGCTATCAAGTTTAAGGAACTTGATCAGGATCCACCAAAACTTCCTAATGTTTTCCAGCCAGGTGATTCTCCTTGAGATCTCGAACTTGACTTCTGCAGTAGTGTGCTTTGATCTTTCAACTGCGGTTCGGCAGATGTCAAGTTGCTTCTTGGTTAAGCGATGCATGGCAGTCATAGGAATGAAGTATTTGACATTATCGAACTTCCTTTTGAAAATGACTCCAAGTTCAGGAAAGTTGGTTGCACCTAAGGATCTTTCTTGAAAGCCTTCGGTAGGCATTGGTGCAGGTTCGAGAGGTGACAGATCAAATTTCTTGGCAATGATAGGGTAGATGTCTGCATCGATCTTGGCAAAATCATAAACCTTTTCCTTCAGAAAAGTATTGGCCTTTTCAAGTGCAATCTTCATTTTCGGGTGCTTTTCTGACTTGTTTTGAAACACCTTGGCAATAAGAAAGATTTCTTCCGGATTCATACAGGGAAAGTCTGCCTGGGTGCGGATGTAGTCATGCTCCCTTCTAGTGAGGGTATATTGGATGTAGTCAGCCTTCATGAACTTCCGGATTTTGTAGTTCTTGACTGCGAATGGTCTATCGTTAGACCATATATTTTCAATGGAAGAGGCATGTTTAGCATGAAAAAGACTAAGTCTCTCAAATTCCATTGGCAGTCTTTTGTGGTAAGGAAGGCTGCGGTCGAATTGCTCAAATACTGTGAAGTATTTGGCATTTGGAGAAATTGGGACATCCCAGTAGCCATCAGTAGGGGGTTCAGCATAGGTGAGGTGGGGTCTGTAATCGTCGTCCAACAGTCTGCGGTGAGGATTGAGCTAAGAGTTTATCAAGGATTCGTCCATCATAGTATCAAAACCGCATTCTCACCATATAAGCTCTGCAAGTTTGGCTGCCTTCCAATCTTTCTTCCTTTGGGTGGTTGCAGGAGAGTCAGTTGAGCTCGGAGAGGACATATGCTCCACCAGATTTTTAAAGTGAGGGGGAGTCTCTGGCTTGTTAGGAGTGACCTTCTCTTGCGGTGGAGTGTTATGGGGTGGAGTATGATAAGACGGTTGCGGTGAAGGCTGCGGTGTAGGAATTTTTTCTGTGATGATGGGGGGACTCTGATGTTGTGAGATGGAGTGATCAGAGTGATGGAATTCTTCTTCTTCACTTTGATGGACTTCATCTTCACTTCCCCCTCTTGAGGAATTCAACGCAGGTGATTCCTCAAGCCATTTCTTAAGGCCATCAACCTTGGCAAAAACCTCTTGAAATTGAGCTTTGAGGGCTTCGGCCAACTGTTGATTATTGGGAATAGAGGAACTGAAGAGTAGCCTGTGTATTTCCTTTGTGAGCTGGAGGATCTCGGGACCATGGAAGTTGGAGGACAGGGATCGTTGCAGTCTGTTGATTGTTGCTTGAAGAACTGAGATAGTGGACTCATACGCAGTGTGAGTCTCAACTATCAGTTTCTGAGACTGAGTGGCTTGATCCGCGATGGCTGCTTGGAGATCAGTTTTGATTTCGGTTACCTCAGTGATGAGGCGTTCCGCAGCAGCCATAAAGTCCTTGTGATCTGCCTTGCGGTTGTTGTCAAGGGACCGGATCTCCATTTCCACTTTGAGAGAAATTCTCTCAGCAGCCAAGCGTTCCCTTGTTTCCAGACGCTCTATACGTTCAATCAGGGACTGCGGTCCCGGGGTGTCTTCTAGTTGCGGTTGAGTTGGCTTGACCGCAGCTAAGATCTGATCGACTTTAGCTTGTAAGCTCAGAAATTCTTTCCTGGTGACAACATTCTTCTTCTTTTTCTTCTTTTCTTTGGGTTTAGAAGTCGAATGTTGAGAGCCATTGGATTCCTCTTCCTCATCGAACATCATGAGGTCATCATCAGAAGGACTAGGCTTGTTTACCTCCTGAATGTCTTCATCATCAAGACCGAAAGTGGGAGCAGAACTGACTTCGATTGCGGTTCCTTCGTCTTGTGATTCATTGACTGTTGGAGTTGGAATGGGATTTGGAGTTAGAGTTACTCTGGAGGTACCTGCACCTTCACTAGTTGCTTGAGCTTTAAGGACTGTTTCCGCCATCTCGGTCATCCAGTCTTGAACCTTTAGAATGGTGGCTACGGTATTGGCATTATTGATTGCGTCTGCCCAATATCGTGCCACTGACTGGATTTCTTGCTCCTTTTTCTGCTGCTGCTTGATCTGTTGTTCCTTGCAGGCTTGGAATGCCCTTTTGAAAGCAGCATATTTCTTGATTTCTGACTAAGTTACCGGATTGTACTGTAACCATGAGTCATTGGATTCATCGCCGTCAAAACCTTGGAAACGCACCGAAGTGTCCTTCGGGTCCACGGATCCTTGCACATTTGTGCTCACCGTGGCTAAACCACCTACTGCGGATGTAAGCAGAGTAGGATTTCCTGAGCTTCCTCGGTCTCCTTGACCCGTGGTCAAGTGTGGCCTCGGCTCAGTTCTGGCTAGGGCGGAAGAAGTGCCCTGCGGTTGGGAAGTTGTTTGAAGTGTTTGGGTGACGTTCAAAAGGATGGAGTGCAACTCCTCAGGAGAAAAGAAATGCAGTCGGGAAGCCCTGGAGACCTTAGGGCGATCACCAGCTTCATCCTCTTGGGAGTGAACTGGGGGGGAGTCTCCACGATGTCGTGAATCAGACTCACTTTCTGAGTCTGATTGGAAAATGATAGTGGTGTTGAATGGGTCTGCGGCCACCCCAAGGACTACCGGAGCCTTTTGAGAGGCTTCAATATCGGTCCGGTCATACATTTGGCCAGAGATATCGGTTTTCCTTTTCTTAAGGATAGCAATTGGTTGCTTATCCTCATCAGAATCACTACTAGGTGTAGGTGCGGTTGGTTTGGTTTTACGTTTCTTGGTGGGTGCGGTTGGTTTGGGAGCATCCTTCTTAGGGGTTCTTTGTTTCTTCTTGGTTGCCAATTGCTTTCTTCTTTGAGAAAGATTGGAGAGTGTAGTGGCAGAAGGGACTGCGGTACCTTCAGGGTTAACAATTGCGGATGGGTGTTGAAGAGGCGGGGTAGGAAGGTATGGGGCAATACCTTCCGTAGTCTCAATGTGATTTGAGACATCAGCAGTCTCAAGACCAAGTGTGTAAAGAATGTGGGTAGGGAGTCTGCGGATAGGTCCAAAAACAGTTTGATCAGAAGAGGGATTGTACCTTTTGAGATCCTTAGTGACAAAGAAGTTGATGTCACTGCCCATGTCGATTCCAGCGTCCGCATGAAGGTCTGAAATGCAGAGTGACCAGAACCTTGCAAAAGTGAACTCGGTTGGGTTCTCCCTTGGGCTCTCTTTGGGAATGTATTGAAGGAAGTCGTACCATAGGATCTTCCCGTAGTTTACATCGTGTCCTGTGAATATGCTCCACACCAACTCCAGTAGCTTGAGTCCCATGTTGTCTATGCCTCCGGTTCTGCCGGATAGACAGCGGATGATGAAATGGCACACAAACTGCCAAACCGTAGGCAATTGATTTTTCTTGAATTCACCAATACCTCTAATTGGTTTCTGATACCCCATTTGGTAAAGGGCAGAGGTAACGTCCGCCATGGAAGGAGAGAAAATCTTGATGGATGGATGAACCAGAAGGTTTATGGCAGTAAGAAACTTTTCTGTGGACAGGATGACCAGGGAATCGTTAATTAGGTTGAGGTGAACTTCTTGAGGTTTTCGATTGGGCGATAAGCAGAGAATGCACATTTGAAGAGGTTCGAGACTGGAACAACATCTGTAAAAGCGTCGAAAGGGCCAAACAGAGGGTGATTCTTGAGAAACTTGATCATCAGTTTGGTTGGAGCATTGTATGAAGAATGATCTTCAAACACTGCTCGAAAGTTGCTTGAAGCAATCGTTGGAGAGTCTGAACCGGTAGGATTCACTGAGCCTGAAACCTTGGATTGTTTCTTTGATGCACCTGATTTCACCATTGTAGGAGCTTTAGAGAAGGAGTAGAAAATAAAGTTCTTGAAGGATTTGAGAGGGAAGGTTCGATGTTCAGAAAGCGTAAAGTGATTTTGGGGAAGAAGATGGGTTTATAAAGGGGTGGAATTTTTTTTAACCCTAGGTAAAAGGTAAGGATAAGGTAAAAACGTCGTTTGGGGTTTGGAGGGAATCTTTGAATTGGGGATTAAATCTCAGCCACATATAATGAAACGATTTAAAAAAGATTTGGGAGATTTACTAAAAGAGGGTTTGCATTTAATGAAAAGTCAGACATCTATCAATGTGTCAGGTGATCGTGGGGTGAGGGGAAAGGAAGTTGTAACGGATGGGACGTGCTGGGGAGAGGAAAAGACAGATTAAGGATGAGTTTATGGAAAAACGTTCTTTTTGTCATCATACCTAAAATAGGTCTGACACAAGGTTTATTCAGAAAGAGAATGAGACAGTTTCTAAAGGGAATGTTTTTTTTATTTAATGTTTTATTTAATGAAAGATCATTAAATAGCACACAAAGATTCAAGGGTTGATGAAACAATTGAGAAGTTATCAAAATGATCGCGGATGGAAACGTCATTGCGGATGGAAACGACATTGCAGATGGAAATGTCATTACGGATGGAAACGATGAATGTCTGCAGTAAGGAACTGAGGAAAGCACTTGTACAAAAATTAGTAATAACAAACAATAGAGACCCATGAGAGATAAATATGATATATGGTTGCGGTACCTAGACTGCGGTACCAAAACCATCTATCATAAGTAACTCTCAGTTAGAACCGCAACGGAGACCAAGGATGGTCTGCGGTATCTATCAATTCAAAAAGACTTGCGGGTCAGGATTCATCATTCCTAACATTTGCAGGAAGGTGTTAAGCTTTGTGGAGTCGAGCGCTTTTGTGAAAACATCAGCAATCTCTTCATGAGTATGGACAAAGATGAGTTCAATGTTACTTTTCAAGATGTGGTCTTTGATGAAATGATACCGTAGTTCAATATGCTTAGTCTTGGAGTGCTGAATTGGATTGTGAGAAATAGCAATAGCACTTTCAGAGTCACAGTAGATCGGTATCCGCAACATTCTATACCCGTAGTCCATTAGTTGAGTTTTCATCCAAAGGACTTGAGAGCAACAGCTGGCTGCGGCCACATACTCAGCTTCTGCGGTAGACAGAGAAACACAACTTTGTTTCCTTGAGGACCAGCTGACGAGTCTTCCACCCAAAAATTGACATCCTCCTGAGGTACTTTTGCGGTCTAATCTGCATCCGGCGTGATCCGCATCTGTGAAAGCTTGCAGGCTGAAGTCATTGCCTGCGGGGTACCATAGACCAAGAGATTTGCTTCCTTTCAGGTACCGTAGAATTTGTTTGGCTGCGGTCATATGTGACACTTTTGAGTCAGCCTGATACCTTGCACATACACCAGTTGCAAAGACAATGTCTGGTCGGCTTGCGGTGAGGTACATTAGAGAGCCAATGATACCTCTATAAGTCTTGTGATCCACAGGTTCTCCTGAGGGATCAGCAGAGATCTTATAACCGAAGGCCATGGGGACCTTGGCCGAAGAACAGTTGTCCATAGAATATTTCTTTAACAGTTCGGTGGTGTATTTTTCTTGAATAATGAAAATTCCTTGTGGGATTTGTTTTACTTGAAGACCTAGAAAGAAGTTAATCTCTCTATTCATGCTCATTTTGAATTTGTTGGTCATGAGCTTAGCAAATTCATTCACCATTTCTTGATCAGTTGATCCGAAGATGATGTCGTCCACATATATTTGAACAAGCATAAGGTGGTTACCATTTGCTTTTCTAAATAACGTGGGATCAATCACTCCTCTCTTGTATCTGGATGAGACAAGGAATTCAGAAAGAGTCTCATACCATGCTCTTGGGGCTTGCTTCAGACCGTAGACTGCTTTTTCAAGCTTGTAGCAGTGGTCCGGGAATTCAACATTTTCAAAACCTGGAGGTTGCTGAAGGTAAACCTCTTCTTTTAGTTCCCCATTGAGAAAAGCACTCTTAACGTCCATTTGGTGTACCTTAACGTTCTTGTGGGCTGCGTATGCTAGGAAGATCCGGATAGCTTCCATGCGTGCTACCGGAGCATACGTTTCATCGTAGTCAATGCCTTCAAGTTGACTATACCCCTTTGCAACTAGCCTTGCCTTGTTTCTGACTACCGCACCAGATTCATCCAGCTTGTTTTTGAACACCCATATAGTGCCAAGAATAGAGTGACCACGTGGCTTCGGAACGAGCTGCCAAACTTTGTTTCTTTGAAATTCTTCTAACTCTTCTTGCATTGCAGCTATCCAGTCAGGTTCGAGCAATGCTTCTTTGATCGTTCTGGGCTCTACTGAGGACATAAATGTTGCGTAGTGACAGTGATCAGATAGGACCTTGGAAGATCGAGTCTGGATACCTGCGGATGGGTTGCCAATGATTTGACCTGGTGGGTGGTCCTTTGTCCACACATGTAGACGGGGTTGCAGATGATCAGCAGCTGCGGTAGAGGGAATATCTTGAATATCAGAAGAATCTGCGGTTGGAGATGGCAGTTCCCCCTGGACTTGTGAACAACCTGCTGAGTCATCTAGGTTTGTTGGAACGAGAATGGAAGTTTCTTGAGCAGTTGGAAGAGGTTCCCCCTGGAATGCGGATGGGAGTTCCTCTGGAACCTGAGAAGGTTCCCCCTGGACTGCGGATGGGAAAGTGATGATCCTTGGGTCTGTTCTTGTGTCAATATTCTCGATGTGTTCATCATCCGAATCCGAAGATACGTTTGATGGTAATGATTCTCTTCGGATGGGAATTTGAGCAACATCAAGTACTGGAACCTCAACGGTTGTTGCTTGATCCGGAGTAGAGCTTTCCCCCTTAACCGGAGAGCTTTCCATCTCTACTTCAGATAGAGATGGTCCAGAAACATCAGCGTGTTGTTGTTGAGCTGCGGGTGACACAAGAACTTCGGATAGTTTCGCCGTTTCAACAGGATCGAAAAGAACGTCATAATTGACTTCAACTAGATTTAAAGGACCTGAAGAGACAGGGATATCGCTTTCCATGATTGCAGTGGTTTCAGTGGATGGAGGGGCGCTGCGGATGTGAGAATCATCAAATTTCACATCGAAGCTTTCAATGATTAGCCTTGTACGTCTGATGAGCACTCGGTAAGCAACCTTGTTAGTGGAATAACCAAGGAAAATGCCTTCATCAGACTTCGGTGCAAACTTGTTAAGCTGATCTCTGTTGTTGATCACGAAACATCTACACCCAAAAATATGAAAGAAGCGGACATTTGGCTTGCGACTGTTAAGGCCCTCATATGGTGTTTTATTGAGGCGTTTGCACACAATGCTTCGGTTTTGTACAAAGCATGCGGTTGCTACAGCTTCAGCCCAGAAGTAGAGAGGAAGGTGTGCGAAGTTGAGCATAGATCTGGCTGCTTCTACTAAAGTGCGGTTCCTTCTCTCTACTACCCCATTTTGTTGTGGTGTGTAGGGAGCTGAGAAGTTGTGAGAGATGCCCTTGGACACCAAGAAGCTGTTGAGGAGATGATTAGTAAACTCGGTTCCATTATCACTGCGGATTCTACTTACTGGAAGCTTGATCTGAAGTTCGATCTCTTTGATGAAGTTGATGAAAATCTGCGGTGTTTCTGACTTGAGTCTGAGAAAGAAGACCCATGTGAAGCGTGTATAGTCATCTACAATAACCAGTATGTATTTTTTATGATGGAGACTGGCTACGGTAGATGGACCGCAGAGATCAATGTGCAATAGCTCCAGTGGTTCAGAAATTGAAGAGTCCATTACCAGAGGGTGACTTGCTTTGGACTGTTTACCACATTCACAAGCCAGACAGAGAGTATCATTGCTGAATTTGAGAATAGGGAGACCTCTGACTAGTTCTTCTGTGACCAAGTTGTTGATGTACCTGAAGTTGAGATGAGCTAACTTGCGGTGCCATAGCCAGCTGACTTCAGATACAGCTTTGGATAGGAAGCACAACTGCGGTCTGCCAATGATCAGAGAGACATCCAAAGGGTACATGGTACCTTCGGATCGAGATTTGATCAGGCATGTGTTCCTATCAATTTTCATTACGTAGCAAAATTGATCATCAAATTCAACTCGATGTCCTGCTTTACATAGTTGGCCAACACTGATGAGATTGTGTTTAAGGCTTTCTACATAAGCAACTTTCTGAATGGAAAAGTTCCCCGTAGTGAGAACACCGTAACCTCGGATGACCCATTCGCATTGTTGCCGAATGTGACATTTCCACCATTGCATATAGGCCTGAAATCCCGAAGGTATTCTAACCTTCCGGTCATGTGCAAGGAGCAGGCACTGTCAATTAACCATTCATCTTCTTGTTCCTCCTTGCACAAAGCCTGAGAATTACACGGTTAGTTTAGGCATCCAAACTAGTTTGGAGCCTGGGGCAATTGGCGAATTGTAGAGTGATGCATGGACCGAGGTTGCAGGGACGGGTCTCTTGTCAACTTTTAATCCTAGTCCTGGATGTTTGTGCCGAATTGGAGTGTTGTGATTTTTCGAAAAAGTACGAGGTTTCTTACTCCGACTAGATTTGACATAAGATGAATTCTTTTGACAACTACACTGATATTTACAAAAAGAGATTTTGTCATTTGCTCTGACATTATGCTTGGTCAGCGGTCTATAGGATGAATTGGACTTGTTACCGGTCCAAGGTTGGTGATTTCTGACATGAGTGGTGTTGGATTTTGAAAAAGTTTGTTTTTGAAAAGGTTTAGCACGTGCAAATCTTTGAGTCCTTTTCGGTGGGTTTGGTAGGATACCCTTCTACTTGTTGAAGTTTGAAGTGACTTTAAAAGTGTTGGTGTGGGTAAAATACCTTTCCATTTAGGATCATTTGAGGAATAGACCTGAAAACCATTGTTTCGAAAGGACTGAACACCCTTTTGGGTTGTGTCAGAAGAAGCAGGAATGACTTTTGAAGCTGGACTTTCCTTTTTGTTTGTTTTCTTGGAGGGAGAGTTTTTTGAAAAGTAGTGTGAGAAAACAAATTTTTCTGGACTCTTGGACTTTGGAATTCTGACATGCTTCTTATTTTTTGAAAAGATTTGTTTGTTTGTGCCTCGAGATCTAATTTCCTCTTTGAAGGCCTTTTTGGACAAGGATTTTGGTGAACCGCAGTCATTGTTGTTCAACTGTGGTTTTCTGGAATTCTTAGAATGATTTTGAAAACGTGGGCTTGAGTCATCCGAACTTGAAGATTCTGGGATCTGAGAGCATTGGCCCACTTCAAAGTTCTCTATAGGTAATTCATGATGAATCGCCTGAAGAGTCACAGTTCCTTTTACTGAGGATTCTGGTAGTGACGTTTTAACTACTGTAGAGTAAGTCTGAGTTGAGACTGCGGTGGGACTTTTATGGGACATTTGACTATAGTGTGATACACTGCGGTCTGAGGACAGAGGTGGAAAGTCTTTTGAGACTTCGGGGCCCTCAATGACAATTTCTTCATCAACTACGGATGATGTTTGAGAATTTGGGTAAATGGTGCCACAGATAGGGATAAGATCACTTGTGTGACCCGAAACCTCAGGCACAATTTCCTCAATGACATAATTATTGCTTAGATTGTGTAGTCTACCGAAGTGAGTTTTGATGTCTTCGGGAAAGGTCTTGTCATTGACTGGGAAATGAAATTCTCGGTCTGGAGGAACATACAGTCTGTCTTTGTTGAACCGGGGTGAGGAATCCATTGTGGTAGGATATCCATTTGACCAACCCCAATTGTATGTATTGTCCACGGTTCCATTATTCACTAAATTTTCAATAGCTTCACTTTCATTGAACAATTTTTCGATTAAAAGATTTAGACGTACAATTTCTCTCTGAGCTAAATCTCTTTGGTTCAAAGCTATCTCTAATTGTGTTTCACTTAACATTCTTGCATCTTTCTCTAACTCTAAGTCTTTTTCTAACATAGCCAATTTGAGTCTTTTGTTATCCAGGCGTCCTCTTACATGGAACATCTCTTGGGACGCAATGTTCTTCTCATCTAAGGCTTTGTTATAGTCTGTAAGGACAGCATCACACGTGTCATTAAGATCATCTATGTATGGTTGAAAGTCATGCATGTTATAGTTTAGAGTTTGGATCATGAGTTTTACCTGTTCGACGATGCTTAGAGTTCCATCCTTTGCCATGTAGCAGTAGTTCTTTTCCAGCTTTGTGGACTCATCATCATCCGCAGTTGCCAGCATGCAGATTTTTCCTTTTCCTTTGACACTGCTGATGGCTTCATCTTCGTCTCCGGATGACCAAACTTGATGGTCTCTTTTGACATGGGCTACGTATGCCCTTGCCTTTTCCTTATCTTCCAACTCTTGAGCCATTCTAAGGTGGAATGCTCTATCTTTTACTACATTGGCCTTACAATCTCTTGCAAAGTGATTCTCTTTGTTGCATTTGTGACAAATTACTACATCAGTCTTGTCTTCAGAGGTAGTACCGGAGTCAATGTTCTGAGGAGACTGCGGTACCTCCTTTGGTTGATTATTTTGAGATTGCGGTGGTGGATGAGAACTTTTGGGATATCGAGGATGATTATTCTGGGAACTGAAGTTACGGTTGAATGGAGGTTTGTTGAACTGTTGATTCTTGCGGAAGGAAGGAGGTGGTAGACGGTTGAACTGTTGGCTAACCAGAGCAATAGCCTTCTGAAATTCTTCTTCATCATCATACTCTGAATCAGCTTCGTATGACTGCGGTGGAGTGTCATACGATGAAGAGTAGGGTGACGATAGTGGAACTTGTGCTATGAGAGCAAGTGGTCCTCCGAAGTCAGCACAATCTTTGAGTACGGTGGATTCTTGTGCTTGCAGCTCTCCATAGAGCTTGTAGAGTGACAAAGAGTGAATCTTTCTATCGCCTTGGACTATCATCTTAGCCGTAGTCCAATGTCTTCCCAAACCATTAAGAAACTGAAGGTTTGTTTCATGGTTACTGCGGATGGTGCCTGCATTGGATAACTTGGTGACTATCAGATTGAACCTTTTGAAGGAGTCTTCCAAACTTTCGCCGGTATGCGCTTTGAAGTTGTTGAATTCATTGAGTGCGGTAGTAAGCTTCTTGTCTTGTGCTTGTTCTGAGCCTTCGTACATATTCTTGAGAACTTCCCAGATCTCTTTTGCTGATTTGCAATTTATGATAATATCGAAGTTGTCAGGAGCAACTCCACAGGAGATTTCATAAAAAGCAACAACATCATTTTCCATTTTATCGAGATCATCCTTGGTGGGACGGCTCATAACTGGTTGACCTCCTCCTAGTCTGGTTGTAGCGCCGTCGGTTTGGACAGGTGTAAGGACTGGAACATGTGGTCCTTCTTCTACGGATCGCCATACATCTCTACCAAGTCTCCTTAAGTATCTTTCCATTCTTTGTGACCAATGATGATACTCATTTGCTACCAGTATTGGGGCTCGGTTAGAACCACCAACACTGTTGGAAACGTTCAGAGATAACGATTGTGCCATTTGAAATTGTTTTTTTTAAGAAATGAGCTTTAGTGGTATAGAAGGCCTTTTGAGAAATCAGAGTTCCGTTTTCAAAAAGCAACCACTACGGCTCTGATACCAATTGTTGAGAGAAAAACTTGGAGACACACTTGAACAAACGTTAGAACAAGTGGATTGCGGAATAGTTAATCTCAAAGGATCTAAAAGCTCAACAATAATATTAATAAGTTATAGTTAGATAGTTAGAGAGTTAGTTGCGGAAAAGTAAAGAAATAGAAATGACAACAATTTTTATATCAAGTATACACATAAGTTGATTCATAACAAGGAATGCATTCAAACCAAGTTAATAAGGAAGATCAAGCTTAGTGATTAAGTCACAGAAGGCTTGCTCCGGAGAGAGGTTATAATCAGTTATGTTCTAGGAAGAATTGAGAGTAAGAAGGGATGAAAAATAAGATAGAGAAATAGAAAAGATAACTTAGAGAAATGTATTCAGAATAGATGCGTGAGTTATCCGTGTTGAATACAAGAGAATGAGCTCTTATTTATAGAGACTCATGAAGTACACTAGATTACATCTCTATGAGTAGACATGCAAGGCATACAGGATAATAGAGTGTATTACAATAAAGACAAGTAAAGTAATCTAGCTAAGTGACTGCGGTAGGAAGAGACTCCGGTTGCGGTTGCTGATGAAGAAGCTTGACTGCGGGTGCTGTATGGTTGCGGTAGCAGAAGAGGTTGCGGTGGCTGAAGTTCAAGATGGTCACTTTTTATGATTCAACAGAACTCGTACTCTACTGCAAATCTTGGAATCTCATCCAACAATGCTCTCTCATCAATCATGACTTCCTCAGGTCAAGTATTTGCTGCTCAACAACCTCAGATTTAGACCTTCGCTGCTGCATCATTAATTCCTCATTCTCAAAGCCAACCATTTGTCACTCCACAAGCTGTTCCCCCTCCAAATGTGCCAGTTGTAGCCTCTTCCTCAAACACAAAAGACACTGATGAAAATCTGGCTCTAGCCACTGGGCTTGTTAACTGCTACAATGCTTTTGTAGCTGGAGAATTTCCACCTCAGCTGTCATTTGCTGACCTGGATCAGATTCATCCAGAAGACGTGGAAGAGATGGACATTACATGACAGATTTCTATGGCTGTTTTCAGGGCCAAGCAGTTTGCTAAGAAGATAGGGAAGAACAATTGGGGCATGAATGTTGATAAGAAGGTGGGATTTAACAAGGGCATGCTGCGATGTTTCAACTGCCACGAGCCGGGTCGCTTTGCTCGTGAGTGTCCAAAACCAGATCGTAGGACGAACAACAACAGGACAATGGTTGCAGTGGGAAACAACCGTGCAGGTGTTACGGTTAATGGTGAGACTGCTATGGTCGCTCAGTCCTTCGACTGGGAGGACCAGATTCAGGCTTTGAACATTTCAGGGCCAGAAAACGCCTACCAAGCTCAAATTGATGATGATCCCCTGACGAATGATGCAGCTGATCCTGAAGCAGAAATGATGGAGCTGCAGTTTGCTCTGATGGTGTCTTCCACTTACGAGCCCAGGAAAAATGAGGTAAATCTACCTTCTTGCTCTCAGGCATGTAATGAATATGTTAAACTTCTTCATGATGAAATTCAATTATTACGTAGAGAAGTACAGGACCTTAGATATGAGGGCTATCAGCTTAGGAAAGGACAAAAACCCCTTAAGGCCCAGTTAGAGACAAAAATAAAAGATTTTAAAAGAATTCAAACAGAATACAGTGAAAAATGTGAACTTTATGATTATGTTAAGAGACAAAATGATGAGTTAATTACCGAGCTTGATACATTAAAAAGACAATTTGAAACTGCAAATTTTGATTTTAGAAATTTTGATGGATCAAGCTAGGTAGTTGCCAACATGATTGATCACTGCATGCAGTTCAAACGAAATCAGTCAAAGGGTTTAGGATACGATAGTGTACCTCCTCCTTATAATCACACATATCAGTATCAACCCCTATCCAAGGATGAGATTGCCAACGAACTATTTATAGTTTATGGCAAGCCATCTGGTTTCATTTCAGGCGGATTTATTAATGTTGAAAGTACTAACATTTCTACTTCCCCTGCAGATCAACCCTTAGATCAGGCAAAGCATGAAGTTGGAGATTCTGTTTCTGTTTCTGATTCTGATATTTTTGTTTCAAATGAAAAAGTTTTTGTTTCTGATGTTAAGACTGAGAATGTTTTGTGTGATGTTTCCACATCTGCTACTGTTGAACTTAATTTCTTTGATATGTTTGATGAATTGTTTGGTAATTCTGATGCTTGTGATTCTCATGAAAACCCATCAATTCCACAAGTCACACCATCTGAGGTACCCTCGCTTATCTCACAACCTATTTCTCATGCATGTTCTTCTGAGAAGAGTAAGAGTGTCTATCAAGAAAATAAATCTAAAAAATGCAGTACAAGTTCAAATAATAAACAGATTTGTTTTAATTGTGGTGTTGGTGGTCATATAGCTAGGAATTGTCAAAATAGGATCTTTGTGAACTATATGTCACCAAGAGGAGAGAACGAATCTCGAGGAAGGTCTTTAATTAGAAAATCCTCAAGAACTCGTTCTCGAAATGATGAAAGATGATCGAAGCAGAAAAAGGGATGTTTTTCAAAAGAACAAAAAGGTTTTTAATAACAAAGCTCCAAATAGTTTGCCAAAACCGAACAAGGCTCCGCCAAGATCGGTTTCTTCAAAAAGCAATTCTGGATCTTCAACCACTTCTGGTAGAACATCCAGAGGCTCAGTGCAAACTAATAAGAAACCTATTTCAAAACCACCTGAGAATGTTATAAAACCTAAATATCATTGGATGCCCAAATCAATTTCCAATCCATCATCACCATCCTCTGAAGTGATTAGGAATGAGGATCCTAATTTGAAAACATTAAAAGATAAATCAGAGAAAGCGAAAAGGAAACCTAGGACAGTGATGACCTGGGTTCCAAAATCTAATTGATCCCGCTCATTTTGCAGGGACAGTTGCGGAGGAATGTCGTTCGTCCTTGGTACGTCGACAACGGCTGCTCCCGACATATGACATGAGACATCTCCCAATTAAGCTACATTCAATCTTTTAATGGGGGTATGTTTCCTTCACGGGCGGAGATGGTGGCAAGATCACTCAGAGAGGAACCGTTACAAATGGAGTGCTAAGCTTTGAAAATGTCAAGTTTGCTCCCGAGTTAAAGCATAGCTTGTTGAGTGTTTCCCAAATTTGCGACAAAGGCTATTCTACCCATTTTACCGATAAAGAATGCATGATTCTCAAGCCAAGCATTGTCATCCCGGAAGAGTGGATTCTCGTCAAATCTAAGGGGGATGGGAATGCTTACATTATTGACATGAACAGTAACATACCTGAACAAGTCACTGTTGGATTAATGTCTAAGTCCATAACTATAATTGGTAAGACTTGACCCGACCCGGCATGGTCCATTTGGGTTGCATGGCATCATGCATTTAGATAGACTATAATGAGAGAAATAACACTTAAGGTTGGTTAATATATTATAAGTTCTAATATATTAATAAGGTTATTTAATTAGTATTGATCAAGAATTAATTTGGAATTAATTAAGTGATCAAAAGGAGACTAATTAAATATATGGGTTGATTGTGTAAATCATTCATTCTTATATATGTGGGCTTGTGATCCAAGATTCCTTATGTTGGACTAAGTCCATGGGGTGACCCGTGGATACTCCATGGAGGTTAAAATCCATGGAGCATAAGGAATGGGTAAAGTTATGAGTTACATGGTGTAACCCTAATAGCCACCATATAAAAGAATCCCATGGCTCAAGAAATCGTACACTAATGTGTGAGTGTGAAGGCTAGACGATTTCAAGGAGTGTTCAAGTTTCTCTCAAGTTATTCCAAGTGTAGTTGGTGTTGTGTGAACCATTTGAGGTGTCACACTTGGGGCACTAGGCACTCAAGCTTCATGAAGACATTCTACATCAAAGAGGTATGTACTCTATCTTGTTATATTTATTATTTTGTATACTAGATTAGGATAATACCTTGGATGTTCATAATTGTATGTATAATAGAGAAAACATAGATCCAAGGTATTTAGGGTTGCATGTACACTTAGGAGTGTTAGAATGCTCATAACCCAACAGTGGTATCAGAGCCAGGTTTGTTTTCTTGTTATACTTGCAAAAGTAGCTGAAAAATCGAGTTGGATGCATATATTCGATTGTTTTGGCTGGAATTGGACTAGGAACATTACCCGAAGATATTTTTGGACTTATAAACTTGTTTTTGATGTGGTAATGTTCATGCTAATCCAATTTCTAAGATAATTGTCATAATTTCAAGATTTGTATTAGTTTGTATGTTCATGCTAATTTCTTGAAGATTGATGATTTGAATTATCTTGTTCTTATGAGGTTCTTAGATTAATAGAAAAGTTGTGTGAAATAGTTGTTTTCAATCTATTTTAATCTAAGAGTTGATTCCAAAGTGTGTTTTTGTAACTTGTCCTCAAGTTATATGAAAAGTCACATTTAAGAATCATAAAACTCATAAAAGTTGGCAAAGGTTACAAAATGAAGAGTCTAGTTCTAATTAAATGGTTTTATGACTCCATAACTTGTCCTCAAGTTATAGAGGTTCAAGAGTCTCTTCATTAAATTAAAAAAAAAAGTGTAACCTTAATTAGTTCCATAAGTTACAATAAAAAAAAGTTATTTTTTTTATTAATTAGTTTAAAGTCTTCCATAACTTGTCCTCAACTTATGGTACTTGAAGAGTTTTTTTTTTTTTTTTTTTTTAATTAAAACTACTTTAAACTCATAAGTTATGGAATTAATTTGTTTTGAATAGTTTCAAAACTTGCCCTCAAGTTTTGGAATTTGAAAAGTTTTCACTTATGAATACTTTAATTCCAAGTTAGCCCTTAGAATTTTAAAAGTTAAAATAATTCAACCCTTATACTTTATAATATTATAAGTTAATAATATTTATATATATGTATAAGAGTAAAGTCAGTCTTACCGTTAGTAGGCCTCATTCACGAAGCCGGTCTATAAGGGGGGTATAAGGTTACTGCCTATAAAATGGCAGTTTAATGGGTGTCCACTCTCACCCACCGCTTCCTTGACTGGTGGAGGGTCGTTAGCTGAACGGGTAGGACAAGGACTATAATTCTCCTTTCATTAAAAGTATTAATGATAAATACTAAGTAACTAAGCTCTTATTAATACCCAATCGTAGTTACTTAGGAAAATGTGAATTTGGTGCTAACCCATGAAATTACACTTTGCACTTTGCTTAAGTCGTTAGTGGAGCGTGTATGGTTAACCGGCACACTAACCTGGACTTAACAAGGTAGGCAAAGGGTAACTTAATATTTATCATAGTATCGGTGGAGCGTGTGTGGTTAACCGACACACTGATTAAGGGGTAAATATTAAGGGTACCAAGTATATTTGCATGGTTATTCACACCTTGTTTTGTGATCCTCGGCATCCCAGTCACAAAACCTGAAGGGCACACTCGAGATTGAAACATGCCTTTGAACAGTTCAATGAATCTCAAAGATCTAGGACTTTCATATCCAATTAAAACCTAATAAATTATTTCGTTTTTCATGGTGGAAATTGGTGAATCGTCATTCACCTACCTTCAAATATTTTATAGCTTGGATTACGGCATCCCTCTTCTAAGTTATAAAATATTTTGTTGGGTCCTAGCCTTAATATTTCATATTGGGTGTCATATTAAGGACTTTAAATCAACTATCTTGAATATCTCCCAAAAAGATGTCTGGTCTAGACATTTATGATCTTCCCAAATCTCTTGAAACAAGCTTTCCTAAATGAAGATGATGTCCCATGGATATCATACTTCTTTCACCTCCTCCAATTATTCTCCCTAACCCACAAGTTCCTAAAAAGTTTAAGGTCACTCAAGCCCTATTGGCAAGGCAAGGTCTAGGTGTGATCACATCTTGGAGATGTAGTCACATATTGACAAGCCGGGAGAGTTGGGTGTCAAAGTCTTGAGAAAGTTGGTGGCTCAACTACTTTCTAAGTCACATAGTGAGTTCTTTTGGGAATCCTATGAAACAGACTAAGACAAGACCCTTAATGATCTTATCTATTTGCTAAGATCAACTTCCTAAAACGCTATGGACATTGACAATGATGACATTGGATATCCAGTAAAGCTCTCTCTTCCCAATGGAAAGGGATCGGCCATAGTCAACTCGGTTGATCCAATGGTAAAGAGAGAGACGAAGTCTGAGATAGTCCCATTATCAAGGGTCCATAGGTAACTATTGCCAAAGGAAGGGGCATTGGTTACGAAGCTGCCAAATTTACCAAAGGATGTTAAAGTCAATAAGTTTGACTCTACTTCAGGTAAAGTCCATTGTCTAACTCTATTAAGTACATGCTGATTCTGATCGCGAAGATGGATTTCAATCGCATGGTTCGGTGATCATAATTTTGGGCTATTACTTAAGAGTTATGATATTTATATTGCTTAGGAATAGATAACAACAAGGTTTTCATATGGATTGTAAGGATAAGTTTTTCCGCAAAGTTTTAAAATAAAAGAAAAAGGTTTTGATTTTATTTATTTTAAGTATCCTTACAATGACATTTGTGAAAAGTTGTTGCTTATAAGATTCCATTGATAGCAATATTGGAAAAATGGATTTGATTATTTCGGTTGTGGTAGTGTCTAATATTACCAAATAAGGAAAGATTCTCATCACCCAAGGTTCAATTGGACCGAAACTTGGAATCATGCAAATGAGAACTTTCAGCTTGGAAAATTAAGACTAATTCCTTATGTGAATAAGGAAAGGACTAAGGGATCGAGTACACATTCTTGTGCACTGGTCAAGTCCACCACAAAAGATCAAGAAGACTATTCGTTATGATTTACTTAAGTTCAGTAAATATGGTTATACTTATAAGTTTAAGTATAAGTCTGTAGCATTGGAGAAGTTTCAATGTGAGACAGAACGAATAAGAAGAATCAAAGTATGGCAGAAAGATAAAAGTTTCTCAAATCTGAAAAGATGGGAGAGTACTTTAGTATCATGTTTATGATCATCTTAATGATTAAGATACCATATCACAATTGGTCCTCTAAAGTCATCTTAGTGCATTCTTATGACTAAGAAGAGGAGTCATGAATTGTTGAAATGGTTAAATCAAAAAGATGAGTCATACTTCGTTCCAAAACAATTTTTAGAGTCATACTTCAAGATTGTAACTTGAGTGACATATCTTAAAGAGGGTTTGTTAACACTAGTCAAATGTAAGAGTAAAAGGTTATCTACTCTTGTACATTTGAAATTGGTAAGTTGTGATGTTTTGGATAAAACAGAGACCAACTTAGGCCAATTGTGTAAAGTGTTAGTCTTGATAAAGAATCCGCACTATCTCTTGAATATTTGACAAGGGAGTCTTATATGTCAAGAGGACAGTGGGAGTCTTAAAGCTCTTGAAAGTTTCAAGACTTAATCAAGAATAAAACCTAAAGTCCTTCACTAGCACACGACTTGAGGTTTATAACCTATCGTGTTGAAATTTTTGTGCCTATTCAAGTTGGCTTTGCATAGGAGTTCTGAGAGTTCTCAATTGGTTGCACAACTACTTGGAAGCAATGGCAGGCACCTGAGCTGCCAAATGGCAAGAATTTAAGATTGCACAAGTTTAATCAATATGAGTTTGGATTTGTCACTAACCTTGTCTTGTGATTATGGTTTTGACAAATTCACATGGATAAGAACACATACACTATTAAATCTAAGTGTCATAAGGTTTCTCTCCGATTCATGAAAATGATGGTGAGGAAACACTTTCACTAAGTAGATTTTAGCTAGATAGCAATTGTGATATTTGCATTCTCAAAGTCGTTAGTGGAGCGTGTGTGGTTTACCGGCACACTAACATGGACTTGTGAGAAGTGGCAAAGGTCTAAACAATTGAGACTATGATTACGGCATCCCTTTTCATAGTTCTAAAATTGTTTAGACACACATGTGAGCTATCTAAGAGAGGTGTATGATTTTGATAAAGTTTTATCAAAACAATCTAGTATCAGAAATCTGAACTTTGGTAAGAAAGTCAGCTGATTTCTGAGTACATGTCAAAGCTAGTGGGAGCATAAGTGTTATGCTAATAATCATCATGTTAGTGGGAGCATGATAATTATGACAAAGGTTGCAAGTTAGCAATGTTAATTATAGAAAACAAAAGTTTCAATTCGTGAGGTTGCAGGGGTTGAAAAAGTTGTTTTGCTATAATTAAGGGAGAGGAAATTATACTTCATTTCAATTCTAAAAGCTTAGATTGAGATTTTAATCGTATTTAATCAAGGATATATATATATGAATTTCATGTTGGAATGGCTCAACATAAGGAAATTCTATATATGGGTCCATTATTTGCGTTCTAAAGTTCGATTATGATTACGGCACCCCTTTTCATAATCTGAATTTTGAGAACTTGGCAAATTGAAATGGAAATATTATAGCAAAAGACTGGTTTAGTCTTTATGTGAGACATCATGAATCGTGTCCCATATGTTTCGGATATAGGATCGATTACATGTGCTATATTCATCCTTTCTAAAATTTTCCAAATGCCTGGGGCATTATGAAGGGAAAAGGTCTAGAATTGGATATGACTAAAATGATTAAGCAATTGTCGAGGACAATCTAAGGTTTACCAAAGATTGGTTGCTCAAGGACAGTTGGAAGTATAATGTTAATTCTGGAAGGACCATATTGACATAATCTGTAAGGTGGCAACTCTTGTTCAGAAATGATAGTCAAAATGGAATATGGAAATGTTTCAAAGTTAGAAATTTTACAATATGTGTAAGATTAGGAAACTTAATGAAAGAAGGATGTTTCCAAGGAGCTGATCTCCTTTGGAATGCTCTGTAATGATTGTTGTCAAGTCTTTCTGACTTCGTGCATAATCATTAAGAGGATCAATGCATATAAGTTTAGAATCTAACAGATTTCAGTAAATGGCATGAATTTGGAATTCTTGCATTTGTAGTAAGGATTTGGGACTGTGAAAAGAGGATCATTGGAGTGATGTTCAATTGATCTATTTTACAAAGTAAAGATCATAGACAAACATAGTATGCATACTTGGTGTATGGCATGACTAGTGTTTAGAAAACATAGTGTACATGCTTGGAGCATGGGACAACTATTGTTTTAAATTCAAGTATAAAGTTGATAAAACCGAAACAATGAATAATGAGTAATCAGTATGGTGATAAATAAAAGTGTTTATTTATATTCATAGGGTTTGATACCATATTTGATTCATTTATTCTTGTGTTTCACTTTGCATGTTTTGACTTCCAGAATAACTAAGTCGCTCTTCCTGAATGATTAAGTTATTCAAACCATCCACAGTCGGTCATATGTTGGAAGTAGATATGAATCAAGACTGTCATGGGTTGGTTTGTAGAGGTCCAAGTTGGTGGACAAAGTGGTGCTACAACACTCATGAGTGCTCATAAGTTCTGAGTATTGGATTCAACCCGCGCTCATTTAAATCACTTCATGGATTTTATCACGAGTGATCATGAGACGATAATATCTTATATTCTTCAAACCTAGAGATATGAGTTGTTACTATGAGTTGGTTATACACTGATTGCACGAAAACGCATTGGTAACTCGATGTTATAAAACGTGCCTTTGTGTATGATTCAACAAGTAGTAGAACAAGCCATATGAGTCGAAGTTTATCCATTCCTTTTACCTTCGGGATAAAAGCGATATCTGTGGGCCCCTCGATGATTTAAAGATGATACATGTGAGTGCTTGGCCAAGCCAGGACTGATTTGATTTGTTCAATCAGTCAGTCATCATGAATCGGAAATCGGGAAACAACAAATGGACAGAGAGAATGATTGATAATCCATGTCTCAGTCCATATGATATCTAGAATGGAGGAATATATGATCCCTTATCTAATGGACAAGTCATTGACAAAGGTCAGAGTTCATCGACAAGGTCAGAGTTCGACAGAAGCTTTTGAGAGCTACGATTGCTGATCAGTTCCTGAAGTCATACGCAATAATAGTTTTAGACTTATCCAAGTGGGAGACTGTTGGATTAATGTCTAAGTCCATAACTATAATTGGTAAGACTTGACCCGACCCGGCATGGTCCATTTGGGTTGCATGGCATCATGCATTTAGATAGACTATAGAGAGAAATAACACTTAAGGTTGGTTAATATATTATAAGTTCTAATATATTAATAAGGTTATTTAATTAGTATTGATCAAGAATTAATTTGGAATTAATTAAGTGATCAAAAGGAGACTAATTAAATATATGGGTTGATTGTGTAAATCATTCATTCTTATATATGTGGGCTTGTGATCCAAGATTCCTTATGTTGGACTAAGTCCATGGGGTGACCCATGGATACTCCATGGAGGTTAAAATCCATGGAGCATAAGGAATGGGTAAAGTTATGAGTTACATGGTGTAACCCTAATAGCCACCATATAAAAGAATCCCATGGCTCAAGAAATCGTGCACTAATGTGTGAGTGTGAGGGCTAAACGATTTCAAGGAGTGTTCAAGTTTCTCTCAAGTTATTCCAAGTGTAGTTGGTGTTGTGTGAACCATTTGAGGTGTCACACTTGGGGCACTAGGCACTCAAGCTCTATGAAGACATTCTACATCAAAGAGGTATGTATTCTATCTTGTTATATTTATTATTTTGTATGCTAGATTAGGATAATACCTTGGATGTTCATAATTGTATGTATAATAGAGAAAACATAGATCCAAGGTATTTAGGGTTGCATGTACACTTAGGAGTGTTAGAATGCTCATAACCCAACAGTCACTTGCCTATTTTCAAAAGTGTCCGAACAAAATGCGATGCTGTGGCACCGACGACTCGGTCATGCTAACGCGAAAAACCTAAATCGCCTTGCTAAGAATGAGATGGTCTGAGGCTTACCTGTCAGAGACTTTATTACATTCGAGAAGTGTGTGTCCTGTGCCCAAGGAAAACATCATAGAAAACCACACCTGCCAAAGCAAGTTAACTCAATCAGTCAGGTGCTCCAATTATTGCATATGGACTTATTTGGTCCGGTCAACGTCCTGAGCATCAACAGAAGTTCGTACTGTCTAGTTGTGATCGATGATTTCTCTCGTTTTACGTGGGTCTTCTTCTTATCCAACAAAGCTGGGGTTGCTGATCTGATAAAGAAATTCATTGTGATGATTGAGAATCAAACCAACAACCAGGTGAAGGCGCTTCGTACTGACAATGGAACTGAGTTCAAGAATGCGGTTCTTGACCATTTTTGCGCAGAAAGGGGGATCGTGCGTCAATACAGCTCTGCTCACACGCCTCAACAAAACGGTGTTGCTGAAAGGAGAAATAGAACTTTAAAAGACACTGCAAGGACAATGCTTTGTGATTCAAAATTACCTGTTTTCTTTTGGGCCGAAGCGATTAACACTGCTTGCTACGTGCAGAATCGTGTTCTAATCAACAAAGCTCAGATGAAGACACCGTATGAGATTCTCTATGGACACAAGCCTTCAGTCAGCCATTTATGTGTATTTGGTTGCCCTTGCACCCTTCTTCACTTGGAATCCAACCCTAAATTCAATGCCAAAGCCGATGATTGTTATTTCATAGGGTATTCTGCGCGTACCGCGTATAGGGTTTACAACAAGAAGACTAAGCAGATTGTCGAATCCTATGACGTGCGCTGGTTGGAGGAAAATGAAACAGACGCTCGAGTGGGTCCTGACTGGTTATTTGATTACACGTCGCTTTTCAAATCCTTAAATGTGTCTTCAGACGGTTCGAATGGATCCTCTTCTGGTTCGAAGATTGTTTCTGAAGACGAAGACGAAGAAGTTGTTTACAGACCTCCAACGGTTGAGGGGGAGTCCTCTGCTCCATCTGAGGGGGAGTCCTCTGCTCCACCTGAGGGGGAGTCATCTGATCGACTTGATAGTCCAGAGTCTAAAGTTCAAAATGGAACTCCTGATGCTGACGCTACACCTCTTACCCCTATTGAAAGAGAGTTCATGTCTAGAGATGCTTCCGCTGTCACTCCAACTTTTATGGAACTACTCTTTCCTGAAGAAATTGCTAATGAGTTTGTAGCAGATTCATCTAATGTGGATCAATCAGCAAATGATGGAGGTTTCAACATTCACACTCTTCCTGTTTCACTGAATGATATCAGCCAAGACATACCTTCGAGAATTCAACGCGATCATCCGATCAATAACGTCATTGGCCAGCTGGGTGACAGAGTTAAAACCAGAAGTCAGAGTGGAGATGTCAATGCATGTCTCTATTCTTGCTTTATATCTCAAATAGAGCCCAAGAACGTTGACATGGCTTTGAATGAGCCCAGCTGGGTAGATGCGATGCATGAAGAACTAAATCAGCTTGAAAAGCTCGGGGTTTGGAAATTGGTTGAGTTACCAAAGGGCAAAAGTTCTCTTGACACACGTTGGGTCTATCGAAACAAGCAGGATGATTCTGGTGTAATAGTGCGCAATAAAAGCAAGGTTGGTGGTTCGCGGGTTTCGACAAGTTGAGGGTCTTGATTATACTGAGGTTTATGCTCCCGTGGCTCGCTTGGAGGCTATTCGTATCTTCCTTGCATATGCTTCCTACATGAAATTCACGGTTTACCAAATGGATGTCAAGACTGCCTTCTTGTATGGCAAGGTGAAGGAAGAAATCTACGTTGATCAACCCCTGGGTTCGTTAACTCAAAGTTTCCTAATCATGTCTACAAGTTGGACAAGGTGTTGTATGGGTTAAACAAGCTCCTCGAGCATGGTATGCGACTCTAACAAAGCACTTGCTCGAGCATGGATACTCTCGCGGCACTATTGATCAAACTTTATTCATCAAGCATGTTGGTAAAGATCAGATTCTAGTCCAGATCTACGTTGACGACATTATCTTCGGGTCTACCAATCCACAGCTATGCAAATAGTTTGAAGGCGTGATGAAAAAGCGGTTTGAGATGAGTTCATTGGGTGAAATGACCATGTTTCTGGGGCTTCAGGTCAAATAAAATTCAACCGGAATCCTGCTACATCAAGCTAAGTATGTGGAGGATATTCTTGAGAAGTTCGGGTTTCAAGACGCAAAACCTGCATCGACACCTATGGCTGAAATACCCCTGTTGAATCCAGATATTGATGGCGAATCCGTAGATCAGACACACTACAGATCGATGATCGGATCGTTGATGTATCTTACTGCAAGTCGTCCCGACATCATGTTTGCAGTTTGTCAATGTGCTCGCTATCAGGCTAATCCTAAACTTTCTCATCTTATTGTTGTCAAAAGGATTTTTCGGTATATCAAAGGCAGCCCAAAATTGGGTCTTTGGTATCCGAAGAATTCTGAATTTGATTTATATGCTTTTGCTGACAGTAATTATGGAGGCTGTGAGCTTGACAGGAAATCTACATCAGGAGGGTGCCAATTTCTTGGAGATCGGCTGGTGTCGTGGCAGTGCAAGAAACAACATACCGTCTCCACCTCAACAGCAGAAGCGGAATATGTTGCTGCATCTGCTTGTTTCTCTCAAGTTATCTGGATCCAACATCAGCTGTTGGACTACGGTTTGAACTATCTAGAAACCCCCATTCACTGTGATAATGAGGCCGCAATTCAAATTACAAAAAATCTTGTCCAACATTCCAAAACCAAGCACATTGATATCAAAATTCATTTTATCAGAGATTGTTATGAGCGCTCGCTCATCCGGCTAGAACAGGTTCCCACTGCCAATAATGTGGCGGATTTGTTCACCAAGCCTTTTAACAAAGCTCGATTCGATGTGCTTGTGGGATTTTTAAAAATGATTCGTTTTGAGGATTAAATTTTTTGTTTTTACTTAGGTTAGTTTAAATTTGCGCATTTTAGTGATTTCATTCTCACCCATGCACAAATTTAGGGGGAGAAATAAACAAAAACCAAACAAAAATTGAAAAATTAAAAAAAAATCCAAAAACATTTTCTTTCTGTTTTATTTTTTTCAGAAAATATTCAAAAATCCAAAAACATTAAAAAATTCAGAAAAATCAAAAAATATTGTCGCTTTCAGTTTTGCTTGTAGATGTAGTACTGGGAAGTGATATTATCAAGTGATAACAGGCAATCTGAGTCTGTGTAACGTACCCAAAATTAAATTGTCTATGCTCTGTGTTTGATGTGTTGGTAGCACGAAAGATTCTAAAAGGACTTGACTAGGCAGAGTTGAACTTAAGGAATTCATAGACTTGACAAATCTTGACCTAGTTAGATCCGATTAGCCTGGCAATATGACGCTTGGATAGGTTGAGCAGGGAGATAAATATGGGAATCTACTGGTCACATTAAAAGAACTTGTATCTGGAACCGTGGATTAACTTTTCCTCGATGTGCGGATTCTGTCCTTAATTCTGGTATTGATGGGGTGACTGGTGAAAATTGTTTTCTCTCTATCTGTCTGTTAGTCATATGTTGCTTCCTTTGCGTGATCGAGAAATCCGACCTGGACTGTAACATATGCAACTCTATTTCTCTGCATCCTCTATCTATGCAATTCTTTCTATCTGTTAGTCATATACTGTCTCCCTTGCGTGACTCACAATCCGACCTGGTACACAGTATATGCATCATTCTCTTCTCAATCCCTCTAAAAATTTCAGTTAGTCATATGTTTCACCCTCTGCGTGATTGGAAGAGATCCGACCTGGTTGTATAGCATATGCATTCTAAATCTATCTTCTCTCTTAATAATTGTCTGCTCACCCGATGTAAGGAGTATTCTGGAAGTCCTTGATTACTGGAGCATATCAGGAAGCGGGAAACATGTTCTAGTAAAATTAAAAATTGAACACTTACAGATTGTCTATAGATCTCGCTGCTCAATTTAGGTGGACAACAATATCCCTGGTCGTCGTCAGCTGAACGGTCCTTAAGAAATATTATCTAGAAACTTAGGATCACTTTGTCTTGTAACTAATAGTATGTCCTAATTCTGTCACAATTTTTCGTATTTAAGTGGACCACAATACCGGCGATCGACCAGACAAAGACGTAAAGATAAAGGTACCGACAAGTGGATTAAGGCTGTCTAACAAGTTTGATCCCAGTATCACAAGATTATTTTCAGTGACTTTTGAGATAAATTTTGCCTGTATTTATTTTATCTCATTTTTATTTTTATTTTTATTTTTATTTTACTTTTATTTTATTTTTATAATTGTCAAAATTTAATTTTTTAAATTCTTTAATTCTTAAATTTTAGAAATTATTTTATTTTATTTTTAGTTTAATTTTAATTTTATTTTAATTTTAATATCTTCAAAAGGTTTTATTTTTGAAGGGGTATAAAAGGTGGAGTTTACTGCTGTAAACTCTTTCCACCTCACTGTTCATCCTTCCACTCTCTCTCTTATCTTTCCGGCCGCAAATCCTCTCCACTCTCTCACATCCTCGAAATTTTTTTGTGAGATTTTGCAAAATCGTTTAGTCCACATCAAAGGTATGCTAAAACCGACTGAGGATATGTGGTTTGTTCATCGATTCGACTGAAACTGGAGGATTAATCGAGGTTTTTGTGTTCGTCGGCGTTTACGGTTTAGGGAGGGCTTACGACCGTAAACGGTCTGAGCTTACGTTCTAGAAGTTTACGACCGTAAACACCCTTTTGAGCTTACGACCGTAAACTCAGTTTACGGTCAGGAGACCACTGCAACGGGCTTACGGCCGTAAACCCAATTTGGACCGTAAACCCAATTTTGACCATTTTGACCGTAAACCCTATTTGAACCGTAAACCCAACTTTGACCATGTTTGACCGTAAACTCCAAATTTTTGATCAAAATATTTCTTTTTAAGGCCAAAATGAAATTGATTAATTAAGAAAACTTAAAGCTTTAATTGTTTAAATACTTTGTTTTCTTACTTGGCCTGGTTTAGTGCAGATCAATGGCAAGTCTTAAGTTTGCTGACATGCATAACCTGGCAATTGTACTGGATGACCCTCCTGCTGCTCATGGAGATTTCAGGTCGATGATATACAGACTGAGAGAATGCTGTCTGGCCTTTGCCATTACTGTGAATCCAGTCATCTATCAGAAGATTATCAGGGAGTTCTGGCAGACTGCTAAGATGACATCAGACAAAGGAGCAGTCACCATTGAAACTATTGTGAAAGGATGCAAGATCACGATCACTGAGCAGTTCATCAGAGAAACATTGCTGATTAATGATCAACCTGATTTTCCTACTGAAATCGGGATTGATGATGTACAAAAGATTCTCAAGAAGATGGGGTATGAAGGCATCTACCCTCCCACGATGAAAAAGCTTCTACCACCCTACTGGAGATTCTTGGTGCATGTGTTCGTGAGCTGTATCTCGGGCAGAAGATCGGGTGCTGATGAAATCTCGCTCAGGAACACAGGGGCAATTGTTTCACTGGCTGCTGGCATCAAATTCAACTTCTCAAAGTTCATATTGGATGAGTTCTTAGTAAACATCAATGCTATAAACCGAGAGACCAGAGATGCCTTCTTGCTGTACCCTAGGTTTATTCAGATGTTCATTGACACCCAATTTCCTGAGATGGTCAAAGAGGGAGACACACTGGATATAAAGTCGTTAGGCCCACACACGATTGGTCTCATTAAGCAGAATCGAAAGGGCAAAGTCATCTTCCAAGGATTACATCGTCTTGTGAAATTCGGAAAATTTGCTGAGATAAATGAATCTTCCGAATCTCATGGAACGTCAGACAAAATGTCATCTGAGCCCACCTCTTCTGAGAGAGTCATTTCGGAAGATGATGTTATTATAGTGTCAGATCGCGCTGAAGAAGAAGACACTCCAGCTCCTAATGCACAAGTAGCTGAGGAACATGAAATGACATCTGTTCAGGTCCAAAGCGATTATAACGAGGGGTCTTCTTAAACTGGAACGAAGACTGATTTGTATGAAGACCTCGATCTCACAGGGTTCGATAACGATGAGATCCCTCTCAACTTTGGTAGTAATGAAGACTTCATGACCGGTGAAAACCTCAACACGCTACTTGACAATATCGATGAAGTTGCTCATCCAGCAACGGAGATAAGGGAAAATGAAGACGTTATTGAAGCCACACCTCCTCTTACCAATCCAATGGCGGAAATAGCAATTCCTATGGTGACAATGTCAGGGATTCCTTCCCTTGATGTTGTTTTACCTACATCTGAGCCATTGGAAAGTGATCGCACAACTTCACAAGCCTCTCAACCTCCAACAAAAAGACGAAGACTTGACCCTAGACAGGGAATTCCTGATTCGGGTGTATCTCAAAGCTTTACAACTCCACCAACAACTACTCCCGCCATTGTTTCATCTGAACCCGTCAGTGAAGGTCCTAGCAGCTTCCATGAAGCTGGTGGCTCTTCCTTCCCCACAGGTTTCTCTCCTCCCAGGCCAGACCATGATGCTGCTTCTGTGAGGCTAGCCAGGTTTTTGGCCGAAGAACAATTCACAACGCCTCCCTCACGTGGCAAAGGAATCTCTATTGGGGGTGGCAGCTCAGGGGAAGAGAATCCTTCAATACTTGGACTTCAGAAGGAGATCGATGCTCTGAATCAGAAAAATATTGATTTAGATCAGAAAAATATTGAGCTAGATATCAAGGTTGCAGACCTTCAGACCGAAAATGCAAAGCTCAATATTCAAGTTGCCGAACTCATCGAAGATAAAGCTCTGAAGACGAAGCAAATTACTGACCTTCAGACGCATTTCGGCTTATTGACCGCCAGCTACTACGATCTTAAGAAGAAGCTGGAAGAAGATTTTGGCGACAAATTCAAGTCATTTGTTGATGAGCCAAAGATCTATCTTCCTGATCAAGATGGTCCCATAGTTCCACAACCTACAAGAACAACCACCGTTGTTGACCGTTTTGAAAAGGAACCGGCTCAAGCTCCGAGTGTAATGGCATTAAAGCGTGCTAAATTGGCCAAGTCAGCTGAAAAGGGTCAATTTCTATTCAAAAGGAGCGCAGATCATAATGCTCCCTGGGATCAATCAAAGATCACCTTTACGGATCTGGGAGAACATCGTTTCAGAGACGTTTATGGTGATAGGTCAGGAATCATTTCGTGGGGATTCCATGACACTATGAACATGTGGATTGTGAGAAGAAAGAGCGGCAATACTGAAATATACAAAGATGCTCACGATTTTCACTCTTTTACTAGGGTTGATCTTACGGAGCTATCTAATGCTCCTTTCTCAAATCCATCAAACAATCCCATGGCGACTCAGTTCAAAACATTTTTGGAGGATCAAGTGGTTAAGGGCTTTACTTCAATGAAGACTGCTGAGTCTACAATCAAGGTTTACCCGAGTGTCATTGATCCAAAAACAAATCAGCCATTTCGGTCAGTGATGTGGCCCGCTACTGCTCAAGTAAAGCAGATTCCCGTTCTTCAAAATCATCCAGATGGTTCTCTCGCATCCATGCAATACTGGGTGTTTGATGAATCCACAGCTTCTACTGTCATCAAGCTTAAAGACGATTGTATCCGCTTGTATGACAAGAGGTATTTGCTTCAATTTGGTAAGTGGAATATACATCAGCTCTCCATTCATCAGATCAATGTGGCTGAAGACCTTTTTGAGTCCGCTGCAAAGGAGTACACTTCAATGGTTGCTGAGATTATCAAGAAAGAGATGTGGAACGGAGCTATGGGAAAATCTGATGTGCTGGTGGTCGACAAAAACTGAGTCCAAGCTAGCACCAAACCAAGGGGAGATTGAAGGGTCCAGCTAATGGTTTGGTCTAGGCTTTCACTGTAATAGTTCATTAATGAGTCTTTAATGTGTTTTTGGGTTGTTTAGCTGTTTACGGTCGGTGAGTGAGTTTACGGCCGTAAACCCAGTTTGTGGCCCAGTCGAGTATATATAGTGGAGGTGTAGGTCTTTGTCTAGTTGTTGATACCAGAGAGTTTACAGTGTACTGTGTCGAGTTGTACCAGACGTTTTATGCTATAAACGTGTGCAAGCTTGATTTCTTTTCGTCTTCTACTTCTATTGATTGTTTGTTGCTTGATCATTGGTAAAGATCCGTTTTCAGGACCTTACAGCATTGTAGAATCTGAAGGAAAGAAGGAAGTTAAGCATAAAGAGCTAAACCTAATCATTAGAATGGACAAGTGCCATATGTCTTGATGATTAAGGATTTCGAGCTTGTGCTTAGTAATGAAGTTAGGATAGATCTAATTATTTTATATTACTCTTTGGATATGTCTAGTAAAACAAAATTTCATTTTATTTGTTACATAAACATGTATCAATTTTCATTTCATAATGGAAAGGTGACAATTTTAGTTTATAAAGATAGTTGTTTATGTTTAAAACTTCTACTTGCAGTTGACATGCATGAAATTGTAATTTGTGCTTATAATAATAACAATGATGACTTGAGTATTGATTCCTCTAATAGTTTAGATATGATCGTGCTTGTGGCATAATCGCTTTTGGCCACATAAGTAAGACTTGCATCACCAAGCTCCAATTGGATCAGAATTGGAGTCATTCAACTTTGAGTTGAATGATGTATGAGAATCTTATATGTTGGTAAGACGACTTAGTTACCATTCACATGGAGATGTAATTGAGATAAAAGATTGTTGGATCTTGTACACACTAATGTGTATGGACCCATAAGATCCACCACAAGGACAACATATACTGGTATGCCATATTTACTGATAATTTCAATAGATGTGATTATGCTTATAAGATTAAGAATGAGACTGGCACTTTGAAAAGTTTCAAAGAGTATCAGAATAAAGTTGGGAATCATTTTGGCATGAAGATAAAGGATCTTCAATCTGAAAGGAAAGGAGAATACCTTATTGGATGATGAAAATGTTGGATAAGTGATTAAACCTTCGATTTATGCTTGGAAGAAAAAGGGTAAAATGGGAAAAGTAATATTTCGGGCTTCTTGCATGGATTATGGTTTTAGTTCGACATGTATTAAATCAAAAGTAATTAGATAGGGTTGTGGGGCTCGTTAATACCTTTCTGTACATATAAAGATCGCCAAAAATGGAGTTGAAACAAAGAAGTTATGATTGTTTGAAGTTTAAGTAAAATTGGGTGAAAACTCGTTCTCACGGGGTGAGAAGTAATTCTCACGACGTGAGAGTCCTCACGCGGTGAGAATATATTCTCACAACATAAGAACTGTGTAGCCCAAAGCCCACAAAAATTTTAGGGTTTTCAAGGTATTTAAATGTAAGGATTCATGTTTTAGGGTATTTTCTTAGCCTCCATCATATCTAGAACCTCCTACGAGAAACCCTAGCCTTCATTTTCAATATTTGATCCTCCCCTCTCCTCTCTCATCCATTTTGGGGTTTTTGGTGGTTTTGGAGCAATGTTTTCATGCAATATTGATCCTTGAAGCTTGGCAATTGAAGATCTCAACTTTCATCTACCTTCTAGACCTTTGTAAGTTTTAAAGATCCAAGCTTTATTGCATTTCTTCTTGGATCTAAGTGTATTTGGTGTTTTGGTTCCTATTAATGAGTTTTGAGTTAGAGTTGGGAATAAAGTTTGTAGCTTTATTACTTTCTGTGACAACCCGATATTTTTCAAGTCAATGTATCATTTAAAAAGTCAAATATAATGAAATTTTTTGGAAGCAATGAAAATAGCGTCAAAATTTAGTGTTCTAAAATCTAAATTGGGTTGCATAAAATGATAGATATCGTGTCAAGGTTTCCAAAAATATAAAGAACACTCAAATCCGAGTCATAATGAAGAAGTTATGACCAATCAAAGATCCGCGTCAAAACCGGTAAAACACTGTTAAGCGTAAAAAGTGAAACTTCAATAAAATACTTTTCAGCCTTAGGTATCTAAACGAAAGTCGTAGATTACGTTAAACCGTGAGCATGCATAAAAAGAACGCCCAAATCTGACTTCGCATGAGGAAGTTATGATTTTTCGAAGTTTCGGATATAGGGGTAGACAGCTAAAAACTCGAAATAGAGATCGAACGATTTTTAGCCGACGCAACCTAAACGAGAATCGAAGATCCCGACAATAGTAGTACAACGGTGAAAAGACAGACGAAAACGGACGTCGGATGAAGAAGTTATGATTTTTTAACGGATTTATCATGTCCCGGCCTGTTAAAAATATATTGATAAAAATTAAATTCAAAATTAGCCGACGAAGTCTAAATGAAAGTTGTAGAGCATATTCTCACCTACGCGTGGATATAAAGAACGTAAAAAACGGAGCTCGTATGCGAAAGTTACGGATTTTACAAGTTTGAGGTACACAAATCGAGACGATTTACGCCCAGCGTACCCTCGTACGCCCAGCGTACTCGGGTGCTAGGCTTCGGATCGTCCACGTCGCCCCCTACGCCTCTATGCCCTCCCATCAGGTGCGACGTCCGAATATAACGTAAGCAGTGACGTTCGTTACGCCCAGCGTACCCTCGTACGCACAACGTACGAGCTGCGAAGGCACTACGCCCCGCGTAACTCCGAAGTACGCCCAGCGTACGAAGCCTCTCACACCCCTATAAATAGAATGCGAGGGTGCCGGCCATTTTTGCTCATTTCTTCCCTTTCTCGTGCCGAAGCTGTGCGTTTAAACCCCCGAAGCCATCCCGAAGCCCCGGTCTTCACATCCAAGTTACGAAGGAAGGTTTTACACTCCCGAGATTCCCGAGATTTCCGAGAATTCCGGGAAAATCCGCTTCCTCCTGTCGAAGTTCTGCTCGATTATTGCCTTATCTTCTTCAACCCACCTCTTCAACCAGGTGAGTTCATACCCCTACGTTTTTCCGAGTTTTTCATGCTTTAAGGGGGGGGGGGGGGAATACAAGCAAAAGTACAAGGAAACTTGTGCTCAAAATATATTATTTTGTTTAAGATAATTATATTTTTAGTATGTTTTTAACACATAATACAGCTTTTACCAAACAATCTAGAAATCAACTCGTAGAAACAATTTTCAAAACTAGTGTAACGAACTTGAGAATCATGTAGTAAAATGTATTATTTTATAAAGGATTCATGCAAATCATAAAAAGGATTTTCAGTGTTATTACTTGTAAAATTGTTAGTCTAGTTGGAGACACGTCCTTGGTAACACTCACCACCGAAACAGAGTGTAGGACTAGCACCTATAACCAGAATCTCTTGTAGGGATAGCGTGACTGTTGTGTATAGATCTATACGTGACTGACTATCCCGCACCTCGCTGCTAGCTACAGTGGGACCGGCAGGTCTACGGGTGACAAAGTCATAAAGGATACTGGCCCCGATACGTGCCATATCAAGTTAATGCATGGTTATAAAACTCGCAATGTAGTTAACTGCGATTTACTTACGTAATAATGGATCAAATGAACTAACCTCAGAGTAATAATCAATTGATTACTAGGGAGTATTAATAATACCTTCAGGATTCAGTTCACCATGTTTTTATTAGTTTTATCTATGTAATAAGGCCAATGTACCTCACTGGGTGTAACCAGGATTTTAAAAGAAAACTGCTTTTATCGATATAAGTATGGTAGATACTTGTACACCTCAGTTTAGAACAGATAACCAACCATCAACTTTTAGGGAAAATATAGGATTTTCCCGGGATAACCCGGCTATTCAAAAACAGATTGTTTAACATGTAACCAACGGATATTCATATTCATTCCATGACACCTTGGATTGTACATATCTTGTATGAATCTGGAAGTCATGGAAGGAATGGGTTTTCAAACACGCTTTTCATAAGAAAATATAGGATTTTCTTGAAGAACGCTTTTCAAAAGAATCAAAGAACATTTTTTCACCAAAACTAAATGCTTATGAACTCACCAGCTTTATGCTGATATTCTTTCAAAACCGCTTGTATTCTCAGGGGATTCAGTAATACAGATAAAACATCAGCTTTTGGAGAAGAGACGCTAAGACGTCAATCATAAAACTTATTGAATCATCATATTGTAATACTTTTGGGACATGTATTGTAAGCAACAATGTAACTTTTAAATTATATATATGATGGTTGTGTGTACTTTCTTTACAAATATTCAACTGTTATGATACTACGTGAAGTCATCCGCCCCCGAATGTTTCCGCCATTCTGGTTTGGGGGTGTGACACTTTCCAAGGTCCCACGAACATTGTATGTTTCAGATCTGGACTCCAACACCTTTTGACCAGTTTAGAATGTTTTCTTAGACCTCATGGACTAGGAAAGTTTTGATATTTTGCCTTCCCGTTCAGCCATGAAAGTTATTTCGTCCATTTAGGCTGTTTTGGTGTATTAAAGTTTAGATCTTGAATGATTGTGGTAGTATTATGGATAAAGTTGGAAACTTTATCCATCTATACATCATGTTGATTCAGATATGCAGGTTGGAGACTTGGACTTAATGTATTTAGCTAAGAAATATGCATTATTGGTTCCCTTGGGACTTAAAGACTAGATCTCTGTTATTAGGACCATCATAATGGATAAACTTCGAAACTTTATCTATTATGAAGCTATTTAGGAAGTAGATATGAGGTTATGGGCTTTGATCTGAAGAGATTAAGAACTTAATGAAGATTTTGGCCTTCTGATCAGAAGTCACGATGTGACATAGGATGTGTCACGACTCACGACGTGACATTAGCTTTGAGTAAGATGACCGTTGACCTTGTGGACGTTGACCGATGACTTTTTGACCAGTTTAACTTTTGGTAAAAGTTGGTTAGAATTGAGTATTTGATTAAGGATTGGTCTCGGTTTGGTTTTAGGAAGTTTAGTTTGGCTGTTCTGATGTTGAGGTAGTTGGTGGGCTTCTGTCGAGTGGTTCAGGTGAGTTTTCCTCACTGTACTCGTGAGTCGAAGGCACCGATGCCGACCCACTAGATTGTGTTATGTATCCTTATATATAGGATCTTGTTATGTGGTAGCGATCTGTTAGATTGGTAGATCTGTATGATTACTTGTACTTGTTTGTTATATGTTTATGTTTATCTGTTGCGTATGTCGACATATTGTGGTTGGTTTGAGGCGGTCATTCTTTGTGCTGAAGGCCAAGATACCCAGGGTGTTCCGAATAGGTTGTAGGCCCTACGAGGCGGTCTAGTCAGGTTGAAGGCCCGGAGAGCAGTCCAGATAGGTTGTAGGCCCTGCGAGGCGGTCCAGTCTTGTTGAAGGCTCATATATGCATGTTGTTGTTGGGTTTTGATCATTATAACACTCTTATGGTGTACATGCAACCCTAGAAACCTTGGATCTATGTTTTACTATGATACATGTAAATTTGATTTCCAAGGTTCATAACCTATCTAGCATAGCATGGGGAACTTTTAAACATAAATGCTAGTTGTAGAACATACCTTATGTTGTTTGGATTCCATGAAAACCTTGTGAGCCTAGCACCTCAAGTGTGATGCCTCAAATGTCTCACACAACACCACAATACTTGGAATAACCTTGAGAGAAGTTCACTAACACCTCAAAACCGGCTAGCCCTCTTTCTTTCTTGTACAAGTGCCGATTTTGCTAGTCTAGGGGTCCTTTTATAGTTGTGGCACAATTAGGGTTACACCATGTAAACCCTAATTGTCATGGCTTTCCATATTCCATGATCCATGGGTTTGTAACCTCCATGGACTATCCATTTAGCACCTTATAGGTTTTAGCCCAATCCAACAAACCATGGATCATTAGACCACTATACAAGAATAGATGATTTACACAATCAACCCCATATATTTAATTAATCTATTTTTGATCATTTAATTAATTCCAAATTAATTCTTTGATCAATACTAATTAAATAATATTATTGATATATTAGAACTTATAATATATTAATAAACCTTAAGTGTCCTTTCTCTCATTTCGGTCTATCCAAGCATTGCAATGCCATGCAACCCAAATGTACCATGTCGGGTCGGGTCAAGTACATACCAAATATAGTTATGGACTTAGACACTATATCCAACAATCTCCCACTTGGATAAGTCTAATAACTATAGTTGCATATATGACTTCAGAACCCGACTAGCAATCATAGCTCTTTCAAGGTCTCGCAGAACTGAGATGATGATGATACGCCATTTAAGATAAGTGATCATATAATCCTCTGCTCTCAAGATATCAGCCGAACAAATACATGGAACATGGTCTTACTTATTGTCCAGCATTTGTTTCTCGATCTCTGATATGTTTGACATAGAACTAAATTGAACACATCAATTAGGTTCTGACCGGGCCCGGTACATATGTCAAAACAAAATCATCGAGGGGCCCATATATCGCTTCTAATCCAAGAAGGAACAAATAGACTTCGACTCATATGCTTGTACTGACTACTTGTTGAATTATGCACAAAAGCACGTTTTATAGCATCGAGTTACCAATGCATTTTCGTACAATCAATGTATAACCAACTCATAGTCAACAACTCATATCTCTAGGTTTGAAGATTTATATGATATTACCGTCTCACGATCACTCGAGATAAATTCCATGAAGTGATTCAAGTGAGCGTGGGTTGAGTCTAATACTCAGGCCTTATGAGCACTCATAAATGTTGCAGCAACCATTGCTATGTCTAATACACCTTAGATAATCTACAAACCCAATTCATGATAGTCTTAATTCAATACTGTGACACCAGTCAAGTTTTGGTCAAAAATAAATTGATCAATAATCGTAATTGGGATGAACCAAGTGGTAGAGTTTGTAACAAGGTTTCCAAAAACATAAAGAACACTGAAATCTGAAGAAGTTATGACCAATCGAAAATCTGCGGTAAAACCGGCAAAACACTGTTCAGTGTAAAAAGTGAATTTTCGATAAAAGGCTTTTTAGCCTTAACAATCTAAATAAAAGTTGTAGAATATGTTAAACCGAGAACGTTCATAAAAAGAACGTGAAAATCCGACTTCGTATGAGGAAGTTATGATTTTTCGAAGTTTCGGTTAGCAGTAGACAGCTAAAAATTCGAAATATAAATCGATCGATATTTAGCCAACACAACTTAAACGAGAATCGAAGGTCTCGTCAAAAGTAGCACAACGGTAAAAAGACAGACAAAAACGGACATCGGATGAAGAAGTTATGAATTTTTAACGGATTCCCGTCCCGGTCTGTTTAAAATAATAATATTAAAAATAAAGTCAAAATCTGTGACAACCGTCAATTTTTGGCCAAGTCAAAGTCAACTAAAGTCAACAAGTCAAACCGGTCAACTCATCTAACCCTTGTACATTAGGGTTTCCATTATGTTCCTTATTGAACTACTCGCAATCTTAATACAAAGTATCACTTAGAGTTTTCACGTGTTCGGAAAAAAATCTAAACCCTAATCAGGGCAAGTGATGAAACTACTCGATAAAACATTATTCCATACCCCTCGAGAGCGTATAACAATCATAACAAGACTTAACGAGGTTTACAAACCTTGCGTTACAAAGCCAAACACTCAAAAAAGTCACAAAAGAAATCTCTCCCAAATCTCTCTCAAAACTTCCTTTAACTTTTTATAATCATTCGGGTCAACCCGACCCTTAACCGGGTCAAAAACCACTTAAAACGGACTAATTATTGGAAAAAACAACCTTTAGAACCGAAGCCTCTCAATAAAGGACCGAAATTCCAAAGAGCCGAAACAATAGGGACCGGAGGTGCTAAGAACCGAACTGAGTCGAACCGAACCCGAAGCTGCCTGCGAACCGAACCCGAAGGTCCCTTCGAACCGAACCTTCCGAACCGAAACCCTTAGGACCGAACCGAAGTCTGATGATCTGAACCCGAAGTTCGCTTTCACTCCTGACCTTCGCCTTCGGGCTATTTCGCTCCACCTCCCCTTCGGGCCCAGCAACAGTAGGGACCGAACCTCCGGCCCAATCCGAGAAGCCTCGCTGTAATGCACTTTTCTTCCCGGTTTTCGACTACGACTTCATTTTAAGCCCGTTTTTCATGATTTTAACGTGGTATTTTCGCCCAAACTCATATTTTGACATATAAGACTCTATATATTCATATTTTAATCACATCCCAGGGATTTATTAATTATAAATCAATATTTTACATTAAAGAAAAGGGCTTAGGATATTTTATGTTACAACTGGGTCAAGTGTGCCCACTTGCCTCCATGTGTCACTTCCTCATTAACCCAACCCTATCCACATCACACAAACCAAGGCACACATCCTTTCATCTTTGCAACTTGCTCCAGCCACATCTATATAAAGAAATCCTTGGAAGAACTCTTGATTTACTTTGATCATTTCCACACTTTTACACTTTTCTTACCCCACAAGGAGGCTTATTTTCTCTCTACTTCCAGCCATTTTTTTGGAGGTTTTCTTGAGCTATTACTTCACTTTTTGGTAAGTATTTCGTCTACACTCAAGTGTTATTCCAAAATTTCATAACACTCTTGGATCATTGACTCATATCTTAACACCAAAAATCGTTCTTAGGATCATCCAAACTCTCACGTGTTCATCAAGTGTTCTTGACTTGATACTCCTCGTCTTCGACCTTCCGCTCTTCCAAGAATCACTCAAGGTGAGTTCATACCCCTATATTTTCAATATTTCTTCAGTTTTCAGGGGGGATACAAGTTAAAATACCAAAAACTTAACTAAACTCAAACAACAGCTTTCATCAGAAAAGTTAAGTCTTATTCACGGACTGTTTTGACTATCTTAAACTTAATAACTTTCAAAACTGTATAATATGCAAATAGTTCAGGTTCATACCTTTAAAATGACTACTTGCACATCTCCATACGAGTTTTCTACGATTTATGGTGATTTTTACAAAACTGCCTATCATTTCAGAAACGAATTCAGACCAGTCTGTGAATATGAATATTTTAACACAAGTTAAAGACTTCCAAAAATCATAATAAAAATTATGAATAAACTAGACACATTTTATGAACTCTCAGAATTTACGGAATCAGTTTTTGACTTCATATGATTTTTTTTATGATTTTCCTAAAACAGTGCTGAAAGGTTAAAAACTAGTCAACAGCTTATAACTTTCATAACACTTTGTAATATGTTGAGCAAAGTGTATAACATTAAGTTCTACATATTGAATGTATTTTTCTTGTTAGTTTATCATCATAAACTGAAATTTAGTCATTCATAAAAAGGATTCTTCATTCATTTCGAACACATATAATAAACTACATTAAGCATGGTTTATAGATTTTTACTACATGAAAAAGGTTTTACTCTCAAAACAAAGGGGTTTTCACATAGTACTTGATAAACTATAATAGTAATAGTTTATGGATTCATAGCACTAATATATTTTCATAAAAGGTGATTTCACTTCCTCCACGGGAGAGGTTTTAATATCAAACTATGTGTAAACTAGTTAACTTAGGTTGTGAGGCAATTCTCTCCCCGTACGTTCGAGTACGGGATCCCAATTCCTGTAAGTTATAACCAGAATCTCTTGTAGGGAGAGCGTGATAATTGTGTATAGATCTATATTGGGATTGACACCCCATACCTCGCTGCTAGCTACAGCCGGACCGGCAGGTCTACGGGTGACAAGAGTCATAGTATCTTAACGTCTGAAAAACGTTGTGCAGGTTATTTCTCGTCATAGTATGGTTATAGCGACTCACATAGGTAGTTAACAATCTTTCAAGTTTACATGGAAAATTCTACTTCGAAAAGGGGTTTTACTTCTAAACTAAACGAGTTTATGTCGATTTAAACTTGCATGAATTACTTTAAGTATGGTAAAATACTTGTTTATTCTCGGTCCTGGGATTTAGAGCTACATAACTTTTATAAAGAAAATATTGGATTTTCTTGGAAACATATTTCTATTAAAACTACATTTCATCTAGAATTGTTAGACTTCAGCTATAATTGCTAAGTGTATATGCTAGAGTTATATAAGAATCTAGTCACAATCGACTTAGAATTGGTGGGCCCGCCTTATCTCTTGTTCCTTGTTTAGTTGTGGACCTCGGGCAGACCCATTATATTCAACGGTTTATTTAACTTAAATTTTATATAACTTATATACGCTGGGTGATTATAGGAGGAATCTATGGGTCTTTCTAGGGTTCATTATCGCATAACATAGGAGCATTCATTCCACACTTAACTAAGAAAATATTGGATTTTCTGGAGGTCATATTCTATCGCTTTTACAAGGAAAATGGTTTCTTCCTCAAACAAAACTCTTATGAACTCACCAACTTAATTGTTGACACTTTTCAAAACTACTTGTATTCTCAGAAAATCAGTGAAACAGGAAAACCAACAGCATTTTGAGGATGGGACGATAAATCGTCAAACAGTTCATTTTGTCATCATAATGTAATTGATTTGAAACATGTAAACATATACTTTGGTGTAACTTTTTCAATTATATTTATGATGGTTGTATTTACTTTGAGCACTATTATACTCGTTGTTGTGATACTAAATATGAAGTCCTCCACCCCCGGACGTTTCCGCCATCCTTGGTTTGGGGGTGTGACAAAATCACCCGACAAAGTCTAAACGAAAGTCGTAGAGTATGATTTTACCTACGCATGCATATAAAGAACGTCAAAAACGGAGCTTGTATGCGAAAGTTATGATTTTCGCAAGTTTTGGCACAAAAATAAAGAAAAAATAGGAAAACCGGGCAATTTCGCATGTGACACGTCACCTCGCACGTGGCAGCTGTTGAGTGGACTGAAGCCATGCGTGGCACCTCCTGATTGGACCGCAGCCAAGGTCCACTAAGAAGCGAACAGCCTCGCATCGGACACCCCGGAGACACCCCCTTCGCATGCGTGTCAGTCTCCCATTGGACCGAAGGTTGGTCAAATCCAAAGCATCCATCTGTCCGAGGCACGTGCCTCGCACCGGGTCAGAAGCTCCACCGCCTTAACCTTCGCATGTGGCCTTCGCAGGAGTTGCCATGTAGCTGCTGACTCATCCGAGCCTCGCCACCTGTCACCTTCGGACCGAACCCTCGCACCCCTATATAAAGGGTGCGAGCCTTCTCAGATGGAAGGGTTTTTCACCCTATTTTTGGCCCTTTTTCACTCCTCTCACTTCCATAACTTCACAAACAACCCCCAAGGCCCCGGTATCACGTCTAAAGCCCGAAGCAAGCCCCGGAGCCCCAGAATTTTCGAGAATTCATCCTCTCTCCTGTCGAAACTCTGCCCGGTTTGAGCCGGTTTCTCGTTAAATAAACTATTTACGGGAAACGAAACGCTGCCCGAATCACTGCTTATCAAAGTGAGTTCATACCCCTATAATATACATTTTTAAATGGTTTTATATGCTTTTTTTTGGGGGGGGGGGGAATACAAGTTTAACACAATATTAAATTGTGTTAATAACTGTATGTGATAATAATCACACAAAGAATTTTCGTATGCTTTTAAGAATTACCAAATACTTTCAAAATAACGTGAAGCCATGTTAAATCTTTAAAGTCATGTAAAAACTCCGTTAAATTCTTTGAAAAATGTTTTATAAGCTATTTCAAAGTATAAATGCCAAAATCATGTTTATATATGTATAAATATATAAATAAGATTTGAAGGGCTTAGGACTAATGAATTATCCTACATCCTTTTCCTTGTTTGGATGTGGAATTAGGGTTGTATTGTTTGTCCGAAGGTAGTTTCCTTCTTAATTATATATATATTATACATATATGAGTACAAAAGGTTACTCCTTTTGGTATCATCACCTTTGTATCAGGCTGAGCAAAGGTGTTCATCCATGAGAAACCATGCTAATCAGATAGAACATATAAATTATATGATTCAAAACTAAAGATACAAGTATGATTCACAACTGTATACTTTCCAAGGAAATTACCAAAATTCATTCAACTATACCAAGATATGTAAAATACCTTTAATATACGAACAAAATATTAAAGAAGTAAAGATACATCATACCTAGTTTGCATTAACAAAGGTACTATACAGAGTACCAGGGTTAGCAAACATGTGGTAATGTCGAGTTTGCATTAGCAAAGGTACTATACAGAGTGCCCGAGTTAGCAAACACGAGGTAATAATACATCCTGTCGAGTTTGCATTAGCAATGGTACTATACAGAGTACCCGAGTTAGCAAACACGAGGTAATAATACATTCTGCCGGGTTTGCATTAGCAAAGGTACTATACAGAGTACCCGAGTTAACAAACTCGAGGTAATAATACATCTTACCGGGTTTGCATTAACCAAGGGTACGATACAAAGTACCAGAGTTAGCATTCATCGGGTAATAATAATAATACATCGGAAATCTCGTTGAAACAATAAATTTGTGAGACCCTTCACGGTGTACTTATCTAAGTACGACCCTTTTTAAGTCCTGAACTATTAGCCAGAATCTCTTGTAGGGAGAGCGTGAATTTGTGTATAGATCTATATGGGACTGACAATCCCGCACCTCTACTGTTCGCTACAGTTTGGCCGGCAGGCCTAGGGTGTCAAATATCATTCCAGTTCGGACGCCTGAAGAACGTCGCTGCAGGCATTTCCGTCATATTAGTATGGTTAATAGGACTCACATGGATAAAACAACGAGTAAATTACAAAGTAATATACTTCTCTTATAACAGTAAGAAAAGTTAATTACATCCCGACCAAGTATACCTTCAGTAGCTTTTACTTACAGTAAGAGCTACGTATCATGAAATCAAGTATTGTACTTCTGGTTTTGAACATTTAAAACCACAAGGCAGTATTATGGATAACAGAATACTCTCCATAAGTAATACTAAGGTTTTTTCTGTAGAACAGATATAACTAAGAACACTTTTACAAATGAAACAGTTTATGGGATTAAACCACTTTTACAAATGAACGGTTTATGGGATTAAACCACTTATACGAAGGAAACGGTTTATGGAATTAAACCACTTATCAAGTGAAACTTAGTCATTCAATCTTTGTAAACTAGTATAACATAAAAGACCTTTAGTGGTTAATTCTATAATTCCTTAGTTATTACATCAGAGTTGTACATAAGTAATATCCGATTGCCAGTGAAATGTGTGACTTCCGCCTTACTTCCTGTTCCTTGTTTGGTTGTGGGCTTAGGGCAGATACACCCATTTGACTGTCCATTCGATATTGGGTTATATATAATCAATATAAACTAAGTAATTACAGAGGGAAACTATTTAGGTTATCAGTTAATCACCTCAGGAAATATAGGATTTCCTGGAGAAACCAGTGAACTTATTCAAAGAACTTAGGGTATACTTAACAGAACTAAAATACTTATGAACTCACCAGCTTAAATGCTGATCTACTCTTTTCAAATAACTTGTATTCTCAGGAATGCAGTAGACAGGTACACTCCCGAAGCTTTTGTGAAGACTACCTAGTACCGTACCGCGACTGTTGTCTTCTGCTGTACCTACTTTAGTGTTTGAATATGTAATGCTTAAACACTTGTGTAAAACTTATACTTATTAATACAATGGTTGTTTGTACTTTGATTACTATATTGCATGTGTTGTTATACTTACCTTAAGTCCTCCGCCCCCGAACGTTTCCGCCGTTCTGGTTTGGGGGTGTGACTGATTGGTATCAGAGCAGTGTTTATAGTGAACTCAGTATATCAGTCATAAAAGATATACAACTATAAACCTACTGGGATAAAAACACTCTGAACAAGAGTTATACTTTCAAAATATATCAATATTTTATAAAAGTATAAGTACATGCAGAGTATATATACCAGAATGAGTATCACAAGAAGAACAAAACTAAAGTATTTAGATGTTGGGCATTGTAGTTAAACCTAGACAGTGACGTAATCATATCTGGGATCAATATAGCCTGATCAACTATATTCATCCGAAATATGACCAACATGTGTTTAGGGGAGTGATTTTAGTGTTGCAACTGGTCTAAAACTTACCTAAGCACCAGAAGAATTCTAGAACCAAAGACTAAAATACTATGGGAGTATTTTAGGATGCTATAACAAGGAAACTGAAAACTTGTTAAGTTCTTGTATCTAGAAGTCCAAGAATCAAACTCATAACTAAAATAACATGGAGGTATGTTTCATACCTTTGGGGAAATGTTAAAAAGATCTTTTCTGATAAGTCTATAATTACTAAGTGGATACGTTAAGGTTATATATAGCCGAGATTTTATAGACTTAGAATAGGTGATTTTCACTCTACTTCCTTTTCCTTGTTTGGATGTGGTTTTAGAGTAGGATTACTTATTCAAAGGTCTATTTGATCTGGATTATATCTAATCGGTATGATTATAGAAGGACCAGAAAGAATCATCTTCGTAAAAATTCAAATTTTCTCATAGATTCTTTAGACATTCTCATTCTCGTATAAACCCGTTAGATAAACATAGTTACTCCAGCAATCAAGAGAAGAGTCAAGGAGGATCCAACAGAACTTCATTAGGAGAATCCCAAGAAGAAACATAGGAGAAGTAAATGAACTCTAGAAATCATTTAGTGCCTGTGCCCTATTAAGGACACCAATGAGATATTCACATGAACTTTCGAGATTCAAAATCTTCATTACGAAGTAATAGGGATCAGTGTCAGAGTCGGAAGTAAGACAGCCCGGGAATTCAATATACCTACAGAGGAGAAGGACACCCTATAGATACCAGGAGAGAACAAATCATTACCACCCAGAATAGAACAAAGGAAAACCACGCATGATTCATGTGAAGTGTTCGAGCACCTTTTCATCTAAGTTATAACTAGTAAATCAGTTCAACTTAGTGAGTTAGTGATTTCATTACTCACATTAGGTTTGGGGCTTATCCTCTTTTCCTGTCACGGCTAATAACAATAAAACAGATCACGAAATCTTAATTGATAGTGATTACTTCTCAAATTCATAAGTCTATTTTATGTAGACACCGTTATGAATTGTTTTCGAATATTTTCGAAAATTGGGAAACGATATCCCCCAAACCAAGGTAACTTAGTTCGGATGATACTCGGTTCCTAACCATTCTAGAAACTTAAATATGTTCCTTACCAGGACTGCATCATAGGGATGCAGGTCGAATCATTGAGAACAATATAACAAAACAAAAGATTAATACATAGATACAAATGGTTAGAATACATCTAGAGACACGATAGTCGCTCACGAACTCATTTTCTTATCATGTAACAGAATCATGCCTCCAAAGAAGTGTAACCAACCCACCAGCGAAACACCAATCCTTCAGATAGATGCGACTACGTTTCAAGCTGCGGTCACAACAGCTGTAGCAGCTGTCATGGCACACCTTAATACTAACAATACAAATGTTAGTAGTAATGCTATCGGTAACCCCGATCATGGTGATGGCCAAGTATAGCAACAAGCACCTACTTGTAAGGACATCTCGAACCTTAAGCCTAATATCCTTAAACGAAAGTTCGAGAACACGAATGGGAGTTGTTCAACTCAAGAACCTAGCAGAGGGCAACGAACTGGGGCAGTCAATACCCCTGTCAGCCCTGTTATTCTAGCACCAACCAAGCCGTACTTAGGAAACCTTCCACACTGCAGCAAGTGCAACTACCATCATCATGGAGTTTGCCGAGAGCTGCATTTCAATAGATGCAAGATGAAGGGGCATACCGCCCACATCTGTAGAACTTCGGTTGAGTTCATCACTTCAACTACCGATGTTGGAACCATTCCCATATGTCACCTTTGTGGTGAAATAGGAAATTACAAGAGGGACTGTCCAACAGAGAAGAACGACGGGGGAGCAGGAGGATTTTGATCCCAATACATGGGAAAGCATCGAAGAACCCTGCTATATTTTGGTACGTTTCCAAACCCCGATAACTATCTATAATTATGATTACTCTTTCGTTCAAATTAAATCATAACACTTATATAAAATTTGAAACCCTAACAGGTAAGCTATGATGACTTAGTGCATACATAAGGGTCATTTATAATTAAGATTTGTAAACTTAGAGTGAGTAATCCCGCCTCATTTCCTGTTCCTTGTTTGGTTGTGGATTTAGGGCAGGGTTGCTTAGTCAAAAGTCTTACCAATCTTAATTATACATGACTTGTATACACCAAGCGATTATAGAGAGACCTAGTAAGGATCGTTTCATGAAAATTCATAATTTCAAATTATCAGAACTCTCGTATTGGTAGTACCTGCCAATTTCGAATCAAAAAGGGGATCGTAGTGATAATAACAGAATAAAACCAGAAGCACTGAAAACTTAGGTACATAGGATATCATTCTAGTAATCATTCGTCCCAGAACGAATTAATATCTATTTCATCGAGAAAATTCTGACATCCTCATTCGACATGGTTTGGCCTGGCCCTTACCATGTGAAAATTCTTATGCTGTATATGAGAACTTTTTCCTTAATCAGTCGTAAGATGAAAATATTTCAACCCATAACACAAAACCTTAGGTTGTCTCTCGTTTCAAAACTTCAGAAGTACCCATGCGAAGAGTATCACGCCATTCTAGCCTACTCAGTAGACAGGAAACTTCAAACGAAAAGCACCGAAGTAGTCTTAGAAGTCAGTAACTACCAAAGTACCTCAATAGATCTCAAAGGAAAATCATCGAACCATAGGTCAAGTTCAAGAATAGAGACTAAGAACTCATTGAGTTAATCTATCGCTGCTAAGTGTATACACGAGAGTGGTATATAAGTTAGACTTAGGGGGTGTTTGATATATTGCTGATTGGGTCTGGGTCAGCACTTTTGGCTGGCTCGGTCCAGTCAACATGTTTGATATATGTGATTTTCGTCTGACTCGGTAAGTCCTTGCTGACCCACTTCTTGATTCGGTCCGTTAATAGAATAGAGCTGACCGAGACCAAGCATCATCTTTTCCCTCCTTGCCCTTCTCCTTCTTTTGCAGGCTCCTTCTTCTCACCTTCTTCTCCATCGCATACACCCATAACCTCCATTCCAACAACTTCCTCCCCCACACCAGCAACTGCCTCCGGCCACCAGACATGAGCGTCGCCACCTCATTGTTGCCCTCTCCTTCTCTTATCCTTGACGTGATTTCTTCCTTCTCCTTGCCCCATACACAATTTTTTCTACAACTCCTACCAACTCCAACATCTGTGCTGGCTCCTCCCACCTCCGACCAACGCCTTCGCCGCCTCCCGGGAGCGCCGCCTCGCCTAAGCTCTGACCTCCTTCCTGCGGTAAGAAAAACCCATCTTTTTCCTCCTTTTTTTTATTCCATTTTTATTCCAGGTATTTATTTATTTGTTTGATTTTTCTGCCATCTATTATCGTAGATGTTTTCCTCGTCTTCATATCTTCTATTTTGGAGTTGTATGCGATTTTATGTACAAGTTAGAAGCATCCCAGTGTAATATTTTGGTATGCACGTTAGCTATTTGATAAAATGTCTGAACAAAATCAGATGAAAAGTCTGTTGGATTTCTTTGTTTGTGAAATTAGATTATGTATGTATATGTGAAATCAGATTATATATATGTGAAATCAGATTATATATATATATATATATATATATATATATATATATATATATATATATATATATATATATATATATATATATATATGAATTTCTCTGGGTTTTTTTTCATGTGGGATGTTGGTAGAAATCTTATGTATGCGTGAAATCTGATCCATGTTGGTACTTCTCCATGCTTCTCTATGTTGGTACTCCATTATCATCTTTTATCGGTGTTTTTTATGCTCATGATTGTGATGATGTTTATGTTTGTGTTTGTGTTTGTGCTCATGTACAAGTTCTTAAAAGCTAGGAACTTTAATATTGAAAAATCAAAACATATGCGGGCTAACATGCTTCATTGGAGAAAAGCATTTGGTATTGACAACATCTTTGAGGGTTTTGAGTTCAATGAGCTGAAAAAAGTTCTAGAACACTATCCTCATGGGTATCATGGTGTAAATAAAGAAGGAATGCCTATTTATGTTTCCTGCTTGTTCTTTAGCTTTTTTTTTGAAAGTCCTGCTTGTTCTTTTTTTTTAAAGTTCTGCTTGTTTCAGTCAGAAGTTAACTCGGTCAGAACTTCTAACTCAGTCAGCTTCTAACTCAGTCAGCTCTAACCCAGTTAGTACCTATCAAACGACCCCTTAACAAGATTAAGGATGTGTGATTCCGCCATATCTCTTGTTCCTTGTTTGGTTGTGGACCTGGGGCAGAGTCACCCATCCGAACGTTTTGTGAAATCTAAATTATATGCGACTTGTATACACGAGGTGATGATGGATGAGCCAAGTATGAGTCTGATCATGAACTTCGGAGCAAAAGCCAGCATCATGTATTCTACCAGGTAAAATTCAACATGAGACCACGATAGTGGGTCGAGCTACTAAATGACTACGAATTTGAAATTCGTTATCATCTCGACAAAGCCAATATAGTAGCTGACACCCTAAGTCGGAAAGAGTACCCAGGTCATAGTGCCAATCATGGACTATGATAACTCATTCAAATCTATCCACACAGAGTAAGGAGGCTCAACAGGAAGCCTTGAGACCTGAAAATGTGGCAAGATAACTAGAACGTGTGAGTGTACGGTATGCCAATATCTGTTATCTCCACTGAGATAATAGAATCATCTCCCAGTTCAGGTCGTCACTCAAAAACCTCTAGGAACCAGAGTAGTCATGATTCTATGGGATCGGCTATGGTAAAGAATGGGATATCCATTTACCAATTAGTCGAGTCCTTTATCACGCTAGCATTCAAGTTGCTCCATTTGAAACCTTCTGCAGTCAAAAGTGCAGATTCTATCTGCACTGGACTAAAGTAGGTAATACGCAACTAGCTAGAGATCGAATTTCCACACATCACCCTTGCTGATCTGGAATTCATCCGAGAAACTACCAAAAACAAAATACGAATCGGGAAGCGCCATAAAACTTCCAGAGTTAACCAGAGAAGCTACGGCTTCGATAAAAAGAAAACCCTTGGAGTTCCAGGATTGATGACCTTGTCATGTGAAGGTCTCACTCAGGAAGGACAAGATGCGCTTGTGAAAACGTGAAATACAAAACTCAAAGTACATAGGACCATTTGAGGTTCTTACCAGAATCGGTCTTGTACTTTTAAACTTAAACTACCACCAAAAACTTAATAACATTCATCCCATCTTTCACATATCTAATCTAAAGAGGTGTCTACCCGCTGAAACACTTGTTATTTCACTCGATGAAATCAAGTTAAATAAAAGTCTACACTCCGTAGTACAACCAATGAAAACCATGGATAGGGAAATCAAAAGAACCACGCTAAGTCTCATCCCGTTAGTGAAGGTTCGCTGGATTACAAACCAGGGACCTGAATTCACTTGGGAAAGGAAAGATTAGACCTATTCCATGGTTATCACTTCAGACTTAATTTCGGGACGAAATTCCCTCTAACGGGGGGATAATGTGACACCAGTCAAGTTTTGGTCAAAAATAAATTGATCAATAATCGTAATTGGGATGAACCAAGTGGTAGAGTTTGTAACAAGGTTTCCAAAAACATAAAGAACACTGAAATCCGAGTTATAACGAAGAAGTTATGACCAATCAAAAATCTGCGGTAAAACCGGCAAAACACTGTTCAGTGTAAAAAGTGAATTTTCGATAAAAGGCTTTTTAGCCTTAACAATCTAAATAAAAGTTGTAGAATATGTTAAACCGAGAACGTTCATAAAATGAACGTGAAAATCCGACTTCGTATGAGGAAGTTATGATTTTTCGAAGTTTCGGTTAGCAGTGGACAGCTAAAAATTCGAAATATAAATTGATCGATATTTAGCCGACGCAACTTAAACAAGAATCGAAGGTCTCGTCAAAAGTAGCACAACGGTAAAAAGACAGACGAAAATGGACGTCGGATGAAGAAGTTATGAATTTTTAACGGATTCCCGTCCCGGTCTGTTTAAAATAATAATATTAAAAATAAAGTCAAAATCACCCGACAAAGTCTAAACGAAAGTCGTAGAGTATGATTTTACCTACGCATGCATATAAAGAACGTCAAAAACGGAGCTCGTATGCGAAAGTTATGATTTTCGCAAGTTTTGGCACAAAAATAAAGAAAAAATAGGAAAACCGGGCAATTTCGCATGTGACACGTCACCTCGCACGTGGCAGCTGCTGAGTGGACCGAAGCCATGCGTGGCACCTCCTGATTGGACTGCAGCCGAGTTCCACTAAGAAGCGAACAGCCTCGCATCGCACACCTCGGAGACACCCCTTCGCATGCGTGTCAGTCTCCCATTGGACCGAAGGTTGGTCAAATCTGAAGCCTCCATCTGTCCGAGGCACGTGCCTCGCACCGGGTCAGAAGCTCCACCGCCTTAACCTTCGCACGTGGCCTTCACAGGAGCTGCCACGTAGCTGTTGACTCATCCGAGCCTCGCCACCTGTCACCTTCGGACCGAACCCTCGCACCCCTTTATAAAGGGTGCGAGCCTTCTCGGATGGAAGGGTTTTTCACCCCATTTTTGGCCCTTTTTCACTCCTCTCACTTCCATAACTTCACAAACAACCCCCAAGGCCCCGGTATCACATCTAAAGCCCGAAGCAAGCCCCGGAGCCCCGGAATTCTCGAGAATTCATCCTCTCTCCTGTCGAAACTCTGCCCGGTTTGAGCCGGTTTCTCGTTAAATAAACTCTTTACGGGAAACGAAACGCTGCCCGAATCACCGCTTATCAAAGTGAGTTCATACCCATATAATATACATTTTTAAATGGTTTTATATGCTTTTTAGGGGAGGGGGGGAATACAAGTTTAACACAATATTAAATTGTGTTAATAACTGTATGTGATAATAATCACACAAAGAATTTCCGTATGCTTTTAAGAATTACCAAATACTTTCAAAATAACGTGAAGCCATGTTAAATCTTTAAAGTCATGTAAAAACTCCGTTAAATTCTTTGAAAAATGTTTTGTAAGCTATTTCAAAGTATAAATGCCAAAATCATGTTTATATATGTATAAATATATAAATAAGATTTGAAGGGCTTAGGACTAATGAATTATCCTACATCCTTTTCCTTGTTTGGATGTGGAATTAGGGTTGTATTGTTTGTCCGAAGGTCGTTTCCTTCTTAATTATATATATATATATATATTATACATATATGAGTACAAAAGGTTACTCCTTTTGGTATCATCACCTTTGTATCAGGCTGAGCAAAGGTGTTCATCCATGAGAAACCATGCTAATCAGATAGAACATATAAATTATATGATTCAAAACTAAAGATACAAGTATGATTCACAACTGTATACTTTCCAAGGAAATTACCAAAATTCATTCAACTATACCAAGATATGTATAATACCTTTAATATACGAAAAAAATATTAAAGAAGTAAAGATACATCATACCTAGTTTGCATTAACAAAGGTACTATACAGAGTACCAGGGTTAGCAAACATGTGGTAATGTCGGGTTTGCATTAGCAAAGGTACTATACAGAGTGCCCGAGTTAGCAAACACGAGGTAATAATACATCCTGTCAAGTTTGCATTAGCAATGGTACTATACAGAGTACCCGAGTTAGCAAACACGAGGTAATAATACATTCTGCCGGGTTTGCATTAGCAAAGGTACTATACAGAGTACCCGAGTTAGCAAACTCGAGGTAATAATACATCTTACCGGGTTTGCATTAACCAAGGGTACGATACAAAGTACCAGAGTTAGCATTCATCGGGTAATAATAATAATACATCGGAAATCTCGTTGAAACAATAAATTTGTGAGACCCTTCACGGTGTACTTATCTAAGTACGACCCTTTTTAAGTCCTGAACTATTAGCCAGAATCTCTTGTAGGGAGAGCGTGAATTTGTGTATAGATCTATATGGGACTGACAATCCCGCACCTCTACTGTTCGCTACAGTTTGGCCGGCAGGCCTAGGGTGTCAAATATCATTCCAGTTCCGACGCCTGAAGAACGTCGATGCAGGCATTTCCGTCATATTAGTATGGTTAATAGGACTCACATGGATAAAACAACGAGTGAATTACAAAGTAATATACTTCTCTTATAACAGTAAGAAAAGTTAATTACATCCCGACCAAGTATACCTTCAGTAGCTTTTACTTACAGTAAGAGCTACGTATCATGAAATCAAGTATTGTACTTCTGGTTTTGAACATTTAAAACCACAAGGCAGTATTATGGATAACAGAATACTCTCCATAAGTAATACTAAGGTTTTTTCTGTAGAACAGATATAACTAAGAACACTTTTACAAATGAAACGGTTTATGGGATTAAACCACTTTTACAAATGAACGGTTTATGGGATTAAACCACTTATACGAAGGAAACGGTTTATGGAATTAAACCACTTATGAAATGAAACTTAGTCATTCAATCTTTGTAAACTAGTATAACATAAAAGACCTTTAGTGGTTAATTCTATAATTCCTTAGTTATTACATCAGAGTTGTACATAAGTAATATCCGATTGCCAGTGAAATGTGTGACTTCCGCCTTACTTCATGTTCCTTGTTTGGTTGTGGGCTTAGGGCAGATACACCCATTTGACTGTCCATTCGATATTGGGTTATATATAATCAGTATAAACTAAGTAATTACAGAGGGAAACTATTTAGGTTATCAGTTAATCACCTCAGGAAATATAGGATTTCCTGGAGAAACCAGTGAACTTATTCAAAGAACTTAGGGTATACTTAACAGAACTAAAATACTTATGAACTCACCAGCTTAAATGCTGATCTACTCTTTTCAAATAACTTGTATTCTCAGGAATGCAGTAGACAGGTACACTCCCGAAGCTTTTGAGAAGACTACCTAGTACCGTACCGCGACTGTTGTCTTCTGCTGTACCTACTTTAGTGTTTGAATATGTAATGTTTAAACACTTGTGTAAAACTTATACTTATTAATACAATGGTTGTTTGTACTTTGATTACTATATTGCATGTGTTGTGATACTTACCTTAAGTCCTCCGCCCCCGAACGTTTCCGCCGTTCTGGTTTGGGGGTGCGACAGATTGGTATCAGAGCAGTGTTTATAGTGAACTCAGTATATCAGTCATAAAAGATATACAACTATAAACCCATTGGGATAAAAACACTTTGAACAAGAGTTATACTTTCAAAATATATCAATATTTTATAAAAGTATAAGTACATGCAGAGTATATATACCAGAATGAGTATCACAAGAAGAACAAAACTATAGTATTTAGATGTTGGGCATTGCAGTTAAACCTAGACAGTGACGTAATCATATATGGGATCAATATAACCTGATCAACTATATTCATCCGAAATATGACCAACATGTGTTTAGGGGAGTGATTGTAGTGTTGCAACTGGTCTAAAACTTACCTAAGCACCAGAAGAATTCTAGAACCAAAGACTAAAATACTATAGGAGTATTTTAGGATGCTATAACAAGGAAACTGAAAACTTGTTAAGTTCTTGTATCTAGAAGTCCAAGAATCAAACTCATAACTAAAATAACATGGAGGTATGTTTCATACCTTTGGGGAAATGTTAAAAAGATCTTTTCTGATAAGTCTATAATTACTAAGTGGATACGTTAAGGTTATATATAGCCGAGATTTTATAGACTTAGAATAGGTGATTTTCACTCTACTTCCTTTTCCTTGTTTGGATGTGGTTTTAGAGTAGGATTACTTATTCAAAGGTCTATTTGATCTGGATTGTATCTAATCGGTACACACCATGTGATTATAGAAGGACCAGAAAGAATCATCTTCGTAAAAATTCAAATTTTCTCATAGATTCTTTAGACATTCCCATTCTCGTATAAACCCGTTAGATAAACATAGTTACTCCAGCAATCAAGAAAAGAGTCAAGGAGGATCCAACAGAACTTCATTAGGAGAATCCCAAGAAGAAACATAGGAGAACTAAATGAACTATAGAAATCATTTAGTGCCTTTGCCCTATTAAGGACACCAATGAGATATTCGCATGAACTTTCGAGATTCAAAATCTTCATTACGAAGTAATGGGGATCAGTGTCAGAGTCGGAAGTAAGACAGCCCGGGAATTCAATATACCTACAGAGGAGAAGGACACCCTATAGATACCAGGAGAGAACAAATCATTACCACCCAGAATAGAACAAAGGAAAACCACGCATGATTCATGTGAAGTGTTCGAGCACCTTTTCATCTAAGTTATAACTAGTAAATCAGTTCAACTTAGTGAGTTAGTGATTTCATTACTCACATTAGGTTTGGGGATTATCCTCTTTTCCTGTCACGGCTAATAACAATAAATCAGACCACGAAATCTTAATTGATAGTGATTACTTCTCAAATTCATAAGTCTATTTTATGTAGACACCGTTATGAATTGTTTTCGAATATTTTCGAAAATTGGGAAACGATATCCACCAAACCAAGGTAACTTAGTTCGGATGATACTCGGTTCCTAACCATTCTAGAAACTTAACTATGTTCCTTACCAGGACTGCATCATAGGGATGCAGGTCGAATCATTGAGAACAATATAACAAAATAAAAGATTAATACATAGATACAAATGGTTAGAATACATCTAGAGACACGATAGTCGCTCACGAACTCATTTTCTTATCATGTAACAGAATCATGCCTCCAAAGAAGTGTAACCAACCCACCAGCGAAACACCAATCCTTCAGATAGATGCGGCTACGTTTCAAGCTGCGGTCACAACAGCTGTAGCAGCTGTCATGGCACACCTTAATACTAACAATACAAATGTTAGTAGTAATGCTATCGGTAACCCCGATCGTGGTGATGTACAAGTTAGAAGCATCCCAGTGTAATATTTTGGTATGCACGTTAGCTATTTGATAAAATGTCTGAACAAAATCAGATGAAAAGTCTGTTGGATTTCTTTGTTTGTGAAATTAGATTATGTATGTATATGTGAAATCAGATTATATATATGTGAAATCAGATTATATATATATATGAATTTCTCTGGGTTTTTTTTCATGTGGGATGTTGGTAGAAATCTTATGTATGTGTGAAATTTGATCCATGTTGGTACTTCTCCATGCTTCTCTATGTTGGTACTCCATTATCATCTTTTATCGGTGTTTTTCATGTTCATGCTTGTGATGATGTTTATGTTTGTGTTTGTGTTTGTGCTCATGTACAAGTTCTTAAAAGCTAGGAACTTTAATATTGAAAAATCAAAACATATGCGGGCTAACATGCTTCAATGGAGAAAAGCATTTGGTATTGACAATATCTTTGAGGGTTTTGAGTTCAATGAGCTGAAAAAAGTTCTACAACACTATCCTCATGGGTATCATGGTGTAGATAAAGAAGGAATGCCTATTTATGTTTCCTGCTTGTTCTTTAGCTTTTTTTTTGAAAGTCCTGCTTGTTCTTTTTTTTGAAAGTTCTGCTTGTTTCAGTCAGAAGTTAACTCGGTCAGAACTTCTAACTCAGTCAGCTTCTAACTCAGTCAGCTCTAACCCAGTTAGTACCTATCAAACGACCCCTTAACAAGATTAAGGATGTGTGATTCCGCCCTATCTCCTGTTCCTTGTTTGGTTGTGGACCTGGGGCAGAGTCACCCATCCGAACATTTTGTGAAATCTAAATTATATACGACTTGTATACACGAGGTGATGATGGATGAGCCAAGTATGAGTCTGATCATGAACTTCGGAGCAAAAGCCAGCATCATGTATTCTACCAGGTAGAATTCAACATGAGACCACGATAGTGGGTCGAGCTACTAAATGACTACGAATTTGAAATTCGTTATCATCTCGACAAAGCCAATATAGTAGTTGACACCCTAAGTCGGAAATAGTACCCAGGTCATAGTGCCAATCATGGACTATGATAACTCATTCAAATCTATCCACACAGAGTAAGGAGGCTCAACAGGAAGCCTTGAGACCTGAAAATGTGGCAAGATAACTAGAACGTGTGAGTGTACGGTATGCCAATATCTGTTATCTCCACTGAGATAATAGAATCATCTCCCAGTTCAGGTCGTCACTCAAAAACCTCTAGGAACCAGAGTAGTCATGATTCTATGGGATCGGCTATGGTAAAGAATGGGATATCCATTTACCAATTAGTCGAGTCCTTTATCACGCTAGCATTCAAGTTGCTCCATTCGAAACCTTCTGCAGTCAAAAGTGCAGATTCTATCTGCACTGGACTAAAGTAGGTAATACGCAACTAGCTAGAGATCGAATTTCCACACAGCACCCTTGCTGATCTGGAATTCATCCGAGAAACTACCAAAAACAAAATACGAATCGGGAAGCGCCATAAAACTTCCAGAGTTAACCAGAGAAGCTACGACTTCGATAAAAAGAAAACCCTTGGAGTTCCAGGATTGATGACCTTGTCATGTGAAGGTCTCACTCAGGAAGGACAAGATGCGCTTGTGAAAGCGTGAAATACAAAACTCAAAGTACATAGGCCATTCTCAAGGCAAAGGCCACATCAGGGCGAGTACAAATCATAGCATACATGATTGAGCCCACAGCGGAAGCATATGGTACATGACTCATCTCAGCTATCTCAGCCTCTGTACTCGGACTCTGAGTCTTACTTAGTTTGGCGTTACTCTGGATCGGTAATTCCCCTTTCTTGGAATTCTGCATGCTGAACCTATTCAACACCTTATCCAAGTAGGTACTCTGACTAAGTCCAATTAGTCTCTTACTCCTGTCTCTCAAAATTCTTATCCCTAGGATATAGGCAGCTTCCCCAAGGACCTTCATAGCGAAACACTTCCCAAGCCAGGACTTAACCTCCTGCAAGGTTGGGATGTCATTTCCTATGAGTAGTATGTCATCCACATACAGCACCAAAAAGCTAACTATACTCCCACTAGCCCTAACATATACACAGGACTCATCCTCGCTCCTCGAAAAACCAAACTCTTTGACTTTCTCATCGAAGCAAAGATTCCATCTGCGAGGTGCTTGCTTTAATCCATAGATGGATTTTTCAAGCTTACACACTCTATTGGGGTACTCTGCACTAACAAAACCCTCTGGCTGACTCATGTAAACATCCTCAGCCAACTTTCCATTAAGGAAAGCGGTTTTGACATCCATTTGCCATATTTCATAGTCATGAAATGCAGCAATGGCTAGCATAACCCTAATAGACTTAATCTTTGCTACTGGTGAAAAGGTCTCATCATAATCAACTCCCGGAGTTTTTGAAAATCCCTTTGCAACAAGTCGCGCCTTATAAGTGTGTACATTACCATCCATGTCGGTCTTCTTCTTGAAGATCCATTTGCACCCGACTGTCTTGCGACCTGGTACATTTTCAACCAAGTTCCAAACTTGATTGTCATACATGGACTGTATCTCGCTGTCCATAGCCTCTTTCCATTTAGCAGCCTCAGGGCCTGCCATGGCTTCCGCGTAGCTGTTAGGTTCATCCAGACTTACCAGCGTACTATCACTGATAAGCCTATCACCTTACGCAGTAATATGGAAACCATAGTAATGCTCAGGTGCATTCCTAACTCTCGTGGAACGCCTCAGAGGTATGGGCTCGTCAGTCGGATCAACAAGAGTTTCCTCCTCAGGTTGATTGCTCGGGTTTGAGGTTCCTTCACCACTTGACTCTTGAATTTCTTCAAGATCAATTTGCCTCCCACTGTTTCCTTGGCTTATGAACTCTCTCTCACGAAAGACTCCTCTCCTTGCTACAAAGACCACATTATCACTGGGTCTGTAGAAGAGGTAACCAAAGGATCTCTGTGGGTAGCCGATGAAAATACACCTCTCACTTCGAGGTTCAAGCTTATCGTGAGTCGCGCATCTCACGAAAGCCTCACAACCCCAAATCTTGATGTGGTCCAAATTGGGAACTTTCCCAGTCCACATCTCATGAGGTGTTTTGGCAACCTTTTTAGTAGGGACTAGATTCAGGATATGGGCGGCAGTCTCTAAGGCATACCCCCAGAACAAAATTGGTAACGAAGCTCGACTCATCATGGAACGAACCATATCCAACAAGGTTCGATTGCGCCTCTCAGCCACACCATTTAGCTGTGGTGTCCTAGGAGGTGTCAATTGTAAGACAATCCCACATTCCTTAAGATAGTTAAGGAACTCAATACTAAGATACTCTCCTCCTCAATCGGGTCGGAGCATCTTGATGTTCCTGCCCATTTGATTCTCCACTTCCTGCTTAAAATCTTTGAACTTTTCAAAGGTTTCTGACTTATGCTTGATTAACTTGATAAATCCATATCTGCTATAATCATCAGTAATAGTCACATAATAGCGATTAGCATCTCTTGTGGCGGTTTTGAAGGGTCCACACACATCAGTGTGTATGAGGTCCAACAAACCCTCACACCTCTCACAAGTACCAGTGAAGGGTGACTTTGTCATTTTTCCAAGTAAACAAGACTCGCAACTATCATGCGACTTTAGGTCAAATGATTCCAAAACTCCAGCCTTTTGGAGTTGGCCCATGCGCTTCTTGTTAACATGTCCAAGACGACAATGCCACAAGTATGATTTGTCTAAACTATTTGAAGAATCAATACACAACACATTATTTCCTAGATTATCTACAATGTTCACAGCTTCATATACACCATCACAAGGTAATACTTTAAAGTAAAATATCATTGTAATAAACATTAATAGCACCATTATCATTATCAAATGAAAAAGTAAACCCTTGTTTGTACAAGCCATGAAAGGAAATAATATTTCTCGCCATTTCAGACGAGTAACAACATTTATTCAAATCTAACATTAACCCATTATTAAGCAATAAATAATAAACTCCTATCTTGGTAACAGGTGATGCTTTCCTATTCCCCATGATTAAGTTTATCTTCCCGTGCTCCAATTTCTCACTTCTTCTTAGGCCCTGCAAATCAGTATAAATGTGAATACCACAACGTGTATCAAGCACCCAAGAATTAATATGCAATTAGTTATTAGACAATATAGTGTGAATACCTGCATGGGTGGGTTTAACTTTCCCATCCTTTACATCCTGCAAGTATTTCGGGCAGCTTCGCTTCTAATGCCTCTTTTCCTGGCAGTAGAAGCAATGTGCTTCCTTTGGGTTTGAAGAAGGAGGAATGGAACCTTTCTTGGTTCCACTTGAAGAGGAGCCATCAAAAGACTTTCCCTTGGTACCCTTAGAAGGGGTCTTCCTCTTTTTCCCCTTTCCTTGCCCAATTTCCAGGACATGAGCAGTAGTAGGAGTAGGAGTAACAGCTGATTTACTTTTAAGACCACTTTCTGTCACACCCCCAAACCAGACGGCGGAAACGTCCGGGGGGTGGAGGACTTCAATTGTAGTATCACAAAACATGCATCATAGTAATCAAAGTACAAACAACCATTGTATTTAAAAGGTATAAGTATTTACATGTGTTCAATCATTGTATATTGAACGAAAATATAGTTATACAAAAGAAGATATGACTCAACATAGCTCCATCTTCTCAAAAAGCTCGGGGAGTACCTGTGTATTATTTCCCTGAGAATACAAGTAATTTGAAAAGAGAGTATCAACATAAAGTTGAGTGAGTGGATAAGTGTTTATGTTTAAAGGATGTCTTTGTATCTTGTATATGTAAATTGTTCCAGAAAATCCTATATTTTCTGTTGTATATGAAAAGTAGTTTTATTCCCATAAAACCGTTCTCTTTGTATCAATGTTTTGTATTTGTTTTCCTTTATGAAAAACTTGTACTGAGAGTGTGCCTGGCTCTACCAGCTGTTATTGAAAACTGTATTGAACCATTGTAGTTTGTATTTTGTAAACTGGTACTTTGAAGGTGTACTTTCATTTAGTTGTTTATACACTAACGTATTGTTAATATCTTTTTAATGAGTTATTATAACCATACTATGACTGATGGCCTGAAACAAACGCTTTGTGGGCGTTTAAAATGTTAATAACAATTGCCACTCATCGGCGTGTATGCCTGACTGTAGCTAGCAGCCTGAGTGCGGGGTTGTCAATCCCGATATAGATCTACACACAACTTGTTTCGATCCCCGGCTGGAGATTCTGGTTATAATGTCAGGGCTTTACCTTTGTTGTCTAAAATGAATTAAACAACCTGAATTGAATATCTCATAAAAAGCATATAAACGTTACATGTATATTAGTTATGAAAACCCAATCATTCTGAAATAAATGAGTGACAGTATGTTCTTGAATTAGTATTCCGAACACGTATTTCTTGAATCAAAATCCAACCATTCTGAAATAAATGATTGACAGTATGTTCTTGAATTAGTATTCCGAACATGTATTTGATAAGTGTAAACCCTTGATTTGTTCTGAATCAAAACCCTTGTTTCTTGTAAGTCAGTGTATTCTAGTATACTTGAATCATGAATTATCGTTCTATATATAAATTATACCTATTATAATTTATATGTACTTTCTGAATATGTATTTAACTATGTTTGCATGTAATCCCTTGCCCAGCATGTTACAAAGGTAGTTAAACTGATGAAATAACTACTATATTTATATACATATACAATTTTATATATAGGTAAAATTTAAACGACACTCGGACAAATAACCGGTACTATAAGCCCACATCCAAACAAGGAAAAGGACCCAATATGAGTTATCAGTCCTAAGTCTTTTAAATCTCATTTATATACATATATATATACAAATATGAATTTTGGGGAAAAATATAAGTTTATAAAAGAGTTTAATGTTTTGAGTATTTTTGATGATTTAATGTTGTTTTATCATGATTTGAAATCATGATTTTATAACACAAAGTTCTTGTGTTATGCTTGCATTCCCCCCCCCCCCCTTTAAACAGTAGAAATTATGAAAATACGGGGGTATGAACTCACTTGTTATATGGTGATTTGGGCAGCGTTTCGTTTCACGAAAAGGAGTTTGTTTGACGAGAAACCGGCTCAAATTGTGCATAGTTTCGACTGGAGAGAGGTTAACTTCTCGGGAATCTCAGGACTTCGAGGCTTGTTTAGGGTTTTATACTTGATACCGGGGCTTTAGGGGTTGTATGTGAGCTTATGGGAGTGAAAAATATGAAAGAGGGTGAAATTCAGGGTGAAAAGTGAAAATAATTTGGAAGCCCTCGCATGCCTTATATAGGCCGAAGCCTCGGATCCGAGGCTATGCGAGGCTGACGTGTGTCGGACAGGTGGCGAAGGAAGGGCTTGCTTCGGACAGCTGGCTCGCAGGTGGCAGGTTCGGACTGGACCGGACTTCGGTCCAATGGGAAGAGGGCACGATGCGAAGGGGTGTCCGAGGAGTGTCCGATGGTGATGTCCGGGGTGTCTCGTGCGAATGTGTCCGAAGGTGAGTGGACCGCGGACTTGGTCGAATCAGAAGGTGTCACGCGAGGGTTCGGTCCAATCAGCAGTCGACACATGGAAGCCTGCATGCGATGATGACGTGTCCGAAGGTCATGCATGCGAAATTTCCCGGTTTTCTATTTTTCTTGATTTTTGTGCCAAAAACTTGCGAAAATCATAACTTTCGCATACGAGCTCCGTTTTTGGCGTTCTTTATATGCACGCGTAGGTAAAATCATACTCTACGACTTTCGTTTAGACTTCGTCGGCTAATTTTGATTTTAGTTTTAATATTATTATTTTAAACAGACCGGGACGGAAATCCGTTAAAAATTCATAACTTCTTCATCCGACGTCCGTTTTTGTCTGTCTTTTTACCGTTGTACTACTATTAACGAGACCTTCCATTCTCATTTAGGTTGTGTTGGCTAAAAATCACTCGATCTTCATTTCGAGTTTTTAGCTGTACACTGCTATACTGAAACTTAGAAAAATCGTAACTTCCTCATACGAAGTCAGATTTTGCCATTCTTTTTATGAAAGTTCTCGGTTTAACATAAACTACAACTTTCATTTAGATTGTTAAGGCTGAAAAGCCTTTTATTGAAAATTCAGTTTTTACACTCAACAGTGTTTTGCCGGTTTTGTCGCGGATCTTCGATTGGTCATAACTTCTTCGTTATAACTCGGATTTTAGTGTTCTTTATGTTTTTGGAAATCTTGTTACAATCTCTATCACTTGGTTCATTGCAATCGAGGTTGTTTAATAATTTATTTTTGAGGGTCAATTATGTAAATATGCACAGTATGCTAAAATTTCTCTTTATTATATTAAAAGAAATACAAATTGACCTACATTATTACATAGGTTTGAAATAACAGTTTGTTACATTATCCCCCTGTTAGAGAGAATTTCGTCCTGAAATTAGCATTTCAGATAGACTAGGGAGAAAGATGTGGATATTTCTGTTTCATTTGATCCTCTCGTTCCCAAGTGAACTCAGGTCCCCGTTTTGCATTCCAACGAACCTTCACTATCGGGATACGGCTTTGTTTGGTTTTCTTAACTTCCCTGTCTAGAATCTCTACGGGTTCTTCCACAAAGTTGAGGCTCTCGTTTAACTAGATTTCCTCGAGTGGGATCACAAGAGTCTCGTCGGATAGACACTTTTTCAAGTTCGAAACGTGGAAGGTAGGATGAATGTTATTTAGTTCTTGGGGTAGTCGAAGTTTGTAAGCTACAGGACCAATTCTAGCAAGAATTTCGAAGGGTCCTATGTACCTTGGATTCAATTTGTCACGCTTTCCAAAGCGTATCATGCCCTTCCAGGGTGAGACCTTTAACAAGACGCGGTCACCAACCTGGAATTCCAAGGGTTTTCTCCGTTTGTCAACGTAGCTTTTCTGTCTATCTCTGGAAGCTTTAAGTCGCTCCCGAATTTGTACGATTTTGTCAGTGGTTTCTCGAATAATTTTCAGACCAGTGAGAGCACTGTCAGGAGTTTGACCTCTAGCTAGCTGCGTGTCACCCACTTCAGCCCAACATAGAGGGGATCTGCACTTGCAGCCATAGAGGGCTTCGAATGGAGCAGCCTTTATGCTAGTGTGATAACTATTGTTATAAGAGAATTCGACAAGGGGTAAATGAATATCCCATGTTTTTCCAAAGTCTATCACGCAAGCTCGCAACATGTCTTCCAATGTTTGAATCGTCCTCTCACTTTGTCCGTCGGTTTGTGGATGGTAGGCTGTACTCATGTCCAACCTAGTTCCCAAAGAGTTTTGTAAAGACTGCCAGAAACGAGAGGTGAATCTACTATCTCGGTCCGAAATAATAGATATTGGTACACCATGCAGTCTAACAATATCCCTGAGGTAAGTTCTGGTTAGTTTCTCCATCTTGGCGGCTTCTTTTATTAGCAAGAAGTGTGCGGATTTGGTTAATCTGTCGACGATTACCCAAATAGTATCATAACCACCCGAAGTCTTGGGTAATTTGGTTATGAAATCCATTGTAATCCGCTCCCACTTCCATTCAGGGATTTCAGGTTGTTGTAATAAACCTGAAGGTTTTTGGTACTATACCTTAACTTTGGCATAAGTAAGGCACTTGCCCACAAAGGTAGCGATTTCGGCCTTCATGTTAGGCCACCAGTATAGTTTCTTAAGGTCCAGATACATCTTGTCTGAACCTGGATGAATGAAGTATCGGCTTTTGTGTGCTTCATTCATAACCACGTCTCTGTAACCACAAAACTTTGGTGTCCAGATCCGGTTCATGAAATAATAGACTCCATCATCCCTGAATTCGAAGTTCTTATCCATTCCTCTCAGAGTTTCACCTGCCACGTTTTCAGGTTTCAGGGCTTCAATTTGAGCTTCTTTGATCTGTGTGGACAGATGTGAATGGATTGTCATGGTCAACGACTTTACTCGGCGTCCCGAGTATTCTTTTCTGCTAAGGGCGTCAGCTACTACGTTTGCTTTACCAGGGTGATAAAGAATTTCACATTCGTAGTCGTTCAGTAGCTCCACCCATCGTCGTTATCTCATGTTCAGCTCTTATTGATCGAAGATATGCTGGAGACTTTTATGGTCCATGAATATTGTGCATTTCGTGCCATATAAGTAATGTCTCCAGATCTTCAGAGCAAATACCACCACTCCTAGTTCAAGGTCGTGTGTTGTATAGTTGACTTCATGCGTCTTAAATTGTCTTGAGGCATAGGAGATAACCTTTCCTCGTTGCATAAGTACACACCCAAGCCCTTGATTTGAAGCATCGCAGTACACTACAAAGTCCTCTGTCCCTTCGGGTAGAGACAAGATCGGTGCACTGCACAAGGCTTGTTTGAGCGTTTGGAATGCTGCTTCTTGCTTCTCTCCCCAACTAAAAGTTACACCCTTTTGCGTCAGGGTGGTAAGCGGTTTAGCGATTCGGGAGAAATTTTGGATGAATCTGCGATAGTAGCCTTGTGCAGTGCAAGACCTAAGAATTGACGGATTTCTGTAGGTGTTTTGGTTGCTGGCCAGTTTTCAATTGCTTTAATTTTGGAAGGGTCCACGTGTATTCCTTCTGAAGTGACCACGTGACCTAGGAATTCAACCTTGCTAATCCAAAACTCGCACTTTGAAAACTTCGCATAGAGTTTTTCTGTCCTAAGGGTTTGTAATATTTGACGAAGATGTTGGCCATGTTCCTCTTTACTTCTTGAGTAGATAAGGATGTCGTCGATGAATACTATGACGAATTTGTCCAAGAATGGACGACACACTCTGTTCATTAGATCCATGAACACAGCAGGTGCATTCGTCAATCCGAATGGCATCACTATAAACTCGTAATGACCATTACGAGTTCTAAACGCGGTCTTGGGAATGTCTTCCTCCAAAATCCGTAACTGGTGATACCCGGATCTTAAGTCTATTTTCGAGAAGTAGTTCGCACCTTGAAGTTGGTCGAACAGATCGTCAATGCGAGGTAAAGGATATCGATTTTTGATGGTAAGTTTATTCAGCTCGCGGTAGTCTATGCACATGCGGAATGATCCATCCTTCTTCTTTACGAACAAAACCGGTGCTCCCCATGGTGAGAAGCTTGGTCTTATGAAACCTTTACTAAGGAGTTCGTTAAGTTGGTTGGATAATTCTTGCATTTCAGAAGGTGCAAGACGATAGGGGGATTTGGCTACAGGGGTAGCTCCAGGGATTAAGTCGATTCGGAATTCGACTTGTCGTTCGGGAGGTACTCCTGGAAGATCATCGGGAAAGATATCGGGAAAGTTGCAAACCTCTGGAATGCTCGCGATATCTTTCACTTCTTGCTTTTTTTCTACGACGTGGGCTAAGAAAGCACAGTACTCTTTGCGAAGGTACTTTTGTGCCTTGATGCAAGAAATGATCTGAAGGTTCGTTCCGGGTTTGTCGCCATAGATAATAAGAGTTTCATTAGTTGGCAAGTTCAAACGAATAACTCTTTCATAACATAGGATGTCGGCATGGTTAGGGCACAACCAATCCATACCTATTATGATGTCAAAACTTTTGATAGAGACCGGCATAAGGTCTATTAGGAAAGACAAGTCATTCAAGGTAAGGATACATCCTATGTATATATCGTTGGTGGATTCAGATTTCCCGTTAGCCATTTCTACTGTAAACGTTTCATTTAGTGGTTGGGAGTTTTGATTTAGTAGATGTTTAAAATTATGGCTCACGAAGCTCCTCTCAGCACCACAATCAAATAGAATGCATGCATAAGTATTGTTGAGAAGGAACGTACCCGTGACCACAGCAGGGTCTGCCACCGCTTCTTCATGACCCAGTGCTAAAATCCTCCCAACTCCACCGGCATTTCCAGCTTTTGGACAATCTTTCATGAAATGCCCCACATCACCGCATTGGTAGCATGCTCGGCCTACTCCAGCGGCAGGTGCTTGGTTAAGTGGTTAGGGTGGTATTCTACAGAATCAGGTAGTATGCCCTTTCCTGTTGCAGTTACGACACTGTATTTCTCGGCAATTTCCGTTGTGATGAAAATTGCACTTGTTGCATTTAGGGAGGATACCAGCATATGGCTTAGTTGGTGCAAGGTTATTAGGGACAGCAGCAGGTATAGCAGCGGGTATGGTAGCAGGTACAGTAGTAGCATGGACTGCCACTACTTGTTGCTTCTTTGCAAGTTCTAGAGGAGATTTGCCCTTCCTCTTGTTCCAACCCTTCTTCTTGATGCTGTTGTTGTTCTCCTTGGGTTGTTCTGGAGCAGAAACCACAGAGTTTTGACGGGCTCCGTGGTCGATAAGAGATTGTGCCAGCTCTTTGGCACTGTCAAAAGTAATAGGCTTTGAAGCTAAAACACTTGACTGAATTTGGAGCGACATACCCCAAATATATCTCTCAATCTTTTTGCTCTCCATAGGAACCATATCCGGACAAAGTATTGCCAGATCACAGAACCTACTGGTATAGGTTGATATGTCAGAACCAACCATTGTAAGAGCCCATAGTTCTTGCTCCAGTTTCTGTATCTCCCCTCGCGGACAGTATTCCCGCATTAACATGGCTTTTAGGCTCTCCCAGCTGATGAAGTTAGCCACTACTAGAGTAAGTGACTTAATGTGGCCATTCCACCATGTTAGAGCCCTATCAGAAAAAGTACATGCAACAAATTTAACTTTGCTACCCTCTGGACAGGAGCAAATTTCAAATATTGCTTCCGTCTTCTCAATCCATTGTCTTAGTGCCATAACTCCCCCAGTCCCATTAAAGGTCCTGGGTTTGGCATTAGAAAAATCCTTATAAGTGCATTCTCACAAATGCCCATGACTTTCGCCATGGTTGGAAGGATGTGCACCAACTCCCGACCCATTAACACCGGGAGTATGAATATGAGACATGGCAACCGCTACAGCCGCCGTGACCGCCGCTTGAAACATAGGGGGGTCGAATTGAGGAGGTGGTGGTGGGGGTGGCGTCGGTGCTTCATTGATATTGATACGTCTTGGATTTCTACGAGGAGGAATCTCTTGCTATAAAAGTCAATTGATAAAAAGATAGTGAGATATCAAGAATGAATATGAATTTGATATCTCTGAACTAAAAACTTAATTCAACATGAACTTCACAAAGAATTGGAAATAGAAATCCACTGCAACTACAACTTGCAACAGGATAATATGAAATTGAATGGTTATTTTTCAAAGAGTATGAATGTACATGTCGATTGTATTGGTATATTAAGTGTATAAGGTCCAGAAAACTTGACCTTAAAGCAGGATTATAATATACCCCAATACTGAGAAAGTGTCGACATCAAACCGACCTACCGAAAATAACATTTCCGCGGTCGTATTGAAAGCATGAAAAATAACACTGGAACATTTCTGTGATCCAAAACTTTGGAATAGGATGTTTATGAGAATTGTACTAACTCTTGTTGAAGTAAAGTGCTTATTGTTTTTTTTGATACTCGGTTTTGTACATATCGTGAAAAGTAGTATATACATTCGATATAGAAAGTAGAAAGTAGAAGTAGTGCGAACACTACTTGCGGCGACTTCTACGACGGTTGCTAGGTTCCGCTTCGTCTTTTGCTTTCCAGCGCCTTTCTTGGGCAGCTTGATGCTCCCTCAGTTCTCTTATCTCTGATTCAGCAGCATTAAGTTGCCTTTGAAGGGCTTCAGTATGGTGATGGGTGTCATCTTGCATTTCGTCAAGACGAAGGATATATGTAGTGTTAGCCTGTGCAACCGCATTCACCTCTAGGATCTGATTGATCGACATCCTTGATTGATCGAATTGTCGGGCTATTCAGTTTACTATAACTGGAAGAGCTCTGTCGGCTGTTCCTCCTCTTGAGACGTAATAGAAACCTTGTGCCATTCAGTAGGGAGGGCGTTGACCGTCTTGTCGACTCCAATGGTTTATGTATTAGCCCCACTCGGGTATGGGTTCTGCTTCCTCTTGCCTCAGGGGACGCTCCCCATCGTTGCAGACTTGTGGCTCTATATCCGTACCACTTGATTCGCTGTCCTCAAAGGGTTCTTCATCTGAGTCTGTGATCCAGCCTGCATTTTGTGGATTATAGGGGTCTCCCGGTAAATTGGGTTCAGCCATAGGTTATGTATTAGAAGTAAGGTTAGTAAAATACTCTCCGTAGTATTCTAATCTGTGTGTTCTGTTCTATAGTTCTTCTGTAGGTGTATGGTAAGTTTTAGACATGTCGCAACACCACTATCACTCCAAAACACATGTTGGTCATATCTCAAATCAATATAGTTGATCAGGCTATATTAATTCCAGATATGATTACATAACTGCCCAGGTTTGACTATAGTGTTCAACATCCAAATACTTTTAAGTTCTTATGATTGTGATATTGTACTTGTAAGTATGAGTGTGTTCTTATGACTGTGATACTGTACTTGTAGGTATGAGTGTTAGTATACTTCTTATAAAAATACTTAAATCTTTAAAAAGTATACTTTAGTCAAAGCTCCTTGCCCCGATGTATTTATAGTTTGTATATCTTTTATGGATTGAAATACTGAGTTCACTATAAACAATGCTCTGATACCAATCTGTCACACCCCCAAACCAGACGGCGAAAACGTCCGGGGGTGGAGGACTTCAATTGTAGTATCACAACACATGCATCATAGTAATCAAAGTACAAACAACCATTGTATTTAAAAGGTATAAGTATTTACATGTGTTCAATCATTGTATATTGAACCAAAATATAGTTATACAAAAGAAGATATGACTCAACATAGCTCCATCTTCTCAAAAAGCTCGGGGAGTACCTGTGTATTATTTCCCTGAGAATACAAGTAATTTGAAAAGAGAGTATCAACATAAAGTTGAGTGAGTGCATAAGTGTTTATGTTTAAAGGATGTCTCTGTATCTTGTATATGTAAATTGTTCCAGAAAATCCTATATTTTCTGTTGTATATGAAAAGTAGTTTTATTCCCATAAAACCGTTCTCTTTGTATCAATGTTTTGTATTTGTATTCCTTTATGAAAAACTTGTACTGAGAGTGTGCCTGGCTCTACCAGCTATTATTGAAAACTGTATTGAACCATTGTAGTTTGTATTCTGTAAACTGGTACTTTGAAGGTGTACTTTCGTTTAGTTGTTTATACACTAACGTATTGTTAATATCTTTTTAATGAGTTATTATAACCATACTACGACTGATGGCCTGAAACAAACGCTTTGTGGGCGTTTAAACTGTTAATAACAGTTGCCACTCATCGGCGTGTATGCCTGACTGTAGCTAGCAGCCTGAGTGTGGGGTTGTCAATCCCGATATAGATCTACACACAACTTGTTTCGATCCCCGGCTGGAGATTCTGGTTATAATGTCAGGGCTTTACCTTTGTTGTCTAAAATGAATTAAACAACCTGAATTGAATGTCTCATAAAAAGCATACAAACGTTACATGTATATTAGTTATGAAAACCCAATCATTCTGAAATAAATGATTGACAGTATGTTCTTGAATTAGTATTCCGAACATGTATGTTCTTGAATCAAAATCCAACCATTCTGAAATAAATGATTGATAGTATGTTCTTGAATTTGTATTCCGAACATGTATTTGATAAGTGTAAACCCTTGATTTGTTCTGAATCAAAACCCTTGTTTCTTGTAAGACGGTGTATTCTAGTATACTTGAATCATGAATTATTGTTCTATGTATAAATTATACCTATTATAATTTATATGTACTTTCTGAATCTGTATTTAACTATGTTTGCATGTAATCCCTTGCTCAGCATGTTACAAAGGTAGTTAAACTGATGAAATAACTATTATATTTATATACATATACAATTTTATATATAAGTAAAATTTAAACGACACTCGGACAAATAACCGGTACTATAAGCCCACATCCAAACAAGGAAAATGACCCAGTATGAGTTATCAGTCCTAAGTCTTTTAAATCTCATTTATATACATATATATATACAAATATGAATTTTGGGGAAAAATATAAGTTTATAAAAGAGTTTAATGTTTTGAGTATTTTTGATGATTTAATGTTGTTTTATCATGATTTGAAATCATGATTTTATAACACAAAGTTCTTGTGTTATGCTTGTATTCCCCCCCCCCCCCTTAAAACAGTAGAAATTATGAAAATACGGGGGTATGAACTCACTTTGTTATATGGTGATTTGGGCAGCGTTTCGTTTCACGAAAAGGAGTTTGTTTGACGAGAACCGGCTCAAATTGGGCATAGTTTCGACTGGAGAGAGGTTAACTTCTCGGGAATCTCAGGACTTCGAGGCTTGTTTAGGGTTTTAGACTTGATACCGGGGCTTTAGGGGTTGTATGTGAGCTTATGGGAGTGAAAAATATGAAAGAGAGTGAAATTTAGGGTGAAAAGTGAAAATAATTTGGAAGCCCTCGCATGCCTTATATAGGCCGAAGCCTCGGATCCGAGGCTATGCGAGGCTGACGTGTGTCGGACAGGTGGCGAAGGAAGGGCTTGCTTCGGACAGCTGGCTCGCAGGTGGCAGGTTCGGACTGGACCGGACTTCGGTCCAATGGGAAGAGGGCACGATGCGAAGGGGTGTCCGAGGAGTGTCTGATGGTGATATCCGGGGTGTCTCGTGCGAATGTGTCCGAAGGTGAGTGGACCGCGGACTTGGTCGAATCAGAAGGTGCCACGCGAGGGTTCGGTCCAATCATCAGTCGACACGTGGAAGCCCGCATGCGATGATGACGTGTCCGAAGGTCATGCATGCGAAATTTCCCGGTTTTCTATTTTTCTTGATTTTTGTGCCAAAAACTTGCGAAAATCATAACTTTCGCATACGAGCTCCGTTTTTGGCGTTCTTTATATGCACGCGTAGGTAAAATCATACTCTACGACTTTCGTTTAGACTTCGTCGGCTAATTTTGATTTTATTTTTAATATTATTATTTTAAACAGACCGGGACGGAAATCCGTTAAAAATTCATAACTTCTTCATCCGACGTCCGTTTTTGTCTGTCTTTTTACCGTTGTACTACTATTAACGAGACCTTCCATTCTCATTTAGGTTGTGTTGGCTAAAAATCACTCGATCTTCATTTCGAGTTTTTAGCTGTACACTGCTATACTGAAACTTAGAAAAATCGTAACTTCCTCATACGAAGTCAGATTTTGCCGTTCTTTTTATGAAAGTTCTCGGTTTAACATAAACTACAACTTTCATTTAGATTGTTAAAGCTGAAAAGCCTTTTATTGAAAATTCAGTTTTTACACTGAACAGTGTTTTGCCGGTTTTGTCGCGGATCTTTGATTGGTCATAACTTCTTCGTTATAACTCGGATTTTAGTGTTCTTTATGTTTTTGGAAACCTTGTTACAATCTCTATCACTTCGTTCATTCCAATCGAGATTGTTTAATAATTTATTTTTGAGGGTCAATTATGTAAATATGCACAGTATGCTAAAATTTCTCTTTATTATATTAAAAGAAATACAAATTGACCTACATTATTACGTAGGTTTGAAATAACGGTTTGTTACACTTTCAGTGGTCCTTAAAAGTCCTTGAAGCTTACTTAGTGTGACTTCCTCCTTGTTCAAATGATAAGTCATACGAAACTGATCATAACTTGGAGGTAAGGAATGGAGAATGATGTCAATCGCCATGTCCTCAGGGAAGTCCATATTAAGCTTCAATAAACGGTCCATGGACCTTTGCATTTTCTGCAAGTGACCGGTGAGGGATTCTCCCTCCTTCATCCTAGCTGTTATCATGAAGGAAATGATTTCATACCTATCCTGACGAGCACTCTGATGGTACCTATCCATCAGATCCTGGTGCATCTCAAAAGGGTAGAAATCTTCATAGGATTTCTAGAGTTCTGCTGTCATGGTGGCCAACATGATGCAAGACACCTTAGTGGCATCTTTCTCATGGGTAGTATACTCAGCAATCTCCTCAGGAGTAGCAGTCGGCTCATCGATAACCTTTAGCTCCTTATCGAGGACATACTCTTTGCCCTCATAACGAGTAATCATTCTGATGTTCCTAATCCATTCATTGAAATTGGAACCATCAAAAGTGACTTTCCCACACAAGGTCATTAGGGAAAAGGAGCCTGTAGGGTTTGAGCCAGTAGCAGTGTTGGAAGACATCTGAAAGAAAGAAAGACAAGTTTTATTAGATAAGGAGTCCTTAATAAATCACCCAAATGAAATATTAAGGCTAGGACCCAACAAACTATTCATAGTTGGAAGAGGGATGCCGTAATCCAAGCTATAAAATATTTGAAGGTAGGTAAATGACGATTTACCAATTTCCACCACAAAAACGAAATAGATTATTAAGTTTTATTGGATTTGAAATTCCTAGATCTTTTGAGATACATTAAACTTTCAATGGCATGTTTGAATCTCGATTGTGCCCTCTCAAGTTTGTGACTGGGATGCCGAGGATCACAAACAAGGTGTGAATAACCATGCAAATTGACTTGGTACCCTTAAATTTTATCACCTAATCGATGTGTCGATTAACCACACGCGCTCCACCGATCTATGATAAAATTAAGTTACCCTTTGCCAGTCTTACTAGTCCTTGTTAGTGTGCCGGTTAACCACACGCGCTCCACTAACGACTTGGTAAGGCACAAAGTGTAATTTCATCGGTTAGCACCTATTTTACATTTTTCCTAAAGTAACTAAGATTGGGAATTATTAAGGTATAGTTACTTTATAATTTCATTATACTTTTAATGAGCATTAAGGTCCTATCCTACCCGTTCGGCTAACGACCCTCCACCAGTCAAGGAAGCGGTGGGTAAGAGTGGACACCCATTAAGCTGCCATTTTATAGGCAACAACCTTATACCCCCCTTATAGACCATCTTCGTGAATGAGGCCTACTAATGGTAAGACTGACTTATTCTTATACATATCTATATATTTAAACTTTTAATATAATAATAGTACAAGGGTTGAATTTTGAACTTTTAAAATTCTAAGGTTCAATTTCAAAATTAAAGTATTAGGGTGTAGGACTTTACAAATTCCAAAACTTGAGGGAAAGTATTGAAACTATTCAAGACTTTTCATTTCATAACTTATGAGTTTAATGGTCCATTAAAATGAAGACTCTTCATTTTATGTAACCTCTTATTCTTTAATGACACTTTTAAAGAAGTGACTTTTGGTTATCCATAACTTGAGGACAAGTTATGGACTCCATCATTAGGCATTAAGATCAAGAATCATATTAATAAGCAAGTTACACATAATTTCTATGATCTTCTAAAACACATAAGAACATGAACATTCATATCAAAATTTCAAGAATCATAATAACACATATAAAACATGGAATTTTGATATTAGCCATTGTAAATGGATTAGCATAAGCATTAGACCATCTAAAACAAGTTTTAAAACATCAAAACAGTTTAGGGAAATGTTTCTAGTCCATTTCCAGCAGCAAAACTCGAAAATCTGCATTTAGGGGCTCCTACTCGTCGAGTGCAAGAACCTACTCGACGAGTAGGATGAATTATCACATGGACTCAGCGAGTCCCCCCATGGACTCGGCGAGTTCATGCTGCAGAATACAGAAAACTGAGTTTTTTCAACAAGTTTGCATCAAGTATCAAACAAACAAGCCTAGGCTCTGATACCACTATTGGGTTTTAAGCATTCTAACACTCCTATGGTGTACATGCAACCCTAGAAACCTTGGATCTATGTTTTACTATGATAAATGCAAATTTGATTTCCAAGGTTCATAACCTATCTAGCATAGCATGGGGAACTTTTAAACATAAATGCTAGTTGTAGAACATACCTTATGTTGTTTGGATTCCTTGAAAACCTTGTGAGCCTAGCACCTCAAGTGTGATGCCTCAAATGTCTCACACAACACCACAATACTTGGAATAACCTTGAGAGAAGTTCACTAACACCTCAAAATTGGCTTGCCCTCTTTCTTGCTTGTACAAGTGCCGATTTTGCTAGTCTTGGGGTCCTTTTATAGTTGTGGCACAATTAGGGTTACACCATGTAAACCCTAATTGTCATGGCTTTCCATATTCCATGATCCATGGGTTTGTAACCTCCATGGACTATCCATGGAGCACCTTATGGGTTTTAGCCCAATCCAACAAACCATGGATCATTAGCCCACTATAAAAGAATAGATGATTTACACAATCAACCTCATATATTTAATTAGTCTCTTTTTGATCACTTAATTAATTCCAAATTAATTCTTTGATCAATTCTAATTAAATAATATTATTAATATATTAGAACTTATAATATATTAATAAACCTTAAGTGTCCTTTCTCTCATTTTGGTCTATCCAAGCATTGCAATGCCATGCAACCCAAATGGACCATGTCGGGTCGGGTCAAGTACATACCGAATATAGTTATGGACTTAGACACCATATCCAACAGTTGTTATCTAGTCAGTTGTGTGGGGTATTTTTGGGGGAACTCACTAAGCTTTGGCTTACAGTATAATTTTATGGTTTCAGGTACATCAGAGGACAGTGGCAAGGCGAAGACGTGATTGTACACATCATCCTGGATTTTTATATGACTTATGAATTTGGGATACTCTGATTTATGTTTATGGTTTTGAGAAACTATGTTTTTATATAAACTATGGATTTTTGAATGATTTTAAAATGAAAAAAAGGTCATGATTTTGGGATGTTACATACTAATTATGTTTTTTGGGAATATACACTTAAAATAGAAGAGCATATTTTTGAACCTTTTATCCAACTAAGTAAGTTTGAAAAAAAAAACCTTATGAAATATGGAGTTGGAAAGTTCCCTCACATTCAGATCTGGTGTTGTGAGGTCTTTCTTTAGACGAGAAACCAATCACCAACTTGAATCGAGATTTGAGAAGTGTTACATTGTCAGGTATTTACTAAAGACTTTTGATATATCTGTTGCTTATAGCTCGTAAGGAATCTTCCTTGATAAAAAGAACATATACATATCAAGAAGTCAGTGGGAGTCATATTTACTTTGTAGAAATCTAAGATATGACCGACAATGAACTTGTAGTTGGCACTAGCTCTCAACCTGAGGTTGAAACCCCAATTGAGTCAAATGACATTGCCTTGTCTTTTCGTAGATCTGGTAGAGTTAGAGAACCTCCTAAGTTTTATGAGTATCGTCTAATTGTGGAAGGAGATATGTTGATTAGTGATAAAACATTGATCAATTTGGATAGGCCTAATAGCTACTAGGAAGAAATGGTGGGTCCTATGGTTGTCATTAAAAGAGTCTAAGGATAGCGAAATTCAATCCATGAAGGATAACAAAGTTTAAAATTGGTTTATCAAATGCCTAGTCTTGTGACAATGGATTAGAATTAGATCTTTAATGTGAAGACTAATATGGATAATAATGTACACACATTCAAAGCTAGTATGGTGGAAAAGTGTTTCGATCAGACTCAAGAAATTGATTGTGAGGAAACGTTCTCACCAGTACCTGAGAAAGGTCTATTTGGTTATTTGTTACCATTGTTGCCTTCTTTGATTTAAGAAATTGTAAAGTCAGTGTTTAAACGACTATCCTTAACAAGAAACTTTCAAAGGATGTACGACACATCCTAAATTTAAACATACAAAGTATCCAAAAAATTGTGTAAGCTTGAGAAATCTATTCATATATTTAAGCAAGCTTCGCATAGTAGGAATCTGTTCTTCCATGAGAGAGTCAAAGAGTGTTGTCTTTCTAGAAGTCTAGATGAGTCCTGAATACATGTCAAAGCTGGTGGGGGTGTCTTTGTCTTCCTAGTATTACATTTTGATGACAATATTACTCATAAGAAACATTGTCTCTAAGTTGCAAAGTGCAAAAGCTCAAGAATTTTTTTGATATGATGGACAAGGGGAAGCGTCGAAGCGAAATTGATACTTGGTTTTCATATTTAAAAGTATAGATTAGAATGTTTAATAGGATTCAGTCAAAGCACGAAGTGTTGGAAGGTTTTGGAAACTTCCAACAGGATTGTTCATATGCTTCATAGCAAGGAGTTGAGTGAATCTCAAAAAGTCCTTTTGTTCTGGTCATGAAAATGATAGAATAAGTTGAGTCCCATATGCTTCGGATATAGGATCAATCATGAATGATATGACTTGTGCTTATTCTGATGTCTCATATGTTTTGAGCATCATGAGATTGTATCGAAAGTTGGCTTAATTGAGTCGCTAGACAACTGTCAAGAACATTCTGAGGTATTGAAAGATACCAAGGAATGGTTGCTTGTACACAGTAAAGAACATGATTGAGAAGAGTTATATTGACATGAATTTTAGAGATGAATTTGAATCATAGTCTAAATGGATATTCATTTTGAGTTGTAGCATGAAAGGTTTCATGTAGAAGATGGTGGTAGATTCGACAATGTGGGTAAGACCACATTAGTGCAAGTGAAGTATCCAAGGAGCGTACCTGGACTAGAAAACTCATAGTTGACCTTAGTTTCGTTTTAAGTAACAAAATTACCGTTAGAAGTATTATGTGAAGGTGTTGTCATATTGACTAAGGATTCTTAAGATCACAGAAGGTCAATGCATAGAAGGAGGAAATTCCACTGCATCCAATAAAATGTTAAGGATGGAGATCTAGTTTTGAAGTGAATATCTTTTTTATGATTCATTCACAATAGTGATGACCAAAGGAAAACATGATATGCATGTTAAGAGAATTGGCATGAGAAATATTAACAAGTTTAGTTGTTAAGTTGATTACCCTGAAACATTTATACAATAGATAGATCTATAATTGTTATGGTGATTAAATAATAGGGAATTATTTATATTCAAAGAGTATGATATCATAGAACAATTAGTTTATTATTGTGTTCATTTTGCGTGTTACTTCCTGAATATTAATTAATTCGAAATGTCAAAGTCAGTCATACTCTTGGGAGTAAGTATTGATTTAAGACTATCATGAATTATTTGTGTCCATTGGGATTGGACATTGCATAGGGATTGTTGCAAAAAGAAATTGTACTTGGAAAATAGGGATTTTAAGTATTGGTTAAACCAGCGCTTAGAGATTACTTCATGGATTCAATCACAAGGAATTCTAAGACGATAATATCTTATATTCTTCAAACGGAGATATATAAGTCATAATTTGTAAGTTTGTTGTGCATTAGTTTTGCATCAACGCAACTGTAACTGGATGTCATAAAGTGTAATTCCATGTATGACATGATGAGGAAAAGGTATGATTATATAAATTTTATTCGTTCCTTTTTCCTTAACATGAAAATCGATATATTTGGGCCTCTTGATGATTTGTTGTCGACATCTGAAGTGCTTGGCCGAGCTCGGACTAATTGATGTTTTCAATTAGTAGTCTGAATTTAGTCGTCATAGATTGAAAATTAAGAAACAAAATCCTGGACTATGAGATGATTTCTATCCATGTCTCGTGTCTATACGATATCTTGTAGAGCAAAGGAATAGTTGATCATTTATCTTAGGGTCAACGTTTGATTTTATCAGAGTTCGGCAGTGGCTGTGGAAAGCACTCTTTACTGGTTATTGAAAGTTTATATTTGCAATTGTAGTTTGATGACTTTTCTAAGTGGGTGACTGTTGGAATAAGTGTTCAAGGTCATAACTAAATTAGTCAAGGTCATAACTAAATTGATATAACTTTATGGAATAAAAGTAAAGTCCTTTTTGGGTTACCTTCAAAATCTGGATATAACTTGAAATGACTTTGGGAGAGAGAGATAAAATGATTTGTTAATTTATTATATGATTAATAAGTTAATTGAAATAGTTAAAATTAATTATGAATTAAATGGAGATAGTCTGAATTAATTAATTATTAATTAGAATTAATCTGGAATTAATTCGGGATTAATTAGAATTAATTAAAGGTGCAAGTGGTGAATTGTAATTGTTTACTTGTTGAACAAAAGAGGCAATTCTAGAACCATCTATGGTATGGACGGTTTTGGGAGCCTCTTTAGGGTTTCCATAAGCCTCCTGATTGCTAATAAGGAAAGGATTTGAATTGAGATTAAATATATTATTTAATTATTCAAATATCGATTTATCAACAAGTTACCTAAACTATAAATAGGACCCTTGGACATCTAATTTTCGTGGCTTCTCATACCTAGAAGACGGAGAGCAAATTCTCCTCATTCCTCCTCTCTCCTATTGTCTTTCTAGTGTTATAGGGTTTCAGGTGTGAACCATTAAAGGCGTGCATACTTTTGGCGCTTACTTTCCATAGACAATGAAGATCTCAAGAGTTTACCATATTTGATTATGTTAAAGGTATGTTTTTTACTAGTAATTTCAGTTATAGAATGTTAAAAGTTTTGTTTCATAAAGTATGTTGCTATTAATAGTGAAAAGTCATAGATTCATTTACGTTGCATGTACCCATAAGTGTTATGTGAAATTATGAAAGTACATTACTATTATAACCTAAAAACCCCAATAGATTGAGGATTCAAAAACTCCATTGGAGTTGTACTTAAGGATTAATGACTTGTACATTCGTTCTTAGTAACAATAAGTGATTATACTCTAAGAATTAATTTATATGTTGTTCCTAGTAGTGATTCCATGAGTTCATTGAAATTTGTGGTTGGAATTAGTGATTCCAATAATGAGTCACCATTGAATTGAGTGAAATGATTTTGAAACTAGTTAATCGTTACTAGAATTTGATATAACTTTCTAATGAATCAAATGATCCAAACTTAGAAATGTTTTGAGGATTTTTAAAAGGTTTGTATGAACTTACAACATCTATTAAGGATTGGAATACTGCAACTTCATAACTATGTTTGGAATCATAATGATAGGATTAGAATCATAACTTAAGAATGGAATTGAGTATTCCAAGGATTATTAAGATGATTAGAAGTTTATTAAGTGATTAGAATAGTTATTGGGGAAGTTGGAAGCTACTGAGAGCTTATGGGAAATGTTGATGTTTAATGTCTATATGAATTTCCCTATAACTCTTATGATATTGAAATGTCATAATCACTAAGTCATGAATAAAATTTGACTTAATTGAGATGTAATAGTGACTTTAGAACTTTTTATGAAATAAATTGCTATTATTGAAGTTTAGAACATTTTGAGTTTTATATATCTATATATATAATGCTTGTTATGTGGCCTTATGGCATATTTTTTGCATTAATAAAAATAAATTTTGAAAATGTTTGAAACAAACAAAGAGAATTGTTTTGGAAAATGGTTTGATCATCCTTAATGTGCATTGCACATATGATGGGACAAATGAGTGATTCCATAGAGGAAGATTTTGGAAATAGTGTCAAATGCCATTAACTATTGGTAATATTTATAAATAATAACATAGTCCTTTTAGGTTGCCCTTATGACACAAATGAGAAATTAAAAGAAATAGAATTAAGGATAAAATAAGTTTATTAATTTGTAACGTTTAATAAAATAATCATAAACTATTTTGGAAATAATTAGGAATTAATAAATTCAATGGGTTGAATATTAATTAGGTAAAAGGCTGACTGATTAGAATGTTCCCGAACCCTTAGGGAATAAGGAAAATTAGAGTTCACTCCATCCCACATGGGATGGGAGGTGAAATTATAAAATCATCTCCATTCCACACACGATGAGAGATGAAACTTGGCAAGGGCTTTAAGGCTATAAATATGGTGTTAAGGCGTTGCGCCTTGGCTTGAGATTTCATTAACTTCTTCCCGCCCTTTATATGGAATGGATTTCTTAACACTTTTTAGGGTTTGTAGAAATTTGACCCTCTCCTAGTTTTTTTTTTTGGTTATCTCTTTGGAGTCTTGGGTGTGATTCCATTAGAGGGATTCTTCATTGGGTCCTCTCATCCAAACAAGATGGTTGAATCAATAAGTGATCAAGAAGATCAAGATCGAGCTACAAAAGAGGTTAGTAATTATGTCTTTCTTAGTAGATTTACAACTTTAAAGTAGGTTGTTATAATTAGTAAAACCTGGGGTGCATGTATATATATGGATTGTTGTCATTATTCTGTTGTGCCAATCTAGTGTGTATAGATGTAATAAAAACCTAACGGTAGCATCAGTGCCTTTAGGTTTTAATTATATGCATTGCTTTGTAAAATCAAAATTGTTTTTATGTATCTGCAAAGATCGCGGCGCGTCCCCACTTGGACGCAGCGCGAACAAACGTTTTTCATAATTTCATATCTTGGGATTTTTATAATTTTGTGGATAAATATCTTGCTTTAAATATTATTTAAATTACTTAAATTTGAATATTCAATCTAAGATTAGTTATAAATATTACTTAAATAATAATTTAAACAGTCACCGAGACACGTGGCAGAAAGAGGTGATATGTGGCGAAACCGGAGTCTATTCATCACCACGATGCGGTGAACATATGGCCACAACGTGGCACACATCAGAGTATAAATATGAGAGTTTTGGTATCGTTTGAGAGGTTTTTGGCACACACGGTCAGGAGAGCGGCCCAAGAGGTGTTTCCGAGAAATCTTTACCGTTGTAACGTACTAGTGTACAAGAGTACGTGAATAGATTTCCGGGATCAACAGTGGTATATTTCATCTCGTTTTATATAAATACATTTATGTGATATTTTGTAGAGAATTGTTAGATCATGTGTTACGCGATTTCATGATATGGTGTTATTATGAATCTGATGATTTGTTAATTGTTAATATGGTCATTTCGGGTTAAATACCCTAATTTACCAAGATTTCTCTATTGGATTAACGACTTGTGGGGTAAAGTAGTTAGTGAATTATATTTGAAAACATGACTAGTTTGGGTGACAATTAGTTACCGAGTCTGGTTAGTGATCAGGTAATTGATCACTATTGTGGATATAGTGATGAGATTAGAAAAGTCCTAATGAACTGATATGGTGTCTAAATAAGGTTGGACATGTGATGAATAGGAAAGCAGCGTTGAGTTGGAGGCCAGAATAATAGTTAGTCTTCACTAACTAACCAAGTGAGTAACCTTACTTCTCTCTAGATTAATGATATATATATATATATGTGATCATTATTGTTTATATCTAGGGTTGAGTATAATACTTGAATTGTTATTTGTCAATATTATATGCGTTGAGTAATTGTGATAACTGAAAATTTTAGCTACTTGATGTTATATGAGTCGTTAAATACGATAATTGAGAATTATAGTGTTTTATTACTATTTGAGTAAATAAAAGAGTGTGATTGAGATACATAGTGAAGTAATATTCATAAAGAGTACATTTGAAATGTAAAATGTAGTATTAAAAGATGCGTTATTAAATTACTATGTTTGAGACATGTAGTTGAATATTACTATAGGAATTAAGGAGTGAGAATTTCTAAGATAAATAGTCGAGTGTTGTTATACAATTTAACGAGTTAGAATAATTGTAATATAGAGATGTAGAGAGGGAGAGCAAGATAGAGCTGAAGATGTAGATATGAAGAGGGAAAGAGAGATAGAGAGAGAGAGAGCTATAGAGGAGAGAATGAGAGGGAGAGAGAGATATAGCTAGATATGTAGAGATGGACAGGGAAAGAGGTGTACAGCTAAAGATGTAGATGGGGAGAAGGAGAAGGAGATAGAGATGGAGAGACAGAAAGAGATATGGAGATAGAGATACGGTGATAGAAATATATATATATATATATATATATATATATATATATATATATATATATATATATATATATATATATATATAGAGAGAGAGAGAGAGAGAGAGAAATGGATCTAGAAATAAGGAGCAGGAAACATATATATATATATATATATATATATATATATATATATATATATATATATATATATATATATATATATATATATATATATATATATATATATATATATATATATATATATATATATATATATATATATATATAGAGAGAGAGAGAGAGAGAAAGAGAGAGAGATGGACATAGAGATGTAGACAGAGACATAGGGGGTAAAGATATGAGAAGAAATAAATAGATAAAAATGTAGAAAGAGATAGAATATGAAATATGAGTCACACATATACACACACACACACACACACACAGAGAGAGAGAGAGAGAGAGTAAGGTGGTGTTTGTATTGGAAGTGGTAAAATGTCTTTAGTCTTTTTCCGTGTCTGCGGAAGAAGACGTGGACCAAAAGTCTTTTCTATGTATTCATACAAAAAGTCTTATTACAAAAGGATCTTGGGTTTTTTGTCTTTTAGAAAACAAATGGTCTTTTTGATAAACATCAATCCATCCACAGACATAAGTGCCCAAAAAGTATTTTTGCCAAAAAACAAACGAGCCCTAAGTAAGTAAGTGTATAGAGACATAGAGAGATATAGAGTATGCGTATAGAAATAGTGAAAGATAGAGTGTGTGTGTGTGTATAAAATAGAGAAAGAGAGGGGGGGAAGATAAAATGAGAATAAGTATAGAAATGTAAAGAATGAGTATAAAATATAAGTATCTTGTGAAAGCTTACTGGAAGCTTGAGTAGCTGTAAGTCCATTACTATTGTATTTAGAGAAGATAGTTAGGTTATGCGTATTATGTGAATTTAATTAAGGATTACTCACTAAGCTCTTTTTAGCTTATCCTTTTGTGATGTGTGTGTTTTGCAGGTAAATTTATATAAGCAAGTAAAGAAGAAAATAGATTGTGATACCCGGCTCGGATCATTGTATTTAATTTTATTTGAACTGATCATGTGATTACTACTTGTACTAGATTGTTAATGTAAGTGTACACCAATATGTTTTTTATAAATAATAAATGAAATTTTTTGGGTGTACCATGCATTAAAAAGTCGAGTGTTACACTTGAGTCTCTCATACTTTCACATATACACACAACTAGCCTACGGATGTCAAAAACCTTTGTAGGACCTCGACATCGGCATTTCGTTTCGTACGGGGGTTATCTTTACAATGTTTTGGGTTTGTGGGCGGGGACGGGGACGGGGACGTGTATTACCCCCATTTAGTTTTTCCAGGTTGGGCGCATGGATGGGCAACTTCATCCGGAACACCCAGGGGGCCCATAATAAATATTCTATATATAACTATTTTATTTATACAAATACAAATTAAACTTAGAGTAGCCATTGTGTAAAATATGTTTTTATTTAAATATTTAATGTAATATGTAAGACTAAATGAAATAAACGAGTGAAAAGTAGGGTAAAAAGGATAAATGGAGGATTTCGAGCCAAGCGGGGTTACACACAGGATTCAGTGGAAATAAGGGTGGGGTGGGGGATGATCTTGAAATTTAGGGGCGGGGGGATTCAGGCTTAAGGGAAGCAGGGAAATTCGGTAGTGGGATTGGGGGAGGCTATTTACATCAAGATTATCAAGATCGAAATCCTAATAGTAGGTTTGTAAGATCCTACGATCCTACCTATGAAAACCTTGTCGGATCTCAATATGATCGTTTTGTATGTAAGATCGCAAATATGATCACAGGATTGAGATGGGGTTTTGATCCGATCCTACCACTCGATGAAAATTGTGATATTTTAATACAATTTTTATTCTCTTTACCCATTTACTGGTTGGCCGGTCTCTTTACCCAAAGGTCGGTCGAGAATAGCCTCATTCTTGTATGGTTTTGTAAACTGTAAATAACCAACAACCCTAGAATTCCTTTTCTCCTTTTATGTTTTAACCTCGTCGTTGGTAGAATTCGAGATTTAGATTATAATTGTTATTTCTTCTTTCAACCGTTCAAGCTCAACAATAGAGGTGAGCCATTTATAGTTTCTTTTCCTTTCTTGTTTGAGTCCTTTTCCTTGAGAGTTTCAAAAATTATGTTTTTTAATTGAGCTTCAAAAGTTGAAATTGTTACTGATTTTTTTATTATATAGTTAAAGAAAATAACATGATAAAAATTTAAATCAAATAACATGAAGGTTACGAGTTGCTAGCGTTGTATGATAGTCTTAATATTTTTTAAGTTATTTAACCATGTCATCAACTACTACATGACCATTTATCTTTTTGAATTATTTAACCATGAAATAGGGAAAAAAAGTTATATACGATCAGAAACCTTTTTATTTGTTGTGAGATCTTAAGATCTTAATCCCGATTTTACAAACTTAAAAACGATTCTACATAGGATCTCGATCTTGACAACCTCAATTTTACGCCATCATTTCGTCCTTTTGACATCCCTAAACTATCCCTTCTACTTAATTTAAACTATGTGCATTACTTACTCAAATTATGATATTCTTAATACTCAAACAAGGATATTCTTAGGGTGGTGCTAAAAAAAACCCCTTTGGGGCTTTTAAAATGTTAATTATATTGTTTTTCGTGAAAAAGTTAAACCTAGTAATTAGTCAAATTAATTTGGGTTGTCAGTCATAATTAAATATATTTTATTTATAACTTGTTATTAATTTATTATTAATAAATTTGTTTTCTTAATATATATTAGTTATAAATAATATTTTTTTACCTTAAATATTTTTTACGAACCAGACTTTTAATTAACCAAAACTAAAAAAAATCAAAAGGAAAAAAATTTGGATATCTTTTTTCATAAAGAGGGAGCCTATTTACAAAAATATTTAAGAAAAAATCAAAAACAAAAAAAAAATGGAAAGATATCTAATTTTATCGGAAAAAAATCAGAAATGTATAAATTAAAAAATAAAATAAACTATATAATATGTTTATTTAAATAATTTATATAATTGATTTAATAAAAAAATTATTATTATTATAAACTAATCATAAAAGAAAAAAAAACCATAAAAAATAAAAAGTTGATTTGATAGATACAACAATGGGTTTTTTTTTAAGTTATGAAGGTGTTTAAGAAACCCCTATTCTTAATATGCATTAGGGGTGAGCATTTGGATTAAACCGGACCGGACCGGCTCTTGGACCGGACCGGTTATGGAGAATATTGGGGACCGTGTACCGGACCGGATGAGTCGTGTCGGTGTCCGTGTCCGTTTTCGGGTCCAGGTCCGGGTTTTCCGGTTTTTGGACCCGTTTGGACCGGTACAACTTTAATTGCATAGAGTACAAATCGTTAAAATAAGTTTTTAGGTTTGATAGAACTCGTTAAAACGAATACGTTATTGGGTTTGATACGATACAACTTGTAAAAATGATTACCTTTTCGTTTCATGCATAACTAATCTACATTGATGTTATAATATTATAACTTACAAAATTAATTTTCCAAATAAAAGCAACTAACATATAAATCAAGTTCACCAAGATCTCTTTCATATGATTTATCTTTCAAAGATACATAAAATTCATAATTATAGTCTAAAATAATAGTTAAAAAGTTGAAATATTTCAGCTTTGATAACTCAACTTTGAAGGATTGCAACTCACTGAATATAATACCAAAAACAACAAAATTATAGTCTAAATTCATCTACAAACTGTAAACTTAATGTTGGAAAAAACCGCAGGTCAATCCGACTTAAAACGAATGAGTTATGGTTGTTTAAAAACTTTCACAGATTACAAAATTTTAAAAATCTTACTGAAAAGCTGAAAATTTTCAGCTTTGATAGCTAAACTTTGAAAGACTGTAACTCATTGAATATAATACCAAAATCAGCTAAATTATAGTCTAAATTCATCTACAAACTGTAAATTAAATGTTGGAAAAAATCGTGTATCAATCCGACTTAAAACGACTGAGTTATGGTTGTTTAAAAATTTTCACAGATTACAAAATTTTAAATACGTTGCTGAAAAGCTGAAAATTTTCAGCTTTGATAGCTCAACTTTAAAAGACTGTAACTCATTGAATATAATACCAAAATCAAAAAAATTATAGTCTAAATTCATCTACAAACTGTAAATTAAACGTTGGAAAAAATCGCGTGTCAATCCGACTTAAAACGAATGAGTTATGGTTGTTTAAAGTTTACATATATTTTTTTTTAAATCGGGTCCAACCGATTCTAAACCCGGTAAAAACCGGACCGGACCGGGAAAAAAACCGGACCGGTTTTGATGGATTTCTAGAACCGAGAACCGGCCCGGGGGTCCAAAAAAACGGTCCGGTCCGGTCCGGTTCACCGGTTTGATCCGGTCCACCGGTCCAAATGCTCACCCTAATATGCATGGTCTAAAATATGTTTGATTAATGACATTTCAAACCCCAAACTAAACCTTAATGAAACAATGGTATTACAGTCAAATAGGCCCAATGCAATGGACAAGCCGATGAGTAAGCCCATCACAATTAGATGAGCACAACACTAAATTTTGAAATAACCTGTTATATCATCTAAAGTTGAAAACGATAGAATAGATGAGTCTAATAAAATAATTTGGTCTAATATATTATTATATTTTATGGGCACAATACACCAAATAGGTCGAATACATAGTTCGGCCCAATACTTAAAGATAACCAATGAAATTATATTTTTTAGCACATTGAAACACACGATTTATTATATAATCATAGGTCCCTTTTCATAATCAAATTAGTAACATTGACCATAAGCTCTCGTTGTTCAACCCTTGTCTATCTATTTAAGGTAATTCATGTTCTTTTCATCATATCAAGAACTGAGATTTGTAACGAAGCAAACTGTATGTATTTTAATAAAAATGACGGATAATTTGTCATTAATATGCAAGTAAAACGATGAAACATACAAACTACTAACTATATTTTAGCGACAAAAGGTTCCAGCACAAAAGCTAGAAAAAATGAAAAATAGTGACATACTAGTGACTAATAAGCCACTGAATGCTTTAATTGTCGCCCTTAGCGACAGGTTATAATTCAATTAGTTGTAAGCAACCTTTTTACCAAGTATATGACTAATTAGTGGCGGATTGTCGGTTGCTAGTAGCTTAAATGAATGTCGGTATAGTTTTAATGATATTAAAATCACCGATGAGTTCAGTCCATCACCAATATGTACGTAAGGTTATCTACGGATTCACGTCCAATTCTGTCATCATTTTTGCATGTTTTTATAATAATGTTATAATTATTCATTTTAAATTATTTGGTCTTATTTTCTAAGGCTGCATACAATATACCAGATCATGAGTTTAAATGTTTAATCTTTGATTTCTCATGTGTTCTATATATAGTACAGAATTAGTGCTTTTTAGTAACCAAATCACAAGATACTCATTGATAATGATAACCAGCGATAATTTTATTAATAAAAAACAATATATCAAATTATGCCTAATAAATTGGTAATATAAATTACAATTTTATGAAAAATAAACATACTTCATCCATAAAACAAGACACTGATTTTCTTTTCAGGTAAAAGTTCATCTAAATTTGCTTTTTGCATGCAAATAGTTATTGCCATATGGACAAAGCTTGTTCTGTTGTTATTAAGAGACTTTTTATATATATAATCTAATTAAATTACATGTCAAATAAAGTATGACGATAGAACATCTTTTAGATATTTAAAACAATTATTTATGCCATGAAAAGTGGTTTTATATATTGAGAGCTACATCCATGATCCATATTAATTTCATAAAAACATCTCCCTCTTTTCCTTTTTATCAACAATCATTGGTCGAGTTAGCACACCTCTCTCCTTCTCTCTAGACTTTTCTATGTTCCCTTTCTTTAACTTATCGTTCCAGTCCAGATTCAGAAGTTGAAACGACCAAAAGAAGAACGATGAGCAACAGACGTTACCATAGGATGAAAATCATGTTGTATTTGGCATATGACAGAGGTTAACACACATATCCTATTTCCTTTTAGTGTGCTATTTACTTTTTTATATCAGTTAGAATGGATTTGATTAAAGGCAGTGAAAAGAAAGGGCTTATTTCCAAGACATGGGAACGATGCAAGTCATTTCGTGGTGGTGGAGCTAATAGGTCATCTAAGATCAAACGACCTTTCCTCAAGAAAAGTAGATCATGGCCTCCGATAGATGCAAAAGAAGGAAAAACGCTTAATATTGCTCCAAAGGGTTGTTTCTCAGTCTATGTTGGGCCTCAAAGACAAAGGTTTGTGATAAAAACTGAGTATGCGAATCATCCGCAGTTTAAAGCGTTTCTTGAAGAAGCTGAATGCGAATATGGATATAGAAAGGAGGGGCCACTTGAGCTTCCATGCGAGGTCAATGATTTCGTAAAGGTTTTGATGGAAATGGAAGATGGTAACGTGATTAGCGGTGTTAAAGGATGCATATTTGGTATGAAAGGAGATCAATATGAATCCCATCATTATCACAATCAATGTAAAATTGGAAACAAATAGTATTTTGGATTAATTTAAACGAAATTGGTTTTTATTTATTAACTTGATTGGTAGTTTCTTATTGTAGAGAATCTTGTTTTGGTTGTATGTGATTAAAAAATATTTAAAGATCTTTTTTTGTTTTATGTGAACTTATTCTTATACAAACCTAAAAGACCATGATTGTATGGGCAATATTTGTTATTCAATTATTGAAACACACTTTCAGAATTTTTTTCAGCAAAAAGTTAACCATGTGACAAGAATTTATGATTTGTAGATCATGGAAAAATAGCAACATCTTGAAACTTGAGCTCTTTTCGATATTCTTGAATCTTGATGCAGGCTTGAGTTCGATTAAAAGACTCGAATTACTCGAAGATCTCCATTAGAACTTTCTCGTCAAAACAAGATCAAGCTAAAAATATACACACTTTACTTTCATAATAATCATCGACTAAATGCTTACATATACCAAGGCTTCAGAAAACATCAATTCGCATTCTTGTAAACTCGAACTTGAGTCATGATACGTTTTGTCGTTTTGAGCTTATATTTGTACTCAAACTCGAAATTTAATACTATTTGATAAAGACTCGACTCCCTTACTTTCATATTTTCACCAATCCAAATATAGCATGCCAATTTTTTTTTCCTTCAATGGCAGGTGGGTATACCAAAAAGAGCATCGACATAAACAATGATAATCTCCTATATATTTATTAGCGGAATTGTATAAGTTATGTGCTATAAAATCTAATATATATAAATAATATTTGTATTATGAGATACGATACTAGCTAGTTGTTATCTTGTCATATCATGTAACTGTCGTTACTAAGACGATCAAGTTGTAACCGTAATTAAAGGCCTAGATTGTGGCTAAGCCATAACAGTGTTTGATTTACATTTCATAAAATCATAATATAGATTTATCGAGTAAGTATTCTTTCTGATCACGACATTTCTACTTGTAGGAGGTCGTGTTTGATGGCAACAAGTAACGTGTGATTTGTGGTGTATTTATTGTTTGTTCATGTATCTGACTTTTTAACTTTACAAACATTTTTATTTGAACGATTTGTTAGTGGTTAGAGGTTAGTATCATCAAGTTTGTATAATTTGCCAACGTCCATATTAGAACTCATGACCTCTAATCTAAAAGGCAAAGCTTCTACCAAATGGGTTAGTCCCATATTAACACAAACATATTTTATGCAGGGGCGGATATGGGGGGGTCACCGGTGGCACCAGCAACTCTTGACTTTTCCGGCCGCAGTGGAAAATTTTTCAAAATTTTTATTTTTTCTATTATCGTGCAACCCTTACTGTGAAATCCTGCGTCTGCTCCTGATTTTATGGTTGCATAATCTTACATTTTTTTAGAAACACCACGTCACCAACATTTATACTACTCATACACATCAAAATCTTATAGGTACAACCTTTTTTTTTTTTTTTTTTGGTATTTCTACTTCTTGGTTTTAAATGAGGTTCAAAATTTGTAGCTATTATTTTTAGAAACACCATGTAACCAAGTCGCCTTTCTATTTTGCTCGACATCAAAGGAACAACTGGGTAACTTCCTCCACAATGCATGGTACTATAGCAGTCCTAGTTTTTGCATGTTGCAACCTTTGTCCTAGACCTTGGCTTTAATCTGATCCGGTTTCGAAATAATACAAAATAAAATCTAGTTTGGCAATATTTGGACCGGATCCTATCCGCTTTTAGATGTAAAATGGAGGATCCAGTGTAAATAGATTGGAACCGTTTTGAAATCAGTTTTCCGATAAACACGTTTTGAGAGGTAAAAAACTTATATCGACACTTTTATCGTATTATTTTGAACTTGGTTTTGGTGTCGGAATTTAACAAAAAAACTCATGATTGATCAAAAACAGCCTAAATATTTATATTTTTGTCGTGAGGTAAGATGTTTTTTCAACCATTTAAGTGATCAAAACTATATTTTTGTACTTTAACTACTAAAAAGTAAAAATGATGTTTCTCATCATTTGTAATCATTTAAGTGGTTAAAAGCTTACTTGGAAAGCCTCCAAATTCTTGCATGAACCATAGGATAAAAATAATATTTTTCTAATATAATAAATAATAAGTATTCCATATTTTGAAAAATCCAGATTGTATGTGCAGTGTGCATCTCTAAGTCTATATAGGGATGTCAACGGGGGCAAATGGGATGATGAGTGCATCCCCCGCCCCGCCCCCGAAATGTCCAACTTTCCTACCCCTACGAGAACGAAGTCCCACGAGACTTTTTGACATCCCTAAATCTATGGGTCCTAAGAACCAGGGACCTCCGCCACCTGTATGTTAGCCCTAGCCAATATGATGAACTCTAAAAGGCTTTTGTCCATTTGGGTTGGTACACCATTGTCCATTTCTAGTTCCGGCCATCGCTTACCAATAACAAGATAAGATAAAAAAAAATTTTCATTTTGTAATTATGTTTGACACCCACACCTCAACAATTTATCCTACTAAGAATTCTTACAAAAGTATACTCTATAACATACACCAGACGTTCATATTTAAACCAATTCAGACCGGTCTAAAAAAATATAGTCCAGACAGGTCTAGGACCGATCTAAGATCGAGGATCCCTAAGAAGGTGGATTGGAAGTCTAAAGTTGATCCTCATTTTCAAAATTTTGGTGGTCCTAAAGTAGACCCACGTAGGTCTCCAAATAACCGGTCTAGAACTATCTTAAAAATTAAGTCCAGGTCATCCAAAATCTAAAACACCATTCACATAAGGTATTTTTTAATAAAATTTTAAAATTTTTTACAGTTACAATTACAAAATATGGTACCAAAGTTTAGTATTTCTAAAACACAGTTTGAAAACATACAAGAGTAACATTTAAATCAAAAGACAATGTTTTAAGTAAACATTATCTTATTCACAAAAAATCACTTCCCGATATTTAAATCTACTATTAACCCGTTACTAATCTCAAATATATATCAATATGATCGGTTAGGCTTTGGTAAGCCTAGTGAGTAAATCTCGGGGTTAGACACTTAGACATTATATGAATAGTATAAAAATGAACACTAGTTTATATACAAATATAAAAACCTATACCTCTTACAGATATCAACAAAATCATCAAAATTTATATATTTATATATACATAATAAAATAAACAATATCGTATAACTCAATGTCTAAAATGGAACAATGTTTCCAAACCCCCAAATCATATCGTTCAGTATTCTAATCATTTTCAAACTTTCTTAAATTTTCCCAAACGTTCTCAAACATCCTCAAAACTTTCACAAACATTCTCAAACTCCCTCAACTTTCTCAAATTTTCTTTATCATCTCTATTTTAATGTCCAATTCAATTAAAGAGTCTAGACCTCTAATATCTCCACCCATCCAAAATAATAAATGAATATAATAAAGATATAAAATTCAAATGCAATTCAAAACAATTCAAATTGTTCAAAATAATCCTCGCTTTAAAACTTTTTATCAAAAGTATCCTTAACTCATTAAAAAAGTCCCCAAGCAATATATATATATATATATATATATATATATATATATATATATATATATATATATATATATATATATATATAAAGTGCTCAAGCACGCACATACACAGAGGTAAGTTCAATTATATATATATATATATATATATATATATATATATATATATATATATATAAAGTGCTCAAGCGTGCGAGCACACACACAGAGGTAAGTTCAATTGAAAAAAGAAAAAATGTTGAGAATTGAAGAATCATTTTCAGCCAATCATTTATTTTTGCTGCAAAACGTTTCGACGTACCGAGCCGATCGAGGATGAGTAATATTCATATATGAATATAAATATAAGTGTATTCATATACGAATCCACCATTTCCCTCCGCCACCAACCACCACCAACCACCGCCACCACCCACCGCCGCCATATTCATATATGAATAAGTGTTTTCATATTTGAATAAGTGCAACACCGTGCACTACTTCAAAACTGCCCATGCACATTTCGAAATTGCCACTTAAGCGTTTCAGTGTACCGAGCCGATGGAACATGTCATATTCTTATATGAATACGTATATGGTATGTATATGGCAACTACATAAAAAATGTAAGTCTATTGGATCAATTAAGCCCAAATAATTAGTAGCCCAAACACATTTCTATTTTAATCCAACTAATATTAGCCCAAAGGAAAAATAATAGGGGAAAATAGCCCAAATAAAACAATTATCCAATTGCACAATTAGGTCCAATAGTCCAATCAGTTGAATGTCCGTTCCCAGCCTCCCATCGACGACTTCTTCTGCTTCTGTTCTTCTTCTGTTTTGATGGACAATCGACAACTTCCCTTCCCAAGTGCAAAAACTGGCGTGATGTGCAAAAATCGATTCCTAAGTGCAAAAACAGCTCCAATCCAAAGTCCAAGCCCTAATGAAGCAAGTATTTCTAATTTTCTATGGTTTTTGAATTTATCGTTATAATTGCTAAGCAAAATTCGAAATTGCTATGGTTTTCGAAATTCCAGTTAGTTGTAATTTCTATGTGTTTATTGAAGTTATTGGATATTTGAACGACGCGTTGCTTTGCAATGTTGAGACCGAAACACTTGTGAAAGTTGAGAATGAAAAGTAATTGAGCGGTTTCAAAAGATGTTCGTACGAAGAGGGCAAATTTAAATTGTAGTAGATCGTTGTTATGTTTTTAACTTTTTATGTAATGGATCGTTTTTTTGTATTAGACGTAATGAATTATTTTTCAGTTTTAAATTATGTTTGACCGGATTTTTTTTGGCAACCGCTACTATCAATTCCTGCGTCCGCCCTTGGAAATGAGTGGCTCATATTCATTCTCTAATTCTCAACCTTTTTTTCTCAATTAAATCCCCCTCTCCCCTCTCTCTCTCTCTCTCTATATATATATATATATATATATATATATATATATATATATATATATATATATATATATATATATATATAGGTTCAGGTGTTCGAAGTAATTATTGTGTTATTGTATGCATAAATGTGGGCCAATCAAAATTAAATAAAAAAAATTAAATAATTAAATAAATAAATAAGGGTAATTTAGTAATGTGATTAATAACTTCCAAAAATAACCCCTATAATCATGGTATTGACTTTTAACCTAATTTGTTATTCTAATTGACTTTTTCTAACCCTAAATTTATCCCATTCATAAATCGGCCTCACACCCTTACCATCGGCCGACCATAGCAACTCCATATCTTCAATTCGACATCAACCCAACTTCACATTCTTCGTTTCCAGATTTCTAACCCTTTCGCTCCGAATCAACAGATCATAGACCAAATACGAATCTCCAGGTAAACATGAAACCAAGAACAAGTTCTTTGCGAATCACAGTCAACAAATGTTCGAAGGTAACTTAATTTTGACTTTCGTTTGATCGGTGTTCTTCCACTTGAGTCCCGATTTCATTCGCAGGTGGTCAAGCCTCAACCAAACACATGCTCGATTCCGAGACCCATCTCATAGCGAATGAAGATCCAACCTTTGATTTCGGATTTGAGGTATGTCTGAAGAAATAGGACACGAAGAGGGTAAGTCTGAAGAAATAGGACAGGAAGAGGAATTAGGGTCTGGTAAACCAAGGGATGAAGATGACGGAGGAAAGTTTCGATTACAGCCTGGGGAGGGCACTTCTAGAGGTAGTAACGTGGATGTTAATTTGAATTTGAGCTTGGGAGGAGACCCTTCGTCTTCATCAGCTGCGACAGTGCTTGAAAGAGATGGTCTTGATCGTGATAGTCACAGTAAACGTCCCAAAGTTCATTCCCTTGCACTGTGAGACCCTCTTTCTTTTTATTTATTAAAAAAATACATGTTTTTAGTTGATCAATATGCTACTCAATCACCATTTGGTACTGGTAGTAGGTTTTCTGATTCTTCTATAGTTCTGATTCTTCTAGTAAATCTCGTGATTGTCTTTGGATTTAGTGGGATGAAGATAAGTCATATGCGTAAATGCCTTTTTCAGATATTTGCTTCAGCTAGTGGATGAAGCATTGAAAATATATGAAAGAATAAACAAAATGCTATTTCTGATGGTCAAGTCAATATCTTTTTTGTCAATTGAAAAGCTCATTCTTCTATCCCACTGAAGTGTTTGGTTTTAGCTGGTTTGAGCGGCAGATGTTTTCAAATTTGGAAGCTTGATTTGATAAATTTTCATACCAAACAGACCAAACTGGTTTTCTTCTGCCAATTATGAGCTTTGGGCATATTAGAATTTTCTTTATACAATTTCACAAAAAGAAAATCACATCTAGTCCTTAGTGTTCAAAAAATACACATGTAAATCTTAGGGACTAGATGATATTTAATATTGAAAGAAGCTGCAATCCGTAAGATTTATGTTATCATTGTTATTCATTTATAGTATTCTATCAGAAAAGAATGTTTTTTATGATAATCATGAACATATTCTGTTAGAATGCCCGAATTAATATAATTATTGGTAAATGAATTCCATTTCTATCATAATAGAATCACGAATTCCAATTATGTTAGAATGAAATATGTATATTTTCTCACTAATTTATTCATTGGATTTGTTTCCACAGAAACTGATGCTTGAAGAACGAACCACGAAATTTGAACGACGCCTCTTAGCAACATTATTCTTTCAGAATGTATTAGTGTCTTTGTTAGATTTTGATGTTTTTCTTCCAGATTTGAAAGTTTTTTTAGTTTTATTCTTTAACAATAAATGTAATTCTTAGCAATTGTTACATGTATTCTATAAAAATTAATGTAATTTTTGTTTTAATTCTTCAATTGATGGTTCGAGAATTTTGTTATTCTACAAGAAATTTTTAAAGTCATGATCAAGAAATATGTTCAAGAATATTTTTATTATTTTATTGTTCAAAAATATTTTTATTTTTGAACATACTCAAACATATTCTGTCAGAATGTCTGAATTAAAAACCTTATAATTCGTAAAATCGGATTTTTAAAATTAATAGAATCTATGATCCCTTAAAATATGCAATTTTCCTTTATTAAATCTATGTTAATTGACTAAAATACCCTTCTAGTTAAATTATATGGTATTTTTCAATTATATTTAATTCAATAATATATATTAATCACTTTCTTAAAATAAGTAAAATGATTAGCCCACATTTATGCATACAATAACACAATAATTACTTTGAATATAATAACCTAAGTATATATATATATATATATATATATATATATATATATATATATATATATATATATATATATATATTATATTTGTGAGAATGACCCCTTAGGGTTTGCATTATCATTATAATGCATAACACAATTACATAAAGAACCCTGAACTATACAGTGTATATAAACCTACATTAAACATAGGAAATAAACAATGCAATTAACACTCCCATTCGGTTTGAGCCGGAGGTTCTCGAATGTATTGTGAAACTTTCCTTTTCAGACTTGTTGGTAATGAACTGTTTTAAATATTCTTATTTATATATATATATATATATATATATATATATATATATTACCTCATAAAAAATACCAAAAAATATATATATAAATGTTTGATTGATTGAGAAAAATCATCAAATTCTTATTTTTTTCCTAACAATTGAGATTATTAATTTTTTTGTATTACCTCTCATCTTAAACAATATTATATATTCTTATTTGAATCAGTAACCCTTTCAAACATGTGTATGTCTCTTGTGAGAAAACAGTACTTATATATATACTAATAATATTTGTACATGAGGAAATTAAAAAGTCATTAATAAATGTTATTAATTTTTAAAACATGCAAAGTCATTTAGTTAAACGTAATATGCATAACTTATATTATTATAATTTGAGTACTTAATAATACCTAAGTTAAAAAAACTTTTAAATGGTTATGATTAATTGGTTAAAAATTGAAAGGTTTTGAAGGTTGCAAATTAACATGGTGCAAATAATATAAAGATTTTAGTCAATATTTAAGGACTCACTTGCTTTTTCTCAAACATTAAGGTGCTGATAATAAAATAGCATAAATTCCAACACCTTTTCGGTAAATCGAGAGGCGAATATACCAATGAACCACTGACTCGTCATCTCCGTCATCCGTCTTCTCAGTTTGTAAAAACCCTCCTCAGGATACCCCTTCCAGGATTATCCACAAAACCAGTAAGCAATGGCGCTCTCATTTACATCTCTGGTAAGCTTTACAATCTACTTTCCACGCTTCTATCCATATGTTTTGTGGCTTTAATTCGGTTGAACTTGTTCTCTCAGTCAAACGTTGGTTCGCTCCCAGCTTCCCGAAGTATCTCTCCGGTGAAAGCCGTGCATACCTCTTCTTTGAGTTCTACGAAGCTTGGTAAATCTACGTTATTAGCATCGTCGAGCTTTCTATCCAACTCGCTGCGGCTGTCGTCTTCAACTAACCCTCCGTTTTTGAGGAAATCCGGTGGTCTGACTGGCACCGTTAGGGCTAGTGCTCAGGTATATCTCCGCTTCTATACATTTGTATATATATAAGAAACTCTATCTTCCGCAGAATTATTATACATTAAGAAATCAGTTACTGTATGGTATAGGCTGCGAGTTAAACCTAATTATGTATCAGAAAGAGAAATAGTTAGTTCGTAAATGTAAATTGCAGTACACTCAAATGGTATTGAAATAGTTTCATTCATCTGATAGTTGTAGTTACTAGTTAGCGATTTGCAGATTTGAAATTCATGAATATCGAGTAATAACATATATCAAATTCAATTGGGGCAACATACAGAGGCGATTGCTTCTGTTTGTGTTTGTATATATATACAATCCTTACGATAACTTACAATCATGTTTCTTCTACATTCAGGAGGTGGCTACACAGGCAAAAGTAACAAACAAAGTATTTTTTGATATAAGCATTGGCAATCCAGTGGGAAAACTTGCAGGAAGAGTTGTGATTGGACTCTTTGGTGATGATGTGCCCCAAACTGCTGAAAATTTTCGTGCTCTCTGTACAGGTTCAGTATTACAAATCACAATCATCTAATTTCTTATATTATTCTCCTCAAATTTTAACACACAAATAGATTCAACTTATGTCTACTTCTCCCTTCACATCTTTCAGGAGAGAAAGGTTTTGGCTACAAGGGTTCTGCATTCCATCGTGTCATCAAGGATTTCATGATTCAAGGAGGCGACTTTGACAAGGGAAATGTATGTATAATGTATTTTTGATCCTTTTATCTCATAGTTTCTCCATTTCCTTGTTTCATTAAAGTAATTCTTTTTATACATTGCAGGGCACAGGTGGCAAGAGCATATATGGTAGAACATTCAAGGACGAAAACTTCAACTGTAAGAATCAACCAACCATATATTTTATAAAGTAAATTTACCATAATACCCTAACAGTTCTTTCTTTTTTACCATTACAGTGGTTCATACTGGACCTGGAATTGTTAGCATGGCAAATGCAGGACCCAATACTAATGGAAGTCAATTCTTCATATGCACAGTCAAGGTATATATCATAAGTCCATATTCTGCATAAACATGTAAGAAACTAAGAAAGTAAAAATAACATGTTTGTTTTTAGACACCATGGTTGGATCAGAGGCATGTGGTGTTTGGACAAGTTCTTGAGGGAATGGACATAGTGAAGCTGATTGAGTCACAGCAGACAGACAGAGGTGATCGCCCTGTAAAGAGAGTGGTTATCAGTGATTGTGGGGAGCTTCCATTGGTCTAAAATCAAGTAAAAGTTCAAAGTGTTCATTTTGTACTTGTTATTGTAGCTTTTTTTTCTAAGGCAGAGAGAGTATTACTGAAATGAAGACAACGAGGCGCGTTTCCTTAGACCAATCGACTGTTTGAGTTTTCATGTAAAACAACCACTCGTATACTGTTTCATAAACAGGTTTCATTTGAAATAATGAGTGGCCCATTTCAGTTTCTATATGCAATTATGCATTGTCAGTGGGTACCATAAGAAACTTTGAAGATAATTGCTATAAAAGGGTTTAAAATTATATATTAAAACAAAATGAATGAATTGTTTGAAATGACACTAAAGGTAGGTTTACTCATACGGAAGACTACAATAGCTGTACTCTGAAGAGTAAACGTCATGTCAGTTGATATTGTAATTGTCTGTGTGTTGTTTGTGGATCTACAAGAATCCATGGATATTTGGAGAATACAATCTTTAGAACAAAGAGAGTTAAAGATTAATATGGATGGGATGGAATATGTTTTGAACAATTTTAGCTTGTTGAACAATGAAAGAGTAAAAGTAATTAAGATCTATGATCCACAAAAAAAAGGAGATGTAGAGAAGGGTCCTACATACAAAAATGATGGTTAATTAACCATTTGGGTTGTGGTGATTTGGTAAGATATATGGAACATATGGTGGATAATTTATTGATCCATGTTCAAATACTGACACTATTCAACCCCTGTGACCATGAAGGTTCGTCTGCAGTGACACCAAGGCATGATGCATAGACTCATGTTCGCAACAAGAGATTAGTCAGTGCCCGCTTTCAGTGGGCTTTCAAAGCTGGCCCGGAAACCCTTGTTAGGGAGCTCCTTTTCAAAAAAAAAAAGTGATGGTTTAATTGGAGAGCAATCACATGAGGTTTGTGCAATAAGCGAGTTTTGTTGAAATCGAAAGAAAATTCTACAAGATGTTACTATGTGGTACAAATATATATGATTATTAATAAGAAAAGTACTAAGATGGAAGTTTGCGTAACGAGAATGTTATGATGGGCATGTGGTAAAACGATGTTGTGGCTTCATAAATTGAAGCAATGTCAAAAATCGAAAATTTGAAGGAAAGAAGGTTAGAGTATTTCCTAAACCCCAAACCCTAAACCCTAGAATTACTTTAAGGCAATAAAATAAATTAAACATTCCACAACTTCGGGTTCACCAAATATTTTTATCGCAAACAACTAATAATTTGTTTTAACTTTAATACAATATTCTTTTTCACAATATATAGATGAATTTGCATGATGGCAAAAGTTGAAGGAAGAAATATACAAACCCGAATTTAACATGTTTAGAGACTTTAATTTGAAAGATAATGAAATATTGGCAAAAGTTAGTAAGTTCGTTTAAACTTGAAAAGATTGGGTTTGGACTTTGGACTTCTTAATTCTTATTATCCAACAGTTTTGGGCCGGAACATATTGATTTTAGCAAGTCACAATAATGATGTGATTTTTTTTTTACTAAAATCACTCATATTAACAAAAAAAAAGTTTAATTTGACAACATTTATTTATTTATTTATTTTTTGTATTTTTTTGTTAAACACTATTTTTTGTTTGAATAAATTGTTAATTAATTTTTTTTTTAAAATTTTTCTTTTTCATTCTCTTATGTTTTATATTTTTATAACTTTTTGTCAAAATTTGTGTATGTATCTTATATTTTATGGTTGTTCATAATTTTTTTTTTACATTATAGTACTTTTTCAAATGTTTCTAAATGAGTTTCATAATTATTTTTTTTACATTATAGTACTTTTTCAAATGTTTCTAAAAGAGTTTTATATTTTTTCTAGGATTAGACTATAAATGATCATCAAACACACTTACTAATCAAATTTACTTATAATATTTGATATTAAATTTTTTATTGTGACTTATTATTTACATTTAGGATTAGACTATAAATGATCATCAAACACACTTACTAATCAAATTTACTTCTAATATTTGATATTAAATTTTTTATTGTGACTTTTTATTTACATTTTGAAAGACGTTGTAATTTACAAGATTTACTAAGGGCGTGTCAATCGCTTTTTTTTAATGGGGAGGAATAGTGAACTTGTCAATATATGCGTTGTATGTACAGTATGCCCGAGCCATTTTAGTACCCCCCCCCCCCGGTTGACCTTTTTTGTTCCGCTTTTGCTTTCCCGGTTAGTTCGGCAAAATTACCTGGTAGCGGATAGCTTTTAGTGTTTAGTTAAACGCTACATGAAGTAGCATTTAGATTTAAAACGTTTTTTTAAATTAAACGCTAGAAACTTGTAGTGTCGAACGAGACTTTCTGTTCAAAGCGGAGCGTTTTGTCAAACGCTAGAAACTAGAAGCTCTCAAACGCTCCGAAACACTCCGTACCAAACACGCCCTAATTGAACAATTTACTTCTAATGTTTATGTTATTTAATAAAAGTTAAAAAGTAAATTATAGAAATGGTCCCTATGGTTTGATCGAATTTGCAGTTTTGGTCCATAAGTTTAAAATTTGATAGGTTACATCCCTGTAGTTTGTGAATATTGGACTGCAGGTCCTTGCTTCATATAAAACGACCAAATTACCTTTTCTTTGTTTTGTTTTTTTTCTTCTAACAATATTATATATATATATATATATATATATATATATATATATATATATATATATATTATTTGATCTTTATTTTAATAGAATTAATATAGATTATTTATAAAATTATTTTTATTTTTTAAAATCAATTATCTAAGTTATATAAAATCACATTATTATTTGTTTTTAGATTTATTTATTTATCTTTCTTTTGATGATTTAAAAATCTTTTAATATTTTTGATGTTTTATTTGAATATATTATTTGATGTTGTTTTTTTAACGTTTTGTTTGTTTACATTATATAATGAATTTTTTTTACGTTTTGTTCGAATAGACAAATTAAAATAATAACCCAAATAGTTTTGATGTTTTATTTGAATATATTATTTGATGTTGTTTTTTTAACGTTTTGTTCGTTTACATTGTATAATGATGTTTTTTACATCACTCGTTTATATGTTAGTGCTTTTTCGTTTATTGCCTAAATAACTATATTTTTTCGTATTATTATTTATGAAAAAAAAAACCAAAGTAAAACTATGCAATCTAATATATATATATATATATATATATATATATATATATATATATATATATATATATATCGTTAAAATAAAAAAGAAAAAAACGAAAAGTAAATAATTTTATTGGAAGACTGATAATTATCCGAGTTATTGTATTAATTTGTTTATTCAGAAAAAAAATTCAAAAAAATCATTATATAATTTAAACGAACAAAACGTCAAAAAAACAACATTAAATAATATATTCAAATAAAACGTCAAAAATATTAAAAGATTTTTAAACCACAAAAACAAACATAAATAAATAAAGCAAAATATAAATAATAATAATAACATGATTTATATAATTTAGATAATTGATTCAAAAAAGTAAAAAAAAAAATTAGAATTAATCTATATTAATTCTATTAAAATAAAGATAAAAACAGTAATATATATATATATATATATATATATATATATATATATATATATATATATATATATATAAAATAATAATAATAATAAACTGTTAAAAAAAGAAGAATAAAGAAAGAAATGGTAATTTAATCTTTTTATATGGAGCAAAGACTATAGAGCAATATTCACAAAACAATATTCATAAACAATATGGATGTAACCTATCAAATTTTAAACTTAGGGATCAAAATTAGATCAAACCACAAGTACCGTTTATGTAATTTACACAAAGTTAAAACAAAAATAAAAAAAAATTGTAAATCAAACCTCATTCTAAGCATACCATAACCATGACTTAAGAATAAAAGCCGACAATACATGAACTAAGATCGTTGTAAATTCATAAACATATCAGTTGTTGAAAATTTGTAAACTAATATACACATGCCAATTGGCAAATGACAAAACATGAACTAAACATACAATAACCGTGACAACTAGCAATACTATTAAACCATCATAATTGGCAATACAATGACCATAACCATTGTAGATGACATTTCATTAACCAAAAAATCTCATCGTGCATTTTCATTTTAAGTTACATAACCATAAGACATAGTAAACCCTAAACTATTGTCAACCGAACTTGCATACCAAAAGATATTAACAAAGTGCAATATTCAAACAAGTGCCAAAAAAGTATCAAACATAAGTAATCTTCACGCTTCCTCAACTTTCCTTGATATTATTTTCCTTCCCTTCATCATACTCATCACTAGCAGAAGTACCAAACTCTAACCACTAAAATGGCCATAGCGAACAACTTTGTAATTGCCACATGCTTCTAATTCTTCAATAGCACACTTAGACAAAGACTTTCACCAATGTTTGTGCAGACTTTGATTCCGTGTGTTTATCCACAAACTTAGGTGCTGTTTGTTTTTTGTAAAAAACCTCTTCAGACCTCTTATTGTTGCGCGGCGTAACACACGCGCAAAACTTTTAATCTCGCAGTTGTTTGTTTTTTAGAAGTCTTCAGAGTTAAAAACCTCTGCACGTGTTTTGTTTGACGCAACACTTGTATTGCCTCTTCCAACCTCTTCTTCTTCTTTTTTCTTGCTGAAATCTTGATTATATGTTGTTGAAATCTTATTTTATATTTTTTTTCGTTTTTTTTGTTTATTCTTATTGAATTTTTTTTTTGTTTTTTATATTGAATAATGATAATTTCTTGATGAAATATCATTATTTTTTGCGAAAATATCTTTATTTTTTTTTGTTGAAATATCATTATTTTTTGCTGAAATATCATAAATTCTTGCTGAAATGTCATACATTATTAAATTTTTGGTATTAAAAAACTATTTTTGGTTTATAAAATCAATTTATTTTTATTTTTTAATATCTGCAGCAGCATGCAAATATTAAAAAAAAACACGCTTCTTATTACAATTTGCAGCCGTTTGGTTCACCTCTTCTACTGCAGAGGGTTGCAGAGGTGGTCTGCAGACTTCATGAATTTTTGCTTAAAAAAAACAAACAGCAACTTAGACAACACAATGCTAGTAAATAGGGATACTTTCATCATAATTTAGTTCTTTCATCATGGTTTGAAGGTCATATATGAAAAATTCCTCACTGTCAATAATATCAAAATAGTTTATTAGTTTACATGATCGTTGATATAACTTTTTCCTGAGAACACAGTGAAAATCCTACCATGATGCATATTTATATTGAAGATGTTATGATATCCTCCTATAAAAAACAAAAAATAAATATACATGGACCTACTGGTGAGAAGAAAAATGACATCTACGTCAGGTTGTTCTAAGAGACCAAACATGTTCTGAGAGAGAATTATAGGAAAGGAAAAGGCAATAATCTCTCATCATGTGCGCCGCTCATGGGGAGAGTTAACGGGTTACAGGAAACAATGGTTAGCCAAAGGGACCAAGGGTGAAAATAAACAAAGAAGTAGGGACCAAAAGTTTAACTCAATCTTATGGACTAAACCTACAAGATTTTGGAGAGCTCAAGGACAATTTCTATAATTTATTCCTAAACTTATGAATTAAAATAGGATAAATATATATCTTTTTTAGACCGACATCCTACAACAATCTACATTCTTTCAGATATTTCTTTTAGAACACTTGTTAAACTTTCTGCGAATATTATATAACGAAGTCTGTTTATATCTGATGGCTGATATTTTTGTTGACTACTTGCACGATTATCTAGTAAGATCTCATGCAGGATTCTATTCATGTGACCAACTCTTCACGGGGCCCCTATTAATACAGCTGTAATCTGTCTCTTTTAAGTTTGTCCCCATCGTACAGGGCGTTGATAGTTGATACGGTGGCACCACCACCTTTTACAGTCACAGAAAGCGACGGATCACGGTGGTTCCATAACATCCATTGTCATCCATCAAAAAAAAGATAACCAAATCTATCTTAATCATCTTCCTAATTAAGATATAAACAATTACCATATATATATATATGATATAACAACATCATCCTCTTCTATTTCTTTAAGCTACTTCCGAACACGAACTAATTAGTCCCAAAGTGTACAGGAACTTTTCCGATCTAGTTCTAAACAAATGACTCAAAGAAAACCTCCCTGTTGGGTGTGAATTAGGGTTCGAGTTCTTCACCATTGACTCGCTGTCTTCCTTCACTTTAAGTATGCATTCACCAATTTCACTTCGAACTGCTTCAATTGTCTCACTTTTAACCCGATCTCCAGATGAATCCATCACATAGAATGTGTTTATAGCCTTTGATCCTCTCGTTGTCACCTCTGCACTCGTGACCGAAAGCCCGTTCTCTCTAAAGATCCGAGTCACATCCGATAAAAGCCCCACCCTGTCTTCCCCACTTAGCTCTAGCCTCACGCCCTGTATATATCATAAACATTTGTTACACATGACATAAGGCTTTTTGTCACCCAAAAAGGTGAAAGTAAAAGACCACTAATAACTTTTTTATTCTCGTAATAAAAAAAAAAGCTCTAGAAAGTTTGTTTCACTAATTTACCTCTGAAATCCGTCTCTTGATAGCTGCCTCAAGGCAATGAATCACGCGTTGCCTCTCGGCTTCCGAACTAATCGGACATCCGTCTGTATGGCGTATGTAAAATTCCTTAAACAACACAAAAACATAACATATTAGAAAACAAAATCCCATGATCAAATTAATGTTTTTCTAGAAGATTTAAAAGAATACCTGAGAAGCTTCAGCTCCTTCTGCGATGATGGTGGCATGAAAGACAACATATTGCATGTCAGTCAATGTACAAACCACATCAAACAGTAACTTAGGTCTATCGCGACACTTTGCATTAACGACAGTATACCCTTTTTCACTAAAGTTTTCAACTGTCACTAAAGGTTTCTCATTGTTGGAGCTTGTAGATAGATCGGAATCAGACCCATCTGTATCATAATCCCTATCTGCATACATCAATTGATGGAGCCTTCTTTGGGTATGGGTCGACCCGAGGGAGACCGCGGTTTGGGCGCCCCGTTTGTCTTTATCGCCTTTTAAAATGGAAACAAGAAGGTGTTTGATTTTAGTGAGTCGATCGGGATCTTCGACCGGGAGTCGGGTCGAGTTATCGGTTATATAAACAATTGAAGCCATTCTTGAATTATGAGTCCAGATTTCTGCAGCTACAACATTGCATTTTAGGTCTGAAAGAACTGCAAAGATTTCAGAAAGTAAACCGGGTCGATCACGCCCGGTTAACTCAATGGTGGTGTGTTGCATGGCTGATTGGACCCCGACTGAACCCCTTAACGATCTGAAACTGCACCCTCTTGGTCCAAGTGACTGCAACACATAACATTCTAGATTCAATGTTTGACTTTTTTGACTTCCAATCCTAAAGTTTGTTGGGTTAAAAATGTGTAAACATAGAAGTACTAAGTTGACATGACAGCTCTTTTTCATTAAAGAACATAACATGGGTTTTTGTACTGATGTTTGGTGTTTCAGAAAAATTGTCTTCATTCCAACACGAGATGTAAAGAAAAAAAAAAGTTTGTTTCTTGATTTTTATACCAAAAAAAACACAAGATAAAGCAGTCATGAACGCTAGCCACACGAATGGATAGAACGTGTGTGTGGCTTTTAGTAGCAACATATTCGATAAAGAACATGATAAGAATCTTGAATCAGAAAGTAAAATTCAGAGGATTTGGTGAAAGATTTAATCTTTTTACCTGTTGGATTCGATCAGCAACATTATCTTCTGTCAGCTTATTTCCATACTGATCAGTAACATGGAATACTGCAAGAAAATTAAGAAACATCATCTTTTTAGTCATAAATTGTTAAAATCAGTGAAATTTAATTTGGATTTAAGGCATTAAACTTGTGAATTACCATCCATAAACCATTCGCCATCTGAAGAAATGTAAGCTCTTTTGATTAGTATATTCAAATCTGTCAAAACCTGAACCACTTCTAACAAGCTCCCTCGCTTGTTGGCACTGTCAACCTACCAGATAAACAGAAAGCATTCACATAAACTTTGAATTCTTTTGTATTTGAAGAACATTGAGTTGATTAATTCGGTTATACCTTAATCAAGGTGGCTTTTCTGTCTGTGATGTTGTCGACAGTAACCCTACAAACGCATATACAGAACTCGTCAAGAAAGATACAAAGAGTCGCGAATTCTTGAAATTACCCCAATTTAGCCAAAAATTGTTCATCAAAATCAAGCAATTGCCTCGTAAATTGAATGAATAAAAACGATTCATATAAATCAAACGTAACTACAACGATTCAGGCCACACATTGTACGGAAAAACCAATGGCTAAATCGTTCAAATGCACGATTTGGAGCCGGAAAAGCGTAATTACAAGTTAAAGATTAATCAATTAAGTTAATTTTGATAAGAAGACAAACCCTAAATCGAATTGAAGAGGATAATAAGTGAGATTTTCTTACCTGGGTGGATGCATACGATTGAGAAGCTTGGCAAATTCTTGATCGACATTCAACGAAGGAGACCAACAATCCATTTTCTTGAATTTGTAAAGCAACAACGAGAGTTCTAGACAGACAATGAAGAAAATCAATAATTTGGCTAATCTTGAAACACTTGTTTGTGGGTCTCAAGTATGCGTTACGTATGAAATTCTAGATAAAGAAACGAGGAGGGGTGAAGGGGAATGATTGTGGATGTGTGATTAGATTGTATGGAGTTCTACTCGGAGGGACATACACGCAGATAAGAAAAAAGCAGGAGGAGGAGGAGAAGGAGGAGACGGCGGAAGAGCGCAGGGGAAGTAGACGACTACTACTGCTCTCCCTTTGTGTCTGCACAACTTCGCTCACTCGCCAGATAGGTATGATAATAATAAATCTCTTTATATTTGATGCTGTAATCTTATACAAAATGTTTAGACTTATATAGTAAACTTTATATTAAATGCCATTTAAAAAGTTTTTTTTATAGAGTTTGAGATAGGGACGAGAAGTTAGTATCAAATTAGTATTAAATTTTGATTTTGGTATTGGTATCGAAATGTTACTAAATTTAGAAATATGAGACGGTATTCGATATTCTAAAATCATAAAATTTGGGATTTGGTACCGTATGTACGGTACTAGTATCGAAAACCGTTACCGGTAATGTTAGTTCGACCCAGTAGTCAGTATTGAGTTTCTATCTATTTCGATATTCGGGATTTGCGGGCCGATACCGGTTCCGTCTCATGCTTATCCCTAATTTGAGATACCTATTTAAAACAATGACAAATGTTGATTTTTTTTATATCGGCAAAGTATGAACTATCGATAGGTGGCAAAGTGAAACATATGTATTCGATGGTGTGATAGAATTACATGAAACTCAGGGGTAATTAGCTTGACAAGGGGTTGAGGTGGATCTTACATGAGGCTAAGGTGGGTAAAGCTCCGTTGAGGTGGGAAAGGCGGAGCCTATGTTTGAAGGAGGAGACTGAGGTAGACATGTGGTTTTCTCTCTCATTGGCATGTTTTTGCCATTTCATACTCCTCGAGTTGGACAACACGAGATGGAACTCGACAATTTGAGTGGAGCTCGGCACCTCTCCTCCAAGGACCGATGGTTGTGAGTTATGGAATGTTTGACATTTGTAATAGTATGTAACCGTTTGTAGTTTTAATTACTGGTTTTTTGATCAAACTATCATAATTTGAGTTATGTTGTGACTATATAAATTGATGTTGTTTTTAACATCATTCTATATTAGACTATATAAAGATTAGTTAGGAATAAAGCTGAATTGCAAATAAAGATTGAATATATGACCAAGTTGTGTTCATTATATTAAAAAAAATAAAGGACTATGATCAACAATTGCATGATGGTAATTAAAATAAAACAAGATTAATTATTTTCTATATTAGAACCACAAAAAGGGTAAGATGGACATTTTTGTTTAAAAATTAAAATAGGCATTTGTAGATTTATTGGGATACATGCAAATTTCGCTTCTCATCTATACACTAAGATTAAGATCGGTGTAAGTTTAAAAATCTGATTATTGGGAAGAAGAATATGAGAATGAGAATGAAAGACATTTTTGAAGAATAAGACATGAATTACAAGTGTATAACTAACATTCTATGACAATAACTTTAACATTATTGAACAATACATGAATTACAATTGCATAACTAACATTTTTGAAGAATAATTTATTATTTTTGAAATAATAAGACATTCTTAAAGAATAAAACACAAAATAAGAAAAACACAAATTACAAGTACATAATATGATATTCTCGTAAGAATAAACATAATTTATAATAAAAATTAAAAAAAAATTCATGGGAATCGACATAGATTACAAATGTATATATGAAAATCTCATGAGAATGAAAGAATGGAAGAAAAAAAACATGAATTACAAGTACAAGGGTTGGATTTGCAAGTATGCTCTTTTCTTCCCTCTAAGTATCTACTGTATTCTTATAAAATATTTATTCTTCTTCTCTATGAATTTTGATGGTAATGTTGATGTTGTTTTTTACGGTTGGAAAGCTAAACAGTTAGAGAGCAAATGGTGGTGGTCGGTGGTGTTTATAGCAGACAGTGGTAGAGATACTGATGTTTGTAGACATTTTTTTGGTTTGTTTCACAGAGTTGAGCATGAAACGAGAATGAGAAGACGAGGTCGATCTCTATGGCTTGTGTATATGTTGTCATGATTCCCTTCGGCGAGTGACCCGACAACAGAAGGAGGCAGGGATGAATTGAATTCCAAAGGCATGAAGTTAAAGACCATTTTATTTAATTAATTGATTTACATAATTGTAGGCTTTTAAATTAATTGGTTTTCATAACTGTAGGCTTTAGTTTTGGTTATTTATTTACTTATTAATAAGTTATATGTTTGTTATTTTCGACCAAATGGCTTGTAGGATAGGGTATTAGGTGTTGGTTAAATGGTGACCCACAACCATATGTTGAGGGTTCTAAGTGTCTTTGGAGACAAAAGAAAAATAATAACAAAAGGGTAGGATAGAAAGTGCATGTGTTGTTCTAATAAAATTGTTTGTTATTTTGAGATAATCAATTACTTAGTGGAAAATTTCTGAAATTATCTTATCAAATGATTGTGTAACGTCCCAAATTTTAAAACTATTTTTTTTCATTTTTAAATCAAAGGAAATCATACCATTCAATCATGAAGAGTAAACATCCCATTGTTTTGATAACATAAATCATAATAATAAAATCATAAATGCGAAATATCTCAAAATCATAAAGCAGATGCAATGCAATCACGTCATGCCCTTCCACTTGCTACCAGAAGTACCTTAAACATTTAAACTTAAAACTATAAGCACAAAGCTTAGTGAGTTCCCTAGAATATCACATACAACACAAGTAACTAAACATAACAGTAAATGGTCGGTTTCAACTCATGTGAATGCTATGTGCCAACCATAGTCTTACAGTCACTTTCCTTGCTACAATCCACCTGCAGTCTTTCCCGCTATGTGTCAAACATAGTTGTAACATCCCAAAAATCATGACCAAAAATTTCATTTTAAAACCATAATAAAACCATAGTTGTCAAACCATTTATTCAAAACATATTTAATCAGAGTATCATGTCTAAACATATCATATCAGAGTAAACATCCCAGGCTAAAAACTTCTTGGTGTGTGCCATGCGATCATCCCGAGCTCTTCCCTCCGCTACCGGAAGTACCTGAAACCAAAACTAAAAACCGTAAACACGAAGCTTAGTGAGTTCCCCAATCTACCACATACCACATACATAACCATTCACAAGGGCCCCCCACCCGCTACATCGGGACTTTTCCAGCATCGGACTAGCTCCGGCATCGAGCGCCGCCCGGCATCAGGCCCCGTCTGGCATCGAGCCCCGCTCGGTATACAGATCTGTTTCTCTTAGTCCCCGCCTGTCTCTGGGCCTCGCCCGCTAAACACATACAAACATATAACATAACACATAACAAATAGCTAAACATACTCTACTATACTCCTGATCTAAGGCCTCGCCTAACTTGGGCCTCGCCCTTATCATGCTATTGATGAGTCATGTAACCCCGTCCACAGCCCTACTGATAGTGAGATACGGCCCCCCCGCCCACACTCACCTCCCTCCTAACTCGGGCCTCGCCCCTGCTATGCTACTAATGAGATACAGAACCCCGTCCATACTTAGCTAGTGATGAGATGCGAGACCTCGCCCACACTCACCTCCCTACCATGCACATACAAGTATCACACAGACAACAAGTATAACTAGCATACTAACATACCTCGGGCCTCGCCCGGTATCAGATGGTAATCCGGAACATATATCATAATAATGCCTAGGGCTAACCCCCGGGTCTTCCTACTATACACAAACATAATGGGCCGGCATTGTGGCCGTAGACCCATGCATACAGTGAGGAGACTCACCTCGCACTGCTGAACCCTGCTGATACTCCTCTGGCTGCTGACTGGCAAATTCCCGAACTGCTGACCCTTCGGATTTCCGAACTACCAATACCAAACATCACTTAGTCCAATACAATAATCCTTCTTAGGGTAAAATGACCATTCTACCCCTAGTCCAACTTGGTCCATATCTAAGGCCCAAAACTAAGGCCCAATACTAGGTAAGCTTCCCAAGCCCACTAGTGGCCCACTAATGGCCTAATTTGCTAAATCGGGCCCAATCCCTCCAATGGGCCTTACCCTCAGCCCAAACATTTCCTTTACCTATATTATCTGACTGCTGATGGCCCACTAAGGCCCAAGAACCCAAAGCATGGCCCAAACCGAGGCCCAAAAATGCAAAGCCCAAACTGATAGAGTACGCGAGGCGTACTCCTATGTACGCTAAGCGTACTAGCCAAATGGTATTTACGCTGGGCGTACCTGCATGTACGCTCAGCGTACTCCCCCTGTTAAGTCACTTTCCCATTAAGTGCTTAATATGCTACTCCAAAAGCTACAAACATAGATCCAAATCCTTTTCCATGTCTTAATCCATAAAGTCACTGACTTAGTGACTTTACATGGCCCAAACAAGCCCAAACAAGCCCAAACTCCCAAAATGATATTCCACTGCCATAAAGAGGGCTAGATCTCATGCATGAACCCCTTAAGACATTCAATATGGAGACTTTACTATTTATGGGACCTTTTTAGCTCTGAGGGTGGCAACCCTAAGCTCAAATACGAGATTTCATCAAAAGATCCATTCATTGGGCTAAAAGAGTCCATAAACTCCTTCTAAAAGAGATCTAAGAGAACAATCATCAAGCTCAGAACTTTATACCTTGAAAGGGTATGGAAAGAGGCAAAAGTCCCAGATCTACAACTTCTCCTTTGATCTACCACCTTGCTTTGCTCCTTCCTTGCTTGGAAAATGGTTTCATAACACTAAAATGTTCACTAATGGCCACCAAAGCTTCAAGAACACTCAAGGGAGGACTAGGGTTTCGTCGTGGCTGTTCAAGGGTGAAATAGAGGCTGACCCTTGAGGCTTATCATTCTTTTTATAGTGGCATGCCCTAAAATTTAGGGTTTCTGGACTGTGGACGTACGTTGGGCGTACCTCCTGTACGCTGGGCGTACGCCTAAAGCACCCGCTATCCTTCTCCTTTATACGCTGAGCGTAACCCACTCTTACGCTGGGCGTACTCGCACGCTTACCACCTTGCATGCATGGTCCTTTCATGCCATCTTTCTCCATTAAGGACCAATATTGCCAATAACTTCAAAGTGTCATAACTCCTTCGTTCCAAGTTCGTTTCCGACGAACTTTATATCCACGAAAAGGTGGCGAGAAGCCCTACGCTTCTAGAGACACCCCCGGCCCAAAACCTCTCGAATAAAAACTCAAAACCCATAAAAGACCAAAACGCCCTTAGCCTTGGCCTCTAAAATCCATAAACGGATACTTTCGGAACAGGGTGTTACAACTCTCCCCCACTTAAACTAGACTTCGTCCTTGAAGTCTCTCCTTACTAACACCCATCTCCCCAACAACTGACCTGCGGAACGCAACCAATGATTCTACGCGCGAAACAACATCCCGAAGACACTGAAATCCAACTCAGTCTTCCATTCTGAAGAAGACGAACTTCAAACTTCCGCAACCCCAAGCTACTTCGCACACAGGAACCATCCAGATAGACACTTCTGCCCAAACACCATGTTGCCTCTTGCCTTCTTTCCAAAAGAACGGGGACCTCCCAGTTCCGAACCTTTCAGTCCACCACCCGGAATACCGGATTCCCTCCGGTCACCGAACCCAAGCTCAAACCCTCAGTCGCTCCCAGCGACCTCTGAAGAAACTTCGGCTAGCTAAAACTACTCTATCTACATTGCCACCCTGGCTCCCTAAGCCATGGGATCCTCGATCCCCTAACTTGGCCCTACGGTCTCAACCAAGTCCCACCTGCGCTGCTATAATCAAATGGGCCTCGCCCACGAGTCTCACCCAACTACATCTCGGAGTGGCCTCTCCCACAGGTCTCACCTATCTTGGGCTATGCAGGCCCCACTCCATCCTAAAACTCAACGAACTACTCTCTCTATCGATCTTCATCATGCTAACTAGGAGATACGGGCCCTCGCCCACACTCCTCTAACTAGGAGATATGGGCCCTCGCCCACACTCCTCTAACTAGCTGCTAACGAAATGCTACGACTATCCCGCAACCTTACCCTTTTCCTCTCCATCTAACTGTTGGAGATTGCTACAACGACCCTGTAGCCTTACATCCTGACTAAACTCGCATCCTGCCGAGAAAATCTCCCACCTGGTTCCCACCCAGGTACCATCTACCGCGAATACACGAACCCAATGTTGGGAATTTTCTCTAACTCCCAACTTGCGCGCTCCTCTATCCTAACAACCACTGGGGCTGCTTTCCTTTCCAACAAAGTTGCAAACTCATCCCAATTTGCACTTACTCCTGCTCCTGACCTCTGGGATAGTTCTCCCCCACTTCGATTTAACTAGATCCCTATAGTTCCCAGCTTGGGAAGGATTCCCAATCCCTCTCTCCCTCTAAAGGGGTCGATCTGCTGACATCCAACGCTTACCACTGCAAGCGCTCCAACCAGCCAATACCAAATCTGAACCACTCTTGAAGACTAACAGAACACTTCCCGAACCCCACTCACACCTGCTACAGTGACTGCATCCTGAGAACCGGTTCAAAAGGGGTACCACTATGAACTACCGCCCGAAAATCCATGGTATGCAGATGCATATGATCCGAACACGAACAAAAATAAAATTCTAACATACATTCACTAACATAGATGCAGTACCATAACAGTATAATCATGAATAAAAATTGATAGGAAGGAAAAAGATACACACCTGCAACGTCTGGTGCTGCTCGCGCCTCCACTGTAGACAACTGAAAAGCCCTGCTCCCCACTGCAGGCGCCTCTGCTCGGCCCTGACGACCGTTGGTGGTCCTCATGGTTGCAGGGGCAGGTGCCATCACCTGTCCTGCTGGAAACAAACTCGGACACTGGGCCTTCTTGTGGCCCCTATGACTGCAGTGGAAACATATAAGGTCTGATCCATGAGTGGTGGTAGCAGTACAATCCCTGCTGAAATGACCAGTCCGGCCGCACTTGAAGCAGCCAGAATCACCACCACTACCACCCATGCACGCACCCTCGTGCGTCCTGCCACACTTCCCACAACGACTGTGGCCCTGATAATCCCTCGATCTCTCATCCGACCCCTTGGGTCTCTTGCCTGAACCCGCAACTACCTGAACCTCCTCCGGCTTCCTCTTCCTGATGTGCTCTAGATCGATCTCTCTCTCCCTGGCCCGAGCAATCATATCCTCCAGTGTCTTGCAGCTGGACCTGCTCACAAACTCCCTGATGTCACTCCTCAGCATTTCGTGATATCGGGCCTTCTTCATCTCCTCGTCCGCGACGTACTGCAGAACAAGAAGAGCCCTCTCCCTAAACTTGGCGGTGATCTCCGCCACTGTCTCTGTAGTCTGCCGCAAATCCTGAAACTCTCGTGATAACTGTTGCACCTCAATCACTGGTGCAAACTCGACCTTGAACCTGGTCGAGAAATCACTCCATGTCATCGCGTCCAACGCGACATCATCCCCAATGGCATGACCAACCTCCTCCCACCAATCCTGTGCTCTGTCCTTCAGAAGACAGGAGGCAAGTTGGACCTTGTCCCCCTCAGGGCACCGACTCGTACGGAAAGCGTTGGCGACATCAGCCAACCACCTGCTGCTAGCAATGGGGTCCCTAGCCCCATGATAATCCGAAGCTCCACAAGCTCTGAACTCCCGGAATGTCAGCGAACGCGCCCCCATCATGGGCATCACCTCAGTACAAAAAACTCCCAGCTTCTCATTCAGAAGCTCCAAAATACCCTCCTTGACCGAACCAAATATCACAAGAGTCTGGTCTAGAACACTGCGCGTTACCTCAGCTGAAATAAACTCCCTCATTCGCTCCTCGAGCTGCTCGGCTCCTGAACCCGATCCTGATCCCTCTCCGGTGCCTGATCCACCCACTGGTCTCTCACGCAATGTCACCATGCTGAAAACATGTCATAACAACCATCAGAATACACATCACTACCTAGGGATCACACACGCACTACAAGTTTCCTGGTTTTATCTCGACCCCTCTTGAATCGAGTACGGATCCTCTGCTTTCAGTAGTACGGGCCCATACTACCTTCCACATCTATCCGTACTTTCCTCAAGAGTTGCCTCGACTCCACCAAGTCCCTTTCACTACTACCTCTGCTCCCAGCACTAACTCATCCCAGGCCTACCCTAGGGAATTCTCCGACCCCAAACCAGTCCTCAGCTGCTGAAGGTCTCCTCGCAATGACAATTAGCCACTACCTGAATACCATCACATGTGTCGAGGCTTAGATAATCCTTCAAGTAGAGGACTCATCCCTACAATGGTTGGACTCAGACAAGAGCTGCGCAGTAGGGTCAAATCCAGCACTCTGAGATTATTCAACCCTGGCCACATGTGACTTAACGTATTCACCTAGTAGCTAAATCCCATCACTCAGAGTCCCACAAAGCACGAAGCAAGCAGCATTCAGACAAATGGAAAAACTAACCCACACACAATCAAGCAATTGCATTCACATATCAATATCGGCTGATTGCATGCACCACACCCTTTTCTCTTTTTGAAAATTTCTTGTCTTTTTAGATTCTTTTCCTTTTCTCAAAATTCTTTTGTAAAAATGATTTTCTTTTGAAAACCTTCATAACAAGTCCTTAGTTTGAGTTCAGACATACCCGAAAATATGCCCGAATCCCACAAACCAAGGCTCTGATACCAACTTGTAACATCCCAAAAATCATGACCAAAAATTTAATTTAAAACCATAATAAAACCATAGTTGTCAAACTATTCATTCAAAACATATTTAATCAGAGTATCATGTCTAAACATATCATATCAGAGTAAACATCCCAGGCTAAAAACTTCTTCGTGTGTGCCATGCGATCATCCCGAGCTCTTCCCTCCGCTACCGGAAGTACCTGAAACCAAAACTGAAAACCGTAAGCACGAAGCTTAGTGAGTTCCCCAATCTACCACATACCACATACATAACCACACACTGGGCCCCCGCCCGCTGCATCGGGAATTGCCCGACATCGGACTACCTCTGGCATCGGGTGCCGCCCGGCATCAGGCCCCGCCTGGCATCGAGCCCCGATCGGTATACATATCTGTTTCTCTTAGGCCCCGCCTGTCTTTGGGCCTCGCCCGCTAAACACATACAAACATATAACATAACACATAACAAATAGCTAAACATACTCTACTATACTCCTAATCTAAGGCCTCGCCTCACTTGGGCCTCGCCCCTGTCCTGCTACTGATGAGTCATGGAACCCCATCCACATCCCTACTAATAGTGAGATACGCCCCCCCCCCCCCCCCCCCCCCCGCCATATCTGTTTCTCTTAGGCCCCGCCTGTCTTTGGGCCTCGCCCGCTAAACACATACAAACATATAACATAACACATAACAAATAGCTAAACATACTCTACTATACTCCTAATCTAAGGCCTCGCCTCACTTGGGCCTCGCCCCTGTCCTGCTACTGATGAGTCATGGAACCCCATCCACAGCCCTACTAATAGTGAGATACGCCCCCCCCCCCCCCCCCCCGCCCACACTCACCTCCCTCCTAACTCGGGACTCGCCCCTGCTCTGCTACTAAATTCCCCTACTAAATTCCCGAACTGCTGACCCTTCGGATTTCCGAACTACCAATACCAAACATCACTTAGTCCAATACAATAATCCTTCTTAGGGTAAAATGACCATTCTACCCCTAGTCCAACTTGGTCCATATCTAAGGCCCAAAACTAAGGCCCAATACTAGGTAAGCTTCCCAAGCCCACTAGTGGCCTACTAATGGCCCAATTTGCTAAATCGGGCCCAATCCATCTAATGGGCCTTACCCTCAGCCCAAACATTTCCTTGGCCCATATTATTTGACTTCTGATGGCCCACTAAGGCCCAAGAACCCAAAGCATGGCCCAAACCGAGGCTCAAAAATGCAAAGACCAAACTGACAGAGTACGCGGGGCGTACTCCTATGTACGCTAAGCGTACTAGCCAAATGGTGTTTACGCTGGGCGTACCTGCATGTACGCTCAGCGTACTCCCCTGTTAAGTCACTTTCCCATTAAGTGCTTAATATGCTACTCCAAAAGCTACAAACACAAATCCAAGTCCTTTTCCATGTCTTAAACCATAAAGTCACTGACTTGGTGACTTTACATGGCCCAAACAAGCCCAAACTCCCAAAATGATATTCCACTTCCATAAAGAGGGCTAGATCTCATGCATGAACCCCTTAAGACATTCAAATGGAGACTTTACTGTTTATCGTACCTTTTTAGCTCTGAGGGTGGCAACCCTAAGCTCAAATACGAGATTTCATCAAAAGATCCATTCATTGGGCTAAAAGAGTCCATAAACTCCCTTTAAAAGAGATCTAAGATAACAATCATCAAGCTCAGAACTTTATACCTTGAAAGGGTCTGGAAAGAGGCAAAAGTCCGAGATCTACAACTTCTCCTTTGATCTACCACCTTGCTTTGCTCCTTCCTTGCTTGGAAAATGGTTTTATAACACCAAAATGCTCTCTAATGGCCACCAAAGTTCAAGAACACTCAAGGGAGGATTAGGTTTTTGTCGTGGCTGTCCAAGGGTGAAATGGAGGCTGACCCTTAAGGCTTATCATTCTTTTTATAGTGGCATGCCCTAAAATTTAGGGTTTATGGACTCTGGACGTATGCTGGGCGTACCTCCTGTACGCTGGGCGTACGCCTAAAGCACCCGCGATCCTTCTCCTTTATACGCTGAGCGTAACCCACCCTTACGCTAGGAGTACTCGCGCGCTTACCACCTTGCATGCATGGTCCTTTCTTGCCATCTTTCTCCATTAAGGACCAATATTGCCAATAACTTCAAAGTGTCATAACTCCTTCGTTCCAAGTCCGTTTCCGACGAACTTTATATCCATGAAAAGGTGGTGAGAAGCCCTATGCTTCTAAAGACACCCCGACCCAAAACCTCTCGAATAAAAACTCAAAACCCATAAAAGACCAAAACGCCCTTAGTTTTGGCCTCTGAAATCCATAAACGGATTCTTTCGGAACAGGATGTTACAATAGTCTTTCATATAAGTGTTATGTGCCGAACATAGTCTTTTATAAAAGTCACAAAAGACAAACAAACATAACATGTCACTTAGGTTCCATTTGATAGTTGTTGTCTAAAAAAGTGTTGTCTGGGAAAGTTTTCTGACTGGGAAAGAAACCATGATGTTTGATTGTACATCTGACTGAATGTGTTGAATGATGGAAAATGAACATATTACCTTGTTGTTATATATTTTGATGGATGAAGTTGCTGAATAATTATAAAAACATACAAATTGTCATACAAAATCAAAAAAAATTAATCTTCAATAAAAAGTCAATACATATTGACGGAAGGCAAAAAGGCAACAAGTTGCGTCGCTATCCCTTTCTAGATGGAAAAACTAACTCTTTTGAAAACAACATCAGTGGATCTAGAAGATATAACATTAGAATGCATGACACGTTGGACTTTGTTGAGGTGCTCAACCTTCTCTGGGCCGAGAAAACTAAAGGTATCAAATGCAAAAGGTATAAACACATGTTGGTTTTCAATACAAGTATTCTCGTGCTTTACGACTTTGCATGCGACGAATTCAAAGCAGCATGTCCCACTGTGAAACCCCCACTCCTCAAACCAATGAGAGGAGAGACCCCAATAAGATCCACACAAGCGTGCTTTCTTCCTAGCCATCCAAAGACCAAAATATCAGCGGATATGAGTGTGGATCTTCCATCCATAGGGTCCATCAAAAAGTTCGCAGACACTTCTTTTTTCATGGATATGCCAGCACGCCGACAGACATCAAAGAGAAGATCCCTAACCACATCATGTCAATATTTGAAGCCAGGGAGCTCTCTACAATGAACCGTATGTTCCCTAAAGGTGTCTAAACATTCCTTGTGGAAAACTGGGCATATATCGTCAATCGGGAATAGAGGAATCATGAGGCTGTATCGAAGGATAGTACATGTAATATCCGAAACCCTAAGGTACTAAATTCATTCATTTTTCATTGTGAGGGTCCTCACGACGTGAGATATTGGGGATCACTTTGTGAGTGACCATTGACCTGTTGACCCGCATTTTGGAGTCTCACGACCTGAGACATAAGGTCTCACGACGTGAGCGTGGCTTAATGACCCCAAACCCTAATCTTTGGGTATTTAATGGAAAGAGAGGGCTAGGGTTGCCCATCCTTAGCCTCCTACACTCTTTTTCCTCCTGAAAACCCTAATCTCGACCCTCTTGAAGTCCTTGGATATTTTTGAGATCTTTGAAGCATTCTTTGGTGGTTTTTAACTCTTTGTAGTGGAAGAAGACATTGGTTGAGCAACTCTTGGCGTTTTGGCTCCTACCCTGCAATCTCTTGGAGCTTTTGGACCATTTTTAGTCTTAAAGTTTGGACCTTTCTACCTCTTGCATGCTAGATCTAAGTTCTAAGCTCCTTTATGCATGTTTGTGTTGGATTGCATGCTTAGGATCCATAAAGTTGGCAACTTTATGGATCATTGAGTCATTCTCTATAATATAGTCTTTGGATCTGATTTTTGGTGTAGTTTGAGATTCCAAGCATGAGTCTAGATCTCATTTTTCCCACTCTTAGCCTAGTAAGTGTATGATCCATGCATGGATGAAAAAATACGATTTTTATCACCCTTTGGGTAAGGGAAGACCCTCTGGAAAGTCCCAAGTTATGGCTGTAAGGAATAAGATCTTAATACCAAAAGCTGGTCAGTGCAGATCTCACGACGTGATGATTAAGACCGTCGCGTCGTGAGAATACTAGCCATCCCGACTATTTTGTCCGGATTGGGTCACGACGTGACTCGGGGTGAGACCACGATGTGACAATGACTGGAATCACCTTGATGGGATGAGTTGACCCACTGAGTCGGGACTGGGTCGAGTTGGTGCTCACGACGTGACTATGAGCTGGTCACGACGTAAGGACCAGCTGTTGGAGTTTGGACTGTTGACCTTGGGCCTTGTTGGACCATTAGACTTCTGATTTTGGGCCTTTATCTATTATATTAGGCTTCCTTGGATTTAGGCCCATGATGGGTTTTGGGTCCAATTTAGAAGATTAAGCCATGATTTGGGCTTTGGGTTGCCATTTAGGATTTGGGCCTTTTGTGTGGTTAAGTTGGGCCTTGGCTTTGGGCCAAGTTAGATAAAGGGTAAATTGGTCTTTTACCTTGGTTATGGGCTAAGTAACTTAGAATTCTTGGTTTTGGGTCGAGATCCAATTAATAATTGGATATTATTTTGATATTGATAGCGATGAGATTTTTCGGACCAGCAGGCAGAGATTCACTTGAGTATTCAGCAGCTAGAGGTGAGTTTCCTCACCATGTTTAGTGGGCCGAAGGCACCAATTCCAGCCCATGGTTTGTTATGTTTAGGATGCTAGATGTCGACGTAACTCTTACATACGTTATGTGTTTACGTGTTTACCAGGCGGGGCCCGATGACCATTATATATGCTATTGATCTTTGTGATTATTGCATGTGTTATGTGTTTATCTGATATATGTTTATATGTATACCTGGCGGGGCCCTATGACTGACAAATTTGTATACCGAGAGGGGCCCGATGATGGGCGGGGCCTATTATATGTTTATTATGTATGGTATGTGGTATCTTGGGGAACTCACTAAGTTTTGTGCTTATGGTTTTCAGTTTATGTTTCAGGTACTTCTGGTTCAAATGGGAAGAGCCTGGGATGATTGCAGTGCACACACCACATCGTTCCGTATTTTTATGATTACTCATGATGTATTTGGATGATATCTATACTTTGTGATTCACTATGGTTTTATGATGTTGTTTGGATAATGGTTTTGACAAATTTAAAAACAAAAATTTTTATTCTTAATTTTTGGGACGTTTCAAGGTGGTATCAAAGGCTTAGTTTGAGGGATTCGGACATACTCTTGGGTGTGTCTGAACTCAAACTGAGGGTTAGGAAGATTTTTTTTTTCAAAAAGAAATGTTTTATAAACAGGGTTTATAATAAAAGAAAAGGGTGTGGTGCATGCAGTTGACCGAACTCAGGTAAGTTTTCCCAAAATACCCATACATGAATTATGAATATGTGAATCGCATGCTAGTTAGGGCTAAGGATCTGCTCAGGATTTGCATAATAGAATGCTAGGAGAGATGCCTTTATATGCCTACTGTATGAGCTTGTAGACTTACATGCTAGTACTGATCAATCAGTGATAGGATGGCCTGTTTAGGTTATGCTGATTCCGATTACTCAATGCTCGGATGTTGTTTGCTTTGTGCTTTTTAGGAGTTCTCACTTACTTCAGCTAACTAGTAAGCGAATATACTAAGTTACATATTACTGAGACTAAATAATTTTAGAAGGTTAGGTTTTAACTCTATTGCGCAACTCTTGTTTGAGTCCAACCGTTGTAGTGTGAGACCTTTCATTCGAAGAATTATCTGGTGTTGGCGATATGTAATTGTATTCGTGAGCTAGTTGAAGGGTGTTAGTAGGAGCTCCTTCTGCACCCGATGGTGGAGAGTGGTGTGGTGTTTGCCCTAGGAAAACCTAGGAAGAGATTTAGTGTTGGGAGCCTTGTATTGTTGAGGTAAGGAGTGACTTGGAGGATTCAAGGCGGTCCTTGAGGAAAGTACGGATAGAAGTTGAAGTTAATATGGGGTCGTACTACTGGAAGTAGAGGATCCGTACTCGAGTCAAGGAGAGCTGTGAAGATACCAGGAAGCTTGTAGAGTATATGACTCCTCGATATTATTTATGCGTATTTTGATGGTTTATATGGTCTATTTTTAGTATGGTGACTCTTCGAGGCAGACCAGTTGGTGGTTCTGGTGTTGGTGAGGGTTCAGACTCAGGTTTTGGAGCCGGGCAGTTAGATGATCAGACGCTGTTCATTTCGTCTGAGATTACCCACAACATACTTGAGCAGACTCCTGTGATCTTTGGTACGGTCAAGGAGGGTATCCTGGAGATTTTGGATGATCGCTTGAGCACCTTTCGGTCTGAGATGGTGGCATTGATGGGATCTCACATGTTTACTTTTAAGTATTTTTGGGCATGTGGAGCTCCAAATTTCTTTGGGGAGAAGGACACGATTGCAAGCAGACGTTGGTTAGCGGATGTCGCTAACGCCTTCCGCACAAGCAGTTGCCCCGAGGGGGCAAAGGTCAGGATTGCTTCCTATCTTCTGAAAGACAAAGCCCAAGATTTGTGGGAGGAGGTTAGACACACTATTGGTGATGAGGCAGTTGATTCGATGTCATGGGATGATTTTGTGACTAGATTCTGAGCTGAGTTCACACCAGTGATTGAGGTGTAACAGCTGGAGAGGGAGTTCCAAGACCTTCGCCAGAGTATTGAGACGGTGACTAAAATCACCGTAATGTTCTGTGAGAGGGTGTTGTTGGTTCCGCAATATGTGGTGGACGAGGAGATGAAGAAGGTGAGATACCATGAGATGATGAGGAGAGATATTCGGTAGTTTGTGAGCCAATCCAGTTATAGGACACTGGAGGATATGATTGCAAGAGCTAGAGAGAGGGAGATTGATCTTGAGATGGAGAGGAAGAGGAATCCAGATCAGGCTTAGGTTTCAGGGAGTTCAGGCAAAAGGACCAAAGTTATGGATTCTAGATCGAGAGGCTAGCCGGGCCGGAGCCGCTATGGTAGGTGCATCAAGACGCACGATGGGACGTTCATGGCACGTGGTTCTGGCTGCTTCAAGTGCAACCGGACGGGACATATTAGCAGGGATTGTAGTGCTACTACCACCACCACCCCAATATTTGATCTAATTTCCTTCCATTGCAATCAGAGGGGCCACAAGAAGGCCCATTGTCTGAGTTTGGTAGTAGCGGGACCAGTGGTAGCACCCACTGCAGCGATGCTGAGGATTACTGATGGCCGTAACGGCAAGGCAGATGCGCCTGTGGTGAAGAGTAGGGCTTTCCAGCTGACAGCCGAGGAGGCTCGCGCAACACTAGATGTGGCGATTGGTATGTATATTCTCATTATCTCTTTATTTATATTGAATTGCCTGATTATATTTATTTGTTTTATTTTAGGATCGTTCCAAGTGAACGATATATCTGCCTTGATATTGTTTTTATTCGGGGGCTACCCGATCTTTTGTATCGCTTGCGCTTAGCAAGAGGTTTGCTGGAGCTCCGGGGGAGCTGGATTGTCCTTTAGACATTGAGATTGTAGATGATCGATCTGTCCGGGTATCGAGGGTTTATCAGGGTTGTGTTCTTCAGATGTTCAGCGAGCAATATCCGATTGATTTGGTTCCCATTCCTTTGCACGGTAACAAGGTTATCGTAGGGATGGACTGATTGAGCCCCAATGGGGTGGTGATCAATTGTAAGCATCATTTGGTGCGTATCCGGCCCCCAAGTGGGGGAGAGTTGGTGGTGCAGGGAGAGAGAGCTCAGCGTGATCCGATTCTATGTTCAGCGGCCAGGGCCAGAAGCTATCTTCATTAGGGTTGTTCCGGATTTTTCGCATATGTTATGGATACCCCGGATAAGGGTAAGGCGACCGTGGACGATGTGTTGATTGTACGGGAGTACCCGGATGTGTCTCCGGAGGATTTTCCTGGAGTGTCTCCAGAGAGGAAGGTGGGGTTTAGGATTGACCTAGTTCCTGGTGCGGCTCCAATAGCCAAGGCACCATATCAGTTAGCTCCTCCAGAGATGCAGGAGTTGTCTACACAATTGCAGGAGCTGTTGGACAAGAGGTTCATTCGGCCGAGCAGTTCGCCATGGGGAGCACCGATCCTGTTTGTGAAGAAGAAGGATGGGTCTCATCGGATGTGTATTAACTACCAGGAGCTGAATACGATAACAGTGAAGAACCGTTATCCACTCCCGAGGATTGATGATTAATTTGACCAGCTTCAGGGTGCATCTTGGTTTTCCAAGACTGATCTGTGTTCAGGTTACCATCAGATGAGGGTCAGAGAAGAGGACGTGCAGAAGACGACCTTTCGGACTCATTATGGTCATTACGAGTTCGTGGTGATGCCCTTCGGGCTCACCAATGATTTAGTTGCGTTCATTGATAACATGAACCGCGTATGCAGACCAATGCTGGACCGGTCTGTGACTGTATTCATTGATGATATCCTGGTCTATTCCAAGACCCAGGAGCTGCATGAGGAGCACTTGAGAGAGGTTCTGGAGACTCTGGGAGGGAGATACTTTTTGCAAAGTTCTCAAAGTGTGATTTCTGGTTGCACGAGGTGTAGTTTACGGGGCACCTTGTCAACCAGAACGGTATTCTGGTCGATCCGGCCAAGGTCGAGGCTGTGATGAGGTGGGAGGTTCTGAGGTATCCATCTGAGAATCAGATTTTCCTTGGTTTAGCAGGTTACTATCGGAGAGTCATTCATAATTTCTCCAAGATAGCGGTTCCTCTGACTCGGTTGAGGAAGAAGACCGTCACTTTCCGCTGGGGACTTGAGCAGTAGGTAACTTTTGAGACCCTGAGGCAGAGATTGTGTGAGGTGCCGATTTTGACCCTGCCGGAGGGTATTGAGGACTCGTGGTTTATTGTGATGCTCTGATCACGGGTTTTGGGTGCTGTTCTGATGCAGAGGAGTCACATTATCTTACGCTTCGAGGCAGCTAAAGCCTCATGAGGCGAATTATCCGACACATGATTTAGAGTTGGGGGTTGTGGTTTTCGCCCTCAAGAATTGGTGACATTACCTCTATGGGATCCGCTGTACTATTTACACGGATCACAAGAGCCTGAGGTACCTAATGGATCAGCCGAATCTAAATATGAGGCAGCGCTGGTGGTTAAATGTAGTGAAGGATTATGACTGTGAGATCCTTTACCATCCCAGGAAGGCCAGTGTGGTGGCCGATGCTCTAAGCCGCAAGGCGGTCGCGGCTTAGATCAGGGATATTTGTTTAAGGATGACCGTGATTACTCTGCTTTTGGAGCGGATTCGAGAGGCACAAATTGAGGCTATGAAGGAAGAGCACCAGAAGAGTGAGCACATAGTGGGTCAGGTGGCTTCCTTTGATTATGATAGCCAATGGTTATTGACTCTTCATCGGAGAGTATGGGTTCTGTATTGAGGTGGTGTGCGACAGGTTCTTATGGAGGAGGCACACAAATCGAGATTCTCTATTCATCCCGGGGCGACGAAGATGTATAGAGATATTCGTCCTAATTATTGGTGGCCCTGTATGAAGTGGTATGTAGCTTGGTATATGGAGAGGTGCTTGACTTGAAGGAAAGTCAAGGCTGAGCATCAGCGAGCTCATGACAAGATACAGCCGTTGGAGATTCCGGTTTGGAAATGAGAGGATATTACCATGGATTTCATTATGAAGTTGCCTCGGACCGCGCGCGGAGTGGATTCGATTTGGGTGATCGTGGATCGATTGACCAAGAGCGTGCATTTTATCCCAATTCAGGAGAGTATCTCTGAGGAGAAGTTGGCTTATATCAGGGAGGTCGTAGCATGACATGGGGTGTCGGTTTCGGTAGTTTTAGACAGGGACGTCCGGTTCACTTCCAGATTTTGGAAGAGATTCCATGAAGAGTTGGGTACTCATCTCAATTTTAGTACGGATTTCCATCCGCAGACTGACGGTCATAGCGAGCGGAATATTCAGACCTTGGAGGATATTCTTTGGGTGCGTGTTTTGGATTTCGGTGGGAGTTGGGATACATATCTTCCGTTAGCGTAATTTTCGTATAACAACAGCTATCACGCCAACATCGATCGACCTCCTTTTGAGATTCTATATGGGAGGAAATGTAGGACCCCGATTTGTTGGGTGAGGTCGGTCAGCGAGTTATGGGGAGTACCGAGGTGGTAATCAAGACTACTGAGTTGATACAGTAGATTTGGAGTAAACTCCAAACAGCTCACCGTCGGCAAATGAGTTATGCCGACAAGCGCCGATCAGATCTAGAGTTTCAGATTAGGGACATGGTCCTCCAGAAGGTGTCACCTTGGAAAGGTTTCATCCGATTCAGGAAGAGGGGCAAATTGGGCCCCAGGTATATCGGTCCTTTCAGGGTTTTGGCCCGGGTGGGCCGAGTTGCTTATCGCTTGGATCTTCCCAATGAGCTCAGTCAGATCCATAACATATTCCACGTTTCTCAGTTGTGGAAGTGTTTGGTCGATGATTCCGTAGTGGTCTGGTGGTTGTCGAGGCCAACAAAATTTATAACCCTAAATCTTCTACATTAAAACCGTGTATAGTGGTAAAGGGATCGTATCCACGGAGATTGGTTCAATTTAAATCTCTATGTAAACCACTTGCTCAAGTACTTGTAAAACAAGGGTAAAAGTAAAAAGGGGGTGGGGGGGGGGGGGGTGGGGGGGGGGGAGGGGGGTTTAAATCTTTTTGATTTTTTGAGAAAATTAAAACTAATCTAGAATGTAAATATGCCAAGTAAACAAATAGATGATTTGATTAAGTTCAATGAAGTAAAGTTGGTTGATTTTGGAATACACAACATGGATGTCATAGTTGACTTATCATTAGACTAAATGGAACAACACTTGTGAATTATCAATTCATAAGCGCAAATTACCTCAACTCTTCTATGTTATTAAAATGTTTAGAGGAGCTCTTAACACATTCCCTTAATTAAGTCACAAAACCAATGAAGCATATAATCTTGTGAAAATCAATTAGCTTTAAGTTTTAAGAGTTACCAAGTCCAAAAGATAATCAAATGCTTACATTATCATTATGGAGGAAACATTTTCATGGTTTAAATGAAATGAAAACAAACATAGAAACCATTTGTTGCTTACTAATTTGAAGGTCCATTACTTAACCAAGAAACTAGTCAACAAAATAAGTATTCATTTATCCAAGCTCATGATCAAAGATAAACAAACACAATAAGATATTTGGATAGAAAACATTTCCATAAATTTCAAACACAATATATCATTAAGTCTTCAAATCACCTAATCATGCATGGGCTAAACCCTAATCAACCAAACATAAATCTAGGCAAGCATGTCCAAAATGAAAGAAATACAAAGTAGTTTACAGGTACCAAACATAGTTCAAGATGCAAAGATGAAATAAAAATGCTCCAATCTTCAAATTCTTCAAAACCCTCTAGAGAGCAAAAGTTTGTTGTTCTTCAATAAAAGTTCTCCCTTTCTTTTCTTCAAAATCTCCGGCAAAAAGAGTACAGTTTCCGGATCCAAAAGCTAGCCAAAAGCACCCCACCAACTTTCCCCAAATAGAGGTTCATGTTAAAAATCCGGATTCTTCACAGCACGATCCACGCAGATCGTTTGTGGATCCACGCGGACCGCGTGGGTCTCGCTGAATGGGCTCCTTGGCCCATTTAATTATCACAACTAGCCCACTCTTCTCAACCATGATCTAGCCCATTTGTGCAAGTTATTGAGAGTCCAATTATGCCTTCCAAGATGCTCCAATCCTCCTTTAATCTTCCATAGCTCAAATTCTTTTCACCTCGTCATCATTCTTTGTCTAAAAATTGAGTCTAACTCACTTTCTTGTTCATGTTTACAACAAGCCTAATTGCACGACTTCAAGTCCACAAGCAACCCGCAAGCCTCCAAAGGTCCCACACTCCTTCCATACCTCCAAGTCGAATAGTCTTTGGTAAATCCTGCAATTAAGCTCAAAAGACTAGAAAGCACCCGATAAAGGAGAAAAATAACAAAAAGAGAATATATGCATGAATATTAACTAAAATGAGATGGAATGAACTAAAATAAACTAGGAAAAGAAGTAATAAAATGAAGCTATCAAATCACCCAAGCTTGAACCTTACTTGTCCTCAAGTAATACAAGAGTAAAATGAACTTGGGATGAACTATCCTATGAAAAATAAAAAGAATGGATAGAACCATAGAACCTGATCACCGTTAGTCAACATGGTCAGAATTGATCTCGCTGTTATCCCAAGAATTTTTCATCTGATGACAATGGAACCATAAACCACAACTAGGACAACTCCTCTAGGTGAGTAAGGAGGAATGGTCAGTGGCAACCCCAATGGAACATGCATACAATGAAGAACATATGTAGTAGGGAGAAAGCAGATGGACGGGCTCGCGTGGAGCTCTTATTTAAGTGTACACTCTTATCACGAAAGTTGCGTGATCTCACGTCGGCCGACTACTCTCATGTATGATTGGGTTTCATCGCTCGGGCACCGTTGTAGGAATCAGTTCACTTAGTGTTGGCCCAAACCTCCCGTAGTATACGACTCAAAAGTCTCCCTAACATCACCAATTTGCGAAAACATCTCGATTTATATACAATAAAACATTCCTAAATAAATGAGCAATCAAATGTCGGGTGACTAAAATATGAGAAAATTTGTGTTCACTAATTGAACCGGTCACCCATCTAGGATAAACGCCGCTTGGAATTTTCTTGAGTTTCTCGTTTTTTTTTTGTTTTTTTTTGGCGAAGCAAGAATGAAACTTGAAGGTAATGTACTTCGTATTGAAACTTTTATCAAGAAATTTTTTGACTCAAAATTTGGTTCCCGGAAGTATGTAAGTGGAACCGGAGGGTAATAATAATAATCCGAATGGTCTAAGTGTGAAAATGACCATGAGTGGAGCATAGATATGTAAGATCCTTTTCAAATTTGTGATTTTCCAAAAATAATGAAAATGTCCAAATGTGGACTAAAAGACTCTCTAAAATCCTAAAAAAATCGCAAAAAAATATGGTGAGGCAAGGAGACCGGATATAGATTCTACTCGGGGACAAGCACCAGTGCTTCATCCTAACGGTTCAAACATGATCAAGTGTGATACTCTCGGCGGCATGGACCGCAGGGCTAAAAACATCCATTGCTATAGTATATACTGCAGTTGTTAGTATTGCATGCATAACTATTCATGAAAACTAGATGGTCATGATCACTTACCCCTTTAAGCTCCAGCAGTTGATCCCAAGTATGAAGTCCCAAACTGCGGCTAATGATCCCGGTTCGATGTGTGAGATAACAACAAGATCTTGGACCAATAATGATACAATAACTATGAACCTATTCCATGGCATCCATGGATGTGAGAATAAACAGACAACAAAAATGCATGAATGCTAATGCCCTAAGCTAAATGTTATGCAAAAATAAAAAGTGAAAAAGAAAAAAATAAAATCTTTTTATAATTTTATAAAAAAATGATTGCAAATTAGCTTAAACTAAAATTATAAGCAACCTAAAATAATGCATGAAAAAGCAAAAGAAAAGGGAATACCCCACCCTAAGCTTAGAAATAAGCATTGTCCTCAATGCTTGGGGCAAGGTGAAAGTACCTAAATCAGGGGGTCGGGAGGAGGATAGGGGTATTGAGGGTAAGGGTAAGGGTAAGGGTAAGGTGGAGGGGGTTAAGGATGAGTGAGGGGAGGGTATGGATATGGAGGAGGAAGTGGTACGTTCTCAAAGTGGTTTTGTGATTGGTGCCAACCCCACATATGATGCATCTGTTGTGACATGATTTGGTTGGAGACAAAAAGGGCCTCAAACCGTTCCACAAAAGTGGGGGGAAGCGGGTAATATCTGGGATGCGCTTGTGGTTGGGTTTGTTGGGGACCATGGATGGGCTCATCGCCATAATCGTCATCCAAGTGCATCCCGTCATCTTTTTGCGCATGGAGCGCGTCCTCACTAAATGTCTGGGTGATGGTCCTCTCGAGTCTCCATTGAGTGTGATCGTGGAAAGTGAAGTGGGAGACTCAAGGATCGAGAAGAATAAGATATCTGACCCCTTGAGGACAAAACCATAAGAAACCGCCTCCACTCCTATGACGGATGTGATGCATTTTGTTGTATACGACCGTGTGGTCGTCTGGGAACTCGATGTCAAGATCGCGGGCTAAAAGGGTGACAAATCCTCCAATGCAAATATCACCAGAAGCTTTAGTTTTCATGAGTGCACATTTATAGAAAAAGAACGAGGCAAAATCTGGGATCGGAGGGTTTTCACGTCTTGTCATGCACCAAAGGAAGAATAGCTCAATTTTCGTGACATGACCGACTTCTTTACGGGAAAAGACAGTGCACACCAAGATACGATGGGCAATGCGGAGGCACGGGTGAATGATGGAGGTTGCCTTATCGCGACCGGCACAAGAAAAGATCCCACCAGTAATTTTCGTCCAAAAAGTCTCATGGTTGAACTCGGGAGGTAGTGAATCGAAAGCCACGAATGTGTCCGAGGAAGGTAAGCCCAAGATGTCATTTACCCTTGCGAAGTCGATGTGCATTGGCTCCCCCATAAGTTGGAATGCAACCTTTTTCCTCTCGTTGTCTAACTCGCAGTCAACAAGGAACTCTCTAGTAGGTATCTGGTATGTATGTGCCATGAGATTGAGAAGGTTTTCCCACCCGATGTTACGGAACAATTGAGTAACCTATCAAGAACCCTAATGAAGTGAGCGTGGACTTGCTCACAAACTTGGTTGAAGCAAATTTCCTAGGCAAACTCTTTTTATAGTTTTCAACTGCTTTTATGTCCCAGAACGTTGGAATGTTAGATTCCGCATTTTGAGCTCTAGACGGAGCTTTGCCTTGGGCGACAGCCGAACGCTTTCTTGAAGTGGACATGACCAACCTGCAAGCAAATTTACAACTACACAGACCAACAATTCTAGCAAATAATGATGCAATTCAATTCACCAATCGACTCCCTATGGACTTCTAAAATGGGTCAACAATCAACGCAATATATTTCCTAGACTCACTTGATGCAATGCCATCTAAATTCTCATTCTAAAGCATGCATACAGATTAATTAAAATCAAGGAAGAAATGTACCTGTTTTTGACCATGAATTTTGAAAATTGAATATCGTGCGCGAAAATTCTAGATTTGAAAGTCTTGCAATACTCCACCCCAAGCTTGAAGCTTTGCTTAATAGCCCATGAGAAGTAATTTACCGCGAAAACCTGAGAAATCCGGCAATGGCTTAAAAGTCCGGCGAAATTTTCCGGCGAGATTTGAGAAATATTTTTAGTGGGGTTTGCAGCCTAGACCAAAAGGAAGACAATGGTGGTGTCGGAATTTTGCTAGGTGGTCGGAGATGGCCATAAAATCGAATTTTCCAGTAAGTGGGTGGTGGTCGCCGGTCTTGATTCCGGGGTGGACCGGGGCAAAATCTAGATGGGAAATGTAGAGCTTGAAAAATGGAAGAGAATGCCGCTAGTTTCACGCGATTCCGACCGGTGATTTGACGGGAAATTGAGTTTTTTTGCTTAAGGTTGAAGGTTCTTTAATGGAGGTTGGAGAGAGAAGAAAAAGAAGAATGGAGAAGAAAGAACGGCTGCATGCAGGTTATTGGGTTTAATCTTCGGTCAAACTTGGTCAATGCCCGGGTCAACGCAAGTCAGTGACTCACGTGGACGTTTCTGGAGTACACGCGGTCCGCGTGAGACACTCTGAAACGATTCTAAATTCTAAAGATGACGCGGTCGAGCCTAGGGAGCACACACAGTCCGTTTTTGGTCCATGTAGACGACCCATTGAATACACGCGTTCCGCCTAAGATGTTCTATAATGGTTCTAAATTGAAAGAATGATGCAGACGATTTGGCGAGTACACACGGACCGTTTTTTGGTCCACGCGGACATTCCTTTGAGTACACGCGGTCCGCGTGAATGTCCCTGAAATGGTTCTGAATTGCTTATCTTCACGCGATCAGGCACACATGGACGAAGTATTAGACACAAGTTATTTGTAAAACCCTTCTTGTGAAAAATCCCAAACTTCCATGCTTGACCAAAATGAACACCGGGACCTCAAAATTCAACACTCTTTCACTGCAAAAGGAAGAAAAGATTGGGAATGCAAAAAGCAATTTAGCTAAAAACATTTATTCGGAATTAGAAAGGATGAAAGCACAATGCTTTTAAAAAATGCCGTTCTTTAACGTCTTTGGCGAGATGTCTTTCCTTCTCGATTTTAGTACAACGGGGCATCCAAATGGATGACATCTAGGTCATTTGCATTAAAACCTTCATAGAAAGGTTTCAAACAATGCCCATTGACTTTGAAGATTTGCCCCATTTCTTCACTTTGGATTTCAACCGTTCCATGTTCAAAGACTTTTAGCACAACGAATGGACCTATCCATCTTGAACTCAGTTTTTTGGGAAATAACTTTAAACAGGAATGATAGAGTAAGATTTTGTGTCCCGGCTTGAAATGTTTTCGGGTGATGGACTTGTCATGGAAAGCCTTGGTTTTCTCTTTGTATATCCTTGTATTCTTATAAGAGTCATTCCTTAACTCTTCTATCTCTTGAAGTTGAAGCTTTCTGTGCCTTCCCGCTTCATCGATATTGAGGTTGCATTGCTTGACCGCCCAAAATTCACGGTGCTCTAATTCCACAGGAAGATGACATGGCTTTCCAAAGACCATTCGTAACACCGATTCTCTATCCAGAAACAATTTGATTACCACTTACCTCATCCACAAACCCTCATCCATCAATTCATCATGAGGATCATCCATATATGCAAGATGCATCACTCTAATAGTTGGGATACATCATAGACCACACAGTTGTCGCTCCCGATTCCCTTCCCTGGTTACCTGACCTACCTATATCCAAACAAGGAAGATGACATGGCTTTCCAAAGACCAACCTAAATGGAGAGATGCCTATCGGGGTCTTGTAAGCGGTCCGGTAAGCCCGTTCATAACACCTATTCTCTATCCAGAAACAATTTGATTACCACTTACCTCGTCCACAAACCCTCATCCATAAATTCATCACGAGGATCATCCATATATGCAAGATGCATCACTCTAATAGTTGGGATACATCAGAGACCACACAGTTGTCGCTCCCGATTCCCTTCCCTGGTTACCTGACGTACCTATATCCAAACAAGGAAGACCCTTTGAGTACATGTGGTCCGCGTGAATGTCCCTGAACTGGTTCTGAATTGCTTATCTTCATGCGATCAGGCACACATGGACGGAGTATTAGACACAAATTATTTGTAAAACCCTTGTGAAAAATCCCAATTTTCCATGCTTGACCAAAATGAACACCGGGACCTCAAAATTCAACACTCTTTCACTGCAAAAGGAAGAAAAGATTGGGAATGCAAAAAGCGATTTAGCTAAAAACATTTATTCAGAATTAGAAAGGATGAAAGCACAATGCTTTTAAAAAATGCCGCTCTTTAACGTCTTTGGCGAGACGTCTTTCCTTCTCGATTTTAGTACATCGGGGCATCCAAATGGATGACATCTAGGACATTTGCATTAAAACCTTCATAGAAAGGTTTCAAACAATGCCCATTGACTTTGAATATTTGCCCCATTTCTTCACTTTGGATTTCAACCGTTCCATGTTCAAAGACTTTTAGCACAACGAATGGACCTATCCATCTTGAACTCAGTTTTTTGGGAAATAACTTTAAACAGGAATGATAGAGTAAGATTTTGTGTCCCGGCTTGAAATGTTTTCAGGTGATGGACTTGTCATGGAAAGCCTTGGTTTTCTCTTTGTATATCCTTGTATTCTCATAAGAGTCATTCCTTAACTCTTCTATCTCTTGAAGTTGAAGCTTTATGTGCCTTCCCGCTTCATCGATATTGAGGTTGCATTGCTTGACCAACCAAAATGCACGGTGCTCTAATTCCACAGGAAGATGACATGGCTTTCCAAAGACCAACCTAAATGGAGAGATGCCTATCGGGGTCGTGTAAGCGGTCCTGTAGGCCCGTTCATAACACCGATTCTCTATCCAGAAACAATTTGATTACCACTTACCTCGTCCACAAACCTGTTGGATAAGGTGTCTAAGTCCATAACTTATTTGGTATATACTTGACCCGACCCGGCATGGTCCATTTGGGTTGCACTTCACCCGAACTATTTATATGGATAACATTATGAGAAGAGTATATTTGCGGCTTATTAATATATTATAAGTTATAATATATTAATATGAAATTGTATTATTTAATTAGTATTGGTCTTAAGTTAATTATGAATTAATTTAGTGATCAAATGGTGACTAATTAAACATGGGATATTATATTTATATAGTGTGGGCTAACACTCATTATGGTAATGGGCTAAGCTTATATGGGAGTCCATGGATGATCCATGGAGCTTTTAACCCATGGATCCTTGGAAAGGAAAAGACATGGGTTATTAGGGTTTACCCTAATCATGTGCACTATATAAACAAGCTTGTGATGCATGAAATGACACCCTAGTGTGTGTGAAGAAAGGTGGCCGATTTCTAGAGCATAGATATACTCTCTCATAAGTTTTCCAAGTTTGTGGTGATTTGTGATTTCCATTTGAGGCATTCACATTATTGGTGCTTGGCTCTCAAACTCCTAAGGAATCAATTCACAAACAAAGGTATGTAATTCATCTAGTTCTTTTATGTTTAAAAGTTCCCCATGCCATGCTAGATAAGTTATAAACCTTGGAAAACAAACTTTGCATGTATTTTAGACAAACATAGATCCAAGGTTTATTAGGGTTGCATGTACACTTAGAAAGTGTTAGAATGCTCAAAACCCAACAAAACCCTCATCCATCAATTCATCACGAGGATCATCCATATATGCAAGATGCATCACTGTAATAGTGGGGATACATCAGAGACCACACAGTTGTCGCTCCCGATTCCCTTCCCTGGTTACCTGACCTACCTATATCCAAACAAGGAAGACCCTTGATCTCATCTCAAAACAACCATACCGTGAGAATCCTATTGTGTATTCCCATACTGCCGCCAAAAACGCAACTATCAAGCCCCATGTTGGATCTACATCCTAATTCTAAAAATCACATGTCTGCTCTCTCTCTCTCTCTCTCTCTCTCTTTCTCTCTCTCTCTCTCTCTCTCTCTCTCTCTCTCTCTCCTCCGATCACGGAAAGCTGGAAGAACATAATACCCGCTATAGATAGCGACACTCCAATCTGTCTGTCAATTACTCAGCCTCCGGATGCAATCCTCGAGCCGATCATAATAGTCGATTTCATCTTAATTTTGGAAGGACCATATGGATATATTCTGAAAAGAGGTAGCTCTTGTTCATATATGATAATCAAAATGGGAATATGGAAATTTTCCATATTGGGAGTTGGATATTAAGAATCTATGAGAAAGTTAGAAACTTTTATGCAAGAAGGATGTTCAAAGCAATGTACTTTGAATATGAGAGTTCGTTTCCATAGAAGTGATCTCCTTTGGAATACTCTGTAATGACTGTTGACAAGTTTTGTAACTTTTGTGCATAGTCATTGCAAGAGGATCAATGCATATAAGTTTGGAATCTAACAGATTACAGTAAATGACAAAAATTTGGTATTCTTTCATTTACGGTAAGGATTTGGGACTGTGAAATGAGCATCATTGGAATCATGTTCAATTGATCTACTTCACAAAGTAAAGATCATAGACAAACATAGTGTGCATACTTGGTGTATGGCATGACTATTGTTTAGAAAACATAGTGTACATGCTTGGAGCATGGGACAACTATTGTTTTAATTCAAGTGTTAAGTTGATAAATCGAAACAGAATAATGTGGAATCAATATGGTGACGAATAAAAGGTGTTTTATTTATATTCATAAGGGCTGAGACCATATTGGATTCAATTATTCTTGTGTTTCACTTTGCATGTTTTGACTTCCATAATAACTAGGTTATTCTTTCCGAATGATTAAGTTATTCAAACCATCCACAGTCGGTCATATGTTGGAAGTAGATATGAATCAAGACTGTCATGAGTTGGTTGTAGAGGTCTAAGATGTTGGACATGGATACAACACTCATGAGTGCTCATAAGTTATGAGTATTGGATTCAACCCACGCTCACTTGCATCACTTCATGGAATTCAGCTCGAGTGATCGTGAGACGGTAATATCCTATAAGTCTTCAAACCTAGAGATATGAGTTGTTACCTATGAGTTGGTTGTACATTGATTGCACGAAAACGCATCAGTAACTTGATGTTATAAAACGTGCCTTTGTGTATAATTCAACAAGTAGTAGAAACAAGTATATGAGTCGAAGTTTATCTATTCCTTCTAGTCCTTGGAGGATTAGAAGCGATATCTGGGCCCCTCGATGATTTTGTTTTGACCTATGTACCGGGCCCGGTCAGAACTAAATTGATGTGTTCGATTAAGTTCTTTGTCAAACAAATCGGAAATCGGGAAACAAACTGCTGGACAATAAGTAAGACATTGTTCCATGTATTTGTTCGGCTGATATCATGAGAGCTGAGGATTATATGATCACTTATCTAAAATGGCGCTTCATAGTTCAACAGAGTTTTTGAGATCTACGATTGCCGGTTGGTTCCTTAAGTCATATAGGCAAATATAGTTATTCGACTTATCCAAGTGGGAGACTGTTGGATAAGGTGTCTAAGTCCATAACTTATTTGGTATATACTTGACCCGACCCGGCATAGTCCATTTGGGTTGCACTTCACCCGAACTATTTATATGGATAACATTATGAGAAGAGTATATTTGCGGCTTATTAATATATTATAAGTTATAATATATTAATATGAAATTGTATTATTTAATTAGTATTGGTCTTAAATTAATTATGAATTAATTTAGTGATCAAATGGTGACTAATTAAACATGGGATATTATATTTATATAGTGTGGGCTAACACTCATTATGGTAATGGGCTAAGCTTATATGGGAGTCCATGGATGATCCATGGAGCTTTTAACCCATGGATCCTTGGAAAGGAAAAGACATGGGTTATTAGGGTTTACCCTAATCATGTGCACTATATAAACAAGCTTGTGATGCATGAAATGACACCCTAGTGTGTGTGAAGAAAGGTGGCCGATTTCTAGAGCATAGATATACTCTCTCATAAGTTTTCCAAGTTTGTGGTGATTTGTGATTTCCGTTTGAGGCATTCACATTATTGGTGCTTGGCTCTCAAACTCCTAAGGAATCAATTCACAAACAAAGGTATGTAATTCATCTAGTTCTTTTATGTTTAAAAGTTCCCCATGCCATGCTAGATAAGTTATAAACCTTGGAAAACAAATTTTGCATGTATTTTAGACAAACATAGATCCAAGGTTTATTAGGGTTGCATGTACACTTAGGAAGTGTTAGAATGCTCAAAACCCAACAGTGGTATCAGAGCCAGGTTTGTTTGTTGATACTTGATGCAAAATTATGTTAAAAATCGAAATTGTTTGCTGTCTGAACAGTGGACTCGCCGAGTCCATGGGGGGACTCGACGAGTCCAAGTGAAAATTCATCCTACTCGTCGAGTAGGTTCGTGCACTCGACGAGTAGAATGAACTGACAACAGATTTTCGACTTTTGTTGCTGGAAATGGACTAGAAACATTACCCTAAACTGTTTTGGTGTTTTAAAACCTGTTTTAGATGGTGTAATGTTTATGCTAATCCATTTACAATGGCTTATATCAAAATTCCATGATTTATGTGCTCATATAATTCTTGAAATCTTGATGATCATGTTCATGTTCTTATGAGTTTAGAAAAATGATAGGAATTATTTGCTGAATTGTTTATCATTAATTCTTGATCATTTATGTGTTTTAATGGAGTCCATAGTTTGTCCTCAAGTTATGGATATCCAAAGGTCACTTTCTTTTAAACACATATTTAAACACATAAGTTACATAAAAATGAAGAGTCTTCATTTTTATGAACCATTAACTCATAAGTTATGAAATGAAAAGTTTTGAAAAGTTTCAAAACTTGCCCTCAAGTTTTGGAATTTGTAAAGTTACACACACTTTAATATACTTTAATTCCAACCCTTAGAGTTTTAAAAGTTAAAATTCAACCCTTATACTATTTATAACATTAATGGTTAATTATTATATATATGTATAAGATCAAGTCGTTTTACCGTTAGTAGGCCTCATTCACGAAGCCGGTCTATAAGGGGGGTATAAGGTTGTTGCCTATAAAATGGCAACTTAATGGGTGTCCATTCTCACCCACCGCTTCCTTGATCGGTGGAGGGTCGTTAGCCGAACGGGTAGGACAATGACTTTAAATTCTCATTAAAAGTATAATGAATATTATAAAGTAACTAAACCTTTTATAAATTCCCAATCTTAGTTACTTTAGGAAAATGTGAATATGGTGCTAACCCATGAAATTCACACTTTGTACCTTACCAAGTCGTTGGTGGAGCATGTGTGGTTAACCGGCACACTAACTTGGACTAGTAAGGATCACGAAGGGTGACTTAATGTTTATCATAGATCGGTGGAGCGTGTGTGGTTAACCGGCACATCGATTAGGTGATAATATTAAGGGTACCAAGTGAGCTTGCATGGTTATTCACACCTTGTTTTGTGATCCTCGGCATCCCAGTCACAAAACCTGAAGGGCACAATCGAGGTTGAAACATGCCATTGAAAGTTCAATGAATCTCAAAAGATCTAGGAGTTTCAAATCCAATTAAAACTTAATAATTTATTTCGTTTTTCATGGTGGAAATTGGTGAATCGTCATTCACCTACCTTCAAATATTTTATAGCTTGGATTACGGCATCCCTCTTCCAAGTTATAAAATATTGTGTTGGGTCCTAGCCTTAATATTTCATATTGGGTGTTATATTAAGGACTTAAAATCAACTAACTTGAATATCTCCCATTGTAGATGTCTGGTTTAGACAACTGTGATCTTCCCAAATCTAATGGAAATCATACTTCTCTACCTCCACCTCCTCCATTTATTCTCCCTGACCCACAAGCTCGAAGACTTGAAAAATTCAAGGTCACTCAAGCCCTACTAGCAATGAAACATAAAGATGGAAGACCTGTGTGCACTCATGTCTTAGGAATGAAGTCACACTTTGACAGGTTGAGAATGTTGGGTGTCGTTGTCCCAAGGAAGTTGGCTATTGACTGGGTTCTTCAGTCACTTCCAGAGTCATATAGTGAGTTCATTCAGAACTACTATGTGATAAATCATGACATGACCCTAATAGATCTATCTTATTTGCTTGTTGCTGCTGAGTCAGAAATGATGTGGCGCAATGGTCAAGCAAATATGGGTGGAAGGTCTATTTCTCAAACTTCCATGGACATGGACAATGGTAACATTGGAAGTCCAGAAAAGCCTTTTCTTCCCAATGGAAAGGGATCGGCCTTGGTCGACCCTGTTGACCAAAAGGCAAAGGGAAAGGCTAAGTCTGTGATAATCTCGTGTACCATTCCCAAAGAGTCTATATGTTTTTATTGTCATGAGAAGGGTCATTGGAAGCGAAGCTGCCCTGAATACCTAAAAGATCTGAAAGCAAGTAGAAACAAAAGGTTTGACTCTGCTTCAGGATCAAGCAAAGGGAAGGACACTTAATAAAAGGAGTATGCTGAATCTGATAGCGAATATGGATGGTTCGAAGATCGGATTCTTGAGCTGCTACATAAGAGTTATGATAGATTGCTAGAAGATATGTAATAGCATAGTTTTCATTTAAAGTTGCATTGTAAGGAAAAAGTTTTTCCGCATTTATAAATAAATAAAATTCTGTTTTATTTTATTAAATCTCCTTGCAATGGCATTTTATGAAAAATTGATGTTTGTATGGTTCTAGCAATAATGGAAATGTGCATTTGATTCTTTCATTAGTGGTAGTGTCTAAATTTATCAAATAAGGAAAGATTCTCATCACCCAAGGTTTCAATTGGACTGAAACTTGGAATCATGCAGGTTGTATTGCATGATGAATGAGAATTTTCATTTTTGGAAAGTTAAGACTAATTCCCTGACCACATGTATATGTGAGACGGGTGAAAGACTAAAGGATCGGGTACACTGGGTGTGTGCAGGTCAAAGTATACCACAAAGATCGATAAGACTATTCGTCATGATTTACTAAAGTTTAGTAAATATGGTTGTACCTACAAGTTGAAGTACAATTCTGAAACATTGGAAAAGTTTCAATGTATGGCACGACGAATGGGAAGAATCAAATTGGGCAGAAAGATAAAAGTTTCTCAAATCTGAAAAGATGGGAGAGTACTTTAGTATCTTGTTTTATGATCATCTTAATGATTAAGAAACCATGTCACAATTCATCCTCTAAGGACATCTTAGTGAATTTTATGGCTAAGAAGAGGATTCATGAATTGTTGGAATGGTTAAATCAAGAAGATGAATCATACTTCGTTCCAAAAACAAGTCGTAGAGTCATACTCCAAGATTGTAACTTGAGTGACACATCTTAAAGAAGGTTTATAACACTTGTCAAATGTAAGAGTAAAATGTTTTCTACTCTTGTACATTTGAAATTGGTAAGTTGTGATGTTTTGGATAAAACAAAGACCAACTGACATCAATTGTGTGAAGTGTTTATCTTGATAAGAATCCGCACGGACTCTTGAATGCTTGTTTGGTTGTCAAGGAATGATTCCTGACAAAGAGAAACTTGCATGTCAAGAGGACAGTGGGAGTCTTAAAGGTCTTCAGAGTTTCAAGAGCTAATCAAGGATAAAACCTATAGTTTATCGCTAGCACACGACTTGAGGTTTGTAACCTATCGTGTTGACATAATTCTTGTTCCTGTGCCTATTCCGGTAAAGTTGACTATGTATGTGAGTTCTGTGAGTTCTCAATTGTGTGCATAATAACTTGGAAGCAATGGTGGGCCCTTGGGCTACCAAGAGACAAGAAATCAAGATTGAACAAGTTCAATCCATATGTTTTGAGTTTGTCACTAACCTTGTCTTTTGATTACAGTTTTGACAATTCACATGGATAGGAACACATACATCATAAAATCTAAGTGTCATAAGGTTTTTTTCCGATTCATGAAAATGATGGTGAGGAAACGCTTTCACTAAGTAGATTTTAAGTAGATAGCAATTGTGTTGTTTGCATTCTCAAAGTCGTTAGTGGAGCGTGTGTGGTTAACCGGCACACTAACATGGACTTGTGAGAAATGGAAAACAGGTCTAAACATTATGATTACGGCATCCCTCTTCATAATTGTTTAGACACACATGTGAGCTATCTAAAGAAAGATGTATGAGTCTGAGAAGCTTATATAAAGTTTTTTCGAAGCATCTCGTATCAGAAGTCTGAACTTTGGTGATGAAAGTCAATAAAGTATTGATTTCTAGAAGTCGATTTCTGAGTACATGTGAAAGCTAGTGGGAGCATAATTGTTGTGCTAAATAATTATTATGATAGTGGGAGCATAATCAATTATGATGAGTATTGTTAATTATAGAAAACAAGAATTTCACTTGGAAAAGGTTGTTTTGCTATAATTAAGGGAGAGAAGATTATACTTCATTTCAATCCTAAAAGTTTAGATTGAGATTTCAATCATCTTTAGTCAAGGATATATATATGAATTTTATGTTGGAATGGTTCAACATAAGGAAATTCTATATATATTGCGTTCTCAAATTCGATAATGATTACGACATCCCTCTTCATAGTCGATTTTTGAAAACATGGCAAATAAAAAAAATATTGTAGCAAAAGACTGATCTAGTATCAGGTCTTTATGTGAAACATCGTGAATCGTGTCCCATATGCTTCGGGTATAGGATCGGTCACATGTGCTATAATATTCATCCTTTCTAAATTTTCCAAATGCTCAGAGCATTAAGAAGGGAAAAGTCTAGAATTGGATAAGACTAAAATGATTAAGCAATTGTCGAGGACAATCTAAGGTTCACCAAAGATTGGTTGCTCAGGGACAGTTGGAAGTATAGTGTTAAATTTTGGAAGGACCATATGGATATATTCTGAAAAGAGGTAGCTCTTGTTCATATATGATAATCAAAATGGGAATATGGAAATTTTCCATATTGGGAGTTGGATATTAAGAATCTATGAGAAAGTTAGAAACTTTTATGCAAGAAGGATGTTCAAAGCAATGTACTTTGAATATGAGAGTTCGTTTCCATAGAAGTGATCTCCTTTGGAATACTCTGTAATGACTGTTGACAAGTTTTGTAACTTTTGTGCATAGTCATTGCAAGAGGATCAATGCATATAAGTTTGGAATCTAACAGATTACAGTAAATGACAAAAATTTGGTATTCTTTCATTTACGGTAAGGATTTGGGACTGTGAAATGAGCATCATTGGAATCATGTTCAATTGATCTACTTCACAAAGTAAAGATCATAGACAAACATAGTGTGCATACTTGGTGTATGGCATGACTATTGTTTAGAAAACATAGTGTACATGCTTGGAGCATGGGACAACTATTGTTTTAATTCAAGTGTTAAGTTGATAAATCGAAACAGAATAATGTGGAATCAATATGGTGACGAATAAAAGGTGTTTTATTTATATTCATAAGGGCTGAGACCATATTGGATTCAATTATTCTTGTGTTTCACTTTGCATGTTTTGACTTCCATAATAACTAGGTTATTCTTTCCGAATGATTAAGTTATTCAAACCATCCACAGTCGGTCATATGTTGGAAGTAGATATGAATCAAGACTGTCATGAGTTGGTTGTAGAGGTCTAAGATGTTGGACATGGATACAACACTCATGAGTGCTCATAAGTTATGAGTATTGGATTCAACCCACGCTCACTTGCATCACTTCATGGAATTCAACTCGAGTGATCGTGAGACGGTAATATCCTATAAGTCTTCAAACCTAGAGATATGAGTTGTTACCTATGAGTTGGTTGTACATTGATTGCACGAAAACGCATCAGTAACTTGATGTTATAAAACGTGCCTTTGTGTATAATTCAACAAGTAGTAGAAACAAGTATATGAGTCGAAGTTTATCTGTTCCTTCTAGTCCTTGGAGGATTAGAAGCGATATCTGGGCCCCTCGATGATTTTGTTTTGACCTATGTACCGGGCCCGGTCAGAACTAAATTGATGTGTTCGATTAAGTTCTTTGTCAAACAAATCGGAAATCGGGAAACAAACTGCTGGACAATAAGTAAGACATTGTTCCATGTATTTGTTCGGCTGATATCATGAGAGCTGAGGATTATATGATCACTTATCTAAAATGGCGCTTCATAGTTCAACAGAGTTTTTGAGAGCTACGATTGCCGGTTGGTTCCTAAAGTCATATAGGCAAATATAGTTATTCGACTTATCCAAGTGGGAGACTGTTGGATAAGGTGTCTAAGTCCATAACTTATTTGGTATATACTTGACCCGACCCGGCATAGTCCATTTGGGTTGCACTTCACCCGAACTATTTATATGGATAACATTATGAGAAGAGTATATTTGCGGCTTATTAATATATTATAAGTTATAATATATTAATATGAAATTGTATTATTTAATTAGTATTGGTCTTAAATTAATTATGAATTAATTTAGTGATCAAATGGTGACTAATTAAACATGGGATATTATATTTATATAGTGTGGGCTAACACTCATTATGGTAATGGGCTAAGCTTATATGGGAGTCCATGGATGATCCATGGAGCTTTTAACCCATGGATCCTTGGAAAGGAAAAGACATGGGTTATTAGGGTTTACCCTAATCATGTGCACTATATAAACAAGCTTGTGATGCATGAAATGACACCCTAGTGTGTGTGAAGAAAGGTGGCCGATTTCTAGAGCATAGATATACTCTCTCATAAGTTTTCCAAGTTTGTGGTGATTTGTGATTTCCATTTGAGGCATTCACATTATTGGTGCTTGGCTCTCAAACTCCTAAGGAATCAATTCACAAACAAAGGTATGTAATTCATCTAGTTCTTTTATGTTTAAAAGTTCCCCATGCCATGCTAGATAAGTTATAAACCTTGGAAAACAAATTTTGCATGTATTTTAGACAAACATAGATCCAAGGTTTATTAGGGTTGCATGTACACTTAGAAAGTGTTAGAATGCTCAAAACCCAACAAAACCCTCATCCATCAATTCATCACGAGGATCATCCATATATGCAAGATGCATCACTGTAATAGTGGGGATACATCAGAGACCACACAGTTGTCGCTCCCGATTCCCTTCCCTGGTTACCTGACCTACCTATATCCAAACAAGGAAGACCCTTGATCTCATCTCAAAACAACCATACCGTGAGAATCCTATTGTGTATTCCCATACTGCCGCCAAAAACGCAACTATCAAGCCCCATGTTGGATCTACATCCTAATTCTGAAAATCACATGTCTGCTCTCTCTCTCTCTCTCTCTCTCTCTCTCTCTTTCTCTCTCTCTCTCTCTCTCTCTCTCTCTCTCTCTCTCCTCCGATCACGGAAAGCTGGAAGAACATAATACCCGCTATAGATAGCGACACTCCAATCTGTCTGTCAATTACTCAGCCTCCGGATGCAATCCTCGAGCCGATCATAATAGTCGATTTCATCTTAATTCCCACACATCAACTAGTACTACCTTGATCAAGGCCTTCGAGACCTCAAATTCAACTAACTCACCTGGATTTACACCATTCAAACCCAAACCATCATGGCCAATAAGGCCTAAACAATCGTCGGACCCATCCTCAACCTGAACAACCATAACCAAAAGATCAACAGATACGAAAATACTTGCCATGAATCATGGTATCAAACCATGCTATCTTCCCCTGACCAGCTCCTTAGAATCCTTGAAATTTTCTCGATTCGAGTACGGATCCTATGCTTTCGGTAGTACGGGCCCAATACTACCTTCCACACCTACCCATACTTTCCTCAAGAATCATCTCGAGTCCTCTAAGTCATCTACTCATAATAATACTCCCAATACCTCCTAAACGGTGTATCACCTGCACTAAAGCACTTCCTAGGTTCTCCTAGGATCTCCACCTCACCCATCAGCTGCTGAAAAACCCATGTTAGTGTCAGCTAACTACTTCATGAATACAATTACATGCGACAAAACTTAAATAATTATTCGACTGAAAGACCAACCCTACAACGGTTAGACTCAGATGAGAGATGTGCAATAAGACCGAATCAATCATTCTAAAATTATTTAACATTTGCAGCATGTAACTTAACATATTCATTTAATAGTTAACTCACATGAATAAGAGTTCTATAAAGCACAAAGCAAGCAACATTCAAGCAGTGAAACCGACTGGCACTAAGACATCATAAAAGTCAGGTAGATTCTAATACTAAATTCATGATCACTAGGCCCAATAATCTAGGATATACATACACCTTGTATCTACTCTCTCAAGAGTGGCTAATCACTTCTCAACTAGCCCGCTACACCCATACTCACTCATGAAACTTCCACCAACCCTGCAACCCCTCGTGCATGCTAATCATACATAATGATGGATGCTATAGAAAGTTGCATAATTGACTCTACCCTAAGCCCTTAATCAGTCAAGAACATGAAATAAGTCTAAATCAAAGATTGTTATGCTATAAAATCTTAGTTATGTACAAGTATGATGCATACACTAAGCAACTACAATAATGATATCAATTTCATATATCAGAAAATATGTTCTCTTAGGCTATCAGGCATCATACATCAGACAATTCTATCATGCAATTCCTGAAGATCCCTAACCTATCACTAGCATGTTGTTCTACCATAAACATCATATCAAATAACAGTGTGGGTAACTTGGGGTAGACTATATTGCTCCGGCTGATCGTACACACCGCATCCTTCCTTGGTTACTTTTGAAAATAATTTTTAAAACAAGTTTTTAATTTTTTTTTTGCAGTTCCTTAGTTTGATTCTGGATTCACACGAATGTTCACCCAACTCACTCAAACCAAGGATCTGATACCAGCTTGTAACCTCCCAAAAATCAGAGTAAAATTTTCATTTTTCCAAAACAACCCCAAGTCAATAATTGTTTACAAAAACATTGTTTCAAACGTATAGTTCATAAATTAGAGTATCCTAAAATCCAATAACATAAAATCTGAAGGATGTGCATGATCACACCTTTGCTTTTCCAGATCATCTGAAGTACCTGAAACCACAAGAAACAACTGTAAGCAAGAAGCTTAGTGAGTTCCCCCAAAGTACCACCACACAAACAGATAACTAAACAGATATCGGCTGCACAACCTCTTGGTTTGATTACCCATATCCCATAACCTTACGATATGAATTCCCCAGTCCACAACCTTTCGGATAGCTTTCCCAATACATAAAGGGTCCACAATCTCTTAGTTGGATTACCCCTGACCCACAACCTTACGGTTGGAATGCCCCGACCCACAACCTCTCGGTTGGATTGCCCCAGTCTGTTGACTAACAACACAAAGCGGTACAGTCTTAACCCCACCATACCATGTCGACATATACATAACAAATAACATATATACAACAAGATATAATCATATAACCAGTCAATAGACAACCAGACAGATCTACAGATCACTACCACATAGCAATATCCTATAAACCATGACATAAATCTAATAGATCACTACATCATAACCACATCCTCTATACCAGGATACATAAACTAATGGGACGACATTGGTGCCTTCGACTGTAACATCCCGATGATAAGGTACTTCTAATTTAAACCCTACAATTGAATTATATTGCATTTTGGTCCTTACCAAAAAGAAAGTGTGCATTGAAGGCGCTAGTGGCATTTTCGTAATTTGGGAACTTGGAGAGTACGTTATGCGTGCGTGTGCACAATTAGCGTACTAGAGCGCGCCCTAGTACGTAGGGTGTACATATGTACGCAGGGCGTACGTGCCAGCCATGCAAACCCTAACTTTTAGGGGTTGGTTCATATTTAAACCCCATTATAGCCTCATTTCCCCTCATTTCATCAGCCTTCATCCTCTTGATATGTTTTGCAACCCTAATCCACATTGTGAAGGATTTCTAAGCTTAAGAGTATGTGTTTTGTGCTTTTGAAGAAGAAGGAAGGAAGGAGAGACCACCTTGATGGAGTGAAGCTCTTTAGATCCAGGATCACACCACCTTTTTGCACCATTTTGAGGTATCAAGTTCTGAACTTGGTGAAGTTTCATTTAGATCTTGTTTTGAATGATTTTTGGATCCTTTTTGTCCCAAATATGGAAATTCCTGAACATAGCATGTTCTTGACCCATTAAGCTGTCCTTTCAGACCTTTGGAAGGGTCTTGAGTCATAAAAATGGGTTCCAAATGGTTAGTTTTGCTCCATGCATGATTTAGAAGGTCTTAATGGATTAAGAAGTTGAGTTAAGCACTTAATGGGCATGCAAATTCATAAAGTTGGAAACTTTATGACTCTTGAGTGTATTTTAGCCATGGATCTAAAATATGGACATGATAACTTAAGCCATTAAGCTCTTAATGGGATTTTGGAGGTCTTGGAGTATGCCCCGCGTACCTACGGTACGCCCCACGTACCAAGTCAACCACCCCGACGATGGTCAATACTCGAGTACGCCCAACGTATGTTTGGAGTACGCCCCATGTACTCACTCTGTGTCGACTCTACTGGGTTGACTCAGTTGACTCTGCTGCTTTGACCAAGTTTGACCAAGTTTAACTTAAGGGTATTTTGGGCATTTTGGGATTTTGATTGATATTGGTCATTTGGTTGGATAGGTGACGGTTAGAGCTGAGATTTGGAGTCGAGACCTCATCAACTTTTGTCCAGTTTGTGAGATGAATTTTCCTCACTGTACTTACGGGTCTAAGGCACCAAGGCTGGCCTATTGCCTTAATATCTTACTATGAAATGATATGATGGGTATAGAATAGATATGCATGATTATGCTAGTTACCGATATGCTAGTCTGGTAGATCTATAGGACTACTTGTGAATATGTCTACATGATTATATGTATTTGTTTGTTAACTGCTATATTTTGACATATTGTGTTGGGTTGAGGTTATACTGCTTCGTGATGTAGCCGACAAACTCTGGAGTATTCCTGATATGAGCTGAGGGCCGGGTAGGGCATGTCAGACTCATACTATGGCTCAGGAGCATTCCAGATACGAGCTGAGGACGGGGTGGTATGCCAGACTCGTACTAATGGCTTAAGAGTATTTCATTCTGGCGACTGATTTGTTCAGGGAGGAAGCCAGACATAAGCTATGGGCCCCGAGGGCAAGCCAGACTTATGATGTGGGCACAGGGGTAATCCAGTCTTTTACCTATGGACCCACTACATGCTGTTATTGTATATATTATCTGTTTTTGTGTTGGTACTTTGGGGGAACTCACTAAGCTTTGGATTATAATTTTTAGTTATGGTTTCAGGTACTTCGGATGATCGCAGGAAGGCGAAGGCCTGACCGTACACATCTTTTGTTTTATGTACTTTTGATATATGAGATACTCTGATATGGAACAATACTTTGCAAACAATGATTTTGTAAACATTCTATGATTCGGAGTTGTTTTAAAAAGTTTAAATTTATTGAGATTTTTATGGATGTTACAAGTTGGTATCAGAGCCTTGCTTTGAGTGAATTGGAGGAACACTCGTGTGAATCCAGTCTCAAACTAAGGACAAACATTTTAAAAATAATCAGAGCCTTGCTTTCAAAATAATCAAATAGGATGCGATGTCTACGATTAGTCGGAGCAAGTAAGTAGACCCCAAATTACCAAACTTTTATTTGATATTGTGATATGTTAGAATAGAATGCTAGTGATAGGCTAGGGATATTTAAGAGTTTCATGATTTTGTTATGCCTGGTAGCCTAGGGTTTCCTTCTTATATGAAATTGACATCATAACTGTAGTTGCTTAGTGTATGCATCATAGTTGTGCATAACTAAGACTCTATAGCCTGAGAATGTTTGGTTTAGCCTTATTTCATGTTTTTGTTTGATGAAAGGCTTAGGGTAGAATCAAGTATTCGATTGTCTATAGGATCCAATGTTATGTATGGTTAGCATACATGAGTGTTGCAGGGTTGTTGGAAGTTTCATGGATGATTTGTGTGGGGTCAGCCGACCAGTCGCGTGATGTTTAGCCTTCCTCTACGAAGTGAGGATTGAGTGTATGCGTATGCTAATTTGTATTGTTAGGTTTGTTGTGATGATCCTTTGAGACAAATACGGGTAGGTGTGGAAGGTAGTATGGGCCCGTACTACTGGAAGCACGGGACCCATACGCGTAGCAGGGAAGTCACAACCCCTAGGGCTTTGTTAGGAGTTGGTTCCCCTAGTTTGGTATGCGTTATTCTGATATCTCCCTAGTTTATTTTATGTATGGTGATGACGAGACGATTTGAGGCTGGATCCGAATCAGGATCGGGAGCTGGTGGCTAGGATAGGCCAACTTTGACTGAGGAGTGGGTTAGGAAGATCATGCAGGAAGACGTTGTTTCCCTCTTTCGGGTGCAATTACCGGAGATGTTTAGGTCTATTTAGACCGCATGGTGGAGTACTTTGATGAGCGATGTGTTGCACTTTCTAAGGCTGCTGCTGCTGCTGCAGCCACCGCAACCGTTGCTGCTGTTGGGATTGGCGCTGGGAGAGCGTTCTGTTGGATTAGGTGTCTAAGTCCATAACTATTTCTGGTATGTACTTGACCCGACCCGGCATGGTCCATTTAGGTTGCATGGCATCATGCATTTGGATAGACTAAATGAGAGAAATAACACTTGTGGTTTATTAATATATTATAAGTTCTAATATATTAATAGTATTATTTAATTAGTATTGATCAAGAATTAATCTAGGATTAATTAAGTGATCAAAAGATGACTAATTAAATATATGGGTTGATTATGTAAATCATCCATAACTTGTATAGTGGGCTAAAAGGCTTCATGGATAATCAAGTTGGGTTAAACTCATTGGATGCTCCATGGGAGTTACAAACCCATGGGTCATGGAAATGAAGAGTCATGCCACACTAGGGTTTACATGGTGTAACCCTAGATGTGACACACTATATAAGCAACATGTTCTCCACCAAAATCAGGTACACATAGTTACAAGAGGGCTTGGCCGATTTTTGCAAGTGTTACACTTCTCTCAAGTTTACTCCAAAAGCATTTGGTGTTGTGTGAAGCATTTGAGGCATCACACTTGGGGTGCTAGGTTGTCAAGGTTTCAAGGAATCATAACAACTACAAGGTATGTATTTCTAGCTATCTTTTATATTATAAAGTTCCCCATGTATGCTAGATAGGTTTATGAACCTTGGAAAAAGTATTTTGCATGTATTTTAGACAAACATAGATCCAAGGTTTTCTAGGGTTGCATGTACACTTAGGAGTGTTAGAATTGCTCAAAACCCTTCAGTGGTATCATAGCCTAGGCTTGTTTGTTAAATACTTGATGCAAACTTATTTTTCAAAAGCTAAAAACTGTCTAGGCAAGAAAACTCGATGAGTTCTGGCCAAAAACTCGCCGAGTTTATGTGTTATTGCATGAACTCGACGAGTTCCCTGATGAACTCGACGAGTTTGTCATCCAGTGAGCCGTTTTTGGAGCTTTGCTGCTGTAAATGGACTAGAAACATTACCTAAACTGTTTTGGTGTTGTAAAACTTGTTTTAGATGGTGTAATGGTTGTTCTAATCCATTTACAATGGCTAATATCAATTTTTCATGATTATATGTGTTCATATGTTCTTGAAACTTTGATATGAATATTCATGTTCTTATGAGTTTTGATAGATCATAGGAATTACTTGTTTAAATGTTTAATTCATGATCATTATGTGTTTTAATGGAGTCCATAACTTGTCCTCAAGTTATGGCAAACCAAAGGTCACACTTTAATAAAAGCCATTAAAAGAACACAAGGGTTATAAAAATGAAGAGTCTTCATTTTTAATACTCAATTAACTCATAAGTTATAAGAAATGAAAAGTTTTGAAAGTTTACAAAACTTGCCCTCAAGTTTTGGAATAAGTAAAGTCATGATTAAAACTTTAGTTCCAACCCTTAGAATTTTAAAAGTTAAAATTCAACCCTTATACTTTATAATATTATAAGTTAATAATATATATGTATAAGATCAAGTCGTCTTACCGCTAGTACGCCTCATTCACGAAGCCGGTCTATAAGGGGGTATAAGGTTGTTGCCTATAAAATGGCAACTTAATGGGTGTCCACTCTCACCCACCGCTTCCTTGACTGGTGGAGGGTCGTTAGCCGAACGGGTAGGACAGTGACTTAAAATTCTCATTAAAAAGTGTAATGATTATTATAAAGTAACTAAATGTTTTTTAAAATTCCCAATCTTAGTTACTTTAGGAAAATGTGAATAAGGTGCTAACCCATGAAACTACACTTTGCACTTTGATTAAGTCGTTGGTGGAGCGTGTGTGGTTAACCGACACACGAACTTGGACTTAACAAGGTAGGAAAAGGGTGACTTAAGGTTTTTCAAAGGTCGGTGGAGCGCGTGTGGTTAACCGGCACATCGATTGAGTGAAAAACTTTAAGGGCACCAAGTGATTTGCATGGTTACTTCACACCTTGTTTTGTGATCCTCGGTATCCCAGTCACAAAACATGGAGGAAATTGGTGAAACATCATTCACTTACCTTTCAAATATGTTATAGCTTGGATTACGGCATCCCTCTTCTAAGTTATAATATATTGTGATTGGATCCTAGCCTTGATATTACATTTGGGTGTTTTATTAAGGACTATCTCTATATCTAAACTAAACTTGTTTTCTTCTTTTCAGATGTCTTCCAACAATGCTGCTCCTGGCTCAAACCCTACTGGCTCCTTCTCTCTCATGAATCTTTGTGGGAGAGTCATCTTTGATGGATCCAACTTTACTGACTGGATCAGAAACATCAGGATGGTCACTCGATACGAGAACAAGGAATATGTTCTCGACAAGGAGCTTAAGGTACCTGAGCCAACTGCTACTCCTGAGGAGTTTACTGAATATGAGGCACATGAAAGAGATGCTACAAAAGTGGCATGCATCATGATGGCCACTATGACAGTCGAGCTCCAAAAGTCCTATGAGGACTACTATCCTTTTGAGATGCACCAGGACTTGATGGACCGCTACCATCAGAGTGCTCGTCAAGAACGATATGAAATCATCTCCTCTATGATCACAACCCGAATGAAAGATAGTGAACCCATCACGGGCCACATGCAGAAAATGCAAAGGTTTGTAGACCGATTGATGAAGTTGAATGTGAACTTCCCAGAGGAGTTAGCAATAGATATTATTTTGCACTCCTTACCTTCGTGTTATGATCAATTCCGCATGACATACCACATGAACAAGGAGGAAGTTACACTTAGCAAACTTCAAGGACTCCTAAAGACCGCAGAATCAGGTCTCAAAGGTAAGTCGGTTGTGACCACTCCTAATACTACTCCAAACTCAGCACCTGTCCTGGCAATCGGGAAAGGTAGAGGAAAGAAGAGGAAGAACCCTTCGAAGGGTACCAAGGGTAAGACTCTTGATGGATCCTCTTCTAGCGGAACCAAGAATGGTTTCGTTACACCTTCTTCTGATCCCAAAGAGGCTGAATGCTTCTATTGCCATGAAAAGGTGCACTGGAAGCGGAACTGCCCAAAGTACCAGCAAGATTTGAAGGATGGGAAAGTGAAACCCAACCATGCAGGTATTTACACTATCTTATCTAATAACTCACCTTATTCTAACTCTTGGGTCCTTGATACCGGTTGCGGTATTCATATTTATTCTGATATGCAGGGACTAAGAAGAAGTGAGAATGTGGAGCATGGAAAGATAAACTTGATCATGGGGAATAGGAAAGTTTCACCTGTCACCAAGATTGGAGTTTATACTTTGTTGCTTAGTAATGGGTTTACTTTAGATTTGAATAAATGTTGTTACTCGCCAGAAATGGCAAGAAGTGTTATTTCCTTTCATGCTTTGTACAAACAAGGTTTTACCTTTTCTTTTGATAATGAAATTGGTGGAATAAATGCTTTCTTTAACAATGTGTTTTATTTTAAAGCATTACCTTGTGATGGTGTGTATGAAGCTGTATCTGTTGTAGATGATTTAGGAAATAATGTGTTGTGTATTGATTCTACTAATGATAATAACTTGGATAAGGCATCATTATGGCATTGTCGTCTTGGACATGTAAGCAAGAAACGCATAGGCCAACTCCAAAAGGATGGAGTCTTGGAATCATTTGACCTAAAGTGAGATGATAGTTGTGAATCATGCTTACTTAGAAAAATGACAAAGTCACCCTTCACAGGTTCTTGTGCTAGGGGTGAAGGTTTGTTGGATCTAGTGCACACGGATGTGTGTGGACCCTTCAAAACTGCCACAAGGGATGCTAATCGTTATTATGTGACTTTTACAGATGATTATAGTAGATATGGATATGTCTACTTAATCAAGCATAAGTCAGATACTTTTGAAAGGTTTAAAGAGTTTAAACAGGAAGTCGAGAATCAATTGGACATGAACATTAAGATGCTCCGATCCGATCGCGGTGGTGAGTATCTTAGTACTGAGTTCCTCGACTATCTGAGGGAATGTGGGGTTGTCTCACAATTGACACCTCCCAGGACACCACAGTTGAATGGTGTAGCTGAGAGGCGTAATCGAACCTTGTTGGACATGGTTCGTTCCATGATGAGTCGAGCTACGCTACCAATCTCATTTTGGGGGTATGCCTTAGAGACTGCCGCCCATATCCTTAATCTGGTCCCTACAAAGAAGGTTGCCAAAACACCTCACGAGATGTGGACTGGAAAAGTTCCTAGTCTAACCCACATCAAGGTTTGGGGTTGCGAGGCTTTCGTGAGACGCGAGACTCACGCCAAGCTCGAACCTCGAAGTGAGAGGTGTATTTTCATCGGCTACCCACAGAAATCCTTTGGTTACCTCTTCTACATACCTAGTGAGAATGTGGTCTTTGTAGCAAGGAGGGGCGTCTTTCGAGAACGAGAGTTAATAAGCCAAGGAAACAGTGGGAGGCAAATTGACCTTGAAGAAATTCAAGAGTCAAGTGGTGAAGGAACCTCAAACCCTAGCAGTCAACTTGAGGAGGAAACTTCTGTTGATCCAATTGACGAATCCGTACCTCTGAGGCGTTCCACAAGGGTTAGGAATGCACCTGAGCACTACTATGGTTTCCATATTACTGCGGAAGGTGAGACACTTATCAGTGATGGGACATTGATAAGTCTGGATGAACCTAATAGCTATGCGGAAGCCATGGCAGGACCTGAGTCTGCTAAATGGAAAGAGGCAATGGACAGCGAGATACAGTCCATGTATGACAATCAGGTCTGGGACTTGGTTGACAATGTACCAGGTCGTAAGACAGTAGGGTGAAAATGGATCTTCAAGAAGAAGACCGACATGGATGGTAATGTACACACTTATAAGGCAAGACTGGTGGCAAAAGGTTTTTCTCAAACTCCAGGAGTTGATTATGATGAGACCTTTTCACCAGTGGCCAAGATTAAGTCTATTAGAGTATTGTTAGCCATAGCTGCATTTCATGACTATGAAATATGGCAAATGGATGTCAAAACCGCTTTCCTCAATGGAAAGTTGGCTGAGGATGTTTACATGAACCAGCCAGAGGGTTTTGTAAGTACAGAATACCCTAATAGAGTGTGTAAGCTTGAGAAATCCATTTATGGATTAAAGCAAGCACCTCGCAGATGGAATCTTTGCTTTGATGAAAAAGTCAAAGAGTTTGGCTTTTCGAGGAGTGAAGATGAATCTTGTGTATATGTCAAGGCTAGTGGGAGTATAGTTAGTTTTTTGGTACTGTATGTGGATGACATACTACTCATCGAAAATGACATCCCGACCTTGCAGGAGGTGAAGTCCTGGCTCGGGAAGTGTTTCGCTATGAAAGACCTAGGAGAAGCTGCCTATATTCTAGGGATAAGGATTATGAGAGATCGGAGTAAAAGACTAATTGGGCTTAGTCAGAGTACATATTTGGATAAGGTGCTGAAGAGGTTCAGCATGCAAGATTCCAAGAAAGGAGAGTTACCCATCCAGAGTAACGCTAGACTGAGTAAGACTCAGAGCCCGAGTACCGAGGTTGAGATAGAAGAAATGAGTCGAGTACCTTATGCTTCTGCAGTAGGCTCGATCATGTATGCTATGACCTGCACTCGTCCTGATGTAGCCTTTGCTTTAAGCATGGTTAGCAGGTATCAGGGGAACCCTGGTAAGGCTCACTGGACAGCGGTAAAGAATATTCTCAAGTATCTGCGAAGGACTAAGGACTGGGTCCTTACCCTTGGTGGGAGTGATGACTTGAGAGTTGTAGGGTATAGTGATGCTAGCTTCCATACTGATAGGGATAATTTCCGCTCTCAGTCGGGCTGGGTCTTTACCTTAAATGGAGGAGCTATCTCTTGGAAAAGTTCCAAGCAGGAGACAGTGGCTGATTCAACTTGCGAATCAGAGTATATAGCGGCAAGCGAGGCAGCAAAGGAGGCGATATGGCTAAAGAACTTCATTGGAGATCTTGGAGTTGTACCAGCTATTAAGGAGCCTATGGAAATCTTCTGTGATAGTGAAAGTGCTGTTGCCTTAGCAAAGGAACCAAGGGATCACGGGAGATCTAGACACATTGACAGAAAATACCATTTCATTAGACATCGTATAGAAGAAGGACTCCTCGTGGCAAAGAGGGTATCATCGGATGAGAACCCGGCAGATCCCCTCACGAAGGGACTGGGTAGTGTTAAGCATCTCCAGCATGCAAGGAGCATAGGGCTGAAGGATGATATTAGTTTTAGTAGTTAGATAATTTTGAAATATGTAAAGTGTAATTGACATTTGATGATGAATAAAAGTTGTGTTTATTTATGAGTAAAGTGTTGCTATCTTTTGTCAATCGTTTACTATTATTTCTTTTGCATGTTTTGACTTCCAAAATATTTATGTTGTGTTTACATATTATTCAAATTATCCACAGTCAGTCATATGTTGGAAGTAGATATGAAGTAAGACTGTCATGGGTTGGTTGTAGAGGTCTAAGATGTTGGACATTGCCTCAACACTCATGAGTGGTCATAAGTTCTGAGTATTGGATTCAACCCACGCTCGCTGGTATCACTTCATGGAATTTATCTCGAGTGATCGCGAGACGGTAATATCATATAAGTCTTCAAACCTAGAGATATGACTTGTTGACTATGAGTTAGTTATGCATTGATCGTGCGAAAAACGCATTGGTAACTCGATGTTATAAAACGTGCTTTTGTGTGTGATTTAACAAGTAGTAGAACAAGCATATGAGTCGAAGTTTATCTGTTCCTTCTTGGATTAGAAGCGATATCTGGGCCCCTCGATGATTTTGTTTTGACCCATGTATCGGGCCCGGTCAGAACTAAGTTGATGTGTTCAATTAAGTTCTTTGTCAAACAAATCGGAAATCGGGAAACAAACTGCTGGACAAAAAGGTAAGACACTGTTCCATGTATTTGTCCGGCTGATATCTAGAACAGAGGATTATATGATCACTTATCTGAAATGGCGTACCATCATCTTCTCAGTTCCGAGAAACCTTGAAAAGAGCTACGATTGATGATCGGTTCCTGAAGTCATACTTGCAGTTATAGTTATTAGACTTATCCAAGTGGGAGACTGTTGGATTCGGTGTCTAAGTCCATAACTATTTCTGGTATGTACTTGACCCGACCCGGCATGGTCCATTTGGGTTGCATGGCATCATGCATTTGGATAGACTAAATGAGAGAAATAACACTTGTGGTTTATTAATATATTATAAGTTCTAATATATTAATAGTATTATTTAATTAGTATTGATCAAGAATTAATCTAGGATTAATTAAGTGATCAAAAGATGACTAATTAAATATATGGGTTGATTATGTAAATCATCCATAACTTGTATAGTGGGCTAAAAGGCTTCATGGATAATCAAGTTGGGTTAAACTCATTGGATGCTCCATGGAGGCTCCATGGGAGTTACAAACCCATGGGTCATGGAAATGAAGAGTCATGCCACATTAGGGTTTACATGGTGTAACCCTAGATGTGACACACTATATAAGCAACATGTTCTCCACCAAAATCGGGTACACATAGTTACAAGAGGGCTTGGCCGATTTTTGCAAGTGTTACACTTCTCTCAAGTTTACTCCAAAAGCATTTGGTGTTGTGTGAAGCATTTGAGGCATCACACTTGGGGTGCTAGGCTGTCAAGGTTTCAAGGAATCATAACAACTACAAGGTATGTATTTTTAGCTATCTTTTATATTATAAAGTTCCCCATGTGTGCTAGATAGGTTTATGAACCTTGGAAAAAGTATTTTGCATGTATTTTAGACAAACATAGATCTAAGGTTTTCTAGGGTTGCATGTACACTTAGGAGTGTTAGAATTGCTCAAAACCCTTCACCTTCTAGTATCAGGACTTCGACAATACAAAGCCCCTGACATTTGACAGAGTTCAGGATCCGATCATAGCAATGAGGTGGCTGTCTGACACTGGGGGATGTTTCTTCATTTGCTCTTGCGCAGCTGACCAGAAGGTCAAGTGCGCTTTAAACCTTCTGTGATCCATAGCGAAGGATTGGTGGAGACTTGTTACTAGCTCGTATTCTCCTGATCAGAGGATTGCAATGACTTGGGAGCAGTTTTCTAAGATGTTCCGCTCTACATATGTTCCTCTGGTAGAGTGAGAGAGGTTTGCCTAGGAGTACTTGGATTTGAGACAAGGAACTGAGTCGGTGACAGAGATCACCAAGATGTTAACGGAGAGAGCCATGTTTTGCCCTGAGTTTGCTGCTTCTGAGTAACCTCAGATGACCCGGTACTTGAGCATGCTCATGACAGACATCCGACAGTTTGTATCGACACAACGCTATGGTTCACTGATTGAGTTACAGGAGGCCGCTAGGTATGACAACCCGAAATTTCTATCTTGTAAAGTCAATCAATTCAATCAAAAGTCAGACTTGTTTCTTTTATCTTTTAGCCTTGTTAAGGGTCTGTTTGAGAGTTCTAAGCCTAGTACACTCAAGGATTGTGTGTTAGGAAGTGTTAGCTTGAGTTCATTGAGTTGCAATCGAGCCGAAAACACCATCAAAAAGGAGTTCACGGCCACATCTAGGTTCACGGACGTGAACCCATCTTTGGGCCGTGAACATCCTTCATATATATAGAGTTGACTCTTTGTTTCTTCACTTCTTCAACTCTAGCCGTGAACACATACTTTCTCTCTCAACTATCTTCAACCGTGAACACTCTAAAGGCTTCCAAAACGTAAGTATTTCATCCATCCTCTTGTTGTCCATTAGAAACGCTTGATTCCACCCATGAAACAAACACTTATATGCGAGATCTTCAAGAGTTCACGACCGTGAACCCTTCATAGGGTCGTGAACCCTTCTTAGATGCAAGGTTGGGACGTGAACCCTCCATCCATGGCCGTAAACCCTTCATAGGATCAAGACTTGAGCCGTGAAAACTTCAAGTGTTCTTGGCCGTGAACACTTCTAAGGCCGTTAACATCCATTTGTTTGGCCGTGAACACCCTTCAATCAATCATATGTGATTCTAACACTTCATTGGAAGTGTTTCCTAGTTCCTAAGGTTGTTTCCCTTACATATTAGTTGTTATATACACTAATTATATACATATATGTGTTATTATATGCTTAATAGGATCCGTTTGTGCTCGAGACTTCACTTGGCATACTTAGCATCCTATATCGATCTTTCATTCAAATCACTCACTATAGGTGAGTTCATACCCCCGGCAACTAAACTTTTAAATGCTTTTTAAATGCTTTTAGGGGGGTAATACAAGTAGAACACAATGAAATTGTGTTAACCATTTACATGTGAAAACACCATCCAAAAGGATTTCTTATACTCAAAACTTGTTAAAACTCTTTTAAAGCTTTTCTAAACTTCTTTTATATCAAATCATATTCGTCTATCTATTTACGTATAAGTATGCTTTAACAGACTTAGAGCTATTGCTAGATACCATGACTCCTATTCCTTGTTTGGTTGTGGGCATGGGGTAGGATTACTAGTCCGAATGTCGGTTAAATCATAGTTATACTTATTAAATACATATGTGAATATTAAACCCATTTTTAAGGATTATACTTAACTTAGTTACTTATGTGAGTAATTGAGTCTTTTCTGCAAATTAGTAACAGTCAAACAATCATACTAGTAAACTATAATAGGTATAGTTTAGTGAATTACTACTTACTACGTCTAGAACAGTGAAACTTACAAGAGTCAGTTCATACATGAGTCAGTTCTTACATAATATAACTAGAACAGGAAGGAACATACTATAACTAGAACATGAAGGAACACACTATAACTAGAACAGGAAGGAACATACTATAACTAGAACAGGAAGGAACATACTATAACTAGAACATAAAGGAACATACTATAACAAGAACAGAAAGGAACATACATACTATAACAAGAACAAGATAACAATAATGTGAAACTACTACTTCACGGCATAGAAATATACTTGTTATGTCGCATTTTGTAACCAGAGTCTCCTGGAGGGAGAGCGGGCATTGTGTGTATAGATCTATATGGGACTGACAATCCCACATCCCAACTATTAGCTACAGTCCGGTAGACAAGCCAAAGGGTGACAAATGTCACATTAGTTTCGATGCCAGCAGGTCGTCGTGTTAAATACTAGTCAATCAGCATGGTTATAACCACATCATATTTTAACCTTAATTAACAAATTGGTTTTAAGGTAGTTAGTGCTTCAGTAGTTATTTTATACAATATTACTGTACACTTTCATTTTCCCATTACATTCATATTGTGATATTCTGACATAAAAGGTAATGCAAACTATTTGCTAGTAAAGATAGTCATAAACTTGGGAAAACATACATTTTTACAAGAGAACAAACATACAAAACAATCGGCTCTTGGTAGAAGACTACTTTCCATTTTAGTAGAAAATATAGGATTTTCTAGGAAGTATACAAACAATTACATCAAAACACTTACAAACATTTTCATCAAACTAATGAAATCATTTGACACAAAAATACTTATGAACTCACCAGCTTAAATGCTGATCTACTCTTTCAAAATAACTTGTATTCTCAGGTCACCAGTAGACAGGTACACTGGACCAGGTTTTGAGAAGACGAAGCATGTTCAAGACTCGTCTTTTATTTTGATATATATATATATATTTTTGGTGTCTTACAAATACATTCAGAACACACATGTATAAACTATATTATTAATGCAATGGATGATGTTGTTGCTTGTTTTACTATTGTGTATTGTTATGATACTGTACATGAAGTCCTCCGCCCCCGAACGTTTCCGCCGTTTTGGTTTGGGGGTGTGACAGATTGGTATCAGAGCTTTGTTTATGGTGAATTGAGTATATCAACCCATAAAAGATATACAACTATAAACACATCGGGATTAAAACACTCTGACCAAGAGTTTATACTTTTAAAGTAATAAAATATTTTACTAAAGTATACATACATGCATTCATACTTGGATCAGTGTCATACTAGAACAGAACAAAAGTATTTCAGTTGTTGGACAACACAAGTAGGCTTGGGTACATATAATCAGATCTAGGTGTGATATAGCCTGATAAACTATATCTTTCCGAGAAGTGATTAGCATGTGCCTAGGAATGGTTGTGGTGTTGCAGCAAGTCTAAAAACTTACCAAATCTACTACAATGAAAACTTTAGAACATAACATAAACTTAAAATACTATAGGAGTATTTAGTGATACTATAATTACTTGTGTGAAAACTAAAAGGTCTTTATTAGTAGGTCAATAGTTGCTGAGTGGATACGCTAAAGTTATATGTGACTAAGGTGTTATAAACTTAGAATCTATGATATTTGCTTTACTTCCTGTTCCTTGTTTGGTTGTGGACTTAGAGTTAGGGTCACTTATTAGAAGGTCTATTCTTTCTTGGTTACATATGACTGGTATGCACTACGCAAATGTTGAAGTAACTGGTAAGGATCATCCTATAATTATCTTAAGTAGTACGTCTATTATATGTTTCTTACATCCCTTTTCTAGCTTAGATAACATGGTTGGAGTCCATCTCCCTGGCGACCCGTACTTTCCCGATCAAGGGCACGGTGGATGGCTTAAAGCAGAGCCTGAAGAAGAGAACCCGGTGGTCCCAGCAGTAGAAGACCCCGAGGAAAGTTTTGATGAAGAGAACGAGGAGGAATTCCAGGAAGACTCGGACTCAGAACCGAAGGTATATAATCCACCCCAAGTTGTGCAGAGACCTAACCCTCGTCTGGCTTTTTAAGGCCCGACGCCTCTGTGGGCAGTGAACTTGGGAAGGTGGACCCACGAGCAGGGATAACCACCTCCCTACAATGGCGACCGAAGCTTCTACAATCTGAATGAGGGAGGCTCAGCAGACAGAGTCCTTCCTATCTTGGTGCGTCGAGTTGCTTGCAATGCTAAGCAGGGAAGAGCAAACTTCGACCAAGTCAAAGAGATTCGCGCTAACTCTGGAGTGAACACAGTTCGTCTTCGTCATCTGACCGATGACCAGAACATGGAAAGGACTCGCACTGATGCCCTACTGGTGGAGCTGAATGCCTGCAAATCTGAAGTAAGGGATCTTCTTCAGAACCAAGTGATTATGCAAAGGCGTGTTTGGGAAACGGAACAACAGCTGGCTGAATATAGGGCTGAATCAAGTACCAACCAGAACAACTCCCCTCGCGAGTAGAGCCTACTCTACTCTTTCTTTTGGATATAAATTAGGTCTATGTATAGACTCTAGTATTAATTTCCTGCTTATGTTAAGACCTTGAACTTTCAGTCTGTTAGGTCTTTGTGATGTCAAAGTTTTCTCAATTCTCGTGTGATGTAAGACCTACTCCAAGGTCATTTTTCCCGAACTTATTACATCTTTAAATAATAGTGAAATTGACAGACATCTAATCTCATGGGGAAATCTTTATCCAAATGCTTTCATCCTTCTATTGTTAGATCTCCATAACAATCATACTCTCATCTATTTGTTGGGCTATGGTGATTTAGTCCATGGATCACTCTCATTATTCTCACTATTGAATGCCTATTATCATCTTCATCTTTGTAAACTACAGCTGAAAGATGCCTCCACGTCGATCAACAAGATGTAATCCTCCGATAACTCCAATTCAACCACCACCTCCTCTACAATACGATCCCGCAACTCTCCAAGCTGCAGTGGCTGCGGCTGTTACGGCAGTCTTAGCTCAATTCAGCGCTAGCGGTACTAGCGGGAGTGGAACAGCTGTACATTCTACTCAAGGTGATGCTCCTTTGCGCTCTAGAGAGTGTTCGTATAAGGACTTCACCAACTGCAAACCCAAAGCCTTCAACGGCTGCGGTGGGATCATTGCTCTGTCGTAATGGTTCGAAAAAGTCTGAGTCGATCTATGAGATCTGCTCCTGTCCGGAAGGAAGCAAAGTAAAATTTGCTGCCTGCACCTTCTCGGACAGAGCCCTAACATGGTGGAATAGCCATGTCAAGTCACTTACTCTGATAGTGGATAATGCAATGGTCTGGGAAGCTCTAAAGGAGCTTATGATTGAGGAGTACTGCCCGAGGGGCGAAGTTCAGAAACTTGAACAGGAACTCTGGAGCCTAACCATGAAGGGCTCCGACATAGTAGCCTACACCATCAGGTTCAGTGATCTGCTAGCTCTATGTCCAGGAATGGTCCCTACTGAGGGAAAGAAGATCGAGAGGTACATCTGGGGGCTGATGCCTCCATTTCAGGGGAATGTGCTAGCTTCAAAACCCACTACCTTCGACAGTGCCAAACGATTGGCATAGCGGATCATCGATCACGGAGTCCGCACACCGACAACAACAACCCTTGCCGTCCCAGAACCATCCAAAGCCGCCGAAAACAAGCGGAAGTTTTGGGACAAGAAGAAAAGTAACACAACACATAACTCTGCCAAGAAGCAGCAGATCGTGGCTGTCCATGCCGCGGAAGCACCTGCTGCCACTGCGCCGATAAAACAGTATGCTGGGAGCTTGCCAAAGTGCAGCTTCCACCACAATGGACCCTGCCAGGAAATGGAGTGTACAAACTGCAACAGGAAAGGGAACATAACCCATTTCTATAAAGCTCCGACAAGACCAATCACCCAGGTCCCTGGTGCTGGAGCAGGCCAGGCCTGCTACGGGTGTGGTGATGTGGGACACTTCAAAAGGAACTGCCCGAAGGCAGGGAATGCCGACGGAGTGGGAAGGGATTTGGCGATAGGCCATGAAGAAGCGGTAGCAGACCCTATAGTGGTCACTGGTACGTTTCTCCTCGATAACTCTTATGCATGCATACTATTTGATAGTGGAGCGGAGAGGAGTTTCGTGAACCAAAATTTTGCACACTTACTTAAACAAAAACCACGAGCACTGAAAGAACCGTTCACTGTAGAAATGGCTAACAGAAAGACTGAGAGCACTAGCAGTATATATAAGATGTACCCTATCTCTAGATAGCCATTCATTTCCAATCGACCTCATGCCTGTCTCAATTAAAAGTTTCGACGTCATTATCGGCATGGATTGGTTGAGTCTTCATCGTGCTGACATCATGTGTTATGAGAAGGCCGTTCTTCTTAATCTACCGTCTAACGAAACCCTAGTTATCTATGGCGACAAACCAGGCACGAACCTTCGAATCATTTCAAGTATACAAGCCCATAAGTACTTACGAAAGGAATGTCATGCATTCCTTGCTCATGTAGTTGATGTAGGGTTTTGAGCATTCTAACACTACTAAGTGTACATGCAACCCTAGAAAACCTTGGATCTATGTTTGTCTAAAAATACATGCAAAATACTTTTTCCAAGGTTCATAATCCTATCTAGCATACATGGAGAACTTTAACATAAAAGATGGCTAGAATTACATACCTTGTAGTTGATTTGATTCCTTGAAAACCTTGAGAGCCTAGCACCCTAAGTGTGATGCCTCAAATGTCTCATACAACACCAAATGCACTTGGAATAAACTTTGAGCGAGAATGTCACACTTAGAAATCGACTTGCCCTCTTGCAACTCTTATGTAGCCGATTTTGGTAGATAACATATCCTTTATATGGTGTGTTACAATTAGGGTTACACCATGTAAACCCTAATGTAACATGGCTCTTCATTTCCATGACCCACGAGTTTGTAACTCCCATGGAGCATCCATGGAGCATCCTATGGACCTTAGCCCAACTTGATAATCCATGGAGCCTTTAGCCCACTATACAAGTTATGGATGATTTACATAATCAACCCATATATTTAATTAGTCATCTTTTGATCACTTAATTAATACTAGATTAATTCTTGATCAAAACTAATTAAATAATATTATATTAGAACTTATAATATATTAATAAACCATAAGTGTTATTTCTCTCATTTTAGTTTATCCAAATGCATGATGCCATGCAACCCAAATGGACCATGCCGGGTCGGGTCAAGTACAACCCAGAAATAGTTATGAACTTAGACACCTAATCGAACAGTCTCCCACTTGGATAAGTCTAATAACTATAACTGCAAGTATGACTTCAGGAACCGACCAGCAATCGTAGCTCTTTTCAAGGTTTCTCGGAACTGAGAAGATGATGATACGCCATTTAAGATAAGTGATCATATAATCCTCTGTTCTAGATATCAGCCGGACAAATACATGGAGCAATGTCTTACTTATTGTCCAGCAGTTTGTTTCCCGATTTCCGGTTTGTTTGACATAGAACTTAAGTGAACAGATCAACTTAGTTCTGACCGGGCCTGATACATAGGTCAAAACAAAATCATCGAGGGGCCCAGATATCGCTTCTAATCCAAGAAGGAACAGATAAACTGCGACTCATATGCTTCTTCTACTACTTGTTGAATCATACACAAAGGCACGTTTTATAACATCGAGTTACCAATGCGTTTTCGTACGATCAATATATAACCAATTCATAGGCAACAAGTCATATCTCCAGGTTTGAAGACTTATATGATATTACCGTCTCACGATCACTCGAGATAAAATTCCATGAAGTGATACCAGTGAGCGTGGGTTGAATCCAATACTCAGAACTTATGAGCACTCATGAGTGTTGTAGCACCACTTTGTTCAACATCTTAGACCTCTACAATCCAACCCATGACAGTCTTGATTCATATCTACTTCCAACATATGACCGACTGTGGATGGTTTGAATAACTTAGTCATTCAGGAAGAGCGACTTAGTTATTCTGGAAGTCGAAACATGCAAAGTGAAACACAAGAATAATCGAATCAACTAGGGTCTCAGAACTTATGAATATAAATAAAAACACCTCTTATTTATCACCATATTGATTGCACATTATTCATTGTATACTGTTTCAAACTATCAACTTTATACTTGAATTAAAAACAATAGTTGTCCCATGCTCCGAGCATGTACACTATGTTTTCTAAACACTAGTCATGCCATGCACCAAGTATGCACAATATGTTTGTCTATGCTCTTTAGTCTGTGAAATAGATCAATTGAACATACTTCCAATGATTCTCATTTCACAATCCCAAATCCCATACTGCAAATGCACGAATCCCAGATTCCTGGCATTTGCTTAAATCTGTTAGATTCTAAACTTATATGCAGTGGTCCTCTTGTAATGATTATACACAAAGTCACAAAGACTTGTCAACAGACATTACAGAGTATTCCAATGGAGATCAATTTCATGGAAACGAAGTCTCATATTCAGTGCTTTGAACATTCTTCTTGCAATAAGTTTCCTAATCTTACACAGATTTAATGAATAGCTTCCACCTATGGGAATATTTCCATATTCCCTTTTTAACTATTACTCTTAAACAAGAGTTACCTCCTTTCAGAATATGTCAATATGGACCTTCCAAAATTAACACTATACTTCCAACTGTCCCTGAGCAGCCAATCTTTGGTAAACCTTAGATTGTCCTCGACAATTGCTTAATCAAATTAGTCATATCCAGTTCTACTACTTTCCCCTCTTAATGCTCTAGGCATTTTGGAAAAATTTAGAACAGATGATTATTATAGCACATACAATCGATCCTATATCCGAAGCATATGGGACACGATTCATAAAGACATGATACTAGACCAATCTTTTGCTATAATATTTCTATTTCTATTTGCCAAGTTCTCATAATTCAGATTATGAAGAGGGATGCCGTAATCATAATCGACTTTTAGAACGCAAATACTAGACCCATATATGGAATTTCCTTATGTTGAGCCATTCCAACATGAAATTCATATATATATATATATATATATATATATATATATATATATATATATATATATATATATATATATATCCTTGACTAAATATGATTAAAACCTTAATCTAACCTTTTAGAATTGAAGTGAAGTATAATTTCCTCTCCCTTAATTATAGCAAAACAACTTTTCCCAATTGAAACCCTTTTGTTTTCTATAATTAACATTGCTAACTTGCAACAATTATCATAATTATCATGCTCCCACTAACATGATGATTATTAGCATAACACTTATGCTCCCACTATCTTTGACATGTACTCAGACATCAGCTGGACTTCTAGAAAAAACAATACTTTATTGACTTTCTTACCAAAGTTCAGATTTCTGATACTAGATTGCTTTGATAAGACTTTATCAATATCATACACCTTATCTAAGATAGCTCACAGGTGTGTCTAAACAATTTAAGAACTATGAAGAGGGATGCCATAGTCATAGTCTCAATTGTTTAGATCTTTTCATTTGTCATAAGTCCACGTTAGTGTGCCGGTTAACCACGCATGCTCCACTAATGACTTTGAGACTGCACAGATCACAATTGCTATCTTACTTAGAATCTACTTGGTGGAAGTGTTTCCTCACCATCATTTTTCATGAATCGGAGAGAAACCTTATGACCCTTAGATTTTATGGTGTATGTGTTCTTATCCACGTGAATTTGTCAAAACCATAATCATAAGATAAGGTTAAAGACATATTCAAACTCATATGGACTGAACTTATGCAATCTTAACTTCTTGCCACCTGGCAGTACAGGGCCTGCCATTGCTTCCAAGTAGTTATGCAACCAATTGAGAACTCTCAGAACTCCTATGCAAAGCCAACTTTAACTGGAATGGGCACAGAAGTAAGAGTATGTCAACACGATAGGTTATAAACCTCAAGTCGTGTGCTAGTGATAAAATATAGGTTTCTTCTTCTTGATTAGATCTAAACGCTTTTCCAAGATCTTTAAGACTCCCACTGTCCTCTTGACATATAAGACTCACTTGCTAAATATTCAAGAGATAGTGCAGATTCTTTATCAAGAGAAACACTTCGCATAATTGGCCTTAGTTGGTCTTTGTTTTATCCAAAACATCACAACTTACCAATTTCAAATGTACAAGAGTAGGTCACTTTTACTCTTACATTTGACAAGTGTTATAAACCTTTCTCTAAGATATGTCACTCAACTTACAGTCTTGGAGTATGACTCTAAGACATGTTTTGGAACGAAGTATGGCTCATCTTCTTGATTCAATCATTTCAGCAATTCTTGATTCCTCTTCTTAGCCATAGGAATGCACTAAGATGTCCTTAGAGGAACAATTGTGATATGATTTCTAAATCATTAAGATGATCACAAAACATGATACTAAAGTGCTCTCCCATCTTTTCAGATTTGAGAAACTTTTATCTTCCTGCCTAATTTGATTCTTCGTATTCGTTCTGCCATACATCAAATTTTTCCAATGCTGCAGAATTATACTTAAACTATTAAGTATAACCATATTTACTCAACCTTAGTAAATCATGACGAATAGTCTTGACGATCTTTTGTGTTGGACCTTAGCAAGTGCACAAGACTGTGTACTGTATACCTTAGTCCTTTACTTGACTCACATATACATGTGATCAAGGAATTAGTCTTAATTTTCCAAAGATGAAAATTCTCAATCATCATACTATACAACTTGCATGATTCCAAGTTTCGATCCAAATGAAACTTGGTTGATGAGAATATTCCTTATTTGGTAAATTTGGACATTACCACAAATGATAGAATCAAATTCACATTTCCATTATTGCTAGAACCATACAAACATCAATTTTTTCATAAAATGTCGGTGCAAGGAGATATAATTAAGATAAAACAAAATTTCATTTATTTATAAATGCGGAAAAAACTTTTCCCTTACAATGCAACTTGAAATGAAAACTATGCAATTACATATTTTTCTAGCAATCTATCATATCTCCTAAGTAGTAGCTCAAAAATCCGATCTTCAACCAGGCGATAGAAATCCATCTTCGCGATCAGATTCAACATACTTTTACTTTAAGTTTTCCTTCCCTTTGCTTGATCCTGCCAAACATCAAAATGCAACTTAGTCACATTATGTAATAACAATCAGCAATTAGGAAATTAACAGAGTTAGATAGTGGGCTTACCTGAACCAGAGTCAAACTTTTGATTCTTCTTTTCTTCTAGATCCTTCAGGTAGCTAGGGCAGTTTTGCTTCCAATGCCCTTTTCCTTCACAATGAAAACATATAGACTCTTCGGGAATGGTACAACAGGCTATTCCAGACTTAAACTTTCTCTTTACCTTCCGGTCAACCGAGTTGACCAAGGCTGATCCCTTTCCATTGGGAAGAGAAAGTTTTTCTGGACTTCCAATGTTACCATTGTCCATGTCCATGGAAGTTTGAGAAGTAGATCTTCCACCCATAGTTGCTTGATTCTTGCGCCAAATCATTTCTGATTCAGCAGCAATCAGCAAATAAGAAAGATCTATTAGGGTCATGTCAAGATCTGTCATATAGTAATCTTTAATAAAATCACTATATGACTCAGGAAGTGACTGGAGAACCCAGTCAATAGCAAACTTCCTTGAAATAACAGTACCCAACATTCTCAACCTGTCAATGTGTGACTTCATTCTTAAGAGATGAGTGCACACAGGTCTTCCATCTTTATGTTTCATTTCTAGTAGAGCTTGAGTGACATTGAACCTTTCAAGTCTTCGGGCTTGTGGGTCAGGGAGAACAATTGGAGGAGGAGGAGGAAGAGAAGTATGATTTCCATGAGCCAAACTCAGGAAGTCATCTTCATAAAGAAAGCTTGTTCCATTAGATTTGGGAAGATCATTGTTGTCTAAACCAGACATCTATAATGGGAGAAATTCAAGTTAGTTGATTAAAATCCTTAATATAACACCCAATTTGAAATATTAAGGCTAGGACCCAACACAATATTTTATAACTTGGAAGAGGGATGCCGTAATCCAAGCTATAGAATATTTGAAGGTAGGCGAATGACGATTCACCAATTTCCACCATAGAACGAAATATAAACTATTAGGTTTTAATTGGTATTTAGAAATTCCTAGATTGTTTTGAGATGCAATGAACTCTTAAAGGAATGTTTCAATCTCGAGTGTGCCCTCCAAGTTTTGTGACTAGGATACCGAGGATCACAAAACGAGGTGTGAAGTAATCATGCAAATTACTTGGTACCCTTAATGTCTATCACTCAATCGATGTGCCAGTTAACCACACACGCTCCACCGACCTATGATAAACCTTAAGTCACCCTTTACTTACCTTGTTAAGTCCAGGTTAGTGTGCCGGTTAACCACACACACTCCACTAACGACTTTGACATAGTGCAAAGTGTAATTTCATGGGATAGCACCTTATTCACATTTTCCTAAAGTAACTAAGATTGGGAATTTAATAAAACATTTAGTTACTTTATAATAATCGTTATACTTTTAATGAGAATTTTATAAGTCCTTGTCCTACCCGTTCGACTAACGACCCTCCACCAATCAAGGAAGCGGTGGGTGAGAGTGGACACCCATTAAGCTGCCATTTTATAGGCAACAACCTTATACCCCCCTTATAGACCGACTTCGTGAATGAGACCTACTAATGGTAAGACGACTTGATCTTATACATACATATATATATATATATATATATATATATATATATATATATATATATATATATATATATATATATATATATATATATTATTAACTTATAATATTATAAAGTATAAGGGTTGAATTTTAACTTTTTAAAATTCTTAGGGTTGGAACTAAAGTTATTATGATGACTTTACATGTTCCAAAACTTGAGTGCAAGTTTTGTAACTTTACAAAACTCTTCAATTCGTAACTTATGAGATTAATGGGTTTATTAAAGTGAGTGTCTCCTCATTTTATGTAACCTATGTGATTTTAATGAACTTTAAAAGATAAAGACTTTTGGTAATCCATAACTTGAGGACAAATTATGGATTCCATTAAAACACATAATGATCAAGAATTAAAACTAAAAAGAAGTTACAAATAATTCCTATGATCATCTAATCTCATAAGAACATGAATATGAATATCAAAGCTTCAAGAACACATAAAATCATGGAATTTTGATATTAGCCACTGTAAATGGATTAGAACAACCATTACACCAACTAAAACAAGTTTTAAAACACCGAAACAGTTTAGGGTAACGTTTCTAGTCCATTTCCAGCAACAAAAGTCGGAAATCTGCACCCTGGGGCTCCTACTCGTCGAGTGCAAGAACCTACTCGACGAGTAGGATGAGTTTATGCTTGGACTCGTCGAGTCCCCCCATGGACTCGGCGAGTTCCCTGTGCATACAGCAAGAAATTCAACTTTTTTCACTATTTTGCATCAAGTATCAACAAACAAGCCTAGGCTCTGATACCACTGTAGGGTTTTGAGCATTCTAACACTCCTAAGTGTACATGCAACCCTAGAAAACCTTGGATCTATGTTTGTCTAAAAATACATGCAAAATACTTTTTCCAAGGTTCATAATCCTATCTACCATACATGGAGAACATTAACATAAAAGATGGCTAGAATTACATACCTTGTAGTTGATTTGATTCCTTGAAAACCTTGAGAGCCTAGCACCCCAAGTGTGATGCCTCAAATGTCTCACACAACACCAAATTCACTTGGAATAAACTTTGAGAGAGAATGTCACACTTAGAAATCGACTTGCCCTCTTGCAACTCTTATGTAGCCGATTTTGGTAGATAACATATCCTTTATATCGTGTGTTACAATTAGGGTTACACCATGTAAACCCTAATGTAACATGGCTCTTCATTTCCATGACCCACGGGTTTGTAACTCCCATGGAGCATCCATGGAGCATCCTATGGACCTTAGCCCAACTTGATAATCCATGGAGCCTTTAGCCCACTATACAAGTTATGGATGATTTACATAATCAACCCATATATTTAATTAGTCATCTTTTGATCACTTAATTAATACTAGATTAATTCTTGATCAAAACTAATTAAATAATATTATATTAGAACTTATAATATATTAATAAACCATAAGTGTTATTTCTCTCATTTTAGTTTATCCAAATGCATGATGCCATGCAACCCAAATGGACCATGCCGGGTCGGGTCAAGTACAACCCAGAAATAGTTATGAACTTAGACACCTAATCCAACAGTTAATATGAGCCAAGAGGCGAAAGACATAAAGAACATCCCAAAAATACGTGACTTTACCGATATCTTTCCCGAAGAACTACCAGGATTACCACCACAACATCAAGTCGAGTTCAGAATTGACTTAGTTCTAGGAGCTACCCCAGTAGCCAAATCTCCTTATCGACTAGCACCAGCTGAGATGCAGGAGCTATCCGGTCAACTGAACGAACTGCTCAGCAAGGGCTTTATTAGACCAAGCTTCTCACCCTGGGGAGCACCGGTCTTGTTCGTAAAGAAGAAAGACGGATCGTTCCACATGTGCATCGACTACCGAGAACTAAACAAATTGACCGTTAAGAACCGATACCCTCTACCACGTATAGACGACTTGTTCGACCAACTGCAAGGGGCAAACTACTTTTCCAAGATTGACCTGATATCCGGGTATCACCAGTTACGAGTGTTAGAGGAACATGTTCCCAAAACATCCTTCCGAACTCATTATGGACACTACGAGTTTGTAGTGATGCCATTCGGATTAACCAATGTGCCCGCTGTATTCATGGACTTAATGAACCGGGTGTTCCGTCCTTACTTAGATCAGTTCGTTATTGTATTCATCGAAGACATACTTATATACTCTCGTAGTAAGGAGGAACATAGTCGACATCTACATCAGGTATTAGAAACACTACGAGCAGAGAAGCTTTATGTGAAGTTCTCTAAGTGCGAATTTTTGATTCGAAGAGTCGAATTCTTGGGTCACGTGGTTAGCGAAGAGGGAATTCACGTGGACCCTTCCAAAATAAAGGCCATTGAGAACTGGTCAGCTCCAAAGACGCCTACGGAAATTCGTCAATTTCTAGGTCTCGCTGGCTACTATCGCAGGTTTATTCAGAACTTCTCTAGGATCGCGAAACCGCTTACTACATTGACCCAGAAAGGTGTGACCTTTGACTGGGAAGAGAAACAGGAGAAGGCGTTCCAAACGCTGAAGCGAGCCTTATGCAGCGCATCGATACTATCCCTCCCAGAAAGGATAGAAGACTTCATGGTTTATTGCGATGCATCCTGTTGGATTAGGTGTTTAAGTTCATAACTATTCCTGGAATGTACTTGACCCGGTTGGCATGGTCCATTTGGGTTGCATGGCATTGCAACACTTGGATAGACTAAATGAGAGAAAGGACACTTAAGGATTATTAATATATTATAAGTTCTAATATATTAATAATATTATTTAATTAGTATTGATCAAAGAATTAATTTGGAATTAATTAAGTGGTCAAAAGGAGACTAATTAAATATATGGGGTTGATTGTGTAAATCATCAATTCTTGTATAGTGGGCTAATGATCAATGGTTTGTATGGATTGGGTTAAAACCCATAAGGTGCTCCATGGATAATCCATGGAGGTTACAAACCCATGGATCATGGAATATGGAAAGCCATGACAATTAGGGTTTACATGGTGTAACCCTACTTGTGCCACAACTATATAAAGAACCCCATGCAAGAAAAATCGGCACTATGACTACTACTTGTACAAGAAAGAGGGCAAGCCGATTTTGAGGTGTAAGTGAACTTCTCTCAAGGTCATTCCAAGTGTTGTGGTGTTGTGTGACACATTTGAGGCATCACACTTGAGGTGTTAGGCTCACAAGGTTCTCAAGGAATCCAAACCACAAAAGGTTTGTTCTTCTTCTAGCATTTATGTTTAAAAGTTCCCCATGCTATGCTAAATAGTTGAAGAACCTTGGAAAATCAATTTTGCATGTAGCTTAGTAAAACATAGATCCAAGGTTTCTAGGGTTGCAGGTACACCATAGGAGTGTTAGAATGCTCAAAACCCTTCAGTGGTATCAGAGCCAGGTTTGTTTATTTGATACTTAATGCAAACTTGTTGAAAAAACTCAGTTTTCTGCATTCTGCAGCATGAACTCGCCGAGTCCATGGGGGGACTCGACGAGTCCATGAGTAAATTCATCCTACTCGTCAAGTAGGTTCATGCACTCGACGAGTAGGAACCCCTGAATGCAGATTTTTGAGTTTTGCTGCTGGAAATGGACTAGAAACATTACCCTAAACTGTTTTGATGTTATAAAACTTGTTTTAGATGGTGTAATGGTTATGCTAATCCATTTCAATAGCTATTATCAAAATTTCAAGTTTTATATGGTTTATTTATGATTCTTGAAATTGTTGATATGAACATTCATGAACTTATGAGTTTAGAAGATCATAGGAATTATTTGTAACTTGCTTGTTAGTTTAATTCTTGATCTTGATGTGTTTTAATGGAATCCATAATTTTCTCTCAAGTTATGGATTACCAAAAGTCATTCTTTTAAAGTCCATTATTAAACACATAGCTTACATAAAAGGAAAAATCTCTCATTTTATTAATCCTTTAACTCATAAGTTATGAAAGATGAAACGTTTTGAAAGTTACAAAACTTGCCCTCAAGTTTTGGAACATGTAAAGTCAGTTTAAAAACTTTAGTTCCAACCCCTAGAATTTTAAAAGTTAAAATTCAACCCTTATACTTTATACTATTATAAGTTAATAATATATATATATATATATATATATATATATAAGAATAAGTCGTTTTACCGTTAGTAGGTCTCATTCACGAAGTCTGTCTATAAGGGGGGTATAAGGTTGTTGCCTATAAAATGGCAGCTTAATGGGTGTCCACTCTCCCCCACCACTTCCTTGACTGGTGGAGGGTCGTTAGCCGAACGGGTAAGACAAGGACTTTAAATCCTCATTAAAAGTATGATGGAATATAAAGTAACTAAATCTTTTATAAAATTCCCAATCTTAGTTACTTTAGGAAAATGTGAATAAGGTGCTAACCCATGAAATTACACTTTGCACTTTGTTTTAGTCGTTAGTGGAGCGTGTGTGGTTAACCGACACACTAACCTGGACTTAACAAGGTAGGCAAAGGGTAACTTAATGTTTATCATAGTATCGATGGAGCGCGTGTGGTTAACCGGCACATCGATTGAGGGGTAAATATTAAGGGTACCAAGTATATTTGCATGGTTATTCACACCTTGTTTTGTGATCCTCGGCATCCCAGTCACAAAACCTGAAGGGCACACTCGAGATTGAAACATGCCATTGAAAAGTTCAATGAATCTCAAAGGATCTCGGAGTTTCAAAACCAATTAAAACCTAATAATTTATTTCGTTTTTCATGGTGGAAATTGGTGAATCGTCATTCGCCTACCTTCAAATATTTTATAGCTTGGATTATGGCATCCCTCTTCTAAGTTATAAAATATTGTGTTGGGTCCTAGCCTTAATATTTCATATTGGGTGTTATATTAAGGACTTTAAATCAACTATCTTTAATATCTCCCAAAAGATTTCTGGTTCAGACAATTATGATCTTCCCAAAAACTCTTGAAGATGATGTCCCGAAAATCATTCTTCACTCCTTCCACCTCCTCCAATCATTCTCCCTAACCCACAAGTTCTTGAATAGTTCAAGGCCACTCAAGTCCTATTGGCAAGCAAGGTCTATATGTGCTCACATCTTGGAGATAAAGTCACATATTGACAAGCCGGGAGAGTTGGGTGTCAAAGTCTTGAGAAAGTTGGTTGTTCAATCACTTTCTAAGTCACACAGTGAGTTCCTTTGGGACTACTATGTAACAGACTATGACATGACTATAATGATCTTATCTATTTGCTTGGTGCTGCTGAATCAGAAATAATTTGGAGCTCTGGTAAAGCAAATTTGATTAGTAGATCAACTTCCCAAACTACCATGGACATTGTCAATTGGTAACATTGGATATCTAGAAAAGCCTTTTCTTCCCAATAGAAAGGGATCGGCCGTAGTCAACCCGGTTGACCAAATGGTAAAGAGAAAGGCTAAGTCTAAGATAGTCCTGTGTGCCATTCCCAAAGGGTCCATATGTTTCTGTTGCCAAAGGAAGGGGCATTGGTTGCGAAGCTGCCTTAACTACCTGAAAGATCTGAGAGAAGGTCAAGTCAAAAGTTTGACTCTGCTTCACGTAAGCCCACTATCTAACTCTATTAAGTTCCTATTTGGATATTCTTATTACATGATGTGACTGGGTCACATGTTGAAGTTTTAAGAATCAAAGAAAAGAGAGGAAGCTTAAAGAAGAGTAAGCTGATTCTGATCGCGAAGATGGATTTCGATCGCATGGTTTGGTGATCAAAATTTTTGAGCTGCTGCTTAAGAGTTGTGATAGATTGCTTAGGAATAGATAACAACATAGTTTTCATATGCATTTGCATTGTAAGGGTAAGTTTTTCCGCAAGTTTTAAAATAAAAGAAAATGTTTGATTTTATTTATTTTAAGTATCCTTACAATGGCATTTGTGAAAAATTGTTGTTTATATGATTCCATTGATACCAACATTGGAAAATGGATTTGATTCTGTCGTTTGTGGTAGTGTCATAATTTACCAAATAAGGAAAGATTCTCATCGACTAAGTTTCAGTTGGAAAGAAACTTCGAATCATGCAAGTTGTATTGTATGATGAAAGAGAATTTTCATCTTTGGAAAATTAAGACTAATTCCTTGTTCACATGTATATGTGAGTCAAGTGAAGGACTAAGGGACCGAGTACACATTCTTGTGCACTGGTTAAGTCCACCACAAAAAGATCGATAAGACTATTCGCCCTGATTTACTAAAGTTTAGTAAATATGGTTATACTTACAAGTTTAAGTATAATTCTGAAACATTGGAAAAGTTTCGATGTATGGCAGGGCGAATGAGAAGAATCAAATTAGGCAGAAAGATAAAAGTTTCTCAAATCTGAAAAGATGGGAGAGTACTTTAGTATCATGTTTTGTGATCATCCTAATGGTTTAGAAATCATATCACAATTAGTCCTCTAAGGACATCTTAGTGCATTTCTATGGCTAAGAAGAGGAATCGTGAATTGTTGAAATGGTTAAATCAAGAAGATGAGTCATACTTCGTTCCATAACAATTCTTAGAGTCATACTCCAAGATTTTAACTTGAGTGACATATCTTAAAGAAAGGTTTATAACACTTGTCAAATGTAAAAGTAAAATGAGTCCTACTCTTGTACATTTGAAGTTGGTAAGTTGTGATGTTTTGGATAAAACAAAGACCAACTAAGGCCAATTGTGTGAAGTATTTGTCCTGATAAAGAATCCGCACTATCTCTTGAATATTTGGCAAGTGAGTCTTATATGTCAAGAGGACAGTGGGAGTCTTAAAGATCTTTGAAAAAATTCAAAGATCTATTCAAGAATAAAAACCTGTAGTTTATCACTAGCACACGACGTGAGGTTTATAACCTATCGTGTTGACATATTCCTGGTTCTATGCCCATTCCAGTTAAAGTTGGCTTTGCATATGAGTTCTGAGAGTTCTCAATTGGTTGCATAACAACTTGGAAGCAATGACAGGCCCTTGTATTGCCAGGTGGCAAGAAGTTGAGATTGAACAAGTTCAATCCATATGAGTTTGGATTTGTCACTAACCTTGTCTCGTGATTATGGTTTTGACAAATTCACATGGATAGGAACACATACACCATAAAATCTAAGTGTCATAAGGTTTATCTCCGATTCATTGAAATGATGGTGAGGAAACACTTTCACTAAGTAGATTTCAAATAGATAGCAATTGTGATATTTGCATTCTCAAAAGTCGTTAGTGGAGCGTGTGTGGTTAACCGGCACACTAACATGGACTTGTGAGAAATGGCAAAGGTCTAACCAATTGAGACTATGTTTACAGCATACCTTTTCATAGTTCTGAAATTGTTTAGACACACATGTGTGCTATCTAAGGAAAGGTGTATGATTTTAATAAAGTTTTATCAAAGCATCTCGTATCAAAAATATGAACTTTGGTAAGAAGGTCAATAAAATATTGATTTCTAGAAGTCCAGCTGATTTTTGAGTACATGTCAAAGCTAGTGGGAGCATAAGTGTTATGCTAATAATCATCATGCAAGTGGGAGCATGATAATTATAATAAGTGTTGCAAGTTAGCAATGTTAATTATAGAAAACAAAAGGTTTCAATTGGGAAAATGTTGTTTTGCTATAATTAAGGGAGAGGAAATTATACTTCATTTCAATTCTAAAAGCTTAGATGGAGGTTTTAATCATCTTTAGTCAAGGATATATATATATATATATATATATATATATATATATATATATATATATATATATATATATATATATATATATATATATATATATATATGAATTTTATGTTGGAATGGCTCAACACAAGGAAATTCTATATATGGGTCCATTATTTGCGTTCTAAAATTCGATTATGATTACGACATCCCTTTTCATAATCTGAATTATGAGAACTTGGCAAATAGAAATAGAAATATTATAGCAAAAGACTGGTCCAGTATTATGTCTTTATGTGAGACATCATGAATCATGTTCCATATGCTTCAGATATAGGATCGATTGCATGTGCTATAATATTAATCTGTTCTAAATTTTTCCAAATGCCCATAGCGTTAAGAGGGAAAAGTACTAGAACTAGATATGAATAATTTGATTAAGCAATTTTCGAGGACAATCTAAAGGTTTACCAAAGATTGGTTGCTCAAGGACAGTTGGAAGTATATTGTTAATTTTGGAAGGACCATATTGACATATTCTGAAAAGAGGCAACTCTTGTTCAGGAGTGATAGTCAAAATGGGAATAATGAAATGTTCCCGTAGGTGGAAGTTATTCATTAAATCTGTGTAAAATTAGGAAACTGAATGCATGAAGGATGTTCAAAGGAATGTGCTTTGAATTTGAGACTCCATTTCCATGGAGTGATCTCCGTTGGAATACTCTGTAATGTCTGTTGACAAGTCTTTGTGACTAGTGTGCATAATCATTACAAGAGGATCAATGCATATAAGTTTAGAATCTAACAGATTTCAGTAGATGGTATGAATTTGGAATTCTTACATTTACGATAAGGATTTGGGGTTGTGAAATGAGAATCATTGGAATTATGTCCAATCGATCTATTTCACAAAGTAAAGATCATAAACAAACTTAATGTGAATACTTGGTGTATGGCATAACTAATGTTTGGAAAAACATAGTATGCATACTTGGTGTATGGCATGACTAGTGTTTAGAAAAAACCATAGTGTACATGCTTGGAGCATGGGACAACTATTGTTTTAATTCAAGTATAAAGTTGATAGTTTGAAACAGTATGCAATGGATAATGTGTAATAAATATGGTGATAAATAAAAGATGTTTTATTTATATTCATAAGTTCTGAGACCATATTTGATTCGATTATTCTTGTGTTTCACTTTGCATGTTTTGACTTCCAGAATAACTAGGTCATTCTTCCCGAATGACTAAGTTATTCACACCATCCACAGTCGGTCATATGTTGGAAGTAGATATGAATCAAGACTTTCATGAAGCTGGATTGTAGATGTCCAAGGTATGGGACATAGCAAGAGTTGCTGTAACATTCATGAGTGCTCATAAGTTCTGAGTATTGGATTCAACCGACGCTCGCTGGTATCACTTCATGGAATTTATCTCGAGTGATCGCGAGACGGTAATATCATATAAGTCTTCAAACCTAGAGATATGACTTGTTGCCTACGAGTTGGTTATACATTGATTGTACGAAAACGCATTGGTAACTCGATGTTATAAAACTTGCCTTTGTGTATAATTCAACAAGTAGTAGAACAAGCATATGAGTCGAAGTTTATCTGTTCCTTCTTGGATTAGAAGCGATATCTGGTCCCCTCGATGATTTTATGTTGACCCATGTACCGGGCCCGGTCAGAACTAAGTTGATGTGTTCAAATAAGTTCTATGTCAAACAAATCGAAAATCGGGAAACAAACTGCTGGACAATAAGTAAGACATTGTTCCATGTATTTGTCCGACTGATATCTAGAACAGAGGATTATATGATCACTTATCTTAAGTGGCGTGTCATCATCATCTCGGTTCCGCGAGACCTTGAAAAAACTACAATTGCTGATCGGTTCCTGAAGTCATTCTTGCAGTTATAGTTATTAGACTTATCCAAGTGGGAGACTTTTGGATTAGGTGTCTAAGTTCATAACTATTCCTGGAATGTACTTGACCCGTTTGGCATGGTCCATTTGGGTTGCATTGCATTGCAACACTTGGATAGACTAAATGAGAGAAAGGACACTTAAGGATTATTAATATATTATTAGTTCTAATATATTAATAATATTATTTAATTAGTATTTATCAAATAATTAATTTGGAATTAATTAAGTGATCAAAAGGAGACTAATTAAATATATGGGGTTGATTGTGTAAATCATCAATTCTTGTATAATGGGCTAATGATCCATGGTTTGTATGGATTGGGTTAAAACCCATAAGGTGCTGCATGGATAATCCATGGAGGTTACAAGCCCATGGATCATGCAATATGGAAAGCCATGACAATTAGGGTTTACATGGTGTAACCCTACTTGTGCCACAACTATATAAAGAACCCCATGCAAGCAAAATCGGCACTATGACTACTACTTGTAAAAGAAAGAGGGCAAGCCGATTTTGAGGTGTAAGTGAACTTCTCTCAAGGTCATTCCAAGTGTTGTGGTGTTGTGTGAGACATTTGAGGCATCACACTTGAGGTGCTAGGCTCACAAGGTTCTCGAGGAATCCAAACCACAAAAGGTATCTTCTTCTTCTAGCATTTATTTTTAAATGTTCCCCATGCTATGCTAGATAGTTGAAGAAACTTGGAAAACCAATTTTGCATGTATCTTAGTAAAACATAGATCCAAGGTTTCTAGGGTTGCATGTACACCATTGGAGTGTTAGAATGATCAAAACCCTTCACATCTAACCAAGGGCTTGGCTGCGTACTTATGCAACGAGGAAATGTCATCGCCTATGCCTCAAGACAGCTTAAGACGCACGAAGTAAACTACACTACACATGATCTTGAGCTTGGAGTAGTGGTATTAGCTTTGAAGATCTGGAGACACTACCTGTATGGTACGAAAAGCACTATCTTTACAGACCATAAAAGCCTTCAACATATATTAGACCAGAAGGAGCTCAACATGAGACAACGACGGTGGGTCGAGCTACTCAATGACTACGAATGCGAAATTTGTTATCATCCCGGTAAAGCCAACGTAGTAGCTGACGCCCTAAGTCGGAAAGAATACTCTGGTCGTAGAGTCAAATCATTGACTATGACTATCCATTCACATCTGTCCACACAAATTAAGGAGGCTCAGCTAGAAGCCTTGAAGCCTGAAAATGTGGCGGGTGAATCCCTTAAAGGGATGGATAAGAACTTAGAAGTCAAGGGTGGCGGAGCCTTGTACCTCATGGATCGGATCTGGACACCGAAGCTCGGTGGTTTCAGAGACGTGGTCATGACTGAAGCGCACAATACTCGATATTCCGTCCACCCAAGTTCAGATAAGATGTATCTGGATCTCAAAAAGTTATACTGGTGGCCTAAAATGAAAGAAGAAATTGCTACCTTCGTGGGCAAGTGTCTTACTTGCGCCAAGGTTAAGGTCGAATACCAGAAACCCTCAGGTTTACTTCAACAACTGGAAATACCAGAATGGAAGTGGGAGCGGATCACAATGGACTTCATAACCAAACTGCCCAAGACAACGGGTGGTCTCGATACCATTTGGGTGATCGTAGACAGGTTAACCAAGTCTGCACACTTCTTACCTATCAAAGAAACTGACAAGATGGAGAAGCTAACCAGAACTTACATTAGGGAAATTGTACAACTGCATGGTGTTCCCATATCTATTATCTCTGATAGAGATAGTAGATTCACTTCAAGATTCTGGCAGTCGCTACAAAGTTCCCTGTGAACTAGGTTGGACATGAGTACAGCCTACCATCCGCAAACCGACGGACAAAGTGAGAGGACTATTCAAAATCTGGAAGATATGTTGCAAGTCTGTGTGATTGACTTTGGAAAGGCATGGGATACTCATTTACCCCTTGTCTAGTTCTCCTACAATAACAATTATTACACAAGCATAAAGGCTACTCCATTTGAAGCCCTTTATGGCCGGAAGTGCAGATCCCCTCTGTGCTGAGCCGAGGTGGGTGACACGCAGATAGCTAAAGGACGAGTTCCTGACCACACTCTCACAGGTCCGGAAATCATTCGGGAAACGACATAGAATATTGTTCAGATTCATGAACGATTGAAAGTCTCTAGAGACCGACAGAAAAGCTACGCTGACAAGAGACGGAAACCTTTGGAATTCCTGGTAGGTGACCGTGTTCTATTGAGGGTCTCCCCCTGGAAGGGCTTGATATGCTTCGGAAAGCATGTGAAGCTAAATCCAAGGTACATAGGGCTTTTTGAGATTCTCGCTAGGATCGGCCCTGTAGCTAACAAACTCAAACTACCTCAAGAACTTAGTAACGTACACCCTACTTTCCACGTTTCGAACCTGAAAAAGTGCCTATCCGATGAGACTCTTGTTATCCCACTCGATAAAATCGAGATCAATGAGAGCCTCAACTTTGTAAAAGAACCAGTAGATATCATAGACCGTCAGGTCAAGCAAACGAAGCAAAGCCGTATCCCGATAGTAAAGGTTCGCTGGAATGCAAAGCGGGGACATGAATTCACTTGGGAGCGGGAGGATCAAATGAAACTGAAATATCCTCATCTTTTCCCTTAGTTTATCTGTATTTTCTTAAAATCTATTTTCGGGACGAAATTCCCTTTAACGGGGGGATGATGTGACAACCCGATATTTCTATCTTGTAATGTCAATCAATTCAATCAAAAGTCAGACTTGTTTCTTTTATCTTTTAGCCTTGTTAAGGGTCTGTTTGAGAGTTCTAAGCCTAGTACACTCAAGGATTGTATGTTAGGAAGTGTTAGCTTGAGATCATTGAGTTGCAATCGAGCCGGAAACACCATCAAAAAAGAGTTCACGGCCACATCTAGGTTTACGGCCGTGAACCCATCTTTGGGCCGTGAACATCCTTCATATATATATATATAGAGTTGACTCTTTATTTCTTCACTTCTTCAACTCTAGCCGTGAACACATACTTTCTCTCTCAACTATCTTCAATCGTGAACACTCAAAAGGCTTCCAAAATGTAAGTATCTCATCCATCATCTTGTTGCCCATTATAAACACTTGATTCCACCCATGAAACAAACACTTATATGCAAGATCTTCAAGAGTTCACGACCGTGAAACCTTCATAGGGCCGTGAACCCTTCTTAGATGCAAGGTTGGGTCGTGAACCCTCCATCCATGGCCGTAAACCCTTCATAGGATCAAGACATGGGCCGTGAACACTTCAAGTGTTCTTGGCCGTGAACCCTTCTAAGGTCGTGAACATCCCTTTGTTTGGACGTGAACACCCTTCAATCAATCATATGTGATTCTAACACTTCATTGGAAGTGTTTCCTAGTTCCTAAGGTTGTTTACCTTACATATTAGTTGTTATATACACCAATTATATACATATATGTGTTATTATATGCTTAATAGGATCCGGTTGTGCTCGAGACTTCACTTGGCATACTTAGCATCCTATATCGATCTTTCATTCGAATCACTCACTACAGGTGAGTTCATACCCCTACAACTACACTTTTAAGTGCTTTTTAAATGCTTTTAGGGGGGGGGAATACAAGTAGAAAACAATGAAATTGTGTTAACCATTTACATGTGAAAACAACATCCAAAAGGATTTCTTATACTCAAAACTTGTTAAAACTCTTTTAAAGCTTTTATAAACTTCTTTTATATCAAATCATATTCGTCTATCTATTGACGTATAAGTATGCTTTAACAGACTTAGGACTATTGCTAGATACCTTGACTCCTGTTCCTTGTTTGGTTGTGGGCATGGGGTAGGATTACTAGTCCGAATGTCGGTTAAATCATAGTTATACTTATTAAATACATATATGAATATTAAACCCATTTTTATGGATTATACTTAACTTAGTTACTTATGTGAGTAATTGAGTCTTTTCTGCAAATCAGTAACAGTCAAACAATCATACTAGTAAACTATAATAGGTATAGTTTAGTGAATTACTACTTACTACGTCTAGAACAGTGAAACTTATAAGAGTCAGTTCATACATGAGTCAGTTCTTACATAATATAACTAGAACATGAAGGAACATACTATAACTAGAATAGGAAGGAACATACTATAACTAGAACAGGAAGGAACATACTATAACTAGAATAGGAAGGAACGTACAATAACAAGAATAGGAAGGAAAATACAATAACAAGAACAGAAAGGAACATACATACTATAACAAGAACAAGATAACAATAATGTGAAACTACTACTTCACGGCATAGCAATATACTTGTTATGTCACGTTTTGTAACCAGAGTCTCCTGGAGGGAGGGCGGTCATTATGTGTATAGATCTATATGGGACTGACAATCCCACATCCAAACTGTTAGCTACATTCCGGAAAACAAGCCAAGGGGTGACAAATTTCACATTAGTTTCGACGCCAGCAGGTCGTCGTGTTAAATACTAGTCAATCAGATGGTTATAACCACATCACATTTTAACCTTAATTAACAAATTGGTTTTAAGGTAGTTAGTGCTTCAGTAGTTATTTTATACAACATTACGATACACTTTTATTTTCCCATTACATTCATATAGTGATATTCTCACATAAAAGGTAATGCAAACTATTTTCTAGTAAAGATAGTCATAAACTTGGGAAAACATACATTTTTGCAAGAGAACAAACATACAAAACAGTCGGGTCTTGTTAGAAGACTACTTTCCATTTTAGTAGAAAATATAGGATTTTCTAGGAATTATACAAACAATTACATCAAAACACTTACAAACATTTTCATCAAACTAATGAAATCATTTGACACAAAAATACTTATGAACTCACCAGCTTAAATGCTGATCTACTCTTTCAAAATAACTTGTATTCTCAGGTCACCAGTAGACAGGTACACTGAACCAGGTTTTAGAAGACGGAGCATGTTCAAGACTCGTCTTTTATTTTGATATATATATATATATATATATATATATATATATATATATATATATATATATATCTATATATATATATATATATATATATATATATATATATATATATATATATATATATATATTTGGTGTCTTACAAATACATTCAGAACATACATGTATAAACTATATTATTAATGTTGTTGCTTGTTTTACTATTATGCATTGTTATGATACTGTACATGACGTCCTCCGCCCCCGAACGTTTCCACCGTTCTGGTTTGGGGGTGTTTCACTAGATGGCAGGAGATCGAGATGGAGCTCTAAACGAAGGAGAAGAGGTAGGCCCCGACGCAGTCTGAGCCTGTGCCAAAGTGGTTCAAGTCCGCTGATGTTAGATCTGGGGGTCGGAGGGGCTGCACTTGTGGAAAGTGCAACAAGGTTCATGACATTGCTTGTCGATCTTCTTCTGGATGCCACAATTGTGGCAGGCAGGGTCACGTGGCGAGGGATTGCCGCCAGTAGGTCCCAACACTCAGCACCAGGATTTACTACCACTATGACCAGGTTGGCCATGTGAAGGCCAACTGACCCTTTCTTGCTGCTAGAGCGACGTAGGATCGAATGCTAGCTACTCTGAGGACCGCGGATGGGATTCAGGGTAGGGCGGATCCCCCGAGGGCTTGAGGTCATGCTTTTCAGCTCACAACAAAGGAGTCCAGGGCGGCACCAGATGTGGTGACCAATATGTTTCTATTTATTATTCTATTGATTATGTTTTTTGTTATGCTCATGTATATGCTCCTAATAGGTACGTTCTTAGTGAACTCTTTGACTGCTCTTGTGTTATTTGACTCGGGTGCGAGTCAGTCCTTTGTATCTCGATCATTAAGTAAGGAGTTTGATATGTCTATTGGGGAGTTAGAGTGTCCGTTGTGGGTTTATATCGCCAACGAACACGGGATTCCTGCATCTGCAGTGTATCGGGGTTGTGTATTGGAGATCTTCGGGGTGTCTTATCAGATTGATCTGATCCCTATCCACACGGGGGATGTCTGCGTGATAGTGGGTATGGACTGGCTGAGCAGGTTTGGTGCCATGATTGATTACGAGGTCCAGCGAGTGGTAGTTCGAACACCAAGTGGGGGAGAGCTGGTTATCTATGGAGAGGGCACTAGCTTTGGTTCAGGGTTTTGTTCGGCAGCCAGGGCTTGGCAATATATTCAATATGAGTGTGCGAGTTATTTGGCTTACATGGTCGATACCCGGGTTGGGGAGCAAACTTTTGTTCAGAGGTTCCAGTGGTCAAGGCGTTTGCTGATGTTTTTCTGTAGGAGTTACCCGGTGTGCCTCCTGAGAGGCAGGTCGAGTTCAGGATTGATCTTATGCTAGGTGCAGCCCCGATTTCCAAGGCGTCGTACCGCTTGGCACCGCCTAAGAGGCAGGAGTTGTCCTATCAGCTTCAGGAGCTGTTAGGTAAGTAGTTCATCAGACCGAGTAGTTCTCCGTGGGGAGAACCGATACTGTTCGTCAAGAAGAAGGATGGTTCGCACTAGATATGAATTGATTACCAAGAGTCGAACAAGTTAACAGTGAAGAACCGTTATCCCCTTCCGCAGATCGATGACCTCTTTGATCAGTTGCAGGGTGCATCAGGTGAGAGTGAGAGAGGATGACGTGGGGAAGACCACGTTCCAGAATCGTTATGGGCATTACGAGTTCGTGGTGATGCAATTTAGGCTCACCAATGCGCCTGCTGTATTTATGGATATGATGAATCGGGTATGCAGACCAATACTCGATCGATCTGTTATCATGTTCATTGATGATATCTTGGTGTATTCCAAGACCAGAGAGCAGCATGAGGAGCACCTTCGAGAACTTATGGGAGTTTTGAGGTGGGAACGGATTTATGCCAAGTTCTCGAAGTGTGAGTTTTGGTTACGAGAGGTCCATTTCCTGGGGCACCTCGTTAACCAGGATGGGATTTTGGTCGATCTGGCTAAGATCAAGGTGGTGATAAAGTGGGAAGTTCCAAAATCTCCCTCAAGATCAGGAGTTTCTTGGGTTTGGCGGGTTACTATCAGAGATTTATTCAGGATTTCTCTAAGATTGCAGTACCCCTCACTCGTCTGACGAGGAAATAAGTGGATTTCTGATAGGGCCCTGAGCAGCACTCGACGTTTGAGACTCTTCAACAGAGGTTATGTGTGATGGGTTTTGCGCATTCTAACACTCCTAAGTGTACATGCAACCCTAAATACCTTGGATCTATGTTTTCTCTATTATACATGCAATTATGAACTTTCCAAGGTATTACCCTATCAGCATACAATACTTGATACTTGGGTAATCAAATGGATAGAATACATACCTTTGTTTGATGTAGCTTGTCTCCATGAAGCTTGAGTGCCTAGTGCCCCAAGTGTGACACCTCAAATGGTTCACACAACACCAAATGCACATGGAATGACTTGAGAGAAATGGAACACTCCTTGAAATCGTCTAGCCCTCATATTCACACATTAGTGTACGATTTCTTGAGCCATGGGATTCTATTATATGGTGGCTATTAGGGTTACACCATGTAACTCATAACTTTACCCATTCCTTATGCTCCATGGATTTTAACCTCCATGGAGTATCCATGGGTCACCCCATGGACTTAGTCCAACATAAGGAATCTTGGATCACAAGCCCACATATATAAGAATGAATGATTTACACAATCAACCCATATATTTAATTAGTCTCCTTTTGATCACTTAATTAATTCCAAATTAATTCTTGATCAATACTAATTAAATAACCTTATTAATATATTAGAACTTATAATATATTAACCAACCTTAAGTGTTATTTCTCTCATTATAGTCTATCCAAATGCATGATGCCATGCAACCCAAATGGACCATGCCGGGTCGGGTCAAGTCTTACCAATTATAGTTATGGACTTAGACATTAATCCAACAGTCTCCCACTTGGATAAGTCTAAAACTATTATTGTGTATGACTTCAGGAACCGATCAGCAATCGTAGCTCTCAAAAGCTTCTGTCGAACTCTGACCTTGTCAATGAACTCTGACCTTTGTCAATGACTTGTCCATTAGATAAGGGATCATATATTCCTCCATTCTAGATATCATATGGACTGAGACATGGATTATCAATCATTCTCTCTGTCCATTTGTTGTTTCCCGATTTCCGATTCATGATGACTGACTGATTGAACAAATCAAATCAGTCCTGGCTTGGCCAAGCACTCACATGTATCATCTTTAAATCATCGAGGGGCCCACAAATATCGCTTTTATCCCGAAGGTAAAAGGAATGGATAAACTTCGACTCATATGGCTTGTTCTACTACTTGTTGAATCATACACAAAGGCACGTTTTATAACATCGAGTTACCGAATGCGTTTTCGTGCAATCAATGTACAACCAACTCATAGTAACAACTCATATCTCTAGGTTTGAAGAATATAAGATATTATCGTCTCATGATCACTCGTGATAAAATCCATGAAGTGATTCAAATGAACGCGGGTTGAATCCAATACTCAGAACTTATGAGCACTCATGAGTGTTGTAGCACCACTTTGTCCACCAACTTGGACCTCTACAAACCAACCCATGACAGTCTTGATTCATATCTACTTCCAACATATGACCGACTGTGGATGGTTTGAATAACTTAATCATTCAGGAAGAGCGACTTAGTTATTCTGGAAGTCAAAACATGCAAAGTGAAACACAAGAATAAATGAATCAAATATGGTATCAAACCCTATGAATATAAATAAACACTTTTATTTATCACCATACTGATTACTCATTATTCATTGTTTCGGTTTTATCAACTTTATACTTGAATTAAAAACACTAGTTGTCCCATGCTCCAAGCATGTGCACTATGTTTTTCTTAAACAATAGCTTTGCCATACACCAAGTATGCACTCTATGTTTGTCTATGATCCTTACTTTGTGAAATAAACCAATTGAACATAATTTCAATGATTCTAATTTCACACTCCCAAATCCTTATCGAAAAATGTGAGAATTTCAAATTCCTATCATTTATCGAAATTTGTTTAGATTTTAAACTTATATGCACTGACCCTCCTGTAATGAATATGTACAAAGTCACAAAGACTTGTCAACAATCATTATAAGGTATTCCAATGGAGATCAACTCCATGGAAACTAAGTCTCATATTCAAAGTACATTGCTTTGGACATGCTTCTTGCATTAAGTTTTCTAATCTTACACAGATAACTTCCACCTATGGAGACAACTCCATATTCTCATTTTGACTATCACTCCTGAATAAGAGATGCCTCTTTTCAGAATATGTCAATATGGTCCTTCCGAAATTAGCACTATACTTCCAACTGTCCCTGAGCAACCAATCTTTGGTAAACCTCAGATTGTCCTCGACAATTGCTTAATCATTTTAGTCATATCCAATTCTAGACCTTTTCCCTTCTTAATGCCTCTGGGCATTTGGAAAAATTTAGAAATGACAAATATTATAGCACATGCAATCGATCCTGTACCCAAAGCAAATGGTACACGATTCATGATGTCTCACATAAAGACATGATTCTAGACCAGTCTTTTGCTATAATATTTTTATTTGCCATGTTTTCAAAATTTGACTATGAAGAGGGATGTCGTAATCATAATCGAATTTTGAGAACGCAATATATAGAATTTCCTTAAGTTGAACCAATCCAACATGAAATTCATATATATATTCTTGACTAAAGATGATTAAGGTCTCAATCTAAGCCTTTAGAACTGAAATGAAGTATATCCTCTCCCTTAATTATAGCAAAACAACTTTTTCAATCCCTGTAGCCTCACGAATTGAAACTTTTGTTTTCTATAATTAACATTGCTAACTTGCAACACTAACAATAATTATCATGCTCCCACTAACATGATGATTATTAGCATAACACTTATGCTCCCACTAGCTTTGACATGTACTCAGAAATCAGCTGGACTTCTAGAAATCAATACTTTATTGACTTCCTTACCAAAGTTCAGATTTCTGATACGAGATGCTTTGATAAAACTTTATCAAAATCATACACCTTTCCTTAGATAGCATGCATGTGTGTCTAAACAATTTCAGAACTATGAAAAAGGATGCCGTAATCATAGTCTCAATTGTTTAGACCTTTTGCCATCTGCTTCAAATCTACTTGGTGGAAGTGTTTCCTCACCATCATTTTCATGAATCGGAGAGAAACCTTATGACCATTAGATTTTATGGTGTATGTGTTCTTATCCATGTGAATCGTCAAAACCATAGTCACAAGACAAGGATAATGACAAATCCAAACTCATATGGACTGAACTTATGCAATCTTAACTTCTTGCCACCTGGCAGTACAGGGCCTGCCATTGCTTCCAAGTTGTTATGCAACCAATTGAGAACTTTCAGAACTCCTATGCAAAGCCAACTTTAACTGGAATGGGCACAGAATATGTCAACATGATAGGTTATAAACCTCAAGTCGTGTGCTAGTGAAGAACCTCAGGTTTTATTCTTGATTAGTTCTTGAAATTCTTTTTAGGATCTTTAAGACTCCCACTATCCTCTTGACATATAAGACTATCTTGCCAAATATTCAAGAGATAGTGCGGATTCTTTATCAAGATAAACACTTCACACTATTGGCCTTAGTTGGTCTTTGTTTAATCCAAAACATCACAACTTACCAACTTCAAATGTACAAGAGTAGGACACTTTTACTCTTACATTTGACAAGTGTTATAAACCTTTCTTTAAGATATGTCACTCAACTTATAGTCTTGGAGTATGACTCTAAGACTTGTTTTGAAACGAAGTATGACTCATCTTCTTGATTTAACCATTTCAACAATTCATGACTCCTCTTCTTAGTCATAAGAATGCACTAAGATGTCCTTAGAAGACCAATTGTGATGTGGTTCTTTAATCATTAAGATGATCACAAAACATGATACTAAAGTACTCTCCCATCTTTTCAGATTTGAGAAACTTTTATCTGTCTGCCTAATTTGATTCTTCCCATTCGTTCTGCCATACATTGAGACTTTTCCAATGTTTCAGAATTATACTTAAACTTGTAAGTATAACCATATTTACTAAAATTTAGTAAATCATGACGAATAGTCTTAACGAGCTTTGTGGTGGACTTGACCAGTGCACAAGAATGTGTACTCGATCCCTTTAGTCCTTAACTTGACTCACACATCCATGTGAACAAGTCTTAATTTTCCAATGCTTGAAAGTTATCATTCATCATACTATTCAACTTGCATGATTCCAAGTTTCTATCCAACTGAAGCCTTGGGAATGAGAATCTTTCCTTATTTGGTAAATTATGACACTACCACAAACGAAAGAATCAAGTCCATTTTTTTTTCAAATATTGCTATCAATGGAATCATATAAACAACCATTTTTCACAAATGCCACTTGTAAGGATATTTAAAATAAATATAAAATTAAAAACTTTTATTTTATTTCAAAACTTTGCGGAAAAAACTTATCCTTATAGTGCAAATGCATACGGAAAAACTTGTTGTTATCTATTCCTAAGCAATATATCATAACTCCTAAGTAACAGCTTCAAAATTCTGATGCGATCGAGATCCACCTACGCGATCAGAATCAGCATATACTTCCTTTAAGCTTTCTCTCTATTCTTTGATTCTTAAAACATCAACATGTGACCCAGTCACATCATGTAATGAGGATCTTAGAATAGAAACTTAACAGAGTTAGATAATGGGCTCTACCTGAAGTAGAGTCAAACTTATTGACTTTAACATCCTTAGGTAAACTTGGCAGCTTTGCAATCAACGCCCCTTCCTTTGGCAAAATAAACATATGGACCCTTTGGTAATGGGACTATCTCAGACTTAGCCTTTCTCCTTACCATTTGGTCAACCGGGTTGACTATGGCCAATCCCTTTCCATTGGGAAGAGAATGCTTTTTCTGGATTTCCAGTGTCACCATTGTCACTGTCCATAAAGTTTTTGGGAAGTTGATCTTCTAATCAAATTTGCTTTACTATCGTTCCAAATCATTGCTGATTCAGCAGCACCAAGCAAATAGATATGATCATTAAGGTTCATGTCATAGTCTGTTTCATAGTAGTCCCAAAGGAACTCACTATGTGACTTAGAAAGTGATTGAACATCCAAGTTTCTCAAGACTTTGACACCCAACTCTCCCAGCTTGTCAATATGTGACTTCATCTCTAAGATGTGATCACACATAGACCTTGCTTGCCATTAGGGCTTGAGTGACCTTGAACTTGTGGGTTAGGGAGAATAATTGGAGGAGGTGGAGGAAGTAAAGTTCCAAGAGATTTGGGAAGATCATAGATGGCTGAACTAGACATCTTTTGGGAGATATTCAAGATAGTTGATCTAAAGTCCTTAATATAACACCCAATATGAAATATTAAGGCTAGGATTCAACAACCTATTTATAACTGGAAGAGGGATGCCGTAATCTGAGTTATAAAATAGTTGAAGGTAGGTAAATGACGATTTACCAATTTCCACCATGAAAAACGAAATAATTTAATTAGGTTTTTAATTGGATTTGAAACTCCTAGATCTTTTGAGATTCATTGAACTTTTCAATGGCATGTTTCAATCTCGAGTGTGCCCTTCAGGTTTTGTGACTGGGATGCCGAGGATCACAAAACAAGGTGTGAAGTAACCATGCAAATATACTTGGTACCCTTAATATTTACCCCTCAATCGATGTGCCGGTTAACCACACGAGCTCCACCGATACTATGATAAATATTAAGTTACCCTTTGCCTACTTTGTTAAATCCAGGTTAGTGTGCCGGTTAACCACACACGCTCCACTAACGGTTTAAACAAAGTGCAAAGTGTAATTTCATGGATTAGCACCTTATTCACATTTTCCTAAGTAACTAAGATTGGGAATTTATAAGTGTTTAGTTACTTAGTATTTATCATTAATACTTTTAATGAAGGGAGAATTATAGTCCTTGTCCTACCCGTTCGGCTAACGACCCTCCACCAGTCAAGGAAGCGGTGGGTGAGAGTGGACACCCATTAAACTGCCATTTTATAGGCAGTAACCTTATACCCCCCTTATAAACCGACTTCGTGAATGAGGCCTACTAACGGTAAGACTGACTTGCTCTTATACATATATTTATTATTAACTTATAATACTATAAAGTATAAGGGTTGAATTTTAACTTTTAAAATTCTAAGGGCTAACTTGGAATTAAAGTATTCATGGGGAAAACTTTACAAATTCCAAAACTTGAGGGCAAGTTTTGAAAATATTCAAAACTAATTAATTTCATAACTTATGTGTTTAAAGTAGTTTTAATTAAAAAAAAAACTCTTCAAGTTCCATAACTTGAGGACAAGTTATGGAAGACTTTAAACTAATAAAAGAATGTAACTTTTCTTTATTTTTGTAACTTATGGAACTAATTAAGGTTACACATTTTATCATTTAATGAAGTGACTCTTGAACCTCCATAACTTGAGGACAAGTTATGGAGTCATAAAACCATTTAATGAGGACAAGACTCTTCATTTTTGTAACCATTGCCAACTTTTTATGAGTTTTATGAAACTTAAATGTGATATTTCATATAACTTGAGGACAAGTTACAAAAACACATTTTAGAATCAACTCTTAGATTAAAATGGATTGAAAACACATAATCAATTAACTTTTCTATTAATCTAATAAACTCGTATGAACAAAGATAATTCACATCAAATTTTTTTTCAAGTAATTAGCATAACTTTTAAACTAATACAATTCGATTTTTCAGCTAATTTTGCAAGTATAACAAGAAAACAAGCCTTGGCTTTGATACCACTGATGGGTTTTGCGCATTCTAACACTCCTAAGTGTACATGCAACCCTAAATACCTTGGATCTATGTTTTCTCTATTATACATGCAAATATGAACTTTCCAAGGTATTACCCTATCAGCATACAATACTTGATACTTGGGTAATCAAATGGATAGAATACATAACTTTGTTTGATGTAGCTTGTCTCCATGAAGCTTGAGTGCCTAGTGCCCCAAGTGTGACAGCTCAAATGGTTCACACAACACCAAATGCACATGGAATGACTTGAGAGAAATGGAACACTCCTTGAAATCGTCTAGCCCTCATATTCACACATTAGTGTACGATTTCTTGAGCCATGGGATTCTTTTATATGGTGGCTATTAGGGTTACACCATGTAACTCATAACTTTACCCATTCCTTATGCTCCATGGATTTTAACCTCCATGGAGTATCCATGGGTCACCCCATGGACTTAGTCCAACATAAGGAATCTTGGATCACAAGCCCACATATATAAGAATGAATGATTTACACAATCAACCCATATATTTAATTAGTCTCCTTTTGATCACTTAATTAATTCCAAATTAATTCTTGATCAATACTAATTAAATAACCTTATTAATATATTAGAACTTATAATATATTAACCAACCTTAAGTGTTATTTCTCTCATTATAGTCTATCCAAATGCATGATGCCATGCAACCCAAATGGACCATGCCGGGTCGGGTCAAGTCTTACCAATTATAGTTATGGACTTAGACATTAATCCAACAATGTGAGGCCCCAGTATTGACTCTTCCGGAGGGAGTTGAGGATTTTGAGGTATTCAGTGATGCATCCATCACTGGTTTGGGGGAAGTCTTTTTGTAGAGAGGACGAGTGATCGCTTATGCTTCGCGGTAGCTGAAGCCACATGAGACGTGATATCCCACGCATGATCTGGAGTTGGGGGCAGTGGTGTTTTCCCTCAAGATTTGGAGGCCTTACCTTTATGGGGTCCGTTGTGCAGTCTACACGGATCACAAGAGTTTGAGATATCTTGTGGATCAGCCGAACCTAAGCATGAGGCAACACAGAGACATGGTCAAGGATTATGACTTCGAGATCCTTTAATATCCGAGTAAAGCGAACGTGGTAGCGGTTGCTTTGAGCCACAAGTCGGCGGGGTCATCGGTTAAGGAGGTGTGCATGAGGATATCCGTCGATTCTCCGCTTTTGGGGTTGATCAGAATGGTATAGATAGAGCGAGTTCGAAAAAAGAACTGGAAACAAGATAGGATCACAGGTGAGATAGACTGGTTTGTCACAGATATTCGAGGGTTATTGACCCGGTGTGGTCGGGTTTGGGTTCCAGTATCAGGCGGGATTAGACAGATAGTGCTGGATGAGCCTCATAAGTCTCACTTTTCTATACACCCGAGAGCCACCAAGTTGTATCAGGATTGGAGATTGAGTAGCTGGTGGTCGTGTATGAAGAGGGAGATAGCCTGGTATGTAGAGAGGTGCTTAACCTGCAGGATGGTCAAGGCCGAGCATCAGAGGCCGCATGGCAAGCTGCAGCCTCTGGAGGTTCCCATGTGTCACACCCCCAAACCGGAGCGGTGGAAATGTCCGGGGATGGATGAATTCATGTTAAGTATCACAACACATGCATCATAGTAATCAAAGTACAACCATTGTATTAATAAAGTATAAGTTTTACATATGTATTCAAGTCATTGTATAAATGACATCAAAAGTTATATTACAAAAGATAGAAGACGTGACTCTATACTACTTCGTCTTCTTAAGATCCCGGGGATGTACGTGTCTACTAGTTCCCTGAGAATACAATTATTTTGAAAAGAGAGTATCAACATTTAAGTTGAATGAGTACATAAGTATTTATGTTTAAAAGTTTACTATCTGATCCGTGAAAGAGAGAGTATATTCATTGTTCCAGAAAATCCTATATTTTCTGATGTAACTGATAAGTAGTTTTAATCCCATAAAACCATTCTGTGTGAGTATTATTGTAATATAAAATGGTGTAACTTAGTTTTAGTAAAACTATAAAGTAGTATAACATAGTTTTAATTCAATAAAACTATAAAGTAGTTTAACATAGCTTTAATTCAATAAAACTATAAAGTAGTTTAACATAGTTTTAATTCAATAAAACTATAAAATAGTTGAACATAGTTTTAATTCAATAAAACTATAAAAAGAATGTTTTCTGTATTGTTTATGTTTTCCAAGTTTTGTAATTGTACTTTTTGAAAACCCTGTCAAAGTGAGTATGTCGGGCTCCACCAGCTGTAATTTGTATTATTGTAAAACTAGTCATTTGTATTTGTACTCTTTGGTTTAATTAATTATACACTAATCGTATTTGTTCATATCTTTTTGTGAGTTGTTATAACCATACTATGACTAATTGTCTGCTATGACGCTTTATAGGCGTCAGAATTGTTGATGACATTTGTCACTCATAGGCATGCCTGCCCGACTGTAGCTAACAGTCTGAGTGTGGGATTGTTAGTCCCGTATAGATCTATACATATTTGTCTCGCTCTCTATCCGGAGATTCTGGTTATAACATCAGGACTTTAATAGTGTTTGCTTAATTAACTGAATAAATAAACGAGTGAACCTAGTATCACAACAAGCATATTGACGATTACGTATATAATAATGATAAAAAGTCATTTTGAAATAACTGAACTAATAGTATGATCCTTTTCTAGTATACTTGTAAAGTATTTGTACGAGAGTATACCGTTTAAACTTTGTTTAACTGATTTGTGGAATAGTTTGAGAGTTCCATAAATTATACCTATTATAATTTATATGTGTATTCTGTTTGATATGTAATATTCATGAAAGTATCCATTTTGCTCGACATGTTACAAAGGGTATATGAATCTGATTGAATTTACTTTTTATATTCATATATATAATATATATAATTAAAAGTTAAACGACATTCAGACAAATAATTCTACCCTGAACCCACATCTAAACAAGGAAAAGGGAAATAAAGCAAATTATTAGTCCTAAGCCCTTTAAATCTTATATATATATATATATATATATATATATATATATATATATATATATATATATATATATATATATATGATTTTGGCAAAATATAAGTTAAAAAGAGTTTATAAAACATTTCAAAAGAGTTTAACAATATCTGAAAGAATTTCAGTAATTTAAAGTCGTATTAGAAATATTTAAAAATCATTTGATTGTAAACACAATATTCTTGTGTTTAGACTTGTATTCCCCCCCCCCCTAAAACAGTGAAAAATGTTAAAAATGCAGGGGTATGAACTCACTTGGTGAGTGGTGATTCGGGTAGCGTTTCGTTTGTAAGAAAGACTTTATTGCTGAAAATTGGGCTTTACACGGACAGAGTTTCGACTATAAAGATTCTTTTCTTGAAGTTTTCAGGCGCTTTGGGACATTCTTCGGGTGTTGGGTAAGTTCCCGGGACTTCGGGGTAGTTTAGAGTGGCTAAAGGGAGTATAAGAGATCAGAGAGGTTGAGAATCAGCAGCCAAATCCGGAATGCTTCGCATTCTATTTATAGTCTGAAATTTTGAAGCTCACGTCGTGAGCTTGTATGGCTCACGTCGTGAGCCCGGTACTGATCAGCTCGTAGTCCCGACACCTGTGTCCCTAGCTTCGAAAGGTATCACAATGGCTCTCACGTCGTGAGGGATGTCGTGTTCACGTCGTGAGTTTAGATGAGTCACTCCATAGACTTGTCACATGGATATTAGACTTGAAAGGTGTCGATTAGCCACCTCACGTCGTAAGCCATATACGCTCACGTAGTGAGCTCGATCATACTAGGGTTTCAGATATGTATTAGGCTTTCAGACAGTAGAAACTTCGGTAGATCATAACTTTTGCATACGATCTCCGTTTTTGACGTTCTTTATATCCACGCGTAGGTATTTCCGAGTTCTAAAACTTTTGTTTAGACTCGAATAGCTAATTCGAAATCTATTTTAAGTTATACTTGATATAAAGTCTATAATGATAGAATTTATCATAACTTCTTCACGCGAAGTTAGATTTAGACGTTCTATATATCTTTGGATTCGTATAGATTTGTAGTATTGAATGAAGACTTCATTAAAGATTAAAGTACATTGATTTTAATATGGGAATTATCTTTATTACTTTACAATGAATTACAAGTTGATCTATACTATTACATTAATTTGAAATAACGGGTTGTTACACCATGTGGAAATGAGAACATATCACCATGGATTTTATCACCAAGTTGTCGAAGATGACAAAGGGTTTTGATGCTATATGGGTCATGATGGATCGATTGACCAAGATTGCCAACTTTTTGGCCATCCGGGAGAGCTCTTCGGCCGAAACGTTGGCCAATGTGTATGTACGGGAGGTTGCTGCTCGCCATTGGGTTCACTTCCCATTTCTGGCAGACGTTTCACGAGGAACTGGGTACGAGGTTGTATTTCAGCACTGCATATCATCCGCAAACTGACGGCCAGAGTGAGAGGACAATACATACCTTTGAAGATATGTTGTGGGCCTGTCTTATTGATTTTGGTGGGAGTTGAGATTCCTACCTACCTCTTGCGGAGTTCTCCTACAATAACAGTTATCACTCCAGCATTGGTGCCCCCTCCATTTGAGTGTGTCGTACCCCGATTTGTTGGGGAGAGGTTGGTCATAGGGTTATAGGAATGACCGAAGAGGCCCTTCAGACCATAGAGCTTATTCATTAGATCAGGCAGAGAGTGCAGACCGCTTAGAGTCGGCAGAAGAGCTATGCCGACCGACGCCGACCAGAATTGGAGTTTCAGGTCGGCGATATGGTGCTCCTGAAGGTCTCACCCTGGAAGGGTGTGATACGCTTCAGGAAGAGGGGGGAATTCGGTCCCCAGTTTATTGGACCTTTTCGGGTGATTTCCATGGTTGGCATAATAGATTACAGGTTGGATCTTCCGAGCGAGCTTAGTCAGATCCACAACACTTTCAATTTCTCTCAGTTGCGGAAGTGTGTGTTGGACAACGAGGTAGTGGTTCCATTGGATGCTATTCAGGTCGATGAGCGCTTGAACTATGTTGATAGACCAGTGGCTATTTTGGAAAAGAAGACGAAGGTCCTGCGTGCAAGGAGATACCTTTGGTAAAGGTACATTGGCAGCATTGGAGAGGCTTCGAGTGGACCTGGGAGCTTTAGGCTGAGATGCGGAAGCATTATCCTAAGTTATTCGCCGCAACCAACTTCGAGGACGAAGTCTAGACCAAGTAGGAGAGAGTTGTAACATCCCGATGATAAGGTACTTCTAATTTTAACCGTATAATTGAATTATATTGCATTTTGGTCCTTAAGTAAAAGAAAGTGTGCATTAAATGCCCTAGTGGCATTTTCGTAATTTGGGAAGTTGGAGAGTACGCCATGCGTACGCGTGTACGCTTAGCGTACTAGGTCGCGCCCTAGTACGTAGTGCGTACATATGTATGTAGGTCGTATGTGCCAGACATGCAAACCCTAATTTTTAGGGTTTGGCTCATATTTAAACCCCATTATAGCCTCATTTTCCCTAATTTCATCAGCTTCCTTCCTCTTGATACGTTTTTGCAACCCTAATCCACATTGTGAAGCATTTCTAAACTTAATAGTGTGTTTTCTGCTTTTGAAGAAGAAGGAAGGAAGGAGAGACCAACTTAAAGGAGTGAAACTCTTTAGATCCAGGATCACACCACCTTTTGGCACCATTTTGAGGTATCAATTTTTGAACTTGGTGAAGTATCATTTAGATCTTGTTTTGAATGATTTTTGGATCCTTTTTGTCCCAAATACGAAGATTCATGAACATAGCATGTTATTGACCCATTAAGTCGTCCTTTCAGACCATTGGAAGGGTCTTAAGTCATAAAAATAGGTTCCAAATGGTTAGTTTTGCTCCATGCATCATTTAGAAGGTCTTAATGGATTAAAAAGTTGAGTTAAGCACTTAATGGGCATGCAAAGACATAAAGTTGGAAAATTTATGACTCTTAAGTGTATTTCAGCCATCGATCTGAAATATGGACGTAAGAGATTAGCCACTAAGCTCTTAATGGGATTTTGGAGGTCTGGGAGTATGTCCCGCGTACCAGGTCAATCACCCCGATGGTGGTCAACACTCGAGTACGCCCAACGTACTCACTCTGTTCGACTCGGCTGGGTTGAATCAGTTGACTCGGTTTCTTCGACCAAGTTTGACTTAAGGGTATTTTAGGATTTTGATTGAGATTAGTCATTTGGTTGGATAGGTGACAGTTAGAGCTGAGATTCGGAGTCGAGACCTCATCAGCTTTTGTTCAGTTTATGAGGTGAGTTTTCCTTACTGTACTTACGGGTCAAAGGCACCAAGGTCGGGCAATTGGTTTGATATCCTACTATGCATTGATATGTTGGGTATGTAATAAATATGCATGATTATGCTAGTTACCAATATGCTAGTCTGGTAGATCTGTAGGACTACCTGTGATTCTGTCTGCATGATTATATGTATTTGTTTGTTATCTGCTATATGTCGACATATTGTGTTGGGTTGAGGTTATACTGCTTCGTGATGTAGCCGACAAACCCTGGAGTATTCCTGATACGAGCTGAGGGTCGGGTAGGGTATACAAGACTCATACTGATGGCTCATGAGCATTCCAGATACGAGTTGAGGACGGGGTGGTATGCCAGACTCGTACTAATGGCTTAAGAGTATTTCAGTCCGGTGACTGATTTGTTTAAGGAGCAAGCCAGACATAAGCTATGGGCCCCGAGGGCAAGCCAGACTTATGTTGTGGGCTCACGGGTAATCTAGTCTTTTACCTATGGACCCAGTACATGTTGTTATTGTATATATTATCTGTTTTTGTGTTGGTACTTTGGGGGGAACTCACTATGCTTTGGCTTACAGTTTTTAGTTATGGTTTTAGGTACTTCAGATGATCGCGGGAAGGCGAAGGCGTGACCATACACATCCTCTATTTTATGTACTTTTGATCTATGAGATACTCTAATATGGAACAATATTTTGAAAACAATGATTTTGTAAGCATTCTATGATTTAGAGTTGTTTTAAAAAGTTTAAATTTCTTGTGATTTTTTTCGATGTTACATCGACCCACAAGAACAGTGAGGAAAACTAACCTCTCAGTTCGAACAAATAGCTAAATAGGTCCCTGCTCTGAATATCAGCTCTACCCGTCACCTATTCATCAAATAGTGACCAATCTCAAATACAACTCAAAATACCCAAAATATCCTTAGGTCAAATTTGGTCAAATCCTGGTCAAAGTCAAAAAGTCAAACCTGGTGAACAAAACTGAGTACACCCAACGTACTCAGCTTGTACGTTTGGCGTACACGAGTTTGACCAAAAACGATGTGGCTGACCACGAACGCCTAACGCACCTGGGGGAACGACAAGTGTTCACGACTAAGTCCTTTTCCTTATTATCAAGAGCTTAATCCTTAAGCTCTTTTGTCCATATTCTAGATCTTGCCCTTATTTGACGTCCTTAACCATAAAGTTTCCAACTTTATGGTCTTGCATGGCTACTAAGTGCCCAATAATAAAAATCCTTGCTTCTCAACCCATAAGGACCTTATAACTCATGTATGGAATTAAACCAACAATCAAGATTTCATTTTTATGCTTCTATATACTCCAAAACATCTGAAAGGACAACTTATATGGATAAGAGTAGCCCATACTCATAATACTAAGCTTATGGTACCAAAAGAACACAATTTCATGGCTAAACAAGATCTAATCAATACTTCATCAAGTTTAAAACTTTTTACCTTCAAATGGTGTCAAATGATGTTGTTATTCTGGATCCAAAGTTTTTCAATCCTCCAAGATGATATTTTATTCTTTATCCCTCCTTCAAGATCACCAAAACACACTCAATGGCTCAAAAATGCTCAAAAATGGATTAGGGTTTGCAAAGTGGTCGAAATGGGGTTGAAGGCTGATGAAGGGAAGAAGATGTGGGAGTTAAGGATGTTTAAATAGGGTCCAAACCCTAAATATTAGGATTTGCACCCTAGCCACTTACGCCCAACGTTCTTTGGGAAAGCCCAATGTTCGTGTGCGTTGCCCAAAATTAAGAAAATGCCACTATGGACCAATTTGCAACCAATTCTCATATTAAGGGGTTAAAAGATGAATACCTGGAAATCGAGGTGTTACAGAATTCCTATTAGGAGAGATTCCTATTGGGGAAGATTCCTTTTGATTCCTTGTTGCCTGTAGAGTTCTACTGCTCGAATGCTGCTTGGTTTGTGCTTTGTAGGGATTATACTGATATGAGTTAACTATTAAATGAATACGTTATGTTACATGCTAAAAAGGTTAAATAGTTTTAGAATAATTGATTTGGCCCTATTGTGCAACTCTTGTCTGAGTCCAATCGTTGTAGGGAATGATCTTTTAGTCGAAAGATTATTTAATTTTTGTTGCATGTAATTGTATTCGTGAAGTAGTTAGCTGACCTTAGTAGGAGTCTATTAGCAGCTGATGACGGGGTGAGGTAGGAACCCTTAGATAGCCTAGGAAGTGCTTTAGTGCGAATGGTACACTGTTTAGCAAGTTTTGTGAGTATCATTATAAGGAGGTGACTTAGAGGATTCAGGATAATTCTTGAGAAAATTATGGATATGTGTGGAAGGTAGTAATGGGCCCGTACTAATGAAAGCACATAATCCGTACTCAAATCAAGGAAAATCAGGATGAATCTAAGAAGATGGTATAAGATTGATGTGTAGGTTTATGAATAGCAGGTAAAATGTGATGAATTAATGATGACACTTTGGTTATGGGATGACATTTTGGTCTTTGTTTAACAGGATGTCGATGCATGGAAGAGAAGAAGAGTCCTCTGAGATTGATGCAGACAACACAAGACTACCTGATTTGATTACCATGGAGGTTTCACATATTTTACTGGAATAGTTACCTAGTAGCATTGGTCGAATGACTGAAAAACTGATTGTCAAGTTTGAGGAGCAGACTGCAATCATTCGGGCTGTAGAAGAGATTGATGAGGCGACTAGGGGAACATATCTTGATGTGGGAGTGCGGCAAGGGAAGAGAAAGCGGGCACATGTTTCAGCATTTCAGTGATGGGCGAAGAGTTTGATATTGCTAACCTGGGTACTGGAAGTCAGGGGGAGTTTGACATTTACGGCAAGTGTGCGGGAACCCACAGGTTTTCTTGCGACAAATTCCAATGCTACAAGTGTGGAGAGAAATGGCATGCCGTCCGTGATTGTAAGAAGGGTCGGATGTGTTTTCACTATTAGTAGTCGGGTCATCTCAAACCCGACTGTCCTGCGTGGGTAGCAGAGGGAGTGCATGCCCCAATACCCATCGTCTGACAAGAGGTCAAGGTCGAGTCACAAGAATTCACATGTATGTATTTTCATCTTCAGTTCTATCTAGAATGGGTATGTACATGGTTAATTTTGTGTTGGCAGATGGATAGTCCTTTGTATGGTTAGTATGTTAGAACTATTATTGTAGCATCTGTAGATTTTAATGGATCATGGATTCAACCTTCGGGGATCATCATAAATCAAATGGTGTATAGATCGTTCTTGATGGGTTGGAAGGTGTAATGTTGAGGAAAGTTTCTGATGTATCCATCTAACGTTTATGATTTCTTTATGATTGTTCGGTCATTATTCGAAGGATTGTCATATGCCATATTGCATACCGAGAGTCATGGTTGGTGTGTATCTGGCTTAGCTATTCCGAGGCTTTTGGATCACATATCTCATTCGATGATGGTTTGAACCCTAAGTAGGAGAGAACTGGGTGTTCTACTTGCAGGATCGTCAACCGGTGCGATTTTATGGTTTCACTATAATGGATCAAGGGAATCTCCGATTCAAGTGGGCGAGTTTTTTTGGTTCAGGGTTACCGCTTCAGGCAAGAAGGAATGTAGGATATCATTAAAGATGTAATACCGTAAATTTTCAAACAAAATTTTCCTTTTTTAAATCACATAAAAACTCGATATCACATTTTCACAAAACCACAATGTATCGATTGTCAAAACACAAATCAACAAAACAATTGATAATATCCTAGAATCAAAAAACATAATCTCGAACGGGTATGTACAATCAAGCTGACGCCTTCCCGCGATCCTGAGAAGTACCTGAAACACATAACACACAAAACGGTAAGCACGAAGCTTAGTGAATTCCCCAAAATACCACATACAGAAATAACAAGCGTCTCATGGCTATAGCTCAGCATGGACCCTTCGGTCATGCGTCTCGGTGAGGACCCTTCGCTCTCATGACTCGGTGTGGACCCTCCGGTCATGTATCTCAGTGAAGACCCTCTGGTCTGACAGCTCAGGTCAGACCCTCCAGTCCTGTATCTCAGTGAAGACCCTCCGATCTCATAACTCGGTTTGGACCCTCCGGTCCTAAATCAGTAAGGCACAGAATCATATAACATATATCACAAAGACAAGATGCATAATATCACATAACTCAATATAAGCACATAGGACCCTCCGGTCGATAACTCAAGTAAGACCCACTGGTCACACAATATTACCACTCAGATAAATATAGTGAGAAGACTCACCTCGTAAGTAAGCAAGTAGCTCTAGTACCCCACGAACAGTCTAGACTCCACCTACATAATATAATTATCTCTAATAAGCAATTTGTAATAACCACTTCGAGATGTTAAGCTAACTCCTCTACTATATCTGAAAAAGGGTGAAAATACCATTTTACCCCTCCATGGTCTCCAAAGTCCACAATTGACCAAACCCTAAGAGTCAACGGAAGTCAACACTTGAGTCAACAGTCAGTGTTGACCCAACTTTTCGAGTGCACCTATGCGACTCGTTGAGTTCCTCCTGTTCTCAGAAGGATCGGGAAAACTCCAAATCAACTCGTCGAGTTGTCTCATCAACTCGCACAGTTGTAGCGCTTCAAGACTATCGGGGAAAACCCTAGCTGACTCGTCGAGTTGGCTCATGCACTCGTCGAGTCCCTCTAGACCAATTCTCATTCAGTCGATTCTAAGCAGAAATAATGTCCCAAACTCTTGATCTAGCCTCCCGAGGCTGAAATACCACGTAAAGCTACAAGCTTTACGTCCATGCATGGCATATAGGGCTCGAAATGCCAAAAATAAGCTCTATATAGGGTTTAATGCATAAAAGCTTGCCACTAGCTTGATAAAGCTTGGACCTTTGGGCTCAAGGGACCTCATATTGTCCAGATCTGAAGTCTCAACTCCATGACAAGCGCAAACAACTCAAGTACTCAAAGAAGGATGGAAAAGGCCCTAAACTCCCTAGAAAAGAGATCTAACCAAATAATGATCAAGGTGGTAACTTTTTACCTTCAAATAGAAGCTAGGGATGAATAAACACCGGATACAAGAGCTCCCTCTCGTCCCGAGCCTTTTGCTACTCAATCTTTCTCCAAAAATACACCAAAGTATGAAGTTTTAGCCTCTATTTCTCTCACACTAGGATATAACTCGATTAGGGTTTCTCTCAGAGTGCTATGATGATAAGGGAGGCGGAAATGAAGGCTTAAGGTCCTTTAAATAGGACACAAACCCTGAAAATTAGGGTTTTCACACTCAGCACCTACTCGTCGAGTTGGTTTCCTCCAACTCGTCGTGTAGACTCTAAAGATTACGTGGCCATTAACTCCTCTACTCGGCGAGTTGGGGCATCCAACTCGTCGAGTTGCTCTGACATCATGAATGCACATTAATGAAATATTATACCTGGGAGTCAGGATGTTACAAAAGAGCTCGTGTTTAGGAAGTCTTCTCATTACGATCTCGAGGGTCTGTTGGAATCCTTCCTTGTCATAAAGAATTCAAAGATTGGTCAAATCGAGTGTAGAGCAAGTTTCTGTCAGATTTTTGTCTTCCAGAGCGCATGTGTTGTCCTCAGAACAAAAAGTTGTTGGGTAAATAACTCGTTGTGGTCAGTAGTTTGTTTTGGAAGCGCCAAGGATTTTGAGAAAGGAGTGTTTGAGTCGCTAAGGTTGGACATCATATATAAAGGACAAGGTTAGCTCGTAGTATGGGTTTGTCATTTATGGTCATGGATGGATAGCTGTTGATCTGTCGACTAGCTTCAAAGTACAGTATATATGTATTTTCACATGGGGTTTGTTCTTCAGTACAGGGGGATCACTGAGTTTAGTTGTTGTATTGTCGATCCATTTCGATCATGGCTAGTTCGTTCATCATCAATAATTGAGGTTATTCGAAGGCTTCAAGTTGTATCAATTGAAGACGCACCTGATGCGTCAACAGTTCGTCAAGTTCTGGAAAGTGTATATCTTGGTCTTTCTGTCTGTGTGCTCTTGACTGTTGGTTGTGGAGTTGTTGTTTCTAGTAGGCTTGAGTTTGTAGTTGTCCTTGGTCATTGGGAGTTTAGATGACAGGGTGATGTTGTTCAGTGTCTCGGGTGTGACCATGGATTGCGCAGGGTCTAGTTTTGGCATGACGTATCAATTAACTACACAAAACTTGAGGACAAGGCAATAAATATTGAAACTTTAACATGCTAGGATAATTATATGTCAAACACAAGCTAAACTATCATCAATAATCCATAAAAGTAGAAATTAACACATAATATTAGGGTTCATCTAATCTAAACGAAAGTAAATGGTTATTATCCCATGATTACAGAAGAAACACATATAATCAAAAAGTAATCTAGGTTAAACATATTAAAATCTAGGAAAACTGACTGATTAATGATAAATCTTTACTTCAATCTCTCTAACTCTTGTTCTTCAATTGAAATCAGGCCTCCAAGGGTTTTGTCAGAGGTTTTTGGTTGCTTTTGGTCGAAAAACAACAACTCTCTCCTCATGCATCCCAAATTTTGACCTAAAAATCAATATTTATACTTACTGAAAATCAGCTTCCACGTCGTAGCCATATGGTCGCCACATCGTGTGAATCATATCAGACGCGTATTCCGCAAGCTTCGTCATTGGTCAATCGAGAAGGTTCTCATCGTCACTCCGTGGATTAGGAGATACCACGCCGTGGAAATCTATGTACCAAGAATGCTTTCTTCTTATTCAATACCACAAGAAACCACCAAAAAGCTTCAAAATGACAACAATGGAGGGTAGGGTTGCTTTAGGTCGGAAGGGAGGTGATGGAGGATGAGGGTGAGCATACCCTAGCCATCACATCCTTTAAATAGGGCTCTAGGCCTGAAAATTAGGATTTTTGCGCTCTAGACGTCCACCAGGTCGTGGCCATGGCATTGCCACGTCGTGGCATCCAAAATGATGCGCGCTCTTCAATGGGTGACGCCACGTCGTGGTGCCTTTCCCACCACGTCGTGACCATCCAAAACCTCAAAACTTAAAGTCGCAATGCCATGAACTCAAAGGAATCATATACCTGGAACTGGTGTTACAAGAGTTTCCAACATAATACGAGTTTCAAGTTCTTGAAGTGGAGCTTAGAAATTACATTAAGGATGTGCGAGAGATGAAATTTTTAATCATTTGAAGAGCATTGGAGATATTTCTAAAAAGATGGTCGAAGAAAAGAAATATATAATATTTCCTAAGGTTTATCTATTTTTTTTCAAAACTTGTATTGATCTTACCCGTTGTTACGGTGTAAACGAGCTGAGTTACTTGAGATTGACTCGTTATCTCGACTCGAGCTTGAATTAAACGAGACCGAGTCCGAGCTTCATCTGCCGATCTCGATTAGACCCGCGAGCCTAAATGAGCCAATGTATATTTATATAATATAAATTTTAATTTTAGTTTTATATATTAATTTATAATTAATAATTAAATATTAAATATCAAGTAATGATAAACAAGATTTTTACCGAGCTCAAAAACACAAATGAGCTTGATATTTGACTATTAGATGAGTCGAGATCGAGCCGAGCTTAGGGTCATTTAGGCATGCTTGACAAACGAGTCAAGCCCGAGCCGAACTTGAGCATTTTAACTCCTTCACGAGCCGAGCTCAATATTTGAAAATTAAACTCAAATCGAGCTGAGCTCAAGATCGAGCCCCATGAATTTTGAATGAGCCAAGCCCGAGTCTACCCGAGCTTGAGCTCGGCTCGGCTCGTTTACACCTCTACCCGTTGCAGCATCAAGTATGGAACGTTCATTTTTAGCAATAAAGTTGATAAAGATCGATATACGCAACAAAATGGGTGATCAGTTTTTAAGTGATAGTTTAGTAACATATATTGAAAAAGTGTTTTAGAAAGTACCAATAACGATACAATTATGAATATATTTCAAGATATGCGACCTCGTTGAGTCAATTGTAAGAACTTTATTATAACTATTGAATTTATGTTTAAATATTTGAAGGCATATAACCCGGCCCGCATTAGTATCTTTTACTCTCATTTTTTTGGTTACATAAGAAACATGGTTTTTGGTTCTAAATTCGTCATTAGCTATCATATAGTTTTTCAGTTTTAACAAACTTTTCAACTAAGTGAAAAAAACATATGTTTTTTCCTGTCTATATATAGTTGTTAAACTTTGTTAAATTTGGTATGTTCCAAATATTACCCACCAAAAAATTACGAGCTTGAATTTTGTTTCCTCTTATCCAATAAATTTAAAACATTGTTAATATTCTTGTTGAAAATTAAATAATATCACCAACACGATTTGGAATTGTCTGGTTATTTTGGGATTAAATTGTAGTACTTTTTGCATATATAACATCTAACATACAAAACGTATGATCACAAAAATCTTTAAGATGGGTGTAATTATAGGTATATCACGTTGATTGTCGACATGGCTAACTAAAAACAAACAAACGCAGTATGCACTTCCCTTAATGGTATAATGTTCAAACGTCTATCTAAATGTATGTCGTGTTTGTTTATGACAAGAGCGTGATTATTGGGTTGTGAAAAGTATTATAGCATTTTAAATATCATTTTAGATATTTTTGCATGATTAGTTTTTATTTATATTTATTTTATATGAAACTTCAGTTGATAACTATACTCTCTAATGCCACTAACTCCAATTTAGATGTTTCTATAGCTATTTTTTGTTGCATAATTTGGAAGAGGGGATATGTTGCTTGTAACTTTTTTTACAAATATTTTTTATTAAATAAATAAACATAAATACTTTAAAAAAAGTCATACTAGCACCGGCAGACCCATAACAAAATATCATAGATAGCACAGACAATTTTAAAGGTAACATGCTAGAAAAGTTAACAATTTTAAAGGTAACATGCTAGAAAAGTTACGGTGTATCAAAAAAAAAAAAAAAATCAAAATTTTTTCACTATGCCAAAAATTTTGAGAGGCAGGACAGGCTACCCAAATATACACATAGGTCCACCCGTGCATTCTAACCGAACCACTAGTAGGCGGTGAACACAAACATATAAAAGGTTTGAATTGAGAAAAAGATACCAGGAGACTTGTTCTAGCTAATTATCAGCACAAACATATAATTTTACATGAGTTTCAAATGATCAAATCTCGATTGTTTTGAGTATTCAATAAAGTATATACTCTTTTTGTTATGTTGTATAGTCTTGATTGTCTAGAAAATCAAAGAAATGTTCTATTTAAGCTCTCACACGTTTAAAAACTGTCCACCCATGACCCATCCATTAATATTTGCAGAATTCTGTGTGTCGACAAAACAGAACACAAAATTGACTAAAGGCTGTGCAGTTTTGAAAAGACACCATTCTTTGACCTACGAATAGCCGTTGATATGAAATACACAAATTTCAATATGCATGGAAAAGGCTATGCAGATTTGGCAAGTAAAAGACAAATTTTTGGAACTACTAATATATGTGGAGTACTACACTTCAACTTTTCTAACCTTTCTCAAAGAAATACTCATTTGACTTATTTTATGTAAAAAGGGTTTTATGTCTTTGCCATAAAAGTTTTGACTTATCACAAAATAACATCCTTCTAAAGTTTAGATTGACTTTTAAAATTTTCTTTAAATGATGTAATTCAGATGCTTAATCGGTTTAATAAACCAAATATGCCTCATACTTCCATACTTCTTAAATAACAAGGCTTGATCATTTGAGAAACATCTTGGAATAAATTACTTGGTAAAAAGTTAAATCATATTGAATTAACAGCTGGACAAATTTGTTTGAATCAGTTTGAGATTATATGGCGAAAATATACAAAACAAAATGACCATATATAATGAGAACGAAAAACATCAAGAACAATATGTGTTCTTACGAAAAATAATAAAACAACGAATAATGGTTTGCTAATTTATGATAGACGTTTTTATTATTTCTTATGATTTTAAATCTGTCAAAAAACATAGAAACTCAACATACACAACATCAACGATTCTTATATCATTAGAGGAAAAAGAACCTTCAGGAACTTACAAAATCAAACCTCACTACCAGGGCCGACCGGGAGATTTTGGAGGCCCTGTGCAGATTAGTAAAAATAGGCCCTTAAACTTGAAAAATCTAAAAAGATGTGAAAAACAATTTTAATTTTTTATTTTCTATTGCAACATAAGTTAAAATTCATTCAAAATAACATAAAAAAAACACTTGTCTCTACTTAAAAAGTGTCATCCTCCTAGTATTGGCTGAAACAAACTTTTCAATTATTTCTTCATAAATAATTTTATCCAAAAAATTTCTCTCAATTGTAATCAAAGCCAATCCATTAAGCCGTTCTTGTGTCATTGTAGATCGTAAGTAAGACTTCAATATCTTCAATTTGGAAAAACTTCTTTCTGCAGATGCAACAGTAACATGAATGGTTAATAAAATTCTATATGCAATAGATGTATTAGGAAAACAATCAACACGTTTTAAAAAATTTAGAATATCTATTGCTGTCATTTTTTCTTTAGGTAAAAGATGTAGAAGTAATTTTAATTCAACATATAAATCATTTCCATCAATATCTGATTTTTCATCTTGTTTAAGTGAAGTTTCAAGAGTCTTACAACATGACTTTAAGCTCATATCATCTAATGAATGTAATTTTTCAGAATTGAATAAAAACCCAAAAATATTATCATATTGTTGATATTGTTCAAACCTTGTAGTTAGAGAAGAAATTGCTTGATCAACAATGTATAGAAAATATTTTACCCTAAAAGACTCTTGTGGGGATTTTGAAACACTAGAAGATGTATCATTTGAAGGCTCATCAAAATGTTTTTTTACTTTAACTTCACGTTTTTGAGGAAACATTGGTTTAATGTTCATTTCCAAGGCAATTTCTTTTGCAATTTGTAAAGCATTTAAAAAACCAACTTCTCTATATTCTTTAAAAAAGAAATAAGTCCCTTTATTTTTTCCATAGCAACATCAATAAGCATATCTTTTGATTGCAATTGTTTGCTAAATAAATTAATAGTATTTAACATTTCATACCAAATTACTAGAGCCATTATAAACTCAAAGTTACCAAGTTCATTTTTTGCTAAGGATTTAGCTTCACTTTTTATTTTTGGATCATTATCATTTTTAACAATTTGAAGTAAAGCTTTTTTAATATCTAAAATTTGAAAACTTATTGCTTTTACACTATCAACACGACTCACCCAACGAGTGAATGACAAAGATTTATGAGTTAATCCTTTCACATTATCTCTTAAAACTTGCCATCTTTTAGTCGAATTTGCAAAGATTGTATAAATACGTTGTATGGTTCCAAAAAAACCTTTAGCTTTACCACAAGTATTAGCCATATCACACAAAGTTAAATTCAAACTATGACAACCACAAGAAGTGTAAAAAGCTCTTGAATTTATATCCAAAAGTTTTTTTTGCACTCCTTGATGTTTTCCTTTCATATTTGACCCATTGTCATAACCTTGTCCACGCACATTATTAATGTCAAGATCAAGCAAATTCATTTCATTTTGTAAAACATCAAAAAGTCCTTGACCGGTTGTATCATTTACATCCAAAAACCCTAAAAAGGATTCTTTGATGCAAACAGAACCCGATGATACATCTACATATCTTAAAATCAAGGTCATTTGCTCTTGGTGACTTATGTCAGGTGTACAATCAAGTATTATAGAAAAATATTTAGCTTTTTTTATTTCTTTAATAATCATATATTTTATTTCATGAGAAAGCAAAAATATTAATTCATTTTGTATACTATGCCCAAGATAATGATTATGGATACCATCATTTGTTATACGTTGAACATGCTCATGGAGAACCACATCAAACTCAGCCAACATTTCGATTAAGCCTAAGAAATTTCCATTGTTACTTTCATACAATTTATCATTAGTACCACGAAAAGCTAGATTATATTTAGCAAGAAATTTCACAACAGCAACAATTCTCAATAAAACTTTTCTCCAACGACTTTTTCTTTTTCTATTTGTTTTTGAGTCTCTTTATCAATAGTTTTATTTTTTTGTAATCTTAAACACAAATCATACCAAATAGTTATATTTTTCGCATGTTCTATACTTGTTTCATGATCTTTAATTCTAGTGCTAAGATGTATCCAATCCCCAAAAACCCTCATTTGCTAATTGATTTTTTCCACACCCTTTTCTGAATATTTTACAACAAAAACAAAATATTTTATCAAGTTGTTTAGAATAAACAAGCCAATCTCTATCACATTTTTCCCCATTTGGTAAAACTCTAGTATAATATAAAGCATAAAATCTTCTTTGATATTTATCTTTAGGATATTTTTGAATAGATAAATCTCTTTTATGACCTTCTAATGCTAAAATATTTATCATATTAGAATCTAGAGTTTCCCAATTTGTTGGATCGAAAATATCAAATGTATAAAAGTTATTAGCATCATCAAAATTATTATCATTAACATTAGCTTCATCAAAATTATTATCATCAACATTAAAATCATCTACATTAGCTTCATCAAAATTATTATCATCAACATTAATATCATCTATATTAGCATCATTAACATTAACATCATCACTATTAGTTCCATTAACAGTAACATTATCTACATTAGCATCAATATTAATAGTTTGCTTTTCTTTTGTTTGTTTTATTATAAACTTATCCATAGATCCTTCTTGAGCTTTAGTAGATTCTTCAATTTTTTGTTTCTTTTTACGTTTTTCATATCCAGATTCATATTTTCTTATTCGAGGAGGCATATTAAAGTCTAAAGCAGTAAAGGGGAAAAAAGGAAAGGAAACACCTGATTTTTTGATGTCTTCTTCGTTTGTGATATTACAGATCTGTAAATTCCTTGATTTCCTTCTCAATTCTTAGTTTTCAGTTGTCAACAAATCAAATACACTGCATCTGTAAAAATATAAATAAATATGAAAAAAATTACTAAAAACCAAAGAGGTAAAAACTAAAAACCATTATCAATGTAGAATAAAGAAAATCATTGAGAGGATAAAGTGGTATACCTTCAGATTGATTTTCAGATTTCTGAAAAGGTGAAAAACCGAGAATTTTAGGATTTCTTGAAAACCAAAGAGTTATCACTATGTTCTACTGTTCGCGAGTCAAGGCCTGTCGAGAGGATCAAAACCAAAGTTTTCAACTATCAAGAACTCAAGTTTATGTAAGATATTCTAAAAAACTATTCTGATTTTAAAGTACCTTTCTTTGATTCTGAATTGATTCTTGAATAGACCTGGTGCGATTTTGATTTTGACTTTTGAAGCCACCTGGTACAGATTCTAAAAACGGATTCTAAATTCTAATTATCGGACTCCTTGTGGTTGAATTCTGATTAACTTCTAGTGCTAAGTAGAAGTGAGATTGTGAGAGAAATAAAGAATCAAAGAGGAGAGATATCACAGAATGGAGAACGAAAACCAGAATGAAGAAATCAGAGAATGAAGAACCTTAATAGAGAATCGTCGCTGTGAGAGAAATACAGAATCGGGTTGGATTTTGAGACCGTTGCGTTGCAGGATACGAAACGCGGAAACGGCTTCCTTGATTTTTGCTAATACCGAGAGAATAGAGGAGAGATTGAAGATCGATTGACGATTGATTGCCTTTTTTTTCCCGCTCCTTGACTGTGTCGGCACTTCTGGAATTCCCTATTATTTCCTCTTGTTTGGGCTAATTAGTATTACAGGATTACAAAATTTTGGGGCCCCATAAAATTATGGGCCCTGTGCAGATGCACCAAGTGCACCCCTTAATATCCGGCCCTGCTCACTACAAATTACCTATATCTACTCTCAGTAATATCACTCAACCTAAAACTACAACGATTACAAAAGAAATCAATTGCAGAACTAGAAAACTGAAACCCTAAATCTATACAAGTTTAGAGAAGAACGAGAGCGAAAGTGATGAAGGTGTGTGTGTATATGTTGTGAATTAATCCAAATACAGGTTAACTGCTCTTTTTATCTTCGGGTCATTTAGTATGGTTCACGGGTAAAACCCGCATGTTTCTACCTGCATAAGTTTGACAAAACGAGCCGCAACCCACAAGAAACACAAAACAACAGAAACAACCAGTGGCGGAGCACGAGGCAGGTCGGGCCAGTTTTGACCTAAAACCAAACCCAAAACCGACAGTCTCGATTTTGAAACGTTTAAAACCGAATCGAACCCAAACCCATCAGTTCGATGTTTTGGTTTTCAGTTTGTACTTGGATTTCCCGGTTTGGTTTTGGTTTTAAACTCAAACCTTAATCAAATCCGTAGCTAACTTGAAGACTTGTTATATAAACATGAAGTTGAAGTATCTTTTGATACTTGAATCGACGTGGGACTGAAAATAGATATCAAATGAAGCATGAGGATAACAAGTTTATATAATAGATGAAAATAACTAAGTTTACATGTGTTTGGCAATGTGAGATAGAATAGCTGGGAAAATAAAAGAATAGAATAGTTGGAAAATAAATGAAATGTAAACAAAGGATTTGTAAGGAGTGAGAATTGATCCTGAGACCTTTGTTTCAAGAAGCCAACACCTTAACCAATAGACTAGTTGTTTGTTTGTGCTTATAAGTGAATATATATATATATATATATATATATATATATATATATATATACACACACTACATAAAACAGAATTTTTCTAAAAAATTACACTACCAAATGATCATAACAACCCCTTGTCCAATGATCATAACAAAATAAGTCCAAACCAAGAATTGTTAATGACACAAAACACCTTTGATAAATACAAAAATAAATAATGAGATTGAATATGAAAATGTATCTATATTTTCAACATCCCCCTTCAATCTAATAATTTATTTTCCTTTTTATCAAACACATCCACCAAACCCATTTTTTTAGTCTAAAATCATGTTGTTTTAAACCCAAGGATTTTGTTAAAATGTCTACATTTTGATCAAAAGAATTGATTTTTACCATTTTTAAAACACTATTTGAAATCTTTCCTCTGACAAAATGCAAGTCTATCTCAAAATATTTAGTACGTTCATGAAAAATAGGATTTAATGCCAACTTAATGGTGGAGTCATTATCACAAAAAACCGATACAAGTGTTAAATCCTTAACACATAACTCAAAAAAAATTTCAGTATCCAAATAATCTCATAAGTAGTTGAACCCAGAGCTCTATATTCAGATTCAATAGAAGATCTGGAAACAGTAGACTGTTTTTTACTTTTCTAGGATACCAAAGAACCACTAAAATAAACCATATAACATGTTACACACCTTCTTGTAGACAAACACTTTTCCCAATCTGCATCCACATAACCTTTTAACTCAAAACAATCAGACTTAGTATTAGCAATTCCTTTACCAGGACTGTTTTAAAAATATATCAACAACTTAAATGCAATCTTTAAATGTGATTTTCTAGGGTGATGCATTAATTGGCTAAGAACCTGAACACCATATGCAATATCAGGTCTGGTGATTGTGATGGGATGTCAAGTCCACCAAGCAAATTACACCCTTTATTTGCAAATAAAACGTAATATAATGGTAAAAAGGGGTATCGATCCTCGGGGAAATGGTTGTATTCAATCGCCAATGCAATCTAATAGAACTAGTGTAAATAAACTAACTAACTACAATTAAACTAAAAGGGGGTGTGTTATGATTGCTTGAAAACTAAAAGACTTGAATAACTAAAAACTTGCAATTAAGCAAGATAGCGAGATGCTCAAATGTTGCGAACAATTGGTTAACCAAGGCAATTCAACACAATGAACATTTGTGTGTTTATCATTAGGATTCAACATGAAGCTTATCATTAATCCCAAATTGGTTATAGCAATCATGAAGCATGATATGCCAAGATTCCTCTTAGGTAGTATGGAGGTTGGGGAAGCCCACAACACACCTTCTTAATCAAGATCAAGGGTTTAATTGAAGCAATTGAACCCAAGAGGTTAATTAGCCTTAAGAAAGAAGGAATCCCCAATTCCTAGAGGATGTCAATGCTTACACATCCATAAAGGAGCTATGATTCAAAAACTAGAGATGATTTTTACCATCATAAAGCCCTTGTTCTAAGTTAATTCAATGATTCCATGCAAAACCAAAGAAATAAACTAACAATAGCTCATTCAATTGCCAAGCTCATGATCAAAGCATTAAACAAGCATAAGAAATATGATCTAGAACCATAAACATAAGATAATTGATAATCTAGCATGAATCCTTCAAAAACCCACAAACATTCAAAGGTTTTAACCAAAGTTAACCAATATAGAGAGTTTAGCCACTCATGGCAATAGAACAACAATCACAAAAGTCTAATTGTATAAAGAAACTACCCAATAACTTGGAAATATGAAAAGAAATGGGTTTCTAGCTCCAAAATCGCCTCTTGCAGGTCTCCAATGGTGTCAAATCGAAGTTCTGGCTGCTAGATCTGATCCCCCAAGGTTATGGTGTGCCAAATGACCAAAATGCCCAAACTGGGCAGTTGCGCGGGTACCCGCGCGACGAAAATTCCACCCGCGCAAATGTTGCTGTAATGCTATTGGTCCTTCATTCCTCCACTCCACCCTTCCACTACCAAAGATTCCTTTGGTCCCCTCCATATCCATTTGATTTAAAACAACCAATCATCATTTAGCTTCAAAAATGGATGCTCCAAGCCCAAATTAACAATCCATGATCCATTTTTCACAAGCCCACTTCTTCCAAGCCTTTATCTTTTTAAGCCCAAATCTTCTTTGGTGGATCCGACAAGCCCAATAATGCATCGGAAAGCCCACTAAGCCCAACTCCAGTCAAACCACAACCGCAATGAGCTCCAAAACCCTGCAAAATTCCTCATGCAAAATAAAAAGTCCCCGATACGATCCATGATAAAGAAAATAAAGAATATACAATGCAATACTAATAAAAAGAGCTAAAAATCTAAAATAAACTACAAAAATTAAGGAAATAAAATAAGCTATCAGATTGTAAGGTCAATCAATTTACCAATCAATATTTGAAATTCTGTTATTTTAACCAAAAACTCATCATTTTTGCACAAATCACCAGAACTAACAACAAGAATAGTTTCTAAAGGAGTTGTAACAGGCTTGCAACCAAACATACCATATTCATGTAGAAGTTCAACACAATACTTTCTCTGATTCAAACACAAACCATTATCAATATTGACAATCTCAATTCCAAGAAAATATTTCAAAATACCACGGTCTTTAATTAAAAACTAAGTCTTTAAAAAATCTTTAACCTTATTTAACTTACTCTGGTGACTTCCAGTTAATATTATATCATTTACATAAACTAACAAAATAGTAATAGAACTCTCAAAATTCTTAATAAACAAAGAGTAATCACTAATACTTTGTTTAAAACCATACTTGAACAGATAAGAACACAACTTTTCATTCTAATCCCGAGATGGATGCATCAAAATATACCATAAAGTCCTCAACTCCCTCAGGGAGAGCAATTACCGGCGCCTCACAAAGTCTCTTCCATAGAGTCTCAAACGATGTCTGCTACTCAGGCCCCCAGCTAAACACAACATCCTTCATCGTCAACTTAGTGAGAGGAACTGCAATCTCGGAGAATATCGAATGAATCTCCGATAATATCCAGCTAAACTGAGGAAACTCCGAATCTTAGATGGAGACTTCGGAACATCCCACTGCATGACCGCCTCAATTTTGGTTGGGTCAACCAAGATACCGTTCTGGGTTGACGAGGTGTCCCAAAATTGAACCTCGTGTAACTAGAACTCACATTTGGAGAACTTGGAATACAAACTCTCCACCCGTAGGACCCCAAAAATCTCGCGTAGATGCTCCTCATGCTGCTCCCTAGTATTCGAATAGACCAAGATATCATCGATGAAGACAATCACTTACCGGTCCAACATAGGTCTACACACCCGGTTCATGAGATCCATGAACGTTGCCGGTGCATTGATGAGCCCAAAAGGCATCACCACGAACTCATAATGCCCATAACGAGTTCGGAATGCCGTCTTCTGAATATCCTCCTCTCGCACCCTCATCTGATGGTAACCAGACCTCATATCGATCTTGGAAAACCAAGATGCCCCCCTGCAACTGATCGAAGAGATCATCAATCCTCGGTAACGGATAACGGTTCTTCACTCTCAGCCTGTTCAATTCCAGATAGTTAATACACATCCGGTGCGAACCGTCCTTCTTCTTGACAAAAAGGATCGGTGCTCCCCATGGCGAACTGCTCGGCCGAATAAACTTCTTTACTAACAGATCCTAAAGCTGAGAGGATAACTCCTACATCTCGGTTTGTGCATGGCGATACGGTGCCTTGACGATCGGCGTCGTGCCAGGGATCAGGTCGATTCGGACTCCATCTGCCTCTTGGAAGGCACCTCCTACAAATCCTCCGGAAAAACATCAGGAAAATCCCACCCAATAGGAACATCAGAGATATAAATCGAACTCTTCTATTCAACTCGAGTATCCACCACATACGCCAGGTAACCCATATACCCATGCTGTAGACACTGTCTCACCCTGGCGGAAGAGCAGAAAGCCGATCCAATCCTAGTACCCTCGACGTAGATGTTAGGTTTTATGTACTACAACATCCTATGGTGCACATACAACCCTAAATGCTTTGGATCTAAGTTTTCTCTAATTATACATGCAATAAAATATCCAAAGCATGAAGCCTAAAACTAGCATACAATTTGATATTTGAATCATAAAACAGATTAGATGATTACCTCTTTGTTGTAGCTTAATGTATTTGGCCTTTAAGAACTTAGCAACCCAAGTGTGATGCCTCAAATGGTTCACAACACACCATGAACAAATGGAGAACTTGAGAGAGAGGTTACTAGGCACAAAATCGGCTATATGAACTCCAAGAACACTAGTGTCCGATTTTAGGCTATGGGATAACATATATATAGTGTAGGATTCCAAGGGTCATAGGTAAACCCTAATCCATACACATAGGCTTATGATCCATATCTCATGTGGGATAACTCTTCATGGATACTTACATAAACTTAGCCCATCATGGATCAATAGCCCAAACAATATATATATATATATATATATATATATATATATATATATATATATATATATATATATATATATATATATATATCACTGATTTACATAATCAGTCCCCGTTAATTTAATTAGGCTCTTTTGTTCACTAAATTAATTCCAAATTAATTCTTGACCAATACTAATTAAATAATATGATTTCTCCATTAATATATTATACTTATAATATATTAGTAAATCATAAATAACCTCTTACTCAAATATCCATCCTATCAAATTGTCCTGGTGATATGCAATCCGAAATGGACCATGCTACTCTCGGGTCAAGTACATACCAATTATAGTTATGAGCTTATACACCTAATCCAACAGTCTCCCACTTGGATAAGTCTAATAACTATTACTGCAAGTACGAATTAAACACCGACTAGCAATCGTAGCTCTATAAAGCCGCTGTCGAACTCTGACCCAGTCAATGACGCGTCCAGTTGATAAGGGATCATATATTCCTCCATTCTACAAGATATCATATGGATTGAGAAATGGATTATAATCATTCTCTCTATGCATCTGTTGTTTCCCGATTTCCGATTTTTGAAAAATGACGAACTGAAAAAATCAAATCAGTTCAGGCTTGGCCAAGCGCTTAGGGTGTCATCACTAAATCATCGAGGGGCCCACATATATCGCTTTTATCCCTCTTAGGGTAAAAGGATCGGATAAACTTCGAATCATATTCTTGCTCTGTTTACTCATCAAATCAAACACAATGATATGTTTTATAACACCAAGTTACTGGTGCGTTTACATATCATCAATGTGCAACTGACTTGTAAACTGCAACTATATGTCTCCGTTTCAAGAATATAAGATATTATCGTCTCACTAATCACTCGTGATAAAATCCATAAAGTGATTCAAGTGAGCGTGGGTTTAATCCAATACTCAAATCTTATTACAGGAGTACTCATGAATACTGCAGCAAACTTGTGCTATGTCTAAAACACTTAGACAATCTACAGTCAGATTCATGACAGTCTTGCCTCAATACCTACTTCCAAAGTATGATCGGCTGTGGATAGTTTGAATAATCTTATTATTCAGGAAGTCAAAACATGAAAAGTTAAACACAAGAATAATCGAATCCAATATGGTCTCAAAACTTTGAATATAAATAAAACACCTTTTATTTAATCACCATATTGATTACACATTATTCATTGTATAATTTTTCGATTAATCAACTTAATACTTGAATTGAAACAATAGTTATCCCATGCTCCAAGCATGCACACTATGTTTGCCTATGGTCCTTTTTCTGTGAAATAAACACAAACTCATTTCACAATTCCAAATATTTATCATAAGTGTAAGATTCTAAACTATCATGCAATAATTCCTTTTGTAATGTCATGGTACCAAAGTCACAGAGATTTTGCCAACGATATTACAAAACTTTCCATTGGAGATTGATAACAAAACAATTCCAAGGAAGTGAAGTCTCAAATTCAAAGTACATTCCTTCGAACATCCTTTTTGCATAAAAGTTTCTAACCTACACATATATCCTTAATATCCAACCCCCATTATGGAAACATTTCCATATTTGCCATATGACAGCTCATTATAAATAGAATCTTGTCTATTCATAATAATGTCAATATGGTCCACCTATTACAATACTTCCAATTGCCCACAAGCAACCAATCTTTGGCGAACCTTAGATTGTTCTTAGCAATTGTTTAACAACTTTAGTCATATCCGGTTCTGGTCCTTTTTCCTTCTTAATGCCCTAGGCATTTTGAAAATTCAGAACACATAAATAGTATAGCACATGCAATCGATCCTATACCCGAAGTATATGGGATACGATTCATAATGCCTTGCCTAAAGACATTATACTTACCAGTCTCTTGCTATAATAATTCCATATATAGAATTTCCTTATGTTGAACCATTCCAACATAACATTCATATATATCCTTGACTAAATTTGATTAAATTCTCACAATCTAAGCTTTTAGATTTGAAATGAAGTATGAGTTCCTCTCTATTAATTATAGCAAAACAACTTTTCAAACTCTGCAACTTTGCGAATTGAAACATTTGTTTTCTATAACTAACATTGCTAACTTGCAAAACTTACCATAATGATTATGCTCCCACTAGCATCATAATTATTTCTTTAATAGCATAACACTTATGCTCCCACTAGCTTTGACATGTAACCAGAAATAAGCTGGACTTCTAGAAATCAATACTTGTTGACTTTCTTACCAAAGTTTAGATTTCTGATACAAGATGCTTTAATAAGACTTTATCTAGGCTTCTCAAACTCATACACCTTTCCTTAGATAGCTCACATGTGTGTCTAAAAAATTTCAGAACTTACAGTAATAAGTCTCGAATGTTTTGATCTTTTTCTATTTCTCACAAGTCGAACTATGAAGAGGGATGTCGTAATCATAATCGAATTTGAGAATGCAAATATCACAATTGCTATCTCCTTAAAATCTACTTAGTGAAAATGTTTCCTCCCAATCATTTTCATGAAGCGGAGAGAAACCTTTATCACTTAGATTAATGGTGTATGTGTTCCTATCCATGTGAATTTGTCATAACCATAATCACAAGACAATGTTAGTGACAAATCCAAACTCATATGGACTGAACTTGTTCAATCTTAATTTCTTGCCACCTGGAAGCATAAGGGCCTGCCATTGCTTCCAGGTTGTTATGCAAACAATAGAGAACTCATAGAACTCACATGCATAGTCAACTTAACTGGAATGGGCACAGAAACAAGAATATGTCAACACGATAGGTTACAAACCTCAAGTCATGTGCTAGTGATAAACAATAGGTTCATTCTTGATTAGTTCTTGAAACTTTTCAAGATCTTTAAGACTCCCACAGACCTCTTGACATATAAGATTCTCTATGTCAAGAAACATTACTTGACAACAAATATTCAAGAGTTAGTGCAGTTTCTTATCAAGAAAAAACACTTCACACATTTGGTCTTAGTTGGTTTTTGTCTTATCCACGACATCACAACTTACCAATTTCAAATGTACAAGAGTATAAAATATTTTACTCTACATTTGATGAGTGTTATAAACCTTCTTAAGATTATGTCACTCAAGGCACAATCTTGGAGTATGACTCTAAGACTTGATTTTGGAACGAAGTATGACTCATCTTCTTGACTTAACCATTTCAACAATTCACGATTCCTCTTCTTAGCCATAGAAATGCACTAAGATGTCCTTAGAGGATTAATTGTGATATGGTTTCATAATCATTAAGATGATCATAAAACACAATACTCAAGTACTCTCCCTTCCTTTCAGATTGGAGAAACTTTTATCTTTCTGCCTAATTGATTCTTCTTATTCGTTATGCTATACATTGAAACTTTTTTCAATGATTCAGAATTACACTTAATCTTGCAAGTATAACCATATTTACTAAACTTTTAGTAAATCATAACGAATAGTCTTATTGTTCTTTGTGGTGGACCTGACCAGTGCACAACCAAGTGTACCCGATCCCCTAGTCCTTCACTTGACTCACATATACATGTGAACAAGGAATTAGTCTTAATTATCCAAAGACGAAGGTTCTCATTCATCACACAATACAAGTTGCATGATTCCAAGTTTCTACCCAATTGAAACTTGGGCGATGAGAATCTTTCCTTATTTGGTAAATTTTGTCACTACCACAATGAAAGAATCAAATCCATTTTCCAATATTGCTAACAATAGAAATATACAAACATCAATTTTCACAAATGTCATTGCAAGGATAAATATAAAACAATATAAAATCAAAACTTTATTTTATTTATAAAATGCAGAAAAAACTTTTCCTTACAATGCAATTACAAATGAAAACTATGTTCCAAAATATTTCTAAGCAATCTATCATAACTCGTAAGCAGCAGATCAAAAATCTGATCATCGAACCATGCGACACTACTAGAAAAACAACCTTTTAGGACGAGCAATGCGTGTCGTAAAACGCTCAGATGACGCGCAAATGCGTGTCAAGGAAGGCCCTGTCATAACGAGAGACGACACGCTTTTGCACGTCGTCTATAGACGACACGTATTTACGACACACATTTATGACACGCAATGCGTATCATTAAAACCCCTATCAAGAAAGGCCATGTCATAAATGAAGATGACACACATTTTTGTGTATCGTAAATTTAAATGTTTAAAGAAATATATTTATATATTTATTAGTTTTCAAATTAAATTTGCATTTAATGTATCATAATAGAAATAAAATACCATATACAAAAAATACAAGTCATTGCATAAAATTTAATGTCATACAATTCTATTTCTTACAATATATAAATTTGCATTCATCTAATCTACTCTGTGTTTCATACAAAAAATCTATTTCATGCGGCTTCTTCCATTTCCTTTATTAGCAGCAAGCACTTCAGGCTTTTCATTTCCATTGAGAAATAAAATCATTGGTAATTATTACCTTCTGTTAAAGTTAATGGTATAACACCAACAAAGATTTTCTTTGTTCTTGATACACCTCTACTACCCTGCATATCCTCCCTTGGAGCTGTCCTCTTCACTTCAACCTAATTCAAGAACGGATCAAAAAAGCAAAGGAAGTAAGTTCTAAATACCAATTAGAGAGAGCAATTTCAATCAATTCACACAATAATGGATCGGTTTGGGATATATTTTATCTCCACATGGATACAATGTAATCACTTAGCGAAAGATAAAACAAGCCAAATAGTACCCAAAACGTATTAAAATGCTTATAAGTTATAACCTCCTAATTGTTTTGTTAAAAGAAATGATTAAATTTATATAAGACAGTTTATGTAAAGGTTAGTCAAAGTATGTTAAAAGAAATGATTAAATTTAGAAGCTAAAAGAAATGATTGAACGGATTTAGAAAGTCAAAGTAGATTATAGTTATAATTGAATGGATTTATAAAGTCGAATTATGATGTTATAATTGGATGCATTTACAAAGTCAAAGTATAACTTATGGATGTATAATGATAACAGACGCTATTAATATACCTTCTTTAGAACATAACTTATCTTCTCATCGTAATTAAGTTTTGATGCATAATAAAGATCCTTTGTAGCCTCTTCACATTCACCACAACATGGACTGTGCAATCCCATGTGATTTATATCTAAAGGGAATGAGATTTCAATCGATGATTTTTATTTACAGTCAACCATTATTTAAATACAAGTATGAGAGTAGTTGAGAGTGAGATATACACTCCTGATTCTATGCGATAACTATTGACCTTTTGACTACATCAATACACACGTTTACAATAAGTAAAATACATATTATATACATAATTGCTATTACCCCCCAGCAAGCTGAAGACTGGGACGAACTTGAAGCTTGGAACGAAGGAAATTGAGGCGATCTTTTCCCAGTGGTTTAGTGAAGACATCTGCAAGTTGATCCACACTTGATACATGAGAAATTTTAACTTTGCCAGATTCAACTTGTTCTCTTATAAAGTGGAAATCTAAAGCAATGTGCTTAGACCGTGTACTAATGACTGGATTCTTTGTCATGAAGATAGCTCCTACATTGTCACACAACAACAAAGGAGGAGCTGAAATAGGAACTTGTAAGTCTTGGATTAGCTGTTTGAGCCATAGCAATTCTGCAGTTGTGTGAGCTAATGCACGATACTCGGCTTCTGTACTTGACCGAGCAACTACCCTTTGTTTCCTTGAAGTCCAACTGATTAGATTGGAGCCATGACAAATGGCAAAGCCATATTGAGAACGACTGTCGTCGGGATCTGAGTTCCACCCTGAATCAGAAAAAGCATGTAGGCCTTTTGCATTAGTGGATTTGAAGTGAAGTGAGTAATTCCGAGTCCCATTTAAATACCGTAGTATGCGTTTAACGGCTTGCCAATGGCGATTGGTGGGCGAGTGCATGAATTGACAAACTCGGTTTACCGAGTATGCGATGTCAGGTCTAGTAATAGTTGCATACTGTAGAGACCCAACTATTTGACGATAAAGTTTAGGATCAGAAAATGGGTCTCCTTGTTTGACCAGACGACTGTAAGCATCAGATGGAGTTGACATTGGAGATGAAAGAGACATGTTGCTTTTGTTCAGTATATCTGTGATATAAGATTCTTGAGATAAAACGATACCAGATTTGGACTTTTGGACTTGTAAACCCAGAAAATAATGTACATCACCCATGTCTTTTAGAGAGAATTGGTTGTTGAGACTGCAAATGAAATTAGATACTTTGACATCATCTGAACCTGTGACAATCAGATCATCAACATATATGAAGACATAAATAGTTATGGTCTGTGAAACATGAACAAATAGAGAAGTGTCAGATTGACATGCTCGGAATCCATTTGAGACCAGATATGTCTTGAGTTTATTGAACCAAGCCCTAGGTGCTTGTTTAAGCACATACAGTGCTTTGTGTAGCTTACAGACATGAGTAGGATGTGTTGCATCTTCAAAGCCCTTTGGTTGCTTCATGTAAACGGTTTCAATTAAGTCACCATTTAGAAAAGCATTGTTAATATCTAATTGTTGAATTCTCCAATTGTTTGAAAACGCAATCGACAAAACCAAACGAATGGTGGTAGGCTTAATTACCGGACTGAATGTGTCAAAATAGTCAACCCCTGCCTCTTGAATGAAGCCTTGAGCCACCAATCGGGCTTTATATAGCTCAATTTTACCATCAGCCCCTTTGTTGATCTTGTAAATCCATTTGCAGCCAACAATGTTGGAGTTAGTGGGACAAGGGACGAGAGACCAGGTGTTGTTTTTCACAAGAGCGGCATATTCTATCTTCATCGCATCACGCCAACACTGATGTTTATTGGCTTGGGTGAAGTTGGTCGGCTCGAAAGTGAGAGATGAACTATCAGCAAGAAATACTTTTGGCTTAAGAGAGTTCTTTTAAACGTAGCCTTCTACCAAGGTATCTTCTGCTATGTGCTAGACTCGACTGTTCAGTTTGTCGATTGTAAAAATGTATATTTTCCCTAGTTTATAACTATCTTGACTCGAAAATAGTTTGAGTTTGACTTTCAAGTGGTACTGTCACTTTATGAAAGTAATGGGAAATGTAAGTACACAGTTGTCGTTTATAATGACATGCGGATGTACTAATAACCTAAAAACATATTTGTTTTATTACGGTTATAATGTGAAGGCTAGAACCCCTACTAAACGCTCTCTCAATCAAGAGATTAAGGGAACCAAACCCGACCTCTGCAAATTCTTGCAAGTCGTGTAATTCACATTAAAGTATATGATCATGTATACCAAATATAACTATCACCTTTTGTCACACCCCCAAACCAAGGATGGCGGAAACGTCCGGGGGTGGAGGACTTCATGTATAGTATCACAACAACGAGTATAATAGTGCTCAAAGTAATTACAACCATCATAAATATAATTGAAAAAGTTACACCAAAGTATATGTTTACACGTTTCGAATCAATTACATTATGATGACAAAATGTGTTGTTTGACGATTTAACGTCTCATCCTCAAAATGCTGTTGATTTCCTGTTTCACTGATTTCCTGAGAATACAAGTAGTTTTGAAAAAGGTGTAAACAATTAAGTTGGTGAGTTCATAAGAGTTTTGTTTGAGAAAGAAACCATTTTCTTTGTAAAAGTGACAAAGTAAGTTTTCCAGAAAATCCAATATTTTCCTTATAAAAGTTATGTGTTGTCTTTAATTCCAAGACCGAAAGTGTACAGTACTATCCATACTTATTGATAATAAAAGTGATTTTAAATCGACATAAAACCCTTTTTAATTTGGGAAATATCCCGTAAACTTTATGTGTTATGTGTTGTCTTAAACCCTAAGACCGAAAGTGTACAAGTATTTTTCCATACCTAAAGATATAAAAAGTGATTTTAAACCGACATAAAGCCCTTTTTAATTTGAAAGTAAAACCCGTAAATCTTATGATTTGTTAATACCACATGTGAGCTATTATAACCATGCTAAGACTCAGACGGCCTCGTAATACGACGTTCTTCAGGCGTCGCACGTTAAATGACACTTGTCACCTCAGACCTGCCTGTCTAGCTGTTGCATGCAGCTCAGGTGCGGGTTTGTCAGACCCAATATAGATCTATACACAACTATCACGCTCTCCCTCCAAGAGACTCTGGTTACAATTTACAGGACTTTTGACTTTGTTACTTTGAAGGTAACACGAAGTGAATGACTCACAAATTTATTCATTAACAGATTTACGTGAACTGAACTGAAAACCTTTGGTAAATGAGTTTGAAATGTAAATGATACATAAACTATACCTATTATAGTTTATCCGAAACGTTTGTAATGTAAGGGAAATCTTACTGCAATGTAAATGATACATGAACTGAACTGAAAACCTTTGGTAAATGAGTTTGAAACGTAAATGATACATAAACTATACCTATTATAGTTTATCCGAAAATACATTAGTGCTACGAGTCCATAAACTATTACTATTATGTAGTATATGAAAAACGCATTTGTTTTGAGAGTAAAACCTTTCTCATGTAGTAAAAATCCATAAACTATCCTTATTATAGCTTATTATATGAGTTCGAATGAATGAAGAATTCTTATCATGAATGACTAAATTTCAATTTATGATGATAAACTAGCAACTAATACATTCAATATTTAGAACTTATTGTTATACACTTTGTTCAGCATAATACAAAGTGTTATGGAAGTTATAAGCTGTTAACTAGTTTTTAACCGTTCTACACCGTTTTAGAAAAATCACAGAAAAATCATACGAAGTCGAAAACTGAATCCGTAAATACTGAGAGTTCATAAAATCTGTCTAGTTTGTTCATAATTTTTATTATGATTTTTGGAAGTCTTTAACTTGTGTTAAAATGTTCATATTCACAGACTGGTTCGAATTCGTTTCTGAAATGATAGATAGTTTTGTAAAAATCACCATAAATTGTAGAAAAATCGTATGGAGATGTGCAAGTAGTAATTTTAAAGTTATGAACCTGAAATATTTGCATATTAAACAGTTTTGAAAGATATTAAGTTTAAGATAGTCAAAACAGTCCGTGAATAAGACTCAACTTTTCTGATGAAAGCTGTTGTTTGAGTTTAGTTGTGTTCTTGGTGTTTTAACTTGTATTCCCCCCCCCCCCTAAAACTTGAAGAAAACATTAAAATGTAGGGTTATGAACTCACCTTGAGTGATTTCAGTAGATGGATGATGGAGAAAGGTAGTGTTCAACTCAAGAACACTAAGAAGATGCCTTGAAGATTTGAAGATCTGACACAAATGTGACGATATTTGTGTAAGCAAGCTATGATTTGGATGAAGGATGTTAAATAATCATAAGGAGGATAATATCACTTACCAAAAGTGAAAGAAAACTTGATGATCAGCCCTTGAATCTCGAATTTGAGAGAGAGAGAAGTGAGAGAAAAAGTGTTTGTTCTTTGGAGGAAAAATGAGAGAAATGAGAGAAAGATGAGGAGAGATAATAGTTTTCAGCCTTTGACCAAGAGTATGGCTGGTCAAATGGTGGGGAAAGTACTCTTGAATGACCAGGTATGGTGGAAGGACAATAACTGGTCATGGAGTGGGCATGGAAGTGGTTGTTTGTGTCATACACTAAGGCAAAGTCAACACTCCACCACAAGATCTTACTTAATAGATTTTTATTCATAAATAAGGATTTCCCTAAAAATATGCTGAATTTATGAATATATGGGGTCTTATATGTCAAAATATAAGTTTGGGTGAAAATCCCTCGTTAAAATAATTAAAAACGGGCTTAAAACGAAGTTGTGGTCGAAAACCGGGTGGAAAATTGCAAATCCGAAGTCAGGAGGGTGATTCCGGTCTTAACAGCCTTAGGTCCGAAGTGGGGTTTGGTCGCTGAAGTGGATCCGAAGGGAAACGGACTGCGGTCCGAGCAGGTACCGCAGGCGGCTCGTCAGGAAGGACCGGAGGCGAGTTCGGATGCGGTGCTCCGGGTTTGATGACTGCGGTTCGGAGGCTGCGGCTCGCTGGCTGCGGCTAGATGGCTGCGGCTAGCTGGCTGCGGCTAGATGGCTGCGGCTATACAAGGGGACTCCGGTTCAAGGAGGGTTTGGTCCCTATAGAGGGACTTCGGCCCTAAAAGGCTATTTTCCAAGGTATCTTCCCGTTTCGCATGGTTTTTCACCAAGTCAAGTGTCGGGATGCCCCAAATGATTACAAAAAGATCAAAAGAAGTTTTGAGAGAGATTTGGGAGAGATTTCACATTCTTGGAGAGATTTCTCATATAGAGAGAGATTTGGGAGAGATTTCACATTCTTGGAGAGATTTCTCCTACAGAGAGAGATTTGGGAGAGATTTCGCAGTCTTGGAGAGGTTTCCCATACAGAGAGAGATTTGGGAGAGATTTCATATTATTGGAGAGATTTCTCATACAGAGAGAGATTTGGGAGAGATTTCATATTCTTGGAGAGATTTCTCATACAGAGAGAGATTTAGGAGAGATTTCATATTCTTGGAGAGATTTCTCATACAGAGAGAGATTTGGGAGAGATTTCATATTCTTGGAGAGATTTCTTATACAGAGAGATTCCTCCTACTTAGAGAGTTTTGGGAGAGTTAGAGTGGAATAGATTGGGAGAGACTTCTTTTGTGACCTTTTTGAGTGTTTGGCTCCGTAACGCAAGGTTTGTAAACCTCGTTAAGTCTCGTTATGATTGTTATATGCCCCCGGGGGTTAAGGAATAATGTTTTATCGAGTAGTTTCATCACTTGCCCTGATTAGGGTTTAGAATTTCCGAACACGTGAAAAATCTAAGTGATACTTTGTATTAAGATTGCGAGCTGTTCAATAAGAAACATAATGGAAACCCTAATGTACAAGGGTTAGATGAGTTGACCGGTTTGACTTGTTGACTTTAGTTGAGTTTGACTTGGCCAAAATTGACGGTTGTCACACCTTTTGTTTAAAACAATAAGTTAGTGATTCATTGGTATAATTAGATCTTGTATGTGTTCTCATGCTATAGCAACCTAACTTGTTTGTTTTGTACTGTATATTGTACATTTTGTTTGTTTCTCGTAATTGTGTGTTCTCTCTGTATGGTATTGTTTGATTCTCTTCACTATATGTTCTGTAAGGTATTGTTTGATTCTCTTCACTATATGTTCTATATGGTATTGTTTGATTCTCTTCACTATCTGTTCTGTATGGTATTGTTTGTTTCTCTTCACTGTGTGTTTGACTCATGTATGAACTGACTCTTTGTGTGCTTCATTGTACTAGAAGTAATGAATAGCATTCTCCTAAACCATACCTATTATAGTTTACTAATGTTCTACTTGAACTGTTACTGAAAAGACTCGTTTATCTACTAAGTTATGTTTGTATTTTAAAAACGGAGTTTTGTATAACTAAAAAGTAACATAACTTTAAAAGAGTTTTTGAAATCTTTTGACAACTTATAAATGACATAAGTAACATTTTGAAAGATGTTTATAACAAACATTTACACAATTATCATTGTGTTCAACTTGTATTCCCCCCTTAAAACAGTTAAAACAGTTAAAAGATTCATTATGGGGTATGAAATCACCTGATGTGGGTATTCAAACGGGTATGCGTGTAAGGATGAGAAGTTCCACGAATGAAGTCCCGAGACACAATAAGTCCTAAATAACATATAAGTACACATATTGACATGAATATAGTGTTTATAAACAACTATATGAAAGGAAACACCTTCCGGGACTAGGAAACACCTTGACCAAGTGTTGGAATCACATGTGATTCAACAAAGGAAAGTGAAATGGCACTAACATGTGTTTACGGTTTAGGGTTTACGGTCCTAATGGGTTTATGGCCATAAACCCATGGTAACTTCTACCATTTGGTGTTTTAAGGTCTAACAAGTCAAGGTTAAGCATACTATGATCAAGTCCAAGCCTTAGGAAGTAATTGTGGCACCATTGCACCACTTTTTAGAGTTTACGGCCCATGGACCATTCCTAATGAGTTTACGGCCGTAAACTCATGGTCAAACATGGCTAAGTGTTGGTTTGAAAGCTAGGGAAACTTTAGGGACTTTTGTTCTACACTTGTATGAGAAAGACCACCTCAAATGAGGCGTTTGATGAGTTTACAGCCCAAAGAGGTTTACGGCCGTAAACTCATGGTCATAATGAATTTGAGTGAAGTTTAAGGTCCTTCAAACATCAAGGAAGAGTTCTGGGTCACTTGCTTTGCATCTTATAGGGTTTAAGGCCAATATGGCAACCTTAAAGGGGTTTACAGCCTTGGGAGATGGCTTGGCAGTAAACTCCTTTTGTCCTTGTGTTCTTGATGTTTTCTAGTCTTTAAGCATGGATACTAACTAGATAAGAAGTATAGGGAAGTGTACTTACGATCTAGAAGCTTGAAATGGTTGATATTGGCCAAGAACACTAGTGTGTGTTCTTGGTGTTCTTGGTGAAACTTGAAGATCTAAGAAAAGAGTGATTTCTATGGATGAAATCATGGAAGGATACTAGATTAAGTGATGTATAAACAAATCTAGGAAGAATACTTACTTATGTGAAGATCTTGGAAGGAAAACTTGATGATACTTGAGAGGATTTGAAGGAAAATCGGCCAAGGAAAGGAAAGAAAGGGAAAATTGGCCAAGTATCATCTATATACCCTTGAGTTTACGGCCACATGAGTTTACGGCCGTAAACTCATGGTCTTGTGGCCGTGAACTCATTTAGATGAGGTTTAGGTTTGCTTTGCTACACTGTGGTTCTAGCAGGTACTTTCTGACACTTAATCCTTAAGTGTATTAGGCTCAAAACTCCTTAGGATGACCTTTAACCGGGCTAGAACTCAGTACTAATGAGTTTGACACTCAATTGAGTTGATTGACTGAGCTTTAAAATCAAAAAAATTTCTGGGTTGTCACATCATCCCCCCGTTAGATGGAATTTCGTCCCGAAATTAGCTTTCTTAGCATTACTACTGGGGTTGCGCTCCTCTGATTAGCAGAATACCTACTCGTAGACCTGGAAACTTTGACCTGGTGTTCATGATAGGATTCGTACTTGGTCCATCTATCATTACCTCGTGTATACAAGTCGTATATAATTAGGGTTAGTAAGACGGTCGGATATGCGACTCTGCCCCAGGTCCACAACCAAACAAGGAACATGAGATAGGGCGGAAACACACATACTAAATCTGCGTAATCATAATCATATACCACCCTCGCGTATACACTGAATAGTAATAGGTGGGCTGTAATCGTCCTTAGCCTCTGTGCTCGAACTTGGTCTGCTGGACGAGCGGTATTTCGTGACCTTCTGCGGATATCTGACGATAAGGCTTTGGAGGACAAATTACTCTTCACACGAGTACTTCGGGGTTTCGAATACGAAAGATAAAATCGAAGTTTAGGTCGGACTTTCGATACGAATGACGAAAGTTTTGAGAACTTGCCGATCGAGGCGATAGAAACATATGAACTCAGTATGGTGAGGACCACGCCAACTCATGACGAATGAAAGCAACAGACTCTTTACTGAACAAAGTCTTGGTCAAATGAAAGAAACGTCTGATATACTACAATGTATCCCTTGTAGGCTCGATACTGTACTCCTAGTATGTTCGACAATGTACTATTTGTAAATGTTCCCGTGTTTCCTGTTTCCTCTTTGATGTTAACACTCCTACGATCGTACCACTATGTGCGCATACATACAAACGAAAGTGCTCTAATAACTGGTGAGGATACTTTATATCTTGATCCTCCTTCCTACCACTACAATCGCCTGCCATATACAAGTTATGAATATTTAAGATGAACCAGGCAGTCGACTGAGTAACTCTGCCTCAAATCCTCAACCAATTAAGGAATGGGGACCTAAGCGGAGTCACTCACTCTAAGTCTGCAACATCTTAGTTGTGCACAACCCTGATGTACATGGTAAGCCATAATGGCTTCTCTATAGGATCTTTTAGTTCTCTTGAATACTGTGACCTATTTCAACATGTGAGTTATTATAATTTCTTTTAGGTGTTATCCCCAAATTTTAATCTTATATGAATATAAATTAATTTTAGAAGCAATTACTATTTCGAAAACGTACCGCTACTTGTCGACGACTCCGGGGTAGATTCTCCTGCGGTGATCATCAGAATGCGTCCATCCACGCCTGAGTTCATTACTATCGGGCAGTCCCTCTGAAAATGTCCAGCCTCACCACAGCCATAGCAGGCTTGGTTTTCGTCTGCTCCGGGTATTGGGGAGATCGGTTGAGCCGGTGCCCTGCAGAAACAGACTGTGTGTCCCTTTCTGTGGCAGTTCAGACACTGCATTTCCCGGCATACACCGGTGTGGTGAAAGTTGCACTTTCCACACTTCGGGAGGGTTCCAGCATAGCGACTGGCAGGTGCTGAAGCAGTAGGCGTTGTAGCGGCGTACATAGTACTCGCTCATTGCTCTTGCGGGGTGTCTTGTGTTGTTCGCTTCTTCTTCCTCTTGTTCCCCGACTTCTGATTATAGTCCTCTTCCCTCGATGGATCGGGAATAGGGACTTTTACACCATGGCGGACTCCATGGTCGATGAGTCGCTGAGCCAGGCGTTTAGCACTATCGAAAGTGGCTTGATTAGAAGACAACACGTTTCCTTGGGTCGGAGCAGTCAGACCCCAAATGTATCTTTCTATCTTCTTGCTCTCCGGGGTAACCATCCCGGGGCATAGAGCTGCTAGCTCGCTGAACCGGTCAGTGTAAGTCACTATGTCTGAGTCGACCATAGTGAGATCCCACAGCTCTTGTTCCAGCTTTTGAATTTCGCCTAACGGGCAGTATTCCTCCCGCATTAAGTCTTTTAGGTTTTCCCAACCTATTGAGTTAGCCACTGATAGGGTCAGTGACTTAGTGTGGCTGTTCCACCATGTTAGGGCCTTACCAGAGAAGGTGCAGGCAGCAAACTTCACTTTGCTTCCTTCTGGGCATAAACAGATTTCGAAGATCGACTCTGTTTTCTCGAACCATTGCACGAGGGCAATGACTCCTTCAGTCCCATTAAAGGACAATGGCTGGAAATTGGTGAAGTCCTTGTAGGAGAACTCTCTCGAGCGTACGAGGACCTCACCTCGAGTAGAATCAGTAGGCGTTCCGCCTCCATTGGTACTGATGGAGTGATATTGAGCCATGACTGTTGCCACAGCCGCAGCCACTGCAGCGTTTATAGCTGCCATATCTATTTGCGAAGGAGGCGGCGTTGGAGTTATCAGAGTAGTGCGTCTGTTAGATCTGCGAGGAGGCATCTTTGCTAAAAGAATAAAAAGATGAGACGGAATAAGTCTAAAGCAATGGACACAATTCGAAAGCTGAAAAGACAAGGTTATCCTAGTTCTAGATGTATCGGGTCCTGACTTCCACAGGGTTCTAGAAACAATTCATAAAAGAGTCTATACCTAATAAATTCTAAGAATTTGAAATAGTTATCCTCGAATGAATATCTGTTTCCTGAATAACTGTTACCAGCTGCATGTAAGAAAATAATCTCAACATATAGTGTGAGCAGTGTTTCCACTCGCTCATTAAATTAACCAGATTATTATTTATTAGTGTGACGTGTAAGACGTTTTGGTTACTTCGGCCGATCCCTCTTTGAAAACTTCTCATGAACTTGTTCTTGTTCCTCCTGGGCTCTTCTGTTGTCTACTATGAGGAAGTGGTTACATCTATCTGGACTTGTCGTGCGAGAATGAAAGTGACTTAAGAATCTATGAGCTTTAAGGTAACTTTATGGGGTGATCCTTACGGAGTCCTCCTATAATTGTACAAGGTACACAAGTTTGTATATATTTGAAGATTAAATAGACCTTCGAATAAGTGATCCTACTCCAAAACTACACCCTTAAGAGGAATGGATAGCGAAGCGTAGACCACAAATTCTAAGTCTATAAGATCTTGATTATATATAAAACTTTAGGAATATGCCTTGCAAGATTATAGACTTATCCATAAGGGTCTTTTAGGTTATCACATAAGTTATTTATATGGACTAAAATACTCCTATAGTATTTTAACGTAATGTACTTGTTTTGGTGTTCAGGTAAGTTTTAACACTGTTGCAACACCACATCATTCCCAAACACATGTCGGTCACATCTCGAATGAATATAGTTGATCAGGCTATATTGATCCTAGCTATGATTACATAACTGTTCAGGTTGACGACAGTGTCCAACCTTTAAATACTTTAGTTATGTTCTCTTCGTGACACTAGTTCTGTTATGTACATGTATAAGCAAGTATGTATATTTTTATAACCTATAGTTATATTCTAAAAATATATCATTATCCAGAGCACTTAAGCCCCATTGTATTTATAGTTGTATATCTTTTATCGGGTGATATACTTAGTTCACTATAAACAATGCTCTGATACCAATCTGTCACACCCGAAAACCGGAACGGCGGAATCGTTCAGGGGTGGAGGACGTCATGTTTAGTATCACGAGATATGTATATGGTAAGCAAGTAATGAACAACCATTTCATTTCGAAAGAAAGTGTTTACAATGTGTGTGTTCACAAAACATAGAATTCATACACAAATAACAAAACAAGACTTGAAGCTATAATGCTTCATCTTCTGAATCCCCAGCACGAGCACCTGTCTAATAGTCTCCTGAGAATACAAGTTATTTGAAAGAGTTGATCAGCAATTAAGCTAGTGAGTTCATAAGATTTTAGTGATGTGAGTAAGTTGTAAAGTGTTGTTGAAAATGTAGATGTAAAATGTTGTAAGTTGTAAGTTCTGTTTTGAAAAGTTCGCCTGTTCCTCTAGAAAATCCTATATTTCCTACTTTGATGGAAGTTTAAGTAAAATGACACTACAACCCTTTCTATGGGTACTAAGTGGGTACAAGTTATATAAGACTCAGAGTAAACAAACAATCGATTGTGCGCATCTGCCCTAAACTCATAACCAAACGAGGAACAGAAATCAAGGCGGATAGCACACATCCCATTGGTTGTTAGATCATCGTCATATATAACCCTGGTGTATTCACTTGTTACTCATGGAGTTAATTGTAATGGTTCCTTTATATCTAATGAAAAGTTCTTTAAGAAAACCCATATTTCTTATAATAAAATGGTAACCACAGTGACCACTTTTATAATAGCTTAGTTTATAATGATATATATAATCTAATATCGAATAGAAAGTTAATTGAGTGAATCTGCCCTAAGCCCACAACCAAACAAGGAACAGGAAGTAAGGCGGAAAGCACACATCCAACTACCTATTGGGTATTAGTTTTATATATAAACATGATGTATAAAATAAGGTATTATAGAGTTACTCACCTAAGGTCCTTTAAATTGTACTTGGTTTAATAAAATGGATTACACCCTTTTCTGGGAAGTTTCTAGTTTTGTATACCAAAAGTACTGATTTTGGAAAGTATGTTTTGTACTAGAAAAACTGTGCTTTGACTCTGTGTCCTATAACCTGACCCATACCTGGTACCCTTATGCTGACTTAATGTATACTAAGCATACATATATATAGAATCGGGTAGAAAATAGATTGGGTGAATTCGTTCCAAGCCCACAACCAAACAAGGAACAGGAAATGCAGCGGAGAGCACACATCCTATTACCTGTCGGACTCTATTGGTATGTATATATATATATATCCTGTGATGTATACATTAAGGAATCATAAGACTAGCATTATGGTCCTTTCTTTTAAACGTAGCCTTCTACCAAGGCATCTTCTGCTATGTGCTAGACTCGACTGTTCAGTTTGTCGATTGTAAAAATGTATATTTTCCCTAGTTTATAACTATCTTGACTTGAAAAGAGTTTGAGTTCGAGTTTCAAGTGGTACTGTCACTTTATGAAAGTAATGGGAAATGTAAGTACACAGTTGTCGTTTATAATGACATGCGGATGTACTAATAACCTAAAAACATATTTGTTTTATTACGGTTATAATGTGAAGGCTAGAACCCCTACTAAACGCTCTCTCTGTCAAGAGATTAAGGGAACCAAACGCGACCTCTGCAAATTCTTGCAGGTCGTGTAATTCACATTAAAGTATATGATCATGTATACCCAATATAACTATAACCTTTTGTTTAAAAGAATGAGTTAGTGATTCATTGGTATAATTAGATCTTGTATGTGTTCTCATGCTATAACAACCTAACTTGTTTGTTTTGTACTGTATATTGTACGTTCTGTTTGTTTCTCGTAATTGTGTGTTCTCTCTGTATGGTATTGTTTGATTCTCTTCACTATATGTTCTGTATGGTATTCTTTGATTCTCTTCACTATATGTTCTGTATGGTATTGTTTGATTCTCTTCACTATCTGTTATGTATGGTATTGTTTGTTTCTCTTCACTGTGTGTTTGACTCATGTATGAACTGACTCTTTGTGTGCTTCATTGTACTAGAAGTAATGAATAGAATTCTCCTAAACCATACCTATTATAGTCTACTAATGTTCTACTTGAACTGTTACTGAAAATACTCGTTTATCTACTAAGTTATGTTTGTACTTTAAAAACGGAGTTTTGTATAACTATAAAGTAACATAACATTAAAAGAGTTTTTGAAATGTTTTGACAACTTATAAATGACATAAGTAACATTTTGAAAGATGTTTATTACAAACATTTACACAATTATCATTGTGTTCAACTTGTATTCCCCCCTTAAAACAGTTAAAACAGTTAAAAGATTCATTACGGGGTATGAACTCACCTGATGTGGGTGATTCAAACGGGTATGCGTGTAAGGATGAGAAGTTCCACGAATGAAGTCCCGAGACACAATAAGTCCTAAATAACATATAAGGACACATATTGACATGAATATAGTGTTTATAAACAACTATATGAAAGGAAATACCTTCCGGGACTAGGAAACACCTGACCAAGTGTTGGAATCACATGTGATTCAACAAAGGAAAGTGAAATGGCACTAACATGTGTTTACGGTTTAGGGTTTACATTCCTAATGCGTTTACGGCTGTAAACCCATGGTAACTTCTACCATTTGGTGTTTTAAGGTCTAACAAGTCAAGGTTAAGCATACTATGATCAAGTCCAAGCCTTAGGAAGTAATTGCGGCACCATTGCACCACGTTTTAGAGTTTACGGCCCATGGACCATTCCTCATGAGTTTACGGCCGTAAACTCATGGTCAAACATGGCTAAGTGTTGGTTTGAAAGCTAGGGAAACTTTAGGGACTTTTGTTCTACACTTGTATGCGAAAGACCACCTCAAATGAGGCTTTTGATGAGTTTACGGCCCAAAGGGGTTTACGGCTGTAAACTCATGGTCATAATGGATTTGAGTGAAGTTTAAGGTCCTTCAAACATCAAGGAAGAGTTCTGGGTCACTTGCCTTGAATCTTATAGGGTTTAAGGCCAAAATGGCAACCTTAAAGGGGTTTACGGCCTTGGGAGATGGCTTAGCCGTAAACTCCTTTTGTCCTTGTGTTCTTGATGTTTTCTAGTCTCTAAGCATGGATACTAACTAGATAAGAAGTATAGGGAAGTGTACTTACGATCTAGAAGCTTGAAATGGTTGATATTGGCCAAGAACACTAGTGTGTGTTCTTGGTGTTCTTGGTGAAACTTGAAGATCTAAGAAAAGAGTGATTTCTATGGATGAAATCATGGAAGGATACTAGATTAAGTGATGTATCAACAAATCTAGGAAGAATACTTACTTATGTGAAGATCTTGGAAGGAAAACTTGATGATACTTGAGAGGATTTGAAGGAAAATCGGCCAAGGAAAGGAAAGAGAGGGAAAAATGGCCAAGTATCATCTATATACCCTTGAGTTTACGGCCACATGAGTTTACGACCATAAACTCATGGTCTTGTGGCCGTGAACTCATTTAGATGAGGTTTAGGTTTGCTTTGCTACATTGTGGTTCTAGCAAGTACTTTCTGACACTTAATCCTTAAGTGTATTAGGCTCAAAACTCCTTAGGATGACCTTTAACCGGGCTAGAACTCAGTACTAATGAGTTTGACACTCAGTTGAGTTGATTGACTGAGCTTTAAAATCAAAAAAATTTCCGGGTTGTCACAAACACATATAAATATAACTAATTTACACAATTAGTCCCCATTAATTTAATCAGTCTCTTTTGATCACTAAATTAATTCCAAACTAATTCTTGATCAATACTAATTAAATCATATGAGTTCATATTAATATATTAGAACTAATAATATATTAATAAATAATATATAACCTCTTCTCAAAAGTCCATCCTAACAAATTGTCCTGATGTTATGCAACCCAAATGGACCATGCTACTCTCGGGTCGAGTACATACCAATAATAGTTATGGGCTTAGAAATCTAATCCAACAGTCTCCCACTTGGGTAAGTCTAAAACTATTTTTGCAAATATGACTGCAAAATCCCTACTAGCAATCGTAGCTCTTAAAAGCCGCTGTCGAACTCTGATCTAGTCAATGACGTGTCCATTAGATAAGGGATCATATATTCCTCCATTCTAGATATCACATGGACTGAGACATGGATTATAATCATTCTCTCAGTCCATATGTTGTTTCCCGTTCTGATTTATGACGACCGACTAATTGAACAAATCAAATCAGTCCAGGCCCGACCGAGCACTTAGGGTTGTCATCACTAAATCATCGAGGGGCCCACAGATATCGCTTTTATCCACATGGGATAAAAGGAACGGATAAACTTCGACCCAAATGCTCGCTTGTACTCACTCATCAAATTACATACAACGATATGTTTTATAACATCCAAGTTACTGGTGCGTTTACATATGTCAATGTGCAACCGACTCACAACTACAACTCACACATCTCCATTTGAAGAATATAAGATATTATCGTCTCATGATCACTCGTGATAAAATCCATGAAGTGATTCAAATGAGTGTGGGTTTAATCTAATACTAGATTCTTATTCCAGGAGCACTCATGAATATTGTAGCTATGTCTAAAACATCTAGACATACTACAAACCCATTCATGACAGTCTTTCCTCAATACCTACTTCCAAAGTATGATCGACTGTGAACGGTTTAAATAACCTAGTTATTCGGGAAGTCAAAACATGCAAAGTGAAACACAAGAATAATACTAATCCTATATGGTCCTAAAACTTTTGAGCCATATTGATTACTCATTATTCATTGTATAATATTTCAAATAATCAACTTAATACTTGAACTAAAACAATAATTCTCGCATGCTACAAGCATGCACACTATGTTTCTCTACGGTCCTTTCTTTGTGGAATAGATCAATTAAAAACATTTCAATGATGATCATTTCACAATTCCAAATCCTTATGGCAAATGTAAGAATACAAGATTCTTTGCCAATCTGTTAGATTCTAAACTTATATGCAATGATCCTCTTGTAATGACTATGCACAAAAGTCACAAAGACTTGGCAACAGACATTACAAAGTATTCCAGTGGAGAGTAATTCCATGGAAAAGAAGTCTCACATTCAAAGTACATTCCTTTGAACATCCTTCTTGCATTAAGTTTTCTAATCTTACACATATTTAAACAATAACTTCCACTTATGGAAACATTTCCATATTCCCATTTTGACTATCACTTCTGAATAAGAGTTGCCTCTTTTCAGAATATGTCAGTATGGTCCTTCCAAAATTAACACTATACTTCCAACTGTCCATGAGTAACCTGTTGGGTTTTGAGCATTCTAACACTCCTATGGTGTACATGCAACCCTATAAACCTTGGATCTATGTTTTCTCTATTATACATGCAAATATTAACTATGTTAGATGACATACCTTTTGATGTAGCTTGATGTCTTCAAGCTTTAAGAGCTTAGCCTCAATAGTGTGGAAGCCTCAAATGGAATCACAAATCACCAAAACACCTTGGAAGAACTTGAGAGAATATGTATGCACACTAAAATCGGCCCACTCTTATTTTCACACACTTGTACCAATTTTGTGAGCCAAGGACCCCTTTATATATTATGGAGGATTAGGGTTACATCCATGTAAACCCTAATACCCATGACCTTTCATTTACACAGGATCCATGGGTTAAAAGCTCCATGGACCATCCATGAAAGCTTAGCCCAACCTAAATGAACTTGGCCCATTCCATATATATAAGAGTCCATATTTAATTAGTTCTTTTTGATCACTTAATTAATTCTTGATCAATACGAATTAAATAATATGATTCCATATTAATATATTAGAACTTATAATATATTAATATAAATCATAAATATACTATTCTCAAAAGACTATCCATATAAATTGTGCCGGTGAAGTGCAACCCAAATGGACCATGCCGGGTCGGGTCAAGTACATACCAAATATAGTTATGGACTTAGACATTAATCCAACAGTCTCCCACTTGGATAAGTCTAAAACTATTATTGAGTATGACTTCAAAACCTAACTGGCAATCGTAGCTCTTAAAGCCGCTGTCGAACTCTGACCTTGTCAATGACTTGTCCATTAGATAAGGGATAATATATTCCTCTATTCTAGATATCATATGGACTGAGACATGGATTATAATCATTCTCTCTGTCCATTTATTGTTTCCCGATTTCCGATTTATGATGACTGACTGATTGAACAAATCAAATCAGTCCTGGCTTGGCCAAGCACTCACATGTGTCATCGCTAAATCATCGAGGGGCCCACAGATATCGCTTTTATCCCGAAGGTAAAAGGAATGGATAAACTTCGACTCATATGGCTTGTTCTACTACTTGTTGAATCATACACAAAGGCACGTTTTATAACATCGAGTTACCAATGCGTTTTCATGCAATCAATGTATAACCAACTCATAGTAACAACTCGTATCTCTAGGTTTTAAGAATATAAGATATTATCATCTCATGATCACTCGTGATAAAATCCATGAAGTGATTCAAATGAGCGTGGGTTGAATCCAATACTCAGAACTTATGAGCACTCATGAGTGTTGTAGCACCACTTTTTCCACGAACTTGGACCTCTACAAACCAACCCATGACAGTCTTGATTCATATCTACTTCCAACATATGACCGACTGTGGATGGTTTGAATAACTTAATCATTCAGGAAGAGCGACTTAGTTATTCTGGAAGTCAAAACATGCAAAGTGAAAGACAAGAATAAATGAATAAAATATGGTATCAAACCCTATGAATATAAATAAACACTTTTATTTATCACCATACTGATTACTCATTATTCATTGTTTCGGTTTTATCAACTTTATACTTGAATTAAAAACACTAGTTGTCCTATGCTCCAAGCATGTACACTATGTTTTTCTTAAACAATAGCTTTGCCATACACCAAGTATGCACTCTATGTTTGTCTATGATCCTTACTTTGTGAAATAAACCAATTGAACATAATTTCAATGATTCTAATTTCACACACCCAAATCCTTATCGAAAAATGTGAGAATTTCAAATTCCTATCATTTATCGAAATCTGTTTAGATTTTAAACTTATATGCACTGACCCTCCTGTAATGAATATGTACAAAGTAACAAAGACTTGTCAACAGTCATTATAAGGTATTCCAATGGAGATCAACTCCATGGAAACTAAGTCTCATATTCAAAGTACATTGCTTTGGACATGCTTCTTGCATTAAGTTTTCTAATCTTACACAGATAACTTCCACCTATGGAGACAACTCCATATTCTCATTTTGACTATCACTTCTGAATAAGAGATGCCTCTTTTCAGAATATGTCAATATGGTCCTTCCAAAATGAGCACTATACTTCCAACTGTCCCTGAGCAACCAATCTTTGGTAAACCTCAGATTGTCCTCGAAAATTGCTTAATCATTTTAGTCATATCCAATTCTAGACCTTTTCCCTTCTTAATGCCTCTGCGTATTTGAAAAAAATTTAGAAATGACACATATTATAGCACAAGCAATCGATCCTGTACCCAAAGCAAATGGTACACGATTCATGATGTCTCACATAAAGACATGATTCTAGACCAGTCTTTTGCTACAATATTTTTATTTGCCATGTTTTCAAAATTTGACTATGAAGAGGGATGCCGTAATCATAATCGAATTTTGAGAATGCAATATATAGAATTTCCTTAAGTTGAACCAATCCAACATGAAATTCATATATATATTCTTGACTAAAGATGATTAAGGTCTCAATCTAAGCCTTTAGAACTGAAATGAAGTATATCCTCTCCCTTAATTATAGCAAAACAACTTTTTCAATCCCTGCAGCCTCACGAATTGAAACTTTTGTTTTCTATAATTAACATTGCTAACTTGCAACACTAACAATAATTATCATGCTCCCACTAACATGATGATTATTAGCATAACACTTATGCTCCCACTAGCTTTGACATGTACTCAGAAATCAGCTGGACTTCTAGAAATCAATACTTTATTGACTTTCTTACCAAAGTTCAGATTTCTGATACGAGATACTTTGATAAAACTTTATCAAAATCATATACCTTTCCTTAGATAGCATGCATGTGTGTCTAAACAATTTCAGAACTATGAAAATGGATGTCGTAATCATAGTCTCAATTGTTTAGCCCTTTTGCCATCTACTTCAAATCTACTTGGTGGAAGTGTTTCCTCACCATCATTTTCATGAATCGGAGAGAAACCTTATGACCCTTAGATTTTATTGTGTATGTGTTCTTATCCATGTGAATCGTCAAAACCATAGTCACAAGACAAGGATAATGACAAATCCAAACTCATATGGACTGAACTTATGCAATCTTAACTTCTTGCCACCTGGCAGTACAGGGCCTGCCATTGCTTCCAAGTTGTTATGCAACCAATTGAGAACTTTCAGAACTCCTATGCAAAGCCAACTTTAACTGGAATGGGCACAGAATATGTCAACACGATAGGTTATAAACCTCAAGTCGTGTGCTAGTGAAGAACCTCAGGTTTTATTCTTGATTAGTTCTTGAAATTCTTTTTAGGATCTTTAAGACTCCCACTATCCTCTTGACATATAAGACTATCTTGCCAAATATTCAAGAGATAGTGCGGATTCTTTATCAAGACAAACACTTCACACAATTGGCCTTAGTTGGTCTTTGTTTTATCCAAAACATCACAACTTACCAATTTCAAATGTACAAGAGTAGGACACTTTTACTCTTACATTTGACAAGTGTTTTAAACCTTTCTTTAAGATATGTCACTCAAGTTACAATCTTGGAGTATGACTCTAAGAATTGTTTTGGAACGAAGTATGACTCATCTTCCTGATCTAACCATTTCAACAATTCATGACTCCTCTTCTTAGTCATAAGAATGCACTAAGATGACCTTTAGAGGACTAATTGTGATATGATTTCTAAATCATTAAGATGATCACAAACATGATACTAAAGTACTCTCCCATCTTTTCAGATTTGAGAAACTTTTATCTTTCTGCCTAATTTGATTCTTCCCATTCGTTCTGCCATACATTGAGATTTTTCCAATGTTTCAGAATTATACTTAAACTTGTAAGTATAACCATATTTACTAAAATTTAGTATATCAAATAGTCTTAACGAGCTTTGTGGTGGACATGACCAGTGCACAAGAATGTGTACTCGATCCCTTTAGTCCTTCACTTGACTCACACATCCATGTGAACAAGTAATTAGTCTTGATTTTCCAATGCTTGAAAGTTCTCATTCATCATACTATTCAACTTGCATGATTCCAAGTTTCGGTCCAATTGAAACTTGGGTGATGAGGAACTTTCCTGATTTGGTAAATTTAGACACTACCACAAATGAAAGAATCAAATCCATTTTCCAATATTGCTGTCAGTGGAATCATATAAGCAACAATTTTTCACAAATGCCATTGTAAGGATACTTCAAATAAATAAAATTAAACAATTTTCTTTTATTTTAAAACTTTGCGGAAAAACTTATCCTTACAATCCACATGGAAAATTGTTGTTATCTATTCCTTAGCAATATATCATAACTTCTTAGAAAGTGATTGAACATCCAACTTTCTCAAGACTTTGACACCCAACTCTCCCGGCTTGTTAATATGTGACTTCATCTCTAAGATGTGATCACACATAGACCTTGCTTGCCATTAGGGCTTGAGTGACCTTGAACTTGTGGGTTAGGGAGAATAATTGGAGGAGGTGGAGGAAGAGAAGTATGACTTCCATGAGCCAAACTCGGGAAGCCATATTCATTAGGAAAGCTTGGTTTGGGAAGATCATTGTTGTCTAAACCAGACATCAACAATGGGAGAAATTCACGTAAAGTTGATTTAAGTCCTTAATATAACACCCAATATGATATATTAAGGCTAGGACCCAACAAACTATTTTATAACTTGGAAGAGGGATGCCGTAATCCAAGCTATAAAATATTTGAAGGTAGGTGAATGACGATTCACCAATTTCCACCAAGATAAACGAAATGTATTATTAGGTTTTAATTGGTTTTGAAACTCCTAGATTCTTTTGAGATTCATTGAACTTTTCAATGGCATGTTTCAATCTCGAGTGTGCCCTTCAGGTTTTGTGACTGGGATGCCGAGGATCACAAAACAAGGTGTGAAGTAACCATGCAAATATACTTGGTACCTTTAATATTTACCCCTCAATCGATGTGCCGGTTAACCACACACGCTCCAACGATACTATGATAAACATTAAGTTACCCTTTGACTACCTTGTGAAGTCCAGGTTAGTGTGCCGGTTAACCACACACGCTCCACTAACAGCTTAAACAAAGTGCAAAGTGTAATTTCATGGATTAGCACCTTATTCACATTTTCCTAAGTAACTAAGATTGTGAATTTCTAAAAAGTTTAGTTACTTAGTATTTATCATTAATACTTTTAATGAAGGGAGAATTATAGTCCTTGTCCTACCTATTCGGCTAACGACCCTCCACCAGTCAAGGAAGCGGTGGGTGAGAGTGGACACCCATTAAACTGCCATTTTATAGGCAGTAATCTTATACCCCCCTTATAGACCGGCTTCGTGAATGAGGCCTACTAATGGTAAGACGACTTGCTCTTATACATATAATATATTAAACTTTTAATATTATAATAGTATAAGGGTGTATTTTAGACATTTAAAATACTTGGTGGTTTAATCTATTAATTAAACTATACTCTTAATTTAATTAAATTTAAACCATGTCATTATGGAATTATTAATTCTCTTTTAATTAAACACTTTAATTATCTATTAATAAAGTCCATAAGAGTTAATTGAATTATTCAATAAAACATCATAATTCCAATTATTAAATTCAAAATTAAAACCATTTAATTAATTGTTTAAGTTATGAACCCAAGAGTTTTAGAATTCAATTCTTTTTTTATCATAAAAAAAACTTTTTCCAAATTCCAAAACTTGAGGGCAAGTTTTGTAACTCTTGAAAACTTTTGGATTCCATAACTTATGGAGTTAAATACTTGTTTTATGATGAAACTTTTCATGTTCCATAACTTAAGAACAAGTTATGGAATTCTTTAAAACATTAACACCAAATTTTGTAACTCCATAAAAACTTTGAATCAATTTTTTTTTAAAAAAAAAAACTTTCATATCCATAACTTATGGAAGTTTCAAAACTCTTAAGATCACAAACTTAAAAAAAACTTTTGAGCTCCAAAATTTTATGACAAAATTTGTAACCCCTTAAAACATTTAGATCAACCTTTTAAAACTAATAAAATAATCATATCATTTTATCTTTTACTAAATTTGACCTAATTCAACTCATATAGCAAATGATTCAAATTTTACAAATAATTAGTTTTTCACAAAACAAGTAATTATCTTAAAATTTGACAAACGTCATATTTTTTTTTCCTTTTTTTTCCAACTTTGAAAATAAAACATTTGCATCAATATAACAGAAAACAACCAGGCTCTGATACCACTGTTGGGTTTTGAGCATTCTAACATTCCTATGGTGTACATGCAACCCTATAAACCTTGGATCTATGTTTTCTCTATTATACATGCAAATATTAACTATTCCAAGGTTTCATCCTAACTAGCATATTATGAAGCACCTATACTACAAAGTTCTACTTAGATGACATACCTTTTGATGTAGCTTGATGTCTTCAAGCTTTAAGAGCTTAGCCCCAATAGTGTGGAAGCCTCAAATGGAATCACAAATCACCAAAACACCTTGGAAGAACTTGAGAGAATATGTATGCACACTAAAATCGGCCCACTCTTATTTTCACACACTTGTACCAATTTTGTGAGCCAAGGACCCCTTTATATATTATGGAGGATTAGGGTTACATCCATGTAAACCCTAATACCCATGACCTTTCATTTACATAGGATCCATGGGTTAAAAACTCCATGGACCATCCATGAAAGCTTAGCCCAACCTAAATGAACTTGGCCCATTCCATATATATAAGAGTCCATATTTAATTAGTTCTTTTTTATCACTTAATTAATTCTAAATTAATTCTTGATCAATACTAATTAAATAATATGATTCCATATTAATATATTAGAACTTATAATATATTAATATAAATCATAAATATACTATTCTCAAAAGACTATCCATATAAATTGTGTCGGTGAAGTGCAACCCAAATGGACCATGCCGGGTCGTGTTAAGTACATACCAAATATAGTTATGGACTTAGACATTAATCCAACATAACCAATCTTTGGTAAGCCTCAGATTGTCCTCGACAATTGCTTAATCATTTTAGTCATATACAGTTCTGGTCCTTTTTCCCTCTTAATGCCCTAGGCATTTGGAAAATTCAGAACACATAGAAATATTATAGCATATGCAATCGATCCTATACCCGAAGCATATGGGATACGATTCATAATGTCTCACATAAAGACATGATCCTAGACCAGTCTTTTCCTATAATTTTTTCTGTTAGCCATGTTCTCAAAATTTGGACTATGAAGAGGGATGTCGTAATCATAATCGAATATTAAGAACGCAATTAATATTTACATATATAGAATTTCCTTATGTTGAACCATTCCAACATAACATTCATATATATATACTTGACTAAATTTGATTAAAATCTCAATTTAAGCTTTTAGAATTGGAATGAAGTATAATTTCCTCTCCCTTAATTATAGCAAAACAACTTTTCAAACCCTGCAACTTTGCAAATTGAAAATTTTGTTTTCTATAATTAACATTGCTAACTTGCAACACTTAACATAATAATCATGCTCCTACTAACATGATAATTATCTTCTTATCAGCATAACACTTATGCTCCCACTAGCTTGGACATGTATCCAGAAATCAGCTGGACTTCTAGAAATCAATACTTATTGACTTTTCATAGTTCTAAAATTGTTTAGACCTTTGCCATTGCTCACAATTCGAATTATGAAAAGGGATACCGTAATCATAATTGAATTTGAGAATGCAAATATCACAATTTCTATCTCCTTAAAATCTACTTAGAGAAAGCGTTTCCTCACCATCATTTTCATGAATCGAAGAGAAACCTTATGACACTTAGATTTTATGGTGTGTTTGTTCCTATCCATGTGAATTTGTCAAAAACATAACCACAAGAGGAGGTTAGTGACAAATCCAAACTCATATCTACTGAACTTGTTCAATCTTAACTTCTTGCCACCTGGCAGTACAAGGGCCTACCATTGCTTCCAAGTAGTTATGCAAACAACTGAGAACTCATAGAACTCAAATGCATAGTCAACTTTAACTGGAATGGGCACAGAAATAAGAATATGTCAACACGATAGGTTATAAACCTCAAGTCGTGTGCTAGTGATAAACAATACCCTTGATTAGTTCTTGAAACTTTTCAAGATCTTTAAGACTCCCACTGACCTCTTGACATATATGATTCACTTTTTCAAGGAACATTTCTTGACAAACAGATATTCAAGAGTTAGTGTGGATTCTAATCAAGACAACCACTTCACACAATTGGCCTTAGTTGGTCTTTGTTTTATCCAAAACATCACAAATCACCAATTTCAAACGTACAAGAGTAGAAAACATTTTACTCTACATTTGATAAGTGTTTTAAACCTTCTTAACATTATGTCACTCAAGGCTCGATCTTGGAGTGTTACTCTAAGACTCAATTTTGGAACGAAGTATGATTCATCTTTTGATTTAACCATTTCAACAATTCACGATTCCGCTTCTTAGTCAAACAAATGCACTAAGATGTCCTTAGAGGATCAATTGTGATATGGTTTTTCATAATCATTAAGATGATCATAAAACATGATACTGAAGTACTCTCCCATCTTTTCAGACTGGAGAAACTTTTATCTTTCTGCCTAATTTGATTCTTCTCATTCGTCCTGCCATACATTGAAACTTTTCCAATGTTTTAGAATTATACTTAAACTTGTAAGCACAACCATATTTACTAAACTTTAGTAAATCATAACGAATAGCCTTATCGTTCTTTGTGGTGGACCTGATCAGCGCACAACCAAGTGTACCTGATCTCCTAGTCCTTCACTTGACTCACATATATATTTGAAAAAGGAGTTAGTCTTAATTTCCCAAAGATGAAAATTCTCATTCAAACAACAATACAAGTTTCATGATTCCAAGTTTCTATCCAACTGAAACTTGGGTGATGAGATTCTTTCCTTATTTGGTAAATTATGACACTACCACAAACGAAAGAATCAAATCCATTTTACAATATTGCTATCAATGGAATCATATAAACAACAATTTTCACAAATCCCATTGTAAGGATACTTAAAATAAATAAAATCAAAAAATTTCGTTTTATTTTTAAAATTGCGGAAAAACTTATCCTTACAATGTAAATACATATGAAAACTATGTTGTTATCTATTCCTAAGCAATCTATCATAACTCTTAAGCCGCAGCTCAAAATTCTGATCTTCGAATCATGCGATCGAAATCCATCTTCGCGATCAGATTCAGCATACTCTTCTTCTAAGCTTCCTATCCTTTTCCGATTCTACAAAACATCAAAATGCGACCTAGTCACATCATGTAATAAGAATTTCCAAATAGGAACTTAATAGATTTATATAGTGGACTTTACATGAAGCTTAGTCAAATTTATTGAGTTTTACCATCCTAGTGAACTATCAGGTAAATAGGGGAGCTTCGCAACCAATGCCCCTTCCTTTTGGCAATAGTAACATATGGACTCTTTAGTAATGGTACATGGGACTATCTCAGACTTAGCCTTTCTCTTTACCATTTAGTCAACCGGGTTGACTATGGCCGATCCCTTTCCATTGGTAAGAGAAGACTTTTCTGGACTTCTAATGTTACCATTGTCAATGTCGATGAAAGTTTGGGAAGTCGATCTTCCAATCAAATTTGCTTTACCAGTGCTCCAAATCATTGCTGATTCATTAGCAACAAGCAAATAGGTAAGATCGATAAGGGTCATGTTGTGGTCTGTCACATAGTAGTCCTTCAAAGAACCCGCTATATGACTTAGGAAGTGATTGAAGAACCCACTCAACAGCCAACTTCCTTGAGACTTCGACACCCAACTCTCCCAACTTGTCAATATGTGACTTCATCTCCAAGATGTGAGCATATATGGACATTGCTTGCCAATAGGGATTGAGTGACCTTGCACTTTTCAAGAACTTGTGGGTTAGGGAGAATAATTGGAGGAGGTGTAGGAAGTGAAGTATGATTTCCAGTCCCATTAATGCAGAACAAAGGGATTAATCTTTCACCTTGATTGTCATTTGGGATATCATATTCATTAGGAAAGCCTTATCCAAAAGGATAAGGAAGACCATAGTTGTCATAAATAGACATCTATGAGGGAGAAATTCAGGTTTAGTTGATTTAAGTCCTTAATATAACACCCAATATGAAATATTAAGGCTAGGACCCAACACAATATTTTATGAATTGGAAGAGGGATGCCGTAATCCAAGCTACAAAATATTTGAAGGTAGGTAAATGATGATTTACCAATTTCCACTATGAAAAACGAAATTTAACATTAGGTTTTAAATGAATTGAAACTCCTATATCTTTTGAGATTCATTGAACTATTCAATGGCATGTTTAAATCTTAATTGTGCCCTTCAAGTTTATGACTGGGATGCCGAGGATCACAAACAAGGAGTGAATAACCATGAAAATTAACTTGGTACACTTAATGTTACAACCACCTAATCAATGTGTCGGTTAACCACACATGCTCCATTGATCTATGATTAACATCAAGCTACCCTTTGCCACATATTGTCAGTACCATATTAGTGTGCCGGTTAACCACACACGCTCTACTAACAACTTAACAAGGTGCAAAGTGCAATTTCATGGGTTAGCACCAAATTCACATTTTCCTAAAGTAACTAAGATTGGGAGTTTAATAAAGTTTAGTTACTTTATATTTATCATTATCATTTTAATGAAGGGAGAATTAATGTCTTGTCCTACCCGTTCGGCTAACGACCCTCCACCAATCAAGGAAGCGGTGGGTGAGAGTGGACACCCATTAAACTGTCATTTTATAGGCAGTAACCTTATACCCCCCTTATAGACCGGCTTCGTGAATGAGGCCTACTAACGGTAAGACTGACTTACTCTTATACATATATATAAATATTAAACCTATAATATTATAAAAGTATAAGGGTTGAATTTTAAACTTTTAAAATTCTAAGGGCTGGAATTAAAGTATACGTGGGGTGAGGGACTTTACAAATTCCAAAACTTTAGGGCAAGTTTTGAACAATTGAAAAACTCTTGGTTTCCATAAATTATGAGTTTAATATGGTTTTTATGGAAGACTTTGTCACACCCCAAAAACCGGAACGGCGGAAACGTTCTGGGGTGGAGGACGTCATGTCAAGTATCACAACATATGCAATATAGTAATCAAAGTACAACTACCATTGCATTAATAGTAATAATTTTACATAGGTTACATTTAACAACAACATCAAAGCAGATATAGAAAATAACATAAGTTGCAGCTTGGTACTAGGCTGACTTCGCAAAAGCTCCCGGAGTGTACCTGTCTACTGATGACCTGAGAATACAAGTTATTTTGAAAGCGAGTATCAGCATTTTAATGCTGGTGAGTTCATAAGTATTTAATGACATTGATATAAATACATGTTTTTCTTCAAAATAATCTCACTAGATAATGGTGATTTGAGTTTACAGAGTATTAGAATTCTTTCCAGAAAATCCTATATTTTCTAATAAAAGTAGTCTTCTACCAAGACTCAATTGTTTTATGTTTAAGGAGTAATTTCCCCCAAAGGTAACTATTATTATCAAAATATAGTTTATACTTTAAGGAATATGTGAGAAGATCACAAGCAAAAGTAATAGGGAAAATACTATTTTACCTCAGCAGTAACGCTGCTGACTAAAAGTGAATAAAACATAGACTCCAGGTGGTATCGAATGAACCATACGCCTCGGAGAGTCTAAAGGAATGAAGTATAGACTCCAGGCGGTATTAAGTGAACAATACGCCTCGGAGAGTCTAAGTGAATTAAATACAGACTCTAGGCGGTATTAAGTGAACAATACGCCTCGGAGAGTCTAAGTGAATGAAATACAGACTCCAGGCGGTATTATGCGAACAATACGCCTCGGAGAGTCTAAGTTAACCTTTAATCCTAAGTAGGTCAGTTTAAAGGTTTAATATGAGGCCTAGTGTATAACTAGGAAAATATATTATGATGGTTTCATATGTAGAAAATACCGTGATAATACTTATTACCTTAAAGCCATGAATTATAAGGTAAATGTAAAGATACTCGTAACCATACTGATTGACGGATGTAAACACGACGACCTGCTGGCGTCGAAATGAATGTGACATTTGTCACCCCTTGGCATGGTCGGCCGAGACTGTAGCTAGCAGTCAGGATGTGGGATGGTCTGTCCCGTATAGATCTATACACACAATGCCCGCTCTCCCTCCAGGAGACTCTGGTTACCACTCGACAACGGTGAAATCCGCGTCATGAGGATGTATCTCGTGTTTTGATTTCTATATACCTTTCTTGTTACTATAAGTACAAGTTCTTAGAATATAGATATAACTAAGTTCTCCTTCATGAAAGTTATGGTAGGTTTCTAAACTATACCTACTATAGTTTACTCGAGAGGTTATCTAGATGCCTTTGCTACCCAAAGGTGTTGAACTGGAATAAGAGTATTAACATCTAACCAGATATACATAATATATAACTAGGACTTCAACGACAAATAACTGGATGCTCTAAGTCCACAACTAAACAAGGAACAGGAAATAAAGCGGGTTATCAGTCCTAAGTCCTTCAAACCCTACTTATATAACTATATCTATATAGACATGATTCTATCAAGAATATAAGTTTAAAAGACTTTGATAAAAGCTTGGTAATTTAAAAGAGACTTTGATACTTTAAAAGAGATTTGAAAACAAAAGATGAAAACCTTTAGCTGGATAAAACAGTTAAACATGCATAAATCTTTTTGCTATACAGTTATTAATCACATGTGGTTGATATAATAACTTTATAGTTCAACTTGTATTCCCCCCCCCCCATAAAAGCATTTAAAATCATTTAAAATGGTTGATTAAGGGGTATGAACTCACCTGAAGTGGGTGATTCGGATGAACGGGTGGTATAGGATGCTAAGTGTCAAGTGAGGACTTGAACACACACGCGGATCCTATTGAGCATGCAATGATACATTTATGTATCTAATTAGTTATTTAATAACTAATTAAGCAAGTAAAGACACTCAATTACATGAAAACACTTTGTTTCAAGTGCTAGGAGTGCTAAGGGTTGCATCTTAAGAGAGTATGGCCTCACATTCGAGTTTACTCCCCATATGCTAGCACCATATGGGTTTACGGTTCTGGGACCATTTCCCCCATGAGTTTACGGCCGTAAACTCATGGCAATGGTGCCATTGGGTGTTTTAAGGTCCTACACCACACAAGGAAGTAAGCTAGACTCAAATCCAAGGCTTAGGAAGTGACTAGGGCTCGAAATGGCCCTTCTTTGGAGTTTACGGTCCTTGGACCACTCCTTGGGAGTTTACGGTCGTAAACACATGTGTTTACAGTCGTAAAACCATGAGTTTACGACCGTAAACTCATCGTTACCCAACCATTTTGTGTTTTGGTGTTTCTAGCTCATGCATGCAAGGTTCTAGTCCTTTATACAAGCCATAGAAGGTGTTAGGGGCACCTAATCCCCACTTGAAGGTGTTTACGGTCTAAGGAGATCTCCTTGAACCGTAAACACATATGTTCTTGGGGATTTTGATGTTCTTCAAGGGTTTAGCATGTATTCTAAGCAAACAACTAGTTAGGAGGAGTGTACTTACTTATAGGAAGCTTGTAGGAGTGTTTAAGGGCCAAGAACACTAGTGTGTGTTCTTGGTGTTCTTGGTGTTTTGAAGAACACTTGAAGATCTAAGAAAAGAGGAGATTTCCATGGATGAAATCGAGTATAAACACTAGATAAAGTGTTATTTGAACGAAACAAGAAGGAAACACTTACATTTTTGGCGGATTTGAAGAAATGTGATATGATACTTGAGAGAGAATTTTGGTGTTCTTGAGTTAGGAAGTGAAAAATGAGCCAAAAATGACTAAGTGTAATATTTATACTCTTTAGAGTTTACGGCTGTAAACTCCATGTTTGGGGCTGTAAACTCCAAATTCTTGGAGTTTTGAGACTTACGTGATGCACGACAACCTCTAGAGTATACTTCCTTATATTTGTTCGTTTGACGGAAAGTCCTTCAAACCCTACTTATATAACTATTTCTATATAGACATGATTCTATCAAGAATATTAGTTTAAAAGACTTTGATAAAAGCTTGGTAATTTAAAAGAGACTTTGATACTTTAAAAGAGATTTGAAAACAAAAGATGAAAACCTTTAGCTGGATAAAACAGTTTAACATGCAGAAATCTTTTTGCTATACAGTTATTAATCACATGTGGTTTATATAATAACTTTATAGTTTAACTTGTATTCCCCCCCCCCCATAAAAGCATTTAAAATCATTGAAAATGGTTGATTAAGGGGTATGAACTCACCTGAAGTGGGTGATTCGGATGAACGGGTGGTATAGGATGCTAAGTGTCAAGTGAGGACTTGAACACACACGCGGATCCTATTGAGCATGCAATGATACATTTATGTATCTAATTAGTTATTTAATAACTAATTAAGCAAGTAAAGACACTCAATTACATGAAAACACTTTGTTTCAAGTGCTAGGAGTGCTAAGGGTTGCATCTTAAGAGAGTATGGCCTCACATTGGAGTTTACTCCCCATATGCTAGCACCATATGGGTTTACGGTTCTGGGACCATTTCCCCCATGAGTTTACGGCCGTAAACTCATGGCAATGGTGTCATTGGGTGTTTTAAGGTCCTACACCACACAAGGAAGTAAGCTAGACTCGAATCCAAGGCTTAGGAAGTGACTAGGGCTCGAAATGGCCCTTCTTTGGAGTTTACGGTCCTTGGACCACTCCTTGGGAGTTTACGGTCGTAAACACATGTGTTTACGGTCGTAAAACCATGAGTTTACGGCCCTAAACTCATGGTTACCCAACCATTTCGTGTTTTGGTGTTTCTAGCTCATGCATGCAAGGTTCTAGTCCTTTATACAAGCCATAGAAGGTGTTAGGGGCACCTAATCCCCACTTGAAGGTGTTTACGGTCTAAGGAGATCTCCTTGAACCGTAAACACATATGTTCTTGGGGATTTTGATGTTCTTCAAGGGTTTAACATGTATTCTAAGCAAACAACTAGTTAGGAGGAGTGTACTTACTTATAGGAAGCTTGTAGGAGTGTTTAAGGGCCAAGAACACTAGTGTGTGTTCTTGGTGTTTTGAAGAACACTTGAAGATCTAAGAAAAGAGGAGATTTCCATGGATGAAATCGAGTATAAACACTAGATAAAGTGTTATTTGAACGAAACAAGAAGGAAACACTTACATTTTTGGCGGATTTGAAGAAATGTGATATGATACTTGAGAGAGAATTTTGGTGTTCTTGAGTTAGGAAGTGAAAAATGAGCCAAAAATGACTAAGTGTCATATTTATACTCTTTAGAGTTTACGGCCGTAAACTCCATGTTTGGGGCCATAAACTCCAAATTCTTGGAGTTTTGAGACTTACGTGATGCACGACAACCTCTAGAGTATACTTCCTTATATTTGTTCGTTTGACGGAAAGTTAAAATAAAACATCCAAACGAACTTAAAACCGGCCAAAAATGTACTGAGATGAATTAGACCATTATTTGATGTGCTTGACTGCGGAGTTTATACAAATGGAAATTTTGGGTTGTCACATCATCCCCCCGTTAGAGGGAATTTCGTCCGGAAATTATAGTTCAAGCAACTAAGTTATTACAAAATAACTAAGCAAAAGAGATGGGGATGTTTAAGTTTCATTTGATCCTCGCACTCCCAAGTGAATTCAGGTCTTCGGTCGGCGTTCCAGCGAACCTTCACTATCGTGATACGGCTTTGCTTTGTTCGCTTGACCCCTCGGTCCATGATCTCTTCAGGTTCTCCTACGAAGTTGGGGCTCTCAATGATTTCGGTCTCGACGAGTGGGATTACAAGAGTCACGTCGGACAAGCACTTTTTCAAGTTGAGACATGGGATAGATTCAGATGGAAATTATGGAATCCCTAAAGTAGTCGAGGTCTGACGGAGGTTGGACCAATTCTTATCAAGAATCCCTGATGGTCCTAAGTTCTTGGGAAGATAGAATGTTTCAGTACTTGGAACATAATGTACTTCCATGGTTAGATCATCACTTGGCGTGATCGCAATTCTGAAGTTCCACAAGTTCTCTCTTACTGGAGTGCAGTCTTCCGGGTTGGTTCTTAGAGGGCTCAGGTCGTCTTCGGATTCGTATTTCCTACTGATTGGTTTTCGGAGGTTTTCTGGATTGTTGGAGGTATTGGCTATATACTAGCATCTATTGGTTACGTGGCATCTATCTCGACCCTGTGCAAAATGGACCTGCACTTCTGACTTTTGAGGTGTTTCTAACAGAAACTCTCAAAGTCAGCGAGATAGGGGGTTTTACCAGACGATACTTAGAAAATAGCAATTTTTCTCATCGTCTAATAGATGCTTTCACAGTATGATCCCTATTCGGAAAGAATCATTCTCTTACTTGCTTCGCTGTTTCATGGATAGCAGTCTGAGATCGGGGCTAGCTTCGCCCTTATAGATTTTCTGAAGTGATTGACTATCTCGGGAGGTGGATCTACTATCTCTTTAGAGATAGTATTCCTTGGAACACCTAGTAGTCTAACAAATCTCTAAGATATGCTCCATTCTCCATTGTGTCTGCTCCCTCCAGTTTGTAGGAAGCGCGTGTTCTCGTATAACCCATCGACTAACACCTAGACTGGTGTCGAGTCTACAATCTCTTTATGATCTGGGTTATAAAACTTAACGCAACTTACCATATACTTTATTCAAGTATTCTTGGTTGCGGAGGTAGTCATGTGGTTCTTAGCATCCTAGTATTAACTTTGGAGAATGCAGTCTATCGTTTATAGGGCGACGGTGACTTTTCTCGCATGAGGAGGCATTGGGTTCTAGGCACTACTCGTCTGTATCCGGATGGACGAAGTGCCCGAGTAATGCGAGTATCCCTTGCAACTACTCTTCCGGTGTTATTATGTTTCTCTATCTAGATTAAATCTAGATAGAAATGGATTCTGCTACCCAGAACCTCTAATTTCTTCATCCATTCATCTCAGAGTTTAACCTGTCACAGCTTTTCAGGTTTCTTGGCCCACTACTGAGATGCTTAATTTGTGGGATTTGGCGTGAATGGATGGTTGTAGTCAATGTTTTTGACTCTTATGACTTGAGTTACTTTTCCTAACTGAGGGTGTTAGCTACTATGTTGGCTTAACCGGGATGACAACAAATTTCGAATTCGTGGTCATTTTAGTAGCTCAACCCACAGTGGTTCTCTTGACTCCAGCTCCTTTTTCTATGGGATAGGATGAAGGGTCTTATTATAAGGTTCGTGGTAGACCTCATACTCGGCTCAATCACTAATACTCGGTGTATGCAAGTCGTATATAATTAAGATTTACAGGATGTTCAGATGTGTGGCCCCACCCCAAACCCACAACCATACAAGGAACATGGAGTAGGGAGGAAGCACACATCTTAAATCTTATCAATCTAAATCATATACCACTCTAATGCATATACTCAGTAGTAGTAAGTTAATCCCATGAGTTCTTTCTCTTGGTTCACGAACCTAGTTGTGCGGTGCTAATGGTCTTTCTAGGGGATCTACTGAGTAGGCCTCGGGCGGTTATTGTCTTCCGGAATATCTGCAGTGCCTTTCGTTTCTGGTTTTAAAGTCTAACGGGGTCGGTTAACAGCACGCGGTACCCCTCTCCTGGGTACTTCTGAAGGTTGGACGAGAGATACGACTGACGGTTCGCATTAGGTTTTCCTTATTAGGTTCGAAAGAATTTTCATTCGATGCTCAGGATACGGTGAAAGTTCTTTTTACACAGCACTAGGAATTCTTGCATGGTTGAACTAAGTCAAGCCATGGCTGACGGTAGTGTCGAAATTTACAACCACCGACATGATATGGAATGAAGATAGATAGGACCGTGTGCTGAACAGGGCACACAAGTTTTTAGCGTCTCGGGTTTCGTCCAGGGTATCACTATCGTGGATACTTGGACCGACATGGTTGACGCTGAACTCTAAGGGTCCTGATGTTTCGGAACAATGTACTTTTCATGAACGGATTTCTCACGAGGCCTCTTTATAACCGCCTAGTATACACTAGTCATGTATAATTAAGATTAAAAAGACTGTTGACTGAGCGACTCCGCCCTAAATCCACAACCAAACAAGGAACATGAGATAAGGCAGCATCACTCACTCGAGGTCTATCAATCTTAATTATAAATGGCCTTAGCGTATATACTATACCATCATAGCTTTACTTGATGGGTTTTTAAGTTTTACAACAGTGCTGCGACTTTCGCCTTAACGAGGAAGTAATTACAATTAGAATTGATTATTTAAAGTTTTCGGTTAACTACTTAGGATTGAGAAACGTACCAAAATTCTACCGGGATCTTTGATGCTTCCCCTAGGCATTAGGGTTAAACTCCTCCTGCGCCCTTATCATTTGCTTCAGTTGGCCAGTCCCTCTTGAAGTTCCCAATTTTACCACATAGGTGGCATACTGGACTGGTCCCCACATTGGTGGTTGATGTAATGAACTCAACCGGGGTTCTACAGAAGCGAGCGGTGTGCCCCTTCATGTTGCACCTAACACAAAAGAGTTCCCGACAGATACCATGATGATGGTAGTTACACTTGCTGCAGCGGGGGAGGTTTCCTAGGTACGGTCTTCCAGGTGTCGAGGCAGAAGGGTTGACAGAGGCATTGACCACTTCAGCTTGTTGCCTTTTTGAAGGTCCTTGACTCGAGGTACTTCCCTCCTCGTTCTCAAACTTTCTTTTCAGTGGATTAGGTTGGGGTCCTTGGGTGGCTTTACGCACGGGTGCTGGTTGCTGCTGTCCATTGCTATGATCGGGATTCCCGATAGGGCTCCTGCTAACATTGGCGTTGTTAGCGTTCAGGTGAGCCATGAAAGCTGCTACGGCTGCTGAAACCGCGGCTTGAAACGTAGCTTCATCAATTTGAAGAATCGGTGTCTTACCAGCGGGTTGGTTACGTTTCTTTGGAGGCATGGTTTTTCCTACACGAAAAGGAACACAAGCTGATGAGAAATGATGGTTAACCCTAGACGTATCTTTCTTTACTAAGATAGGCATAAATTTTCCCCGCGCCTTGATTTATGGTTATCTGAGCGTCGACCTACATCCCTATGATGCAGTCTGGGTAACAGGGTAGGGGTAAGTGTATCGGAAAGCCATCAAAATGGGTGTCGTTCCTACTAAGTTATCTTTATATTGGAGAGGTTCTCTCTCCGGCTTTGAAAAGATTTGAAAGAGCTTCAGAACGATGATTACACAAGAAAAAGACATGAAAGTTTATGGCTAAGCACTCTCAATCGAGGTTTTGGGTTCCGATCTAATTATATTAATCGCGACGGGAAAGACGAATTTGCCTACACATAGTATGAGAAGTGTAATCACTAGCTCACTAAATTGTATTATTTTATGGGTTATTAGCATGACGTTAAGGAGGTAGAAACACTTCTCGGGCTCCATGCATTGGCTCCCTCTGTCCACCTCTTATTCCTGACTGGAACAAGCATTGGTTTCCTTCGGGTATCTATATAGGGTTCTCCGCTCTCGTAGACATATTGAATTTCTGCTCCGCCTTACTTCTGATTCTGACTCCGAGTGTCATCTCTTCATAATGGATGACTGGAATCTAGGAAGTTCAGGCGAATTTCCACCGATGTCCCTAACAGGTATAGGTACATGGTGATTTCAATAGCCTCGTCCCTGTTCATTTATTTCCTAATTGGAAATCTTCTCAATGAACCTCTTCTGGGTCTGTATCGACTCTTCTGCCGATTACTGGAATGGATAAGGCTTCCTTAAAGGGGTTTGCGCGAGAATGGAAATGTCTAAAGAATCTTAAGAGATTATTAAAATATTTCACTGGGTGACCTATATCGAGTCCTGCTGCAATTACATAGTGTACACAAATCATATATAACTTAGATCTGATAGGCCTTCGAATATGTGATACTACCATATATCCACATCCAAACAAGGAAAAGGAAGTAGAGCGAAACCACACATTCTTAGCCTATGAGATCCTCACTATATATAACCTTGGGAGTATACACTCTATAATCATAGGTCTATCAATAAGGATCTCTTTTAGTTTCCACGCAAGGTTATTTATGGTTCCCAAAATACCCCTATAGTATTTTAATTACATGTTTGATTCTTAACTTCTGAACATGCTTTTGGGTTCATTGTTAGTCTTTTAGTATCATAAAATACTCCTATAGTATCTTAAATTTTATGTTTGGCTCTAGCAATTCCTATATGGTAAGTTTCGGATTTGTTGCAACACCACCATCACTCCCAAGCACACGTTAGTCGCATCTCGAATAAATATAGTTGATCAGGTTATATTTATTCCAGCTTACGATTACATAACTGCCCAGGTTTGAGGGTAATGCTCAACATCCAAAGACTTTTATTCTTGTTCTTTTTGTGATACTTGTTCGGGTTTTTATATTCTGGATGTTCTTATACTTTTGTAAAATATGGTTATATTTTAAAGTATAATTCTTCGTCAGAGTATTTTATCCCATTGTATTTATAGGTTGTATATCTTTTATGATTTGATATACTGAGCTCACTATAAACAATGCTCTAATACCAATCTGTCACACCCCAAAACCGGAACGGCGGAAACGTTATGGGGTGGAGGACGTCATGTCAAGTATCACAACATATGCAGTATAGTAATCAAAGTACAACAACCATTGCATTAATAGTAATAATTTTACATAGGTTACATTTAATAACAACATCAAAGCAGATATAGAAAATAACATAAGCTGCAGCTTGGTACTAGGCTGACTTCGCAAAAGCTCCGGGAATGTACCTGTCTACTGATGACCTGAGAATACAAGTTATTTTGAAAGCGAGTATCATCATTTTAATGCTGGTGAGTTCATAAGTATTTAATGACATTGATATAAATACATGTTTTTCTTCAAAATAATCTCAATAGATAATGGTGATTTGAGTTTACAGAGTATTAGAATTCTTTCCAGAAAATCCTATATTTTCTAATAAAAGTAGTCTTCTACCAAGACCCAATTGTTTTATGTTTAAGGAGTAATTTCCCCCAAAGGTAACTATTATTATCAAAATATAGTTGATACTTTAAGGAATATGTGAGAAGATCACAAGCAAAAGTAATAGGGAAAATACTATTTTACCTCAGCAGTAACGCTGCTGACTAAAAGTGAATAAAACATAGACTCCAGGTGGTATCGAATGAACCATACGCCTCGGAGAGTCTAAAGGAATGAAGTATAGACTCCAGGCGGTATTAAGTGAACAATACGCCTCGGAGAGTCTAAGTGAATTAAATACAGACTCCAGGCGGTATTAAGTGAACAATACGCCTCAGAGAGTCTAAGTGAATGAAATACAGACTCCAGGCGGTATTAAGTAAACAATATGCCTCGGAGAGTCTAAGTTAACCTTTAATCCTAAGTAGGTCAGTTTAAAGGTTTAATATGAGGCCTAGTGTATAACTAGGAAAATATATTATGATGGTTTCATATGTAGAAAATACCGTGATAATACTTATTACCTTAAAGCCATGAATTATAAGGTAAATGTAAAGATACTCGTAACCATACTGATTGATGGATGTAAACACGACGACCTGCTGGCGTCGAAATGAATGTGACATTTGTCACCCCTTGGCTTGGTCGGCCGGGACTGTAGCTAGCAGTCAGGATGTGGGATGGTCTGTCCCGTATAGATCTATACACGCAATGCCCGCTCTCCCTCCAGGAGACTCTGGTTACCACTCGACAACGGTGAAATCCGCGTCATGAGGATGTATCTCGTGTTTTGATTTCTATATACCTTTCTTGTTACTATAAGTACAAGTTCTTAGAATATAGATATAACTAAGTTCTCCTTCATGAAAGTTATGGTTGGTTTCTAAACTATACCTATTATAGTTTACTCGAGAGGTTATCTAGATGCCTTTGCTACCCAAAGGTGTTGAACTGGAATAAGAGTATTAACATCTAACCAGATATACATAATATATAACTAGGACTTCAACGACACTCGGACAAATAACTGGATGCTCTAAGTCCACAACTAAACAAGGAACAGGAAATAAAGCGGGTTATCAGTCCTAAGTCCTTCAAACCCTACTTATATAACTATATCTATATAGACATGATTCTATCAAGAATATAAGTTTAAAAGACTTTGATAAAAGCTTGGTAATTTAAAAGAGACTTTGATACTTTAAAAGAGATTTGAAAACAAAAGATGAAAACCTTTAGCTGGATAAAACAGTTAAACATGCAGAAATCTTTTTGCTATACAGTTATTAATCACATGTGGTTGATATAATAACTTTATAGTTCAACTTGTATTCCCCCCCCCCCCATAAAAGCATTTAAAATCATTTAAAATGGTTGATTAAGGGGTATGAACTCACCTGAAGTGGGTGATTCGGATGAACGGGTGGTATAGGATGCTAAGTGTCAAGTGAGGACTTGAACACACACGCGGATCCTATTGAGCATGCAATGATACATTTATGTATCTAATTAGTTATTTAATAACTAATTAAGCAAGTAAAGACACTCAATTACATGAAAACACTTTGTTTCAAGTGCTAGGAGTGCTAAGGGTTGCATCTTAAGAGAGTATGGCCTCACATTGGAGTTTACTCCCCATATGCTAGCACCATATGGGTTTACGGTTCTGGGACCATTTCCCCCATGAGTTTACGGCCGTAAACTCATGGCAATGGTGCCATTGGGTGTTTTAAGGTCCTACACCACACAAGGAAGTAAGCTAGACTCAAATCCAAGGCTTAGGAAGTGACTAGGGCTCGAAATGGCCCTTCTTTGGAGTTTACGGTCCTTGGACCACTCCTTGGGAGTTTACGGTCGTAAACACATGTGTTTACGGTCGTAAAACCATGAGTTTACGACCGTAAACTCATCGTTACCCAACCATTTTGTGTTTTGGTGTTTCTAGCTCATGCATGCAAGGTTCTAGTCCTTTATATAAGCCATAGAAGGTGTTAGGGGCACCTAATCCCCACTTGAAGGTGTTTACGGTCTAAGGAGATCTCCTTGAACCGTAAACACATATGTTCTTGGGGATTTTGATGTTCTTCAAGGGTTTAGCATGTATTCTAAGCAAACAACTAGTTAGGAGGAGTGTACTTACTTATAGGAAGCTTGTAGGAGTGTTTAAGGGCCAAGAACACTAGTGTGTGTTCTTGGTGTTCTTGGTGTTTTGAAGAACACTTGAAGATCTAAGAAAAGAGGAGATTTCCATGGATGAAATCGAGTATAAACACTAGATAAAGTGTTATTTGAACGAAACAAGAAGGAAACACTTACATTTTTGGCGGATTTGAAGAAATGTGATATGATACTTGAGAGAGAATTTTGGTGTTCTTGAGTTAGGAAGTGAAAAATGAGCCAAAAATGACTAAGTGTAATATTTATACTCTTTAGAGTTTACGGCTGTAAACTCCATGTTTGGGGCCGTAAACTCCAAATTCTTGGATTTTTGAGACTTACGTGATGCACGACAACCTCTAGAGTATACTTCCTTATATTTGTTTGTTTGACGGAAAGTTAAAATAAAACATCCAAACGAACTTAAAACCGGCCAAAAATATACTGAGATGAATTGGACCATTATTTGATGTGCTTGACTGCGGAGTTTATACAAATGGAAATTTCGGGTTGTGACAGAATTTTCAACTTCCATAACTTGAGGACAAGTTATGGAAGACATAAAACTATTTTATGATGACATTAAAATAGGACCTTTCATTTTTTTCATAACCTATGAATCTTAATGAACTTTTAAAAGAAAAACTCTTCATTTTCCATAACTTGAGGACAAGTTATGGAGTTCATAAAAACCATTAAGATCAAATATTCCGATTAACACAATAATCAAATAATTTTTCCATGATCTAGATTAAACTCATAATCAGAAGATAATTCATATCAACTATTTCCAAGAAATTAGTCTATTACATAAGCTAATAAAATCTTGAAACTATGACAATTATTTTTTATTTGTATGAGGATAATCATTACCATGACATCAAAATCAAATTTTATGAACAAAAACATTTTGTGGTAATGATCCTAATCCAAAACAGGCCAAAAAAACTCGAAAATCTGCATCCAGGACTGCCAACTCGTCGAGTGCATGAGCTGACTCATCGAGTTGGTTAACTTTGTGAGTGGACTCGACGAGTTACTCATCCAACTCGGCGAGTCCAAGGAAAAAACCATGCAACTCGTCGAGTTAAGCACTGGATTCGGCGAGTTCCGCTGTCAGAGTGCAGAAATCTCAATTTTTTCACTTTGAAAACCAATAATAACATCGAATATAATAGAAAACAACCCATGGCTCTGATACCACTGTTGGGTTTTATATACTACAACATCCTATGGTGCACATACAACCCTAAATGCCTTGGATCTATGTTTTTTATAATTACACATGTAATAGTGTTTACAAAACATTAAGCCTATAACTAGCATGAAAATAACATATGTATAATAAAACAAGTTTTAGACATACCTCTTGATGTTGTTGATGTTGCTAGAAAGATTTTGGCCTTTAAGAACTTAGTGCCCCAAGTGTTTCACCTCAAATGGAATCACAACTCACCTAGGACAAAGGTGACTCTTGAGAGAGAATTTTCATGCACCAAAAACGTCCATCTTTCTCTAAGAATAGCAGCACACGTTTTTAGGTTAAGGAGCATATATTTATATGTAGGATTCCAAGGGTCATGGGTATAACCCAAATCCATACCCATGGGTTTTATGATCCATGGTACATGTGTCCCAACCCATTATGTATTCATACATAATCTTAGTCCAACATGGACCATAAGCCCAACATATATAAATATAACTAATTTACACAATTAGTCCCCATTAATTTAATCAGTCTCTTTTGATCACTAAATTAATTCCAAACTAATTCTTGATCAATACTAATTAAATCACATGATTTCATATTAATATATTAGAACTAATAATATATTAATAAATCATATATAACCTCTTCTCAAAAGTCCATCCTAACAAATTGTCCTGATGTTATGAAACCCAAATGGACCATGCTACTCTCGGCTCGAGTACATAACGATAATAGTTATGGGCTTAGACATCTAATCCAACAAACCTCGTGTGTAGGGCGTACTCTGAGTACACGGGGCATACCCTCGCAAGCCCAAAATCCATTTTAAGAGCTTAATGACTTAAGCTCTTACGTCCAAACTTCAGATCCATAGCCAAAATACTCTTGGGAGACAGAAAGTCTCCAACTTTATGACCTAGCATGTCCAATAAGTGCTTAACACAAGGTCGTATTCCGTTAAGACATTCTTATAAGATGCATGAAGCAAAACTAACCACTTGGAACCCATTTTTATGACTTAAGACCCCTCCTCGGGTCTGAAAGAACAAATCAAATGTCAACAACATGCCATATTAAAGATTTAACATTTTAGGACCCAAAAGGATCCATAAAACAACCAAAACTAGATCCATGCAATAGAGGGATCAAGTTACAAGCTTTTTACCTTTTAATGGTCGCAAACGAAGTAGAAATCCAAGATTTAAGTGTTCCACTCCTTCAAGATGAGCTTGGCTTCCTTCCTTCTTCTTCTAAGGCACCAAAAACATACTTCTAAGCTTGAAAAGGATCCTCAAGGTGGTTCTAGGGTTGCATAATCGTATGGAGGGATGGAGGCAGATAAGGTGGGTGAAATGAGGCCATAAGAGTGCTTAAATACTAGCAAAATCCTAAAAATTAGGGTTTACTCATTTAGCAAGTACGCCCAATGTACTAGGGTGCGCCCTAGTACGCTCAACATACACCACGTATGCACGACGTACTCCAAAGACCCAATATTAAAACAATGCCGTTAGGGGTCTTTTTGCATACTTTCTTGAACTTAAGTACTAAAATGCAATACACCTCAATATAAGAATCAAGAATGGAAGTTCTTCAAAACCAGATGTTACAACAAGTTGATATGAACTATTTAGATCCACCACAAGGGACGATTACTCTATTCGTCATGATTTACTGATGCTTCAGCAAATAATATTATCTTTATAAGATTAAACAGAATTCTAATACTTTTGAAAAGGTTCAAAGAGTAGCAGAACAAATAGAAGAATCTATTAGGCAGAAATATAAAAGATTCTCCAATCTGAAAGGAAAGGAGAGTACTTTAGTATCATGTTGTATGATCAACTTAGTAATTAAGGAATTGTATCACAATTAATCCTCAAATAACATATTAATGCAATTATATGACTAAGAAGAGGAATTGAACATTGTTGGAAATGGTTCGATCATAGATGAGTCATACTTTGATCCAATCAAGTTTTAGAGCCATGCTCTAGTAACTGTAAATTGTATCTTGAAACTCATTTCAGACTAAGAAGGATGATGACACTGTTGGATTAGTGTCTAAGTCCATAACTATAATTGGTATGTACTTGACCTAACTTGGCATGGTCCGTTTGGGTTGCACTTCACCGGAACAATTTATATGGATAGTCTTTTGAGAATCGTATGTTTATGATTTATATTAATATATTATAAGTTCTAATATATTAATATGGAATCATATTATTTAATTAGTATTGATCAAGACTTAATTTAGAATTAATTTAGTGATAAAAAAGGAACTAATTAAATATGGACTCTTTTATATATGTATATATATATATATATATATATATATATATATATATATATATATATATATATGGAATGGGCCAAGTTCATTTAGGTTGGGCTAAGTTTTCATGGATAGTCCATGGAGTGTTTAACCCATGGATCCTGTGGAAATGAAAGGTCATGGGTATTAGGGTTTACATGAATGTAACCCTAATCCTCCATACTATATAAAGAGGTCCTTGGCACTTGAAATTGGCACTAGTGTGTGAGAACAAAGGGTAGGCCGATTTCTAGAAGTGCTTTCTATTCTCTCAAGTTTTCCAAGTGTTTTTGGTGATTTGTGATTCCACTTGAGGCTTCCACACTATTGGGGCTAAGCTCTTAAAGTTCAAGACTTCAAGCTACACCAAAAGTTATGTTATCTAACTAGGCTTTTGTAGTATAGTTACTTCATATTATGCCAGTTAGATGAAACCTTGGAATATTTAATATTTGCATGTATAATAGAGAAAACATAGATCCAAGGTTTATAGGGTTGCATGTACACCATAGGAATGTTAGAATGCTTAAAACCCATCAGTGGTATCAGAGTCTAGGCTTGTTTTCAATTATACTTGATGCTATTTGCAAGAAAAATTGATCTTTTTGGAATCTGCCAGTTCACCACGAGGTGGTGACTGTTCAGTGAAAAAAAAATTTAGTTTTTGGCGTGTTTTGGATTAGAATCATTACCACAAAGTATTTTTGTTCATAAACTTGATTTTGATGTTATGGTAATGTTTATTCTCATCCAAATAAATGATAATTGTCAAAGTTTCAAGACTTGTTTTAGTTTATGTGATTAGCTAAGTTCTTGAAAATTGATGATATGAATTATCTTCACTTATGAGTTTGATCTTATTCATAGAAAAATTACTTGATTATTGTGTTAATTGGTAATTTGATCTTAATGGTTTTTATGAACTACATAACTTTTCCTCAAGTTATGGAAAATAAAGAGTTTTTTCTTTTAAAAATCCATTAAAACTCATAGGTTACATAATTGAAGAGTCTTTCTCGTAAATAGTTTTTTGGACTCCATAACTTGTCCTCAGGTTATGGATGTTCAAGAGTCTCTTCATTAAAGTTTTTAAAACCTTAATTAAACTCATAAGTTATGAAAATCCAAAAGTTTTTGAATAGTTCAAAACTTGCCCTCAAGTTTTGGAATTTGTAAAGTCTCACACACACTTTAATTCCAAACCCTAGAGTTTTAAAAGTTAAAATTCAACCCTTATACTTTATAGTATTATAAGTTAATAATATATATATATGTATAAGAGCAAGTCAGTCTTACCGTTTGTAGGCCTCATTCATGAAGCCGGTCTATAAGGGGGTATAAGGTTGTTGCCTATAAAATGACAGCTTAATGGGTGTCCACTCTCACCCACCGCTTCCTTGACTGGTAGAGGGTCGTTAGCCGAATGGGTAGGACAAGGACTATAATTTTCATTATAAGTATAATGATAAATATAAAGTAACAAAACCTTTTATAAATTCCCAATCTTAGTTACTTTAGGAAAATGTGAATTTCGTGCTAACCAATGAAATTACACTTTGCACTTTGCTTAAGTCGTTAGTGGAGTGTGTGTGGTTAACCGGCACACTAACCTGGATTTCACAAGGTAGGCAAAGGGTAACTTAATGTCTATCATAGGATCGGTGGAGCACGTGTGGTTAACCAGCACATCGATTAAGTGATAAATATTAAGGGAACCAAGTATATTTGCATGGTTATTCACACCTTGTTTTGTTATCCTCGGCATCCCAGTCACAAAACTTGAGAGGGTACAATCGAGATTGAAACATGCCATTGAAAAGTTCAATGAATCTCAAAAGATCTAGGAATTTCAAATCCGATTAAAAACCTAATAAATTATTTCCTTTTTCATGATGGAAATTGGTGAATCGTTATTCACCTACCTTCAAATATTTTATAGCTTGGATTACGACATCCCTCTTCCAAGTTATAAAAGTATTGTGTTGGGTCTTAGCCTTAATATTTCATATTGGGTGTTATATTAAGGACTTTAAATCAACTAACTTGAATTTCTCCCATTGTAGATGTCTGGTTCAGACAACTATGATCTTCCCAAATCCCTAGGAACAAGCTTTCCTAATGAAGATGATGTCCCATGGTTGGTTCATGGAAATCATACTTCACTTCCTCCACGTCCTCCAATTATTCTCCCTAGCCCACAAGTTCTTGAATAGTTCAAGGTCACAAGCCCTATTGGCAAGCAAGGTCTATGTGTGCTCACATCTTGGAGATAAAGTCACATATTGACAAGCCGAGAGAGTTGGGTGTCAAATTCTTGAGAAAGTTGGTTTTCCAATCACTTTCTAAGTCACGTAGTGAGTTTCCTTTGGGACTACTATGAAACTGACTATGACAAGACCCTTAATGATCTTATCTATTTGCTAGGTACTGCTGAATCAGCAATGATTTGGAGCACTGGTAAAGCAAATTAGATTAGAAGATCAACTTCCCAAACTTCCATGGAAATTGACAATGGTAACATTGGAAATCCAGAAAAACTTTCTCTTCCCAATGGAAAGGGATTAGCCATAGTTAACTCGGTTGACCAAATGGTAAAGAGAAAGGCTAAGTCTGAGACAGTCTCGTGTACCATTCCAAAAGAGTCCATATGATTATATTGCCAAAGGAAGGGGTATTGGTTGCAAAGATGCCCTATTTACCTGAAAGATCATAAGGTTGGTCAAGTCAAAAAGTTTGACTCTACTTCAGGTAAGTCCACTATCTAACTCTATTAAGTTCCTATTTGGAGATTCTTATTACATGATGTGACTGGGTCACATGTTGAAGTTTTAAGAATCAAAGAAAAAAGAGTAAGCTTAAAGAAGAGTAAGCCGATTCTGATCGCGAAGATGGTGATCAGAATCTTTGAGCTGCTACTTAAGAGTTGTGATAAATTGCTTAGGAATAGATAACAACGTAGTTTTTCATATGCATTTGCATTGTAAGGATAAGTTTTTCCGCAAGTTTTAAAATAAAATAAAATTTTTGATTTTATTTATTTTAAGTATCCTTACAATGGCATTTGTGAAAAATTGTTGTTTATATGATTCCATTGATAGCAACATTGGAAAATGGATTAGATTATGTCGTTTGTGGTAGTGTCATAATTTACCAAATAAGGAAAGATTCTCATCAACCATGTTTCAGTTGGGTAGAAACTTGGAATTATGCAAGTTGTATTGTATGGTGAATGAGACTTTTCATCTTTCAAAATTAAGACTAACTCCTTGTTCACATGTATATGTGAGTCACGTGAAGGACTAAGGGATCGAGTACACATTCTTGTGCACTGGTCAAGTCCACCACAAAAGATCGATAAGACTATTCGTCATGATTTACTAAAGTTTAGTAAATATGGTTATGCTTACAAGTTTAAGTATAATTCTGAAGCAATGCAAAAGTTTCGATGTATGGCAGAACGAATGAGAAGAATCAAATTTGGCAGAAAGATAAAAGTTTCTCAAATCTGAAAAGATGGGAGAGTACATTAGTATCATGTTTTATGATCATCTTAATGATTGTGAGACCATATGACAATTCATCCTCTAGGGACATCTTAGTGCATTCTTATGGCTAAGAAGAGGAGTCATGAATTATTGAAATGGTTAAATCAAGAAGCTGATACATACTTCGTTCCAAAACAAGTCTTAGAGTCATACTCCAAGATTGTAACTTGAGTGACACATCTTAAAGAAGGTTTATTAACACTTGTCAAATGTAGAGTAAAAGGCTTTCTACTCTTGTACATTTGAAATTGGTAAGTTGTGATGTTTTGGATAAAACAAAGACCAACTAAGGCCAATTGTGTTAAGTGTTTGTCTTGATAAGAATCCGCACTATCTATTGAATATTTGTTAGTCAAGGAATGGGTCTTGGCAAGAGAGTCTTATATGTCAAGAGGACAGTGGGAGTTTAAAAGATCCTGAAAGAGTTTCAAGATCTAATCAAAAATAAAACATGTAGTTTATCACTAGCACACGACTTGAGGATTATAACCTATCGTGTTGACATATTCCTATTTCTGTGCCTATTCTAGTTAAAGTTGGCTTTGCATATGAGTTCTGAGAGTTCTCAATTGGTTGCATAACAACTTGGAAGCAATGGCAGGCCCTTGTGCTGCCAGGTGGGAAGACTTTAAGATTGCACAAGTTCAATCCATATGAGTTTGGATTTGTCACTTGTGATTATGGTTTTGACAAATTCACATGGATAGGAACACATACACCATAAAATCTAAGTGTCATAAGGTTTCTCTCCGATTCATGAAAATGATGGTGAGGAAACGCTTTCACTAAGAGATTTTAAGTAGATAGCAATTGTGATATTTGCATTCTCAAATTCGTTAGTGGAGCATGTGTGGTTAACCGGCACACTAACATGGACTTGTAAGGAATGACAAAAGTCTAAATAATTGAGACTATGATTACGACATCGCTTTTCATTGTTCTGAAATTGTTTAGACACACATGTGTGCTATCTAAGGAAAGGTGTATGATTTTGATAAAGTTTTATCAAAGCATCTCGTATCAGGAATCTGAACTTTGGTAAGAAAGTCAATAAAGTATTGATTTCTAGAAGTCCATCTGATTTCTGAGTACATGTCAAAGCTAGTGGGAGGATAAGTGTTATGCGAATAATTGTCATGTTAGTGGGAGCATGATAATTATGATAAGTGTTGCAATTTAGCAATATTAATTATAGAAAACAAAAGTTTCAATTGGGAAAAGTTGTTTTGCTATAATTAAGGGAGAGGAAATTATACTTCATTTCAATTCTAAAAGATTACATTGAGGTTTTCATCATTTGAATTTTATGTTGGAATGGATCAACATAAGGAAATTCTATGTATGGGAACATTATTTGCGTTCTAAAATTCGATTATGATTACGACATCCCTTTTCATAATCTGAATTATGAGAACATGGAAAATAGAAATAGAAATATTATAGCAAAAGACTGGTCTAGTATCATGTCTTTATGTGAGACATCATTAATCATGTCCCATATGCTTCGGATATAGGATCGATTGCATGTTCTATAATATTCATATGTTCTAAATTTTCCAAATTCTCAAGGCATTAAGAGGGGAAAAGTCTAGAATTGGATATGACTAAAATGATTAAGGAATTGTCGAGGACAATCTAAGGTTTACCAAAGATTGGTTGCTCAGGGACAGTTGGAAGTATGGTGTAAATTTTTGGAGAGGACCATATTGACATATTCTGAAAAGAGGCAACTCTTGTTCAGAAGTGATAGTCAAAATGAGAATATGGAAATATTCCCATAGGTGGAAGTTATTCATTAAATCTGTGTAAGATTAGGAAACTTAATGCAAGAAGGATGTTCAAAGCAATGTACTTTGAATTTGGGACTTCGTTTCCATGGAATGTTCTCCATTGGAATACTCTGTAATGACTGCTGACAAGTCTTTGTGACTTTGTGCATAATCATTACAAGAGGATCAGTGCATATAAGTTTAAAATCTAACAAGATTTCGGTAAATGGCAGGAATTTGGAATTCTTGCATTTGCGATAAGGATTTGGGATTGTGAAATGAAAATCATTGGAATTATGTTCAATCGATCTATTTCACAAAGTAAAAGATCATAGACAAACTTAGTGTGCATACTTGGTGTATGGCATAACTAATGTTTGGACAAACATAGTGTGCATATTTGGTGTATGGCATTACTATTGTTTGGATAAACATAGTGTGCATGCTTGGAGCATGGCATGATTATTGTTTTAATTCAAGTATAAAGTTGATAATTTGAAACAATATGCAATGAATAATGTGTAATCAATATGGTGATAAATAAAAGGTGTTCTATTTATATTCATAAGTTCAGAGACCATATCGGATTTGATTATTCTTGTGTTTCACTTTGCATGTTTTGACTTCCAGAATAACTAGGTCGTTCTTCCTGAATGACTAAGTTATTCAAACCATCCACAGTCGATAATACGTTGGAAGTAGGTATTAAGGCAAGACTGTCATGAAGCTGGTTTGTAGATGTCCAAGGTAGTGGACATAGCAAGAGTTGCTACAACATTCATGAGTGCTCATAAGTTCTGAGTATTGGATTAAACTCATGCTCATTTGAATCACTTCATGGATTTTATCACGAGTGATCATGAGACGATAATATCTTATATTCTTCAAACCTAGAGATATGAGTTGTTGCCTATGAGTCGGTTATACATTGATTGTACGAAAACACATTGGTAACTCGATGTTATAAAATGTGCCTTTGTGTATGATTCAACAAGTAGTAGAACAAGCATATGAGTCGAAGTTTATCCATTCCTTTTATCCTTAAAGGGATAAAAGCGATATCTGTGGGCCCCTCAATGATTTAATGATAACACCTAAAAGTGTTTGGCCAAGCCTGGACTGATTTGATTTGTTCAATTAGTCGGTCATCATAAATAGGAAATCGAGAAACAACAAATGGACAAAGATAATGATTATAATCCATGTCTCAGTCCATATGATATCTAGAATGGAGGAATATATGATCCCTTATCTAATTGACGCGTCATTGATTTGTTCAGAGTTCGACAGCGGCTTTAAGAGCTACGATTGCTAGTCGGGTTTTGGAGTCATACGCAATAATAGTTTTAGACTTATCCAAGTGGGAGACTATTGTATTAGTGTCTAAGTCCATAACTATAATTGGTATGTACTTGACTCGACTTGGCATGGTCCATTTGGGTTGCACTTCACCGAAACAATTTATATGGATAGTCTTTTGAGAATAGTATGTTTATGATTTATATTAATATATTATAAGTTCTAATATATTAATATGGAATCATATTATTTAATTAGTATTGATCAAGAATTAATTTAGAATTAATTTAGTGATAAAAAAGGAACTAATTAAATATGGACTCTTATATATATATATATATATATATATATATATATATATATATATATATATATATATATATATATATATATATATATGGAATGGTCCAAGTTCATTTAGGTTGGGCTAAGTTTTCATGGATAGTCCATGGAGTGTTTAACCCATGGATCCTATGGAAACGAAAGGTCATGGGTATTAGGGTTTACATGAATGTAACCCTAATCCTCCATACTATATAAAGAGGTCCTTGGCACTTGAAATTGGCACTGGTGTGTGAGAACAAAGGGTGGGCCGATTTCTAGAAGTGCTTTCTATTCTCTCAAGTTTTCCAAGTGTTTTTGGTGATTTGTGGTTCCACTTGAGGCTTCCACACTATTGGGGCTAAGCTCTTAAAGTTCAAGACTTCAAGCTACACCAAAAGGTATGTTATCTAACTAGGCTTTTGTAGTATAGTTACTTCATATTATGCCAGTTAGATGAAACCTTGGAATATTGAATATTTGCATGTATGATAGAGAAAACATAGATCCAAGGTTTATAGGGTTGCATGTATACCATAGGAGTGTTAGAATGCTCAAAACCCATCAAACACCTCGTAATATGTTTAGTAAAGAATGATTGCCTTACTCTAGCACATTTAGAATTGGAGTTTTGATGTTTTCGTTGATCGAGAAACAAAAGATAAATTGAGTCCTATTCTTTGGAGTGTTTTCTTGTCGGGAATCCGCACATACTTTTGAATATTTGTTTTAGCTCGTTAAGTAATGTTCGTTGAGAGAGAAAATCATATGTCAAGAAGTCATTCAGAGTCTTATTGTTCTTGAGAGTTCAAAGAGTCAATCGACAATAAACCTTTTAGTTATTACAAGCACACGACCTGTGGTTGAAAACCTATTGTGCTTAATTAACATATTCTTATTTCTATGCACTTCCAGTTGAGTTGGAAATGCTTATGAGTTCTATGTTCTTTATTTAACTTCAAAAGCAAAGCACATTTTTCAATGAAAGTACAATGATCAATATGGGTCAGTCCCTAACAACATGGAAGCACTTATAGGCCCTTGTGCTGCCAAAAGGCAAGAAATTAAAATAGCAAAGTTAAGTCCATGAAGGAAAGCAAAATTTGAATTTGGTTTCCCCTAAACCTTGTCTTATGACTGTAGGTTGGAAATGAAAGTTCCACATGGATAGGAATGTATGCACCTTCAAATCTAGGTGGAAAAGGTTTCACTCTAATTCAAGTTAATGATTACGAGGAAACACTTTCGCTAATAGATTTTAAAGATTTGATAAAGATCAATACGAATATTGTTTGTGTTAATTACATTCTCAAATTCATAATATGATTACGACATTCCTCTTCATATTTCGAATTGTGAGGAATGGAAAGGAATCGTTTAAATCTTCGAGAGAGATATATATCAAGTCTTGAAAGGTTTAAACACATACATATGCTATCCAACTAAGGTGTATAAGCTTAATAAGTCTAGTTAGAGACTTATCGAAGCATCGCGTAATAGAAATATGCACTTTTGTAAGAAATTCAAAGGATATTGATTTCTAGAAGTCCATTTGATTTCTGGGTACATGTCAAAGCTAGTAAAAGCATAATTGTTGTGCTGGTATTGCATGTGGACAATACTATTCATATGGAACAATGTCTCTAATTTGCAAACTGCAAAGTTTATAATTGTTTTGCTATGGTGGACTTAAGGGAGAGGGCACTCATACTTCATTTCGAGTCTAAAGGTTTAGATAGAATGGTTTAATAGAACTTAGTTAAAGACATATATAAATATCATGTTGAAATGTTTCACAAAGGAGATTCGATATATGGAAATATTATAGCAAAATATTGAACATATATTAAGTCTTTATGTAAGAGAATGAATCGAGTCCTATATGCTTCAGATATAGGATCGATTGTGTATGCTATAATATTCTATTATTCTAATTTTTCAAATGCATTTAACATTGTGTGAAAAGGATTAGAATTTTATGTGACTAAAGTTGTTAAACACCTGTCAAGAACATTCGGAGGTTTTACCGAACACTGTTTGCTTGAGGACAGTTAGAAGTATGATATTATTAGGAAGGACCATAGTGACACGTTTTGGATTGAGATGATTCTTGTTCATAATTAATGGTCATATGGAAATATGGAAATGTTTCCATAATGGAAGATACTTGTAGAATCTACATGTGAGTTGGAAAATTTAATGGAAGAGAAGTGCTCAAGGAGTGTACCTTGAATTAGAGACTTCATTACCATGGGATTGTTTCTAGTAACAAGTTCCAGTGGAACATTCTGTAATATCGAAGGCTCGGTCTCTGTGACTTTAGAACCTCGACATCACGGAAGCTGAATGCATGTAAATATGAAATTCCACTACTTCTTAGATAATGATAGGAATTTGGAATCATGAAATGAGCGTCATTGGAGTAATGTCTAGTTGATCTGTTCACAAAGGAAGGACCATCGAGAGGCATAATATGCATGTTCATAACATGGTCAGACTGATGTTATCTAATTCACGTGGTTAGTAGCTGATTACTTGAAACATTATACAATGAATAAATTCGTAATTGTTATGGTGATTAAATAATAGGTATTTATTTATATTCAATGGGTATGATATCATAGTTAATTAATTTATTATTGTGTTTCAATTTGCATGTTTTACTTCCTGAATAATTTTGTTATTCAAATTTCATAGTTGTTCATCCTTTTGGAAGTAAGTAGTCAATTAACATTGTCATGACTCGATTGTAGATTGTCCATAGAGATTGGACATTGCATGGGATTGCTACAATATCCATGACTACTTAGAAATGGAGATTTTGAGTATTGGACAAACCCATGCTTAGAGATTACTTCATGGATTCAATCACAACTAATTCTAAGACGATAATATCTTCTATTCTTCAAACACACAGACACACACACACACACACACACACACACAGACATATATATATATATATATATATATATATATATATATATATATATATATATATATATATATATATATATATATATATATATATATATATAAGTCATATTTCGAAAATCAGTTGTATATTGGTTTACTCCAATGCATCTCGTAACTGGGTGTTATAAAGTGTAATTCCATGCATGATTTGGTGAGTAAAATGAATGATTATATAGACAAAGTTTATTTGTTCCTTTTCCCTTAATAGGAAAAGCGGTATATGTGGACCCCTCGGTTATTTAAGTTGATCACTAAGAACCAGGATTGGTCTGAACTGAACTGATGTGTTCAATTTTGTAGTCTGAATTTGATCACAAGTTGGGAAATTGGGAAACATAACAAATGAACATGAGATTGATCATTTAATCCATGACTCTGTTCATACAATATCTTGTAGAACTAAGGAATAGCTGATCACTTATCTTAAGGACAACTTTTGATTTGAATCAAAGTTCGGCAGTGGCTTTGGAAAGC